>NC_084483.1:160255555-161606388 GCF_030035675.1 Rhineura floridana
AGGAGAACAATGGAGCCCCAACCACTCCCCTACTGCCTGTTACTGCTCCTAGCAGGTGGCATAGCTAGCATATTAGTCAAAGCTCATCAAATGCACTCTGGGTGACAACTGCTACTTGGGAATCTAAGCTGCAATCCAAATATCCTCAAGCAGCAAACCTCAGAGGGGAGTGTGACTCTTCAGAACAGGCATATCCCTAGGTAGCCAATTCACTATATTCCCCTCTATAATCAGTTCCATTTTATCTGGATTGATCTTAACTTCATTCATCTTCATCTAGTCCACACAGATTGCAGGTGAGCATTCAAGCATTGCACTGCCTCAGGTGCATATGATGGGGAAAAAAAGAGGGAGTTGGGTTTCATCAGCATATTGATGCCACCAAACTCCCTATCCCCTGACAACCTCTCCCAGTGTTTTCATGGTGTTAGGTAGCATGGGAGGCATTACTAAATTCTTAGAACAGCAATGGGAAATCTCCAGCCTGCAAGCCTAACTTGGCTTGGCAGGGGTCTATATATAATCCATGAAGCAGTTTTTCCCCAGCAACAACCATCTGCCCCACACCTGACATCATGTGTGGCATCAGGTGTGGGACAGGTAAAGACACAGTTGGAAAGGAACAAATGGGACCTTAAAATGCCCTCTCAATTGTTCCATGGGAGACAGGGTTTAGTAAGAGCACCAATCAGCTGATTAGCATTGGCATCCAGCTGCTTTGAATTTGTCTATTTGCAGATGTGGTTTAGAGTCAAATTGTGCTGGCAAATGGACATTTTTCTTCTGCAGCTTTGCAGACAGTTTTGGTAGTCTATATAGGAAAAATATCCATTTGCAGATGTGCTTTGAATCCAAACTGTGTCTGCAATTGGACAAAGTGGGGCTTGCTGTCAGCCCCAATCAGTTGATCTGCGCTAATAGTGTGCCCCTTTGAAATTGTCACCTAACGTAATAATGGTGTCATGATATCAATTGATTGACAGGTGGGCTTCTCCACTCACCCATCAAAAATGGCCCATGGATGGTGGGCCAGTTCTGGATCTGATCCTCAGGCTGAAAAAAGTTGCCCACCCTTGTCAAGAGTGTTAGTTGGTGGCAACCCTTTCTAATGTGCAATAGCCTTAATTTACAGTTCTGAGGGCTTATGGAACAACCACTTTGTCACTTCCTCCCCTTTTTTCCTAGAGGCTTCATTCTGGGTAGATTGTTAAATTGTGCTACACTGATTATTGCAGCACTGCAATTATGCTTATTTTGTGGCTTTAACTATGTTCATAAGTCTCTTGTGCTAATATTCCTCTTGCCCCCAGTCCCAACTGACTTTCAATTACACATGTTAGCTGTTGAGAATTTTTTTCTTTCTGAGACCACATGCTTCACCAAAAAAGAAAATGGAAATGGACTGTCTTCAAGTCGATCCTGACTTATGGCGACCCTATGAATAGGGTTTTCATGGTAAGCGGTATTCAGAGAGGGTTTACCATTGCCTCCCTCTGAGGCTGAGAGGCAGTGACTGGCCCAAGGTCACCCAGTGAGCTTCATGGCTGTGTGGGGATTCAAACCCTGGTCTCCCAGGTCGTAGTCCAACACCTTAAACACTACACCACACTGGTCAGGTGTGAAATCTCAAGCATCAGAGTTGTCCACTCAGTTCCATCTTGAATGCACATCCTCCTATAAAAAGGGAGAGTGCTACTGCTTGTGTGTTTCAAAATAGCAAGAATCCCTCTCTCCCTTCAGACATGGCTTAATAGATACAAGTTAAAATCGACAGCCTTTTCAGTAATGAACTCTTTTATATTCAGGCAGCAGCAGAGATGAGCGGAAAGTCTGCAATAAGAGGGTGTTGCCAGCAATTACACCATCATCCCCCTTGATATTCCTTTCAAAAATCAGGTTTTTTTCCACTCCTCTCTGCAGGTTATTATAGACTTTCCAATTATAATCCAGTGGTATTTGGATTTTTATTAATTAAAGGACCATACCCCAAAGTGGTCCCAAGGATTAATTTAGGTTTAGTGTAACCACGTCCCTCTGTGACCCTTTATTGCTGCATATAAAATTATTTCCTGGTGTTTTCTCATTTTAGAACTTGCTTACTCTCACTGTCAGAAATGAAATATCCTTTGTAATTTGGGCCATTCTCAACACTTCTGCATTATGAAATTGCAGTATATAGCTTAAAATGGTTTAGGTTGCTGCTAATAAGAAACAGTATATGGGGGATGCGGGAAGCACACAGATTTATGCAACATCAGACCAAAAACAACTTGAGAATAGAAGGGAGTAATTTACTGAGGCTACATTGTATAAGGGATTATTTGACATCAAGTGGAAAATCAGAGAACTGGGCCTTGTCTCAAAGCAGTCGTGCTTTTTAAAATCCCTCTATATTTTTAATCGTTTCACAAGCAATCCCTGTCTATTAGAGAAGCTTTTGCCAGATATTTGGACAACCCTCAGCCCCAGCCACTGCAGCTGTGCTGGCTGGGGCTGATGGAAGTTGTACAGTAGTCCAAAATATCTGGAAGGCACCAAGTTGGTGAAGGCAGCATTAGAGGATCTGTCCTGTTACCCATTGACTGCTACTTTCCCCCAGAAACCTTTGGTGAGGAACTCTAGCCCTTTTCAGGCATAATAATAGGGCTAAATTAACATATGGGGCGGGAGTGAAATTGCAGTGGCAGGTTCCTTCCCCCACCCATGAGTTCATTATGAATTTAAAGCTACATGTAGGAGTTCTCTAAACTTGTTCTATTTAGGGAAGATTGGGGGAGGAACCTGCTGTTGCAATTCCACTCCCACCTTTCCCATGCAATGGTCTAGCAATTCTGTAACTTCTGAAATGGACTAATATCAAAAATGTTTTAAAAACAGAAGAAAACATGTTTCTTCCTGACCATTTTAACATGACATGGTAAAGCAAACTGAGCTGGAGAAGGCCACTTTCCCTAGCTATCAGGCTGCCTTTCACTATTCAGACACATGTTAGATTATGCAACATGTACCATGGGGATCAACAGCATGAGAACTGATGGAAATTTTGGTTTGGTAACATAATTGGTAAGACCACAAGAACATCAGTGGACCTAACTGCACATCACACGCATACACATAAACCTGGACAGCCTCTCCAACGTGGATAGCCTCCTCCCATCCTTTTCAGGAAAAGCTATTTTGGGATGCTATACTTTGGAGTAGATAATTGCTCAACCTTTGAAATTGGGAAATAAAAAAGATGGAGCACCTTGTTCTTCTTGTGCTTTAGTGCACAAAGTGTAGTTTGATCCCAATTCAACTTTCATTTTAGTACTGTAAATATGACACTTAAATATACCATGAACACCTCAAATTGATTTCCCATTTCTCTACAAACATTCAATAATATTTTATTAAAAAAATTAAATCAACTTTGACCAGCAACATAAATGTTTTTAAAACTATGACTTCTGGAACTGTGAATTGGACTAAGGACATGCGAGCAGTGCTAAGAGAGTCAGGGGGTCCCACATTTGTCTATTTTTGTTTCTTTTAATTCAGAAAGCAGAGAGCTGACCAACTCCTGCCACCTGGGTGCAATATACGTGGCCACCTGCCTCTCAAATTATGCTGGCTGGCAGTACAGAAGGCAACTGATAGTTCCTTTGGTTCCTTAGATCACCACCCTGTCCACAATGTTTTAATAGTGCTTTCTTTGCTGAGACAAGACAGAAACCTGCTTGCTATAACTAAAGCTTTATTAAGAGAATGCTTACAAGATCTACCGTGCTTGCTCAGGCTCCTCCCACCTGACCTTTACACTAGAGCTCAGCCTCCAGATCTTCTGCTGGATGGAACTGCTACCTATTATAACATCCCCAGTGTCATATTTGTTATAAGAACATGCAAACAACGTAAGTAAAACTTCTTGAACTAAACAATTAACTTGAAAGTAGCGCTGGTTCTGAATGACTGATAATTAAACTGCCTTTCAGTCATCTTATACAAAATCTGTGTATCGTTTAGGTGGTTTGATATGATTGCGGGTACATGTGCTCTTGACACTGTCACTGTTCGGTGTTGATGATACAGTTACATGTGTCTCTTTATTTTGTGGTTCAGGGCCTGGAGTATGGTGTGCATCTTCATGAGCGCATGGAATGATGGAATTATCCTGTACATCATCATCCACTGCATCTGAGGTGTCTTTAAGTCTCTGAGGACTCATTAGGCGAATGAACTTATGATTCCGTTGATGTGAGAGCCCATTGACTTCAACAATATAAGTCCGGGGATTTATTTGTCCCATGCATGTTCCTTTCGTCCAAGGACACGTCTTGTCTTGAGGAAATAATTGGACACATACAGAATCTCTAGTATGCAGAGGTGGTAGCTATTTTGAATCCCTGTCATAATAGCTTTTAGTTTCATTGTGTTGCAGCTGATCTGTGACTTTAATTGCAATTTTGGGTTTCAATAATGCAAGAGCTGTAGGTAGAAAGGATTGTGTGCATCTGGACATAAGTCTTTGCACTGGGCTGCTATTCATGCCAGCAGTTGGAGTATTTCTCCACTCCAGGATAGCTTGCCATATGTTTTTTTATTTCTTGCTGTTTTCTTTTATAGAGTTTTTGCAATTTTGACAGCTGATTCAGCTTTGCCATTAGACTGACTGTTGTAAGGAGGTGAAGTTATGTGGTGAAATTCCCAGTATTTTGAAAATGTGGCAAATTCTTTGGAAGTGAACTGTGGTCCACCATCTGAAATCACACAGTCAGGTATGCCACGTCTGCTGAAGTGGTTCATGGTTCTTTCTATTACAGTTACTGATGTTGTATCTAGCAGTTTATCTATTTCCCAGAAGTCTGAATAGTAGTCTACCAGAATGAGATAATTGCTGCAGTTTTCTGTGAAAAGGTCCATCCCTACCTTACTCCATGGTCTGTTAGGAATGCTGTGTTTCACCAATGGTTCTTTTTGTTGACTGGCTTGGAACTCAGCACATACATCACAGTTGTGTACAAGGTCTCTGATGTCATTAGTAATGTTTGGCCAGTATACCACGTCTCTAATTTTCCACAAACATGCTTCTATTCCAGAATGACTGTGATGTATTCTTGATAATATGTCTTTTCTCATGGCCTTTGGAATGAATATCCGGTGTCCTTTGAATATGATGCCATCTTGGACAGTTAATTCATCGCAATAGTTCCAGTAGACACTGGAGCATTGTCCCGGGTGTCTGGCCAAGCTGCTAAGACAACAGATATCAATACTTGCAGCTCTTTGTCCTGTAAAGTATGTTCCTGGATTCTTTGAAGTCCTTGATATGAGATGGGTATATAAGCAGCTTGATTAATGCTTTCTAGTTCCTTTTGTGTGGCTTGCGTGTCAAGGGAATTGAGTATCTCACAGTCTTGCTTGTCAGTGTGCCTGTCATGTGGCAAGGGTGCTCTGGATAGGAGATTCACTATGTACATCTCAGCTCCTTTTTTATATTGTACCTTCAAGGGATAGCATTGTAGCCTAAGAAGCATGTGTTGAGGCTTTTGAAGCTGATGGCAATGACTTCTTAAAAATAACTTCTAGAGGCTTATGATTGCTGTCAACCTTAATGCATTTCTGACCTCGTATATATTGGTCAAATTTTTCACAAGCAAACACTGTTGCTAAGCATTCTTTTTCAATTTGGGCATAATGCCGTTCAGTCTGTGATAAAGACCTTGATGCAAAAAACAACAAGCTGTCCTTTTTACAAAAGTACAGCACCCAGGCGGGGTTCACTGGAGTCACATTGGATGGTGACATTTTCATTCATGTCATAATACTTCAACATGGGATGTCTAGTAATCAAGTCTTTGATCTGTTGGAGGGCTGCATCATGTTGAGGTAGCCACATCCAAGTTGCACCTGTGTCCAATAGTTCTTTGAGAGGCTCACAAACATCAGAAAGGCAAGGAAGAAATTTAGTCAGATAATTAACAAATCCCAGTAACTGCTGAAGAGATTTGGTATTGGATGGTTTAGGCATCTGCTGGATAGCTCTCACCTTTTCTGGATCTGGTTGTAAGCCTTGTGATATTAGGAGGTGTCCCATATAGGGTACTGCTGTTGGTCGTAGCCTCATCTTATTTTTATTGAGTTTCAGATTGACTTTTCTCTCCCTTTCCAGAAGAGAGATGAGGTTGCGATCATGGTCAGCTATGGCATTCTCCATTGAATCTCCACAGCCATATACCAAAATGTCATCTGCAATTACACTGATTCCTTTGAGACCCACCAGTGCATCTTGTTGGCAGCGCTGATACTCTTCTGCTACTGGTTTTATTCCAAAGGGCATTCTCAGCCACCTATAACGTCCTTCTGGGGTCCAAAATGTAGTAAGGTGGCTGCTTTCTTCATCTAATAAGATTTGCCAATACCCATCCTTTGCATCTAAGACAGAGAATATTTTTGCCTTGGCAAGGTCTGGTAAGATTTCTTCTATGGTGGGCATCTGGTAGTGAGCTCGTAATAATGCCTTGTTTAAATTACTTGCACCTATACAGACACGAAGTTTACCAGGTTTCTCTATGGCTACCATGCTGCTTATCCACTTGGTAGGTTCTGTCACTTTGGGAATTATTCCATCTTTTTCCATTTGTGTTATTGCAGATATGATTTTTTCTTTTAATGTGACAGGAACTCTACATGGCATATGTTGCACTGGTTGCACAGTGTCATCCACATTGAAATGTAAGGTGCCTGGAAGACAGCCAAGTCCCTCAAAGACATCATGGTAATTTTTAAGAATTTGTGCCTTTGCTATGCCACCTTGTACTGTTGGCTACATGTCTTGTGTAATATTTAATGTTACCAGTTTGATACGTTCACTAGTGCTTGCTGATAGGAGGGGCTTTTGCCTTGAATTCACAATCTGGAATTCTAGCTGATATCTTTTTCCTTGATATTCTGCCTGCAGCACACATTGACCTAGTGGTGTGAGAATTGTGCCATCACATAGTCTCAGCTTAGCTTTGCTTGATGATGGCTTTGCCTCTCCATCTTGCATAACATTGAGATAATCTCTGTAACCCATTACATTTACAGATGCACCACTGTCTATTTGACATTCAGTGTCTTGCTTGAGCCAGGACTGCAAAGTTCCTGGGCAAGGTGCTAATACAAGTTTGACAAACCACTTTTTTTGTCTTAGTATGCACTGTTTTGATGTCATGCATGTAGAAAATATCACTGTCTGATTTACTGTATAGGTCATCATTGCAGATTTGTGCAATGTGCAGATTTTTTTCTGTTTAGATTGCTTGCAAACTCTTGCATAATGATTTCTTTTACCACAGCTTCTGCAAATAGTTCCAAATGCTGGGCATTTGCCAGGACCATGAATTTTGCCACAGTATCCACAACTCTCACTTTGAAATCTTCTGGGCTCAGCACTATTTTTGCATGATGGCATATGCATGTCAGAATGTTTAGTTTTGCTGATATAATGCATGCTATCAGCTTCTGAAGGGTGCATTTCTTGCATTTGCACAAGGGTTTGTTCACTAGCCTTGCATATGTCTATGGCTTTCTGCAGAGTCAAGGCAGGCCTTCGAAGCATTTTCATCTGTGCTCCCTTGTCCTTAATGCCTATAACCAATCTATCTCTAATCAATTCTTCTTTCAAAGTGCTATATGCACATGAATCTGCCTTTTTGCATAATTTAGTAACATACTGATCTGTAGTTTCATCAGGTTCTTGGGCACATTTGTTAAAGAGAAATCGTTCATATATAACATTTCTAGTAGGTTCAAAATGCCTTTGAAGTGCTTCTAGCAATTGCAAGGATCTTGTCTGTCTACTGCTGGAGCAAATGACATTTCCCCCCATCATTGATAGCAGTGTTGCAACCCTAATCTTTTTATCTTTGCCATCCAATCCTGTTGCTATTTCATAATTCTCCCACTGCGCTTTGAAAAACATCCAGTTATTAAAAATATCATCTGCCATGTCCATGGGCCCTGGAACTGGAATCATGCTGGCTGCCATTGCCAAAGTATCTTCTTCTGCCACCAGTGTGCTTGTTGCCCTCCTTTTCTTCAGAAAAGCAGATTCACTTCTGACACCATGTTTTAATAGTGCTTTCTTTGCTGAGAGAAGACAGAAACCTGCTTGCTATAACTAAAGCTTTATTAAGAGAATGCTTACAAGATCTACCATGCTTGCTCAAGCTCCTCCCACCTGACCTTTACACTAAAGGAAACAGACCTTTAGTGTGGCAGCACCTACCCTGTGGAATTCCCTCCCTTTGAATATTAGGCAGGTGCCATCTCTGCTATCTTTTCGGCGCCTTTTGAAGACTTTCCTCTTTCAACAAGCCTTTTAAGCTGAGACCTATCCCAGTCTGCATCTATCAGAATTGTTTAATATGTTTTTAAATAATGTTTTAACCCTTTTAAAAGGTTTTTTAAAATATTTTAATGCTGTTTTGTTTTAATGTATTTTAAGATCTGTTTTTATGATGTTTTAAAGTGTTTTAGTGCTTTGTTTGCCGCCCTGAGCTCCTGCTGGGAGGAAGGGCGGGATATAAATTAAATAAATAAATAGAGCTCAGCCTCCAGATCTCCATGGCAGTCTCTATGCAGTTCCCTCTGCTGGATGGAACTGCTACCTATTATAACACACAACCAAACAAGCATTTCATTCTGTGATTGTGTGTGTATTTGGTGGCAACAGGAAGAATGTAGCAAGTACAATAAGTGCGGGTGAATATTAAAGACCCTTCCCCATGGCAAATTTAAATTGTGAAAATTTTGCAAAGAAGCTTAGGCATATTTCCTACTGTGCAGGAGCTAATGTCCAGATACTCATTAAAAATTCACGGTACAGTTAACTTACAGTACAATGGTATATATGTCCACTTCAGAAGTAAGTGTCTGTGTGTTTAATGGGGCTTACTCTCTGGTAAGTCGGTTTATTGCTGTAAACCACCCAGAGAGCTTCGGCTATGGGGCAGTATATAAATGTAATAAATAAATAAATACAGGATGGCAGCCTAAGCTTTGGTTTAGGATTGGCATTGGGGAAAATAGGGTTTTTGTGTCTTTAACAGCAGTATCTCTAAAATCAGGACCAGCAAGGCATAGCTGACTTCCCTTGGTAAACATGAGGTTGAGTGGGGTGGTGAGAGAAGCACCAATGACTGTACTCTCTCTAATTTTGTGTTATGCCATGGCCCCCATGGGAGCCATGTTATATTATGCTGATTTTTCCATGGCAGTCATTCTGTGTTTGCCATGCCCTCCCCATGGCAGCCATTTTATGGCAGGAACCCATAGCACTCTCTTAACATTTGAAATATGTCCACAAGTTCACAAAGGTTGGCAGTCCCCTTGTATTGCAAGTTGGCAATATACAGCTTGCACACTACCACTATCCAGCTCTGGCCAACTGAGGGAACAACAGGGAGACCAGCAACTTCAGGCTGGTTAAATCCCATAAACTGATGTGCTGGAATTGGGTCATATGCAGCTCTTACATCCCCACAAAAGCTTCTTTGTCAGACTTAGACAGTATGAACAACTAGGAGACCCATTGCTTCTGGCTATTTGTGTCCAGACGACCTGATCTTGACAAGGGCCCCAGGGGTGTGATGGAGCAAAGCAGCACTGTGGAAAGGTCCACCTGTGTCACTTGTCTCAAAATGTATGACTGGACTGAAGACGTTTTCATTCCCTCCGGGATCAGATCACCCTTTTCAGGATTCACCCCATCCATGAGGAGCAGAAGGCGTTAAAGAGGCAGGACTTGGAGCCTAGTCTTTCATCTCCTCTTGGACAATTCCCTCCAGGAACTGGTGAAGACAGACCCCTAGGGTATGAACTCAGAGATTCTTATTCAGGACTCTGATGGGCCTGCGCTCTGGCCCAGTCACAACCCTGGGTCCTGAGTCAGTTTCTAGCACCTCTGCCGCTGGTCCTGCAGATTCCATGGATCTGGCTGGCTTCTCCTGAGCTGAACCCTCTCACTGTGGGGGTTCCAACAGCCTTTCCCTCAATTCCACAGGAGGAGCCAAGCCTGACATCAAGCAACAGAGGGGGCTATTAATTCTGAAGCAGCACCCTAAGTCTGCCTCTCCAAGCTTGTTACCAAACATATTTGACTGAGAGCTAAAGCATTTGGTAAATTGGAATGGATGTTTTAGTTTGCACACATGTCAGCTTTTTGGATGAAAGGAGTTACTGGCATCATACATGGGGGCTCAGCATATCCACAAAGTGTAATACACAGACTGTAATGAGCTGGCTCAGAATGAATGAGCTGGCATGCTGCCTGAATGAACTGGCTTTGGCTTTTATTTCTACAGGTCCTAAGCTCTGTGGTAGGGCATTCCAAGGCCTTTCACACCTGCTGAAGTGAACAAGAGTAGGCAATGATCTGGATGCCCCAAGCCATGATGCTCCAGTGAGACTGATGTTCATTTTACAGATGATGGCAGATGGCACTCTTTGTGCGTGATGGGACCTTAAACAGACTTAGGGCATATTTAAAAAGATCTGACTCTAGGCTGTCAGTGTTATTGTTTCTGGATTTCCCACCACCACCAAACTTCACCCTTGATATAAATTTTTAGTAGGTTAGCCAGAAACCAGAAACACCATTAAGAATGTAATCAACCATCTTGGCTTGACACTGTCTCATCAGTGATTTGACAGCCTCACTGATTCACTAAATAGAAAGCTGACCAATGAATTAAGAGAACTATTTGTTGGTTGGGTACAGGGGTTAAAATAAATTGCACTCGAGCATAACTAGAGCAGCAATGATGCCAGTGTTGAACTGTGATTACCTCCCTGGGCAGCCTACCAGACATTTGATGCTCCCTAAACATCACTCTAAACTATAAAGCCAAATGGATTCTTGATTCTACCAGTTCCTTGGAAATTACATAGGCTGGATCAGAGAGTTCATTTCCAGGGCATGCAGGAATCATTATTCAAGAGATGCATGCAAGTTGTTGGCATCCTACACATGGAAGAAATAAGGGCATAAGCTTTCACTACAAATCCTTGGGGTGAAGCTTGGGTCTATTTATATTTTTGTGTTTGATATTCCTCCTTCCCCTCTAGTGAGAACATTTTCCAAGCTCTGTATCACAGTAAGAGCCAATGTTCTACTTTTATAACACTTAAGGGTAAAATACACAACAGGTAATCTTGGATGGATACATTATATTTTCACCCATCAGATACTACTGGCATAATTAATCCTAGTGTAGAGGGGGGGGATATACAACAGTTTATGTTGCCTCTATTGCATCTGCAGAGTGCTGTCCCAGGAGACTGTTCCAAGTGGTCCGGAGACTGGTCGGTCCAGTTGCTCCAGTACTGCTGGAACATGATAAGGTCTCCTGTGATGAGTTTGCTAAACACTTTGCGGATAAAATCAATCGTATTAAAAGCGATATTCCGTACACTGTGGATACAGGGAGTGAGCCAGAGGTGATCAGTGTTGCTTCGGTGGCGTGGGATCGGTTTCAGCTTCTTCCCTCTGAGGAAGTGGACAAGGTGCTTTCAACGTTAAAGCCGACCACCTGCCTACTTGATCCTTGCCCTTCGTGGCTCATCATGAGCTGCAAAGATAGACTGGGAGAGAGAATGAAGCTGATGGTAAATGCATCGCTTGAAGAGGGAGTAATGCCATCAGTGCTCAAGGAGGCGATAATAAAACCAATCTTAAAAAAGCCCTCCTTGAACCCTCAAGATCTGAACAACTTTCGCTCAGTCTCAAATGTGCCATTCTTAGGCAAGGCAGTTGCAGAGCGGGTGGTGGCTAAACAGCTGCAAGCACACTTGGAAGAAACGGATTATCTAGATCCATTTCAATCGGGCTTCAGACCAGGACATGGGACTGAAACAGCCTTGGTCGCCTTGGTAGATGATATGAGAAGGGCGTGGGATAGAGGCGAATGCACCTTCCTTGTCCTTCTCGACCTCTCAGCGGCTTTTGATACCGTTGACCACGGTATCCTCTTGGACCGCCTGCAGAGGTTAGGTATTGGGGGCACTGTATTGCAGTGGTTCCATTCCTTCCTCTCTGGGAGGTACCAAAGAGTAGCACTGGAGGAGGAGGTCTCAGACCCCTGGCCCCTCATTTGTGGGGTACCACAGGGGTCTATCCTTTCTCCAATGCTTTTTAACATCTATATAAAGCCGCTGGGAGCAATCATCAGGAGATTTGGGCTGCAGTGTCATCAGTATGCGGATGACACACAGCTCTATCTCTCATTTAAATCTTCACCAAGGTTGGCTGTGGAAACCCTGTCCAAATGTCTGGAGTCGGTGAGTGGCTGGATGGGAAGGAATAAGCTGAAGCTGAATCCTGACAAAACCGAGGTGCTGTTTGTGGGAGACAAGGGAAGGTTGGAAGATATAGACCTGGTGCTTAACGGGGTATGATTGCCCTTGAAAGACCAGGTCCGTAGCCTGGGGGTCATTCTTGACTCCCAGCTGTCCATGGAGGCTCAAGTTTCGGCTGTGAGTCGGGCAGCTCTGTATCAACTCCATCTGATACGGAGGCTACGCCCCTACCTTCCCAATCATCTGCTCCCACCGGTGGTACATGCCCTGATCACCACTCGCCTAGACTACTGTAATGCGCTCTACGTGGGGTTACCCCTGAAAACGGTTCGGAAGTTACAGCTGGCACAAAATGCATTGGCGCGTCTGATTACAGGCGGCCGCCGTAGAGATCACATCACTCCTGTGTTGCAGGAGTTGCATTGGTTACCGGTTGTGTACCGACCCCAATTCAAGGTGTTGGTCTTAACCTTTAAAACCCTATACGGTTGTGGCCCAGCTTATTTGAAGGAGCGCCTCCAGCATCGACAGGAATGCCGCTCAACAAGATCAGCCTCAGAAGACCTTCTCTGGATCCCACCTGTCAAAACAGCTAGACTGGTGAGGACTCGAGAGAGGGGCTTCTCAATTGTGGCCCCCACCCTATGGAACTCTCTCCCAAATGATCTACGCCATGCCCCGTCTATAATGAGCTTCCGCCGGACCCTGAAGACCTGGTTTTTTAGGCAGGCTTTTGGAATGGGCTAGTTTTACTGTGTTTTTAAATTTTTAACTGTTTTATATTCTGTTTTATCGTGTACGTTGCCCAGAGTGGCTGGTTGTCCAGCCAGATGGGCAACTAACGAATCTCATAATAAATAAATAAATAAATAAATAAATTAAAAAAAATTAAAGTCAGCAACAAAAGGGGTTCATATAGTTTACAGGATTAGTGTCATCACCTAGACAGTTTTAAACCTTTCTGTCAAAAGAGCAATAGCTTACTCTTCTTACTCTAGTACAGGTGGCAACCTAAATAGGAAGGTTGCCTATGACAGCTGCTTAATAATTAAAGTTTTATCATGCTGGGGGCTTCTGCTTTCGCTGTTATCTATTGCATGGCTCAGGCAGGCAGACAGAGGAAGAGATTTGTGGGTAGAGAAGTTGAAATTTTGTCCTCTAATGTGAATGCCCTGATTTGGCAAATGGAAGCTCCATATTCAGAAAAAGCAGAGGAAACTGAATCATACAGTAGGTGCATGAAAGGAGAGATAGTAGCTGCAGAAGAATATATTTCATCACTGATGTAGCAACCATTTAGATGGGTCTAATCCTCTTGTTGAATTGTGACATCTCTACAAGGTCAAAACAAGTTTTATGGGTGGATAGATAGATACATCATTAGGGGCATGTAGTTTACTGTCACTTGCAATGGAAAAAACATTTACCTGCTGTATTAGATGAGGACTCTTTAAAAGAGGCATATATAAAATGTAAGGGTTTGACATGCTGGAAAGTGCTTATCTAAAATATTCACACTTCTGCACAAATTGGGTTGGGACTCCTTTGAGTTTTTTGTCATAGAAGCAAAGTGAATAATAGAAACCTAATCGGTCCTGGCCTTTCCAATGAAACAACACGAATCTGCATAGGACAATGGTGGCCAACATTTTGGGCAAATGTGCCACAAGTTCAAAGTATCAGACAGTTCTGCTCTACTGCATGACACCGACCCCCACCCACCAACCCACCCTGGCTTCCCTGGGGATAGAAGAGGCTAACAGGCCTCATTCTTCTGCAGCCAGGCCGATGAGTCATGTTCTTGTCCAGGACTGCCACAACCTACTCTATCTGTGCCACTTGTGGCACCATTCCACAGGTTAGTCACCCACTGTTTTAGGATACTAGCCTTGAAGGGAGAATATGCCAACAGGTGCTGTTTGGGTGCTATGATCAGTGCTATTCCTATTCAGGCTGCCTCTATATTCCAGCACCAGTGAACTGGTCGTTTTTTTCCCCAGGAAGAGGAGCAAGATTATTCAAATGTTGCTATGAAATGTGGTTCCTTTCTTTTCTTTTCCCTTCCAGAACCAGCAATACCATTCTCCTATTGAAAGGCAGTAGGAGGGATAGCCATTTGCAGCAAGCCTAAAGTTAAAGGACTGACAGAGCTCTGGAAAGAGATCAAAAGCCTAGAAGTTAGCATGGACTCTCGTCACTTGTCCTTTAGCCTTTATAAAACCCAAACAACAATAATGTGCCACAATAAGAAATAGTAGGAGAATGTCTTCTCACCATCTTGCCAATATCATAGGTATCACCAAATAGTTCACTGGTAGAGCACATGCTTTGTATACAAAAGGTCCTGGGTTCCTAGCATGCTCGGTTAAAAAAAGATCAGTTAGCAGATGATGGGAAAGGCCTCAGCCACAGAACTTGGAAAGCTACTGCCAGTCAAAGTAGACAATACCAGGTTAGATGGACAAACAGTCTGACCTGGCATAGGGCAGCTTCCTATGTTCCTCATGTTACAAGTGGAACCGTTTCTCAAAACTCCATGTCATAGTGTCAGTAGGCATTTTTTCTGGGACAAAGCTCCTTTCCCAATCTCCACGATGTTGGTCAGCTACATCCTGAATATGAGGTAAATCTAATCCACTGAGACAATTACATGGGAGCATTTTTACCCTATCTAAGATATCCTAGCTGCTGTGGCTCCTGTTTGAAAAAGCACTGGATAGTTGGTCACCATATGTACTTGAATGCTCTGCATAAGAGCATACATCCTTGGAGGGCGGGGACATGAGGTGCTCCTGTATACACAGGAACAGGATCTGAAGTTTTCCCCATTCATTTCCTTACAGAAAAGGTAAAGGGGCTTATCTAGGAGGCTCCAAGGTAAAAACTTCACTGATACACTCAGTTCAGCAATGTCTTTCTGAAATCTACTGTAAAATTACAATTGCCAGAGAATCCAGCCTGATTGTGAAATGTTAATTTGAACTGTCATAGCTAAAAGAGGTTGGGGGGGGGGAAGAAATTTTAACATGTGAATCTAAGCTAGCCTGGTTGGGAATGATGGAGAGGAAATAAATATGGAAATGCAGAATTTTAATTTTGCAATCACATTTTCCAGCTATAACTCCATTATGAAGATGATCACTTGCTCCTATCCTCCAGAATAATTAGGGGGCAAGGACTTGGTGCTCTCCTTGCTATAGGCTCAAAAGTGCTGTTGAATTATTCTGGTCACATAGATTGATTGCTCCAGTAAAATAGTATTTGAAGCCTCAACCAAGGGCTTGTTCAGAATGGAGGCTTCTGCACACCATGAAAAGTGACAAGAGACAAGAACCATTGCCAAATTCTGTTGAGCCTTTATATTACCAACAGCTGCCATGCTGTATCTGCATGGCTGACTTTTAAGTGTCAGAAGGAGTGACAGAGGTGGGGCAGTACTAGACTGTGACTTTCTCTTCCCTTCCCCAATCCACTTCCAAATGCAAGTTTAATTATTCACCTTGTTTATGGACAAGGGAATAAAATGAATACACCTTGGGAAGTGATTCATCCACCTTCTGACAGCAGGCAGATTATGAGAAATATTCACACTTGCTAGCCTGTGACAAAATGGAGTTTTAAAATATTTACATCTTCCACATGCTATAGCACTGAGGGAAGAAAAAGGGAGACTCTTGTAAAAGAAAGAGAAATAGTATGTGAGGTAGCAAGTGTCTAATTGTCTGAAGGAAGACATCTACTAGGAATAAATGCAATCAGATAATAAAACAAAGTCTCCTACGGTTAGTAAGAAAAATCACTATAGCTAAGAAATGAGGTGAGAGAAAGGACAAGTTAAGGGACTATCCAGGCGGTGGGGGTACTGATTAAACACATGCTTACTGGTTTGGCTAAAGCAGGGGTCAAAGGGGTTCCAAAACAGATGCCCTGTCACTGAACTATAGCCTTTCTCACCTCTGTTGGAACAACTGGGAACTGATGGTGGGCATTTCACCAAGCCATTCTACTGGGCAGGTTTATCCTATGTTGAGTTATACTGGGGAAACTGGATGGGGACTACTTATCTGTCACCCTCCCATAGTGACCTATTTCCACTCATAACTCTGGCAAATGTTGTACAATCACTTGATACCTATCCAATGACTTTGGCCACTCATGCTGCACACTAGCATGGTTTTGAATTATTTATTTATTTGATTTATATCCCGCCCTTCCTCCCAGTAGGAGCCCAGGGCAGCAAACAAAAGCACTGAAAACACTTTAAAACATCATAAAAACAAACTTTAAAATACTGTATATTACAACAAATCATCTTTAAAAACATATTAAAACAAAACATCTTTAAAAACACCTTTTTTTAAAAAAAAAGCTTTAAAAACATCTTAAAATCAATTCCAACACACAGATGCAGACTGGGATAAGGTCTCTACTTAAACGGTTTGTTGAAAGAGGAAGGTCTTCAGTAGGCGCTGAAAAGATAACAGAGATGACGCCTGCCTAATATTTAGGGAGAGGGAATTCCAAAGGGTGGGTGCCACTACATTAAAGCTCTGCTTCCTCTGTTGTGCGGAACGGACCTCTTGATAAAAGGATATCTGCAGGAGGCCCTCACCTGCACAGCAGAGTGATGAGGTGGGTATATAAGGGGTAAGATGATCTTTCTGATCCCAAGCTGTATAGGACTTTGGGCACCAAAACCAGAACCTTGAATTTAGCCTGGTACCTAATAGGCAGCCAGTGTAATTCTTTTAGCAGTGGGACGACATGTTGGTGACACTCTGCCCCAGTGAGAAGTCCCGCCACCGCATTTTGCACCAGCTGTAGCTTCTGGTCCAGCCTCAAGGGCAGCCCCAAAAAGATCACATTACAGTAATCCAGCCTGGAGGTTACCAGTGCATGGACAACAGTGGTCAGCCTATCCTGGCCCAAAAAACAGCTGCAGCCGTCTTATCAGCCAAAGCTGGTAAAAGGGACTCCTAGCCACAGAGGTTACCTGGGCCTCTAACGACAAAGATGGATCCAGGAGCACCCCTAGACTATGGACCTGCTCTTTCAGAGGGAGTACGACCCCATTCAAAGCAAACAATCGACCAATTATCTGAACCTGGGAACCAGAACCCACAGCTGTGCCTCTGTCTTGCTAGGATTCAGACTCAGTTTACTGGCCCTTATCCAGCCCACCACCGAGTCCAGACACCGATCCAGGGCTTGCATGGCCTCTCCCGATTCAGATGCTGAGTACCATCAGCGTACTGCTGACACCTTGCCCCAAATCTCCTGATGGATCTTGGGATTGTTGTTGATCACAAGCTGAATATGAGCCAACAGTGTGATGTGGCTGCAAAAAAGGCAAATGCTATTGTAGGCTGCATTAACAGAAGCATAGTTTCCAAATCGTGTGAAGCATTGGTTCCCCTCTATTTGGCACTGGTTAGGCCTCATCTTGATTACTGCATCCAGTTCTGGATACCACACTTTAAGAGAATGCAGACAAACTGGAACAGGTTCAGAGTAGAGCAACGAGGATGATCAGAGGACTGGAAACAGAGCCCTATGAGGAGAGACTGAAAGAACTGGGCACGTTTAGCCTTGAGAAAATAAGAATGAGGGGAGATATGATAGCACTCTTCAAGGGCTTGAAAAGTTGCCACACAGAGGAGGGATCTCTTCTCGATTGTCCCAGAGCGCAGGACACGGAATAACGGGCTCAAGTGATAGGAAAGCAGATTTCGACTGAACATCAGGAAAAACTTCCTAGCAGTACAACAATGAAACCAATGATCTAGGGAGGTGGTGGGCTCTCCAATACTGGAGGCATTCAAGAAGGAGCTGGACAGCCACCTGCGAGGTATGCTTTGATTTGGATTCCTGCATTGAGCATTATGAGACAAAATCAACAGGAGGAAGGACAAGGGAGGGTTGAAGAATATGCGTGCCTTTGCCTGCTTGTCTACAACTATCATTGTTTTACAGTGATTTCATTTTCATCATGTACCTATTTGTCTTCAGCAAGCTCCCATTCTTTATAGCAGCCTTCAGCAACCTGGTGCCCTCCAATTCCCAAGATTTGTAGTCTAAAACGTCTGGAGAGCACCACGTTGTTGAAGGTTGGTTTACAGTGTTTCCGCTGAAAAATTAACTCTGCCAAAACTGTGTCTCCAAATGGGTATCTACCAAAATTCCTTGAGCACTGGTTTCTGTTTGAAAAATATAGATCATGATAGATAATTAAAGGATAGAAAAAACTTCAGATACATGGGTGCCATAAATCTGGACTTTTTGGAGTACATGTCATAGAGTATGAAATGTCTTTATGGAGATCTACAATCCAGGATGTTTTTGTATGACCTAGCAGTTCCTATTTGCAGCATTCCCTTGTAATTACTCTGTAGCACTTAGTGGCAAAGCGGTTTCCAATTTTAATTTTATACACCTCTTGGGTATGTAATTTTCCTGCCATTGCTAAAGAGCACCAGTGATTTACATCAGCAATGTTAATTACTTCTAAAGGCCAAACATGAGAGTTTTCACTCCTTCCTTTCTTGAGTAAATCTATCATTCACAGGAGTACAACAGTAGTTCAAAGGAAAGGACAGTTCTGGCTGCCCTATAACTCACTATGCTCTTGTCCCTGTACAAATTAAAAATTTTGAGGGAAGCCATATCTCTGGCAAACATTGACCTATCATCCTTCTCCACAGGTCTAGGGATGGGTGAATCTGTCAGTTGTTGTTTCTCTCATTTTTCCAATCTTAGGTTCAGTTCTTCACAATTCCACATCTGTTTGCAATTTTTAAAAAGTCTTCATGAAAATTCATCAGTATTTTAGTGCAAATTTCCCTGGATAGACACATTTTGCATGCAATTTTGCCAGATATTTTTGCAAACAATTTTCCTAACATCGTGCATTTTTGTGTTATTTTCACAAATATAAGCATTTCTATGCATGCTTTACCCTAGTATGTGAATTTTTGTATATATTACTTGGCTGGAGAACTGCACTGCAAAATTCAGCAAAGTGTGAATTTTGAAGGATGGCAATGTTTCAGTTCACATATCATTTTGGGAAGTGTAATTAGGAAGATTCACTTTTAAATGTGAACTGAGCCTTATTTTCCACCCCCACCACTACACAGGTCTCATTGAGTTCAAACCCAATTTGAACGACACTTTTCGTGAGCCTTGCTTTTCTCTAATCAGGTGAAGAACTCCAGTTCACCAGTAGTAGCACCATTTGTCACAGCTGGGGTGAGCAGCTGAGTTTTCTCTGGTTTCAAACACAGGGTTTCAAAGATAAGTTTCTAGTGGTGAGAGGACAGTGGGGATACTGTGTGAAGCAGGATGAAGTGACAGCAGGGCCTCCACACTTTGTAAACACAATTGCTAGTTTCTGGCAGCAAACTCATAAGAACATGAGAATAGTCAGAGCTTGGAAAAGTTACTTTTTTGAACTACAACTCCCATCAGCCCCAGCCAGCATCTGGCTGGGGCTGATGGAAGTTGTAGTTCAAAAAAGTAACTTTTCCAAGCTCTGAGAATAGTCTGCTGGATCAGCCAATGGCCCATCTAGTCCAGCATCCTGTTCTCACAGTGGTCAACCAGTTGCCCATGGGAAACCCACAAGCAGGACCTGAGTGAAAAGAGCACTCTCCCCTCCTATGATTTCCAGCACCTGGTATCTGGAAGCATTTTGCCTCCACCTATGGAGCAGAGCCTAGCCATCATGGCTAGAAGCCACTGAAAGCTTTTTCCTCCATGAACTGGGAAAAAGTACTCATACATGTACAAGATGTTTAATTACCCAACTCATCTGCATATGTCTGGGGAACCTTGATTGTGCCAGGGTTCAAAATGCATGCACACAGGTGTTTACTGTGATATCCTCTAGATTGGATTACTGTAATGCACTCTACGTAGGACTACCTTTGAAGACGGTTCGGAAACGTCAGCTGGTGCAGAATGCTGCGGCCAGAGTTCTTACTGGGACAAAGAAATTTGACCATATAACACCTATTCTGGCCCAACTGCACTGGCTACCAATATGTTTCCGGGCCAGATTCAAAGTGTTGGTTCTTACCTATAAAGCCCTTAACGGCATCGGACCGCAATACCTGGCGGAACGCCTCTCCCGCTATGTATCTACCCACTCGCTGCGCTTGATGTCAAAGGCCCTTCTCCGGGTTCCAACGCATAGCGAGGCCCGGAGAGCAATAACTAGAACTAGGGCCTTCTCAGTAGTGGCCCCCGAATTATGGAACGACCTCCTTGATGAGATACGCCTGGCGCCTTCTTTGTTATCTTTTCGGAGCCAGGTAAAGACCTACCTCTTTGCCCAGGCTTTTTAAATTTAAATTTTAAATTTCAAATGTTAATTTTAATTTTTTTTTGTTGCAATCTTGTTTTCACATATGTTTTATAGTGCATTTTATTTATACTCACTTGTATTTTAACCTGTTTTTATTGTTGTACACCGCCCTGAGAGCTTATTGCTAAAGGGCAGTATAAAAGCACAATAAATAAATAAATAAATAAATAAATTAGTGAACATGCAGTAATAATTGTTTTTCTTGACTTAAGTACAGAGCTGCGCTATGCCAGTGAAAGCAGCAGCCCTTGGAATGGAATAACTGACACCACCTGAACTGTTTTTAATTATATGTCATGCAGAGCTTGGAAAGTTATTTTTTTGAACTACAACTCCCATCAGCCCCAGCTAGCATGGCCACTGGATTGGGCTGATGGGAATTGTAGTTCAAAAAAGTAACTTTTCCCAGCTCTAATGTCAAGCCATTTATATCTAGGTCTGATGTGAAGGGCTATAAAAGGGCAAGGTATGTATCTTGACTAGCAAGGGATATATTTTTCCAATCTACGGCTAAGCAAGAGTACTTGCCTCACAGGGTGAGTTTTTCATTGGAGCTGGAAACACAGCACTGGTCACCGCAACTGTTTCTGTGACTGGGGTCTCACTGGTATTAAGCAAAAGTGCATATTCTGGGAGGGGAAAAAGGTGAAGAGATAAATTTGTTATTAGAGCAAGGTTAGTCAAAGCTGTAATTGATCTTTTGTGCAGTAAACCAGACTATTTGTGTGCACATGCAGACGAACACACACATGCAAATATTAGGCAGTCCCTTATTATTGAGGGATAACATATGGCTAAAGTCATTTTTCAATAAGCTTTGAATGCAGCAATGCAGTTTCATATACTCCAGGGTCTCACCTTGAGAATTATATGCAAGTGCTCTGTCTACTTCCCTTACAAACAATGTTTATTCCTGGCTTGGGATTTGTTTTCTTCACTTGATCCATATCAAAATGCATCCTTTTTTTTAAAAAGAAATGATTTTGAGTGAAACTTTGCTGTTATGAAAGATGCAAAAGTAATATTTCACTGAAGCTGGAGTCTGAAGGTCACTTCTGTCGTCATAAAGGCAGTATGAAGAGAACTCCAAAGGAACTGAAATTTTGGTGCTCTTAATTGCTCAGGGCCAGCCCAACAAATTTTGCTGTCTGAGGTAAAAGACAGTAGGTGTCGATCCAGTAGGAGTAATAAAAATAGACTTTAAATTATATTAAAACAAAACATATTCCAAAACATTTTTTTTTAAAAAAGCTTTAAAAAACATCTTTTAAATTAAATGTTGAGCAAGATTATTTCAGATCAGAGTTCTAACTTGGGTTTTTTAAATTGATGATCACAGTTTTGTATTGTATATGGGTATGTCTCGTTGCCCTAACCCTTATTAAATTAAATACTTTATTGTAATCATTTTATTTGTTTAGCAATATGCCATTACAATATTAAATTAAGTTAATCCTATACTCCTCATGGTATGATATCGCTCTAACATACCTTTCATTGAAGAAAAGTGGTTATGCTGTGGATTTCCAATGTGCCACAGATGAGCCTCTTGGGAGACTGATGAACTTTGAGTCCAGCCACAGTCACCATCTTCAAAGGAGCAGTAGAAACCAGAGGGAAGTTTTTCTGCAAGAAGAATTGCAGGAGACAAATAACTGATCAGCAATTCCTGCGCATGGAATAATGGAAAGTATTTCAATGGTTCTCTTTATATGAACATGTTGTTTCTTCGCAGTGCTGCAGCAACAACACTGTATAGTGCTTTCCCCAAGGACTTGAAAAAGTTCAATATCCATTACTTAGATAACCCTGTAAGCTATGATAATATTATTATTATCTCCAGGTTATAGATGGGATGGTGGCTGAGGTAAAGAGATGGTGGATTTCTTAAGGCCAGCCCACATGTTCACTGCTGAGATGCTGTTTGAACCAGGGATATCTAGTTTGTATGGTTTATGTTCTTAACAACTACACTTTGACCTCCTTCTGACCTTACTATTGTATTTGCAAAGCTTAATGTACACCACTTAGAGACCATTATAATTAAGCAGTATATAAGTTGTCAAAATAAATAATAAATAAAAAATATATCAACTAGTGAAGAAAATTAATAATTAGCTATAATCCAAATCAATGAAATTTTGGGGGAAGGAGGTCTCGCCTGGCATTTCACCATAGCTGGAATCATACAGACATTCAGTCTGTCTACAATTTTTCAATTAAGTTATCTTTAGATGGCATTGTTTCAGGTAGCGATGCCACTGAAACCTTCAACTTGTCAGTTCAGAAGCTGAACCTGATGGGTTCAGAAATGATTGGATATGTATCAAGCCTTGCATGCTCACTAGTGAACTGTAATATTCTCATAATTCAAAGTGAGATTAATGTGCATTTTGTGCCTACAGTAATTTATAGTTTAGTTTAATTTGTTGCTTGTGTATATACGCATTCAGCATGACTAATCTGAGGGCAACTTATCTGTCTTCTCTTCAGGAGCAGCCAGCTTGGCAGGGCACCACTGTGGAGCTGGTCTCTCTTCAGTTGCAAGACTTATCCTCCCATTTACCGGAATGGGGTGAGACAGGGCGATGGCAAGGGTGGACTGGTCTGGGCTTTTCTTGTTTTAAAAAACGTCTTTTAAGCAGCTAGCTAGCATGTGGAGTTCTCTGTCATTGCATGTGTTGACAATGCAGAGCAAGTCACATCACTCTTTGGTGGAATTTTATATATTTAATGTATTTTACCTACTTTAAGGGGGAAATTATTTATTTATTATTTATTTATATTTATTATTTGATTTATATCTCGCCCTTCCTCCCGGCAGGAGACCAGGGCGGCAAACAAAAACACTAAAAACTTTAAAACATCATAAAAACAAACTTTAAAACACATTAAAACAAAACACATCTTTAAAAACTTTTCTTAAAAAATCTTTCAAAACATCTTCTAAGATTAAAAATATTTTTAAAAGAAGGTTTAAGAACATATTAAAAAGCAATTCCAACACAGATGCAGTTTGGGATAGGTCTCAAAAGGCTTCTTGAAAGAGGAAGGACTTCAATAGGCACTGGAAAGATAACAGAGATGGTGCCTGTCTAATATTTAAGGGGAGGGAATTCCACAGGGTAGGTGCCGCCACACTAAAGGTCCATTTCCTATGTTGTGCAGAATGGACCTCCTGATAAAATTGTATCTGCAGGAGGCCTTCACCTGCAGAGCGCAGTGATTGACTGGGTATATAAGGGATAAGGAATTGAAGGTAAAATATGTAAAATGTACATACAAATGTTAGATATATAAAAGTCCCCTGGAGAGTGACAGCACATCATGATTATCACTCACTCCCAGTGGAACTTGCAACATTAATTACAACACATGAAATGGTATTTGTAGGAGGAATCTGAAATCACTTTTTTAAAACAACAAGAAAATCTAAAATAGTTATGTGGGAGATGGTGAATGCTCAGCCAAGATTATACGTTTTCAGTAAATAGTGAGAAAATTATGAGATCAAATGGGGCAAGTTCATTCATCTCTAGGTTTTTTTTAAGTGACCTAAATAGCATTCATGACTACCAGGGCAAACAAGGCTGTTTCTGTCTGGTACCAGGTACAAAAGCCAGATTAGAATGGATATAGGGCAGTTTATTTATCTTTACTTTGTTGTGAACCAATATTTTTCTTTATGAGGAATTTTCAGCTTCCCAGAAATGTTTAATGTACAAGGTTTCACAGATGTACATGATATTGGCTAATGCACACTCATATACACATAATTATTTTGTCTTTGAAAGGATAACATTGTATCAATAACAGTGTAACATAGTACAATAATATTCTATGCAAAATAGAAAATAAAACTGAAAATATAATTTTATTTCTGGTGCCTGAATTCTATTTCATAATCAGCATATTTCAATCGTTTTTAGTGCTTTTAAGTTTTTTTTGTTTACTGTTGTTCATTCTTTGTTTGAAAACTGTATTCTTTCTGCTAGTGGCTTTATTTCATTTCAGATTTTATACTTTTTATGGTGCTTTTTACTGTATTTTTACTGTATAACTTTTGTTACTTGGGTGGTATCTAGATATTGGGAGGTATGTAGATAAACTTATTATAGAGCCATGACAGTGGCTGTATACTATAGCCAGCATGAATGTTTCATATTCCACCAAATTAAATTGAAAATACCCCCATGCCCTTCTGCTGCTTCCCATAAGCTCATTTCAAAACAAAATGTTACAAAACTTATAGTTCTGAACTTAGAAACACTTGCTTAACAAACCTCTAAGTTTTCATGGGAGACACAAAACATACGAACATAAGAAGAGCCTGCTGGATCAGGCCAGTGGCCCATCTAGTCCAGCATCCTGTTCTCACAGTGGCCAACCAGGTGCCTGGGGGAAGCCTGCAAGCAGGACCCGAGTGCAAGAACACTCTCCCCTCCTGAGGCTTCCGGCAACTGGTTTTCAGAAGCATGCTGCCTCTGACTAGGGTGGCAGAGCACAGCCATCATAGCTAGTAGCCATTGATAGCCCTGTCCTCCATGAATTTGTCTAATCTTCTTTTAAAACCATCCAGGCTGGTGGCCATTACTGCATCTTGAGAGTCCACACTCAGAGAGAATCGAGAGTTCAAAGTGTAAAACAAAAGAAAAAAAATCCAGACCCCCATTGGACTTTTTTCTGTCAGTGGTCTCATGATTTGCTGAAATTAATTAAAAAAAAAATTCCATAATTTGGGGGGCACCACTGACAAGGCCCTCTCCCTTGTTGCCTGACTCCCAGCTTCCCTCGCAGTAGGCAGCCGGAGGAGGGCCTTAGATTTTGAGCGTAGTGTACAGGTGGGTTAGTATCGGGAGAAGCGTTCCATCAGGTATTGTGGTCCCAAGCCATTTAAGGCTTTATAGGTTAAAACCAGCACCTTGAATCGAGCTCGGAAACATACAGGCAGCCAATGTAAGCGGGCCAGAATTGGTTTTATATGTTCAAACTGTCTGGTCCCTGTTACCAATCTGGCCGCTGCATTTTGCACAAGCTGCAGTTTCCGAACCTGTCTTCAAAGGCAGCCCCACGTAGAGTGCATTGCAGTAATCTAACGTGGAGGTTACCAGAGCATGGACAACTGAAGCCAGGTTATCCCTGTCCAGATAGGGGCATAGTTGGGCCACCAACTAAAGTTGGTAGAAAGCACTCCGTGCCACCAAGGCTACCTGAGCCTCGAGATGGTTCTAGGAGAACCCCCAAGCTACGAACCTGCTCCTTCAGGGGGAGTGCAACCCTATCCAGGACAGGTTGGACATCCACCATCCGGTCAGAAGAACCACCCACTAGCAGCATCTCAGTCTTGTCTGGATTGAACCTCAGTTTATTAGCCCTCATGCAGTCCATTGTTGTAGCCAGACACTGGTTTAGCACATTGACAGCCTCACCTGATGAAGATGAAAAGGAGAAATAGAGCTGTGTGTCACCAGCATACTCCAAAGCTCTGGATGACCGCACCTAACTGTTTCATGTAGATGTTGAACACCATGGGGGACAGAACTGACCCCTGCGGAACCCCATACTGGAGAGTACAGGGTGCCGTGCAATGTTCCCCAAGCACCACCTTCTGGAGACGACCTGCCAAGTAGGAGTGGAACCACCTCCATGCAGTCCCTCCCACTCCCAACTCAGCCAGTTTTCCCAGAAGGATACCATGGTCAATGCTGAGAGATCAAGAAGAATCAGCAGAGTCACACTCCCCCTGTCTCTCTCCCGACAAAGGTCATCATACAGGGTGACCAAGACTGTTTTTATGCCAAAACCAAGCCTGAAACCTGACTGAAATGGATCCAGATAATCAGTCTCATCCAAGAGTGTCTGGAGCTGGCCTGCCACCACTCATTCAAGGACGTTGCCCAGTAAGAACCAACTGTGTTCTAAAAGCCAGACTAACAGCTGTTTGGCTCGGCTAATTATGAGGCCACACCCACACCAGACATTTTTCAATTTTAAACAGTCATGGCTTCCCCCAAAGAATCCTGGGAAATATATGCATTTTTGTACACATTAAGTGGCTTGAGAACTGCTCTGCAAAATCTGGAGAAATGGACGCTGCAAAGGATGGTTGTGTTTCAGTCCATGTATTATTTCAGAAAGATGGTAGGTACACCTTTAAATGTGAACTGAATTGAATTTATTCTCCATGCCTAGTGAATGGGCCACACAATATGACAGCCATCACCAAACTTGTACTGTCCAGATGTTTTGGGCTGCAACTTTCATCAGCCCTCGCCATGGAGAGCACCAGCACGGTAAATGTTTCACTAGGATCTCCCCATTTGCATACATTAATGTACTCATAGAGCTCTGAATCAGAGTGCCTGAGTTTATTATTGCTATTGCATAAACCATGACACTATTTTCAAAGCTATCCCTTCCACCGTCACCACAGTACTTTTATTCCTTCTTCTGTAGAGAATGGGCTACTGTTAAGTTTCTGCTTTCACAATAATCATGCAGCAATCTTTAGACCTGCAGATCTTTAAAAAATCAAAGCATTTTAGTGCTTGCAATTTTGAAACTGGTATTTATTCAATTACTGTCTTGCTTTATTAAGAAAGCTTCTATGCAGAAAGCAATATAGATTTTTTTAGGCATTGGATTCATAGCTGAATCAATGCTAATTCTAATATGCTCATGCTCAAAGTGTTAGAGAGGTTTGTGGCTCTAAACTATATTCTCTCCTCTCTCTCTTTCTTAACACTCTCTCCTCTCACACCTGCTATGGTCCCATTAAATGAACATTTTATTTTAGCCTGCCCCAACCTTAAGAAGTCAGAATGCGAAAAAGACATCCTTATATTGTTATTGTTAATTTATTTAAAATTAAAACATTTACTTGCCACCTTTCTGCAAAGGTACCCAAGGTCACTTAAATAAAACAATCAAGTTAACCAAGTATAATTGTTAGGTTGCTGCTATTCCCAGTTTCACCTTTCACTGAGGTGGCCATCGCTGTGGTGGACAAAACTCATGAGTGCTGTGGTAGTCTATACATCAGATGTGGAGAACTTCTGGCCCTCCAGATATTGCTAGATGGCATCTTTCATATCCCTGTCCATTGGCCATGTTCGCTGAGGCTGATGGGAGTTGTAGTTCAGCAACATCTCGGGAGGCACCTGCTATAGATGAACTGATTTATTTATATAGGTTTACACCAAAGGCTATCTACATGTTCGTCTATCTGTCCTAAAGTTCAACAAGTCAGTCCCTGAGGTTTTGCTGAACACGACCTCAGTCCAGACATCCATATGCAATCAGCTGCACACATGGATCTCCGGCACAATAACTCCAATAGAGGGAGTCAATCTGTATGAGCAAACAAAAGTCAGCCCCATTCATAGAAGTGAATGGGGAAAATAGCCAAGCATGGAATACATTTGTGAATTAGGGCAAATGTTGTTTTGCTGCTCCACATTCACATGGCTATTCTTCCAAAATAAAGAAGTAAAAAACAGAGCTAGAGTTGAAATCAGGGGCTAATTTCAGCAAGACAGGGAGTGTCAGTCCTATTGCCTCAGTAGTGGAGCATCCATCACATTCTTTCTCCACCCCACCATCACTACATTGAGAGAGAGGGCAATGTAAAGCCATTGTCTGTCCTCACCATTGTCAAATCTCATTGGCTATGAAGTGCCATTTCATCACCACACAGGTTATGTGATCTCTTATTGACTGAGATTATGTAGCCAGTAGGAGGAAGACCTTGTTTTACATAAATGATCTCAAGCACCTCATTATGAGGTTTAGTGCACTTACAAAATTCATGCCAACATTGTTTGCCTGTAAAATTGGGTACAGGACTAGAAAAATATTTGCTTCTAATGTTATACCAGTTTTCCTCTTTAAAGAAAATGACACCTTCATTCTTCTTTTATTGGATTCTGGTCTCCAAATCAGACAGAAGATTCCAATCTCCACCTTGTGATTATTTTACTGTTCATCCTCAGGCTAAGTTCTGAATAAAATGTCAGAACTAGATGCACCCAGAATTCTTCTTGAAACAGCTCAGCATGCAGTCCAGTTTAATTCACTTTAGTACATGCTATACAGTATACAGAATGGTGTAAACAAGCCAGAGCAGTCAAGGGGAGACATCTAAGCATCAAATACTGCCTTGGGCCCAGGGGACAAAAAACTGCAGGAAAGTGTATTGCGGAACGAGAAATAGAGGTGTATTAAAAGAGCAATTGCTAGCCAGAGATTCCACTTTCTTCTGTCATAAATATGTCTTTATGAACCTTTGGCTGTCTTGTACTCTGAATGCACAGGCTTCTTCACATTGTTATGCTTCTTACATGTGGCAATCCAATGACAGCTATTTATTGCAATTGCACAGCAAGCTTTATAGACTCCAGCTTGTACATTGTCCTGATTCTCTTTTGGTTTGCACAGACCAGACCCTTATTACAACAATCCAGATTAGCAAAGGCTTTGTACAGAGCTCACAAGAACTCTTTTTGTAGTCATCGTTTACATGTTTTGGTGGGTTCACATGTGCATGTAAGAGCCATCATGGCTCTGGTGCTACAGATCAAAGGTGGAACTCAGGCCTGAGGCCAAATGAAGCTCTCCAGGCCTCTCTATATGGCTCTCAAGACTCTCCCTAAACCAAACGTTCTTCTTCAGCCACACCTCCTCTTCCTAGGCCACACCTTTCCTAAGCCCTAGTTCACACCCTACTTGCATGTTTTTGCCTGGCAGAAATGTGTCCTTGAACTTTGACAATGCCTCTTGATTGCTTGGAGGGAGGACAGAGTTGGGTGTGTGAGTGTGTGTAGAAGCTAACATACAGTACAAAGGAAAAATGAACATTTGTAGCTTTTCCTGAACTTGTCCATCACTGGTATGTGGTCACCTGGAAGGTTGCCCAGATGGGAATGTGGCCCTTGGTCTGAAAAAGATTCCATCCCTGCTACAGATACAATTTTTGCATCACCTCAAGCCTATTATTTGTTTGTGGATGATGGAGCAACCTCTAACACCTCAGACATCTTTCTCAGACACCAGCTCTGACACCAGTCCAGATATTCAGAAAATATATGAGTCCCCTTGGGATCCTGCATTACAACCGACCAAACTGGTAATTTCCTATAAAAGGGTAGTTCGTGGGAGTTGCCCAAATTACCTGAACATTTTCTTCCTGGATATGTGCTTTGGACGATTAATACAAGCAGGTCCACATATAAACTACATCAAATCAATGTCCAATATATCCACGAGTGACCGGGAATGGCGTCTGATTGTGACTTTCCATTCAAAATATATAGTAAATCAGATCTATCGTGTAAAAGATATCTTAATAAGGAAATGGGGCATTACAGTACAAAAATACTACATAAATATGGCACCTTCGCATCCGCTGGTGGCTTTTTATGCACCTGTTAGTCGTGGGAAAAATCCATTACCAGAAGAAACCTTAGTAGATCCCAGTTGCCGACACCTTATTGAAACGGCTTCAGATATGAGACCACAGCAACCCTTGATTGATGAGGAACCATCACCGCTGTCAATGTATATGCAGGATCTGGAACCCGAGGAGGTACAGCTTACAGAGCTTTAGTCTCAACTTTTGGAAAATGGCCGAACAATACTTATCCATAAGTTGCACCAACTGATCCAATGTCTTGAAAAAACTGCATATGAGACGGATCAGGCAAAAAAGGTTTCCAAATTTATGATTCTCGGAGAAGAGCCCATGCTAACAAATACATCAAAGCGAAGGAGTTCTTCTTCTGCTTCTTGGATAGTGGACAGAGCTAAAATACCCCACAAACCAATTATGGTAGGCGATGAGTGGGATAAAGCCAGATTTTTATACCCTGAAGAACTGGGCTCTCCATCGCGGCCAAGCGCTACACCTTATCCAATCAAAAATCCTCAACGTAATATCAAAAATGGGGAAACATCTGAGGATGCCATAGAAATACTAAATCAAACAACGGAATCAATTTGACACCATCTGCCTTCAACCCACAGTAAACAAGGCCCTGAGACTAATACTCCGTTTCCTTTTTCACATTCAAATGTTTCCTCTCCAAAAAACGACATACTTCATCTTCTTTCATGGAACATAGCTGGATGGAAATTAAAACAAAACGATCCAGAACTAATTACTTATTTGAGTGAATATGATGTAATTTCACTTCAAGAGACCTGGATTATTACTTCGCCGGTTTTGAACGGATACTTTCCTTACCATCTTCCAGCGACGTCTACAGGGAAAAATAGAGGCAGAGCAAAAGGGGGATTAACAATTATGATTTCAACCTCGTTGACTGTCCGTCATAGAGAACTCCAATCTTTGGAAAACACTGCCATGGCAGTGCTCTTGATGTTTAATAGGCTGTCTATTTTGATTATCAATGTTTATATCCCTCCCGCTAAATCGAGGAAACAAACGGAGCTGATTTGGGAAGATCTTGACAATTATCTATCAGAACTTAAATATGCATTCCCTAAAGCGAAGTTGATTCTTACAGGAGACCTAAACGCGAGGACTGGAACCAATAATGATTCCCTTTTTTCATCCAAGCTGTGGCGTGGTGAAGATAATAAATCGTATTATCCTTCTCTTGATAGAAGATCAAAAGATACTAAGGTCAATGTTGGGGGAATATGCTTAGCTCGTTTGATGGGTAGTCATGATTTGTTGATACTAAACGGTCTAGACGACAAAGGGGAATTTACTTACATTTCCAACCGGGGAAGCAGTGTGATCGATTATGTTATAATCTCAAAACAACTATTAATGTCAATCACTGCTTTCAAGGTTGGAACTATTCAAAATAGTGACCATCTTCCCCTTACCCTCTTGTGTCATCTTACAGAGAAATTTCACTTAAAGCCTGAACATATCCCAACCTTAAAAGAAAATCATCTTATACATAAAAAATCGATCTGGTCTGAAGCGTTAGGCTTGAAGATAGCATGCATCCTTAAAACCTCGTGGGCGCATAGTACTCGGGAGAAATTAATGAATGATGACAGTATATATTCCCTCCTTACAGAATATGACCAGTTAATTTCATATTTAAGTTCTATTATGTTATCTACAAACTCCAGAACTAATATAAAATCTGTAGCAAAAGCTAGTTGGTTCGATAGTGATTGTTTAGCCTTAAAATGTCAGCTAAGGAGTGTTTATCTACAATACCGGCAACAAAACTTGAATTTTCTTCCCCCTGAATATTACGCAATAAAAAGAAAATATAAAATAGTTGTAGTGTCTAAGAAGTATTTGGCCATCCAAGATGATTGGAAATCTCTAATAACTGCTGCTAGGAATAAAAACTCCAAAACCTTTTGGACAATTATTGGTAACTCTCTGAGATCTACTTCTTATGTGCCATGTAATATTCCTCTGCAAAAATGGGAACGGCATTTTTCAGAACTTTATGAGGATGTACAACACCGTTCCTCAAATAACACTCCTACTCTAGACTTTGCTAATCTTCCCCAGTGGTTTCTGGTTACTCCGTATGAAATAAAGGACTTAATAGTAGGGCTAAAATCTGCAAAGGCCCCCGGCCCAGACAATATTTTGCCGGAAATGCTGAAGAATTTTCCTGATTGGTGGGCTCCGCTGTTAGCTAATATATTTACCAAAATTAACTATACAGGTTCCTTTCCTCAGACGTGGAGGGAGGCCATAGTTGTCCCTATTTATAAAAATGGAGACAGAGAGGATCCATCAAACTATAGGCCAATTAGTTTACTATCTGTAATTGGCAAACTCTATGCATCTTACCTAAAAGGCAAATTATACTTATGGATGGAGGAGGAAAACATATTAGGTAAGGAACAGGCTGGGTTTAGAAAAGGAAGTTCTACCCTTGATCACTGTTTTCTGCTAAAAATTTTCGCAGAACAATATATGAATCGCAAGGGTAATGGCCTCTATGTTGCATTCGTCGATTTAAAATCCGCATTTGACTCCATTTCAAGGGAACATCTCTGGAGTAAATTAGAAAAATCCTCAATGGATAAAAGATTGTTTTTTCTCATTTATCACTTACATCAACATACCTCACTGCGGGTCCGTTGCAGACGCGAGGGAGGTCTGACAAATCCAATCTCTACAAGCAAAGGGGTGCGACGGGTGCATCTTAGCTCCCCTCCTATTCAATCTATATCTCAGTGACCTAAATACAAGTTGTATATCTAGGAACTTTCACTCCCCTAAAATAGGTTTACAATTCTGCCCCTTGCTTTTATATGCGGATGATGCAGCTCTCCTTTCTCTATCTAAGGTGGGACTTAAGCGGTTACTACGAGCCTTTATGTCATACTGCAGTCAGAATTACCTAACTATAAACTACTCTAAGACAAAAATTTTAGTCTTTTCAAGAAAAAAAAATCTGGTATGTGGACAGTCAATGCACAATGAATTGCTCTGGTCTCACAGTACAAATACTTAGGTATTATCTTTCATTCAATGCTAAACTGGGCCACTCATATACGAGCCGCTGTTACGAAGGCACGTAACACTCTTAAAAATGTTCTTCGTTATTTTTTTTACAAAGGGGGGAGTTATGTGCCTGCAGTTATTCAGGTTTTTAAACTAAAAATGATTCCACAGCTACTCTATGGGGTTCCCTTATGGATTCACACATTCAATTCTACGACTGAATCGGTTCTTTCCCTTTTTTCATGCCGAATTTTGGGTTTACTGAGATGTGTCCCGACGGCGGCCCTTAGACTAGAATGTGGTCTACCCTCTATTGAATGCCAAGCATGGATGATGGCTACCAATTATTGGGTTAGATTAGCTTATGAACAGCCCCTGGGTTTCTTATCATATTTTTGGAGCGATACCTTTACATCTAGTTGGAATAAAAAATTTAGGAGCAAACTTGCCTTGTTGGGTTTTTCCCCTGAGTATTTAGCCACAAAACTTCTACCTCGGCTAAATCTGATATTTGAACTCGTTTAAAGGACACAGACTCCCAAATTGCAATTACTATGGCCACAAAAATGTGCTCTCCTATCCACTTTAAATTACAGCCAGAGCCATTCAAATATGTTCCATATTTGGATTTTCTCACGATTCGAAAATTACGTCTAGCCTTTACTAAGGCTAGATTTAATTCCCTCCACTCCACATTATTGATTGGGAGATATCAAGGTTTACCCTATGAACAACGTGTTTGCCCCTGTGGGGAAGGTAGTATCGAAACACTCTATCATGTCATGTTTGACTGCCCTATATATGAAGCTGTACGTTGTACATTTCTATCTGCTGAAATGGAAAGTATTACGCGGGTAGTCTCCGATAATAAACTGGGTTATTTAATTACAGGAATTAAGAAAGAAACTACAATGAAGGTTGCGAATTTTATATATGCAGTGCAATTGTTAAGATCAGAATTTTTACTTAACAAATGTATTTTATGGATGTAAATACTGAACTGAAATGTATGGTCTCTTGCTTTATATTTTTCCTTTTATTATTTTTATTGTTATATACCTGTAACAAGACAGGTCTTTGACCGCAAATAAACTAAACTAAACTATTAGATTGCTCACCTGCTCTTCATGATGGGGTCCCTGCACAGGTTATACCAATTTAAAAATACAACTTTAAAATCAGTACAAATAAGTTACACTCAAGAGAATGGGGAAGGGCTGTCATAAAAGTATATCTCAGATGTCAAAGGCTAGGGTAAAGAGGTATTGCACTGGGGTGCCACATATGCATAAATTTTCTGTTGTCAGGCAAGAAGGAAGGCCCCCATATAAGGACATTGCAAGAACAACCCATTAAAAATGTAGAGAACAATTTATGAACAAATTAATAGGTTCTGCAAAAAGGTTTGAACCGCAATTGGTGGGGCAGAGCTATCTTCACTTTCAAGTATTTTTTCTTTCTTTGTCAAGGCTTATAGAGGATTTAAAATCCTAAATGGAATTATTTTATATAGCAATACAAGGCATAAGGTTAGTTTGGTTGCCATATACACTCTGAAAAACGAAATTGCTGAGATGGATAATTTTCTAAAATATCCAATGGATATTAGTGACATGTTCACAAATTTATGTAGTGTTAAAATAATTAAAACTGTGTATTTGTTTAATTAGTAGGGGCTGTGCCCCTGCTCTCTCTACTCACCAACCCCTCACATTAACCACCAGGGCTTCCCCTTCCCACCCCATTTAATTACTAAGTTCTCTTTTTACCTTCCCAATACCTTTTCTGAAGAATGGCAGAGGGAACAGTCTGAGTACAGTGAGAGACACTAAAAGAAAAAAGTGGGTATTTTAAACAATGACAAAGGTTTGAATGAAGCAGAGATTCAGAGACACAAGAGGAAAATGGCAGTTTAAAACAACAAATGTTTGGGTAAAACAGGGATTGAGGGACACTGAGGAAACTGGAGGCTTTAAACAATGACAGAGGTTTGTGTGAAGCAGGGATTTAGGGACACAGGAAAAATGAGATTTTCAACAATGGCAGGGGTCTGAATAAAGCAGAGGTTGAGAGACACTGAGAGGAAACTGGTAGTTTTAAACAACAGAGGTTTGGGTAAAGCAGGGATTAAGTGACATTAAGGAAAATGGTGGTTTTAAATAATGGCAGAGGTTTGAGTAGAGTAAGCAGAGGTTTGAGTACAGTGAGAAGGGAGTTGGGAAAGGCTCTGTTGTGTTAGCTTCTGTGTTGTACCCATTTTTGCTATTTCTTTTTGTTAAAATTTATTTTAAAAAACAAAACTAGCCCATCAATGTCCCTTCCATCCCAATCTGTTCAGATATCTCTCGCTGTTTTAAACTACCACTTTCCCCTTGTCAGTGTCCATCCTTTCTCTCTCATCCCATGGCCACTGCTGTTGAGCAACCTCCTTGTCCTTTTGCTCCCCTTCCCCATCCTGACCATGCAAATCCAGGGTTGTGATGAGGCACTACAAATCATCCGATGGGGCTGTGTGATGGCACTTACATTTTTATTATATGTAAGAAATCCTACTTCCTCCAAGGTGTCGGGAGGATGAGCTGGGCTCCTGGGGGGTTGTCAGAAGAGGATTCAAATGGCTGGCAGAGGGAGGAGGGAGGAACTTACCCTCTGTGGAGCGAAGCCGAAACAGAGGACATGCCAGAGATAGGGTCGCCTAGCAACGGGGAGCCTGAGAGCCTTGAAGTTTTAGAATCCCCCCCCAGACATTCCCAGGCCCTCCCTTCTCCGCAGCTCAGAGCAAGAGGGAGGGCTGATCACAGCAGAAAGGCGGAGAGATGGTTAACCCTCAGCCTCTTCTTTATCACCCATAGTGGAATCGGACACTTCAGAAGAGGAGGAGGTGATGCCTCCACCCTCACCATGCACACGCAGACGGTTGAAAAGACAGGAGAGAAGGGGGGGAAGGCGGGCAGTACCTGAGGGGGAGTTAAGGAGGAGTGAAAGGTTGCGCGCCCGTTTAGCCCCTTCTTAAAGAACAGGCGGGAAGCAGCCCCTTGCTCTGTCAACTTTCTCCCAGTGTCGCAGGACCTGTATCCCTGTATTGCTTCATGAGAAAGCGCAGTCTTTGTTGGACATTACTCTAATAAAACACGAATTAACTACAACCTCTGGTCTGGTTCCTGAGTCGCATCCAGGGCCTGACACAAGGAGCTCAAGTTACCATATATGGTTCCTTAGCACATTGCTAAGAACATAAAAACCAACAACAAAAAATTATATAAATACATGCAAAGCAGGAGACCATCTAGGGAGGCGATTGGACCCTTGGATGATAAGGGAGTCAAAGGTGTACTAAAGAACGATAAGGAGATTGCAGAGAAGCTAAATGAATTCTTTGCATCTGTCTTCACAGTGGAAGATATAGGGCAGATCCCTGAACCTGAACTAACATTTGCAGGAAGGGATTCTGAGGAACTGAGACAAATAGTGGTAACGAGAGAGGAAGTTCTAGGCTTAATGGACAATATAAAAACTGACAAATCACCGGGCCCAGATGGCATCCACCCGAGAGTTCTCAAAGAACTCAAATGTGAAATTGCTGATCTGCTAACTAAAATATGTAACTTGTCCCTCGGGTCCTCCTCCGTGCCTGAGGACTGGAAAGTGGCAAATGTAATGCCAATCTTCAAAAAGGGATCCAGAGGGGATCCCGGAAATTACAGGCCAGTTAGCTTAACTTCTGTCCCTGGAAAACTGGTAGAAAGTATTATTAAAGCTAGATTAACTAAGCACATAGAAGAACAAGCCTTGCTGAAGCAGAGCCAGCATGGCTTCTGCAAGGGAAAGTCCTGTCTCAGTAACCTATTAGAATTCTTTGAGAATGTCAACAAGCATATAGATAGAGGTGATCCAGTGGACATAGTGTACTTAGACTTTCAAAAAGCGTTTGACAAGGAACCTCACCAAAGGCTTCTGAGGAAGCTTAGCAGTCATGGAATAAGAGGAGAGGTCCTCTTGTGGATAAGGAATTGGTTAAGAAGCAGAAAGCAGAGAGTAGGAATAAACGGACAGTTCTCCCAATGGAGGGCTGTAGAAAGTGGAGTCCCTCAAGGATCGGTATTGGGACCTGTACTTTTCAACTTGTTCATTAATGACCTAGAATTAGGAGTGAGCAGTGAAGTGGCCAAGTTTGCTGATGACACTAAATTGTTCAGGGTTGTTAAAACAAAAAGGGATTGTGAAGAGCTCCAAAAAGATCTCTCCAAACTGAGTGAATGGGTGGAAAAATGGCAAATGCAATTCAATATAAACAAGTGTAAAATTATGCATATTGGAGCAAAAAATCTGAATTTCACATATATGCTCATGGGGTCTGAACTGGCGGTGACCGACCAGGAGAGAGACTTCGGGGTTGTAGTGGACAGCACGATGAGGATGTCGACCCAGTGTGCGGCAGATGTGAAAAAGGCAAATTCCATGCTAGCGATAATTAGGAAAGGTATTGAAAATAAAAGAGCCGATATCATAATGCCGTTGTATAAATCTATGGTGCGGCCGCATTTGGAATACTGTGTACAGTTCTGGTCGCCTCATCTCAAAAAGGATATTCTAGAGTTGGAAAAGGTTCAGAAGAGGGCAACCAGAATGATCAAGGGGATGGAGCGACTCCCTTACGAGGAAAGGTTGCAGCATTTGGGGCTTTTTAGTTTAGAGAAAAGGCTGGTCAGAGGAGACATGATAGAAGTGTATAAAATTATGCATGGCATTGAGAAAGTGGATAGAGAAAAGTTCTTCTCCCTCTCTCATAATACTAGAACTCGTGGACATTCAAAGAAGCTGAATGTTGGAAGATTCAAGACAGACAAAAGGAAGTACTTCTTTACTCAGCGCATAGTTAAACTGTGGAATTTGCTCCCACAAGATGCAGTAATGGCCACCAGCTTGGACGGCTTTAAAAGAAGATTAGAGAAATTCATGGAGGACAGGGCTATCAATGGCTACTAGCCGTGATGGCTGTGCTCTGCCACCCTAGTCAGAGGCAGCATGCTTCTGAAAACCAGTTGCCGGAAGCCTCAGGAGGGGAGAGTGTTCTTGCACTCGGGTCCTGCTTGCGGGCTTCCCCCAGGCACTTGGTTGGCCACTGTGAGAACAGGATGCTGGACTAGATGGGCCACTGGCCTGATCCAGCAGGCTCTTCTTATGTTCTTATGTCCCCTGATTTTCTCATACAGTCCTGTGAAGTAGGTTAGGCTAACAGATATTACTAACCCAAAGTCATCTAGTTGTGTGTGGTTGTGTGTGGATTTTAAACTGCACCTCTTTGATATAAGTGTAATGTTCCAACCACTATATTGGTTCCTTCTATACCCATACATTATTATATATCCACAGACATACTAGCTGAGTTTATTTTTTATATAAATATATTTGTATGCCACTATTTCATTAAAAACATCAAAGTGGTTTACAAGAAGTTAAGAAAAGCAATAGCCATACAATAAAAACATTAAAAATACAATAAAAACAAAGGCCAAGTATTGCAAAAAGACATATTCCTAATTGCCTGCATAAGCCTAGCAGAACAGAAAGGTTTTCAGCATGCGTTTAAAGTTAAAACAGAAAGCACCTGCTGAATCTCTGTTGGCAGAGCATTCCAGAGAACTGGATCGATAACACTGAAGACTTGATTTTGTATTGATGTTAAATGAACCTTGCCAACTCGGGGAACAACCAAGGCCTCTCCTGCAGATGATCTCAGTGCTTGAGCTGGGATATAAGGATTCAGGCAGTCCCAAAGATATCCTGGACCTAAGTTGTTCAGGGCTTTGGATGGGCAACCAGTTTAGATGTTTTAAGAGCGGTGTCACATGTTGTCGGCCACATGCTCCCATCAGCACCAACACTTTGCACAAGCTGGAGCTTCCGAACCAGGGCCAAGGGCAGCCCCACATACAGTGGACTTCAGTAATCCAGCCTTGAGGCTACCAGCACATCGACTACAGAGATCAGGCTATGCCTGTCCAGGAACAGCTGTAGCTGACGAACCAGACAAAGCTGGTAAAAGGCACTCCCACAACAGAGTATACTCGGGTCTCTAGTGGCAAATATAAATCCTGGAGTACACCTAGGCTAGGGACCTGTCCTTCACAGGGAACATGACCCCATCCAGAACAGGTAATTTACCTATATGTCAGACATGGGAACCACCTACCTACCCAAAGAGCCTCTGTCTTCCTGGATTCAAGCACAGTTTATTGGCCCTCATTCAGTCCACTACAGTATTCAGACACCAATGCAGAGCATTCACAGCATCTCCTGATTCAGATGTTATGGGGAAATGGAGTGCTGCAACATAACACTAAACAATAGTTTATTGCTACATGAATGAACCTCAGACTTATTGCTCTTCTCTTCCTTTACAACCTCAGCTGCTATTCTTTTCAACAGTGGTTATTCACGTATTTAGCTAGATTGATGAAATAGTTATTACCATAAAAATATTGATTGATTATTAATTATTAAAATGTGGTTTGAACTTGTCAAGGATTATCAATACCTCGGCACAGTCATTAACCAAAATGGAGGCAACAGTCAAGAAATCAGAAGAAGACTAGGACTGGGAGGGCAGCTATGAGAGAACTAGAAAAGGTTCTCAAATGCAAAGATGTATCACTGAACACTAATGTCAGGATCATTCAGACCATGGTATTCCCGATCTCTATGTATGGATGTGAGAGTTGGACTGTGAAAAAAGCGGATAAGAGAAAAATCAACTAATTTGAAATGTAGTATTGAAGGAGAGCTTTGTGCATACCATGGACTGCGAAAAAGACAAATAATTGGGTGATAGAACAAATTAAACTAGAACTGTCATTAGAAGCTAAAATGATGAAACTTTGGACATATAATGAGAAGACCTGATTCAGTAGAAAAGACAATAATGCTGGGAAAAACAGAAGAGAGTAGAAAAAGAGGAAGGCCAAACAAGAGATGGATTGATTCCATAAAGGAAGCCACAGACCTGAACTTACAAGATCTGAACAGGCTGGTTCATGACAGATGCTCTTGGAGGTCACTGATTCATAGGGTCGCCATAAGTCGTAATCGACATGAAGGCACATAACAACAACAAAATTAAAAAGGGGTAGTATACAAAAACATTAGTAATGACGTCTAATGCACTGGTTCACAACCTTTAATGCAAGCAACATGCTTTCTTATAAATTAAAATTATCAAAATTATAGTAACGACCATAACACCAGGGTTAATTGTTCATTATATTTGTCATTCCAGTAATGCATAAATAGAGCATTATTTTGGTTAAATGTGCCTGTATCTAACTTAGTTTTTGTTTTTCTGCTATTTATTTATTTTATTTATTTAAAATATTTCTATCCTGCCCTTCTACCCTATAATAAGGCACTCAGGGTGGCTTACAAAAATAAAAGCAAACATGTACATAATAAAATTGTAAACAGTAAAATCACAAAAACATTAAAATAAATTAAAATACATAAAATACAATACACACACACACTCACACACACATATAGAGATTGGTACTAAAGGGACTACAAAGGTAAAATTTAACATAGAAGGCATAAAATCAGTGTCAGGCTCTACCTTCAGTCCCTCCCAAAGGCTCTCCAGAACAAGATCATATTCAGAAGTCTCTGGAAAGCCAACAGGGAGGGAGCAGAGCCAACTTCTTGGGGTAGAGTATTCCAAAGCTTGGAATCCAAGTCCTTGCCAAATTATACAGCCACAAGAGTGGCTGTATACTATAGCCAGCGTGGATTTTTCACATTCCATAATGTTAAATTGAAAATACCCCCATGACATTCTGATGCTTCCCATAACCTCATTTCAAAACAAAACGTACAAAACTTATAGTCCTTAACTCAGAAACGCTTGCTTAACAACCATCTCAATTTTCATGGCGATAAACAAAACAGTCAGAAAGAACCAAGCATTCAAAGTCTAAAAAGAGCGGGGAAAAACCCAGGCCCCTTTTGGACTTTTTCTGTCAAAGTTCTCATAATCTGTTGAAATTCATTAAAAATCAGCCATGTTCACAGAGTACCTGTAATCCCACTACTGACCGTGCCCCATACTCTGACCTTCATCTTTTGCAGTTTAAAAGTTAAAAAAAATGCCTGGCTGATTTTTAATTAATTTAAGAAATTTTGCATTGAACTCAATGATAATGTCGGGCATGCTCAGTAAGAACCAACTGTCAGTGTTCTAAAAGCCAGACTCACAGCTGCTGGGCTTGCCTAATCAGGGGGCTACACCCACACCAGACTTTGATCTCAAGTGAGACAGTCATGGCTTCCCTCAGAGAGTCCTGGGAAGTGTAGTTTATGAAAGGTGCTGAGAGGAGACTCATATTCCACTGACAGAGCTCCAGTGGCCAGACTGGTTTAACAGTCAGCCACTCTGACTGAAGCTCTGGGAGGGGAACAGGGTGTGTCCTAGCAACTCTCAGCACCCTTCACTACCTACACTTCCCAGGATTCTTTGAGAGGAACCATGACTGTTCAAAGTGGAATAAAGGTCTGGTGTGGATGTGGCCAGGGACAGCTTTGGTTTAAATTTGGGTGGGAGGCTACATGTGCCTGCTGTAAAATAAAAAGGTGGGGGAAACACTGAAAAGCAATGATACTGTTCACAATGTTTTCCTTTTAGAATGGAAAGGGGCTTCCCCAGTGCCCGCCCACCCAATCTCCTCCCCTCCCCTACTCTTCCCCTCCCTGACCCTCCCCCAGTTCAGTGTTGAACTACAACCTGGGAGACCAGGGTTCAAATCCCCACACAGCCATGAAGCTCACTGGGTGACCTTGGGCCAGTCACTGCCTCTCAGCCTCAGAGGAAGGCAATGATAAAACCACCTCTCAATACTGTTTACCATGAAAACCCTATTCATAGGGACACCATAGGTCGGAAACAACTTGAAGGCAGTCCATTTCCATTTTTAAACATGGTTGTACAGAAATAAATCCCACTGAACTCAAAAAGTATGCAAATGATCAACCCCCCTTCCTTCTCCTCCCTCCTATCCCCTCCCTCTTGCCTCTTCTCTCCCCCTTCCTATGCCCTCCCTCCCCATCCGCATGCCCTTCCAATCCACCCCCTTCTCCCTCCTCCTCCCCCATGGTCAGTTTTACCTATCCTAACCATGATTGCATAGGAGTAAATCCTATTGATCTCAATAAGCATGCAAACGATCAGACCTGCTTTTTCCCCTTCCCCTCTCCATTTCCATTTTCAAATATGATTGCACAGAAATTAATCCCCCTGAACTCAAAAAGTATGCAACTGATCAAACCCACCCGCCCTTCTCCTTCCTCCTAATCCCTCCCTTTGGCCCCTTCCCTCCCCTCCCCCTCCAATCCCCTCCTCCCCCCTCCCCTTCCCCTGCTCCTCCCCATGGTCAGTTTTACCTATCTTAAGCATATTGCACGGGAGTTGAACTCTATAAGCATGTAAATGATCAAACCTGCCCTCCCCTGCCCCTTCCTTTGCCCCCCTCCAATCCCCTCCTTCCCCCTTCTGCTCCTTTCTCCCTCCTTTCTCCTTCCCTCTCCTGACCCCTCCCCCTCTTCTCCCCCATGGTCAATTTTACCTATCCTAACCATGATTACATGGCAGTAAATCCCACTGAACTCAATAAGCATGCAAATGATCAGACCTGGCTTTCCCTTCCTTTCCCTCTCCTCTCCCTTCCTCCTCTCCTCTGCTCTTCCTTCTTCCTCCTTTCCTCTCCTCCATGGTCAGTTTTACCTATCTTCAGCATGATTGTACGGGAGTAAATCCCACAGAAGTCAATAAACATGCAAATGATCAAACCTGTCCTTCCCCTCCCCTCCCCTCTGCCCTTCCTGCCTTCCCCCCTCCTCCCCTCCCAATCCCCTGTGGTCAGTTTCAGCTATCCTAAACATGATTGCAGGGGAGTAAATCCCACTGAACTCCATAAGCATGCAAATGATCAATCCATTCTCAGCAAACTTACACAGGATCCCATTTCTTACATCCAGAATTAAAATGCAGAGAAATTCACTAATAGGCAAAAAACCTTGTGGTTTAAGAACGTACCTATAGCCCACAGATCTTTCTATCAAACTTTAAAAAGCAGGGAAATCAGGCAGCTATAGTGAATGCACCAGGGGAGCTGGAGACCTGACCTCCTCTCTGAGATATTGTACTACCCTACAAATTTGTCAAAAAGCAAACACAATTTGGGTTGGTCTTTCACAGTTCCATCCACTTCCTGTTTAGCTTGGAAGAATTGGGTAACATGTGCCTCAGAGTTAGGGTTGCCATATTGCCTGGATAGCCGGGTTTTGCCCGGATTCTATGCATGCCACCCGGCGCCCAGCTAGCCCCTTACGTGGCCCGGATTCCCAGCTTTAATTTTTTTAAAAAATTAAGTTTCTAGGTGGTCCGGTTCTCGAGATATACATAAAAACGTCAGCCGCCCCCGACTGTTAAATCTTTCTTTAAACAGTACTGTATTATATTATAGCACTTCGTAGCTTTAACCCCGCCCGTTCAGGATTGCAGCCAACTTCCGGGAAGGGTTGCTTTGCCTGTGCTGCCTCTGAGTCGAGCTCTCATCTCAGAAGAAGCTTTTTCAGCTCTAAAATCAGTCACAACGCTCTTTTTGACTGATAAAGATTTTCTCCTGGGCAGGGAGAAACGTAGAGATCAACCCCAAAGCCTGTTTTTGTGGGGAGGATTAGATTTCATTTATTTATTAGAGAAAGTTCAAACTGCAATGCCGGATGGACTTTCATCAAGCTCTAGCTGATTACAGCGACACGTTTATCTTTTCTTTAAAGAAAACGGACTCTAACAGGCAGATAAGCATCCTTCTTTCTATCTTCTTTTTTTACTTGGCTTAAATTGGTGCAGCAAAAAAAGAGATTTGTCAATGAATCAGCTGTGAAGAACTCTTAGGTGAGTCTTGGCTTTTCTCTTTCACTAACGAAATTAAGGAGGAAAGAAATCGAAAAAGCTTATCTTTGTTTTTATCGCAAAAAGCTGTCCTGGATGTGCATTCTAAAGATATCAACGGAAGAGGGATTTCTATTTCGAGGAGGGGGGGGGAATTCTTTTTCGTCTATTTCATTTTGACGAATCTGCTTGTTCACGACGCCACTAATTGTTTTGATGTTGGGAACTAAGTTTGTTTTGTATTCCTGAACACATAGGCTGTATTGTCTACACTGATACAAGCAAGCCTGAAATATTAACCCAATTGTGGCTGAAATAATTTTTGTCTCTGTGGTTTTAAGAATGACAACCAGGAAAGTGAATGAGACCATGGAAGAAATTATGTTTCAGAAAATAATGGGTGAGATTGAGATAACGAAACAAACCCTGAGACAGGGTAGACAGGAGATGAAAATTGAACTTAACAAAATGACGCAGGAGCTTAAAGAAATAGTGGATTCTGTGAGAGAGGAGTTTGATGGGATAGGGAAGCTACAAGCCCTGGAGATTGGAACAAATGTGAAATTTGAAAAAGATTTGGATTTTATGGATGTTAGAAATAAAGTTGACTGTTTGGAATTCAACGTTGTCTCTGAAGAAATTAATGAAGATTTTGGTGGTAAAGTTATCAATGTCTTGGATAATTTTCTGGACTGGAATGATGTGATGGAGTTTGACATAGAAAAAATCTATGGAGTTGGCTACAGATATGTGACAGTGGAGAAACTCTTAAGAGATGAGCCAGTGCATTTTGTAAAAAAGAAGAACAGAGATATGACTTTGCAGCAATACTTCAGTAACATATTCAGAATTCTTGACTGGAATGATGTGATGGGGCTTGACATGGAAAAAAATTATGGAATTAACTACAAATATGTGACAGAGCAGAGATGCACCCAGAACAGAGATGTGACTTTACAACAATATTTCAACAACATATTCAGAATTGATGGCAAAGACATATTTGTGATGGGGGAAATTCCCATCAGACTCTTGTTATATGACTATGGCTATGACAGCAAGATCATCATGGGATACTGATAATGGATGAATGGATACTGAAACCACTGGATTTAACAGGACTATTGAAGATGGAAGATGGAATTAATATTGATAATGGAAGAATGGTTATGGAAATTATTGGACTTAACAGATTTGACGAGATGGATTAATTGATATGTTTACTTGGACTATGGCTATGACAACAAGATTATTATGGGATATTGATAACGGAAGAATGGCTACTGAAATTACTGGACTTAACAGGATTATTGAAGATGGAAGATGGAGTTAATATAGATAATGGAAGAATGGCTATTGAAATTATTGGGCCTAACAGATTTGAATTAGACGGATTAAGCGACATGTTTATTTGGAGAAAAATTGAAAGATATATCTTTCAAGGAATTGAAACCTCTCTTTGACTTTTTGTGGAAATAATAAAATAATGTTTATGAGATTTGATGATTAATTAAGATAATTACTGGAGGAAAGTGATTTTATAATATAATTTTAGAGATAGGATTGTTATATATTCTAGACCTATAAATGATCTGCGACAAATCGGATGTCGACATTTTATTTTATTGTTTAATTGTTTTTGTTTTGTTTTGTTTTTTTGTCTTTGAAAATTTGAATAAAAATTAATGATAAAAAAAAAGGATTGCAGCCAATCAGTGAAGCCAGGGTTCTGTTTCACTTTGACTGACCTGAGACAATGTCTAGATTAGAAAACCTAACTGCTGCAATGCCTTTGCATAGGGACTTATATGCAGACGTGCTGGCAGGGTAGTTGCTGAGAGGTGCGTGCGCACACACGGCTCCTTCCCTTCGGCGGCAAAGCAGCCTCATTTTTTCTCCAGGCCTGGAAAAAAGCACGACCATTGCATGAGGGCAGCAGGCAGAGGCTGCTGAATTACACAGAGGAGGAGGGTGAGTCTGCCCTAGCCTAGGTGGACATTGGGCTGGCTCACTCCTGGCAGTGGCTATTTGTTTAACATTAAGTGTCAGCCAAATACTTTTAAAATCAACCAGTGATATTCCTGGTTTGCTTTTTGTTACTGCTGTTGTTGATGATGATGATTTTATTACACATTTAAAGTCTGTTCACCTCCCCCCCTTTATTTGTATTTATTTTATATTTCCCCAATATCTTCCCCTGGCTGTTTTTATGTACTTTAAATATTTTAGTAATTTTAGTAAGAGCAAGAATTTATAATTATTATTTTAATTAAAACAAGATGCTTATCAGTACTTTGATGAGGACCCAATATTTATTTTCTTTCTGAGGCCAGGACTGGGTCTTTCATGATGCTTGGGGCGGAGGGGGGGGCAGGGAGTAGGAGAGTAGTTGAAAAGACAGACATCCTGGCACTGGTAATCAAATTAGCAAGGTATGTGTGGGGTTGTTGCATACTTCCAGGCCCAATTTCATTTTGAGTATGGAGGTGGAACCTGTGTAGATGTGGTTGATCAAAGGGAGAAGAAATTTTGAGTTAAGCAAAGCTCTGCTTTTATAAAACCTAAGAAACATACAGGTACTTTGAATGTCTGAGTGCCTGCACCAGTGGAATACTGGAGGAACTTGTAAAACTTGCTGCAACAGTATTTAGAACTGAGCATGTAGTGTGAAAGACTCCTTTTCCTAACATTTTGGCTTTTTTTTTCTCCACCCACCACATCTCTGAAATATATCGTATATGGTTAACCGTACTGCTGCCCTGACTTACTTTATGTTTGTTGCTATTTTGTGTTTTTATTATGTTTTTATATTGATTGTGTATTTTTATTGTTTTTATTATATTTGTAAGCTGTGCTGAGCTCTGTTTTTAACAGCAGAAGGGCAGGATATAAACCCTCTTAATCAATCAATAAATACTCCATAGTGTTAGAAACTAGAGTCTAGGCATTTAAGTCTGAAAATGTTGCTTTAAAAAAAAAGATTTCTCACATCTTTCCCCAGTTTTTGGTGGTAATTCCTAGGCACAAAAACAAAACAACTGGACAATCCAAATATTAACATGCAAATAATATGCATAATATGCAAATAATTTGCCTAATATGCAAATAATTTACATAATATGCAAATTAGCCTGCCCGGATTTGTGAAACTGGAATATGGCAACCCTACTCAGAGTATATGGTGAGTGGTGGCAACACCTGTCATCAGCCCAAATAATAGAAAGAAGAAATGAGGTGTGCTGATCTTGTTTTAGCAGGAGGAAGCAACATTAATAAGACAGGACATAGTTCAGATAGTCACTTTAAATATGTCTGATTTACTTTGCAATTTTAGTGAAGTTTTCTATTGGAAATCATTTTCTTTTGCTTCTATTTCTGTGAATATGTGAAGTACAGTAACACTTTGCAAAATTTACACTAAAAACCTCCAAAAATAATTGTGGAATAATGGCACTGACTATTCTGCAGAATAGTCTCCAGTGGACATCTGGAGTGTCTCAGTTTGCACAAGATAAAACAGTGGGAGGTGAAATATATTGTAGCAAAATTCTAGGTGCGCTCTATGTTTTTAATTGACCATGTCCACCTTGCCTTAAATGAACATAGCAGGCTGAAAACATGCAGCTTGGGCAGGCTAAGTTTGTTTTTCCCAACAGCTAGACTCATTGCTGAAGTAGCAACATATTGTAATCAGTCTGATTTTACATCAAACTGCAGTTTCAGATTCAACTGTTAATGCACCCAAAATAGAAATAGAACATACTCTCCAATTTGAAACACAAAAGGCTATCTTCACCATCATATGACACTGACCAATGAAAAGGCTTTGAAATTAATAAAAATAAATTTGACATAGGTTTCTAGGATGAATAACGAGAGAAATAAAATTTTCTAGATTAGATTCTCTGCAAAAACAATAGTAACACAGGAATGAAGCAAAGTAAGAAGAACACCAACAAACATACAAAAATGTCATTCTCCATCTTTAGAGATGGCAGGTATTGCCACCACTCATCATATGCTCAGAGGCACATGTTACCAAATTCTTCCAAGCTACACAGGAAGTGGTTTGGACTGTGAAAGACCAACTCAAATTGTGTTTGCATTTTGACAAATTTGTAGGTCAGTACAATATCTCAGAGAGGAGGTCAGGTCTCCTGCTTTCCTGGTGCATTCACTATACAGTAGCTGCCTAATTTCCCTGCTTTTTAAAGTTTGAAAGAAAGATCTGTGGGCTATAGGTACATTCTTAAACTGCAAGTTTTTTTGCCTATAAGTGAATAGTTACCTATAGATTTTTTAAATCTATGGATTTTTCTGCAATTGTTTGCAACATTTATTTTTGCTGCACATAACATATCTATAAACTCCTACTAAATTTTTTCCACCTTCCCCTATAAATTACATAATCAAATAACAAAGCCTCATCTGCTAAGGAATCCCAACAAAGTACACATTCTGCAATATATTTTATAAATTAAATTATCTTTCTCCTCCAAGCAAAATATTTGTATGGAACCACCAAAAATGAACAAAATTTGGCACTCTTGCCCCACACCTGCAGAAGGTTAAATGGCCCTGCTTATACATTATCTGTTTTGGAACATATTAATCTGCTATATACTGAGTTAGAGCAGTGGTGCAGTTTGCTCAATATTGTCAATACTGACTGGTAATGGCTCTCTGGCTCCCTACCTGGAGGTGCCAGGGATTGAATCTGAGAATGTCTGCATGCAATGCATGTGCTCTACCACTGAACTACAGATGAGGGATGGGATGAGGCCTTCCAGATGTTTTTGGGATCCCAGCCAGCATTACCAATGGTGAAGGATAATAGGACATAGAGCCCAGAAACCTGTGGAGGTCCACATGTTTCTCATTCCTGCCTTAGGTACCACTTCATTCAAATGTGGTATTTGTTATTTATAATGTTATAATTACTTGTTTTTTACAGAATGCCATCAACTTCAATATCAAGCGGTGCATGTTCAGGTGGTAGATATGCAGTTATGAATCAGGCAACATTCAATGTCTGGTTAAAAGATGGGCATCCTGGCTTGAAGTGTTTTGTTTCTGTGTGTGTGTGTGTGTGTGTGTGTGTGTGTGTTGATGGTGGCAGAGGTGATGTTGTTGCTGTTGTTGTTGACGAATTAGATTTTGGCTTACAACAACAAAACCAGTACAATTTAAAACAAAATGAAATGAACCAACCATAAAAAACCATAAGCAGGTTAATTTATCATTTTCTGGTTGGTCACAAAAATACTTTTCAGCTGTGAAAGGCCATGCAGGTGCACCTCCAGCATACAATGAATACTGAATAATGATTATGCTAGATGTGCCTCTGTAGAGAGCCCTGCAATTTTGGGGCTGCCACAGAGATAGGCCTCTCCTATGCCACTACTCCTCAAATTTCTAAGGGTGATTATGATGATCTTTGCGTGGGCCTCTGCACTCTCAGGACTGCACAAACCTCAAGCACAAGTTTGAAGAAATGGGGAAAAAAATAGAAGACTCTTGTCAGTCCTAGGATTCCAAGTTATTCACTCTCTTGTGTTCTAGGTTATTCTTGTCTCTCCAGACAGATAACTCTCCAGATAACTCTCTAGGTTATACTGGTCTCAAATGTGTTCCCTTCAGTAGAATTCTTTCATAGATGTGTCTGCTTTTTTCAGGCACATTATTGACATATGAGAAGTAGTGGTGGAGAGAATACAGCAAACTAATCTTGAAATTATTACAGGAAGAAAGAACGCCTGGTTTGCACATTATATCCAGCAGCATTTGTTTGAGTAATCCAGAAATGACTGTGTAGATAAGTCCTCAATTTACAGAAAACTTTTTGTACTTATGTGGTGGAACTTGTGGAAGAGAGCTGCACTATTATAGAAGTGTTCTATTGCTATTTCCTTTGTGAGTAGTTTTGTGCTGGCTCACATCTACCAGCACAGTTCAAATGATTCAGCCTTTTTCATCATAAAATGGCCTCCATAGAACTGTCATGAGAATGTTGCAGTCATCTGCTTGTGTTTCATCTAAAACCCACACTACTCATTTCCTGTCTCAACAAGAGGATATGCCAGGAAAACTCATTCCCTAAATCTCATTCTGCACACTTCTACCTCCCACACACAGTGAGTGAAGTTTGAATCACCATGTTTGATGGTGTTTCAGCTACATAATCCCTGTTCCCTGGACTGTTTCATGTTATAACCCAGGCACGTCTATCCTTCCTGCCATTTTCTCTCTCTTCCCTTTTGGTTACAGCAACCTTTCCAGACTTCAGAGCGGTCCCGTTTTCAGCTCTTGGAAAGACTTTTAGTTAACAAAGGTATATTTCTTAGGACCATTTTGTCCTCTTTACACAGGGTGTCCATGTATAGCTCAGATGTCCTTGCAATTTCCCCATCTTAGTAATTCACATGATTGATTATATTATCCCCACCTCACCCCAAATTGGCTTGCTTTTCTCTCACTTTACATCTGCTATATATATGTAGATCTTTAGTACTAGAGATTATAGGAGTGCACTGGTTCTTGGTACTGTCTAAATTATGAAGCTGACGGATCATTTGGATGAGGTTTTCACATTCCCAAGTCAGACTGCAGCACTGGTGTCTCAAGTCAGGTGAGAAAGTCCTGAGTCACTCTGTGGACTCCTGGTGTCCAAAAGAGGCTGTATTTTTAAAGCAACTGCTGAATTTATCTATTTTTAAAGTGAAACTAAGTTGACTAGGCAAAGAGCCTAAGCTCAAATGGGGAGGGGGTGAAGAGGTGGGGGTGGGAGTCTTTCATTTTGACAGATCGGTGTAGGTTTTAATCAAAGTGAATTATTTTCAAAGTGCACTCCAACTAAAGTAAATATTTAAAAATATGTTTATATGGATCTATGGTTTTCCCCCACAACACCCCCTTTCCCCTATGCAAGTCAATTGAGAGATCTCTTTTTTCACCCTCACCAAAGACCATTGAGGTTAACGGGATCTGTGTTGGGAGGGTGACATTTCCCTCAGCCTAGTCTTTCCTAGGGAGCCATGATCTTTTTTTAAAGGTAAAGTTTGCCCTTATGGGAGAACCACTGAAGCTACCATTCTGAAATTTGGCAGGTTTCACCTGCTTAGAAGGGGCGACTATGCCTACAAATTGCATACAAATCTGGCAAAAACCCCCCTAACAACTCTTTTTCCTTTTTAAAAAATAACCAAACATTAAAGGTTCCCTGAATGCAGCAAATTTCAACCACTTCTGTAATAAGGAAAAAAAAGTTATAACTGTTGTTAGATTCTCCCAAAGAGTGAATAGGGAAAAACAGAGTTTTGTTATTAACAGATCTAATTCAGTCCCAAATAACGATTTACACTGGAAAAACCCAGAGCAGTTCTGAAACAGACTGGGCTACTTCCCAAAGCTAATGACAGGAATAGAATATTGTGGCTGGTGCACACTCCTAGTATAGATACAACCAGACCAAAACAAACACCAGGGAAATTTCAGACCCCAACACATTGCTTAGGTAAAATGGCAGAACCTGTATTGAGCTGCAAGTCACTGATCTGAGCTTCTAACTAAAAGGCTACAGGAAGATTTACTGGAAGGCTCTGTTTTCAAAAGCAATCTTTGTTCTTGCTCCCCCTCCCACATTCCTTTGGGTTACAAAGAATTATCCTGACTGCAGATGGAATATACATGAGAGCCAAGAATATCCCATTTTTAGGAGACATTCAATGACTGAGCTTTGCTTCCCTCTTGGGGACAAAGCTAGATGTCACATCTGGGGCTAGGGAAAGAATTTCCTCATTTCCTCCCTAAGTCAGGAAAGGTTTGTTGTTATGTGCCTTCAACTGGATTACAATTTATGGACCCTATGAATCAGCAACTTCCAATAGCATCTATTATAAACCACCCTGTTTAGATCTTGTAAGTTCAGGTCTGTGGCTTCCTTTATGGAATCAATCCATCTCTTGTTTGGCCTTCTGTTTTTCCCAGCATTATTGTCTTTTCTAGGGAATCATGTCTTCTCATTATGTGTCCAAAGTTTGATAGCCTCAGTTTTATCATTTTAGCTTCTAATGATAGTTCTAGTTTAATTGGTTCTAACACCCAATTATTTGTCTTTTTCACAGTCCGTGGTATCTGCAAAGCTCTCCTCCAACACCACATTTCAAATGAGTTGATTTGTCTCTTATCCACTTCAGAAAAGGTAGTGACCTTGATTTATTTAAGTGGGGTTGTAGAGCCTGGTTCCATGTACAGCTTGTATGAGCATTCTAAGCGCCCATTCAGATTCCCTCATATGATGGGGGAGGCATGAGGTAGTTCCCATTGGTTAAAAGTTGGGGATTATTAGGAAACAGGGCTGGATTTACTTACTGCACAACTCTCCCTCATCCTCTCCCTCTGTGCAGTCTCTGATGAAGTCACACACCTGTCCCAACTTGATCACAGTTCCATTCCAGCAGCTGAAGGAACTCTGCAGAGCCATTTTAGAGCCAGAAGGAGAGCCTATATAAAAGAAGAAAGAGAGATCCATTGAAACTGCTCCACAGCAGTTTGTGCTACAGTATGCTTTGCTGTGCCACATTGTCCACCAAAGGGCCATAATAGTCAGAAAACACAACAATAAACTGAAAAACTCAAAGGCAGTTGGAAGGGAAAATTTCAGCCTGCATTTTCCATACTCCCAGCCGACTTCACAATCAAGGTGGTCATAATCAAAACTCAGGGCCAAATTAGATGTGATGTTAAATGTGTCTTTGCATTTAATATGCACATTGTTTTTTTAAAAAATGCATATAGAAACAAATGGCAGAGCTGCTAATTATTAAGAACAGAACAAGCAAGGAAGCAGGGGGATATAACACTTTCCTTCCATACTGACATATGGATTAATGAATTAATTAACTGATGAATTAATGAAGCAATTTAATGAATTAATAGAAGAAGGTATTAAGGATTCACTATGTATTTGGATAATATATATTATAAAGAGGAAAAGCACCAGGTTTATTGTTTGCAAACACTTTTGAATGTTTTATGTATTTATAAAGTATATTTGAAATAAAAAAAATCTGTGACTACTGACCATTTCATTCCTCAATGGGTTGTTTCTCTTTTTGGGGGGGAGGTATAAATTATACTTCTGCAAACCTTAGGGTTCCTCTGAAAATACAAGTATGTCCCTCTTATTTCACAGCAGAGCTTGGAAAAGTTACTTTTTTGAACTACAACTCCCATCAGCCCAATCCAGTGACCATGCTGGCTGGGGCTGATGGGAGTTGTAGTTCAAAAAAACTAACTTTTCCAAGCTCTGTTTCACAGTAACTCCATTTTGTTCCATTTCTATTGGAACTCACCACCAGAATGATTGTTTCTTATATATTTATACGGCTATTACAACTATTAATGGTATAAAGGAGGGGGAGGCTGCGAGAGAGGACTGTTCTCTGGCCATTGTGTGAGCCCATTTTTCTCTGTGTTAGTAGCATCCTTCTTTGACAAAACACTCTGTTTATGTCTGGGAGCAGAAAAGCCACGCTGAATTCAGGCACAAGCCAGAGGATAATGTAGCACGCCAGAAGATAACTTGTAGGGCTGTCATTAATGCTTCCTTTAGGTGGTGCATGAGAGGAGGAGGTGGGAGAACATTCCATAATGCAAGAAAAAAAATCTTGCACTGATAGAATATTTACCTTAGCACTACATTGAATACAACCCAAAATTACTTAGTTATCCTGGGGGTCCTTTGGGACAAGCAGGGTATGGATATTTTAATAAATAAACAAAATGAAATGATATCTTAAATACTTGTGTAGTCCCTTCTATCGTAATTGTAATCACAGTGGGATGTTTCACACTTGATGTTGTGTACTGGGGTACATAAACCTTAACACACAAAGAAAGTGGATCCCATCAACTGTAAAGGGTGCAAACATTAACAGATAGCCATATTGCCCTTTAAAATAACCTGAAGCATCAACTGGTAAATAATTAGGTTGCTGCTTCTAGGTATTTTACAGACAATTATAGCTAATTACATGCTTAGGCATTCTTCAGAACTGAAGGGCTGCAAATGCATTCCTCAGATGGGGGCACTGTTGAGAGTAGCAATGTCATGGAGGTACACTTAACTTGTACTAGAAACTGGACTTTTAGTGTTGCAGCTCCAGCTCTGTGGAATCAGTTACCTGCCAAAATTAGGCAGGTGCTCAGTGTCATGATCAGGTGCTTACTGAAGGTGTTTTTGTTTAAGAAGGCTTTCCCTGAGGTGTGGCCCAGTCATTTATGGAATATCAATTGCATATCTGTAGAAATTGTTTTGTTTTAAGAATGTGTAAATAGGTTTTTATTGTTATTACAGTTTGTCAAAATGTTTTTATCATTTTTAGAATTTGTTTTTCTTCTCTTTTGTACACTGCTTCGACAGCTCTATGTAATGAAAAAAAGCATGCCACAAGATTTTGAGTCCTGTTTTGAAGTGGGCAGATCACATGATAGCTTGAAAATAATAATGACAGACCACAATCCCAAATGGCTTTGTGACAATCTCTGTATGTGCCATTCAGTTTCTGTCGCTTCCCTTTATGAAAGCAGCTACTCCAGGATCTACTCAATGGTCTGGGAACACCTCATGCTGCAGAATTACTGAAGCTAAGCAGGACCTGATTAGCAACCTGGTTGGCAATCAGCAGGAACCCCATGTAAGAGCAAGTCAATAAAGCCTCCCTCCGTAGGGTTGCCAGGTTTTTGGCCTGAGACTGATCCTGTATCTTTAGGAGAAGAGAAAGTCAACCAAGTGCAGGTGTTCTTGCAATGCTGTAATGAGAAAAACCACAAGGTGGAATTCTCCCTCCCCCCTGCACAACTTTTAAAGATACAGAAGACCTCTTAGTTGCCAGGCCCAGCCTCCAAGAGGTCTTCTGTATCTTTAAAAGTTGGGGAGGGGGGAGGGAGAATTCCACCTTGCAGTTTTTCCCATTACAGAGTTGCAAGAACACCTGCACTTGGCTGACCTTCTCTTCTCCTAAAGATACAGGATCAGTCTCAGGCCATGGACCTGGCAACCCTATTTCTCCGGCATGTCTCTGGATGTGGTGGCCCTAAACAAGGAGAAACTTTGGATATGGCTTCTAGCAAAGGGCAAAGAAATGCTGTTGATTCACAAAAAGAAACTCCAGTATACACATGAAAGAAGTGAAGCTTGAGTGGCCCTGTAAACTGCAACTTAATGATGCATTTCTCTCAATACCTCCAGGATTCTTGCACTATTGAGAGAATCCACTGTTTTAAAAGGCAGGAAAAAAAAGTTGGTACACTACTGTTTTTGTTGTTGTTCTTTCTTTTATCTGGATAAATAGAGTACAATCAACAGTATGGCTTCTTTTCATGATAACAACTAACAGAGCAATCCAGCTCATGGGAAGCTGGCGGAAGGGGTGCCAGACGAGCCGGCAGGAAGTTGTGTGGCATCCATTTCCTGTTTGGAAACCACTGGGCTGGAGGAACATTGGCTTCACCTTGAGCTACACACATGAATGAAAAAAGAAAAAGACGGCTCTCACGAATACCCCTACTGGTGAGTAAGCATTTCCCACTGACTTGCATTAGAATTATTTTCTTAGACTGTGATTTTTCTCAGCGTAACTTTGGCCTGGATTGGGACACGCAGGAGTTCTCCAAACAGGAGTTGGATGCAGCATAAGTCCCACCTCTTGGCCCCTCCTCTGACATACCCCCAAAATGCCCCCTTTTCAGGCCTTCCACCAGCTTCCACCGCCACCCCTTCCAGCAGGCTGGGCTTCCCCAGCTGACCCCCAGCTGAGCCAGCAGAGTCCCAGCTCTGCTGTGGTGGAGGGGTTTCTGCCGAAGGGTCCCGGCACAGCCAGGACCCTGCCGACTCAGCCAGGGGTCTGCCATATCCAACTCCCCTCAGCCCAGCATAAATACAAGTTGGATTGCATCCTAAATCCCTATTTCTTTATGTATATATAAAAAACCTTACAAAGTAAAACAAACAGGAGATGCCAGAAGTGAGCCATAAGTTTTTAAAAAAGCAAATAGTTCTATAGTTTTAATTTTACTTGTTAATCTTCTACTGCCTCTTTGTTATGCTCTCTCAGAAGGCAGAAAATAAAATCTTTTGATAGGTTTGGCCCTTCTCCAGATGCACTTTCTCCCCAGTGGTTCTCTTCAAAAGAGCGAGCGAGCAAGAAATGCATAATGTAACCTTTCTGATGGCTGTGTCTGGCCATTGAACATCAAGGAAGGCATAGCAGTGCAAACAAGGAAATAACTTAAGAAATGGAAAAAAATGAAAATGAAGTCAATGATTAACAGATTTTAATAAGACCTAATTCACACATGTACATCATTGCATTTCCTCGGCACTTAGGCAGGTGCCTTCGCTGTATTCTTTTCGGTGCTTGCCATACTTTTTTTGTTTAGGCAAATCTGTGCAGACTTGTAAAGCTGACATATTTTAATGTGTAATTTAAGTTTATAATGTATATTTTTCACTGTTGGTTTTGTTTCTATTCTGTTTTTTTAATAAAAAACTTGTTTTTAACTTTGAATTTTATTGACACGTTTAATGTCTTGTTTATATTCTTTGTAAACTGCTTAGAAGTTTTATTTACAATTAAGTGGTATACAAATTCTGTTAAATAAAATAAAAACTTAATTATTTTGCAGTTTTCATACACTCACATAATAACCCATGATGAGGAATAAGCCTGCTGTCCCCACCCCAACATCTGTGCATTCATTGCCTCCTTTGTACACAAAGTCTAAGTGCACAAAAGTTTATGCATTGGTTCTCTTGTGCTATCAGAGGCCCACATCTGTGCACACAGAACTGATGAAGTTACTGTTACTGTTATGTTGTATATCATCTTGCTGTATTTTTATGAAAAGTAGTCTATAAATATTTAACTAAATAAATAAATTGAAGGTCAGGGATAGCAAGCATCATCTAGCTGCCTTTCCACACAATCATTCTAGTTATTATGTAAACAAAAGGATTTTAATAACTGGAAGCTAAATGCATGAAGTGACACAGCTGAAAGGTAATGGATTGGATCCAGAGCCCCCTGTGGAAGCAGAAGGCACTTCTAATCATGCAAAAGAAACGTCTCCAATTTCAGCTGATTTCTGTCCACCTGCCCCTCCCACACTGTATACCACACCACATCACATGCCATTGTCCTGCCCAAATCGAGAGATCCAGCCTCAGACGTGGCTGTGATTTTTTCTCTTTTTATTAAAGTTACAGTTACATCAAAAGCAGTGCACCTCATTAGCCTAACTAAGCTTTCTAGCAACCTTTGCCCTGGCTAACTCTGACTAAGCATGACTTTGCAGCACTCCGATGTTGATTCAGCAATGAACCCCTCCCCTGAGGCAACTTAATTAGGCTTGGCTGTTGCACGTAAACATTGGCTCCTCCTCAATGCTCTGTTGAATCTCCTGATTCAGCTGCCACTGAGCGTGGGGTGAAAGAGGCTGGCTCTCAGCTTCCCCCTCCCAGAGTCGTGGGTGGTCGGCTTGCTCGACTGTGGGAAGTTGTGGGGCATCCGGCTGGGAAATGTCAGGTTGAGCAGGTGGCACCTTTGATGCGGATGCAGGCACTGGGGGCATGTCTATCAGAGCAGTCTCCAACAGGGCAGTCTCTGACAGCTCTGGTTGCACTTCAGTGGGGAGGGCAGAATCAGGGGGAGTTGAGCTCTCAGTGACAGGGATCTGCGCATTCTGTGGTTTCTCCCTGCTGTTAGTCCCTTCCTCCAGCTCATCGTCCCAGTCTTCAATGTCAGAATCTGGCATCTTGAAGCCTCCCCTCCCAACCTGGGTCATAACATCCATTCTATAAGGCCTCTGATCCTCAGGTGTGGTTTTTGGAAGGTACAATGGACTGCGGTAGAAAGGTAGAGGCAGGCATGGTCCAATGCACAAGAAGCGCTCCTCAAGGTTCTCTGGATCCAAGTCATTGTGTTTGAGATAATGTGAGGTGATATGGTTGTTCTGACTATGATGTTACATCTTTAATGGCCCATTTACACATGCAAATCCTCACTTGATCTTACATGATGAATGTGCATGACCTAAATTCAGGTCAATGTTCAGGTAAGCAATGGAAACCCCAGTTTGCAAATATTTAACTTTCAGCTGACTTTATTAGTTTTACTTCCTCTGACTCTTGCTATTGTGAAATAACACTCATGGGCTCAATGTGACTGAGAATTTATCATAAGGAGGCACAGAACTGAAACAAATATAGACACTGGAAAATCTCATGATCCATCTGGGAGAAGAGTCTGTACTCCATCACTAGTGCATGAATGGGCTGGCTCGTATGTTACATTGTCACTGTATAGAGACTGATGAATGTCATGTGGGAGGGAGGGATGGTCTACATATCTACATAGATACACAGAGATTTGGCGTAGTCCATTATGTGTGGCCGTAGAATACCTGAGGATGCACTAAAATCATTCACACCATAGATTATCTCCATGTTGTGGAAAAGTAATGTGTGAAAAATAGGGATGTGGGAGAATTCTGATGAAAACGGAAAAGGAAACAACTTGTTGCAGTTTGAATGCTCATCTGTGGTTCAGGATTGGAAATTAATCAAGCAAATATGATTCATATCCATTCACATCATTGTTGTTTTTAAGGCACCAAATGATACATAATTAATGGCTTTGTTTTACATTGTTTTGACATTTCTTTACATTGAATGTAAGTTGCTGTCAGGGACCCCCAGGGTCCCTCAGCCTCAGTTCATATAATAACAGGCTTCCTTAACCAATTGACACAGAATACTTTTAATTATGTATTATTTGCAGCCTTAAAAACCCTCCTAGTAATGTGCATGGAAGGCTTTAGGTGTGAGATGGACACCAACACTGAGAGCCAGGATAAATCTTAAACTATGTTTGTAGGCTGTTAAAGAGATGCTATTTACAAAAGAGAATACTGATCTTTTGTTTTGGACTTTAAAGGTGCTTGCTGACTGGTTCTAAAGACTCCAGAAACACCATTGGTGACACCAGCTTCTTAGCAGCTCTCCCCTCAGGCCAATTTCCCTAAACTTCCACCCCAGCCAATTATTCCCACAACCCAGTCCAACTACCAGGAACAAACTGTCTCTGTACCTTAAGGCTCATCTAATAGTGCTCTTGCTGCTTGGACGGTTTAGCCAGCATTGAAACCCCACTTGTGTCACTTCCCTCTGGTAAGACCTTTCTTCAGGGGAGCCTCTCAGACCAACTCAGTCACTGGCTCCCTTCTGGTCTTCACCAGACAACTATTAACAACACTCTGGGTATTACTATAAAGGCCTCAGTTTGTCCCTCACCTATTCTCATCAACCAACTCCCCACTCTTAACTCCAACAGACTTTCAACTCCCCAACTATCACCAAGTGACTTCCCTAACTGACAGTTTACTCCCACCAGCTTGGACAATCCAGCCAATCAGAAAGAATTTACCTGATCCAGGCCCCATCTAATAAAATTTCTCTCTCTTAGAAGCTGACACCAAGCAACCACTAGCAAGCAGGCTTGCAACAACGTAACAACACAAGCCCCCATGGCAGTCACAGAGGCCATATGACATTTTTCTTTAAACACAATAAAAAACAAACATATATGTAGCATTTCTTCACAGTTAGCTATGTAAATACATTACATAATTATTGGCTTTCAGGAGGAATTTAAAAACATTTCTGTTTACCCAGGCATCTGATAGATGAAGGAGACTGTTTCTAGCAACCAAGAGATCACAGGATAGAATGTTTTTATCCTGTAACTGTTTTTAGATTGTTTTGTTGTTGTTAAAATGTTGTGTTGATGTTGTTTGCTGCCCTGGGCTCCTTTGGGAGGAATGGCAGGATAGAAATTCAATAAATAAATAAATAATATATAAATAATCAATAACGTTAAATAGTGGACAGCAAGACAAATAATGTTCTATTTGGCAGAAACAGAGCTGCTGCAGAATGGAAACAGCACTGATTGTGATAAATACAGGTTGGAACAGAAATTGCTGCTTTCTACGTCCCTGATGAAGAAGCCCTTACCAGGAGTAGTGCGTAGCTCCTAAACTCCTGCACCTTCTTCAGTTCTCGCAGGAGCGTAGATTCAGATTGGACATTAGAAGGAACTTCTTGACAGTAAGGGCAGTTCGGCAATGGAACCAACTGCCTAGGGAGGTGGTGGGATCCCCTTCGCTGAATGTCTTCAAGCAGAGGCTGGACAGCTATCTGCGGGAGATGCTCTAGCTGTGGATTTCCTGCTGTGAGCAGGGGGTTGGACTCGATGGCCTACAAGGCCCCTTCCAACTCTAGGATTCTATGGTTCTATGGTTCTATGAAGGCATCACAGATCTCAAAACAGGGACTCTGGCAGAGAGCCAAGGTACCTTACCCACAGCACCACAAGCGCAGTGTTAGGAAGTCTCAAGCTTGATCTCTGATCTCCTCAAGCACCACCCCTGTAATGGCCAGATCCAGTACTATGGATTCGTCAGCCCAGACCGACCAAGTGACTTGAGGAGCCAATACAGGCCTCGCTGGCTGGCCCTATATAAGTTTTGCTCCAGATATGATTCCTCAGTTTGAGCAACTTTTCTATGAGGGAAGATGCAAAACAGAATCCTACCCCTTTCCCTTGTCTGTTATCCCTCATTTGCTTGTTCCGGAACCAGGCCACCAGTCCATCTTAAATCATGTCATCTGACATGCTTCTGTCTTTCTGGATTCTTGTCTGCCTAGTCCAAACCCCTCTCATTGGCCTGATTGGACCATCCTATCCTCTGACCCCACTGGGCCCTGACATGTTCTTCCCCTGCTAACTACAGCAGTTCAGGAGTTCCTTAGATATTCTGAGTCCCAAAAGAAGAAGCACAGATTACTGGAGATTTTATAATGAAGGATTTAATGTTTTCCTTTACACAAAGTATTTCCTTCTCCTCCTTCCACCTGCAAGCTCTTTGCACTGAATGTGGCTCCTTTTCTCCTGATGAGCTGCTGTCCAGGGTTAGGGTTAGATCTGGAAGAGTAGGTTTATGCCTTTTTAAAGTAAGAACATATATGTGTGTGGACACTTATGTGATCATATGTTCATCACCAGATTAACTACATTTGCCAGGTGATTTTTTAAAAGATGAAGATGGAGTCTGACCCTGTGGTACACCTAAATATCTGACGTGGATGTCTTTGTTGAATGTTGCATATGAATGGTAAAGGACAGTAGAAAGAAGTTGTCTAAGACAAATGGATAGATGAATATGTGTAAAGATCTTATTTTTTTAAAGAAGATGAAAAAGTAAGCATGGGGTGTCCTGACTTCCATTTCAAAACACCACAGAGACTCTTACTTGAAAGTAAATAAGAAAACATTCCTGCCCATCGACAGACTCACATCTGTTGATGGTGGGCCTTTGCAGCCATGCCAAGGAAGATCTGGCATGGATCCAAAGCCTTCCCCCGACTGCGGCATGGCCATGCACGCCGTGTCACCCTGTTCCGCCCTCCCTTGGTCTCTTTCTGGCCTGGCATGACATGGAGCAGGTCACAGGTCACGGGTGCCTGGATGAGCCTTGCCTGGCTGGTGGCCTGTTTAGTGGCACGCAGGGTGGAGGAGAGAGGTTGTGGCGGCAGTGAGGCTGTGCGAGTTTAGGAGCGGCGGCAGCATGGAATCCTTGGCAGGCACTTGCGTACGGAGGAGCAGTGGCGGCGGTGGCATGGAATCCTTGGCAGCCTCTTCAGGACCCATGAGGTTTGCAGGTGGCAGTGGTTAGGCCTGGCTGCCATGTTAAGAGCTGTTGGGGCCTTAGTGCCCATTTGGAGTCAGGGGTGGTTTGGCCTGGCGGTGCTATTAAGGGCCACATTGAGGCCTTAGTGCCTAGGCCTTCTTTAGGCACGGCCAAAATCCTCCCCAGTTCCCAGTGAGGCTCTTTGTTCTGCTGAAGGGGGTGGGAAGAGACAGCATATCTGTCTTCCCTTCCATAACACCTGGAGTCTGTAGGGAAGAAGCTCCATCCTCCACCCCCAGTTGCCACCATTCATTCCTGCCCTCTGCTTCATCCTCCTCCCACTCCTCATCTGTCTGAGTATACCACTCCATACCAAATGCAAAAGGAGCCATGGGGCTCATAACATGGGGTAATGTCTTCATGAAGGGTGTTGAGAAACGTGACTACAAATGGTTGTTCATAACACCTCAAGCAATTGGCCTAGTTCACATATCACATTAAACCATTATTAAAAACTAACTAATGAGCAGTGTGCAGGTGTACTGAAAAGTTCTTGCTGCATTCCTCCTTTGCTCCTGCACCACTGGGAAATAAACCAAAATATGTTTTGTCATGATGTCTGAACCCAGGGTCATGGTTTTCTTTCTCTCCAAACAACCCACAAGTGTTAACCAAGGTTTGCTCATGGTTACTGCTCATGGTTAGTTTTGGGAAAACAAACTGCAAACTCAGGTTCAGACATCACAACAAACCAGAGTCTAGCTTATTCCTTGGCTGTGTGGCAGATGGAGGAGTGGAGTGGGAACTTTTCAGCCACATGCACTACCACACTGCTACTTCTCATTAAACCATAGTTAGTTTTTAATAATAGTTTAATGTGACTTGTGAACTGGACCATTCCATTTTACAAGGTACTAAGAATAGCCCTTAATTACCTGAAAACAGGGTGTTTTATCAGAACAGGGCACAAGATTTGTATGCGTGTGTGCACCTACACATGCACATGCACACACACACACACACACACACAGACTCCCTAATGCACCCACACAAGGACTCCTAAGCACACATACACACAGATTCCCAAATACACACAAGCACACAAACCCCGAGATTCCCAACCCCCAGGATTCCCAAACACACACACACATACACACACAATGACCCCCAAACACACAAACATACACACACCTAGGGGCTCCCAAACATATACACACACATATAGCCAAGGGCTCCCAAATACACACAAGCACACATACCCATGGACTCCCAACCCCCTCAGACTTTCAAACACACACAGGGACTCCCCAACAGGTTGCTTCCTCTTTTCCCCTTTATATCTTCTCCTGTGAGGAGGAGGGAAGTGGCCTGCTGAGGTGACCAATACAGGAACAGTGGAGGGTGGCTGGGGCACCACTTCAGCACCCATCCTGATCTCTTGCTGCTTCCTTCCTCTTTGCCTTCCACTATTGAGGCTGTTGGTGAGGTTGGGGGGGATGTAATAATAATAATAATAAATTTAATTTTTGTGTCGCCTATCTGGCCGAAGCCACTCTAGGCGACGTACAAACTAAAATTCAGTAAATTACAATACAATACAGATAAAATACAATAAAATCAGTACGATCATTAATCACAGCAGCATGAAATCAGTTAGGGCGATCAATAGATAATAAAATATCCCAAAAAAGTTAGCCCTCCCCGGAATTCCTGAAGGCCTGTCCAAAAAGCCAAGTTTTTAATGCCCGGCGAAATATATCCAGGGAAGGGGCATGGCGAAGATCAACAACATCTGATGTAGCAACATCAGAGCAGGTTGATGAGGAGCTATCCCACACTGTTCCGACTGTTCCTCCATGGTTCATCTGGGCAGTCTTGCTCTCTCACCTTGTTTGCCTGCCCACCTGCCCACCATGCTCACTTGATCTCATGCTGTGTTTGCTTGCTTGCCTGCCTGCTACCCTCGCCTGCCCATCTGCTGTCCTCTTGCCTCAAGCCCTCACCACACTTGCCTCTCATCTGTTGCCTCCCCCCCCATGGAATGCTGCTGTCACATAGTGTGACAGCTTATGAAAATACATGTACAGAAAAATCACCCTGTGCAGAAATACCCCTAGGTAACCTTAGGAGAAACACCTATTCTTGGTCACACTGTGCCAACTATCCAATTATAAATTTCAATTAACAATCAGTAACAAAATTATATTGCTTAAAATGTTGCATTAAACAAAAAGCTACGGTATCAGAGTACAATACAATTCCATTCCGTTATATGATAAATGTAAAATATGAAAACTCAAAATTTTGCTGAGGTTAAATAAATGCACAATTTGTTGATAAAGGCTTTCAGCCTTGAGAGAAATCTGTCACACTTGCAAGCAACAGTAACAGCTGAAATTTTGTGAATTGCATTATACGGAGATGCCAGAAGGGATATGTTATGATAATAAAATAATCCAGAGAATATAAAAGCTACAGATAATGGTAGAAACATCCATGCTTGAAAAAGAAGTATAAAACAATTTACAGTGCAATCTTATAATGTCTGCTCAGATGTAAGTCCCACTGAGCTCAATTTGAGTTTAAGGATTGCAGCCTTAGGCAACTGAATTCAGTGGCACTTACTTCTGATTAGACATGCATAGGATTGTACCATTAATTTGTACATTCTCATCACACACAATATGACAGACATGATGTCCTTGCCTTGGCTCTGTTTTCTACTGGCAGCTCTGCTTTCCCATGTGCTCCTGCCTTGTATGGAACCGTGTTTGAATGATGCCACATCAGTAGCACATCAGGGTTGCAAATCCTTCACAATGACAACTCTGATTTCTGTTTATACAATAAAAGATAAAAAACAGAGGCAGTACCTGAACCCCCTTGGCAGAATGAGCCATTGTTTGCCTGACTCAGCCAACCTTGCTAAACAACACAGCTACATCATGTTCCTCAGTACTACAGGGAGTTGGGAATCACTAGTGATTCAATTAGATGTGCGCTTGAAGCTTTTATTTATATTGCCTGACAAAACTAAAAATTAATGAAGCGTGTAGGAAAACAACCACTATTTTCCCCCAAGATGATTTTACAGTGTAAATCAGTTCAGGAGGGAAAAAGTTATCTCCTTACAAAGGCATTTTAAAATAAAGGTCTCAGGTTTCAAAACAGGGTACTCTGAATTACTGGCAGCTTTAAAAAAATATTTGGCTGTGAGCGGCTCACTGAGCACTGCCCTTGTGCTTTGATCAGGGTCACTCACAGAATGACTAGAAAGATCTGATCTGAAAGCCACAAGATGAGAAGGGAGTTGTGAACAACCCCTTCCGTTCTTCAGTGATGGAACACTGCAACACTGGAAAGCTACAACACTTTATACATTCATGGGAGTGTCTGTTACAGGGGAGGCTCCGTTCTTGGGCAAAGTGGGGTGTAACCATCTCAAGATTCTGAGCCCCCCCAATCCCAAAGCCATAGCCCAGTCTTCCTCCTTTTACCCACAGTCATATTAATGCATTTCCACTGACTGAGAGACTTCCTAGATGCTTCTATCATCTCTCCTCCCTCCTTAGCCACCAGTCGTAATCACTACCAGCAGATTCCCACCTGCCTCCTGAGAGGGAAACAGTTTAAGAAACAGTTTAAGAAACCTAGTAACTCACATAGAAAAGACTCCAGGCAGGGGAGGAGGAAGAAATGGGCTGTCTGTTTGTCCCCTCCCCCTTCTTTTTTCTTAGAGCTAATGGACATAAGCTACCAAAAAACAAAAACCACCCTAACAGAGGGTTGGGCGGACCTATGGACACCCCCACCACTCAATCAGAAGCAAACATTCTTTCTGTGGGTGTTGCTGGGTCTGCGTAATCGTTCCCTCACTTTCAGAACACTCTCAATGAGCTAGCAAGCCTTGCAGCAGCAGACATACTATTTTAACTTTGAGGGGGGGGGGAGGGAGAGAGTGTAAGGGAGTGCCAGTTTATCTTTTCATCCCATCCTCCTTTTATTCATTTTCATTATATTTTTTGACTGCAAGGCAGAGGCAACAGAAGAACTCTCCACAGGTTTCCTTGATTGAGAAACCTTTATTTCTTTCTTGTAAAGCACTTTGGTTTTTATTGTAAAAATTGAGTGGGGTGGGAACAGAAATAGCTAGGTCATTTATGCAGCAGCGGCAGAACATCTTCCCTCTCTCCTGTCTTACTAACCTATCCCTAGGCTGATCCCTAGAATGGGGAAGACAGCATGGATCCACAATCTAACTCTGCCAGTCCATCAAGACCCCATCGCTACCTCTACTTGTTGACAGGCAAATAGTTGTAGCAGAGAGCCTGCTGTGCTTATGAAGGATCCTTGTGTGATTTAGAACCCTGATGATGCAGGGTTCTAAATAACTCAGGGAGCTTCCCCAAGTGCAGCAGGGTCCCCACTAGGGACAGTGAATATGTCAGTTTTGTTTTCTTTCAGTTTCTCATTGTTTCAATCTTCAATTCAGCTCTCCACATTTCCACATCAATTTGCAATTTCAGAAAAAACAAGTCCTCATGAAAATTCAGCAGCATTTTAGTGTGAATTTCTCCTAATATACACATTTTGCATACAAGTTTGTCTAATATACATATTCACTAATAGGCAAAACCCCTTGTGGTTTAAGAACGTACCTATAGCCCACAGATATTTCTATCAAACTTTAAAAAGCAGGGGAATTGGGCAGCTCTAGTGAATGCACCAGGGGAGCAGGAGACCTGAACTCTTCCGAGATGTTGTACTGCCCTACAAATTTGTCAAAATGCAAACACAATTTGGATTGATCTTTCACTGTCCAATCTGCTTCCTGTGTAGCTTGGAAGAATTTGGCAACATGTGCCTCTGAGCACATGGTGAGTGGTGGCAGCACCTGCAATCAGCCCAAATAACAGAAACAAGACATATGCTGTACTGATCTTACTTTAGCAGGGAGAAAGCAACAATATTAAGACAGTTCATATAGTTCAGATAATCACTTTAAATATGTTTTATTTACTTTGTAATTTTAGTGAAGTTTCCTATAGTAAATTATTTTCTTTTGCTTCTGTTTCTGTGAATATGTGAAGTACATAATTTACAGTAAAAAAAAACCCCAAAACAATTGTGGAATAGTGGCACTGACTATTCTGCAGGATAGTCACCAGTAGGCATGAGGAGTATCTCAGTTTCCAAAAGATAAAACAGTGGGAGATGAAATATATTCTAGCAAATTTCTACGTGTGCTCTACTTTATTTATTTCTTTATTTCTACTGTTTTAATTGACTGTGCCCACCCTTCCTTACGTGGAGTACTTTAAGCATAGCAGGCTGAACACATGCATCTTGGGCAGGCCAAGTTTTTTTTCCCAACAGCTACATTCATTGCTTAAGTAGCAGCATATTGTAATCAGCCCAGAACATAACCTCCTGTTTGAAATACAAAAGGCTGTCTTCAGCATGATATGACATTGACATCGACTATGAATGAATTTCTCTGCTTTTTAATCTGGGAGGTAAGAAATGGGATCCTGTACAAGTTTGCTGAGAACGGATTAATGATTTGTATGCTTATTGAGTTCAATGGGATTTACTCCCCTGCAATCATGCTTAGGATAGGTGAAACTGACCACGAGGGCAGGGAGAAGGAGGGAGGGAAGGGGAGTGGAGGAGGAAGGGCATGGGGAGGAGGAGGAATAGGAGCAGACAGAAGGGAAAGGGAAGGAGCAGGGTAGGTTTGATCATTTGCACGTGTGCGTATTGAGCTCAGTGGGATTTACTGCCATGCAATCATGCTTAGAATAAATGAAACTGACCATGGGGGAGGAGAAGGGGAGGGGGAGAGGGCTGGAGTGGGCGGGGGAGGAGAAGGGGAGGGGGAGAGGGCTGGAGTGGGCAGGGGAGGGGGAAGAAGGAAGAGGGGGAGAGGGGAAAGGGAGGAAGGGGTGTGGAAGGAGAGAGGGGGAGGGGAGAGAAGAGATAGGCAGGTCTGATCAATTGCATACAAATTAAGTTCAATGGGATTTATTCCCCTACAATCATGCTTAGGATAGGTGAAAATGACCACAGGGGAGGAGGAGGGGGGAGGGAGGGAGGAGGGAGAGAAGAGGAGAGGGGAGGAGAAGGGGAGTGAAAGGGGAGAGAGGAGTGGAGAGGGGAGAGGGTAAGAGAAAGGCAAGTCTGATCATTTGCATGCTTATTGAGCTCAGTGGGATTTACTCCTATGCAATAGGATAGGTGAAACTGAGCCTGGGGGAGGAAGGGGTGAGGAGGGGAAGGGGAGGAAGGGAGGGGGAATGAGGAAGGGGAAGGAGTAGATTTGGTGGGTGGGCACTGGGCAGAGGGAAAGCTCCTTTCCTTTCCAGAAGGAAAATATTGTGAACAGTAGCATTCTTTTTCAGTATTTTCCCCACTTTTTTATTCCACAGCAGACACATGTAGACTGCCAACCAAATTTAAACCACAGTTGTCATTGGCCACATCCACACCAGATATTTATTCCACTTTACACAGTCATGGATTTCCCCAAAGAATCCTGGGAAGTGTAGATTGTGAAGGGTGCTAAAAGTTATTAGGAGACACCCTGTTCCCTTCACAGAGCTACAATCTCCAGAAAAGGGGATGACTGTTAAACCACTATAGCCACAGTGGAATACAGTCTCCTAACAACTCTCTGCACCCTTCACAAACTACACTTCCCAGCATTCTTTGGGGGAAGCCATGACTGTTTAAAGTGGAATAAATGTCTGGTGTGGGTGTGGCCCCCTGATTAGCCAAGCCAAACAGCTGTTAGTCTGGCTCTTAGAATACTGACAGTTGGTTCTTACTGAGCATGCCTGCACTATCATAAACTCCAATGTTAAATTTCTTAATTAAAAATCAGCCATGCATTTTTTAAACTTTTTAACTGCAGAAGATGAAGGTCAGAGTATGGGGCAGGGTCAGTAATAGGATTTCATGTGATAGGACAGAGCTTGGAAAAGTTACTTTTTTGAACTACAACTCCCATCAGCCCAATCCAGTGGCCATGCTGGCTGGGGCTGATGGGAGTTGTAGTTTAAAAAAGTAACTTTTCCAAGCTCTGTGATAGGATTACTTTGTGAACATGGCTGATTTTTAATTAATTTCAACAAATTACAAGGCCAATGACAGAAAAAAGTCCATCAGGGGTGTGTATTCTTTTTCTCTTGTTTTACATTTTGAACTCTAGATTCTCTCTGAGAGTTTTGTGAATAATAATAATAATAATAATAATTTAATTATTATTAATTAATTATCACCATGAAAACTTAGACGGTTGTCAACCAAGCATTTCTGACTTCAGGACTATACATTTTGTAAGATTTTGTTTTGAAATGAGCTTATGGAAAGCAGCAGAATGGCATAGGAGGTATTTTCAATTTAATATGGCGGATTGTGAAAAAACCATGCTAGCTATAATATACAGCCACTCTTGTTGCTGTATAATAACTGTTCATTCTTTGGTTGTAATATGTGGACAGTCTTGTGGCTGTATAATTTGCAAAGCCATTTTTCTTAATATAATGCATTTCTTATGTTATTTGCACCAATAGATGTATTTATAGGCATAATTTATCTTAGTAAATGCATTTGTTGTAGACACTACTTGACTGAAGAGCTGTATTGCAAAAGTCAGAGAAGTGCAGATTTCAAAGGATAGCTATGTTTCAGTTTGTGTATTGTTTCAGAAAGTGCAAGGGTAACTTTGTATTTAAAGTTCAGTTCAACTGGATTTCAGTTCCATTTAAATGCGAACTGAATTTATCCTCTATCCCTACTCTCCACTTCCAGAGCATGGAAGGGACTGGGCAATGTGGAGACAAGTTAAATGGCAGAGCCAGTCAGGGTGCCCCCACTCTCCCACCTGCAATTCTAATCACGTGGGAGAATTGAATGTCCACATAGGCCTATTGAAACAAGACAATCCAGAGCCTCCTTTGCCTTCTACACTTCTCTCCTAGAATACAGAGCATTTGTCTCCCAGTGGCCATTGATTTCAATCATTTAAAAACCATCATTCTCAATCAGCCATCAGGAAATTTCTACCAGCTACTGCTGCGAAACAACATACTGCATTTGTCTGTTCATTTATCACAGTTGACAAGGGGCTTGAATGAGCTAAGATATGCATTATACACACATACACACTTGTATTATATAGGTCAGTGTACACAAACGGCAGCAACATACTCTGCGTGAGTTATTGGGGGTTTATGTCACCAGATAAATTGTTGTTCTGCTCTCCTGGTTGCACATTCAGAGCATGCATGCTGAAGGGGTGATTCAGACAGAGAAAAAGATTAGATGGCAAAATAAGTATGAAGGGAAAGCTCAAAACAAATTCTGCTTTGTTTTAAACTTTTGTGTGTTCAAATGAAGGCATTTGTATTCCGAGGCTGGGACATTTAATTAATTTTTAATTAGAATGATTTATTTGATATTAAAAATGGACATTTAATTTTCCATTCCCAATTACTTCTGCTCAGTGGAGCCTAGGGGACAAAAACTGCTTGCTCTCGCCCAGATCCTGTCACGTGCAAGAATAGACAACTGAGAAAGGGCTTGGGAGAGAGAATGAATGATTTCGAATAAGCCTCAAAGTAAAAATTTGTGGGAGACATGCTTTATTTTTACAACTGTGTTTATAGAGCCTGTGGTATCCATAAATTTGCGCCAGTCATTAAGCTGTAGCAAGGCTGCCTAGCTGTCTTATAAATTATTATTTAAACAGTGGCATTAAACTAATGGCACTTCAAGCTGCAACTTGACAGAAGAAACAAACTACTGCATGGAATCCCTGATCCCTGCCAGGATTCTAGAAGACTCTGACTACAAGCTAGTGCATCTTTGACTGGATTAGCAGAACAAAAGACACAGACTAGAAGGAACAACCAGGGAGTACTTACAGCTGTGTGTATGTCCGGATGTAACTGGATACATGAAAACTGTCTAGTGTGAATTATATATATATATATATAAATTTAATTTCTGTGTCGCCTATCTGGCCAATGGCCACTCTAGGCGACGTACAAACAGTTAAAACACAATAAGATAAAATACAATAGTACAATATAAAAACAGTAGAAAAACAATACAGCAGCAGACAGCTGAGTTCTATTCAGGGGGAGAGGACGTTTCGGAGCCACTCGGTCTAATGCCCTGGTGATACTCTCATTCCACTCCTTCACCAGGGTTTCGACCGGGCGACCTTCAGCAGGTTCCAATTCCCCAAGCGCAGTCAGGAATCCATCCGGATCCATCAGGCGCCTGGGGCGGACCATTCTAATAGGTCCTTTACCCCTGCGGAGGGGGCATGGTATCGAGAAGTTCATGTTTACCAGGTAGTGATCTGACCATGACACAGGGGTGGAATAAACCACTCCCAACTTCAGACCACTTCTCTCCTCTCCCAGGACAAACACAAGGTCAAGAGTATGACCGGCTACATGGGTGGGCCCAATATTACTAAGGTGCAGTTCCCAGGAAGCCATGGTTTCCAGGAAATCCTGAAGGGCTCCAGTGAGAGTGGTCTCGGCATGCACGTTAAAGTCACCCAGCACTAACAATTCTGGGGACAACGCCCGTACAGCCGAGACCACCTCCAGCACCTCGGCCAGGGAGTCTGCTGTGCAGCGGGGTGGGCGGTACACCAGCAGGATCCCTAAACTGCCCTTCGGGCCCAACCTCCAGTACATACAATCAACGAATTGAGTCCTATGAAGAGGAGGTCTGGCGAAAACTAAGGACTCTCGATAGATGACTGCCACGCCCCCTCCCCGCCTTCCCACCCTCGGCTGCTCTGCATAACAGAAACCTGGTGGACACATGGCCTCAAGAATGGGAGCAGAGGCTTCGTCCAACCAAGTCTCCGTAATGCATGCCAGGTCTGCCCGCCCATCCAAGATCATGTCATGGATGAGTGAGGTCTTCTGCGTTACAGACCTGGCATTACATAACAGCAGTCGAAGGTTGGTAGGAACCTTGTGTCCCCCAGTTACCGTCTGGTTCTGAACAGACCCGGAACATGGGATGGATATAATGCATCTATCCCGTGTTCCCCTATTCCGGCATGGTCTGCCAGCAGCACCCTTCCAGCGCCTGCCGCCCAAACTTTCTATAACTTGGCCCCCCACCTCCCTCCCCGGCTTGCACATGCCTCTATCCCTATCCTAATCAACAGGCCACCCACCCTAGCAAAATTAGTCCGGAGACCCGCCTCCGTATCCTATACAGCTGTAATGATTAAAATAAATCAATTTAACTTAAACTAAATCAATATAAATTAATATAAATTACAACCCAATTTCACATTCACATTCACACATTCATACACACTCCACAAGCCATCCAACTGTGACCAGCCATAATGATGGATCACCCGAACAAACAGTGGCAGTAAAGCTGCGATGACAAGTCCGCAACAGCAAGTGCTTGCTCCGGGTCGCAGCGATGGTATTCCAGACGACATGAGTCGTAACGGTGGTATCCCAGGCGGCATGGGTGGGCATCGGCAACGCAGCGGCGGCGGCAACAGCGCAAGCTGCACAGACAATGTCCAAGCAGCAGCGCAGCCCGCAACGGCGGAACAGCAGCGATGCCCACCCTCCAGAGGGCAAGGGCGACAGCGACAAACAGACAGGTCGCAATGGTGGCCCTCAAGGAACAACCCATCTGCAACAGCAACGACGGCGCCGGGCCACAGACAGGCGGCAACGACGATGATGACGCAGGGCCGCGGCGCCCAGCAACGGCACACCCGGCAGCGACACAAGGCCCAAGCAGGTAGGGAGCAGCAGTGGCAGCAGAGAAACCAGCCGCAACAGCGACCCCCGGAAGCGACACAACCCCCAATGGCAGCAGCAAGCAAGCAGGCAGCGACCACAGCGACCCCCAACCACAGCAGCAAGCAACGAGTCGCAGCCCCAGCCCAGGCCGCAGCAGGACCCCGGACTCCAGCAGCCGCAGCACCGGCACAAGCTGGGGGGAGAAACACGACCACAGCGGCAGCAAGAGAGGCACCGGCCGCGACGAAAAACGCCAGCCGCAGCAACCCCACCACCGGAGAAAGGTAAGGGCTGTAGGAGATCTTCGCAGAATGGTATCAAAAGGAGGGAGGAAGGCAAAATGTTAGCTCACCTCCTGCACAAGACCAAGGGTATTTCAGGATGTTTAGAGATGTTTAGCGATGTTAAATGATAGATGACGGAGGAGCTTCAATTCCACAACCTCCTACTCTGCCGCCATCTTCCTGCCAATTAGCCTTTGAAAGCCTCAAGCCTTATTGCCTGTTATTTCTGAAGGACTCAGATGGCCATGAGAGAGTGAAACTGGTCTCACTCATTTTATTGTGTTTTATTTTTTCCCTTTTCTCCCCATGTTCTCCACAGAAGGTCCCGGATGTCTCAGATATCCCTGTAGTTTTCAAACAAAATATGCCTATATGGATTCTTCCTCACTCCCCACCATCCACAAAAAAAGGTTCTGCAAACTGATGTGTACATTGGTGTTTTATGTATTGATATTTCACATGTGAAAATGTAAGCACAATATTGCAACGTGTACCATTTTTGCTAACCGTGATTTGCACTCAGGAGTGATTATGTCAATGGCTCTGTGCATCTTACCAGTCCACAGTGAGACAAGAGTCTTGACGGAAGTGCCAGCCATGCCTCATTAGGGTTCTTCTCTTAGTAGTAAGTAAACTTTATTGCAAACTTAGCCATAGGCCATGTGCAAGTACACATACATCCATTGCTAACCCACATACCATAAGCAGTGTTAACTCGGAAAAGCTATGTTGTGGCAACCTTCCCTTTGACAAAAGCCTTTCTTAGATTTTGTGCTGCCAAAGCAAAATTAGCCACCGCAAAGGTCACTGGGTTAAAGTTATCAAGTAAGAACACATTTACCTTCTCCCAATCAGAGCAGGGTGCTAAAAAATCTAAAAATAAGGATAATTTTTTTTTCTTGGGTCTTCGTATAATGGGCAATGAAGTAAGTAATGAGCAATCTCCTCTATTGCCTTACAGCCAATAATACATTGACGTTGGGCCACTGGAATGCCACAAAACCGTCCTTCCAAATAGGCCGTAGGCATTGCTTGAAAACGAAGAGAAGTGAATGCTCTTCTAATAGGAGCTCTATCCAGTACATCTAAATAATTTGACATAAAATGATTGAGTTTAAAACATGGAAACCAGATTGAATTAGTAGTAGTAATACATAATACATCTTAGTAGTACACAAACCATGATTTCATGTTATATCAGAACCCAGACAGCAATTAGCACAACCCAGATCTATGTGACAGTAAACATTCTTTGGTTTTTTAAAAAACAGAATTGCTAGGGTCCTTCCACAAAAGCCAGGTTATTGCAGAGAAAATGAATACACAATACAGTGGGTGCAAAAGAGACTTCAGCAATGTGAACTGGTGGAAGGGGCTCAAGCAGTTATTCTTGATGCTATTTTAAGCACAAAAGAATGTCCCTGGTTTAATATATGAAATGTTGAAGGTGTATGTATTTGCATGCCCCTTTCTGCATTTATGTATTTACTAGAGACAGGGCCCCTGCTTGATCCACTCACCAAACCATCACCACTCCCCTCATGTAAACCCACTAGTGTTTACGTTTCTCAACCCATGCAAATAAGCTCCCTTTTCACCTTTCCAACCCCATTTCTGAGGCCACTTCTCTCTTCCATTCTTTAGCCCTGTTTTGTACCCATTTTCACCTTCAATCCCACCATTTCTATGCCCCCCTCTCCTTCCTTTTCTGCAACCCCCTTGCATATTGACCACAACCATGGTAACCTCTTGCATCTTTCTTCTCCTACACATTGTAAATTCTGAGCAACCTTTTCACCTTCTGTCCAATTATGAAGCCACCATCTGTCCTATTTTGAAGTCCCTTTTATATCTATCAATTGCTTTTACTGGTCTGATTTTTTTCCTCCCCAAAATATTGATATTTTGAAAGAAACTATCAATATTTTGAAAGGAATTATTGATATTTTGAAAGGAAAGGGGCTTCATGTAATTCTCCTTTGTTATTATAGGATGTTTAGGCTTGGCTTGCTTCCTCACTGCTTGGAGCTTGGATTATTTGAGTGGAGGGGGATGGCAGAGAGAGAGAGAGAGAGAGAGAGAGAGAGAGAGAGAGAGAGAGAGAGAGAGAGAGAGAGGGAGGGAGGGAGGGAGGGAGGGAATGCTGCACTGTTTTCCTGTGGTTAAAATTAATAAAACAATATATTGAGGGAAAGTTTGAGGGGGGGGAATCTGGTGTTGGGAAAATCCACTGAAGTTCAGAGCAAACAGTATCACTCTGCAAAGATGGAGAATATGTGGACCATTGAAAAAAATCTGGTGCTAAATCCGAATTCAGTGGAATTCTTGCCCGTCTCTACTCTCAACTCCCCCATGTTCACCAACCTCCTTCTTCTCTCATGATTCCTGAGATTGAGTGGGTTTGGGTCTATGTTTGGAAACCCCAGAAGCCATTTTGAATCAAGATGGCTGCCTGAACCATTCCATACTGCATTGATTGAGACTCCTCTGAAGACATTATTGCCCAATTTGGTGTCACAGTTCCTGAAGTGGAGGAGTGGATTTGTATTTGTTTAGATACTATTGCTTGCCATTTTGAATCAAGATGGTGAACCAAACCATTCCAAACTGCAATGATTTGGAGATCTCTGAAGATATCGCCACCCAATTTGTTGTGATGTTCTTGAAATGGAGGAGCAAGGTTTGATCTATGTTTGGATACTATTGGAGACCATTTTGAATCAAGATGGTGGGCTGAACCTTTCAAAACTGCATAGATATTAGTCAAATTTTGCTGGAAACTGATAGGACTGGGCACCGGATTCAGACAAATCCTGAATCCCAAACTGAATTGGGCTGATATGGTTGGATGCGGGCTGTGACTAGTTAGGTCGAGATAGCCCCTGATCAGTCTGGAGCAGTTTGGAGATGACAGGAGGTGGGGCGCTGGGCTGGAAGAAAGAGAGGCAGGAGCTCCTGCAAATGGCAACACAGGGCTGTTTGCAAGAGGGCTTTCATACAGCCCCAGACTGCAATTTGGCTGTGTGTCCCTGTTTCCAGGAGTGGAACACATGTGCACAGTCAGACTAAGCAGGGCTGAACATATATGAGAGAGAGAGAGAGAGAGAGAGAGAGAGAGAGAGAGAGACGATTTGAATATATAATAGATCTAAAAGGCCTGACTGAATAAATACCAAATGGTATAAAAGAAACATAATAAAGATGGAGCCGAGTTAACTTCACTGAGAAGGCTATTCCATAATTGGGGTGCCACTGACAAAAAGGCCCTCTACCTTCTGCTTATGAAGAATGTTTTTACCTGCATTCAGTAATCACTTGAGTGACATTCCACAACAGGGTATAAGAAAAGGCCAAGATGGTGGATATTACAAAATTGATTTTGCACAAGACATAGAATCTAATAATGCAACCCATACCATTCCAGTGCCAGAAAAAAACAACCTTGAAGGGCTGTTGAGTTACAAATTTCTCTCTGTCACTGAACACTGGCCAACCAAATAGAAGAAAACATCTAGTAAAGAACAAATTAGTGACAATTCCCTGATTGATAAGATAATGTAACAAAATGTAATGTCAGCAATATACCTTGCAACTTGCTCTTCTTGTGATAACTTTTTGTTTGGCCTTCCTAGTATTTTAGGGTCTGTCATTGATAATACTTTGCCTCCAGTTACCTTAAGGTACTTTTATTACTACCCCCATTGAAAAGATTTGGGGAATAGGAAGCATAGAGTGATATAAAAAGTATGCTCAAGGTCACCTAGTGAATCAATCGTACCACCCACCAATAGAAAAACAAGAGCCTTAACTCCCAAGTCACTCTAAGCACTATGTTTAATAGAACCAATAAAATCTCTTTGTGTTCAGTCTTCAAATACCTCTGATTCAGAGACACCTGGAGGCTGACAACAAAATGGGACAAATGAAATTGAACAACAGTAATGAATTCCCCGAGATACAAGGAGGATCAAGGAGGGCTTCACTTTTAATTACCAGATTATAGGTTCCCAGGATCTAGGTTATCTTTTTATTGCCACATTTTGGCCAAGGCAATGCAAATTAGAGTACAGTGCCAGGCTCCAAGACACCTTAATTAATTAAATATTGTAGAAATACGCCTTTGTTTTGAAAGGATGCAGGGAGGGCTCATGAGGCAAAGCTTCATGAACAGCTATTTCCAGCGGCTAGTTGCATACAAATAAAATTAAAATGCTATTCTCTGTGAATGTTAATGCCAAATGCCACCATAGGGGCTAATTACACTTCTAGTGAAGCTCTTTCTGCTTAAATGATGGGACTGGGCTTCACTCCGTAGAATGAGTTATAGAGGTATGTACTGGGGAGAGAGAAAGGGAGGTGATCTCTTTTTATTGGACCAAACAATGATTTAGAGATGTTGCAAGGTCTTGAGCTTCACTGAACTCTTCAGCACAGCATAAAATCCAAAGTATTATGGGCACAAAAAAGCAGCCCAATGTCTCCACCTGTTCATTTTCTGTTTCACAGAAAGAGTAGAACTCTTTACTGACTTCTTCCCTCGTACTGTAAGGAGTTATGCATAAAATGGGGGTTTTATTCTATGGTTCATATTAATGGATCATGGCATGAGAACCTTTTCAAGTTCAGGCACAGACTGCTGGGATACAGCCCTCACATTGACCCCAACTTAAAGGATGGTCAGAACTAGCTTGCTGACTTCACGAAGACAGCTATTCACCAAGTTAACAAGCAATAAGGAAGGTTCCAAATTCCAGGTTTGCCAAGGAATAATCCTTTCAACTAAACAATAGTCCATGTCCACGGTAAAGCTTAGGTCAAGAAAATTCACACAAGATAGGATGTTGCTTGAATTTACACTTATACATTTACTCCAAAGACTTCAGGTACAGTTTTAACTTTGTACAGGTAAACAGACAGGCCAAAGGGTATTCTTTCATGTACCAGATCACTCATGTGTATGCCCCCTCCCAATTTACATGTAATTCAATGCAAGCTGAAAATATATTTAGGGTTGAGATTTTGGGGAGTCAAATGACACACGCACACTGGCTTCAGCAAACCTCTTGACACCTCACATCGCTCCCTAAGAGCATATCAACATGTAGCTTGGGACACCGGGCAGAGAAAGGGATAAGAATATGCTTGGCCATGTGGCAGTGTGCAGGAAGGGAGAGAGAGAGAGAGAGAGTCTGGCTGTCACTAAGCATGTAATTCTTTACCCTGACCATGTGCCCTGATTTCCTTCAAGAAAGGTGTATCTGTGCATATCTCTGTTGCTTTTCTTCTTTCTCTGGCGTGACTTTATGCAGCCTTGGAAGTGATTAGGACAAGGTTTATCTGATGCCCTTTAGACCTAAGGAATGAATTGTTGTGTTAAGTTAGAAGGTGATCGCATTTTTAGACTGTAATTAAAATGCTATATTTTTTCTGTTTCCTCTTTCAATAAACCAACCTTTATTTTACCTTTTTGTGCGTTTTCTTGAGGTTGTGGGTGGATTCATACACACATATGGGTTTTAATTCCAGCAAAAGATCCTGTTACACTCTTGGGATGCAGTTTTGGCCTTTAGTGTGTATTACACATTAGGGGGTTCACAGGTACACCAGTAACAGTAGTAGGTCCACTAGCAGAGGTGGCAGCACCAGTGGAGATAAGTGGGAGGTTTTGCGGGGTGTCTCTGACAATACTTCCCTGTTGTTGTTATTAAAGTTGCCAGGTCTCTGGTTCTTGCCTGGAGATTGGTTTTTGGGGATCCTCTCTGGATCTCCGGGGGGGGGGGACTCATAGCTTTCATTTTTTAAAAAATAGGTTTTTAAGTGGTCTGGTTCAAGAGATATACAGCAAAATATATACAGCCACCCCCCACAACTTCTCTTAGAAGTTGGCTGCTCTAATCCCCACCCTTTCAGGTTTTTAGCCAATAAGTGAGGTAAGGGTTGTGATTGATGAAAGATTTGCTGACCTTCAAGCAATAGCTAGAAGCCATTGCAAATCCTAAAAACAGTTTTCTTTTTCTGCTTGTTTTCACATCAGAAGTTGAGTGAGTATATAGCTTTCAACAGTAGGAAGATTGCCTTTCTACGATAATATAACAGGAAATCTAGAATTGAAGATCACAGCAGGATTTTGATAGGCATGTACAAACAGTAAACAATTTCAATTATGATTATAATAAAAGTGTACATGCAGTTTTTTAATTACTTGCAAAAATAGCATATTATACATTTTATCTTATAATTTTTGAACAGAAATTCAAGAAAATGTATATGTTACAGCACATGATGCCATAAGTTTAAATTTTCCTCGGCTGTTGTAGAGAACAGTTTATTTGTCCAATTCATACCTTGTTGTGAAAACCTTCCCAATATGAAGCTTTAATCCTATATTCACTTTTCGGGGAGGAAAGCTGCAAAGCTAATCCCACATACCTGGGAGTAAACCCCATTGAATTCAGTAGGACTTACTGCTGAGTAGACATGATTAAGATTGTATTGTGAATCAATGGGACTTTTGAGTGAACATAGAAAAGGATTGTGTGGTAAATCTTTCTCTCCCTCTCCAATCCTTTTTTTAAGCAGTTAGGCAGGGCTTACTTAGGTGTCACTGCTTTTATTTGGCAGGAAACTAATACTTAAAAAAAAGAAGTTCTGCAATGGCCAACTGGTTTTGACAATAAACAATTATATGGGGTGTATGTATATTACATCTCCAATGTGTGTGTATATGGAATATTTCCAACAACCCTGTGAGGTAAGGTTGGAAACCAAGATAGCTCACAACCAGAAATAGCCATTTAAAATCCAATAACCATTAAACAAGTATAAAACAAAACAGATTAAAGTGGCATGATTCTGAATTTTGGATTGGGTAAGTGAAGTTCCTTATCATTGAATTGCAGTCCTGTGCATGCTTCCCTGTCTGAATACATTGGGACTTGCTTCTGAGTAAACATGCATAGGATTGCACTATAAATATCAGGTTGTGTAAATAATAAACATCTTTGACATTCATGCTTATATAAATATTTCTTCATACTGTGTCTTGATATGTATCTGATTTCACACTATGGGTGTAAATTATTATTTACAAATTATTATTTCCTCTACATTTTATGTGTGCCCTTCTTCCTTGAGATAGTCATGGTCCCCCTCTGTTTTCACCCTGAGGGGCAGATTAGGCTGAGAGATGGTACATAGCCCATGGTCACCCAGTAAACTTATAGCTTATTTTCATTTAAAAATTTAATTAAAATGATTTATATGCAGGCAAAGTTTATGAACTAATGCAGATCCACATAATACACTGAAAGAACATCCAACTCGGCATTTAAAGCACATGACTTCCACCAAAGAACCCAGTTTGAAGGATTCTGTGTTGGGATTCATGAGCTTCAAATGTATGTTGAATGTGCTTTAAATGCATGGCGTGGATCTGCCCTAGTATGCTGTACATTCATTAGTGGATTGAGAGGAACAATTTTAAAAGATACTTTTTTAAACAGGGCTGTAGCTCAGTGGTAGGGCACATGCTTTGCATGCAAAGGTCCAAAATTCAATCTCTGGAAGAGACTATTGCCTGCAATCCTGGACAGCCAATGCTAGTCCATGTCATCACTACTGAGCTAGATGGTATCAAATGGCCTGACTTGGTATAAAAGAGGAAAGAGACCCAAGGGCCACAGTGACTCCAAATTTTATTTATGTACTTTATTTACAACATTTATATGCTGCTTTATTGCAAAAAAACCCCAAACCTCAAAGTGGTTTATAGAAGGCATTGAATCAATAAAAGTTTTGGCAAAACAGTTAAAGACAGGTATTTAAAAACACTGAAAATAATAAAACCAACAATGAGTTCAAAACAGAGAAAAAACTTAAGAGCTTCTACATGCCTGGGCAGGCTTGCCTAAACAAAAATGTTTTTAGCTGGTGCCAAAATGAGTACAATGAAGGTGCTTGTCTCACATAAATAGGCAGTGAGTTCCAAAGCATAGGTACTGCCACACTGAAGCATTGCTGTTGTTCCCAATCTACTGGCTGTCAATTTTTCTCTGTCAATTATTACTCACTGGAATTGGGTTGGCTGTCAAAGTGAGTTTATAGGCAGTAGGCAGGAAAGGGTAGGGAATCTTCTTAACTCTTACTCATTTCTCAAACCTCTCTCTGCAGTGAAAGGTCAAGTCTATAAAGATGCTTGGAGCAGCCACGTTAAAAGGCAGGTAGGCATTCCAGGCAGGGGATTGCCAATCCTGCTTGGAATTCAGTATCTTTGCAGAGGATCCCTAGTGAAGCCTTACCAACAGCACAATCTAAATAATATCTACTCAGAAGTAAATCCTGTTGAATTCTATGGGGCTTAGTCCCTTAGTAAGTGTGTTTAGAATTGCAGCCTTCAGGGGCACCCATCTTTACTCCTGAGTGCTCCCCTCTAACATCTTCCGAACACTAGACTCTCTTTTTCCTACAATGGCCTTCTGGTGACTGGCCTGGCCTGAGGGCACTTCAACACCTTTTGCCAGAAGCAAGTAGGCTAGATTAAATATTCCCTACCCAGGCTCCCTAAGCAGGTGAGAAAGAATGATCCCATCACTTCAGCTGGACCTCAATTAGCTAAGATTTCTATCCTAATTTCCAGTCAGATTTTTTTTGTTTGTGTGGTATGCTCCAAGCAACTGTGATTGATGCTTAATCTATCATGCTTAATGACGTCACTAGGGCCTGCCCCTTGATATTATTAGAGCCTGCCCCTGAAATCTCAGGGTTTGAGATGGTTCTGACCTGGCAACCCTAGCTGTTATTGATGCTACTTCCACCAAACCAAGCAGGTGGGAGAGAGGGAGGTGGCTTGGCAATCTAGAGTTCGTACATAGGTGCTGGGAACGCATGGGAGTTAAGCTGGGTGGACATTTTGTGTCCTGTTGTGTTCTCAATGATGTTTCAGGAATATAGTGGCACTGAAACTGTGCTTGGAATACACGGATCTCTTTTCTGAGGTTTTTTTGGGGGTGGGGGTGTTAAAGGAACACTTGTTTTGCCAAGCCTAATTCCAAACCAAGTCTTGGAAAGCTTCCTGATCCCTACTTTGCTCCAAGCATGGTGCAATTTGGCTGAAGAATGGAAACTGCCACATAGTTGTTTTATGGTTGTGTGAACTGATCAGATAAGAAGCTTCAAGACATGAAGCCCCATTCTAAATGTCACACAATGCCTCACTTTTAAAACTGACCAAAGGCATTCTGAACCTTTTTCAGTATTTGGAATCTGGTTCCAAATTGTACAGCTTAATTGTATCTCTAAAGTGAACTGCTAAACATACAGAATTTTGTAAAGGTACCTCTTAGTAGGGTTTGGAAGTTGTTGGCAGCATGATATTACACTGCAGATAGCTCCCTTAAAACTATAATTAAAAAGAGATTTAGAGCACAAAATTGCCCATGTTTCACACTCTCCCTTTTTTCAATTATAAAAGCTGATATTGGATTAATATTTATCTTCATTGTTCCATCGGAAAAGCAAACAGAAAAATAACTGTTTGGTTGTAAAAAACTGCTTTGAAATGTTCTTCCCCATTAATCTTGCACAGAAATGAGGTGAATTTTCTGTTTTTTTTGCTAAGGTGCCCATAAAATGTGTCATTTTCTCCTGTGATTTGCTTAGTAATCAATGAACAATTCCAAACAACACATTGTTGAATTAACAGCAATCAGCAGTGGAAGGAGAGCTCTGCACTGGAAGTAGGAGCCTCTCAAGCAGATATTATAAATCACTTACATAGATTGCAGATCTGGGGAAACTTGTTCTCTCAGCCTTCACCCCGGCCCCACACACTGGGAAAATAGGACATAAGAATCACAAAGTTCACTCTGTGATGATCACCTCCCCACCTGCCATACCAGAAATTCATTTCACATCTTCACCACTGCAAAATACTATCCTGATAACAAAGATGGTAGTGATTCTTGTATTACATGGAATGAGGACTGCTCTTGTGAGTGAGCCATTGAGAAGGGAAGTGTGGCTTTGGGTGGTTTACACAATGCACTTCTGAAACCAGTTTGCAGTTCCTTTCATATTATACAAGTAGCAAAGGAACTCTTCATAGAATGGTCCATTAGTGTTGGGGAAGGGCCATAGCTCAGTGGCAGAGCATCTGCTTTGCATGCAGAAGGTCCCAAGGTCAAGCCCCAGGTAGGGTTGGGAGAGACTCCTGTCTGAAATCCTGGAAAGTCATTGCCAGTCAGTGTAGACAATATTGAGCTAGATGGACCAATGATCTTATAAAGCAGCTTCTTATATTCCAAATGCTCTCCCTAACCTAGCCCTACCTCAGCCCACTGTCTCATTCTTGTTCTTCCCTCTGATGTATGTCAGCTCTGCTTCCCTCACCTTCGTTGATACCATTGGCTAATCTGATCTGATGGCACACTCATGCAGTGTAGCTTGGAGATAAAGTCATAGCTCCCCGGCTGTTATTGGTTTAGTTTCCCTGACGTTGTAGAACAGCTGATCAGTCTTGGCTCAGGACCCTGAATGACCAGACATCTCAAAATCAATAATGGTTCCAAACATTATTTAAACTCACTTCAGGAGATAAAATTCTTCCCCAGCTCAGATTAAAATCCAAACTGGGAAGTAATTTAAGCCTTCCCCCATTCCTCCTCCAACTTTCCCTGCCCAATACTCATCAACAAACACTCTTCCAAACCCATTCCCAACTTCTTAAAAAATATATTTTTGGCTGTTCTAGCAGCAGAGAACAGGAAGGAGGGGATCACTGTTTCCTCCCTCCCCTCTCTAATGTTTGGCATATTAGTTTGGCTATATGCCAGATGCAAGGAATGCTGGTATATGTATTTCATCCAGCACTACTAACCGATAGTAGCATTAGAGAGGGGAGGAAAGCAAGAGAATATTTTCTGCCTTCCCTGCCATTGCTCCTGTTGCCAGAACAACAAAGTTATGTGCAAAAGGGCGAAGTTCAGGGAGAGCAAGTAGGTGGGTAGATGAGTAAGGAATGGTATGTTTTGGGCAGGACTGGACCCTTCTTGTGCTCATACTGATATCCCTGAGAGGGAATGGTCTGAAATGGGTTTGGAATTAATTTGAAACATTTGGGAGAAATAGTATGCTTTTTATAGCATAATTTTCAGCATAGGGATGGAAGGATCTGTCCATTTTTGTTCCCTGAGTTTCTCATTTTTCCAGTCTCAAATTCAGTTCTCCACATTTTGCAGAAATTTGCAATTTTTTTTTAAAAAAAATCCTCATGAAAATTTGTCAGCATATTAGTGCATATTTCTTCTAATCAACACATTTTATATGCAGTTTTGACTAATCTACATATTTTTGTAAGCAGTTTCCCCTAAAATAGTGCATTTTGTATGCTACTTTAACTAATATATTCATCTGATGCACACTTTCCCCTAATATATGTATCTTTGTAATATACATATATAAATACATTTTTCCAACTGTTTGGTCAGAGTACAGCATTGCAAAAATTCAGAGAAGTACGAACTTCAAATGATTGCTGTTTCGGTTTGCATATTTTTTCATAAAGTGTGAATTTGATAGATTTGCCTTTAAATGCAAACTGAATCAAATTCCTTCCCACCCCTATTTGAGCCTATCACTAAGCATCTGTATTTTGAGCATTTGATGTGAAATTTAACTCCCAATCATATGGGGCACCCAGTGGCTTTTGAATTATTTGGAGTGGGGGGGTTGATCTGTCAAATCTGGGACATAAATGGAAAACAAATACACAAATGAATTCTGGAGACAACCTGAAAGATATCCATGCCAGCTTCTCATAACAATGCAGGATTCTGGTTCCCCTAACCCACACTTTCTAGAGTAAACACAAATGAATATGAACAGGTGTGAATAAAATTCCCAGTTCCAGTTGTATCTGCATAATAGCAAGCTGTACAAGATGAAAGCAGGAGAGTTAGAGGATTGCAAACCTGTCTTCTAGTTCCATGTACATTTATCTTGGGGGTATAGATGTGATGTGAATGATTTTTTAAAAAGGCATTCATAACAGTGAGTATCTCCGATTGTGGATAGGCATGGACTGAGCAGGGCTTTGCTTGGCCACTACCTTGAGCTCCCCCTATCCAGCAAGGGTTTCTAAACCTATTTAGGGAAGAAGGGGGAGGTTCTGCCAGCAATGGAGAAAGCAGGAACTTTAGCAAAGTATCATCTTTCTGTCAAGGAGGCAATGGGATCTACATGTCCCATTGTGCCAGTTAAAACATTATGGTATTTGTGTGCAGTTAGATTAAGGAGAAAGCTCTTCTTAATTAAAATGGATCCTGTGGCCATGGGATTCTCACAACGTATGCTAGGACATATAGCCCCTGTGAATTCCTCAGTGGGAAAATGATGCTCTGCTAAGGAGCTTGAGTCCCTTGCCATTTATTTATTTTTGTTATTTGATTTATATCCCACCCTTCCTACCAGCAGGAGCCCAGGGCGGCATTGCCATTGCGACCTTTGTTGCTTCCCCTTTCTCATGACCCAAAGAAACTCAGGGAGCTTCTACTGGGAAGGAGAAGAAGGCAGTGAGAGCCACTTGGGCCACATGCAAAGGACTGAGCCCCCAAAGAATTAGCTACTTCTTTCTGCTCTCAGCTGAAGACTGAAGAAAAGCAGAATAAAATGTAGAATGAAATAAAGGAAAAAAAGGGGATACCTTAGGAAATTCTCTGCATTCCAAGTTCTTCCCATCCAAACTGGCCACTTCAGTGACCACCCCTAATTCCATAAATTTCTTTTTGTCTTATTAGTTTTTTGTTTTGTATACTTTTAAGTTTTATTTGTGATATACAATTGTGTTTTGTTTTTATCTAGTTTTGAAGACATTTTATTGAATGTTTTTGTGTTTTTATATAAACCACCATCTTGAGGGCATCCTTGGATTTAGGAAGCAGAGTTTACTGTCAATGCCTGTCCCAATACAGACAAAGAGGCAGTATCGAATTAACTTTCCAGGATTCAGATATACAGTGCAAATTTTGGTTTTCACTCTACAAGTTCACCGATAGAGAGCTGTTGTTTGAGTTAAAAGAACGTCAAAACAAGTAATGCCAAGTGCATGTTAATTCTTCACTTCTGTTACAAGAAAGAGAAACACCACTCAAAAATGGCAACTGGGGTGGACGGAGCTGGAAGAAGAGAGATAAAGATTCCCTCATTTGTTACTTACCTAAACAACATTAGGAGACATGACCACAGAAATGACAGGAAAAACATCCTGGCACCAAAGCAGAAAATGGGGTATATCTTGATAGGTTTAAAGATCGAAACCCTCATTTTATAAACAAATTACTTCATAGTGATTGAACTCACCACCACAGGTCAATTGCTCAACACAGTTTTAGATCTGGGGCAATCATAGAAGGATCAACTTTAACAACTCAGAGCCCTTCAAACCTTTCTCAAGAAATCATAATTGACTAGGCACAAACCAGAAAGGGCTGGGTATAATTTCTTGGAACCTGACGGGTTGGGGAAACAAATTGGTGGATAAGGAATTCTCTAGAATGCTCCAACAATACAATATTTTTTGTTTACAAAAAACTTGGTCCCATGACCATAATCTTCCATATCTTCAAGGTTATAAATCATTCAGTCAGCCAGCCATAAAGAAATTTAAGAAAGGTCGAGGAAGTGGGGGCTTGGCAACTTTCATTTCAATAGAATTGGCAAGGGAATCCCAGATGGTAGACCTTGGACTACAAAACAAAACTTTAAACCAGTACAAATTAAAATTGGTGAAAGAAATACTTTTTTCTGTATAAACACCTACTTCCCCCCTGCCAATTGCTCATTGGTGGTTGACAAGGTATGGAAAAATGTAAGACTTCTCATGGAACAGATAACTTGGAAGTTTTCAAATGCATTTATTTTTATCTGTGGGGATTTCAATACCCAAATTGGCATAGCTTCAGAGGGACTTTTACATTAGACCTAGATTTGGAACATTATTTTTAGCATCACACACCTCCATGGACAGTAAATATAATCAGCAGGGATTAAAGTTTTTAGAATTTGTATATCATCATAACCTATATACGCCCCATGGAAGTTCAGTGGACAAATCTAGAGATCATTATATTTATATGAGCAAAGGTGGTGGTAGTGTTATTGACCACATAATGGTTTCTCCATCACTAAAGTGCTTGAGAGTACTGAAAGTGACCACTTCCCAGTACTAGTGTCTCTACGTGCTCTAATTGAACGTGCATTATTAACTGAAACAGTAGATTTGACTGGAGAAATGCTGGGCGAGAGAAGACCAAAATTGTCTAAGACTGAGTAGTGCTATCTAAGAGAAATTTTGCAGCAACCATATGGTGAATTTGTGCCAATTACTCTGGGGTATATAAATCATATAGATTTTTTTCAATAAATTATCACAAAACTCAGCCCCTGCTTGATAATGTCTGGAAATAAAACCTCACCGGCATCATGTTCTGGCTGGCTTAATGCTGAATGTAAAGCAGCTAAGAAAGAACTGGCTAAAAAAATAAAGGAATCCCTTAAGAAGCCATCAGAGGAATCCCTGAAAAATCTAACCAAAAGTAGGTAGAATTATAAAAGACTGCTTAAAAATAAGAAAGATAAATACACAGCAATCCAGTGGCAGGAATTGGGTCTTACAGCATTAGAACAGAGGGAAGGCTCATTTTGGGAACTCGTCAGCGAGAGCCTAAATGAGGTGACTTCTACATTCAAAGCCTCAATTTCAGCCTCTGCATGGGTTAATTATTTTTCTAATGTATTTGATGGTCAATATTGGCAAACATGTGAGGTAGGTGAGCAACAAGATCTCCTTAATCTACCAGAGTGGCAACCAGTTATCTGCAATGAGATAAAGACTCTTATGCCATGTCTGAGACTAAAGAAAAATCCTGGAGAAGACATGCTACCTCCAGAGCTTTATAAAGAATATTTGGAATGGTGGATGCCAATTCCTGCTGGTTTATTTACTAAAATAAACAGTACTGGATCAATGCCCCCCAGGTGGAAAATGAGTATTATCTTCCTAATTTATTTTAAAAAGTGACAGGAATGACCCATAAAATTACTGGCTAATCAGTTTGTTAGATATCTCCTCAAAGACATATGCGCAGTACCTTTTTCAAAAATTATTAGCTTGGTTACAAACAAATCGCATTATACATGAGGAACAAGCTGGATTTAGAAGAGGATATAGTACTACAGATCAATGCTTCACATTAAATTACATCATAAGAAAATATACTAAGAATACCAGAGCTTGGAAAAAGTTACTTTTTAAAACTACAATTCCCATCAGCCCATCAGCATGGCCACTGGATTGGGCTGATGGGAGTTGTAGTTCGAAAAAGTAACTTTTCCAAGCTCTGAAGAATACTAAGAAACATCTTTTTGCAGTTTTTATTGATTTTTTGGTCACTTTTGATTCTATTAATAGAAATAATTATGGGAAAAACTACAACACCCTAATATTGATTATAGACTCCTGATACTGATACAGGAATTGTACAGTGACACAGAAATGAGGGATAGAGTTGACTCAAATGGACTTTTAACAGAAGCTTTCAAAACAATACAGGGAGTGAAACAAGGATGCCTTTTGGCTTCCACTCTTTTAAATATTTACATTAATGATCTGGTGTCACAGCCACCTCAAGCAAACTTCCCTTCTCCAGTAATCAGGAATAGAAAGACTTTTATCTTAATATGTGCAGATGATGTAGTACTTATTTCTCTCTTGGTCTCAAAAACCTTTTGAATGCATTTAGTGTATATTGCAAACAGGAATATTTGTCAATAAATTATTCCAAGACTAAGATAATGGTTTTTGGCACACATAGTCCTAGGCATAGATGGATTTTGGACCAACATGTTATTGAACAAACTCATTCATTCAGATATTTGGGTGTTCTTTTAGTGAATCTCTTTTGTGGAAATGGTGGTGAACCAGAAAACACTGAAAAGTATAGGGACATTAACAAAGTTTTATTATAATAAGGGAGGGCAGCTGATTGAACCTGCCCTAAAAAAAATTTAGCTGCAAGGTGATAATATAAATGCTTTATGGAGCTGAAATCTGGGGGTTTGATAGTACCACCATTTATGCCCTGGAAACTGCAGAATTTTTTTTTTTGAAAACTCTGTTCTCTCCCAGTTGGAACTCCTGCAGCTTTTTGCACACAGAATCCGAATGGTCACCAATTAAGACAAGAGTAAAATGTGCTCAGTTGAGGAACTTTAAATGAATCACTACTCTACCAAATGAATGTAAACGTTTTGTTTAGAAATGGGAAATAATCAATATTGGAAGTCAACTCTCCAAAAGCTCCTGCATAGCTACAACTTCCCTGAGTTGAACTCTGCTTCTGATATGGATAAGAGGCAATTAAGGGACTGGCTATTTTGGATAGATTCTAGGGGAGATCTGCAATTAATTAAGAACTGTAAATTCTCTCTGTGGTTTCCTCTTTTGAAAACAGAACATTTTGGAGCTAGCTATTTGTGTAAACTGAGGCCTCTTTCTCTAAGAAATGCTTTTATTGAATTGTGATTTCAAGTTATGCCAACTGTGGTTCTGGATGGACGTTATAACAAGGTACCATTTGAATGTAGATTATGTATTTGTGGCCAACACTAAGTGGAAGACATTATTCTTTACATGCTAATCTGCCCTCTGTATAGAGCCCCAAGAGAGAGATTCTTGGAACCCTTGCTAACTTATAGGAATGCTCTTGCAGAAATGGTTCATTTTCTTTTGAGTGCCATCAATGGCCATGTGACACATAAAGTGGCTCTCTTTGCCTGGGCAGCAAAAATGATTAGGAAGAGAGAATTAGACAAAATTGCCATAAACTGTCTTGGAGATTCAGAATTTTAAATTGAAGCTGAGTTTTCCTATCATCTGCTTACCTGTATTACTCTGTAGGGTTTGAATTATTATTTTCAGTACATTTCCATATTTTAATGTATTTGTCATGTCTGTTGGCTGATATTTATTATTATTATTATTGTTGTTGTTGTTGTTGTTATTGTTATTATTATATAAATAACCTATGGACAGGAAGTGTATGTCATGTGCACTGAGTCAGTACATACTGTGCAAAAAGGAATCTTGGTGTCAACTAGAATACTGTGGCAAACTATGATTGTGTCAACTTCTCCAGCTTAAATCTGAAGGCAGGCAGAAAGAAACCCATGGAATAATAATGAAACTGAATTGGGGATGTGGGTGGAGAACATCCCCTCAGAATATAGAAAGGGAGCAACTTCCTTGTTCCACTCTACCAAAAAGTGATGCACTGCAGCAGCTTGTACAGGCCCCCAGAAGTATAAAAGTGCAATGTCAAATTTAGTGTTTGTAATTATGAAGTTTGTGGACCCATTCATTAATTACCTGAATGCTAAGCATTCATTTTAAATTAATTTTAGTAATTGTAAAAGTTGGGCCTGTCTGTAAGTGATGCTTACAGCATCATTTCCCACTGGGAATTATGGAGCTTGTCATTCAACCCATTAGGTGCATCAGCAAAAGACTCTGCATCACTTACTTGGAGGAGAAGCCCATTTACTTGAACTAGTGTTGCCAGGTCTCCGCTTTTCGCCTGGGAACTCTGGTTTTTGGGGGTCGTCTCCGGGTGAGTGACCTTAATCTCTGGACTCTTAGCTTTCATTTATAAAAAAAAGTTTCTAGGCGGTCTGGTTCAAAAGATATAAACCAAAATGTCAGCCACCCCCCCCCTCAACTTCTGTTAGTACTGGCTGCTCTAATCCCTGCCCTTTCAGGTTTTTAGCCAATAAATGAAGTCAGGGTTGTGATTGACAAGATTTGTTGACACCCCCCCAGCAGTTGCTAAACCCCATTTCAAGTTCTGAGAACAGTCTCCTTTTCCTGCTTGTCTCACATCAGGAATTCAGTAAATATATAGCTTTCAGCAGCATAAAGAGTACTTTCCCTGTACAGGATTGAGACTTGCTTCTGAGTAAAAATGCATAGGATTGCATTACAACAGACGATCACAGCAGGATCTTGGTGGGCATGCACAGTAGACAATTTTAGTTATAAAATTTTAATAATTTTAGTAATAAAAGTGTGCATGCATTTTTTTAAATTACTTGCAAAAATGTTTTTTTAATTACTTGCAAAAAATGGCATATTCTACATTTTATCTTTCAAATAATTTTTGAACAGAAGTTTTAAGAAGTGTACATACTGCAGTGTTATACTTTTCTAATTAAGGAGTCAAACAAGTTTAAAATTTACTGGACTATTGAAGAGGGCAGTTTATTTGTCTTATTCATAACCTGTTTTGAAAACCTTCCCAATATGAAGCTTTTCTGGGAGTAAAGCTGCAATGCTAATACCACATACTTGGGAGTTAACTCCATTGAATTCAATAGGACGTTTGAGTAGACATGGTTAGGATTGTGCTGAAAATCAATGAGATTTTTGAGGGAACATAGAAAAAGCTTGTGTTGTAAACCTTTCTCTCTTTCCTATCCTTTTTTTCAAAAAGCAAAAGCAGTTAGGCAGGGCTTACTTAGGTGTCACTGCTTTTATTTGGCAGGAAACTAATACTTAAAAAAAAAGAAGTTCTGCAATGGCCTTGACAATAAACAATTATATGGGGTGTATGTATTTTACATCTCCAGTGTGTGTGTATATATGGAATATCCCCAACAGCCCTGTGAGGTAGGGTTAGGGCAGCTGACAACAAGAAATAAAGCCAAATAAAATCCAATAACCATTAAACAAGTATAAAACAGTTGCAAAACATCTTAAAGTGGCATGATCCTGAATTTTGGTGGTGAGTGAGCTTCCTTATCACTGAATTGCAGTCCTGTGCATGCTTCCCTGTCTGAGTAAGACCATTGAATACATTGGGACTTGCTTCTGAGAAAACATGCATAGGATTGCTCTATAAATATCAGGTTGTGTAAATAATAAACATCTTTGACATTCATGCTTACATAAATATTTCTTCATACTATGTCTTGATATGTATCTGATTTCACACTATGGGTGTAATTTATTATTTACAAATTATTTCCTCTACATTTTATGTGTGTCCTTCTTCCTTGGGATAGTCATGGTCCCCCTCTGTTTTCACCCTGAGGGGCAGATTAGGCTGGAATCCAAAGAATCCTGGGAAGTTTTCTCCTCACAGTTATGGATCCCACCACCCTTAACAAACTACAGTTCGCAGGATTCTATGTTGGGATTCATGGGCTTCAAATGTATGTTGAATGTGCTTTAAATGCATGGTGTGGATCTGCCCTAGTATGCTGTACATTCATTAGTGGATTGAGAGGAACAATTTTAAAAGACACTTTTTTAAACAGGGCTGTAGCTCAGTGGTAGGGCACATGTTTTGCGTGCCTGGAATCCTGGATAGCCAATGCTAGTCCATGTCATCAGTACTGAGCTAGATGGTATCAAATGGCCTGACTTGGTATAAAAGAGGAAAGAGACCCAAGGGCCACAGTGACTCCAAATTTTATTTATGTACTTTATTTACAACATTTATATGCTGCTTTATTGCAAAAACCTCTGTGCAAAAACCTCAAAGTGGTTTATAGAAGGCACTGAAACAATAAAATTATTGGCAAAAACAGTTAAAGACAGGTATTTAAAAATACTGAAAATAATAATACCAACAATGAGTTCAAAACAGAGAAAAAACAATAGCTTCTACATGCCTGGGCAGGCTTGCCTACATAAAAATGTTTTTAGCAGGTGCCAAAATGAGTACAATGAAGGTGCTTGTCTCACGTAAATAGGCAATGAGTTCCAAAGCATAGGTACTGCCACACTAAAGCATCAATTTCTTGCAAGAGCAGAACAAGTGTTATATGGAACCTGTGACATGGAAAGCACACCTTGAACTTGGCCTGGTAACAAATCGATAACCAGTACAGATTTCAGAGCAGAGGTATTATGTACTCACAGGGTCTTATTTGTGTCAGCAATTATGCTGCAGCATTCTGCACTAATTGCAGCCCCCGGGTCAGGTTGAGCTGCACAGGGATTTCTGTGACCTTGGCTGACTGGCTATTAGTTTAGTTTGGGGTTTTGGTTAGGAACCCTGACTGGTTGTGCGATGCTGTTTTCTGCCTTACCCATAGGAATCTTGTTGTGGTTGGTATGGTATTGCATTTAGGAATTCATCACCGTATTTTCTTTTTCTCTTTCTCTCTATCTACACACACCTCACTTCCTTATACCCATAGATGGAACAACAGTGGTTCCATGCAGTCAGCTCAACCCACTGATGATGCACCTTGTGGTTTGCATGATGGTTTGTTTCTTGCTCAATAGTGGTAAAAGAGAAGTCACATACTGGGAAGTGTGGCTTCAACTGCTGCTGTTCCCAATCCACTGTGAAGATCGACCAAACCATGTATGTTTTTTCTCTGTCAATTATTACTCACTGGAATTGGGTTGGCTGTCAAAGTGAGTTTATAGGCAGTAGGCAGGAAAGGGTAGGGACTCTTCTTAGCTTTACTCATTTCTCAAACCTCTCTCTGCAGTGAAGGGTCAAGTCTATAAAGATGCTTGGAGCAGCCATGCTAAAAGGCAGGCAGGCATTCCAGGCAGGGGGTTGCCAATCCCGCATGGATATTGGCATCTTTGCAGAGGATCCCTAGTGAAGCCTTACCAACAGCATAATCCTAACAGTATCTACTCAGAAGTAAATCCTGTTGGGTTCCATGGGGCTTAGTCCCTTAGTAAGCGTGTTTAGAATTGCAGCCTTCAGGGGCACCCATCTTTACTCCTGAGTGCTCCCCTCTAACATCTTCAGAACACTAGACTCTCTTTTTCCTACAATGGCCTTCTGGTGACTGGCCTGGCCTGAGGGCACTTCAACACTTTTTGCCAAAAGCAAGTAGGCTAGATTAAATATTCCCTACTCAGGCTCCCTAAGCAGGTGAGAAAGAATGATCCCATCACTTCAGCTGAACCTGGAAACATCCTCATTTAGCTAAGATTTCTATCTTAATTTCCAGTCAGACTTTTTGTGTGTGTTTGTGTGGTATGCTCCAAGCAACTGTGGTTGATGCTTAATCTATCATGCTTAATGACATCACTTAATGACATCATAAATGATGCCCCATGACATAATTACAGCCTGCCCCTGAAATCTCAGGATTTGGGATGCTTCTGACCTGGCAACCCTAGCTGTTATTGGTGCTGTTATTGATGCCATCACTAGGGTCTGCCCCCATGACATCACTAGGGCCCGCCCCCATGCCATCACTAGGGCCCACCCCTGAAATCTCAGGTTTTGGGATGTTTCTGACCTGGCAACCCTAACTTGAACATCACAGTAAGCCAAACTACAGGTTCCTATGACCATGCAAATGTGTGGGCTCCCATAGAGGAGCCTGAAGTCAATTTGTTCTTCCTCAGCCAGACGACTGCAAAATGTGTGGCATGCCCGCTATGTGTGTTCATTATTTTTCGGTCGTCTAAATGATGTCTCGCACTGTTACGCATTTTCACGGGTTAAATCCGCTCCTTGCAATACCGGCAAAAATGCGATTTGCTCTTTAAAATCGGGAATCATCCGCTGTGCCTTCAGGAGTTAGGATGCAATACCGCGGACTTTACAGCTGATGGGCGGTTCTTGGGCGTTTCCCCTTGCCCCTTCTCCTCATTCCAGCCAATCACGTATCTGCACTTTTGTGCATGTACGAGAATAAGCCCAGGAAAATTGAACCAATCATTGCAATGGTGGGGTGTTGGGGGGGGTCTGCAACTACTGCGCAGATGCATTTAATTTTTTGCCAGCCTGCAAACTGGGTGGCCGCTCTGAGTGAGATCTGCAATGCACAGCAAGCGAGAAAGGGGGGGTGGTCGGTTTCAGCCTGCCTCCGAAAGCCTTGTCAATTTCATTCTACTTGCTGGGGTTTTTGCTTCAAATCAGAAAAGCATACATTTGTTTAAGTGTAATATTGCAAATACAAACTCAGAAAAGGGCTTCTGGTCGGTTTCAAGCCTGCTCTGGAAAGCTTTGTGGGAAGGAAAGGGAGAAGGAGGGGTGTGTGACACGTTTCTTGCTTTTTTGGAGAAATAAGTGCAATTGCCAGCGTGTGTATCTCCTTAAATATCAATAAAGGCAGAAAAGCATACATTCCTTTAAGTGTAATATCACAAATGCAAACTTAGAAAAGGGCTTCTGGTCGGTTTCAAGCCTGCTCCAGAAAGCTTTGTCAATTTCATTCTCTGTGGGAGGGAAAGGGAGAAGGAGGGGGGAACAGTTTCTTGCTTTTTTGGAGAAATAAGTGCAATTGCCAGCATGTGTATCTCCTTAAATATCAATAAAGGCAGAAAAGCATACATTCGTTTAAGTGTAATATCGCAAATACAAACAAGGCAGGCGTGAAACCAACCAGCAGCCTTTCCTTCCGAGGCGAGAACTCCTTTACAGCCATATTGTGCTTCGTTGCAAAGGGGGAGAGGAGCATATGTAATTTTTTGGCTGACCAATTGGTTGATAGGGGGAGGTTTTAGAGGCGGAGCTTGGAAAAAGCAAAAAGAATGTACGGGTCTTACCGCTGCATGTGCGGGTGCAAAAAAGCGTTTTTTTTAATTGGGAAAGAGTGAACTAAAAGGCAAAGTGAGGACTATCAGATGACAAACCGAATATGGAAACCGTGGATTATCCCGCTCCGTTCGGATAAGCCCTCAGTCTGTTTTACTCCTGTGCTGCACTGTGCTGCGCTAAGCCAAGGTTTGGCCTTTGTGGTTAAGTTATCTCCTCACTAACCATGAGCTGTAGCCAAGAACAAATCTCTTGTCTTTGGGAGCTCGCATATTTGTGTGGTCCCAGCAAGGCATAGTTTGGCTTACCATGTCAGGTGAACTGGGCCATTGAATGGGACCTTGGTTCCAGACTCCCAAGTATTTTCATTTAATGCTATTTGTCCCCTTAGCAATATAGCCCCATGGTAGCAATAACTCTGTAGGTAGTTTGCTTCAAGCCTGGGTCTGTTGTTCCAGCAGTCACTAGCGTTCCTACAGTGAAGAGACGTGTCAGTTATAGGTACACAACTTCCAACTCAACTATATGAAATTCTGGGCAATCAGGGGAGGCTGCTTAATTGGGCAAAGTGGAGCGGTGCCCTCCCAAGTTTTTGAACCCCCAAAATCCCAAAGCCATAGGCTAGTCATTCTCTGACATCCACAGTAATATTAATACATTTCCACTGACTGAGAGGCTTCCTGAGATGCACTTACCCTCTGTCTCTTGGGAGGGAAATGGTTAAAAAACATGCATGGTTACAGAAGGCTTAGTTAGAAAGTTTTTTTTGGCCTCAACAGACACACACACAGTCTCCCCCTTCAAGCAGCCCTCTGCTCCACTCACTAAATTTCAGCAAATTCTCCCCAACTTCAGCATATTCACAGATAGACTGCCTCTAGAGCTGGAGGTTCCATACAGCAATAAATTGACAGATACCTTTCCTTCTCCAGTTTAGAGGCAGTCTACCTCTGAATATGCTGAAGGAGGCAAATAACAGAAAAGCATTATTGACATCAAACCCTGCTTGTGGGCTTCATTTCGTTTCCAACGTGGGAAGCAAAATGCTGGACTGGATTGAGCTTTGGCTTGATCCAGTGCAGCAGTAGGGGGATGCTGTGTTCTGTCAACCCCAGAAATAATTCCCCTCCGACAAGGCCAACCACTGCCACAGGGCCTGTTCATGTAACAATAACAATGATTATTATTATCATTAACATAGGATAAAACCTTCACTGTTAGGGACTGTGATTTGCATTGGGAATCAGCTAGCTAAATTAATTGCAGCCCTTGATAATCCTGCCCACCTATAGTGATCCATTTAGTGTAATCCTAACCATGTCACATGCTAGTGTAGTGTAATGGTTAGAGTATTGGACTAGGATCTGAGAGACCAGGGTTCAAATCCCCACTCAGCCATGAAACTCGTTGTATGACATTGGGGTAACTGCTATAATTTTATCTTAGTGAATGATGTATTCTTGGGGAATGATGTATCAAAGTAAGACACGTTTTGGTACTATGTATCTGTACAGCTGTATTGTACAGGTTTTTTTTGCAAGAGAGGAGGATGTGGACCTCACAAAGAGTGGCCTCATAGGCTCCACCTGCATGACCTCATAGGTGCCCCACCAGGTCTAGGTGCCATCAGCCTCCACTGTGGGCAATATAGGAGCTGATGTTTGCTCACTATTTTGATTTGCTTCCCTTAATTTGGCATTCCCTTTGTAACGGTAACCATTGTGTTTTATATAGGCACTAATAGAACAAAATTAAGGCTAAAATCCTACGTATATTTCTCCCATTTTCTGGCAGTAAGTTCCATTGAACATTATGGAACTTACTTCTGAGTAAACATGCATAGAATTGTGCTTTGAGACTCCCTATGTAAACTTTCTGTCCTTTCTACTCACATCAGCCTCTAAACTCTTAACATCAACAAATAAAACAGTAAGAGAATTGTCATGATCTACTAACTATTGTCCAAACAAGGCAGAAGGATCCCCAGTCCTAGTTTCTTCCAATATTTGATTCCCACCCACAATACCGATATCCATCCTGTGCTAAATTTGCAGCTTCTGCTTGTCAAGAAATCAGCCTTGATGTCCCTATGTTGGGCCAATTTAAGTGTTCATGGATTGCATATCAAACGTGCCTAAAACTCAGAAGGAAACTAGCCTGTGACTGCTACTGCCTTTGATTTTTAGAAATCCTGTTCAAGCTTCTAATGAATGCAACTTCTGGAAGTCTCATACTACTAACACAACATCCTAATACAGCAATGGGAGTCCCAGTAGCAACAATAAAAAGTAATAAAACTTGGTGTGCTTTTGAAGATTTTCTTCTAATGCCCTGACAGGGAGACAGTGCACAGACATGTGATATGATTTCCCTCCTGCAGTGCTTGGAGATGGCAAGAGAAATAAGAACAGAACCCTGCTATCCACATTAGCAATCTAAAGAATCTAGCCACAGATCCAGGCTTATCTTCTTACAGTTCTTAAACAGAAAATTCCAGAGAAAGTTGCTTAATTTCTGCTCCACGAGCTAGAGGGAGCCCCAGCTGACAAAGCATCAAAGCGAGTTAAGCAGCAGAGCGAGTTCGGCAGCAGGGCGAGGAGGCCAGGGCCCCCCACTCTGCCCATCTGTTCCCTGACCTCAACTAAACCACAGTCTCCAACCCACTGATGTAATAAACCTTAAACAAAACTATGCAGGTAAGAAGCCAGCAGGGGTGTGGGGGCTTTCCAGTGTTTTGCACCGCCTGCAGCATGTACGACTATCTGCCTGTTGGACAGAAGTCGTGGGTGTGCTCTCGGTGCAATGAGCTCCTGGCTCTCCGGGAACGACTTCATTTCCTTGAGGCCAAGGTGGCGGACCTGGAAAAGCTGAGAGAGGCAGAGAGGTGTGTGGAGGAGGCCTTCAGGGACGTTATAGCTGTGTCCCACTCCAACGATGATAGCTCTCCTGCTATCATGGAGAACGATGGTCTCGGGGAAGGAGAGCATCCAGCTGAGGAAGAGGGAAACGATCCCTTAGAAGGGACCCATTCCTTGGGGGATGAGCAGCTATCCTCTCGTGCCGAGGATATATCTCCAGGGGGTGGAGGGATCCTTGTAGTGGGTGATTCGATCATTAGGAACATAGACAGTGGGGTGTGTGATGGGTGTGTAGACCGCAAGGTGTTTTGCCTGCCTGGTGCGAAGGTTGCGGATATCGCCCGTCGTTTAGATAGTTTGGTAGACAGTGCTGGGAAGGAGTCAGTGGTCGTGGTGCACGTTGGCACCAACGACATGGGGAAATGCAGCCGTGAGGTCCTGGAAGCAAAATTTAGGTTGCTAGGTAGGATCCTGAAAGCCAGGACCTCCAAGGTGGCTTTCTCTGAAATGCTACCAGTTCCACGCGCAGGACCAGCCAGACAGGCACAGCTTCGCAGTCTCAATGCGTGGATGAGACGATGGTGTCGGGTGGAAGGGTTTGGATTTGTTAGGCACTGGGGAACATTTTGGGACAAGCCGGGCCTGTACAAAAGGGACGGGCTCCACTTGAACCAGAATGGAACCAGACTGCTGGCACTTAAAATTAAAAAGGTGGCAGAGCAGCTTTTAAACTGACTGAGGGGGGAAACCCGACAGGAGCTGAGAAAGGTCCGGTTCGGAATAAACCTCCCCCCTGGGATAAAAACCAAAGAAATTATGAAATTTTAAAAGGGGTAGGCCTAGAAGTAGGCATTGTGAGAGCAGGGGCACAGGATATAAATTCAGAAGAGCAAAATTACCACAGGCCTAACCACAAGTGCCAAAGACACTTGAAGAGAGACACTGCTTACAAGTGCCTGTACGCTAATGCTAGGAGCCTGCGAACCAAGATGGGAGAACTGGAGTGCTTGGTCTTAGAGGAGAGCATTGATATAGTGAGCATAACGGAGACCTGGTGGAATGGAGAAAACCAGTGGGATACGGTTATCCCTGGATATAAACTATATCGGAAGGACAGGGAAGGACGTATTGGTGGCGGAGTCGCTCTATACGTGAAAGAAGGCATTGAATCCAGCAAGCTCGAAACCCCAAAAGAGGCAGACTCCTCCACAGAATCGTTGTGGGTGGTGATACCATGCCCCAGGAGGGATTTAATACTGGGAACGATCTATCGTCCCCCTGATCAAAATGCTCAGGGAGACCTTGAGATGAGATATGAAATTGAGGAAGCATCCAAACTAGGAAATGTGGTAGTAATGGGTGACTTCAACTACCCGGACATAGACTGGCTGCATATGTGTTCCAGTCATGACAAAGAAGCAAAGTTTCTAGATATTCTAAATGACTATTCCCTAGACCAGTTGGTCATGGAACCGACCAGAGGGACGGCAACCCTGGACTTAATCCTCAGTGGGGACCGGGACCTGGTGCGAGATGTAAGTGTTGTTGAACCGATTGGGAGCAGTGACCACAGTGCTATTAAATTAAACATACATGTAACTGGCCAATTGCCAAGAAAATCCAACATGGTCACATTTGACTTCAAAAGAGGAAACTTCACAAAAATGAGGGGATTGGTAAAAAGAAAGCTGAAAAACAAAGTCCAGAGGGTCACATCACTCGAAAATGCTTGGAAGTTGTTTAAAAACACTATATTAGAAGCTCAACTGGAGTGCATACCGCAGATCAGAAAAGGTACCGCCAGGGCCAAGAAGATGCCAGCATGGTTAACGAGCAAAGTCAAGGAAGCTCTTAGAGGCAAAAAGTCTTCCTTCAAAAAATGGAAGTCTTGTCCGAATGAAGAAAATAAAAAAGAACACAAACTCTGGCAAAAGAAATGCAAGAAGACAATAAGGGATGCTAAAAAAGAATTTGAGGAACACATTGCTAAGAACATAAAAACCAACAACAAAAAATTCTATAAATACATTCAAAGCAGGAGACCATCTAGGGAGACAATTGGACCCTTGGATGATAAGGGAGTCAAAGGTGTACTAAAGAACGATAAGGAGATTGCAGAGAAGCTAAATGAATTCTTTGCATCTGTCTTCACAGTGGAAGATATAGGGCAGATCCCTGAACCTGAACTAACATTTGCAGGACGGGATTCTGAGGAACTGAGACAAATAGTGGTAACGAGAGAGGAAATTCTAAGCTTAATGGACAATATAAAAACTGACAAATCACCGGGCCCGGATGGCATCCACCCGAGAGTTCTCAAAGAACTCAAATGTGAAATTGCTGATCTGCTAACTAAAATATGTAACTTGTCCCTCAGGTCCTCCTCCGTGCCTGAGGACTGGAAAGTGGCAAATGTAACGCCAATCTTCAAAAAGGGATCCAGAGGGGATCCCGGAAATTACAGGCCAGTTAGCTTAACTTCTGTCCCTGGAAAACTGGTAGAAAGTATTATTAAAGCTAGATTAACTAAGCACATAGAAGAACAAGCCTTGCTGAAGCAGAGCCAGCATGGCTTCTGCAAGGGAAAGTCCTGTCTCAGTAGCCTATTAGAATTCTTTGAGAGTGTCAACAAGCATATAGATAGAAGTGATCCAGTGGACATAGTGTACTTAGACTTTCAAAAAGCGTTTGACAAGGTACCTCACCAAAGGCTTCTGAGGAAGCTTAGCAATCATGGAATAAGAGGAGAGGTCCTCTTGTGGATAAGAAATTGGTTAAGAAGCAGAAAGCAGAGAGTAGGAATAAACGGACAGTTCTCCCAATGGAGGGCTGTAGAAAGTGGAGTCCCTCAAGGATCGGTATTGGGACCTGTACTTTTCAACTTGTTCATTAATGACCTAGAATTAGGAGTTAGCAGTGAAGTGGCCAAGTTTGCTGATGACACTAAATTGTTCAGGGTTGTTAAAATAAAAAGGGATTGCGAAGAGCTCCAAAAAGACCTCTCCAAACTGAGTGAATGGGCAGAAAAATGGCAAATGCAATTCAATATAAACAAGTGTAAAATTATGCATATTGGAGCAAAAAAACTTAATTTCACATATATGCTCATGGGGTCTGAACTGGCGGTGACCGACCAGGAGAGAGACCTCGGGGTTGTAGTGGACAGCACGATGAAAATGTCAACCCAGTGTGCGGCAGCTGTGAAAAAGGCAAATTCCATGCTAGCGATAATTAGGAAAGGTATTGAAAATAAAACAGCCGATATCATAATGCCGTTGTATAAATCTATGGTGCGGCCGCATTTGGAATACTGTGTACAGTTCTGGTCGCCTCATCTCAAAAAGGATATTCTAGAGTTGGAAAAGGTTCAGAAGAGGGCAACCAGAATGATCAAGGGGATGGAGCGACTCCCTTACGAGGAAAGGTTGCAGCATTTGGGGCTTTTTAGTTTAGAGAAAAGGCGGGTCAGAGGAGACATGATAGAAGTGTATAAAATTATGCAGGGCATTGAGAAAGTGGATAGCGAAAAGTTCTTCTCCCTCTCTCATAATACTAGAACTCGTGGACATTCAAAGAAGCTGAATGTTGGAAGATTCAGGACAGACAAAAGGAAGTACTTCTTTACTCAGCGCATAGTTAAACTATGGAATTTGCTCCCACAAGATGCAGTAAAGGCCACCAGGTTGGATGGCTTTAAAAGAAGATTAGACAAATTCATGGAGGACAGGGCTATCAATGGCTACTAGCTGTGATGGCTGTGCTCTGCCACCCTAGTCAGAGGCAGCATGCTTCTGAAAACCAGTTGCTGGAAGCCTCAGGAGGGGAGAGTGTTCCTGCACTCGGGTCCTGCTTGCGGGCTTCCCCCAGGCACCTGGTTGGCCACTGTGAGAACAGGATGCTGGACTAGATGGGCCACTGGCCTGATCCAGCAGGCTCTTCTTATGTTCTTATGTTCTTAATTTAATCCAGAGTATTTATGCTATACATAACTTATCATTATTTACTTACTTATTTATTAAATTTATATCCTGCCCTTGCTCCCAGAAGGAGCCCAGGACAAAAACACTAAAAGCACTCTAAAACATTTTAAAAACAAAACATCTTTTAAAACATATCAAAACAAAACATTTTAAAAGTATTGTTTTTAAGGAAAACTGTAAAAACATCTTTAAAAAGCAATTTTAACGCTGATGCAGACTGTGATAAGGTCTCTACTTAAAAGTCTTGTTGAAAGAGGAAGGTCTTCAGTAGCATCGAAAAGATAACAGAGATGGTGCTTGTCTAATATTTAAGAGGAGTGAATTTCAAAGGTTAGGTGCCACAACAGTAAAGGTCCGCTTTCTATGTTGAGCAGAATGGACCTGCTGAAACAATGGTACTGCAAGAGGCCCTCACCCACACAGCACAGTGATCAATGGGGTATATAAGTATTATTAATGAATCCTTCAGCAAAACAATCATACCTATATTGCTCCATTGCATATTTTCAAAGGTTGCCTGTTGTAGGGAAGAGTTGCTCTTATTTTTATTTATTTATTTATTAAATTTATATCCCACCCTTCCTCCCAGTAGGTGCCCATCTTATTTTTAAGATGCAAAGCAAGAAACTCATGGGTGCATAACAAGTGTCTCTGCTGTTGAGTACATAAGTAGACAAATAACTAATTAATAATGATTAGCTTGCTTCTTGGAGGAATATAGCTTGTTGTGTTCTTTACATTGGAGGAAAGTGGTGCATGTACATCTTGTGTTGAACCTATAGCCTATGCTGGCAGGGTGGTTGGCTATGAAACTATAAACCTGAGAGACACTCCATCCCAACATGGCCTATATGATTTTTAAAATTTATTTATTTATTTATTTAAAATATTTATACCCCGCCCTATTTCCAAAGAACTCAGGGCGGCTTACAGATGAAAACCATAATCAGTTAAACAAGTAATATACAATTTAAAACAGTTAAAAATGGATTAAATCAACAATAAGTTAAAAAAATGGTTTCAGATGGATCACTTTGCAAAGAGGCTGCTTGAGACCTCTCAAATGAGAGGATGTTGCCAGTCATATGCACAAGACGTGGCCTTGGCAATCCAATCAATGCGATCCCAAAAGCAATTGTAAAAGTTTGGCCCCAAGGAGAGGAGCCCATTGTTTAAATCCTATCAAGTTAGCTAAAAAGTGAATACCACTACCCGTCTTCACAAAATAAAAGCCTATTACCTTGACCATATGACTCATAATAGGTATGGAAATTAAGGAAGGACACCTGCCAGATATAATCAGTGTTGGATTGTCCTTTGAGGCTTTTGTCCAGAATGATATAAAAACTGGACTCAAGAGTGATTTTCTGAGTTATGGGCTCTGGGTCCTGATTCCCCAGTCCCACTATGAAATCGCCTGCTGAATCACTGTGCTGGGTTCTGGTTACCCAGTTTCTCTCTGCTGAATATCACTCTACCTGAAATCACCTGCTGAATCGCTCAGGCAGCCAGAACCCAGGGATCTGACTCCTGTGCTTTTCCTTCTCTACCTCTGGACCTCTGCCTGCTGAAACAGAGATCCCCTCTTGCTGAAGCTGTTTCAGGGCTCCACTATTTTTCCTGCTTTCCTCTGGACCTTTGCTAGACAACACAGAGATCCAAGAAGCCATTTCTAGGCCGGCCTGCTGCATTTGCTGTTTCCCTGCCAGACCCAAGAGATCCAACATGCTCCAATTCTACTTCCAGATTGCCCACCAGGGCTAGGAAAGGTATATCTTGCTCTCTGTCCTGTCTTCTGGAGGTCCTTTCCCTACAGACTGTAGCCTCTACTAATGTGGTCCCTCCGCCTATCTTTGTCTCTGTGAGACAGACTGTGTTTCAGAGGCTATACTCTGGTCCTCTCTGCTCACCTGCTCATGACTGTGGCCTAGTCTGCAAAGTGAGCCCAGAGAAAAAGAAAGGGCAGGCTAGTGTGCCATCCTTAGTTGCGCTGAACTCATGCCTCCCCATCTCCTATTATGCCTTGTGTCCTGGCTCCTTCATGTGTATGTTGAGTGTCCAATTAATTTATCTAGAATATCTACTACTCTAGAGAGCCAGTGTGGCATAGAGGCTAAGGTGTTGGACTATGACCTGGGAGACCAGGGTTCAAATCCCCACACAGCCATGAAGCTCACTGGGTGACCTTGGGCCAGTCACTGCCTCTCAGCCTCTGAGGAAGGCAATGGTAAACCCCTCTGAATACCGTTTACCATGAAAACCCTATTCATAGGGACACCATAAGTCGGGATCGACTTGAAGGCAATCCATTTCCATCTACTACTCTCTAGCCAGTGGAGACTGTTGGCTCCGATGTTAGCAGGACAGTGAATATACTTCAGGTTTTAGTCCAAACTTTCACGGAACTGTCTAAGGTGCTGACAGTGAATCTGCCCCAGGTTTTAGTCCAAACTTTGGACAGCTCCTTGAAAGGTCAAACTGAAACCCACAGTGGATTCACTGCCTCACTGACATCAGAGCCACCAGCCTCCCCTGCCTCTAGCTTTGTTTCTCTCTCAGAGCACCAATCCAGATAAACAAGCTGAGCTATTAAAACTGGGCATTTGACAAAAACTCCTACCTCCCACCCAGTCTGCCACACTGTACATGTCCTTTTAAACACCTTCCTTCCAGTTTTAAACTACTTCTGAGTGTTCATGGATGATAACTAATACAGATTAGGATCCAAAACTGACCCAGAATATGCATTGAAAGAATAGGCAACGATTTATCTTTTTGCCATTGACTGTATTAGCTAATTTTAACAGAAGCCTTTTTTATAACAGTTTTTGATCACCACAGTTAAAGCAACACACAAACTAACAATAATGTTGCCAGTCATATGCACAGGACAGATGCACAGGGAAAGTCAAAACAGAAAAAGAAGACATGGTTTGAGGTGTTTGACCATATAAATATAACAGACTGCTTAATATTATGCACAAGTCTCAAGAAAAGCTGACCAAATGTGTTCTCTTATTTCTCCTCTTTATGCTCACATCAGCCAGCTCAAATAAGGGCACAGAGTGCAAAATACTACTCCATTGTTGCATGGAAGCCAATTATTTCTCCTTCCAGTGTTGAAGCACCATGTGTTTTGCTGACCCTCATGCATGCATGATCCATAGTTCATGGTCTGGTGGTAAACTCCAAATAGTGGGGATGTAATTCAGCAAAAATGTACATATATGAAAGACAATCAAGTTTCCAGGACAAAAAATAATAATTACCAAGATTTCACCCCAAAGGAGCTTTTCTGATTTCTGCCCTGCATCACCAACACTTCAGGGGCCATATTAGTTATGTTAAAGAGTAACTGATCTGCCCTAATCTGCTTTGTGTATGTATTCTAATAAATAGCTCCTCCAGAGTCACCAAACAGATGAATGTAGTGGATTGTTGTTGTTATGTGCCTTTAAGTGGATTATGACTTATGGTCACCCTATGAATCAGTGACCTCCAATAGCATCTGTCATGAACCACCCTGTTCAGATTGTAACTCAAAGGAAGGCTGTGAAATGTTGGTTCAATATCTCTAACCATCTAGTGGCTGTAAAGAGAAGAAAACAGGCTGGGCCTGTGGAAACAAGCAAAACAGGAGCAGGAGGAATTGGACAAAGGCTGAATGGGTGAATTATGGACCTTCTGAATGGAAATGGAGAATGTATATGTGTATATACTATCTTGCATAATTTACCTGTAAAACTGTGGAAGGAGAGATAACAATAAACGTGAGAAAATTATATAGACTTCTCTAAACTTCTTATATAGACCACCTATTCTCCTGTGATCTCAGTTGGTGCATGTTGGAATGTATGAGGTTCAACTCCAACTTGGTGGGTTGAGGCTGCATGGGGTTAATAAGGGTACCCAGAGAGAGCTAGACCTCTTGCTGGTTGAGGCTATACCTATCCCTTTGATCCTGCCGTCTCTTGCCTTCCGGCTAGACTGATAAGCAACAGGATGTTTGATCTCAGTTCCTTCCCGCCTCTCTCTCTGTGTTCTCTTTCTCTCGAGAGGGGAGCAGACATCTTCTCTTTGTCTCTCCTCTCAACCAGGATGAGGGTGAGTACTGGGACCAGTGCTCGCTTCTCCAGCATAGCCAGTTAAACTAGATATAGAACTCTTTCCTATCAAGCATGTACTTCCAGAATAAAGTAGTTATTTCTTATTTTAAAGCTTAACATCTCTGTCTGACTAATTTGCAGGGAAGGTAGAATCTTAGCAAAGATTCAAACACACACACACAGCTTGCTCAATACTCTCCATTCCGCAGCGCTACGCAACTTTGCTACGCATCTCAATAGAGAGAAATTCCGACAGGTTGCAGGCCCAGCCATGCAAATGGAGATTTGAGCAATTAAAGGAGCTATTGTGTTTGAATCAAGAAAGCTAAAATAGAAACCTTCAGAGTTTTTAGTCAGTGAAGAGTTGAGGCTTTTACTTAAGGATGGCCACCGTGACGGAGCGGCTAGGCATCTACAAGCTTACTGCCGGAGGGTGGAAACTCTGGGAATTTTGCATGAAGAAACATCTGAGACAACAGAAGCTGTTGGAAGTTATTACAGGATTGGAACCAGGAGAAGTTGCTTCTCGGGAGGAACAAAGAATTTGGACTGAGAAGGACGAAACGGTACAAGACCTCATCACTAAATCTGTGAGTAATGTGCAGATTCCTCTTATTATGAATTCTAAAAATGCCAGAGAGATGTGGAAAACTCTGGAGTCTCATCATAATCCCAAAAGCCAGGGACATTTAATTGCAATGTTGAGAAGCCTTATTAATTTGCAAGTGAAGGATGATTCTTTTGAGGAACATCTTACTAAATGCATGGTGTTAGTCCAAGGGATAGAAGAGATGGGAATGCAGCTGGACCAAAATGTACAGGTTGCATTATTTCTGGATTCTCTTCCAAAATATATGGAGACTTTCGTACTTATAATGCAACAACAAAACAAAACTCTAAACGAGATTATTTCAGAAGTGAGAGAGCAGTTCTCTCAGAAAGCAGCTATGGAAAAAGGACAGCTCTCCTCTTTCCTAAGTAAAGAAGCTAGCAAGGAAGCTGCTGACCGACAGGCAGTCAGATGCAGATTTCGGGAACAAAGGGAATCCAAAGGTGTGAAAGCCAAGCAATCTTATCTATGCAATTCAGAAAAACACCTCAAAGACCAATGTGACAAGAAAGGGAAGCCTGAAAGAGATAGAGGATTTAAAGGGACAGAAAAGAAAAGTGCAAAGGGCTTTCAAGTAACTCATGTTGAAAAATGTTACAATGAAAATAAATTTTATGTGGATTCGGGGGCAAGTGCTCATTTAATAAAAGAAAAAAAATTGTTTGAAGATTTAACCCCATATGAAAGCACAGTTAGATTGGCTGACTCAAGAGTCCTGCCCATAAAGGCGCGGGGAGATGCTAAGCTGTTTTGCCAGACTCCAAGTGGCACTGAGGAAATTTATCTCAGGAATGCGCTCTGGACCCCAGGAATCTCAAACAACTTGATATCAGTTAGTGAAGCTATGGATGTAAAGTGCTATTTGAACAATATTCTTACATAATTTCTAGAGATGGTAAAATTTTATGCACAGCTACCAAAAGAAATGGCGTGTATGAAGTGGATCAGAAAATCCCACAAGCTAATGTTGTGAAAGAATGCTGTAGCAAGTCTTATTTACATTTATGGCATCGGAGATTAGGGCATAGAGACATTGCAAAGATAAATACCCTTCAAAATAATAATTTAGTATGAGGCATGAAAGTTGAACCCTGCCAAGAAAAGGGGAGATGCACATGCTGTGTCAAAGTGAAAGGGACCCGACCCAGTTTTCCTGAACAGATTGAAAGGAAGACCAAGCGCCCCCTAGAGTTGATTCACAGTGACATTTGTAAACGCCAATCACTTCAACTGGTGGAAATAGATATATTGTGAGCTTTATTGATGATTATTCAAGATTCACTGTAATATATATGTTGAAGCAAATGCTTCAGAAACTCAAAGAATATGTGGCAATGGTGACCACTAAATTTCAGAGAAAACCACAGATTCTACGTTCTGATAATGGGGGAGAGTACATGTCACATGCTACCCAGCAGTTTCTGCTTGAAAATGGGATTGAGCATCAAACAACTGTACCCCACAACCCAGAGCAGAACGGACTCTCGGAGAGAAAATTCAGAACCCTTATTGAGATGGTGAGATCCATGCTGGAAGATGCCAATCTCCCACAGAAACATTGGGGAGAGGCAGTGTATACTGCCACCTATCTACAAAATCGTTTGCCAACAAAGGTGAATGGCAACAAGACTCCAGTCAAATTATGGTATGGGCGCATACCCAGTTTGGCTCATATAAAGGTGTTTGGATCAAAAGTGTATGGTCACATTCCACACCAGAAGAGAACCAAATTGGACAACACTACAAAGGAAGGAATCTTCGTTGGATATTCTTCAAAACAAAAGGGATACAGAATCCTAAATCCCAAAACAGAAAGGATTGAAATCCAAAGAGCTGTTTACTTTGATGAAGGTCAAGGTGCATTCCAACCAAAAGGGGCACCATTCCAAGACCACAACAGTGAAGAAGATGAAGTAGAAATACCATACAGTACTACAGATTACAGCAACATGCCAGCACTGGAGGACAGTGAGGAATCAGAGCAAGAAGGGGAACCTGCACAGCCAGAAGGGGCAGCAGAGAGTCCTGTACCAAGACGCTCTAACCGCACCAACAGAGGTGTACCTCCACTGAGACTGTCCTACCTGGCAAGAGCTGATGAACTTCCAGAGCCTGAGACCTGGAAAGATACTGAAACTGTAGTCAAGTATACAACAATCAGGACACTCTTGCGTGTCGCTGCCAACAAGAAGATGCAAGTACAGCAACTAGGAATAAAACAAGCTGCTAGAGCATGGAATGACAAACTGAACCAAATGCTGTTGAAACAAGGCTATAAAAGAGGTGAAGCAAACAAATGCCTATATAGCAGATTCAAGAACAAATGGACTTATATTTTGATTTATGCAGATCATTTACTATTGGCTTATGAGAATCCACAAGACAAGCAAGAGTTAGTAAATAATCAAAGCAAGGAAGTTGAAGTGAAATGTCTAGGCAACATCACATACTACCTTGGAATACAAATGGAAAGAGAGGCCGATGGATCCTTTCTTCTAAACCAAAAACAAAAGATTCAAGACCTACTTGAGAGTCTAGGACTGAAGGATGCACATCCAGCACCTACACCAATGGAAGTAGGATACTTGAAACCAGACCAGAACAATCAACCCTGGGAAGACAATGAAAGGTACAGACAAGCTATAGGGAAACTCCTATACATCAGCACAATAACCAGACCAGACATGGCGCTAGCAGTGGGATACCTTTGCAGAAAAACCAGCTTGCCAAACAAGAAAGACTGAGAATCAGTCAAGAGAGTGGCAAGATATTTGAAATGCACTGCAAATTTAAAAATAAAGCTATCAGCAACTCGAGATCCTAAACTTCTAGGATATGCTGATGCTGACTGGGCTGGAGACACCAAAGATCGTAAGTCAACCAGTGGAAACTTGTTCTGCTATGGACAGTCACTTATCTGCTGGACAAGTCGAAAGCAAGAGACTGTAGCGCATTCATCTACTGAGGTTGAATACGTATCAGCTGATGAGGCATGCAAGGAAATGCTGTGGCTACGCAAGCTTCTGGGAGACTTGGGCATATCTGAACCAGAGCCTATCAGAATACTTGAGGACAATCAAGCCTGGATAAGACTCGTGGAATCAGAAGGGCAAAGTTCTCGCATGAAGCACATTGATGTGAAGTTCCACTACCTCAAGGACATAAGGGAGAAAGGACTTCTAGAGATGACCTACTGTCCAACAGAAGAGATGACAGCTGATGCTTTGACCAAACCATTGGGCAAAGTCTGACACCAGAAACTACGAGGCAAGATGCACCTTGTAGAATGAACCAAGTTCTCGTTGAGAAGGGGTGTTGGAATGTATGAGGTTCAACTCCAACTTGGTGGGTTGAGGCTGCATGGGGTTAATAAGGGTACCCAGAGAGAGCTAGACAAGCTGGTTGAGGCTATACCTATCCCTTTGATCCTGCCGTCTCTTCCCTTCCTGCTAGACTGATAAGCAACAGGATGTTTGATCTCAGTTCCTTCCCGCCTCTCTCTCTGTGTTCTCTTTCTCTCGAGAGGGGAGCAGACATCTTCTCTTTGTCTCTCCTCTCAACCAGGATGAGGGCGAGTACTGGGACCAGTGCTCGCTTCTCCAGCATAGCCAGTTAAGCTAGATATAGAACTCTTTCCTATCAAGCATGTACTTCCAGAATAAAGTAGTTATTTCTTATTTTAAAGCTTAACATCTCTGTCTGACTAATTTGCAGGGAAGGTAGAATCTTAGCAAAGATTCAAACACACACACACAGCTTGCTCAATGCTCTCTGTTTCGCAGCGCGACACAACTTTGCTACGCATCTCAATAGAGAGAAATTCCGACATGCAACACATCCATATATCATTGTATTATTATCACAGCAAGCTAGTGAGGCAGGCTAAAGGGGAAGGGTCATAGCTCAGAGGAAGAGCATCTGCTTTGCATGCAGAACATCCCTGGTATGATACCCGGCATCTCCAAGCAGGACTGGGACAGACCCCTATATGGAATCCTGGAGAGCCTCTGCCAGTTAGTGAAGACAGTTATGAACTAGATAGTCCAATGGTCTGACTCTGGATATAGCATCTCCCTATGTCCCATCTTGCCTAAGGCCACTCTGTATATTTTAGTGGACAAGAAGGGATTTTACCTGGGTTTCCCACATCCCAAACTAACACATATAGTATAATATGCCAACCCTGGTTAGGTTAACATTTTCCTTGTATGATGAGCTGATCCAGAGTGGCTGTAGTTAATACTATGGTGGCTTAAGCAGAATGAGTAGAACAAATCACTTATACCTTGGACCCATTTTCAGGGTCACATTTAATGGAGTGGCAGCAACCAGAAAGACTCAAACACGAATGGAATGAAATTGCACATAAATGTTTTCTGGCAGGGGGGAAGAATCTGTGCCAGTCATGCAAGATGGGTGTGCTGCCAAATGGATTTATGGCTGTTAATGCAGAATGTCTGGCTTTCAGCTTAGTTTGTGAGAAAGAAAATCTGTGCCTACCTGCTCTGGCCTTAGCGCACGCTGTCATCAGTGAACATAACTGTGCACTATTTATACTTCCAGCTGAATGCCCTGAGCACTGATTATGCCTTTGTGCTCCCAAGGGAGATGCAGCTTGTCAACCTTACACACCATGCTGAGCTCCAGGGGCTTATTGTGTATGACCCTGAGCATTCAAGAAGCAAGACTGCTGAATGCTGGTGACCTCATCCATCAGTCCAAAGCCATTTTCCACATGTGCACTGACTGAGACAACTTGTAGTATGTTCTGAGTGAACATGACGGCACCTCAAATCGTAAGTCTCCAGAGTCAGACTAAGCCTTTAAAGAGCAACCTTTAGATTGGGTAAGATATAGAAATGGAAGGTTCTAAGAATCTTCAAATATTGAGTTTGAAATAAGGGGGAAATAAGGGGTACATGTGTTATATAAAAGCAACCCTGTGGCAATCTCTACATATTTGCAAGTCCTTTATCTGTAGGAAGAGCTGAACTTAAGAAAGAATTTAATGGAAATGCATATTGCCCTGTGAGTATGAAAAGACTGTGAACTAGGGACAGTATCAAGTACTTGAAGTTTCTTACCTACTTATGCAAGTTTTTCATTTAGGATCATAGACACGTCTGAATATCTCTGGTCATATAAAATGTTATTTTACATAATCTAGCACTTTGTGTTACCTGTCTTGAGAGAGAGAATGATCTGGAATCACCCTTATAAAAGTACTTACTAATTGCCTCATTAATAACTTATCACGTATGGCCAAGCACAGGTATTTGGAGCATTGAGGAATGAAGATTTATGAGATGAAATGACGAAACACAGATCTGAAGCATTCAAAACAGCTCTCTTACATCCATTTGACTGAGAAAGGAAGAGTAGATATCCGAATGCACGGGCCACTGATGATTAGAACATTGCTGCCCTGGGCTCCCGCTGAGAGGAAGGGCAGGATATAAATCAATCAATTAATAAAAAAACAGAACATGCAAAGAAACAGATCCTAGGGAGCATACTGCTTCACCAAAACTCATACAATTGAAGAGACAGCTTGGACAGGGTTTAATAATCCTTTCCCAACCTGGTGACCTCCAGATGTTTTGGACTACAACTCCCATCATCTGGCCGAGGCTGAAAAGACATGTAGTCCAAAACATCTGGAGGGGACCAGGTTGGTTTCATAGGTCTCTCCAAATAATTTCTATAGCCAAACTAAGGCTATGGTCTCATAACACAAAACTCTCAAGATTTTCCCCTTTATGTCAGAGTCTTCTGACATCAGCCACATTGCATTGAACTAAATTGAGCAATGGGTGCTTTCTGATTTCACCCCTCAGCTTCACTTTTATGGTCTTATCAAGTTATTTCTCATTTCAGGAACTAGCAGTGTTATTTCTGTCAAGTGTTTCAATCTACTCTAGCCTAGAAACAGACAGGCAATCTTACACTGTAGCGCACTTGTAGTGGGAAGCCTCAGCAGGAACAGTTTATGTAGCAAGGAGGAGGATGAAAGAGACAGGAGAGAAGTGGGACAGAATAGTCGCTACCCTCTGTCCTTTACCCTACACACAGTTATCCATACTTGCTTATATGAGTCCATGTACCTGGAGAGAGAAGAAGAGAAAATTTGTATAAAAAGTGCCTCCAGGTAATCAGGCATCATCAGGGAGTTGAAAGTTCATGTAAAATCATAGAGTCAGAAAGGGCCTTGGAGGCCATCTAGCCCAACTCCCTGTTCCATGTATGAAACTCATAGCTTAGGGATCTCCAACAGATGGCAGCTCAGCCTCTGCTTGAAGACCTGCAGCAAGAGGAAGCCCGCCGTTCCTTTAGGTAATTGGTTCCATTAACCTCTTACTATCAACAAGGGGTAATTCCCCCTTATGTTCAAATGAAATTTATCCTGTAATTTAAGTGCATGAGATCTAGTCCTGCCTTTTGGGGCAGTAGAGTGTTTGCTCTCTTCTCTGTGCTTTGGGTATTTGAAGAGTACTATCATGCCTGCTCTTCAACTCTCTTTTCCAGTTGAAACATACCCACTTCCTTCAAACTTTCCTCATAGGAGTTGTTTTCCAAGTCCCTGAACATCTTCTGTTGGCCTCCCTCTGGAGGCATTGGAATTTGTCTACATGTATTTGAAGTCCTCATTTTGTCCTCTGTTTGTTTTCCCTCCCTTTCTTTGTTGTCCTCAATTCATCTTATTTAGAATTCTACACCTTTTTGGGCACGGACTTTTAAATTGTTTTATTTTATGCGTAGTGCCATGTGCATCTGATGGCGCCATATAAACAAATTATAATAATAATCCTTAAACAGCGGTGCTCAAAACTGGACACTGTACTCCAGGTGAGGTCTCACTAATGTGGAATAAAGTTAAGAACAATCACTTTTCATGCCTTGGAAGCAATGCGTTATATTCAACTATGTTCTACTCAGAGTAGACACATTGAAATTAATGAACCTAAGTCAGTCATGTCTAGGAGTTTAAATAGGTCTACTCTGAGTAGGACTAATACTGAAAACCACCTTATGGTTCTTTTAATGTAGCCTAAAATCACATTCACCATTTTTGGAGTCATACACAAAAAAATCTTTTGAGCTGTGTGATGCGGAGGAGGCGTTCCTACTTGATATTATCACCACTGAGACCAGACATGCATGGAAAGGGGAGGAGGGAGGGGAAAAAAAGAAAACATAGAAAGGGATGTTGTGGGGAGAGGAGATTATTACTTTGGAATTTAGCACCCAAAATGTTTGCTGCAAGTCTAATAGTTTTTAAGTTATCCAAAGGTGTTTGGATAGAGACATTATTTCCCTTGGTCGTGCCTACCTGCTGACCCTGGTCAAATAGATTTTGCAGGGTTTTGAAGCAGTATAAAACTGCAAAACCTGTTTATTGAATTTGTAGTAGTATGTGTGAACACATTTCTGGTAACAATGCAGTAATATTCCACAATTCAGGTATTATTTAAGTCTTTGTTGAGTAAAACATATTTACAAACTACAGGGTTTATGCTGGAGTGTCAAGGGGCTGACACTATATTATTGGAACTATCTGGTGACAGTTTGGAAGAAAATCTTAGTCAAAACTGAAGATACAGCCCTAAGACTGCATTGTCTGGTTATGTGAAAGATATGATTTTGGCTGAAGATAAAGAATTGTTACATGTCTTTTACCAGCTGACATAACCTCCATAAATGGGAAACTCCAATCTTCTTCCTTCATTAGATTGGTTTAGTAAGGTATAGCAATAGCTTGTATGTGTAAATTGACATATTACCAAAAAGGAAAAAAAGCAACAACAGATGGGGAATTGGATTCTTTTTGTTACTTATTTTGTTAATTATTTGCAAGACAATGCATATTCATATATTTGTTCTCTCTCCTTTAAGTTTTATGCACTTCTGTTGTTATATGGCCAACTTTTCTTTTTTCCTTTTTGGCAAGTATCGTATTTTGTCATTCTATTTTTTATTTTTGTACAAATAAATAGCTCTGTAAAAAACTACTGGTAACAATGGCTCTGTCATACCACTTTTAGCTCTGTGAAAAAAATGATAATCTCTCTCCAGCCATTGGACAAGCCCAATATAAGGCTACAATGAAGTATACAGTCTGCACAGATGGATTCCTGTGCTGGCCATGGAGGTGTTTAAGTAAAAAGATATGCATCTCTTCCAACACATCTATAGCAGAAACTGGAGCTTCAAAGTCCAACTCTACAAACTGTACTTGTTTCACCTCAAGCTACTTACATTTCTTCCCATGCCAACTCTCTTTTCTACACATTTTAGCTTGGCTTTCCTGGTTAAGAAGCTGCACCAACTATGTATGCAACATTCAGTGGCTAAGTTCCATCTCCCACTGCCGTGCTCACTTAATACAAAGTGGAAGCACTGCACCAACTATAATAAATGTCTCTAGACCAATATTAATACACCTGCTACATCTCACAGCCGCAGTCCTCAATCCATAATGCATAGAAAAGCTACATGTAGAAAGTTAAATGAAACAGCAGCGGCAAAAATTAACTGCCCTGAAATCTGTACCTAAACCAAAGAAATGACTCTTAAATTGGCCATTCTACTTTGCAAAGTGTTTCTCTGAGCAGCAGCAAGTGGTGGGTTTCAATGCAGTGGCATTTGCACTCAATGCCCTGAGCTCCACTTTGATGGAATCTTCCCTAACCTACTCCCTCCAGATGTAATTACTGCTGTTTTTTAGTGAGCTGTATAATTTTGAAGAGCCTGTCACCGAGGTGTCGCAAAAATGATAAAAGTGCCTTTCCCCAGCATCTAATAGGGATGAAATCAATGAACCTCCGTCTCAGAGGAAGCAACACATCACAAAATGTGGGGCCCACTGAGATTCAATACTAGCAAGTTCTTCACAGGTAATAGTCGTCAAGTTAGCAAAAGGACGGCATCAGACCTTTGCAAAAAGTTAAGGGAGATTTTAAGAACCAGCATAAAAGGCATATTGGATTTATATTCTTGTGGACCAAACTCTCTCAACTAGAAGTCAGCCACAGAGGAGGCAGCTGCAGATGAATATGCCCTTAAGCTTCTTGCTTAAAATTAATTGTGCAGATTAACATTACTAGAGGCAGTGGGAGATCCAAGAGCCACTTCATGTACAGGGGTTTTGTTGTTTTCACCTGTGCGGAAGCACACCCTCTGCATAAACAATGGAAAATGCCTCTGAATATGCATAGCTCTTGCTCTCATATAATCAGAATGCCTTGTACAAATGTTATGTCCCAAATCTGCCTACTCCTCCTTAGTGACATCACAAAGCACAGGAGAAAGGCTCTGAGTAACTCAATGACAGAGCATTTATTGTTTTTATGGTATCCCCTGGATAATCAAAATGGAGATGGATGCATTGGGGACTTCCACAGGTAGAGAGAAGATTTAGGGCTGTAGCTTACAGTGGCAGAGCACAGGCTTTGCATACAAAAGATTCCAAGTTCAATCCCTGGCATCTCCAGGTAGGCTGGGAAAGACTCCTGTAGAAATGCTTGAGGAATTCTGATATGCAGGCCCTCCCTTAGCATGTGTGGGGCCCGGGACAAAAGCAATGTTGCCCCCCCACATTTGCTCTGGGTCATGGTCTTGGCCGAGTCACTGCCATAGGTGCGCAGGCACCAGTCCCGGAACTGCCGGCCCATCTCGCTGTCCCCGGGGCGGCTACCACTCACTGACTGCAGTAGGAGCGGTGGTGGCGGCGGCAGCTTTGGCATGGTGGGCGGGCAGGCAGGCAAGCGAGCACCGTCCGGGACGGAAAGAGAGACAGCGAGTGCTGCGCCCTGCTTGGCGAAGGCGAGCAGTCAGGGAGGGAGGAGCCGGCTGATGAGCAGATCACCAAGCGCGGGGGGCCCCCAAAGCGCGGGGCCTGCCCCGCTTCCCGATGCCTAGGGGTGGCTCTGCTGATATGAACTGACCTGATCTGCAGCACCTGGACTGCTATGTACACTGACACATTGTTATCCACTTCCCATATGTTCCGACATAGTTCTCAGTTCAAAATATTTTTAAAAATACATATTTAAAAATGGATTTTCATGCTGATTTGTAAATAAATAAATTGCAGATTATTGCAGAAACAGAATGGAATGGCCATGTGGTTAATACATGCAAAAATAACACCAACTGGAAGCAGATAGATTCACGTATCCCTAGCCCCCTTTCTGAAACTCTAGAGCAGCCTTTCCCAACCAGTGTGCCTCCAGATGTTGTTGGACCACAACTCCCATCAGCCTCAGCCAGCATTGCCAATGGTCAGGAAATATGGGAATTGTGGTCCAACAACATCTGGAGGCACACTGGTTGGGAAAGGCTGCTCTAGAGAGCTGCTACCAGTTAGTGTAAACAATATTGAGCTCGATGGCTCAGTGTCCTGACTTGATATAAAAGTAACTTCCTATGCGTTGTATCCAATGCTGTGCAAGAGGAGTTCTGCTTGTGCAACAGGATTTCCCCTTCCTCTCCTCTTCCCACACTCCCCCAAAAATCTTCTGTGGAGAACCCTCCAACTTTTGGGAGCAGATTTTCAAAGTATGGAGAAGATAATGCAGGAGAGAGGAGAGGGAAGATCCACAGTGCAAGCAGAAGTCTGCTGTGTAAGAAGAATGGCAGAATTGGATCCAACCATATGTTCCTATGTTTTGGTTGAATCAGACTGAGCCAATTTGGATGTATTTGTGTCATAAAGACTTCCAGCAGTTTACATTCTTATGTTAACTACAATTTTGATTATTTACACCATTAAAAAAAAAACACTTCTCCCCTTAAACTAATTTCTGCAGTAGCTTAAATGACTACTTAACGTTTGCTAAACACTACACAAATGTTAAGTTGATGTTGCTTTCTTAACTGTTAATGGTATGGAAATTAAAGTTAATGTCAAGTTTACATTAAAAATTACATTGACTATTAAGCTGACAAATTAATCTGATTTACATGCATTTTGGAAACTGATGTGATGTGATGCTCACTGATTAATGCAGTAAATTAGATGCTTACAAATCCCATGAGTGACGATATAAATCACAAAGTCTCATCAGTAATCTATTCCTTGTCAGACATCAGTGTTGTGTGCATTAGACATTAAGTGTGAACTTCACACTTTCAGTTCTCATGGGCTTGAGAATCTTAGTGTGAGATCAGAAATAGGTCCTGTCCTGACTGAAGGCTTTAGATACATAACAATTGCTTTCCCATTCCGCACACCCTAAACCATATGTCCAAATTTCTGCTGAACTCTATTCAGGCCTATTTTATTCCATGTGATTGATTTACAGATATGGCATCTCATTCTTCCCAACATTTCACAACTGAAAATAGTGATAGCCTTCTTCTCATACCTCTTCTCACGCTTGGAGTCACCCACCTTCTATTATACAGTATGTATTATACACAGCCTCAGTGTCCACACATGGAACCTGGAACCCTTGGGCAACTGCCCAGGCCTCAGGACACTAACAGGGCCCACAGACATTGAGGCCACTTATGGCTCCCCTGCACTGGGTTAGTAAGCAGCCATCAAAAATTCATACAATACCTACAATATAGCATTATTCTGAGGCACTGTGGGCAATTTTTAATGGCGGATTATAGCCATCTGCTGGTGCCTCCAAGTAAGCCTACAGCTTGGGTGGGGGGGAGGGTCCACCAACATAGGATGGGGTCCACCTATAGGCACTTTGCCAAGGGCTTCCAAAAACCTGGAGCTGGATGTGATTGTGCATTTTATAGCCATTTCTCTTCCTGCTGTATGAGGTATTGATTTACTTCATCTATTCTGCATTGTTTTAGAAACAAAAGAAAGCACTTGCTCTGCAAAACAGAGTTGCCTTATTATAAAGTGTTACCACCAACTAAAAAGAAAAATTGTCAAGGCTATAAATTATATGTTGGCTTGGTGATCATACTTATGCTTTTACATGACTGTGTATTAGAGTTAAGATGTATCTGTCCCCTACCATCCAGGCTATTCATCTAAATGCACTGGAGAATGGGGGCAGAAACCTGAAGAATGAAAACTCCAGCATCTTCAACAAAATGTTTAAAATCATCCCCCAAATTTCTGCCAAATGCAAAATAGAGGTAGTGATTCACCACTGAAAGGTTCTGAAATATCAGGGATGCACTGAAATAGCATACAGCTCTGATATGCATGGAGAGAGAGAGACAGACAGACAGAGACAGGCCATAAGAACATAAGAAGAGCCTGCTGGATCAGGCCAGTGGCCCATCTAGTCCAGCATCCTGTTCTCACAGTGGCCAACCAGGTGGGTCACCAGTGTGAGAACTTAATGCTGGACTACAAAGGCCTTTGGTCTGATCCATCAGAGCTCTTCCATTATTCTTAACAGAATGGAACAAATCCACTCATCCCTAATCTAAATGCAGACATTTAGCAGATGAATCTTTTCCTGGCATGGGGAGAGCTCTTCCTGCTAAATTCCTGCATATCAGGCTGCTGTTAAAGGCAGAAGAGCATTGTGGGGCATTTAAATGTTGTAGTGTTCTTAAAAATGGCTTAAAATATCATTAAATAAATAAATAAATAAAATGTCAAGTAACAAAAAAATGCCTTAATAGCCTATGCCTGCATGCATGAAGGGTTCATTTTTATTTTTTACTACCAGTTACCTGGAGAGAAAATAAACCCAATAGACTGTGCATGACAGTGTCATGCACTATAGTAATTTCAGGTTAGCTTCAAGATTTCAGGTAGCACAACAAATGTTATAGATGAACATTCTTCACGTGAAAAATTCAAGCATATATTTGCATTAAAGTGTCAGTGTGCTTTTGTTTAACAGCACTAAGGAGAAGAAATAGAACCAACTGGAGTTAAAAGTATACAGTATATGGCATTACAGTACACCCTAATACTCAGCAGAGCTTGGAAAAGATACTTTTTTGAACTACAACTCCCATCAGCCACAGCCAGCATGGCCATAGGATTGGGCTGATGGGAGTTGTAGTTCAAAAAAGTAACTTTTCCAAGCTCTACCTAATAGCCACCAGAACAATAAAAATCTCCAAGTACCTACTCAGGCTGCAATAATTCACTCACTTACTTGAGTGTAAGTCCCATTGAAGTCATTGGGGTTCACTTCTGAGTAGACATTTACAGATTGCACTGTTACTTAATTTATGAGCTAATGACTCTGTTGCATATTGTGGATGAGAGGTTTTCTGGAAACTGGAAAAATCTTTGTTTTTTGTAAAAAGGCCACACATCTCTTGCTCATCCATTACCCGCTCACAAACATAACCAGGTTTGGCTCTTTCATTGCAAGTCTTGCCATTTAAGAGGATTTATACCATCTTAAAAAAGCAATTAGGGGTGATATTCATCTCAATCATACTCATAGTAGGCTCACTGAAATAATTGGAATTAAGTTACTACTTTGAGTATGACCTAAGTGGATATCACCCAAGATGTTTAGGGTCAATGATTTTTTAAACAAATCTTGTCCCGCTAGCCTGAAGTACTTAGAGAGGTCTATTGGGCTCATTATTATTAAGGAAATTATACAGCCACAAGAGTTGCTGTATACTATAGCCAAGGTGGATTTTTCACATCCCGCAATGTTAAATTGAAAATACCCCCATGCCATTCTGATGCCTCTTGTAAGCTCATTTCAAAGCAAAACCTTACAAAACTTATAGTCTTGAACTCAGAAACACTTGCTTAACAACCCTCTAAATTTTCATGGCGATACACAAAATAGTCAGAGAATCGAGAGTTCAAAGTGTAAAAAGGGGGGGGAACCCAGACCCCTTTTGGATGTTTTTCTGTCAGAGTTCTCATAATCTGTTGAAATTCATTAAAAATCAGCCATGTTCACAGAGTATCTGTAATCCTATTACTGACCTTGCCCCATACTCTGACCTTCATCTTCTGCAGTTTAAAAGTTTAAAAGATGCCTGGCTGATTTTTAATTAATTTAAGAAATTTTGCTTTGAACTGAATGATAGTGTCGGGCATGCTCAGTAAGAACCAACTGTCAGTGTTCTAAAAGCCAGGCTCACAGCTGCTGGGCTTGCCTAATCAGGGGGCCACACCCACACCAGACTTTGATTTCACTTGAGACAATCATGGCTTCCCCCAAAGAATCCTGGGAAGTGTAGTTTGTGAAAGGTGCTGCGACTCCTATTCCACTGACAGAAATCCAGTGGCCAGACTGGTTTAATAGTCAGCCACTCTGATTAAAGCTCTGGGAATGGAACAGGGTGTCTCCTAGCAACGCTCAGCACCCTTCACTAACTACACTTCCCAGGATTCTTTGAGAGAAGCCATGACTGTCCAAAGTGGAATAAAGGCCTGGTGTAGATGTGGCCAGGGACAGCTTTGGTTTAAATTTGGGTGGGAGGCTACATGTAAGAACATATGAACATAAGAAGAGCCTGCTGGATCAGGCCAGTGGCCCATCTAGTCCAGCATCCTGTTCTCACAGTGGCCAACCAGGTGCCTGGGGGAAGCCCGCAAGCAGGACCCGAGTGCAAGAACATTCTCCCCTCCTGAGGCTTCCGGCAACTGATTTTCAGAAGCATGCTGCCTCTGACTAGGGTGGCACAGCACAGCCATCATGGCTAGTAGCCATTGATAGCCCTGTCCTCCATGAATTTGTCTAATCTTCTTTTAAAGCCATCCAAGCTGGTGGCCATTACTGCATCTTGTGGGAGCAAATTCCATAGTTTAACTATGCACTGAGTAAAGAAGTACTTCCTTTTGTCTGTCCTGAATCTTCCAACATTCAGCTTCTTTGAATGTCCACGAGTTCTAGTATTATGAGAGAGGGAGAAAAACTTTTCTCTATCCACTTTCTCAATGCCATGCGTAATTTTATAAACTTCTATCATGTCTCCTCTGACCCGCCTTTTCTCTAAACTAAAAAGCCCCAAATGCTGCAACCCTTCCTCGTAAGGGAGTCGCTCCATCCCCTTGATCATCCTGGTTGCCCTCTTCTGAACCTTTTCTAACTCTATAATATCCTTTTTGAGATGAGGCAACCAGAACTGTACACAGTATTCCAAATGCGGCCGCACCATAGATTTATACAACAACATTATGATATCGGCTGTTTTATTTTCAATACCTTTCCTAATTATTCCTAGCATGGAATTTGCCTTTTTCACAGCTGCCGCACACTGGGTCGACATTTTCATCGTGCTGTCCACTACAACCCCGAGGTCTCTCTCCTGGTTGGTCACCGCCAGTTCAGACCCCATGAGCATATATGTGAAATTCAGATTTTTTGCTCCAATATGCATAATTTTACACTTGTTTATATTGAATTGCATTTGCCATTTTTCCGCCCATTCACTCAGTTTGGATTGCTGTAGAACAAAAAGGTGGGGGAAACTCTGAAAAGCAATGATACTGTTCACGTTTTCCTTTTGGAAAGGAAAGGGGCTTCCCCTCTGCCCAGTGCCCACTTTGCAAAGTTTACATTAAAAAAATTCCAAAAATAATTGTGGAATAATGGCACTGACTATTCTGCAGAATAGTCTTCAGTGGAAATCAAGGGTTTCTCAATTTGCACAAAATAAAACAGTGGGAAGTGAAATATATTCAAGCAAAATTCTCTTTGTTTTTAATTGACTGTGGCCACCTTGCCTTAAATGAAGTGGTTTAAACATAGGCTGAAAACATGCATTCTCTTTTTTCCACCAGCTAGAGTCACTGCTGAAGTAGCAACATACTGTAATCAGTCTGATTTTACATCAAACTGCAGTGTCAGATTCAACTGTTAATGCACCTAAAGGAGAAATAGTACATAATCTCCAATTTGAAACACAAAAGGCTGTCTTCACCATCAGATGACACTGACCAATAAAAAGGCTTTGAAATTAATAAATATAAATTTGACACAGATTTCTAGGATGAATAATGAGGGAACTAAAATTTTCTAGATTGATTCTCTGTAGAAACATTAGTAACACAGACAAGAAGCAAAGTAAGAAGAACACCAACAAACATACAAAAATGTAATTCTCCATCTTTGGCGATGGCAGGTGCTACCACCAGTCACCATATGCTCAGAGGCACATGTTACCCAATTCTTCCAAGCTACACAGCAAGTGGATTGCACTGTGAAAGACTAACCCAAATTGTGTTTGAATTCTGACAAATTTGTAGGGCAGTACAATATCTCAGAGAGGTCAGGTCTCCTGCTCCCCTGGTGCATTCACTAGAGCTGCCCAATTTCCCTGCTTTTTGAAGTTTGATAGCAATATCTGTTGGCTATATGTATGTTCTTTAACTGCAAGTTTTTTTGCCTATTAGTGAATATATAAGTGACTCACCCGCTGCCTGTTCAGCTCTGATCATGACTTGGTTGATCAGTTCTGAAAGGAGCCACAGAAGGAGGATATAAGTCGTCACTGATAATACACATTTGTAGATATCAGCATCACTTCTATAGGTACAGCAAGGTCAGTGCTGGTGCAAGACACTGTGCTGCTGAAAGCGTTCACCAACGGCATCACCATCCTCCCCACTTACTCTTCTCTCCCTGTTTGTCAGTTCTTTTTTAAAAAATCTTTTAAAAATCATTTAAAGTTTAAAGATACTTTAATAATTTTAACTTAATTTAAAAGAAAATTTCCAAAACGATGAAACTGAGGTTATCGTACTTTGGACACATAATGGGAAGACATGATTCACTAAAAAACACAATAATGCTGGGGAAAATGGAAGGGAGTAGAAAAAGAGAAAAGCCAAACAAGAGATGCATTCATTCCATAAAGGAAGCCACAGACCTGAACTCAACAGATTCACAACAGATGCTATTGGAGGTCGCTGATTCACAGGTCGCCATAAGTCGTAATCGACTTGAAGGCACATAACAACACAACAAAATAGAATTTCTAGCCATGGCAGCTAAGCCACAGCAGTGCATGCAATCTCTTGGCCCATTTTGCCCAGAATGCCTTACTTTGAATGATCTCTGGCCCTTCTCAAAGTCAGACAGAGAGAAGGGGGAGCCAGAGGTTGAGGCACGACCAGCACAGCATTAGCAGCAGCATAGCAGAGAGGATGTCAGGTCTCCTGTTCCCCTGGTGCATACCTGCCACTAAGCAGAGAGGAAGCCCCTTTCCTTTCCAAAAGGAAAACATTGTGAATTTTATCATTGCTTTTCAGCATTTCCCCCACCTTTTTATTCTACAGCAGGCACATGTAGTCTCCCACCCAATTTTAAACCAAAGCTGTCCCTGGCCACATCTACACCGGACCTTTATTTCACTTTAGACAATCATGGCTTTTCTCAAAGAATTCTGGGAAGTGTAGTTAGTGAAGAGTGCTGAGAGTTGCTAGGAGACGCCCTATCCCCCTCCCAGAGTTTCATTTAGAGCAGCTGACTGTTAAACCACTCTGAGTACTGGAGCTCTGTCAGGGGAATAGGAGTCTCCTGTCAGCACCCTTAACAAAGTACTCTTCCCCGGATTCTTTGGGGGAAGGCATGACTGTCTAAAGAGAAATAAATGTCTGGTGTGGGTGTGGTCCCGATTAGCAAACCCAAGCAGCTGTGAGTCTGGCTTTTAGGCCACTGACAGTTGGATCTTACTGAGCATGCCTGACACTATCATTGAGTTCAATGCTAAATGTCTTAAATTAATTAAAAATCATCCAGGCATTTTTAAACTTTTAAACTGTGCTCTTCATGTGAGGGCCTCCTGCAGATACCATCTTATCAGGAGGTTCATTCTGCACAATATAGGAAACGGACCTTTAGTGTGGCAGCACCTACCCTGTGGAATTCCCTCCCTTTGAATATTAGGCAGGTGCCATCTCTATAATCTTTTCGGCACCTATTGAAGACTTTCCTATTTCAACAAGCCTTTTAATTTGAGACCTATCCCAGTCTGCATCTGTGTCAGAATTGTTTAATGTTTTTTAATAATGTTTTTAGCCCTTTTTAAAAGTTTTTTTAAAAAATGTTTTTAATGCTGTTTTGTTTTAATGTATTTTAAGATCTGTTTTTATGATGTTTTGAAGTGTTTTAGTGCTTTCTTTGCCGCCCTGGGCTCCTGTTGGGAGGAAGGGCGGGATACAAATTAAATAAATAAACAAACTGCAGAAGATGAAGGTCAGAGTATGGGGCAGGGTCAGTAATAGGATTTCATGTGACAGGATTACTCTGTGAACATGGCTGATTTTTAATTAATATGAGAACACTGAGAGAAAAAAGTCCATCAGGGGTGTGTATTCCCCCTCTGTTTTTACACTTTGAACTCTCGAGTCTGTCTGACCATTTGGGGAATCACCATGAAAATTTAGAGGGTTGTTAAGCAAGCATTTCTGAGTTCAGGACTATAAGTTTTGTAAGGTTTTGCTTTGAAATCAGTTTATGGGAAGCACCAGATTGGCATGGGGTATTTTCAATTTATCATCGCAGAATGTGAAAAATCCATGCTAGCTATAGTATACAGCCACTTTTTTGGCTGTATAATTATCTTTGATAATTAGTTGTACTTTTGCAACTGACACAGGAAATATAATAACTGTTTCTTACAAAGGCCAGCCAGATGCTTCTGGAAAAATCACAAGCAGGGCATAAAGACCACTCCTCAGCAACTCTCTCTGAATATGGAACCTCTGTATAGCCATCATGGCTAATATGCATTGATAGGCCTATCCTTCATGAATCTGGCTTCATTAAACATCTCAAAGACATTGAAAATGGCAGCTGTCACCATATCTAATGGCATTTAATTCCATAAATTACTTATTCATTGTCTGCAGAAGTATTTATTTTGTCTGTCCTGAATCTACTGCCTATCAATTTCATTAGGTCACCCCTGAATTCTAGTATTTAGTAATTTTGGAAACCTACATGATAAAACGTCATACTTTTACCATCTGGATGTGTCCTGGGAGGCAGAAAGAATACATGTGTCACTGTCCAAGATTTGCTACCCATCACTGGAGACCTTCCCAACCTGACGTTTGGACTGCAAGTCCATCAACCCCAGCCAGCATTGCCAATGGTCAGGCATGATGGGAGTTATAATCAAGAACATCTAGAAGGCATCAGGTTGGGGACTGGTTTAAGATTTGCTAGTGATATGCTATCATAACAATGAAGAACCTTTATTGAAGGGTCATTAGAAGTACAGTAGAAGCTCATTATACAGCATGGTTCAAGGAATAAAGAATGCATTTGCATTATAGCGCTTCTGCATTATAATGATAGAAAGGCACTTAGAATGTTTTTTTAAATAAAATGGATGAGAAGAACAGAGCAGAGGCAGAAGAAACAACCAAAAATATTAAAAGAAACAGTAACTGGGAGCAGAAAGAGGAAACAGAATTGATATAGGATGGTGGAGGAAAAACCACTTGAAAAAGCCAAACTGCCACCACTGCGTCTGAGACAAAACTGCTGCAGCAGCAGCTGAGAGATGGAATGGGGAGGGAAGAAGCAGGAAGGGTAAGACTGAGGGAAGAATAAGAATAATTTGTGTTAATGGTTTATTTCTAGATTCAAAAGGCCCCCAAGACAGCTTGCAGAGAATACACACAAATACAAAATACAAGTAAGGGGGAGGAATGCAATGTACAAAACTTTAAGACAACAAAATCTTAACTTTTTTTAAAAGCATCAACAACTAAATAACAAATACTCTCAACTTCCTAGTAAAGGGTAGTCCCCAGAAAGATGTCAGAAAGAGCAGGGATGTAGTGGCAAGGCAGCTTGAAAAGCTTGCCCATTGACAGTCCTAGCACAGTCTCACCTCCACAGACAATAATTAAAGGGCTTGAGAAGTAACCCAAACTGAGGAGAAGACTTGAGTGATAAACAACCTCTAGAAAAAAGCCACCATGAAGGGGAAAGGGTGGGAAATAGGGAGGGGGGAGACATCAGGAGAATGTTTAAAAGAAAGCTGAAAAAAATTGGCTCAAAAACAGCCAGGGAAGGAAACAGAAGGGCTCCACAGGGAAAGAAACACTGAGAATGAAGAACAACGCAGAACAAACAGGAAAAAATAAAGTAGAAATTGAGACCGATATAACAATGAATGAGAAACCTTCCCTGATTGCATTGCAGCTCAGGCTCACCCTTAAGGGTTAAAGCCAGCAAATACAGCACTAGTTCCTAAACAGATGCTGTAGTGAAAAAAGTTGTTTGGAAGAACAGGAACCTACCATGTTTTTTGAAAGAGCCTATTGGCCATGGTACCCTGAACATCAGGGCCAGCCCCAGGCATGCTGGGGCCCTTGGGTACCAGCCTGCCCTGGGCCCCTCTGCTCTCCCTCCGCGATCCACGGAACTTAAGCATCCTTGGACTGCAATAAAGGAGCATCCACACCGCCCGCTATCCCCAAGCTTCACCTACCTTTCCGCTGTTTTTTGTGGCGCACGCAGGTTTGCCATCAATGAAGATGGCGGCCGAGGTTTCCCTAAGGGGCTGAAGCCTCTGCCGCCATCTTGGTTGATGGCAGCAACACACGCGTGTAGCACGCATGCGTGCCATCAACCAAGATGGCGGCAGAGGCTTCAGCCCCTTAAGGAAACCTCAGCCGCCATCTTAATTGATGGCAAATCTGCGAGCAACAAAAAACAACGGAAAGGCAGGTAAAGCGGGGGGACAGTGGGGGGATGGCAGTCCATGGATGCTTCCACAGATCATGGAAGGAGAGCTGAGGGCCCTCTGTAGCTCCAGGTGCCCTTGGGCCAGTGCCCCACCTGGTTGCCCTTTAAAACCGGCCCTGCTGAACACAATGGATCTCATCTGATCTTGGAAGCTTAAGCAGAGTCAGGCCTAGGGTTGCCAGGTTCATGGCCTGAGACTGATCCTGTATCTTTAGGGGAAGAGAAAGTCAGCCAAGTGCAGGTGTTCTTGCAACACTGTAATGAGAAAAACCGCAAGGTGGATTTCTCCCTTTCCCCTGCACACCTTTTAAAGATACAGAAGATGTCTTGGTTGCCAGGCCTGGCCTCCAAGAGGTCTTCTGTATCTTTAAATGTTGTGGAGGGGGGAGGGAGAATTCCACCTTGTGGTTTTTCCCATTACAGAGTTGCAAGAACACCTGCACTTGGCTGACTTTCTCTTCCCCTAAAGATACAGGATCAGTCTCAGGCCATGAACCTGGCAACCCTGAGAGGAAGGCAATGCTAAACCACCTCTGAATACCTCTTACCATGAAAACCCTATGAATATATCCAAAAAAGATTCATAGGGTCACCATAAGCCGTAATTGACTTGGAGGCATGTAACAACAACAAAGTTAATAGAGTTGTGAACTGCTGTACTGCATATTTTACTCGGGGGACATGGTTATACCTGTAGTATATTTAATTCTGCAGTACATTGAGATGCATTATATCAAGATTCCACTGTAAATAAAAGACAAAGAAGAGAAAACCCCAGTCAAATGTCTAATATGAGAGAGCTACTTGCATGAGATGATCAGGGCTGCAATCCTGTCCACACATATCTGGGAGTAATCTCCAATGAATACAGTGGGATTTACATCCAAGTAGTAAACATACACAGGGCTGCGCTGTCTGATAACAAAACAAGGTAGAGGAATCCACTTCCTGACTATGCTCACTAGAGAAGATATTGTTTTATTTTTGCTTTTTGCCTTTTCCACACAGATGACAAGAACATCTGTAGCTATTAAAGCAAGTACAGATCTAGACAGATGCCTTGGAAAAAATGTTACCTGCTGCAGATCAGCTTTTCTGCTCAGATGAACAACTTGAAAACAGAATTTTAAAGCAAAGAAAACCAAGGACAACAATATTTATATACAGTAGTTATATTTAAACCTCTGCTGGCCCAGTTAAGGGATACTATTGAACCAAATTCAAGTGGACAGTTCATCTCTTCCTTCCCATTCCTTGAGTCAAGTCCCTCAGTTCATGGTTTTTTTTATAATTATCTAGTAAGTTTGGTATATAATTTTGGTGTGGTTCCATTCATTTTCTCCAAAATAGATGGCAAGTGAATGTTTGTGTCTGTCTTTTTTGATTCTCCATGTTCCTTATTATGGAAACTGAATCCCCCTTACATTATTTTTCAGATCAGCTGGCCACAACACACAGCTTTGATACTTTACAGTTTCCACCAGGCTACAACAAGGTACATTTGTAACCATGAATGAGTCATGCAGTTCATATTGAATCATTTATTGATTTATTTATTTATTTTATTTCATTTTTAAACCGCCCATAGCGAGTAGCTCTCTGGGCGGTGAACAAAACAAGATTAAAATACAATATTACAATAAAATTACAATAAAATCAGCAACAAGTTAAACGGAAAAAAAAATTAAATGAAACACATTGAACATTAAAATGCCTGGGAGTATAGCCAGGTCTTAACCTGGCGCCTAAAAGAAAGTACCGAAGGCGCCAGGCGTATCTCCACAGGTAGGCTGTTCCACAGTTCGGGGGCCACCACAGAAAACGCCCTAGATCTAATAACAATCCTCCGGGCATCCTGATGAGTTGGTACCCGGAGGAGGGCCTTGGATACTGAACGAAGTGAACGGGTAGGTTCATAGCGGGAGAGGCGTTCCACAAGGTATTGTGGTCCCACACCGTGTAAGGCTTTATAGGTCAAAACCAGCACCTTGAATCTGGCTCGGAAACAAATAGGCAGCCAGTGCAGGCGGGCCAGGACAGGTGTTATATGCGCAGACCAGCGGGTCCACGTTAACAACCTGGCTGCTGCATTTTGCACTAGCTGAAGTTTCCGAACGGTCTTCAAGGGCAGCCCTACGTAGAGCGCATTACAGTAGTCCAGTCTAGAGGTTACCAGAGCGTGAACAACTGAGGCGAGATCGTCACTGTCCAGATAGGGGCGTAGTTGGGCTACTAAGCGAAGATGGTAAAACGCATTCCGTGCCACCGAGGCCACTTGAGCCTCAAGCGACAAGGAAGGGTCAAAAAGGACCCCCAAACTACGAACCTGTTCCTTCAAGGGGAGTGTAACCCCATCTAGAACAGGATGAACATCCACCATCTGGGCAGGTAAAGAGCTCACCAAATGTCAGGCCCAGGATGGGACTCAGGAACCAGGCTTGTGGTTGAAAGCAATTCAGTTTTTATTACGGTAATATCCAAACATAAACTGCGCCTTCTCATGAAGCAACACAGAGTTACAGATCCTGCGACGTGGAAGAAAGTTGACAGAGCAAGGAACTGCTTTCCCGCCTGTCTCTTAAGAAGGGGGCAAACAGGCGCGGAGTCTTTCGCTCCTCCTTACCGGACCCTCAGTTGCCACCCTCCCTCTCCTCCCCCTTTCTTGCCTCTTCAACTGTCTTCGAGTACGCGGCGATGGGGGAAGCATGGGCCCCTCCTCTTCTGAAGTCTCCGACTCCGGTATGGGGGAAAGGGAGGGGGCAGGCCTTTCTGCAGGCTTCTCTGTCTTGGGCAGCCCTCCCTCTTCCCCCGTTTGTTCTGAGCTTCGGAGTAGAGGAGGCGTGGGAACTTCCAAGGGAGATTTTGCAACTGTAAAATCTTCAAGGTTCCCGTTGCTAGGTAACTCTATCTCTGGAATGTCCTCTGCTTCGTCTTCGCTCCACTCGGGCGAGGTGACCCCCTCCCTTCTCTCCAGTTCTTGTGAATCCCATTGATCTAAATCCCCGGGACCCCAACCCTGCGTCCCGACATCATCCTCTCTCCCAGGCTGTGCTCCCCCCCCCCGACTGGCTTGGGGCGATGGGGAAAACATTGGTGAAAAAGTTTTACCAATTCTGGAGCATGCACATCAGTTTCAGCTTCCCAAGATCTATCTGCTGGTCCATAACCCTTCTAGTGAATCAAATACTGCAATTTGTTGCGCCTTATTCTGGAGTCCAGGATTTCCTCAACTTCAAACTCAGTCTGCTCATTTATCAGGAGCGGAGCCCCTGGAGGCTCCTCTGGCCGTAACTCACTGGGAGGGGCTGCTTTCGTTAGCAGAGATCGATGAAACACAGGGTGCATTTTAAACGTGTCTGGTAACTTCAGTCGGTACGCCACGGGATTGATTTGAGCCTCTATTTCAAAAGGCCCCACCCTCTTGTCTTGTAATTTCCTACATTTGCCTGGCATCTGAAGGAAACGGGTGGACAGCCATACCTGGTCTCCTGGTTGGAGGGGGGGGCTCTCTCCTGTGCAGATCAGCAACTCTTTTGTACTCCGTCTTGGCTTCGTTTAGCTGCTGTTTCAACGTCTGTTGCGCAGCCTGTAATTCCTTCAGAAAGTCTCCTGCAGCGGGCACCAACACCCCTTCTGAGCTGCTTGGGAAGGCTTTAGGATGAAATCCATAATTAGCGAAAAACGGGGTTTGCTTAGTGCTGGAGTGTAAGGAGTTGTTATAGGCAAACTCTGCAAAATGCAAATATGACACCCAGTCAGTCTGTTGGTAGGACACGTAACAACGTAAATATCTTTCCAAAACAGCGTTCAGGCGTTCCGTCTGACCGTCTGTCTGGGGATGATGTGCTGAAGAGAGTTTTAGCTCCGTCTGCAGCTGTTTCCACATGGCTCTCCAAAACTTAGCTGTGAACTGAGTTCCTCGATCTGAGACTATACTGTTTGGCAATCCGTGCAACTGGTAGATTTCTTTGATGAATAACTTGGCTGTCTCTTTTGCCTCTAAGGCCCCTGAACAAGGGAGAAAATGCGCCATTTTGGTGAGTAAATCTACCACTACTAGGATGGCCGTCATTCCTTGTGACTTTGGTAGATCAGTTATAAAATCCATGGAAAGGTCCTTCCAGGGTTCGTTTGGGACAGGTAGCGGTTGTAACAGCCCTGCTGGTTTTCCTGTTTGTGTTTTTGCTCGCATACAGACAGAAGAGGATTTTACGTAGTCTTCAATATCCCGATGCATTTTAGGCCACCAAAAGTCCTTGGCCACGTTCTGAATGGTTTTGTAAATACCAAAGTGCCCCGCGGTGACGGAGTCATGGCATTGACGTAGGACTCTGAGTCTTAATTCCCCTTCTGGCACATACCTGGCTGCTTTAAACCATAACAATCCATCTCACCAGTGGAAGCTTACTTCAGGGTCTTGATCCTGTCCCGCCTCCTGAATATATTGTTGCATGCCTGCATCTTCCTGCTGGGCTCTTTTGAGTTCTTCTTCCCATGAAGGCTGACATGATCCCATCGTTAATTTCTCTGGTGGGATCACGTACTGAGGCTGGTCCTCGGACTCGCTTCCTTTGAATTGTGGCTGTCTGGATAAGGCATCTGCTCTCTGGTTTTTGGCTTGGGCATGATAAGTAATCTTGAAGTTGAACCTAGTGAAGAACTGGGACCATCTTATCTGTCTCTGGTTCAACTTTCTGGCTGTTTGTAGGCTTTCTAGGTTCTTGTGGTCAGAGCGCACTTCGATCTGATGAGAGGCCCCCTCCAAATATTGTCTCCAGTTCTCAAAAGAATCCTTGATGGCTAGTAGCTCCTTCTCCCACACTGTATAGTTTTTCTCTGCCGGCTTTAACTTTCTAGAAAAGTACGCGCAGGGGTGCAGCTCCTTCCCTTCTTGATCTAATTGGAAAAGGACCCCCCCGATGGCAAAATCCAAAGCATCTGCTTCCACGACGAAAGGGTGGGTTGGATCGGCGAAGCGCAGAATGGGCTCAGTAGCGAATCTTCTTTTCAGCTCCTCAAAGGCGTTGGTAGCATTCTCTGTCCATTGAAATTTCTTCTTTCCCCTTAAACAGTCAGTCAGAGGAGCTGTTAATTTGGAAAACCCTGGGATGAACTTTCTGTAATAATTAGCAAACCCTAGAAAATGTTGTACATCCTTTTTGGTAACAGGTTGGCCCCAATCCAATATACAACTCACTTTCCCTGGGTCCATCTCCACTCCCCCCGCTGAGATTCGGTACTCAAGGAAGTCCAGAGTCTTGAGGTCAAATCCACATTTCTCTAGCTTAGCATACAGATGATTTTCTCTCCGTCTCCTCAACACAGTTTTTACGGGCTGGTCATGGTCTTCTTGATTCTTTGAGAACACTAGGATATCATCCAAGTAACAAATTACATACGTGTCCAACAGGTCTCTAAACACATCGTTCATGAACTTTTGAAACATGCCTGGACTACCCGAAAGCCCGAACGGCATGACCAAATATTCAAACTGACCGTAAGAAGTCAGAAATCCTGTTTTCCATTCATGTCCCTCCTTCATTCTAACCAGATTGTACGCTCCTCTTAAATCCAGCTTCGTGAAGATTTTTGCTGAGCGCAGGCGGTCTAGTAGCTCTGAGATCAAGGGCAGTGGGTAACTGTTAGGGATGGTGATCTGATTCAATGCACGGTAGTCGTTACAAGGTCTGAGCTCCCCCCCTTCTTCTTCACAAACAACAGGGGCGCTCCAGCAGGGGACTGTGAGGGACGTATGAATCCTCGCTTCAGGTTCTTTTCCAGAAATTCCTTCAGGGCCTCCCTCTCAATCTCTGTGAGAAAGTAAATTCTCCCCGATGGGATGCTGGCTCCTAGCACGAGATCAATCGCACAGTCATAAGGGCGGTGGGGGGGTAGAGTCTCTGCCTCTTTTTCATCAAATACGTCTTTGAATTCCTCATACTTCAAAGGGAGGGTCACTTGTTCGTTCTCTTGTACTGCCCCCGCTAAGGTGTTCTTGATTCCTTCGGGTTGACAGTTCTCCTGACAATACTGAGAGGTGAACCACACCACCGCCTCCTTCCAACCTATTTTGGGTTCGTGCTTGGCTAGCCAGAGCATTCCCAGAATCACCTCAAAGTTCGAGAGATCTGACACGTACAGCGAAATGAGCTCCTCATGCCCAGGAATTTGAAGTTTCAATTCCTCCGTGGCGTGTGTCACCCCTCCTGACTTCAGGGGTCTCCCATCGATGGTCTCCACAGATAGGGGAACGTCCAGTTTCCACCTAGAAATTCCATAACGCTTGGCTAACTTTGCATCCATAAAATTCGTGGAGGCCCCACTGTCAATTAATGCAGTAGAGTTAAACATTACTCCTTGGGAAGTTGTAATCCGAATAGGTAGAACCAACACTCCTTTGGAGTGGGGTTGGGTCATTGGCGGGCCTTTATACAATGCTGCCCCCAGTCCACCGGCCTGCACTTGGACTGGGTGTTCTAGTTTCCCGACGGCTCTGCCTTCCCCCCTTTCAGTCCACAATCTCTGGCCACATGGCCCGGTTTCGAACAAAAAAAACATAGACGCTCTTGGCGTCGTCTCTCTTTTTCTTCTTCTGACAGTCTCGGCCTAGCCCCCCCGTCCCTCGGGTGCATTACCTGCCGTTCCTGAAGTGGAAAGGACCTTGCTGCGGGATGCCGAGGCTGAATATCTCGGGACCTCCTGTTTCTTTTCCAGGCGCCTTCCTTCCAGCCTGTGATCGATCTGTAAACATAGCCGGATTAGCCCTGGCAGGTCAGTGGGGGGGGAGGTCCTGGCCAGCTCATCCAGGATTTCAGCATTCAGTCCACTTCGGTACATAAACATCAAGGCTGCCTCATTATAACCAGTTTCCTGGGACAAAATTTTAAAAGCATTAGTGTACTCGGAAACAGTTCCTTTGGCTTGTTTCAGTGCGCCTAGCTGCCGCGCTACTGTTTCAGCTCGTTGCGGGTCTTGAAACATCTCGGTCATTTCTTGTATAAATCCTCTGTATCTTCCTAGGAGGGTATCCTTTCTCACCAGGTACGGGGTCACCCATTTTGCAGCTTCTCCCTCCAGGAGGCTGATCACGAATGCCACTTTAGCTCCATCACTCGGAAATTCTGCATTCCTGACATCCAAGTATAACTCACATTGAGCCACAAAAGTTGCCAACTGATCACTTTGCCCCACATACTTTGGGGGTAATCCAATGGGAACCTTCACCGCCGCGGCTGGAGGGGCTGCCCGCATCCGATCGACCGTGGCTTGCAAGGCCTGATTATCTGTTTTCAGCGCCTTGACTGCTGCCAGCAAGGTTTGAACATCCGTCTGCAGATCAGCCACATTAGTCCTCAAAAGTCTCACTTCTTCCGTCTCAGAAGTGGGATTTGTTCCCCCTGCCGCTCCCTTTGACATCTTGTCATGGTCGAGTGAAGAGAGGGTAGAGGGTGATTTAGGTGGCTCTGTCAAGCTGTCAGGCCCAGGATGGGACTCAGGAACCAGGCTTGTGGTTGAAAGCAATTCAGTTTTTATTACGGTAATATCCAAACATAAACTGCGCCTTCTCATGAAGCAACACAGAGTTACAGATCCTGCGACGTGGAAGAAAGTTGACAGAGCAAGGAACTGCTTTCCCGCCTGTCTCTTAAGAAGGGGGCAAACAGGCGCGGAGTCTTTCGCTCCTCCTTACCGGACCCTCAGTTGCCACCCTCCCTCTCCTCCCCCTTTCTTGCCTCTTCAACTGTCTTCGAGTATGTGGCGATGGGGGAAGCATGGGCCCCTCCTCTTCTGAAGTCTCTGACTCCGGTATGGGGGAAAGGGAGGGGGCAGGCTTTGAACTTTCTTCAGGCTTCTCTGTCTTGGGCAGCCCTCCCTCTTCCCCCGTTTGTTCTGAGCTTCGGAGCAGAGGAGGCGTGGGAACTTCCAAGGGAGATTTTGCAACTGTAAAATCTTCAAGGTTCCCGTTGCTAGGTAACTCTATCTCTGGAATGTCCTCTGCTTCGTCTTCGCTCCACTCGGGCGAGGTGACCCCCTCCCTTCTCTCCAGTTCTTGTGAATCCCATTGATCTAAATCCCCGGGACCCCAACCCTGCGTCCCGACACCAACAGTGTCTCAGTCTTGTCTGGATTAAGTTTCAGTTTATTAGCTCTCATCCAGTCCATTATCGCGGTCAGGCAACGGTTCAGCACATCAACAGCCTCACCTGAAGAAGGTGAAAAGGAGAAGTAGAGTTGCGTGTCATCAGCGTACTGATGGCAACGCACTCCAAAACTCCTGATGACCACACCCAGAGGCTGCATGTAGATGTTAAAGAGCATGGGGGACAAGACCGACCCCTGAGGGACTCCACAATGGAGAGTCCAGGGTGTCGAGCAATGTTCCCCAAGCACTACCTTCTGGTGACGATCCGTTGAGTAGGAGCAGAGCCACTGCCAAGCAGTGCCCCCAACTCCCAACTCCGCGAGCCTCCCCAGAAGGATACCATGGTCGATGGTATCAAACGCCGCTGAGAGATCAAGGAGAATCAACAGAGTCACACTCCCCCTGTCCCTCTCCCGACAAAGGTCATCATACAGGGCGACCAAGGCTGTTTCGGTGCCAAAACCGGGCCTAAAACCGGATTGAAACGGATCCAGATAATCGGTTTCATCCAAGAGCACCTGGAGCTGGCCGGCGACCACCCGCTCCAAGACCTTGCCCAAAAAAGGGACATTCGCCACCAGTCTATAGTTGTTCAAAATATCTGGGTCCAAAGAAGGTTTCTTTAAAAGAGGTCTTATTATTGCCTCCTTGAGACTACCAGGGACTACTCCCTCTCTCAAGGAGGCGTTTATCACCTCTTTGGCCCAGCCGGTGGTTACAGCCCTGCCGGCCTTCACCAGCCAAGATGGGCAAGGATCAAGGGCAGACGTGGTCGCCCGCACCATTCCAAGCACCTTGTCCACTTCCTCGAGCTGCACCAACTGAAACTCATCCAACAATGAAGGACAAGACCGCGCTCTGGACACTTCAATGGAGTCATCTGTCATAACATCAGAGTCTAAGTCCCGACGGATGCAAGCAATCTTGTCCTGGAAGTGCTCCGCAAATTCGTTGCAGCGGGCTTCTGATGTTTCCTTAGTATCAGGAGGGCCAGAATGTAAAAGCCCTTGTACCACCCTAAAAAGCTCCGCTGGGCGGCAAAGAGATGATCTGATGGTGGCAGCAAAATATGACTTTTTTGCCGCCCTAACCGCTTTTACATACAACTTAGTGGAAGGACTCACCAAAGAATGACTACATCCGTCAGGAGTTCGCCTCCACCTGCACTCTAGCCTCCTTCTCTCTTGCTTCATCACTCTCAGCTCCGGGGTATACCACGGTGCTGTTTGAGTTCTGCACCGAAGGGGGCGCGTGGGAGCGATCATGTCAATGGCCCGGGTCATCTCCGCATTCCACAGATCGACCATGGCCTCGACAGGAGCGCCAGTGCTATCAGCCGGAAAAACTCCCAGAGCGCTCTGGAAAGCAACAGGATCCATAAGCCTCCGGGAGCGGACCAACTTAATAGGTCCCCCACCTCTGCAGAGGGAAAGGGCTGTCGTGAGTCTAAAGCTCAGCAAGCGGTGATCTGTCCATGACAATGGAATAGATGAAAAATACCCCACCCTCAGATCACCATCTCCATGACCAGTGGCGAAGATCAAATCAAGAGTATGTCCTGATACATGCGTCGGGCCAGTAGCAACTTGAGACAGCCCCATGGTTGTCATGGAGGCCATGAAGTCCTGAGCCGCCCCGAACAAGACAGCCTCGGCATGAATGTTGACATCCCCCAGTACCACAAGTCTGGGGGATCTCAACAATACCTCCGAAACTATCTCCGTCAGCTCAGCTAGGGAAGCCATTGGGCAGCAAGGTGGGCGGTACACCAACAGTATTCCCAATCTGTCTCCTTGGCCCAGCACAAGATGAAGACACTCCAAACCAGTCGCCGTCTGGACAGGGTGCTTGGTGAGAGAGAAAGAACTCCGATAGACCACAGCAACCCCGCCTCCCCGGCCCTCAGATCTACCACAGTGCTGCACCGAATACCCAGGTGGGCAAAGCTGGGAAAGAGCAACTCCTCCCTGCTCACCCACCCAGGTTTCGGTAATCATATCATCGGCTAACTGCTAATAAAATGCATGCTACATATTGTGCTATTCTTAGCAGTTCAAAAGTCCAGAGTTTCACCTCAGTGCTGTCAACAATGTCACAGTAGAGTAGAAGGGCATACGTTAGTTTATATGCATTGGTTTATGGTGCTCTCAATGCTGGAACCAGTGCACAAATCTCATGCATACTCAGAGGGCAAATTCCCTCAGCCAACATATGGTTGGTGGGCCACACATAACTAAAAGACCACTTCATCTTGAGCCTCCCATGGGAACCTGTCCATATACTCAGTTCAACATTGGCAGCTCTGCTCTGTGTTTCCCTACCAACAGAGAGGTGTGGTGGGCAGGCCCTAGAAGCAGGACCTTTTCCATCATGGAACCTTAACTGCAGAATAACCTCCTGCAACTGTTTCTCTTTCAGTGAATTGGGAATAAGCAGCTATTTCAGCAGGCATTTAGGTAATATATGTTTATGGATTTATATTGTTGTGGGTTGTATTGTTTATAATTGCTATTTTGTGGTTGCTTTATCAGTTTGTTGTTATGCTAGTAATTTTGAGGGCCTTTAAAAATAAATTCATGTTGCAATCTGCAGCAGATTACACAAACTGACAAATGGGCCTGCCTTTTTCCTTGAGACTGCATGTTACACCAGCCTGACTTGCACAAACACACACACACACATCTTCCTCACAACATGTGGATGAGAATTTCATTTTTGCATGTTTCCCTGTGGCACAACCCTCTTCTCTTTGCTCAAATGAAAGAGTTCACCTATAGCCAGGCCTTTGTTTTATTGGTTTATTGGATAACAGTCCTTAATCATTAAGCAGAAAATAGCCACTGGCTTAGGTTTCATCTTCAACCTAAAGATACATTTAGGTTTGCCACTCATTCATTATTTTCATGGATTCTTTATATTTCAAGAGCTGTGCCCTTAAGAAATACTTCCATCAGTTCTTCTTTCAATGAGTTGGAAAGAATAATTTTGAAAACAGCAAAGAGAAACAGCAGTTATGTTTTCCCTACCTCCTTTCAATACCCTAATAATGGTTAGTTGTTTTGTTGAAATATAATTTCTGATGTTATTTTATTTATCATACTTGCACTGAAAACTCAAATTGCAATGTAGAATAACCAGAGATTGTAATAATGATAATTAGACATAAGTGACAAATTTCCAACAGTAATTAAACACAGTTCCAATTTCACATCAGAAGAACACTACCTGTTTTTCACAAAAAATTGGCAACCATTGGAAAAATAAGAACTACTTTCTTGCGGCCAACACTGGAAGACTCCTCAAGCTTGCCTGGTGACTTCACAATGCCAGTGCTTGACTATGGAACAGTCTCAAAAGCACTGAGTTGCCACATTTATCAGTGAAGGGCAAATCAAAACCCCAAAATGAACTGTTGCATTTAGAGATTAAAAATTTTGGAAATGTTGAAGTCATGGGAAAAAAACGTCCCCCCCCATTTTTTTCAGAAAAAAACAAATTTTCAGAAAAATTGAAAATGCAATATTAGCACTTTTTACAGATTGAAAGTCACTTTGTTACTTCAGGAACATCAAATGTAATTATGTACAAGTTGGTTTGGCATAAAATTATCACATTTGGTGTATTTAAAGTACATTTTATTCAAACAATTATTACAAATTGAATTTACTTTTTTAAATTTTTACTTTTTTTGTAACAAATGGATCTAAAAGATCCTGAACTGTAAGGAACCTCTTTCATTTGCCAGTTTATGAGGAGCAGGCAAAAAACAATTTAAAAAACCAGAAGAAACCATCAACAATAACAAAGAAAATTATTTATGTTTCTGCTAGTCCTCCACAAGCAGACATAAAGCACCCATTCCCATAAAAAGAACTGAGCAAATGGGGAGGGGCAAGATTCAATGAAACATTTTAGTCATCATGCTAAAATAAAACATTCCATAATCCATTTCTTCTTCATTTTTTTCAATTTTTCCAATTTTTCAGAAAAAACAAACAAAAAAGGCTTCAGAAAAAAAATGGGAAAAACCCATTTTTTCTGATTTTTTTCTGGGCTTTCACATCTCTAGTTGCATTCCAGTTTCACTTTTGTTGTCCTGCCTTTTCAAAGTGTGGGTTTGTAATTATTTTGGTGGCTTCCAGCCTGTCCAGTGTCAACTGGCAAAGTACTATCGAGACTTCTCTCCACTTACTGGTTCTCTAGCTACTTGTTTCTGTTCACACCTGTTTTTGTACAACATTAAATAATACCAAGGTCAGGAGTGAACATGAAACAATTAATGGGTTGGTAACTGAGATAAGGAGATTATGGTTCAAGACACACTACATGGGGAGACATTTGTTGGTTGAAGGAGGCAAAACTAAGCACACACTCTAGGGACTACGCCCCACTAAACCAAATGGGCATATTTCTGAATAAACATATTTATGACCTTGTTTGTGTGGATGGACACTGCAGGGTTTTTAATGGAGAATATAACACTATATTAGTTCATTGTGTACCATTGTTAGCTACACTCCCAGCTAATTGAAGAGTAATGCCTCAATAGCATTAATGTATGGAAAGCACATACATAGCACACATTACTACATTGCAGCTATTTAAATTGCTATTTTACTTTTATGTGTAGAAGAAAAGAGAAACACATCCATCCAACCTGATATTTTAAAGGGTGCTTTATGATGTGGCCAGAACGTCACAAGACAATAAATAAGAGAGAGAGGCTGTTTTGCTGGAATATATGGCTGCCTTGAGGGTTCTGAGATGTGATTAGGACAGTCAATGGAGTTTTATGACTAAAAACAAAAAGGAAGGATATCCATCACGAGCAAGGAGAACTGCCTGACCTAGACTAAGATAGAATGAACAAGAGGCAGCATCTGCCAAAAGGAATAAACTACTGAGACCACACAAGCTGCACAGGTTGCTCAAGGCGAACTTCAGTATAAAAGAGGTCAAGTTTGCTGAAAGAACAATACAGCAAAAAAAAGAAAAGAATAAAGTGTATTACTGTGGAATCCTTCTATTAATTTGGAGCCCAGGAAGTATTAACATGGATTGTCATAGTACATATTCTGCATAGGTAACCTTTATAAACTGAGAATGCATGATTAAGATTATAGCTTTTTCATCTAGATTGATATTTCCAGAGTAACACCATTCCTGATTCCATACCAAAAAAAAAAAAAAAAAGTCAACAGTGTTTATTAAAGTTAGTAGTCCACAAAGAAGCATGCATTTATCATTTTTTCTGGGAGAGAGCAGCCTTTTATTATCATTCATTAACCACCCTAATTTTGAGACTGAGTGGATGATTGAAGTACTATGTTAACAATAATTAATCCATGTTCCAACATTTGGGTGTGGGCACCATTTGAGATAAATTATTAATTTATAATGGCTTCGTTTAGTCATGGAATGAAGGCATTTGCATGAGTACCCAACTCAATGGAATAACTATCAATTACATGTTTGTTTTGTTCAAGTAGCAATTCCAAGTTTGCAACTAGGCAAGCAGTGCCTGTACTTCCTTCCCCAAGCTTGTATGCTGCTGAAGCACTATTCTAGTTCCCTACCTTGCCCTTTAATGTTGGTAGTTTTCCTACTGGGGGAACACAATTGCATATGATCTCATTCTTGCTTTAGTCCTTTATAAGTAAGAGACACAGAATGAGCTTCCAAAGTAGCTGCCACAGCGGCAGTTTGCGGGCAGTCTACCAGCTTCTGTCACTGAAGCCCTGGGGCTCCTACAGGAACAGGTGTATGACTGTTTAAGTGGAATGCAGCGGTCAGTATGGGGCCATAATGTTATCATCCATGACCACACCAGATTCTGCTATCTGCTTATCAGCCATTCTTCTACTGCAGCTTTCTCATCAGGACAGACATGTTTTTCATACATCACATAGTTAAACTATGGAATTCACTTCCATGTGAGGCAGTGATGGCCATCAACTTGGATGGATTTAAAAGAGGATTAGACAAATACATAGAAGATAAGGTTATCAAAGGCCAATATCCATAATGACTAAGCTCTGTCTCCATGGTCAAAGATAGTATGCTTCCAAATGCCAGTTACTGAAAACCGCAGGAGGAGAGAGTGCTGTTGGGCTTAGGTCCTGCTTATGGGCTTCCCATGGGCATCTGGTTAGTCACTGTGAGAACAGGATGCTGGACTAAATGGCCCATTGGCCTGATCCAGCAGGGTCTCCTTATGTTGTTTTGCTGACTCCTGCTCCCCAATTCAGTAGCACTCAAGAGGTGGTAGTTGGTAGTCTGCCAGCAAACCATCACACAAGCCATCACTGAATTCCACACTAACCAAGATATCTGTCCTGGGTTATTAAAGCTGGGAACAGCATAGTAACTGGAATGACATAGCTTAGGAGCTGTACTCAGTCCCTCAAACATAAGGAACAGCTACACATTTGGACATCCTGCATGTCTGAGATTCAAAGATTAGTTTTATGCCTCAAAAAGTAGAAGAGCAGTGAAGATGGAAAGCAAGTGCCAGAGATTCAGGCTGCATATACACCATACATTCAAAGCACATGACTTCATCCAGAGAGTCCTGGGGCAGTATTCAACTAATGCATCCCATCAGCAGAAGGATTTCCACTTGCACAACAGGACTTTCACCCTCTTCTCTCCTTGCACACACCCCACACCCTCCTCAAATCTGCTCCAGAGAGTTGGGGAAACCCCTAGAACAGATTTAGGGTACAATCCAAGTGGTATGTATGCTGGGCTGAGGGGAGTTGGATATGGCGGATCCCTGGCTGCGCCGGATACCAGTGCAGTCCATCTACTCTGGCAGAAGCCCCACCAACACCACAGTCATGGTGCAGCCAGGGATCTGCAGGAGAAGCCCAACCTGGCATAGGGAAGATGGCAGAAGCCAGCGCTAGGCCCCCAAAAGAAGTGTTCCAGGGACATGTCAAAGAGAAGCTGAAAGGAGGGGGAACTTACACAACATCCAGGTGCTGTATGGCTTCATCCTGTGGATCCCCGGTCCCAGTAGACGCTATGCCAGGAAAAAGGGTGGCAAAAGCAAACATGCATTTTGTTTCCTTCTGCCATACCCTCCCAATGCAACCAGTGTCCTCCCATCTCAGCAGCTCCTTAATGGCAGCACAATGTGGTGGCCCCTTCTGCCAGCTCCACTTCTGCTGACTCCACTCCTGCCAGCCGACAACAACTTGGATTGCTCTGCTAGGAAGTGCACAAGAGGAGGAGAAGGGGAGAACATTCCCTTGTGCAAACAGAAATCCTCATGCTGATGGAACATTGACATTGCGCTATGTTGGCAACAATTCCTGGGAACTCTTGTTTGTTCAGGGTGCTAGGAATTGTAGCTCTGTGAGGGGCAAACTACAGCACCCAGGATTCTTTGGCGGAAGTCATTTGCTTTAAATGTATGGTGTGTACACAGTCACAGTATAGGGGGCACTGTCAGAAAGTTAATCAAATGGGAATGGTAGAGGAGGGAGTATTTAGCAGAGCAAGGGGCATGTTACCAACTCCAGTATAATATGGCCTACTGCAGTCTCACTAACTAAACGAAAGAAAACTAATTATTTTTGCAGGGCACTTGACATTTTTTTAAAGAGTAAGCGGCTACATTATAGTGGACTACAAAAAGACATTTCAAAAAATATGGTATGTGCTGTTTGACTCCATGATAGAAATTTAATCTCTTAGATTTCCCTGAGCTTTCAGAGCTCAGATTCTCTGGCTGAATGTTTCATTAATGCAAGTACATGAACATAATGCATACTTCATTATTCTGTGCCTCTGGGGTAGTAGCTACATATAAATCAATAATAGCAATAACGATAACACTATAGGAGCAATGAACTTGTATATTCCATTATTTCTTATTTATCTGCACAGTAAGATTAACAGAATCAGTACATGACACCATAAATATGATTGGAAAGAGTGGGGAAGAAGAGGGCTAGTGTAGTTCAGCATTTGTACCCAATGCTCCACTGTTAATTCAGAGATCCCTTTTGACGATCAGATCAAATTAAAGGATTAAATTCATTTATGACTTTTGCAATGTAATGTATGTTGCTCAGCACAATTTCAACACAGAAACTTCTGAATTGGGTTAGCTTCATTGTGGCCATTAAGAAAAAGATGACAAAGAAAAATAATAGCCGCCTTATTATTATTGTTGTTGCTGTTATTTTATTTTATTATTATTATTATTATTTCCAAATTGTTTCTGGGAAGTTCAGGTAGTGGGTGCCTGTCTTATCCCAACAGGAATGTCCACGGGATGGGGGCAGACACACTAACAGCCCTGTTCCAAGTTATTGTGGAGTGGGCTTCTGATATCTTTAAAACCTGAAGGAGAAACTCCCCAGCATAATGCAGGAGATGGTGATGCTTCCATCAGCAAACCTATGATATGGGTAACCAGCACAGCACCCATGAGCTCACATGTGCCTGCAGAGGTGTTCTTGGCACCTCCAGGGTTTCATTCCCCTGCTGAAATTAGGCTTGAAATAAGCTTTCTTTAGCCAATAGAAGGCTTTTTTCACCAACTGTAATCATGGTGTAGGGTATTTTCTACATCCCTCCATTGGGAGAACTGTCCTAATTTCTGCTTCCTATTTCTTAACCAGTTACTGATCCATAAAAGGACCTCTCTTGTTATTCCATGATTGCTAAGATTAGTAAGTGGTAGGGACATGGGAGAAATTTGATGCAGTTTTCATTTAAAGGTGAATCAATCAAATTCAAACTTTCTGAAACAGGAACCAACCATACATGTATCTGTGATGATTAAGTAACCCTGCTGAACTGCCACATTTGTGTCAAGATCTGGTTGCAAGAGCAGATCAAATTCTGAGAGAAGTTACAGTTAATTGGTTTGGCATGTGGAGTGTTTCCTGGTGCTGCCTTTTCCTACAGTTGTAACATTGGAAATATTGGGGGTGGGTGATTGTAGTCCTGTGAGGAAAGCTGGCAGTCAGAGGTGGTTGGATATGACAGGATAAATATTTACGGTGTCAGTGAGAGAGAGTATGCGTCCACACAAGGGGACAGGGAACACATTGCTACTGTTAATTACAGATAGAACGAAGATTAGGCAGCGGTTTCTGTCCTCAGCAGAGCTTGGAAAAGTTACTTTTTTGAACTACAACTCCCATCAGCCCCAGCCAGCATGGTGCTGGCTGGGGCTGATGGGAGTTGTAGTTCAAAAAAGTAACTTTTCCAAGCTCTGGTCCTCAGGGAGTTGGTAGGGCGGCATTGACAGAAAACACTTACTAAGTCTAGCTACAATTTGTAGATTCCTGTATTTAAATTCTTCATATATCCAAGCTGTCCTCTTTATTATACAGCTATACTCTCCCCGAAATCCACTGGACATTTAATATATCTTTTAAATAATTAGTTTGTTTATTTATTCCAAGTGACTCACAGAAAGAGTAAATAATACCCATTTAATGATTACTCCAGTACACTACCAAGCTGCTAGCTCCATAGACCAGGGATGGGGAACCTGTGGCCCTCTAGATATTGTTTGACTCCAACTCTCATCAGACCCAGATGGAATGGCCAGTAATCAGGGATGATGGGAATTGTAGCCCAAAACATTTGAAGGGCCAGAGGTTCCCCATGTCTGCCATAGGTTATTGGATTGGGAGTTGTCCGCCCCAGTTTTGCTGAGGAGAAAAGGATGAATTGCTGTATTGCTTTCTCTTGTTCTGCAGCCAATGCTACTTTGTTTCTGCATCACCCTCCACAATCTTTCTAGCAACCACCACCATCCCTTACCTTTCTAGGGCTTGTTCCATCATTCTTTTTTTTTTCAATTAATTTTTATTCAAATTTTCAAAACCAAAACAATACAAAAAGAAAAAACACAAATCAATAACTAATACAATAAACAAAGAAAAAATATATAAAAATATTGACTTCCGATTTGTCATAGTTCAGCTATAAATCTATAATATATAACAAGCCTGTCTCTTAATAGATTATAAAATCACCTTCCTCCAGCGGTTATCTTAATTGGTTTTAAATCTCATTAACATCATATCATTTTATTCTTCCACAAAAAGTCAAAGAGAAGTTTCCAATCCTGGAGATATATGTCCATCAATTTTTTTTCTAGATAAACATGTCAATTAATCCAACTGATCAAGTCTACTAAGTCCAGCAATTTCAAATCGCTCTTCTTCCATTATCCGTATTAGTTCCATCTTCCATCTCTACGCACCCAATAATCTTGCTGTCATAGTCATATAATAAGAGTCTGATAGGAATTTCCTTTATCACAGATATTTTCTTGCCATCAATTCCGAACGTATCAGTGAAGTATTGTTGCAAAGCCGCATCTCTGTTCCTCTTTTTTACATGATACACTAGCACATCTCTTGAAGATTTTTCCATTGACACAAAACCGGGATTAATTCTGTTAACTTTCTCCATTTCAAGTTCCATCAAATCCTTCCAGTCCAGGAATTTTTTTGAACCGATAATATCTTTATCTCCAATCTCTTCAATTCCTTCAGGGACAGCGCTGAGTTCCAAACCGTAATATTTGTCTCCAGGATCCATCACAGCCAGGAAATCCAAATCTTTTTCCATGTCCATATTTAATCCACTCTCCATAGTTTGAACCTTGCCTTTAATTTCTCTTTCATCCTTTTTTGGTTTTCCAGATCTATCTTTATTCTCCTTTCTCACAGAATCCTGAATTTGTTTCAGCTCCTGTCTCATTTCGTCAAATTCAATTCTCCACGCTTGACTATTATTTCTCAGTTCTTGTTTTATTGACTTAATCCCATTCATTATTTTCTGAAACATGTCTAAAGATAGTCCCTTCTTGTACATCCATGATCTTCTTAATTGTCATTCTTAAAGCCAAAGGAACAGAACTCCTTCAATTTTCAATGTCTCAAGCAAAGAGCAGTTTATTTCTTTATCTAGTTACAAAGGAGTTAATCTTTCAAACCAACTGGCGTCACACTCTAGTCAGCCCTTATCTCTTATATGCCCAGAAGTGCAAAAACAGCTTTAGTTCACAGCGTCCAATTAACTAGTAGCAGAAAGAATGAGCAGATTCGTCAAAAAAAAAGTAGATCAGAAAAAAATAGTCCCAGACATATATTACACAAAAGTCTTATAAATCAAAAAGAATTTTCTTTTCTCTTCCAATCAGAAACCCCTCATCCGTTGTAATCTTTATAATGCTATTTTCCATGTCAGCTTTTTGCAATAAAAAAAAAAGATAGGCTATTTTTATTTTCTTCCCCCTTAGTTCCGTGAGTAAAAGAGAAGGAAATTTTTGACTCACCCAGGTTTTCTTAATTGCTGGTTCTCTGAAAAATCTCTTTAGCTGTATAGATAAGAAAGTAATAAATGTAGACAGGAGAATTCTTGCCTGTTGGTCCGTTCTTCTTTAAAGAAAAAAAAACGGGTCACTTGTTTCAGCTGAGCTAGCTAGAAATCCTCGCTCCGTCCGAGCTGCTGGAAGACCTTCTTTCACAGACAATTCTGACGAATTCCAGTCTCCAACAATCACAACAAAGCTGTGTGGGAAATCTCACGTTTCTTCCTTATCCGGAAGAAATTATCCCCAGTCAAAAAAGACCCTTCTGACTGGATTTAAAGCTGAAAAAGTTTCATCCAAGACGGGAGCCCGTCTCAGAGGCTGCACAGGCGGAGGGATCCTCCTGGGAAGTGAGCGGCTTGTTCCATCATTCTGCCAGTGCTCTTTGTAATGACCCTCATTCACTTGACTATAATTTAAGTGAACTGTTCCAAGCATAATGGGCCAATTTTCATCTGATAATGTCGTTTCTCTGTCTTTGTATTTAGTCTCTCATTTAATCATGTTTATGAACTGATTGATTGCCATTGTATTTAATCATTTTGTTTAATTAACTGAGAGAACAACTATTTGTTTATGTGGGCTGTTCAGTCAGCTATCCATTTGTTCATGAAGTCTTTTTCAGGCTTGACTATTTGATTACCCTAGTCACTTAGTTTAATTTACTTCATTAGTAAATGTAATTCTTGCCTACCCTAAAACCTACTAACTTGTCAACCTCCTTTCAAATCTAACTGTTCTGCAATTACTTGATTCCCATAGCTCATTTTTACTTTCCCTCTCCTCGTTTCTTTTATTTCTACCTCATTCCCTATTTTGCAAGTGCCTTGATTTTATATTCGCAATTACTCAGTTTGCTTCTCCTTTCCCATTCCACAAGGCTACCATATGTTGTCCAGGGTCCAGTAGTACTGGGGGTGTGTGTGCCATTTTTGAAGCATCATTGGAGCAGAGGAATATAAAAGTAGGCATTTAATTAAAGAATACAAGAGCTGCAGAGGCAGAATCAGTATTGCTCCTCTGTATTAGAAACCCAACCAATTCTTGAAGATGTATATTTTGGGTCATCCACTACATTTTCCAAACATTTTAGGGATATTTCTAAAAATACTGTAAATCTGGAAGCTTCATGTGCCTGAATACTTTCATCACAAGCGATCTTTGGGTCTACAACTACCGCATGAGAAGAGGAGATGGGGTCATTCCTCACATATCCTCAGATGGAGAAACAGTTGGTCTGAATGTTATGATTATGGAAAGAATATGGTTATATCTCACCTGAAAAATGTCCAATAGGGCCTCAGGTATGGAAGTGATGCCATACACTAAGAAATATGGTGACAAGGTGAGAAGGCTTTTTCAGGGAGTACAGAAGGCTGGAGCCCTATGTTGAGAGGAAGAGGAGTTCAATAGAGAAAATACAGCTCCTGAAGGACCACTGTCTAAAACTGGGCAAGTGAGGCTCATTTTGAATTGTTGCAAATATGTTATAGGGCAATTATATTGTCTTAGGATGATTCATCTCAGTATTGTCTGCATCAGGGCCAGTCAATGGGGTGCCCTCCAGATGTTGTCAGACAAGTCCCATATTCCATGATCACTGACCATGCTGGCTGGGACTGATGGGAATTGTAGTCCAACAACACCTGGCACCACATTGGCTACTCCACCTTAAAACATATTGAGACACATGCCTTGGAAGCTCTGAAAAAAAGGGGACTTCCCTATCTTTCCCTAGCAGAAAGAAGTAAGAATAATGGTATCTTGATTATTCTGAGTAGATCTTTGCCTTGCTCACGTAGAAGTGTGACCACTTTGACTTTATCTATGCAAACCTACACACACTTACCTGGAAGCAAGTCATGGAATTTTATGGTGCTTACTTCCAAGTAGCCATGCTCTGTAAAAGTCTGTGCAGTGGTAACTACATTTACTTTGGATTAAATCCCACTGAAATTATAATACTCACTTACAGCAAACATGCATATAAACTAGTGCACAGTTAATACTACAACCTTGAAAACTACAGATTGTTTAAGCGAACATGTATTTCTGTACCAAGAGAGCAGGATGCACTGAGTTAGTAAAATATATATCCCACTTATAAACAGCTGAATGTTAAAACACTGAGGTAAATTATAAAAACCAAATACGTGCTACTACTTCCCATCCCATTCCTGAGAACGCCCCTTTGATGCATCTCTATTACTTCTCTAAGACTCAATTATGCTGAAAATGTAGGAGTAGTATGCATTAACTATTCCTATGTGGCATTGTTTTAGACACATGGATGACTTATGGAAGCATTACTGTATCATAAAAATGTAAAGTGGGAAGCAGGCTTTGGTAAGTCACCAGACATATTGCTCAAAGCTGAATGCCAATTGTTTTTTAAAAAAATCTTAGTACATTTGTGACTATATAAATTTCCAGATTGCTGATACATAGTTCACCAGTTCATCTTGTCCTTTCACTGTCTACCCTGGTTTCATACCTAACATTGTCCTCTGAAATTATTTCTATTTAAATAATGTATAAGCAGGTAAAACTTCTTAGTGAATTCTTCGAGGACTGGCACAGTCCAGTTATCTTTTGTGAATGTGGGATAGAATCATGACAAGAGCTAGCAGGAATTTGTTTTGAGACCCCCCATACCGTATGTTTTTTAAAAAAAATCTATCCCATAATGCATTTAGTTGGGAAATAAACGAGGAGTCCAAATTGGGCAGAATTCACATAAACAAGTGGCCACATGACATGAGCACTTGAAGTCCAGACTCTTTTCCATGACTTCTAGATGTGACAAGCCATTTGTGTCTATGCATACAACTAACTTCCATGCAGATCCCCCCATTTCTGAAGAACACCAGAAATGACAAAGAAAATGGATAGCAGTGATATGGTGAAACTGACAAATCCGTATGTATCACAACTAGGGATAGGTGAGAAATTCAATTCACTTTGCATTTTGATCATTTGCAAATCATATTCACACTTTCTGCAACAATATGAGAACCGAAACACATCCATCCTTCAAAATGTGCACTTATTCGAATTTTGCAATGCAGGACACCAACCAAACAATGTTTACAAAAATGCATAGGTTAGTGGAAAGTGTGCATAAAAATGAATATATGAGTTAAAATAACATATAAAAATGCATTATAAGACTAGAAATTGCTTGTAAAAATGTGTACATTACTCAGAACTGCCTACTGTTTTATCAGTATAAATTTGCACTAAAATTATCAAGATGATTTTTTAAAAAAATGCATATTTCTGCAGAAATGTGGACTGAATTTAAGATTAGAAAAATGAGAAACTTAAAGAACCAAAATTGATAGATGCATCCATCCCTAGTCACAACGTATCACATGTAGCATCCTCCACATGAGAGAGAAAAATGTCAACCGAGTATCAGGTAGCAGTGAAAAAAAGTTAATGTTAGAGATGGTTAGGAAAGAGACTGAAAATCAATCTGCCTCAAATCTATGGCATGACCATGGCTGGGATACTGTCTGCAGTTGTTTTTGCCATAGCCATAAAAAGAATATTGCACAGCTGTAAAAGGTGCAGAAAAGGGCATCCAAAATGATGACAGGACTGGAACAAGTCCCCTATGAGGAAAGATGACAATGTTTGGGGCTTTTTTTAGGCAGTTAAGGGGAACACGGTAAAAGTGTATACAATTATGTATGGTATAGAGAAAATGGATAGAGATAACTCTCTCTCTCTCTAATAATAATAATAATAAAATTTTATTTGTTAGTCGCCCATCTGTCTGACTTAACAGACACTCTGGGCAACTTACACAATATAAAATACAATTTAAAACATATTCATACAACAGTCACCATATTAAACAACAATACATCTAAACCACCCGTTAGTAATACAACATAATAGCCTAACCCACCCCAGAAATCCCGTAGGCCTGCCTGAATAACAAGGTCTTTAAGGCTCGACGAAAAGCCATCAGGGAGGAGGCATGTCGAAGGTCAAAAGGAAGCAAGTTCCAGAGGGTGGGGGCCACGACTGAGAAGGCCCTCTCTCTGGTCCACACCAGCCTAGCTGTTTTCACCGGTGGGACCGAGAGAAGGTCTTGTGAGGCCGATCTTGTTTGGTGGCATATTTGGTGATACTGGAGGCGTTCCTTCAGATAAACTGGGCCAAAACCGTTTAGGGTTTTAAAGGTTAATACCAACACCTTGAATTGGGCCTGGTATACAACTGGCAACCAGTGTAGCTCCATCAACACACTCTCTCTCTCTCATAATAATTGAAACAAGAGTATCTAAAGAAGTGGAACAGTGGAAGATTCAGGGACAGATAAAAGGAAGTACTTCTTCATACAGCATAAAGTGACATTGTGGAATTCACTACCAAATGATGTATTGGTGGCCACCATCTTGAATACCTTTAAAAGGGGATTAGACAAATTAACAGAGAATAAGGTTGTCAATGCCTGTTGCTATGAAAACTACATGCTATGTCCAGGTGGCATCAGAGGCAAGACGACTCTGAACACCAGTTACTGGAGATCTTGGCCAGAAGAGTGCTGTTGGACTCATGTCCTGCTTTTGGGCTTCCCATTGGTATCTAGTTGGCCATTGTGGAACAGAATGTTGGCTTGACAGGCCCTTGGTCTGATCCAGCAAGATTGATTGATTGATTAATTCCCTGCCCTTCCTGCCAGTAGGAACCTAGGGCGGCAAAGTTCCTTCTTATGGTTCTTATGGTTTGGATTTTAAGTTACTATTTCTTTATGCAACATTAAGTTTAAATTATATCAGTTTTGCTGAACGCGATTCCAACTGGAATCCTATATCTTTGGAGTAAGTACCTCCCAGTTCTGCTTACCTGTAAGTATTGAACTCAGTGGGACTTTCTTCTAGGAAGTCATATTTATGACAGAACTCATAATTTACAACTAATTTACAAATTAGGTTGCTAGTCTACTGTCTATTTAAATCTTTTACAAATTTTCTTGAAAATTAATAAAGAAACCAGATTGTAATCCACTTACAAGCTGGTTTAGTGTACAGAGGTCTCTCATTAAGTTAGAGCAACGTTTGGGTCTTGAAATAACCTCTTTCTTGGTGAGGTATTACTGCTCTACAATTTCAGTAAATCTGAGCAATTAAAACGCCACAGAAACTAAATGGCCCCAATTAATGGCAATAAAAATAAAAGAAGGTAACGCAGTTCCTCTCCTCACATGGAATCAACAGCTTTTCTATTAGGGTAGGCTTTAATTTAAGGCCAAGGGCAAACTTAAAATCATATGTGGTGATTTTTTTTTTTTAAAAGATACTTTACAGCTCTGATCACTCTCAATTTCCAACTGTGGCAAAGTAGGAGTGGAAAAATTCTCTTAGTACCTTATAGATTCTAGACTGCTGTAGGTCATTATTTTTTTGAATTTTAAGTAGTATTTTATTTGCATCTATGCAATGGTATAACATAGTAAGGCCAATTATCATTTCTCTTTTTAAATACACAGATATACCCCGTGAGTCACATTTATATCTAAAAAAGAGCTATGCAGATCATTTACAACGCATGTATCTAGAACTCAGAAATTAGATACATATCTTGGCCTTAAATAAGATTAATATTAAGACTTCTTTTATTTTAAAAAATGATGGATTTGTATATTAGTTTAAGAAATGTATAAATGTTTAGGCATAATTAAGTTAGAGTTGGATTGTTACTATATTTTAGAACTGACATAATGTTGTGGTTGTTTTTATTATTAATTAATTAATTAAGGAGGAGCCCAGGCCGGCAAACAAAAACACTAAAAGCGTTTTAAAAACATCCTAAAAACATAAAGTCTTTAAAACATGTTAATGTTTTTTTGGAAAAAAAAATATTAAAATGAAACATCTAAAAAACAACGTTAAAAAACAACTTAAAAATATCTTAAAAAGCAATTCCAACACAGACTCAGACTGGTATAAGGTCTCTACATAAAAGCTTGTTGAAAGAGGAAGGCCTTCAGTAGGCATAGAAAAGATAACAGAATGGCTCTTGTCTAATATTTAAGGGGAAGGAATTTCAAAGGGTAGGTGCCACTACACTAAAGGTCCACTTCCTGTGTTGTGTGGAACAGACCTCCTGATAAGATGGTATCTGTAGCAGGCCCTCACCTGCAGAGCATAATGATCGACTGGGCATATAAATGGTATATAAAGGTACCCTGGTCCCAAGCTATATAGGGCTTTGTACACCAAAACCAGAACTTTGAACTTGTTGAAATATGGGTTTGAATTTTAAGGTGAATAAGTAAAACCATAAATACAAAGGGGAGGGGGGGAAGGAAAGAAAGTTATACAGTCTCTGGGGCAGGCTCCCCAGCTTCATCCCACCCCACCTCTTCTTTTTTTGACATAAACCTCTGACATATTTTCCCACAAAGTCATGAGTAGACAACACCATATCTTTCAAAATAAATATGAGAAGAGTTTCTAGGACTAGATCCACCAGGAAGAAAACTGTTGGGAGTGCTCTTCTGGAAGGTGGGTGGTAGTGTTGCACATGAGCTTTCATGCCCTACTAAGGTGATGTAGGGAGCAGGAAACAGTGCTCTTCTGCATGGGTCTCATCACATAACAACCATGCAGAAAAGTGGAAATTGCCAATGTTTGCTTATTCATCCCATGTCCAAAACAAAAATAAATCCAGCAAATGTAGTCGGTATTTGTTGTTGTTTCAGTCTGTTTGTTTCAGTCTGAAAACGATATGTAATTGGTGATATTTTTCCCATTTGCATTGTGTTTACATTGAAACGAATGGCTTTGCATTGAAATGAATGGTGTGGAATAACATAATTAACCATGATGAATAATGTAGTTTTTCTTGAAAGCTGGACTGCAGCAGAACAGAAACAGCAATGCATATGATGAATACAGAGTGGAATGGAAAAAGATGCCTTCTTACATCCCTACCCAGTGGTGAAGGGTTGAGAATTCTGATGGAATACAAAAGCCTCACTCACCCCCATAAAATGACATCCTATGCATGACAAGTGGGACTGCATACTATAGAGGAAAACACACAGAAATGTTGGGGCTCTGGATCACCAATTGCTATATTAAAATGTAAATGTACTGCCTTCAGGTCGATTCTGACTTATGGTGACCCTATGATTTTCATGAGGGTGAGAGGCAGTGACTGGCCCAAGGTCACCCAGTGAGCTTCATGGCTATGTGGGGATTTGAACCCTGGTCTCCCAGGAATCTTCCAACAAAGCAGCCCTCACAGCAGCTGCTGAGCTGACAGAGAAGGCTTTTCTTGCTTGCAGATACTTTGAAAGCAGAGTGCCAATTAATAGGATTACTGCTGAGGAACTTCATTTTTATTTATTTTTAAAAAAACAAACTCCAAAATATGCCTTTACAGTTACACTTCTAAGCTTGAAATCCTGAAGCTAATTGCTTCCTCTCAGGCCTGCTGAGTTTGAAAAAAATATGCTTTTATCAGACATGCCATACCATAAACACTACACATATTTTGCAAGCAGTGTGCTTCTTTCTCCCATTCTTAAATAGAAAAACTCCTGCTTTAGCCACGTTCACTTTACTGATATTAACTAAAAACAATTATTTGACATTTAGTTGTGCTTATTACTAATAAGGACTTTAATTAAGTTGTTTTTGGTGAAATGATTTAGTAAATTAATTACTCAAAAATGAAATAAAGCATTAGTAAAACTATTAAATGCCATTAATAAGTCAATACATTATTCAAATGAGCATTTATTACCAGGAATTACTAAATTACTCAATTACTAAATATTGCTGTACCAATTACTGTACTTGTGGAATGGACAAATTATTGGGTGACTGTTAATAATGTCACTTACAAATTACAATGACAGAAAAGTGGTTAGTAAATTCTTGGTTCTGGGTTCACGTATTAGTGGGAATCTTGTCACAAAATATTCATTCCTTTTTCAAATAAATATGAAGTAGATAATGCAAGGCATCTTATTGGGATATTGTTAGCTAGTGGAAAGGATGCAAACTTACCTTTTTTAAGAAAAGGAAATCAGAATGTTCAATGAATTAAAAAACTTAAAGCTACTGGTATATGGCCACAGCTAAGCTTGCGGAAAACTCTTGCAAGCCTGAAAGTCTTACATGCAATATAAGTTTGTTAAATAAAACATACTGTACTTTTGACATTGCATTGGTTACCACACAGTGCTTTGAAAAGTGGATGAATTTTAGTTCTTGTATGGAAAAAATGAAAGCCATTGCTTGTAGAAGTCCAGGATAGCTTTGTAGCTGATTTCAGTAGGCTCCTTATCAGGTTCACAAATTGCTATTAAATCTTAGCAACATCATACCAGACACAGGTCAGTAACCACCTACAGGTCTGACCCCTACCTCAGGGGAAATGGTACTGTGAGTAGAGTGTGGCATTGTACTCATTTAGGGCAGGTCCCCAAATTACTATTATTAAGGTCTGCATGGAACCTTCATGCAGGCCCTGCTTGGTGCTTTAGCATATAACTAAAAGTGGGAGAACTGTAATGACAGGAAGCAGTCGATCCAATATTCAAATCCTCAAGACTAGGGTTGCCATATTCCAGTTCCACAAATCCGAGAAGGCTAATTTGCATATTATGCAAATTATGCAAATTATTTGCATATTACTATTTGGATTGTCCAGTTGATTTGTTTTTGTGCCTAGGAATTACCACCAAAACCTGGGGAAAGATTTGAGAAATCTTTTTTTAAAAAAACTTACCATTTTCAGCCTTAAATGCCTAAACTCTAGTTTCCAACACTATGGAATAATTATTGATTAAGAGGATTTATATCCTGCCCTTCTGCTGTTAAAAACAGAGCTCAGCACAGCTTACAAATATAATAAAAACAATAAAAATGCACAATCAATATAAAAACATAACACAAAATAGCAACAAACATAAAGTAAGTCAGGGCAGCAGTACGGTTAACCATATACGATATATTTCAGAGATGTGGTGGGTGGAGAAAAACAAGAAGCCAAAATGTTAGGAAAAGGAGTCTTTCATGCCACATGCTCAGTTCTAAATACTGTTGCAGCACGTTTTACAGGTTCCTCCAGTATTACACTGGTGCAGGCACTCAAGACATTCAAAGTACCTTAAAGTTCTTAGGTTTTATAAAAGCAGAGCATTGCTTAACTCAAAATTTCTTCTCCCTTTGATCAACCACATCTACACAGGTTCCACCTCCCTACTCAAAATGAAACTGGGCCTGGAAGTGTGCAACAGCCCCACACATACCTTGTTAATTAGATTACCAATGCCAGGATGTCTGTCTTATTGACTACTCTCCTGCTCCCCCCCCCACCGGGCATCATGAAAGACCCAGTCCTGGGCTCAGAAAGAAAATAAATATCTGGTCCTCTTCAAAGTACTCATAAGCCTCTTGTTTTAATTAAAATAATAATTATAAATTCTTGTTCTTATCACTAATGGGAGTTAATTATCTTGCATATGCTGATGTTGCTTCTATGGCTGTAACGGAGTGAGGTTAAAGATAAGTGAAATGCAAATAGGAAAAAAACAACACAAAAGGCAGTAACACTTTCCTAAATGTAATACCATACCAACCACAACAAGATTCCTATGAGTAAGGCAGAAAACTAAGCATCTCACAACCAGTCAGGATTCCTAACCAAAAACCAAAAATATGATAAATGAAGAAATATTTATATAAGCATGACTATCAAATATATTTATTATTTACACAAACTGTAAAGATATTTATAGTGCAATCCTAGGTTTATTTATTCAGAAGCAAGTCCTAGTGTATTCAGTGGGGCTAACTCAAACAGGGACAGAAATGCAACCTCAAGTGATAAGCAACTTCATTCACACAACCCAAAATTCCGAATCATAAGACTCCATACACGCAGACACTCACACTGCAGATGTATAAATACATACAGCCCATATAACAGTTTATTGTCAAACCAGTTGGTCATTGCAGAAAAATCAGTATTAGTTTTAAAGAAATTAGTATGAGTTTCCTACAGAATAAAAACTGTAATACCTAAGTAAGCCCTGCCTACTTGCTTTAAAATAGGACTGGAGGGGGCCCAGAAAGAGTTAGAACACAAACACAATTCTTTTTTACATTCACTCCAAAGTCCCACTGATTTTCAGCACATTCATAACCATGTCTACCCAAAAGTAAGTCCTATTGAATTCAATGGGATTTACTCTGGGCATATGGGATTAGCATTGCTTTTACAAAAGCAAGTATTGGGAAGGTTTTCAAAACAGTGCCCAGGATCTGACTCCTGCACACAAGAGGAAAAAAACCTGAAATGTATATACTTACCCAATTTATGAGATTTTCAGATAAACGGGGGGGGGGAACCACCATTTTCTGGCATTGCAATGAGGTTTTCTAGACACTGCCTCAGGTCAATGAAACTGAAACACAACCCTGGCTTCACTGATTGGCTGCAATCCTGAACGGGTGGGGTTAAAGCTACGAAGTGCTATACAGTACTGTTTAAAGAAAGGTTTAACAGTTGGGGGGCCTGACGTTTTTATGTATATCTCGAGAACCGGACCACCTAAGGGGCTAAACGGGCGTCAGGTGGCATGCAAAGAACCCGGGTAAAACCTGGCTAACCGGACAATATGGCAACCCTACTCAGGACCCTGTAGGATAGAAAAGAAGATGGAGAAATGGTCTAGGGTTGCCAGGTCTCTGTTTTTGCCCAAACAGTCCAGATTTTCGGGTTCCTCTCCAGGTGAGTTACCCCAATCACAGGATTCTCAGCTTTCATTTTAAAGAAAAGTTTCTAGGTGGTCTGATTCAAGAGATATACACCAAAACATCAGCTGCCTTCCCTGCAACTTTTGTTAAATGAGCTCATAGCTGGCTGCACTAACCCCACCCTTTCAGGTTTGTAGCCAATAAGTGAAGTCAGGGTTGTGATTTACAAGGAATTTGTTGACCTCCAGGCAATAGCTAGAACACAATGCAAATCCAGAAAATGGTTGCCTTTTCCTGCTTGTCTAAAAATCTCATAAATTGAGTAAGTTTATAGCTTTCAGCATTAGCAAAAGTGGCCTTCTCTGTATGTTCTGGAGATGTAGAACAAAAAATCACACAGGATCTTAGTAGGTATGCACAGTAAATAATTTCAGTTATAATAAAAGTGTACATGCAGGGTTTTTTTTAATTTACTTGCAAAAATAGCATATTATACACGTTATCTTTCAAATAATTTTTGAATAGAAATGTTAAATAAGGGTTTGTTGTTTGTTGTTATATGCCTTCAAGTTGATTACGACTTTGATGCCAGTACTTTTCTAATTATGAGGAATCAAACAAGTTAAATTTTTTCTGGGCTGTTGAAGAGGGCAGTTTATTTGTTTAATTCATAACCTGTTTTGAAAACCTTCCCAGTATGAAGCTTTAATCCTATACTCACTTTTCTGGGAGTAAAGCTTCACTGCTAATCCCATGTACTTGGAGTAAAGCCCATTTAATTCAATAGGACTTACTTTTGAGTAGACATTAGTAGGATTGTGCAATAGGACTTTTGAGTGAACTTGAGAATCAATGGGACATTTGAGGGAGCATAGCAAAGGATTGTGTTGTAAATCTTTCTCCTTCCAATCCTCTTTTTAAAGCAATAAGGCAGGGCTTATGTAGGTATCACTGCTTTTATTATGTAGGAAATTAATACTTTAAAAAAATGTTCTGCAATTACTAACTGGTTTTGAAAATAAACTATTACATGGTGTGTATGAATTCTTACATCTCCAGTGTATATGGTGCCTTTCCAATGACCCTGTGAGGTAGGGTTGCCAACTGGAAGCCAAGGCAGCTCACAACAAGAAATAAATCCATTTAAAATCCAATAACCATAAAAACAAGTATAAAACAGTTACAAAACAGCTTAAAGTGGCATGATTCTGAATTTTGGGTTGGGTGAGTGAAGTTCTTATCACCTGAGGTTGCAGTTCTCTGCACGTTTCCCTGTTTGAATAAGCCCCACTGAATAAATTGGGACTTGCTTCTGAGTAAACATGCATAGGAATTAGGGTTGCCAGGTCCATGGCCTGAGTCTGATCCTGTATCTTTAGGAGAAGAGAAAGTCAGCCAAGTCAGGTGTTCTTGCAACTCTGTAATGGGAAAAACCACAAGGTAGAATTCTCCCTTCCCCCTGCACAACTTTTAAAGATACATAAGACCTCTTGGAGGCTGGGCCTGGCAACCTTTTGGAAAAGGAAGGAAGAAAGCAGCTTTCAGTGCCCCCCATCCCCCACCTTGGCAAGCCTAGAGCTGCTAACATGGGAGACTCCCTATAGGCTTAATCACTTAATGGGTTAACACCACAGAGATTAGAAGGCAAGGCTACAGAGTCTTTCCCACATTAAGGGCTCTCTAGACTTGACTCTATAGGGCTAGGCTTGATTTTTAATCTCTATTATAAACTTGGCTTGCTTCCTCTATTTTGGAGCTTGGATTATTCCAGTGGAGGGGACCAGAGAGAAAAAGAGAGAGAGATGTACTGCAGTGCTATGTTGTGAGTAAACAACAACAACAACAACAACATATTGGGGGGGGAATCCAGTGTCGGGGTAAAGCCACTGAAGTTCAGAGAAAACAGGTTCTCTCCACAAAGACAGAGAATATGCGGACCACTGACGAATCTAGTGCTAAATCTGAATTCAGTGGAATTTTTGCCCATCCCTAATTTTAATGTCAGTTGCCCCTGGAAGCTATGTTTCCCAGTATCTCATGACCTGAGGCAGGTGTGTATGGAGGGATAGCAAAGAGAAGGGGAGAAAGTGTGAGAGATCAAGAGATCCTGACCTCTCTTCATCTCAGATGCCACAGCCATACAACTATTATTATTATTATTATTATTATTATTATTATTATTATTATTATTATTATTATTATTATTATTATTATTATTATTATTATTAATAATAATAATAATAATAATAATAACAACAATAATAATACTAATATTAATATTAATAATGATATTTATTAGTTACTTTTTTCCAAAATGGAACTCAAAGCGACTTACAAAAAAACAATTGTGCTCAAAGTGGCTTACAACAAAAGCAAACAATTACAAAAACAATTTCATAATAAAATAATACAACAGCAGTAATAAAACAATAAATGTCACAGCAAACACAAAACCCCTTTTCAATACTATAAGTATAACATTATAAATACCACAGAAGAGGAGAAGGAGTGAGGGTAGAGAGAAGGAAATAGATATCTCTACACTGCAGCTGCCACTACCACAGTAGCAGTCACCAGGTAAGGTGGTTTGGGAGTCAATCATCTCATCATTAGTTTATTTGTATGCCACTTTTCCATGGTAAAACATGTTTAAAGCAGCTGACAGCATCAGGAAAATTTGCATAATAAAATATAGCAACACTACAAGATAATAATTCCTAACAATTACAAAGCATAAGATTTAAATCAATGGTCATACGTACATTAAAAGGTCAAACTTCTCAAGGTAATAAATATATACTAAGAGTAAACAATCCACTAATAATTCATCCTAAAGTCAAACAACAGAAATGCAAATGCAAAAACATAATCCAAATAGCAGCAAAACCAGTACAGTTTAGCAAAAATGAAACATTGCCCCCAGCAACAACTCCTAAATTGGTCTGATCCAGGCCTCACCCTGCTATGCCAGATGGAAATGAGCAAGATGGAAGCAGAGACCAGGTCTTCAAAGGGGTGGTAATTTTAAGAAAAAGACAAAGGGACACACACCCCGTGCAGCGAACTCTGACTTTATGTGTAATTGCTGGGCCTGGTCTTAGTCAAGATGGGAGAACTTATTCATCTTTATGTGAATAATATATCTGGGCTCCTGCTGGTAGGAAGGGTGGGATATAAATAAATAAATATAAAAGGCCAATATTCAATTAAATAGTTGGGCTATGACAAGGATTAGCACATGCACAAAGGTAAATCCCCTCCCTCTCCTCTCCCATGCACACCCTGCGCCATACACAAATCTGCCTCAGAAGGTTGGAGGAATCTTCAGAACATATCTGGGGGGGCCTGGGGGAGAGGAAGGACAGGGAGAAAATGTTCCATTGCACAAGGAGAAATGCTTAACACAAAATGTTAGATACAACCCCAAATAAAGTACTTCTTCACACATGACATAATTAATTATGAAAGTTGCAAGTAGTGATTTAAATTAGACAAGTGCATGGGATGTCCAGAGCTATTGGCCATGATACTACCTGAAAACAATTGTAATTTTTAAAATGGAAGTTTGTATATTAGATGCCTTGTGGGCTCCACTGTGGAGCTGAAAGTCAGGTTAGAAACCATTTTACAAACAAATAAACAAACCTCTGTGTTTAGGGGCCACATACTTTTGAAAACCAGTTTCATATGTTCCTCATGCACTCATTTTAACTGTTTTTACTATCTAGTGGCCCATCTCTCCTTCTCCTTCTCTTGAATACATACTTCGCCAGTTTAAAATAATGCACTGCCTCCAATGGTACTATTCATAAGGTGTTTTAGTTACTACACGACCAAAAACAAAACTTACAGCATCTTGAATGTTAAATTTTTCACACTTGCCCTGAACTAAGAAATATTATGCACAAGTAATTCAAATCACCAAATCAATCATGTTTTATTGATTAGAGACAACATTGAATTTCATTTGACATCAGTAAGAGTAACAGCCTATTCAAGATAGAGTTACAGTGCTGTGTTAAATACTAATCACAGAATGGTACAGAAATGGAAAAGATCTGGATATTGCTGGGTAGTAATAGGCATAGAAAGTAATGCTCAAGATTCTACAACAAAGGCTCTTAGCATATATGGAACGAGAAGTGCCACATGTCCAAGCTGGATTTAGAAAGGGAAGAGGTACCAGAGATCATATCGCAAACATACGTTGGATAATGGAAAGGACCAAGGAATTTCAGAAGGAAATCACCCAGTGCTTTATAGATTACAGCAAAGCCTTTGATTGTGTAGATCATGAAAAACTATGGAATGCTTTAAAAGAAATGGAGATGACACAGCACCTGATTGTCCTGATGCGCAACCTATACTCTGGACAAGAGGCTACTGTAAGGACAAAATATGGAGAAACTGATTGGTTCCCAGTTGAAAAGGGTGTGAGACCGGGGTGTATTTTATCACCCTATTTGTTTAATCTACATGCAGAACATATCATACGGAAAGAGGGATTGGACCAAGATGAAAGAGGTGTGAAAATTGGAGGGAGAAATATCAATAATTTAAGATATGCAGACAATACCATACTACTAGTTATTGTACTCGGGTCCTTCTTGTGAGCTTGTAGGCCACTGTGAGAACAGAATGCTGGACTAGATGGGTCTTTGGCCTGACCTAGCAGACTCTTCTTATGTTCTTATGACCGGGTGAGGAAGCCCTGTTCTTTGACTAATGTCAGTGCAGCTTTTCTTGAAAACTTTAAAGGAGTGAAAAAAGTGGATAAGGAAATATCAACTCATTTGAAATATGGTGTTGGCAGAGCGCTTTGAGCATACCATGGACCACAAAAAAGACCAATAATTGGGTGTTAGAACAAATTAAACCAGAACTATGACTGGAAGCTAAAATGATGAAACTGAGGTTATCATACTTTGGACACATCATGAGAAGACTAGAAAAGACAATAATGCTGTGAAAAACAGAAGGGAGTAGAAAAAGAGGAAGGCCAAACCAGAGATGGATTGATTCCATAAAGGAAGCCACAGACCTTATTTATTTATTTATTAGATTTATTAGTCGCCCATCTGGCTGGTTGTCCAGCCACTCTGGGCAACGTACAGAATAAAAACATACAAATATATTAAAACATTAAAATCTCAACAATATAAAAAACCTAACCCAACTCAAAAGCCTGTCTGAACAGCCAGGTCTTCAAGGCCCGGCAGAAGCTCATCATAGCGGGGGCGTGACGGAGATAGTTTGATCTGAACAGGGTGGTTCATGACAGATGCTATTGGAGGTCACTGATTCATAGGGTTGCCATAAGTCGTAATTGACTTGAAGGCACATATCAACAACAACAATAAGAAATAAGTGTAAAGATTAAACAGAGTCAGAGCAAATGCATCACTCATGTCAGGCCAGCTTGACTAGGCCTTCACTTAGCTCTTTTTATACGATTAGGCTATGTTGGTGTGCTGGTTTATTCTGTCTATTTGCTGTGGAATTGTTTATACTTTTGCACGCCACCCCAATCTCCAAGTGGTGAGAGATCTCTAGGGGTTCCTGCAGTTACCCATGGTTTGGTTTCCTTGGAAAAAAGGCCAGCAGAGACTGTGGTGTCTTTTAGGAAATATGGTTTTTATTTACACATATTCCAACCTGAGCTTAAGATGGACATGTTTACAACAGATGCTATTGGAGGACGCTGATTCATAGGGTCACCATAAGTCAAAATTGACTGGAAGGCACTTAACAACAACAAATAGGCATAGGCTGCGAATATGGGGGACTTGGATCCAAGGGGAGGGGCAGCGCTTTATGTAGAGTAAAACTGAATGCACTCTAGCCTCTGTCCCTGTCTTTTGAATTTCGAACTATGGTAAGGGCTCTGCCTAGGTAAGATGCAAAACATCCTTTAAAAATGTCATTAGAATTACCAAAACTTTTTTTTGCTTCTTTTGAAATTTTTGAGATGTTTTGCCTGAGAAGCGTCCAAATTAATTTCAAATTTCATTTTAGGTTCAGAATAAATTTGATTTAGGGATTTGTGGTCCCTCTTCAAAAATTTTTCTTGTCTTATTGAAACTCTTTTGGCTTTTCTCAAACAGATTCCCAAATTTGATTTGAACTACCTTTTACGCAATACGTTGGTGACTGACAACTCTAATTTATTTATATACCACTGTTCCTTTAAGGACCCAGAGTAGTGCAAATGGTCTCCCTTTTTATCCTTAAAATAGATCTGTGAGGCAGAATAGGAAGAGAGCACAGGGCTATACTTCAGCGGTAGAACACCTGCTTTGCATGCAGAAAGTCCCAGGTTCAATCCCGGGTATCTCCGGGTAGGGCTGGGAAAGACTCCCTACTTGAAACCCTGGAGAGCCACTGCCAGTCAGGGTGGACAATGCTGAGCTAGATAGACCAGTGGTCTGACTCAGTATAAGGCAGCCTCCTATGTTATGATGAGAGACAGAGTGTGCATGATAGCACATTATGGCTGAGATGACACTTGGACAAAGGTCTATCTAAATCCAACATATTAACCGCTATACCACACTGGCTTGATAGCACCTACCATGGGAGTGAGCTAATGGCGACTAGCTACACTGGCTACAGCAACACATTACCCTGAGCCCCTACTCCTTGATAACTGGTTAAAAGACTGCACCCTAAGACTGCAATCCTACACACACTTAAAAACTCAACTGGACATAGCAGGGCTTACTTCGGGATAAACATGCACAGAATTGCACTACACATACAAGAGACTTAAAATTAGCTCCCTTTCTTTAGAAACAAATGTTTGAGTTTTTTCTTTGTTTGAGCAAAATAACTGGTGACATTGTTAACATATTTCCCTTCAGTGACCAAAGCAGCACCATTTTGCTATTAGTTCCAATACTCCTGTTCAGAAACACTGAAAAATGGGATGCTACTGTCCCACAACCTTCTAAGCAGAATATGTTAGAATGGGGAAAGAATGCAGTACCTTTGCCTGTGCTGCAGTTCTTCATAGCAAACGAATCAACGACAGCTACACTTCTATTCCCACTAGCAGTAAATTCCAAGGAGATCCGAAAAGGTTTCTCGAGGTGTCCAATTCTTTCCTGGAGAAGCACCCATCTGATTTCATTGCACACCAAGAAGAGAAAATAGAAGAAAAGCAGGGTAAGAAAAAGAGCTAGCTTGCAAGAAGCGCAGTTCTGCATCTGCCCCATCATTTTGACTCTATACTGGGCTGTCTTCCTATTACTTTTCCCTAACATGAGCACTTGTTTTGTTTTTAAAAAAAATTAATTTAAATTTTAAATATCTATCTATATGTGTGTGTGTGTGTGTGTATACACACACACACACACACACATGAAATGTTTGTTTTGGTGGAAGTTTGTTGCTGTGCAATTCCACAGACAATTTTTAAAAAGTGTGCATGCACTGGTAAACACATACCTTGTGCATGCCCACAATGGACTTCAGGCTTCTAGAACTCACAGATGGTGGGGGGAGTACTAATTGAGGGGAGGGGATAACAACATGCTGCCATGGATGTTCCCCAGCAAGCACCAACCACTCATGGGAAACATCGAAATAGATTTTAAAATCTTAAAATTGAAAGTGCTCATGTGTGGATGACAGCACAGAAACAACTGAAGAGAAAAATCGACTCACGTATGCATCAACACCCTAGCATGGACATAGCAGCTGAGTTGTCCATGTGCAGCATTTCAGGAAATTTTCTTCATGTTACCATAGCTATTTTTGTTAAAGTTTCAGAGGATTGAGATAATTGCTTTACATCGAAATCCAGTCACCTTAAAGCAGGAATGGGGAACCTGTGGTTCTCCAGATGTTGTTACACTCCAGCTCCCATCAGCTCCAGCCAGAATGGCCAATAGTCAGGGATGATGGGAGTTGTAATCCAGAACATATGTAGGGCCACGAGGGTCAATTCCTTACTTTAAACCCAATGATTTAGTGGTTGTCTTCTGTAACCTGCTTTCTGGCTGTAAGAAAATTTTGGTTATGATTGATTAATTCATGCTGGTTTCTGTAACTGTGGTTGCATGGTGATGCAATATGGCCAGAATGGAGTTGTAACTACTTATCTTCTACAGTTTCTTAAGCTGTGCGTGTCCAGCAATTCCTTCCTGTATGCCAGCAACTGAACCTCTACTCCTGGATACAGCATCTCAAGATCACAAACCAGCTGCACCCTTATCTTTCTGCTACATTTTATTTATTTATATTTTACCCTACTTTTCAGCCTCAAAGAAAAACAAAATACTAAACAAGATAAAACAAAATGGGCCCTGCCCTCAGTCTTTTTTATATACATACCCTGGGGTGTTTTTATATATATATATAAAAACACCCCAGGGTATGGTCTTAATACACATCAGACCGCTGCCTTACTGAAGCTAAGCAGGTCTGAGTCTGATCAGTATCTAGATGAGAGACCGCCTGGGAACTATGCAGGTGGGATATAAATGCAATCAAATAAATGTATAAAAAGACATAACATAAAAGGACAATGGATGGGAGGGAGGAAGAAATTAATGCAGGTGCCAGTTCTTAGCTCCTCAAGTGATAATATTATGGGGATATGAAAACACACTTCATCAAAGTGGGGAAGATGAGGTTCATTTTAACATTGATAGTTTTCAGTTTCATGTGGCAGCTATCCTCCAAATTTTATTTATCTATTATTGAACAGAATTTATATACCACTTAATAATCAAAACCTGTATGTGGTTTACATAAAATATACATTAAAATTAGCAATAAGATCAGATATTAGACAATTTAGCCTAGTTTTAAAACATAAAAGCAGTTTTAAAAATATTCTATGAAAAATATTTTGTTTATTTATAAAAGTATTTAGATATTGCTATTCATAAAAAATCAGTGATTTACAACATATATAAATACAGAATAAAACCATATAAAATTTAAAACCAGAAATGATTAACTATTGCAGAAAGATATCTTCTCTATTGCCTGCATAAGCCTGGTAACATAGAAAAGTTTTCAGCAGGCATTTAAAAGTCATAGTCATGCCACTTGCCTCTGTACTTAAAGTAGTTGGACCATTTTTCTATAAATGTCTACTGCTCTCTCATGGAAATGCAGTTGAGTTTTTATTCTTTTTTTCTTTCTTTTTTAATTGCAGCTGGTGTTGTTTTGATAATTTTTCAACAGGCCTTTTCAGGCACCTGTTCTTTTGTTTCTTTCCAGATGACCAACTGCAATAAGCTAAACAAGAAATCTTATTTGCTTTTATGCAGTGTTCTTTTCTCTTTTTGGTGACCCAGAGGAATCCGTGAAGAGAAATTAAAAGAGCCCAAAGAACAGGCCTGTGAAAAAAGTCTCCAAAACTTTTCATCACTAAACATTTATCTCCCTTTTCCCCACTCTAAGACAATATGAGTAGTGTTTCCTGATCCTTAGCCACTCATGGGGCCAGGACTACAGCAGAGGGAGGAAGAGATGCCTGGGCCGTCTGTTCTACTGAGAAGCCAGGCTCTTCCCTTCACCACATTATACTGGGCAGCTGCCATTCCATCAGGCTGAAAAGCAATGCAGGACCACTTGTGTAACTGGGGGACTAGCAACTTGGTCTCTTCCTTTCCCAGCTGGTCATTTGAAGAACTTATAGCTATGTATATCTGAAGTCACTAGGTATCAGTAGGTTATAACACCCATTTTCTTATTTATCCTGACAAAAGGCCTCTGAAGTGTTTTATTCCCATTTTGCAGACTTAATAACATTAGCCTGCAAAAAGTGGGCCTATAATAAAATGTTGCAGTGAGGAATGTACCTCTTCAGGGTGCCATGCATTCTTCAAGGATGCTCAGTTCTATCCATTCCCCCTCCTCCTGGTTTTCCATCCCACACCCCAACAGTCAACTGTATGTGTCTGTTGAGGAGGTGTGAAGAATCTTTTTCAGACTGAGGGCCACATTCCATTCTGGGCAACCTTCCAAGGGCCACATGGCAGTAGTGGGTTGGGCCAGAGATAAATGTGGGTGGAGCAATGAATGTAAATTTTCCCTAGTTTCTAGTTTCCCTAGTAGGCTAGTTTCTACATATCCTTACACCCTTCTCCATGCGGCCAACTAAGAGGCATTATCTAGTCCCTAACTGGCAGTATCATAAGTTGCTATTTGGACTAGGGAGTTTCTTTTTTCCTCTATGATTACTTTTCCTTTAATAATAACATGACTACCATGCTGAGTGGTGTTCTCTAAATATTCCATGACATTCAGTTTCTCAAAGCTTCTAGTACTATGCAAACCCAGGACCCGATTGACAACTATGCTAAATATGCTCTGGTGTATAACAGTAAGAATTATAAAAGAAATTAAAGAACAACAATAAAGTGGAGTGACAAATTGTAAGCATTTAAAAGATGCATTTTTTAAAAAAATGAACGTAAGAGAAAGAAGCCAGTGCAAAGAAAGAAGACATCGTATTTACAAGCAAGAAAAATGAGAGAAGCTCAACATGAAGATACCATAATTTTTTATGGATAAAGGAAGACCAGTGAGAAGCTAATTATAATCATCAAGCCGACATACAATAAGAGAATGAATAAGAATTTTAGTGGTATCTCCAGAAAGAAAAATATTTTAAAAGACCAATAAGTTAATAATAACATGATTTTGAAAGGACCTGAATCTGCAGTCAAGAAAACCAACTTTTTATCCTTGTTACATTACTTGGAAGCAGAAGCTCTGGCCCCAACTACCGCAAAATTTGAAACATGGTACCCTAGTTCATTACCAATAACAAAACAGGAAACATTTCCAGCAATGCTGATTTCCACAAGTTGGATGCCTCTCTCTGTGCAGATGTGCTGGCAGAGATAACAGTATGATGTACAGGTCAGAGAACTGAGGAGTCCCAAATATGCTTCAGCATGAAGCTTCCCATGTTCTTTAGCTCAGCCTTATGTGAGTCTTTGAAACATCTGGCAACAAAGCAGCTGAACCCATGTCACTTGAAGTCCTAACAGAGAATTATTCCCTCAGAAGCAGGGGTCTGAGCTAGCTGTGGAGGTGATTTACACTGAAATGCAGGAGCATTTGTGTGTCACACGAAACATTCCTTACTGTTTCCAAGACAGATGGATTTTAATTCCAGGTACATGGTAGCCCTCAACAAATGATTTCTGTTTCTTTGCTACTGCTAACCCCCTGGCTAAACGTGTCAAGAGTTTTAGGAATTGCTTCTCTGAGTTACTGGTGCAATAAACTTTACTTTCAAATTCTCTAGTCTCTCATAGTTTACCACAGAAACTATATTAAACTTTAGGCACTGATGCTGGGCAGGTTGTTGCTGGAATTCAGGACAGTGGAAGGCCCACTTGGGGCCAGATTAATTTAAAACATCTGCAACTTGAGTGCCTTGAAACAGTTTTGTTTCTGAAGTGAGTGATTCACATGAGAAGACCGGGTGGTTTTCAGGCCAAGTTTTACAAAGCAGGTGCCTGCATCCCAAACAAAATCCCCCGAAGCACAAATACACCACTAATTGCCATTTTTGTATCAGCCACCTTGGCAGAGGTGACACAGAATGAAAACCCCACAGAGTTGTCTTCAATCCTAGAGATGGGGCCGTGGTTGAGGTATACTGCAGGGTCTGCTTGGAACTTTTTTGCTTTTGTTTTTTTGTTGTGGCTGTTTCCCATGTGTGTTCTCTCTCTCTCTCATTCTGAAAAGAGAGGCTTCAGTTCATAGTTCTGAAAACCTAGCTCAAGCCAGACTGCATTTGAAACTAGAATGTCAAAGGAGTGGAAATATCTTGTTCTATAGCGGGATGTGGTACAGGCCAATTTATATCAGCTGCTACGTTAACTATTCATATTTCCATCCGATTTCAGTTAGAAGTCTTTCACCACTTTTGATGCAATAACTTGTTTTATATAAAATAACCCTGCTGCTGAGCTATGGGAAAGGATCTTAAAATACCGTATTATATATTTACTGTACTTCATTTATGTTCTACCTTCCTTCTACAGAATTCAAGGTGGAATGCATAAGGGTTTCCAGGAAAATCTTCCATCCAAACACTGCCCAGACCTCCCTAACTTTAGCAAGTTTGCTGCATCATGCACTTTCAGACCATGGCAGGATTGGGAAAAAAGTAAATGGCTCTGACTGTCTTTGAGGCCTCCTATCAACTCTACAGCACCTAAAACTCAAATCCATAGAGACACAGAATGTCTATATGAAAAGTTGGGCAGGCTCCTGTTTCTTTAATAACTGTGTAGAAAAGGAGATTGCAGCAGGTGGAGTTTTTCCTTAACCTTGCATGACAGGCTGCATGTGCCAAACAATTTCCTCTTCTAGACAACTATTGAAGGCAGAGGTACCCTGGCCTTCTTTGTAGTCATCTGTTTCAGAGGTCATCTGTCCTCTTCTCATTATACACTCACTCTTGTTTCGACAGTATCGTTCCTACTGCCTTGAACTAAAATGTGGGCAGAGAAAAGGTTAAATCTATTTGCTCTAAATCTAGAGCTGAGCGATGTTTATCTCAAACGTATAAAGAAAAGGTCATTACTTTGGCTTAGTATTCCAAGAGTCAAAATATGAATGGGTTTCCATTAAAAGTTCCAAAGGGCTATGATGAAAAGATCCTGCATCTCACACCAAACACATGGGAATGGCTACCCCAGTGCATGTTTATGAGACTTCTGAACTCTGAGATACTCTGACTTTGCTTAAGGTTACCAGAAAATTTTATTTTAAGATAGCCACTTATTCTTTAAAGCCTGTACCTTATTTCTAATACATTGTAACTCTACAAAACATATACTTATTTCCAAGTGTGATGGCTTCACATATTTGCTTAATCAAACATGTCAAAATTCTTATACTGTTACCATCTGCTGCCTGACTATGATGAAGAAAGGTCCAGCTATGAATCTATCACAATGGCAGAAACCAGTACAGCATCAAAGGCATGAATACAAAAAAATCACATCCCCCAAATCCTTTAGGTCTAATGACAGAGCTAAACTTTTGATTCCACATTCTCTTCAATGACTTGACAGGGATATCTGAAGTGATACATTTCACAATGACTTTTGTAGCCCATTAATGGCAAAATATATGTTACTGGAAGAGTCAGTAAAAAGATGGAGCCGAATAAGGGATAATGGATAAAGCAGTGGGGTCTTCAAATAAGCACATTCAAGAGGTTCTCTTTGAAACTGTTAGTTCTGAAAATGATGAACTGGAGCACACAGGTGGAACAATACACTTCCTCCTCCAGTACTCAGCATCATTTGCCCCCTGACAATAAAGATGAATAAATCACTTCTTCAAAATAATGTGTAACCTCTTGAAACTAAAGCCTACGAGGAGCAACAGAATATAGTATTTATTTTTATTTAGAATGTTCACATCCTTGCTTTTGGCTGCAAGATCCTTCAAAGTGGTTTATAACACAGATTAATAATCAAACAGAATAAAAGCACAATAATGTCAAAATAAAATACAAAAGAAATGAAAATTTAAAAACAGGTCAGTACTAAGAAACATTTTCAATAGGATGTAAAGTTAAAGCAACATAAAATCTTGGTGAAATAAAACTGTCTTGACCACTTGCTGAAAGGCTAAAGAAAAGGGAACCAATCCTAAGGCACAGCATCCCAAAGTCTCAGAACATCTACTGAAAAGGCCCTTTCAAGCCTGCTGTCAGCAGCACCCAGCATAGTGAGGCAAATGCAGAGTTTCACGGGATCCATCATAGAGCCCATCACTGATGGTGCTGGCATCCTTTAAATATATATATATATATAAAATGAAAGAAAACGGTTGTTTTGGTCCCCTGCAATGAATCATAAGCCAGTGTATTTATTATTAATTAGACTTATTAGTTGCTTGTTACCTAAAAGGTCTCCAAATGACTTACATTTAAAACATAAATACAAATACATTATACCACAGAAGAAAAATCATGTCCTACAATTCATTAATGTACGTATAACACACATAAAAAGAAAATAAAAATAAACAGTAAATCTCATAACAGCCATAGGAAGCTTTGGCAGCAAACTTACAGTAAAATCTATTCAATCCATTAAACGCCTGGGGAAAGGGTATGTTTTGACCCGGCACTGAAAAGATGTCAACAAAGCCAGAGGCAGACCTCACTGGGGACAGTATTTCATAGATGGGGAGCCACAACTGAAAAATTCCTCCCTTGTCCTCATCCTCTGAGCCTCCCTCAAAGGAGAAACCTTGACGTTAATATAAAAGTCTTTGGACAATGGACTTAACTAAATTTTTGGTTTAATTTGTTTGTATTTAATGTAGAGGTGGTAAAGAGGTTGTCCAAATGCTCCTTGAAAAGCCCAAATGTCAATTAGTTTAATTAGCTCGATTAATGTTTTTGGAAGCATTTAAGCATCTGATTCTACTGTGGAGCATTCAGATAACTACCGAATGTTCTATATTCAGCCTGGTCTTACAAATCAAGACATTTGCTATGCATGGAAAATAAGCCAAAAAAGCAGTGAATTTTACCCCCAAATGAGAATACAAATCAGTGTAAAGTTTTATCCAGGCCAGTAATAAATTAGTTTGCTCTGCATACTGTTTCTGTAGAAACAAGAGTCCCCTGTATTATCTTGTTCACAAGGTCTTTTGTATATTGCACTTCCTAAGAGACTTCTATGTGTTAGAGGTAATATTTGGTCTTGTTTACAGAAGTAGAACAAAGTGTAATGGGATGCTAATCATGTGACACCTTTATTGCAGTCTTTATCATGTTCACTCCATGACACTTATGTGTGACATGTCCTGGCTCCTGACCAGAGAAGCAGACTCAGGACTCGAAGACTGGGTTTTGCACAGAGTTTTATTCAAGAGGTTAGCACAGGAAAGTAGCATCAAAACATACTTGACATGAATTAGGATACAGAACACCAACAGGTGCACTAGACTGTGAAAGCAATGGAAAATTGTTGCAACAAAGCTGTCACCCCAAGACACTCCAAATAAAAGAGAGGGGGTGGGCACTCTACTAGCATTAGCTAAATCAGTCTTTGAGTTAAATCAGCCTTTGAAGCAAGGAGAGGGTTTCTCCGGGGAAAGGGGGATAATTTCACAAGCTGTAACCATCTCTTCTCCCATCTGTGAGACCTTGGGGAAACTGTCAGCTCTGACTCTGTGAGAGATTCTCTCTCCTTATCTCTCTGAAATTGTCCAGCAGATTCATTAAGGCCTGGCTACTGAATGAATAAGCCTGGGCTAGGTGCCAGCAATGAGGGTAGACTATATTCATTGCTCTTCGCTGGGGGGGGGCTGCCTAGGCCTTCCTGTGCACAAACACTAACAGGACCACTGGGCGCAGGGCTGACAGAGGTCTCAGGAAGCATTTCCTCCATGGTTTCACCAGACCCCCAACATTTGCAACCCCCTTCCCTTTCTCCCAATCTTGCCAAATGTTCTCCATGGTGCCCATGATATAACAGAGCATTTTAATCTCTGTTTTATCCATTGAGAAAGTATTGGTATGGTAACTGTTAAAAGTACAATAGCAGGAATTCAGTTTGTAACTTAAGGGTTAAAGCAGGCTAATTGATGCGTACAGACATAGGAAGGAAAACAGGGCAGGCAAGGAGACTGAGAGACTGGAGACAGCTCTCAAGGCAGGCGAAGGCTCCAGGCAGAGGACAGAAACCAGAGTGTGTTTTTGCTGCGAGAAACCAGGACACCTAAAGAGATACTGCTCAATCTAGAAGGCTGAGCAATGTAGTAGGGTTTCTGGAATGACAAAAGGCCAGAGCTTGGAAAAGTTACTTTTTTGAACTACAACTCCCATCAGCCCAATCCAGTAGCCATGCTGGCTGGGGCTGATGGGAGTTGTAGTTCAAAAAAGTAACTTTTCCAAGCTCTGCAAAAGGCAGCAGCAAGTGGAACCACAACAGACAAATGGAGCGGCTACATCTAAGTTCCTCAGAGAGGTTACTCAGAGTAACTCAGAGGCTGGAGTATTGACTTAGGGCCAACAAGCCACTTTGACCACAGCAATACAAAAGACAAAATCTTCCTTGCCAATGGGAAAAACATTGTTATGGAGGGGGGTTGACAGGGATTTATAAGTTTATTTATTTATTTATTTATTATTTGATTTATATCCCGCCCTTCCTCCCAGCAGGAGCCCTGGGCGGCAAACAAAAGTGCTAAGTTGTGCTCTACCATCTGAGGCAAATGCAAGATCATAATGAAGAATATCTTGTATGTGACCGACCTAAAAAGGGGGCTTATCTCACTGAAACAGCTACAAGCAACAGCCTTTCAGTGCACTTCCAAAGGAAGAAGTGCACCATTCAGAAGAGAAGACATTCTAGCCATGGGAGTTACGGGTGACTGCTTGTACAAGCTTATCAATGGTTAAAAAGAAGTTGGAACAGCCTCCCAAATCACCCACAAGTGCATTCACCTCTGGTACAGACATCTAGGGGATAGAAACCCTGAAGCAATCAAGGAAACCAGTAAAGTGTTACCAGGATCTTTTCTCTCTCCATCTTGTTATTTAAGTGACTTTGCTAACAATAGCTGCTTGCTCAAAATCACACTGTGGGTTAAAAAGCTGTGATATAAACTCAGACCTCAACAACATATTACCCAATAAATTAATGAAATAATGTTCAACTAATAAAACCTTTACTAATTAAAAATGATGAACACCCTAAAGAAAATTGCCCATCTCCCTCAGGGAACAAAAGGCCTGCCTTAAATGTTATACCAGGTGGGTAAAAACCCAACAACTTACATGTACATGGTCCACATGGCAGATAATTTAAACCACGTCACTGGTGCATACTGGCAATGTAGTAATGTTGCATGCACTACTGTTGGTTATCCACAGGCTCTTGTGACCCTTTTAAATGTAATGTTGCTTACACAAAGTCCTGCATGACTCTTTTTTTTAAAAAAAAATAGTGCTCATATTTAATGAACCTACAAGCCATGCCTCTGGATTCCATCGCACCCCCCAATGTTAGACATAATATTATGGCCTCCATTGTAGCTTAATACAAAATATTGATAGCCTGAGCAGAGCATCACAAAATTTATGAGACAAGACCCCCTGCAATCATTTATTTTCTTACACAGTTACACCAGGCCTCAAATACAGTAATACCTCGCATTAACGTATTCAATGGGACCAGAGCGAGTACGTAAACCGAAAATGTCCTTAAAGTGAAGCGCTACCTTTTAAAACTTTTTTTCCCTCTCCTTCATGCGGAGCCTCAAAGCCCTGCACTAAAGCCTCTGCTGCTGCGCTGCCGCGCCTCTCAGCTAATCGCGATCGTGCCTCCCAGCTGATTTGCGGTGGCGCGATCGCGTCTATTTCCACCCCACGTGCTAAAGCCTCTGCTGTTGCGCTGCCGCGCCTCTCCCTAACCCTAACCCTGTAAGTGGTTTGCTAGCTGTGTTTCTGGAGAAATACAGGCATATGGAGCATGTATGTTATAGCGAGGCGATGTTAAGCGAAGCGACGTTAACCGGTGTATGCCTGTAGTCACTTTAGCATCTTAATTAATTTTGAATGTAGCCGAATGTGAAATGACAGATTGTTCCATTTTGAAGCTGAACAAGACTATAACAACAAACAGCCCAAAGTATCTGAACTGGGGTGGAGGTAGGGGTGGAGGTAGGGGTGGGGAAATGACAAAAAAGCTACATCTTTATCATCCAGCCAGTAACTCAAGAAAGTGTCCTTGTCACAAATGAATTGAAGTGTATAAATAGGAACCTCACATTTATCTCTAATGCTTTCTTTCTAAGAAATGGTTGGCGACAATAGTTGTGTCAAAGTACTTCAGATCAGCCCTCCTGCTTCCACTTAATTCCATGCATTCCAATGAAGGAATGATGAGAACCTGTTTCACAGAAAAGCCAGTGTGTTAATGAGAGATAAAAATGGGGGGGGGATTGGTAGGATTCTGAGAGAGACTCTTCTCTCAACTAAGGAATGAATCTGTGACAGGAAATCCAAAGATAATCCCCCTCCCTCCACAGATATTGTTCTGTATTTACAGCTGGTGAAATGGCTCCTCCATAATAATGTTGCATGATCAAATCGAGCAGAAGGAACTATCAACAGATGCTGTATGAAGTGTGAACAAATTAGATCCATTCCTAGTTGCAGGACCAAGAAAATGAAAAGAACATTCCATTCGCCTTGGCTGACCATAACCGTTGAGGGAAAAGGAAGGGAAAAAAGAAAAAGAAAAGTGTGAACTGAACCATAGGAAGGCTGTCAGGGTCTTTGCTCATTAGATAAGATAGAACGTATGTGGTATTTCCCTATGATTATTTTTAATTATTCTTGTTAACTTTATTGGGTTTTATTGATCTTCAAATTACTAAGAAGAAATTACAGCAGTTGTGCTTTGCTTTTGAGGTTGGTTATCTGCTTTTTGACAGGATCTATTCTTGACAGAACCTAATTAGCTCCAAATTACTTTGTTTTAGTCTTTCTCAAGGCATGAGCTAGGCCACTAGTGAGGACATAGTGAGACAGTAGCCAAGAAGAGTCTATCTTTTATCTGATCTCTTCCAATGCACATTTTAACAATGCGCCAGAATGCCTCAATTCTTATGTCATTTAGGATGCAGTCCTGTACCTGATTACCCAGGAGTAAGCCCCATTGAACTCATTGGGACTAACTTCAGAGTAGACAAGTACAGTATGCTCACCATCCTGATGTTGCTGAACTACAACTCCCATAATCTCTGACAATTGGCCATGCCTGCTAGTTCCCCACACAGTTGCTCTGTAAGTAGTGTTTTGAAACATCTGTTTTTCACAAGAATTTGCTTTGTACATGGGCTCCTCAAGGACTTCCAACTTGCTGTGGACTCATGAGACAAGAACAGGTGCTGTTTGCCAGTTGATGACCTCCACAAGATTAGAATCAGAATTGTTCAGTACCACAGAACTTTCAATGAGTTCACCAGCCAGAACAAACCCCCAATTTTGCATAGTCCACTAGAACTATATTAATAGGAACTGCCCATTCTGCCTTCTCCAACCACAAATGCAATTTGCCTTTGCCTGTTTCTTATCAGACTGATAACACTGCTTCATCTTTTTTTGTTGGCAGCTTCTGTTCACCCAACATATGAAGTGGATTTGGTGTGCCCCCCCCAAGTGATGCCACTTGGCTGTCAGTCCATCAGTAGGGGAATATCTGCCTATCAGCCTAACTCTTCTATGACAAGCAATCTGTACTTTGTTTTGATTATGTTTGGTAAGGATTAAATAGATATTATGTTGACTTAGCCCACTGACATAGTTTTAAAAAAAAACACTAACATAGTGGAATATCCATTCTATATCAGGAAGCACTTACATTCTCATGCTTGGTACTTTGCAGTGTTCAAAGCACTTCATGTACATTAGGGTAAGTCAGTGTTCCTACCCCCATAGTACAGATGAGGGCTGAGTCTGGACGTGTAACAACTTCCCAAAAGTGACTTCATGGCAAAGATGAGATCTGAACCAGTAAGGTCCTGGTTCACAACTCAGTTTTGTATATATACCACCTGTTTACATGCCACGACTGGGTAGGCTATGTTACACTACCTCTTTACTCCAGCCATAATTGAAAGTGCTAGTGATTACCTTTAAACCTCTAAATGGGTTGAGTCTGGGACACCTGAAGGACTACTTACTCCCATATCATCCTTCCTGCTTCTTAAGAATTATTGGAGAGGATCTTCTCCAGGTGTGATTGATTGGGATGCAACCAATAATTCTCTCTTTTTTAAAAAAAAAAAAGTATTAATTTTCAAAGAGAACAATGTACAACAAATTATATTATCTTGTTCATGCTTTTCTCGAATAAACAACCAAACATAAAATATAAACTTATGCAGTATGATTCTCTGAAAGTGTAAGGTTACCATACCATTGGAGGACACTATTCATATTGGGAGTATCTTACTGACATCAACATTTTCACTGTAATACATGCACATAACCTCTCCACATAGACCCACGCGTACATGGAAGATGAATGATCTCTTTCTTGTTAACAAAGTTAATGAAGGGAGACCATATTTTCTTAAACTTGTCATTTTTTTGTTAGACCACAAACCACTCTTCTATACTGAGTCAAGTGTTCCAACAAAGCAATCTCCCACACCCTTTCTAACCAGCCCGAGTGTGAGGGTCCTATAGGATCTTTCCAGTGCCTCGCTATTTCCATGCAGACTTCAGTAAACAATAAAGTGATCAGCTCCCTATGATTTACCTTAGGATTCAAATCACTCTCTAGGGATATCAACGCCAAGGATGGGTCTTTAACTACATTCTGTAGCATCTCTTGGGATACTTCAGTGAAGATACTTGTCCAAAACTCAGACACCACCCCACAATTCCACCAGAGGTGCATTAATGTTCCTTGTTACTGCATCCCCTCCAACATAATAGTGACGCTAGACCTGTAATGTGAGAGAGTCTAACTGGGGTCCAGTGGCATCTTAATAGGGTTTTTTATATTGTCTCTTGTATATGAGCTGATGTGATATTCAAGGAGGGAGATGTCTCCATTTCACCTCTTCTATTTGGATGTTTGTCATCTTCCCAAGCCCAACAAAAGGTATCCATGTTTCCCATTTTATCATCAATGAGTATCTTATACATAAAGGAGGCTGACCTATTTAATGCAATGTTTGAAGAAGTACAATGCCACCCTAGGCTCCCACTGGGAGGAAGGGCAGGATATTAATACAATGATGTTCAAATGAAGTGAGGGAACGTAGACATACCCCACCCCTTAGTAGCCTCTTAATAAAAGTCATGACCTGTAGAATGCTAAATCAACTGATTCGGAGACCACACAGTTTTTCTCTCAGAGGCTTCAGTTATTGGGCGGCTCCTCTCCACTAGGTCTTCAATCCTGAACAAACCTCTGTCTTTCCGTCTCGAAACTTGGTATTTTTCAGGAGGGAAGAAATCTGGGTGGTCAAGGAAAGGGATTAGCGGGGAGTCTGTGACGCCCTTCCCTGGCTCTCCCTGTCAGGTTCCTACCTGCTCGTGGTTACTGCCTGTCACTAGGCACCACCAGGGACTCCACCAGTCCGGACTGTCCTTTTTTATGGTTTCTCTCCCCGCTCTAGCACAGATCTCAACAGATCCCCCTGCTAGGCAGCACCACCAGTCACATCCTATAACCAGTATTCCCAGAGACTCTGCCTGAGTCTCTCTATCAGGTTACCTCTGTGACTGCGTGCTTAAGCTGTCCCAATCCCTTTGTATCAATGCTGATAATTCTGGTTTGCTCTGAATACTTGTGGTGTTATATTTCCCTTCACCGCTGCCACCAATTGTTACAGTTTCCCTTCAGCCTTGGTCATTACCTTACCCTCCCTTCTGGTCTGTGAAACCCCAGCCAAGGATCAGGCCTTCGGTAAACCAAATATAGTTTTTATTAAATATAACAAAGATAACAAGATTACTTTATAAAGGCACTTAAGCATATGGTTTCATCTATTTCTGGTACTGGTCTTAGTATTAATCCGAACTCCACACTCTCCCCACATCCACCAACTCTCCACACAATCTCCTCTCACAAAACCCACCAAAACAACCCTCTCAAGTCCACCAACATTTCCCAGATTTAACTGTCATTCTTCCTTTTATACTTTCAGCCATTCAAAACACTCAGCCAATCATCCAGCATTCTATTGCCCATTCACTCCCCCTTCCTCTTTCATTCCACTTACCATATATCTCCTATACAAACAGCACTTACCATATATACACTAATACAGGATCATCACATCCCCCCCCTTAAAATAACGGCAGAGTATTATTCCTGTTCCAGGATTCATACGCCGCGTTAACAAATAAAATAAGTCTCTCTGGGGAAAATGTCTTTCTTTGTTCCTCCGTCTGGTCACGTCACGGCAGTCCCAGCCACCTGCCTTGACAGTCCATCGGCCAATACATTGTCTTTGCCTTTGATGAACTGGAAGTCCACTTGATAGTCCTGTAGGGCCCAGGACCACCTCTGCAGCATAGTATTATGGTTTTTCATAGTCTGTAACCATAACAAGGCCCGATGATCCGTTGTTACTGTGAATCTTCGTCCCCACACGTATGGGCGCAAATTATTCAGTCCCCACACGACCGCTAGGCACTCCTTTTGGACCGACGAATAGTTTTTCTCCCTCGGCGTCAGCTTGCGACTCAGATACGCCACTGGATGTCTGGTGCCTTCTCTCTCCTGCAGCAAGACGACTCCCAGCGCGAGGTCTGACGCATCTGTAGCCACGATGAATGGTTGCTCATAGTCTGGTGCTATTAATATGGGTCCTTGGCACAAGGCTTGCTTCAGCAGATCAAAAGCCTTCTGACATTCATCCGTCCACACCACACGCTCAGAACACTTTTTCTTTGTCAATTCATGCAAGGGGGTTGCTATTTCCCCAAATTTTTTCACAAACTTCCTATAAAATCCAGCCACACCTAGAAATGCCCTAACTTGCTTTTTGGTTAAGGGGATAGGCCACGCTTGTATTGCCTCCACCTTGCTCCATAAGGGGGTGATTTTCCCACTCCCCACCTTATGTCCTAAATAGACCACCTCCTTCAACCCAAACTGGCATTTCTTCGCTTTTATTGTGAGGCCTGCCTTTCTTAATGCCTCTAATACTGTTGTCAGGTGTTGGACATGCTCAGGCACCGACTTGCTAAAAATGGCCACGTCGTCGATATAGGCCACTGCAAAATCTGACATGCCTCGCAACACAGTATTGATTAGCCTCTGAAACGAACTTGGTGAGTTCCTTAGTCCCATGGGTAAGGTCACAAACTCATATAACCCATCTGGTGTACTGAAGGCAGTTTTGGCTCTGGATTGCTCGTCTAGTTCCATTTGCCAAAATCCTTTACAGAGGTCTAATGTAGAGATAATGGTTGCTGCCCCCAACAACTCTAACATTGCGTCCATCCTAGGCATAGGATACGCATCTGGGACAGTAATTTTATTGATTAGCCGATAATCAATGCAAAATCTTGTTGTTCCATCTTTTTTCGGAACCAGGACAATACTTGAGGCCCAGGGACTGATAGATTCCCTGATCACTCCTAGTTCCAGCATATCTTCTACCTCCTTTTTGATTTCACTCAAAACTTTCCCATTCACACGGTACGGCATAGATCTGATTGGGGCATGATCTCCAGTATCAATGGAATGTTTGGCTATACTGGTTCGGCCAGGTCTATTGCTGAAGAGATTCCCATAGTTTTTCAAAACTCTCACAATCTCTTCCTTTACTTCCTCCTTCACCTCCTCTGACCATTCCACTTGATCTACCCCTCCTTTGTTTTTGCTTTCCTGTACCAAATCCGGAAGTTCAGGCCCACTTCCCTCAGGGAATAAGGTAACTTGCAACACCTTTGCATCCCTGGTATGGTAAGGCTTTAACATATTTACATGAACCACTTTGTTTTTGTTTAATTGGTCTGTGGTAATTACATACGTCACTGTGTCAAGCTTATCTCTTATGGTATATGGTCCCACCCAGTTAGCCTGTAATTTGTCATGTTTCCTGGGTATGAATGCCATAACCATATCTCCCACATCATACACATGTTCCCTGGCTGTTCTGTCATACCAGTAACTTTGCTTCTGCTGTGCTTGACTCAAATTCTCTTTCACTACTTCCATCATTGATGTTAATTTATTGCGGAATTCCAATACAAAATCTACTACAGATGTTTTGTACTCTCCCAGGGTTCCTTCCCATGAATTTTTTAACAGTTCCAAAGGTCCCCTCACTTTTCTAGTGAACATCAGTTCAAAGGGTGAGAAGCCTGTTGACTCTTGAGGGACTTCTCGGTATGCAAATAAGAAGCATCCCAAACGTTCATCCCAGTCTTGTGGGTGATCTTGAACATAGCTTCTTATCATGCCCTTCAAAACCCCATTGAATCTGGTTCTGTATTTGCTAGGTACTATCAATTGCTTCACTGGTTCACATTCATCCTTTCTCTCAACAGGCATCCACAGTCTATATAAAATCCCATTCTCACACACAACTTGATTCCTCAGTTTGTCAGTGAAAGGAATCTGTTGGGTCAGGGCTTGCTCCTTTATTTGCTTCAAACTGGTATCCTTATCCAGTTCTTTTCTGAAATGCTCTGTCTCTTCCCCAGAGACCATTTGATACAGTTTGTCTCCTTCAGCAGGCCTGCCAAGGGTTGCTATGGTGACCTGAGGCTCGCAAACAGATTCCACCCTGTTTGTTTCAGCCTGTGTTAACATGGCTTCTGCTTCTTTGCCAAGCTGCTGTCTGGTCACCACATATATTTTCCCTTGTGCCCCCATAACATCTCTTCCCAGTATCACTGGTTCTTGTTGGTGGTCATTAATACCTACTTTATAATCTCCCTCTCTGCCTCTCCACTGCATTTTCACTAGGGCCACAGGTAAGCTTTCTGGTCTACCCCTCACTCCTTGAATAGTCACCGTTTCCTGAGGTAATATTTCCTCAGATTTTATTAAATCTGGCCTCAGTAACGTCTGAGCGGCACCAGTATCAAGCAATGCCCAATAATTTGCCCCTTGTACACTCACTTCCTCTCTCAGACTTGAATCAAGGTCTGTTACTTCTGTCCAGTTTATCTGGCAGAACTGAACCTTTTTCGTCGTTAGATCTTTTGGTTCTGTTTTTACTGCCCTTGCCTGAGCAGGATTACTAATGGGGTTGGCAACCTCACATTGAAAACGTAGGTGTCCCGGTCTACCACATTTGTAGCATAATTTCTCCTCTGTTTTAGGGTACACAGATCCACTCTGGGGTGTCCTGTGCCCTTCAGATTTTACTGGAGGACTCACTCGCTGTGGTACCACACCCTTTCTGCTGCCACTATATGGTCTGGGTTTAAAATCTCTTGATGTTTTCCCCACCCAGCCAGTTCTATTGGAGGCAAAGTGATCCACCATCTCTGCAGCCTCCTGCACCGATGTAGGGGAATGGTCTTTGACCAGGAGCCTTATTTCTGGTGGTAACTGATGGTATAATTGATCCAGTATCATGAGGCTTTTCACCTCTTCCACTGACTGAGCTTTGGCACTACTCATCCACTTTCCAAATATATCCATCAGCTTTGCTCCCAGTTCAACAAAAGACCTCCCTGCTTGGATCTGACAGTTTCGGAATAACTTTCTAAAATAGTCAGGTCCCAGTCTGAATCTTTTGTAGACTGCCTCTTTAAACTCAGCATAGGTGACGGGCCTGTCTGAGGGGAAATATTGGTATACCTCTGCCAATTCCCCTTTGATCAGGTTTGATAAATACTGCATGTATTTATCTTCAGGTAGCCCCCACAACTGAGCTGCCTTTTCAAAGGTTGTGAGATAAATTTGAGGATCTTGACCAGGCTCATAGACAGCAAAGTCCTTTGGAGTAATTTTTATTTTTGCTCCATCTCTGTCTTTCCTTGTCTCCTCAGAGTGAAATTTCTCTCTATCCAATTTTAATCTTTCCCCTTGTATCTCAGCATCCACTCTCATTCTCTCAGTTTCCATCCTCAATCTCTCAGTTTCTAACTCTCGCTGTTTATCTTTTTCTTCCGTTTCAAAGACCCTCTGCTTGTCTTTTTCCTCAGCCTCCCTCCTCATTCTCTCAGTTTCCAACTCATGCTCCCATCTTAACTTCTCTCTCAAATACTCTATATAAGTGGGATTGCTTGAGTATCCTTCTGGGGTCTCTTCCCTGACAGGTTGTTTTTGCTGGGCAGTTGCAAATCCTATAAGTGCTACCCTCAATTCATCTACCCCTTTACCCTCGTGAGGTAAATTGAATGTTATGCACTTCTCCACCAGCTCCTCTCTTTTCATTTTTATATATTCAGCCATGGTGTTGGAGTTCACTCACTCTTTGCCACACACTCTTTGCCAGTCACTCTCACAAGTAATCTTGTTTTGTTATTTCTGTTTGCCCCACCACTGTTAGGGATTCTCTAGTATTCGTACCACCGCTACAGCCAACACCTGTGACGTAGTCTCCTTTGTTCGTATCCCACCGCTACCACCACATGTGATGCCCTTCCCTGGCTCTCCCTGTCAGGTTCCTACCTGCTTGTGGTTACTGCCTGTCACTAGGCACCACCAGGGACTCCACCAGTCCGGACTGTCCTTTTTTATGGTTTCTCTCCCCGCTCTAGCACAGATCTCAACAGATCCCCCTGCTAGGCAGCACCACCAGTCACATCCTATAACCAGTATTCCCAGAGACTCTGCCTGAGTCTCTCTATCAGGTTACCTCTGTGACTGCGTGCTTAAGCTGTCCCAATCCCTTTGTATCAATGCTGATAATTCTGGTTTGCTCTGAATACTTGTGGTGTTATATTTCCCTTCACCGCTGCCACCAATTGTTACAGTTTCCCTTCAGCCTTGGTCATTACCTTACCCTCCCTTCTGGTCTGTGAAACCCCAGCCAAGGATCAGGCCTTCGGTAAACCAAATATAGTTTTTATTAAATATAACAAAGATAACAAGATTACTTTATAAAGGCACTTAAGCATATGGTTTCATCTATTTCTGGTACTGGTCTTAGTATTAATCCGAACTCCACACTCTCCCCACATCCACCAACTCTCCACACAATCTCCTCTCACAAAACCCACCAAAACAACCCTCTCAAGTCCACCAACGTTTCCCAGATTTAACTGTCATTCTTCCTTTTATACTTTCAGCCATTCAAAACACTCAGCCAATCATCCAGCATTCTATTGCCCATTCATTCCCCCTTCCTCTTTCATTCCACTTACCATGTATCTCCTATACAAACAGCACTTACCATATTTACACTAATACAGGATCATCACAGAGTCCCTTAGAGTTAATATTTTTCCCATCTTCACACCACCAAGGTGGTATGAGTAAAGGGATTTACTATTTTATGAATAGCCACCCATGACAGGTGTAGAAAGGGGAGTGATTGGAAAGAGGGCTGCCTTGGAATCAATTCGATTTGAATCCATGGGATATTTACATTTCTGTTAATGATATGTACCATCTGCTTTAATTGAAACGCATCATAGTATAGCTGTAAATTAGGCATAGCGAAGCCACCTTTATGTTTTGGTCTATATAATGCAGGCTTAATGAGCCTACTCCAGTTTCCACAATAGACAAAATCATTAAGTATCTTTTGCCAAGCATTTATAGTTTTGTGTTGTAAGTGGATAGGCAGGGTTTGGAACAGAAATTAAAATTTGGGAAGAAAAGACATATTGACCGATGCTATCCTTCCCAGACAGGAGAGATTAAGGTGTTTCCAAGAATGTAACTCATTTAACACTGAGTTGCGGAGGTTACCAAAATTTCCTCTATATAATTGATTGAGGTCTTTTGGAATACTTACTCCAAGGTAACAAAAGCCCCCATAGCATGGAATCCCAATTGATGATCTAAAAATTTGATCTCTCTCCCATTTAGGCATATTTAGAGGGAGGACCAGCAACTTAGAATAATTAATTTCAAGGCCCGCCAGTTTATGAAAATCTTCTAGGATTGCATTTAGGGGTGATAGAGCCTTCATGTCATCGGCAAATACTTACTCCCTTTATTTCCAGATGGGATCTAATGTTATTTGCCAATACTTCAATAACAAGTGGAAACAGCAGGCATGACAATGGACACCCCTGCTTTGTGCCTCTACAAAGCTTAATACTTGAGGAGTCTAGCCCATTAATGCCTATTGTTGTTTTCGACTCTGAATAGTATTGGTGGATGAGATGTAAAAATCTCTCCCCAAAATTCATTTTATGTAATAGACATTCTAGGAAGCTCCATTCTATTCTATCATGAATAGAATGATATCAAGGCTGCCTTCATTTTTTTATTAGTAGCCTCATGGACTGTATTTAACACCCTTTGAATGGAGTCCGCTAAGTAACATTGTGGAATAAATCCCATCTGGGCTGAGGAGATGGTTGTATCAAGATAATGGAGCTCTGTACCATGGGAAGTCCATTCGGCCTCTTCTCCCATGGCCTTCTGTCGGCAGTTGAATACATATCCAGCAAAGAGTAATGAAATGTATCAATCTATTTTAAGTCATTCTTATCTCCCTGTTCTCCCTCCTTTATCAATATTTTATTGTACTTTATATGCATGTGTTTTTCTCTTTTTTTAATGTTGTAAGCTGAGTCCTAAATGTAGTGGAAGAACAGAGTATAAATGTATCATAAAACACCCAAACACACAGAGTAGTCTACTTCTGTAAATATTATTACCTAGCTGTTTCACCATAATATCCTTATGAGAGTGATTCTGTTGTACACTGTCATCCTCGTGCATCCTCTATACAAGGGAAAAATCAAGACTGTGTTCTATAGAGCTTTTTACATACCCTTCTTTAGTAATAAGACAGCTAGAAATTATTTCAGTTGATGAAAAGAATAAGCCATTCTATAGCATCCAGTTGCCAGTCTAATTTTACTGTGGGAATCTTATTTTATGAGATTCTAAGACTTCTTCAGAGTTTTAGTCAGTGCTGATCTAAAGTCAATGCATTTTTTTTAGTTGACATAAAAAAATTCTTCAGAACTTTAATTTCTGTAGTAATTGCTGATCTAATTATTTTCATCTCTGTCCTGACCCTGTAAAGGCTTTATTCTATGAGCAGGTTTGATGGAATCAACCTCAGAAAGCCTGATGCAATACTCTTTAAAATAAAGTCTTGCAATGAAAACTAATGAGAGTTGGACAAGATCCTGCATGGGATCAATGAGTACCTGAATGGCCTTGAAGAGATGAGCGGATGCACACAGAATGATAGGTAATCTATCAACATAAGATCAGCTTTCCTCAGCTTTCCTGAGCTTCAGTGATAGACTATCAGTCCCAATGTTCTGTAATCTATGAGGGTCAATACCAGAATCTATCAAAGAACAAAGCATCATGTCTTTATTATTCACTGGCAACTTCCAGTCCATCATTTATTGGTACCTTGGGTCTGATTGCCTTGCCCCCCCCCTCTCTCTCTCTGTGTGTGTGTGTGTGTGTGTGTGTGTGTGTGTGTGTGTGTGTGTGTGTGTGTGTGTGAGAGAGACAGAGAGAGAGAGAGAGAGAGAGAGAGAGAGAGAGAGAGAGAGAGAGAGAGAGAGAGAGAGAATAAGTGACTGACATGACAAACATAGGCTTCAAATTTAGATAAACGTTTTAGCTTCCACCTAAGTCATTAACACATTTTCAAACTAGGTACTAGGAGCCAAGGTGATAATTATAGAAATTCTAAGGAGGAAAAGAACTCCCAGGACAAAGGACAAGAGCTACTTCTGTGTAGAGAGTAGATTGTGTACTTATACAGTTTTTTAAATTTTTTGTACCCTGGTCCTGATTTTCCTGTCCCTTATTTCTTAGGTTATTGCTGTTGTATATGTATTACGTTTTACAGTTGTACCTGAGATAAGCAGGTAATAACTTATGTTGTAAGACTTTGTATTTTATTATGCATTTCTTCTTATTATAACTGCTTTAATTTTTGTATTGTATAGATATTATGTGATTTATTTATTTATTTATTTAATATATATTCCGCCCTTTCTCTCAGTAGGAGCCCAGGGCGACAAACATAATCACTAAAAACACTTTGAAACATCATAAAAACAGACATTAAAATACACATCTTGCAGCTTGCCCACCCAGGTCTCGGTAACGCACCAAATCGGCACCTGCATATGTGATCAAATCATGGATGAGTGTGGTCTTATTGTGTACTGATCTGGCGTTAAACAGCAGCACACACAGGCCAGTGGGCACAGCAGATGAGCAACAAGGAACCCGTCCATGAGAGGAGTGGGAGCGAGGAACAAGGCATAGATAGCTTTGCCCTTGTCTTCTATGGTAGTTTACCACCTCCCCATGGCTATACCTCCCTCTACCCATGATCATGAAATTGGGGTGGCATCACCCATGTTCTTCCTTACCATGACTCCTCCTAAATACCTGATATGAACCCAGCAAGAGCACACCAACAAAACCTACTTGAACCAATTATCCCAGTAGGCCTCTGAGAGAATTGGGAACAGTCAGACCCACTCAACATTTTTCACACAGGGCACATCTACACACCCAGGGAGGGCCAGCCTTCTGCCATTAAACAGACTCTCACTCTGAAGGCATCTGGTAACTTTCTTCTGTCATTCAGTTCACTGCACAGGAACTACACATGCGCCATGCACCCTCCCCACTACCAATCTCCTTCAGATTGTTTTTTTTTTAAAAAGAGGGGGTAGTGCTCTTGCCCTCAGGACTCCCTAAGAGACTCTCCAAGGGGCAACCCCACCAGCAGCAAACCCGCCACCCAACGGCAGCCAGGCTTTTATGCCCCCTGACCCAGCCAGGAGCAAGAGGCTGCAAGATTGACTGATTCAGGGTCAGGCAGGGGGCCCCAGTCCTTGCAGCACTTACCAGGGACTTCAGCTGTCTCGAGAGATGGCAATCCAGAGCAGCGAGCCAGCCAGCAAACACCCAGATGCTCAGGTACTCACTCCCAGGGCAGGCCTTCTCCAGTCCCCCAGTGCTGCAGCTGTTCCCCATATATTGCTTGTTATGTTCTATGTTGTAAACCACCCTGGAATCTCTTGACAAAGGGTGGTATATAAATTTAATAAATAAATACCAAATGCCTTACTAGTGTTCTGTCTCCAGCCATTAAGAACCTAAGAACATAAGAAGAGCAACTGGTGTTTGCAAACATAGTGCTCTGCCTTTGACAGCGGATTAGTAAATCATTGATAGCCTTATCCTCCATAAATTTGACTAATCTTCTTTTAAAGCCATCCAAGTTGGTGGCCATCACTGCTTCTTGTGAGAGCGAATTCCATACCAGTGATGGCTATGCTCTACCTTCATAGTCAGAGGTGGTATGCTTCTGAATACCAGTTGCTGGAAATCGCAAGGAGGGGAGTGCTCTTGCGCTCTGGTCCTCCTTGTGGTTGGCCGCTGTGAGAACAGGATGTTGGACTAGGTGGGCCATTGGCCTGATCCAGAAGGCTTTTCCTATTTTCTTACTTTGTTCTTGAGAAACATCCATGAACAAACTCCTCTGGGTTGCTGTCTTTTGTGACAGCTGAAGTCCCTGGTAAGTGCTGCAAGAAATGGGACCCCCTGCCTGACCCTGACTCCAGAGAGAGGCTGCAGTTAATTACGCAGCCTCTTGCATCAGCTCCTGGCTGGGTCAGGAGGCATAAAATCCCTTGGGTGGTGGGTCTGCTACTGGTGGGGTTGTCCCTTGGGGAGCCCCTTAGGGAGTTGCAAGGGTGCTACCCTCTTCTATTTCTTTTTTGTTTTTTTTCAAACCAATCTAGTGGTAGTGGGGAGGGTGTATGGCTCATGTGTAGTTCCTGTGCAGTGAACTGAATGATAGGAGAAAGTTGCCAGATGCCTTTAGAGTGAGAGTCTGTTTAAACAAAACAAAACAATATGTTTTTAACCTTTTTTTACAGATGCCCTGAAAGCTTTAAAATGTTTTTAAAGATGTTTTAATGTGTTTTAAAGTGTTTTTATGATGTTTTAAAGTGTTTTTACTGCTTTTGTTTGCCACCCCGGGCTCCTGCTGGGAGGAAGGGAAGGATATAAATCAAATAATAAATAAATAAACAAATTAGTTGATTGTCCCCACAAGACACATGACACAATAGCTGAGTTAACTAAGGGCTACAACATTTGCTTCAGTTTTGTGGAATATTCCCCTTTAAATTATATGCCATTCCCTTATATGTGCTTTTAAATTATATAAAGACTGGACAATGTCTACCACCTAACCTTCTGTGCAACTCATCTTATGATTTACACTTCATGCACACAAGAGTTTGGTACATGAGCCAGTCTGTAAGCCTCCAGAAGTAAAATTGTAGAAGATGGAAAATATGTTTCTTTCATCTCATGTGGGAGATTGACAACAACAGTGCAATTCATGCTCGTGTAACATATTTTTGTAATTATGATGTAGCTGAAGTTTCACATGTGATGTGCAAATAAATTAGATTTTTATAATGCTTCCTTAATGCCTGATTGCTTTTCAGATTCACCTCCTTCACACCCCTCTTTCCCTTGTATATACATGAGCTTGATTACACTTAATTTTGCTAAGTGAACATCACTAGAAATGAAATTGTATTCCATGAAATCAGAAGGTAACAAACTGCTTGGAGAATAACAAGTAAAACCATTACTTCCAGAATGCTTTCAAATCTAAGAGTATTGTGATGAGGCAGTTAATACTCCAAACAATACTCCAAAAAAACCACAAAGATTTTTATTCCATTTTACCAAATGGGAAACTGCAACACAGAGAGATTAAATTACTTGCTCAAGTCTAGACAGTAAGGGTCTATCTACAAACAACACTAATGGCACTATTTGCAATCACACCATTTAAATAAATAAATAAATACCAGGTGCATTGGAGAGGATATTCATAGGCACTGCAGGGTGCAGTGAGAGGAGATTTCAGCCAGGCTAGCCAATGTGGAGCCTTTAAGATGTTGCTGGATTACAGCTCCCATAGTTCCTGACCACTGGCCATGGTGGTGGGGTTTATGAGAGTCATAGTCCAATAACACCCGTAGAACACCATGTTGGCTATCCCTGATTTAAGCCTTTTCTTCCCAGCTGTGATCTTAGTAAAACACACACACACACACACACACGTACGTACGTACTTGCGCGCGCAACAATTAGCAATGGGGGCAGAACACATCTCAGTGGCATAAAATGCTAATCATGTCACTAGCATTATGTGTAGTTACAGCTTAACTTGGCAGAAAAGCTAAGTATTCACAATGCAATCCTATGCAGGTTTACTATGATTTCCACTGTGTTTAATGGGGCTTGCACCCAAAACAATCTGCATAGGATTACAGTCTCAAATGTGTATTTCCTATTCATGCAATAAATTAGGGGTTCATTCATATTAAGGTCACACCAATTGCCAAATAAATACAGCTACTAAACAGCTTTTGTTGGATCTCCTCTCTCTGACTCATCTCATCTCTGCTGTGTTCCCCATACATAAGTATCTCTAAATTGCACTAATCACTGCAAATCCTGGTCTGAGCCACATTGCTTCCATAAAGGGCATTTTACTATATTAATCATGGATAGATAGAATATATACTGACAGGTAATGTTCTAGATATTAGGTTTACCTCTTCCATCAAAATGTCACGTAAAGAGGCAAAACAACAGTCCAAACTCGAGGAGAGGAGAGGAAACCCAAGCCACCAAAGTTTCATTCTGACACAACCTCAGATCCTCAAAATATTTGGAGATAATCTTATTTCCTCTTGCAGATGCCACCATTATTAATGACTGAGTCTGACAAGCTTAAGATAGCCCAGGCTTTAAAATGGATTCCTGCACTTAGCAGGGGCTTTAAAATGGATTCCTGCACTGAGCAGGGGCTTGGACTCGATGGCCTTACACACCCCTTAACTCTACTGTTTTATGATTCTACGACCTCCAAATTTAGAGCTACTTCAACTGATTGATATGAGGTGATTTGAAAAACTTCCCCATGTAGAAAACAAACAACAAAAGTAGCATGAATTAATCCATCAAGTGGATCCATTTAAAAAGTACTTTTGAGAAATCTCCACATGGTAGCCATATTGTGAAAAGTGGTCTAAAATGTTAGGGGGGAAATCTGAAGGAAAGGAAGGGTAGAGTTGTGTGCCATTAGTGTACTGATGGGATCACACACTGTATAGTTACCACATTAGTTTACTCAGTGGGTTCATGCATACTATGAATAGGCTACCTCTTTCAGCCCAAGGGCTACACGGTCCATACCCTTCCAGGTCATAGGTGGTGCCAGAGGCAATAGGCAGAAAATGGATACGTCTCCTACCTTTACACAACAGGTTACTTTCCAGCCATGCAAAAGTCAAAGGTTTCGACACACATACACACACCATCCATCCATCCATCCATCCAAGCAAGTGGCATTATTACAGTTCAAGGACACCAGACAAAAGCACTCAAGGAGGGCATGGGTCAGAGGTGATGGGGATGTGGGCATGTCCTGGGGAGAGTCCCAAGGGCTTGATAAAGAGATTCCCTACTCCAATATACACATTGGACTGAGAGTATACAAGAAAAAACCTCACAGAACCCATAAGATTGGCCCAACTACCCTTCATTACTCGATTAGCCTCCCTTGACATAAATGGATGGTGTAATTGGAAAACAGTGTCAGAAACGTCTACAAGGTCCAAAAGCTGTGCCATGACATCATGGCCAATAGCAATGTAAAATATTGTAAGATTAATAGAATGTAATTAATGGAATGTAATTTCCCCCATTAAGGTTTAGATACACATCATAGACCAAGGGAAAAGTTGGTCACTCAGTGCCAACTCCCAACTAGCAAGTGTCCAGGAACAACATAGGTGTGTCATAAACTGGGAGGCAAATACTTACTCTATGAGATTGCAGATGAAATGGTAGCTAACCTGGAAATCAACACAAACAGTTAAAGGGGGTTAACAAACTCCAGCAAATGGCATCTTGCCAACCCAAAAACTACACAGACTATTCCAGCTAGCAATGGCACCTGCTGCCTGAATGCCCACTTTTTCCCAAATGGATATCCGTTGGAATCCATTTGGGTCACCTACCTTTTCCCCACTCTACATCTCCAGGCCAAGTCTCATACACCAAGATCATATTTATCTATGAGGTTACCTATCACAACACATTGTGTGAAATATCTCCATATGGCATCTCATATGAATCTACATGTATTTTAAGATTTTCCTTGGAGTTGATGCTCCAGGTCCTTTCACAATTTGAAATATAATGGAAGGTTACTCAGGAGGTCTTTTCAGCTGTGGTAGCAAAGCTGTGGGACTCCTTCCCAGGGACAGATCATTCCACCCTTCTATTTTAGTGATCCAACCCTATGTAAAGGCTATTCTTTTACAGAGAGCGTTTGGGGTTCTCTGAGTTTTGAACAGACCTTCATTTTTCATTGCTCTACTGAGCTTTTTCTGAGTTTTGTTGCTGGTTTTTGTTTTGTTTCCTGATGCTGAATTTCTTTAATTCATTTGTTCTTTGCGTTATGTATTATTTTATATAACAGTATATTATTATGCCGTTTTAATATGCATTTGATGTTATTGTTAGTTGCCTCGTGGAGCCTTTTTGGTTCAAGAGGCTGGATAAAAATATTTAAACAAACAAACAAGACTTGTGGATAGATTCATTCAGGAAATCCTTTTATTTTGTACAAAGAACAATGTGGAGCTCCATTGCTACACAAAATATGAGTAATAAACGACCTCTCTCTCTATAAGAAACATTAAGGCTGCAGTTCTAACCCCACTTATCTTGGAGTAAGCCCCACTGAATTCAATAGTACTTGCTTCTGAGTAGCCATGGTTAGGACTGCGCAGTAGGGTTGCAATTCTATACCCGCTTACCAGTTCTATACCCACAATGGGTGTTACTTTTGAGTAGACAGGGATTGCACTGTGTGACTGTGAACAAGGTAAGTAGGGTGGCATGAGCAACAGATATTCCTGTGGGGAAAAGCCAAAACAAATGATTACAGATGGAAGAATGTACAGGAGTCACCACAATATCTGAAGTTGGAAGCATTTTGAATTAATTGAATAGTTTAATGGCATCATCAAGGAGACCCATTCAAATTAAATTGCTATTACACAGTGCAGAGGTGAAGATTCACAGGGAGGCTGAAGAGGACTGTAAGTGTCAAACTAGTTTTGCATTTATGGGACAACCTTTTTTTGTTAAAAAAAAAAAAAAAACTTCCAGAAAACACCAACTTCTTTAAGGTTCCAAAGAAGAGATGCTACATATAGCTCATTTCACAGCTCTTTCAAAGATATAGCTCATTTCACAGCTCTTTCAAAGACTTCCTAGATATAGGTAGGTGGTTTTTATTACATATATTTCAGAACAGCAACTCAGTTTGATTAGTAATTAATTGAAATATTCTTGGGGTCAGAGAATGGCTAAAGGGGTCTGAAAGTCTAATCCTCCCTGACTCTGTAATAATCTGAAAATGTGTACTTCACAAACCAAGGACAGATTTATATGGTCTAAAATTTCTTGTTTGAATGTAGAAAATGTCAGCTTTCATTTTTATTGCAAGTGGAGTCTAGCCAAGTCACTTGAAGTTTGCCCTGTGCATCAGAAAATTTGATGGGTATAATGAGTGTATGATCCACAGCTGTCAGAAAAGGGTTTCCTTGAATATATTACTTTAGTCTTAGCGTATCAGAGCTCTTGAAACAAGAAACCATGTGAATAGCTAACCACACATGGAGTCATTGGTATGATACATTCCCCATCTAGTTCAGATCATTTCATTTTACCAAGGAAAAAAAGCTGCTCTCTCTTGGTACTTTAAAGCAGTGCACATTTTCAGCATTTGCATCCCCTCCTAAATATTTTATTTTTCTGCATATGAATTTTTTTATCCCACTCTTCCAGAGCCTACACATCACTCAGGGTGGCTAACAATTAAAAGCAACCATAAAATACAATAAAGATGCAAATGTAGAATATAATAAAAGCAGAGACATTTGCAACAGATAAAATAGAGGCAAGAGATGAAAATGTATCTATCTAATAAAACAAATGCCTGCCTAAACAGGGTTTTGCCATATGGCAAAAAATGAATGTTGCAAAAGATTTTTTGCATACAGAGAAATGCATCATTTTAGCTCAGTCCTAGTATTAATCATGTTTCATTAATGCCTAATTATGTTGTTATACTGCTCCCACCATTCCTCACCATTGACTATGTTGGCTGGGGCTGATGGGAGCTGTAGTCCACAATATCTGGAAAGGCACCAAGTTGGCTTACGCTGCTCTAAGTGTTAAAGGATGAACTGCAGCAATTCCATCAGGCTATAGAAGAGGAGAGAGATAGGAGTGCAGGGCCTCTCCATCCGCTCTGCTGAAATACCAGCTCTCCACATTTCTGCAGAAATTTAATTTTTAAAAAAATCTTCATGAAAATTCTCCAGCATTTTTGTGGAAATTTCTACTAAAACATATTTTTGGTGGCAGTTTTAACTAATGTACACATTTTTGCAAGCCATTTCTCATCATATAATGCATTTTTGTATATTATTTTCACTCATATATTTATTTTATGCACACTTTCCCCTAACATATCCAGTTTTGTAAACATTGGTTGGTGAACTGCATTGCAAAATTCAAATAAGTGTGAATTTCGACAGATAGCTGTGTTTAGGTTCTCATATTGTTTTGGAAAGTGCGGATTTGATAGATTTGGCTTCAAATGTGAACTGAATCAAAATTTTTATCCATCCCTAGTCCATGTTTACATTTACTGTGTGTACACTGAATTGCATGGTAGTGTGATAAGTGTAATGACCCCAGGGAGTCAGACCTCTTATGATCAGAAGGGACTAGACTGAAACACCAAGGAAGAAGGCTGGGTGTGGGAATCATCCAAAAAAGGAGCACCGGAAGATGACACTCTGCCAGAGACCTTAGTGAGAGGAGAACCTCAGGAGTTATTATATGTTTTGCCTATGCAGCCCAAGGAGGTTGCTCTGCCCTGTTTCTGAGACTCTGAAAGCATCACTTCCAAACACTTGGCAGAACAGGAGAATTCCTCATCAGTGCTGGCACCGATGCTTGACTAATTGAGCATGGCCTCTTTAGGAACTGACAACTCTGGGGATGGTGATGCAACCTAGAAACTCTGACCTGTCTTCAGCCTATTTAAGTTCTCAGTCAGTGTAGGCCTTGGCTCCTTACTCTTGGATGCCTGATCTAGCCTGAATTTCTCCTAACTCCACTTGGCATTGTCTGTAGTTCTGCTTCCCTGCCTGAATTCTTGCACTTTTTCAGTTCTCCAGGTAGACTCTGGTAGGAACAAGACACTGCCCTGGTTTGCAAATACCATTAAGCCAAAACATGGCTTAGCACAAATGCACAAGCATGCAGCCTCCAAGAGAGGAGACTGCAACCATTTTACTCTTCCCTGGCCATTCTGCTGCCGTGCTGAGCTCATCCACAGTTTGATTTACCGTGCACACTCGTGGCTTATATCTCTTAGGGCTCATCCAGATGACAGCAAAATGTGTGAAACGCCCACCACGTGTGTTCATTATTTTTAGGTCGTCCAAATGACGTCTCGCGCTGTTACGCATTTTCGGGGGTTAAATCCGCTCCTTGCAATACCAGCAAAAATGCGATTTGCTGTTTAAAATCGGGAATCATCCGCTGTGCCTTCAGGAGGTAGGATGCAATACCGCGGACTTTACAGCTGATGGGTGGTTCTTGGGCATTTCCCCTTGCCCCTTCTCCTCATTCCAGCCAATCACGTATTTGCACTTTTGCACATGTGCGAGAATAAGCCCGGGAAAATTGAACCAATTATCGCAATGATGGAGTGTTGGGGGGTGGGGTCTGCAACTACTGCACAGATGCATTTTATTTTTTGCCAGCCCGCAAACTGGGCGGCCACTCTGGGTGAGATCTGCAATGCACAGCAAGCAAGAAAGGGGCTGCTGGTCGGTTTCACACCTGCCTCTGGAAAGCTTTGTCAATTTTATTCTACTGGCTGGGGTTTTTGTTTCAAATCATTTTGCTGTGGGAAGGAAAGGGAGAAGGGGGGTGACACATTTCTTGCTTTTTTGGAGAAATAACTGCAATTGCCAGCGTGTGTATCTCCTTAAATATCCATACAGGCAGAAAAGCATACATTCCACAAAGGCAGAAAAGCATACATAAGTGTAATATCGCAAATGCAAACAAGAAAGCAAGCAGGCTTCAAATGGGTAGACCTGGTGGCCTGGTCTGCCCATTGAAATACATAGACTTCCGGATGCCAGGTCTACCCATTGAAATGCCAGATCTACTCATTGAAACGCATTGGCTGTTCTGACGCCAGGTCTACCCATTGAGACGCTTGGGCTTTTCTGCCCCCAGTTCTACCCGTTGGAAGTAATGGGCATTCCCTGCCCTGCATATGAGTGGTTTGCTACAGCGTCCCCGCCGCCCGGAACCATAGAGACTGGAGAACCATAGAGCAAGAAATGTGTCACCCCCCCCTCCTCCCTTTCCTTCCCGCAGCGAAATGATTTGAAACAAAAACCCCAGCAAGTAGAATGAAATTGACAAAGCTTTCCGGAGGCAGGTGTGAAACCGACCAGCAGCCCCTTTCTTGTTTGTATTTGCGATATTACACTTAAACGAATGTACAGTAGGGCCCCACTTTACAGCGTTCTGCTGATGCGGCAGCTTTCAATCAGGGGAAATTCCCCGTTTTAAAGCTGATTTTGCCATTTTGCGACATTTTGTGACACTTTCATGTCATTTTCACGCGACACGGCCCATTATAGTCTATGGGGTTCCGCTTTATGGCGATTTCCACTTTACGGCGGGGGCCTGGTCTCTAACCTGCCGTATTAGCGGGCCCCTACTGTATGCTTTTCTGCCTTTATGGATATTTAAGGAGATACACATGCTGGCAATTGCACTTATTTCTCCAAAAAAGCAAGAAACGTGTCACCCCCCCTTCTCCCTTTCCTTCCCGCAGCGAAATGATTTGAAACAAAAACCCCAGCGAGTAGAATGAAATTGACAAAGCTTTCCGGAGGCAGGCGTGAAACCAACCAGCAGCCCCTTTCTTGTTTGTATTTGCGATATTACCCTTAAACGAATGTATGCTTTTCTGCCTTTATGGATATTTAAGGAGATACACACGTTGGCAATTGCACTTATTTCTCCAAAAAAGTAAGAAACATGTCACCCCCCTCCTTCTCCCTTTCCTTCCCGCGGCGAAATGATTTGAAGCAAAAACCCCAGCGAATAGAATGAAATTGACAAAGCTTTCCAGAGGCAGGCTGAAACCGACCACCCCCCTCCTTCTCTCTTTCCTTCCGCGGCAAGAACTCCTTTACAGCCATATTGTGCTTCGTTGCAAAGGGGGAGAGGAGCATACGTCATTTTTTTGCTGTCCAACTGGTTGATAGGGGGAGGTTTTAGAGGCGGAGCTTGGAAAAAGCAAAAAGAATGTAGGGGTCTTACTGCTGCGTGTGCAGGTACAAAAAAGCATTTTTTTTAATTGGGAAAGAGCGAACTAAAAGGCAAAGTGAGGACTATCAGATGACAAACCAAATATGGAAACCGTGGATTATCCCGCTCCGTTTGGATAAGCCCTTAGATAAGCATGAGCCCTAAACCATAGGACAAACCTTTACGGCTCATGGTTAATCTGGAGTAGGGTTGCCAGGTCAGAAGCATCCCAAAACCTGAGATTTTAGGGGTGGGCCCAAGTGATGTCACGGGGTGGGCCCGAGTGATGTCATGGGGCGGGCCCGAGTGATGTCATTAAGCATGATACATTAAGCATCAACCATAGTTGCTTGGAGTGTACAATTAAAAAAAAATCTGACTGGAAATTAAGCTAGACATCTTAGCTAAAAGATGGAGCCTGGGTAGGGAACATTTAATCTAGCCTACTTGCTTCTTGCAAGAAGGGTTTAAGTGCCTCAGGCTAGTCCAGTCACCAGAAGGCCATTGTACGAAGAAAGGAGCCTAGTGTTGTGGAGATGTTAGATGGGAGCATTCAGGAGTAAAGAAGGATGCCCCTGAAGGCTGCAATTCTAAACACATGTACTAAGGGACTAAGCCCCCATAGAACTCAACAGGACTTATTTCTGAGTAAATATAGTTTGGATTGTGCTGTTGGTAAAGCTTGACTAGGGATCCTCTGCAAAGACATCCATATCCAAGCAGGGTTGGCAACCCCCTGCCTGGAATGCCCTGCCCTTATCTTTTAATGTGGCTGCTCCAATCTTCTTTACAGATTTCACCCTTCACTTCAGAAAGAGGTCTGAGAAATGAGTAAGAGTAAGAAGATACTCTACCCTTTCTGTCTGCATAGATGCCCTCATCCTTCCCCTGCGCCCAGCAGAAGCTCTGGGCCAGGTGGGATGCAGTGGCATCTCATAGAGGACACCCTCCCCTTTCATGGGTTGTATGATTTGTCCTGGCCCAGAGCAGATTTTGGGCTGGGCACCCCCAAATATTTGTTTTTCCTGTATGTCTTTTTCTGCTTTGATTTTGTATAGATGCTCTTTTCTGTGCCCTGCGCCCAGCAGAAGCTCTGAGCCAGGTGGGACGCAGTGGCATCTCATAGAGGACACCCTCCCCTTTCTTGGGGTATATGATTTGTCCTGTCCCAGAGCAGATTTTGGGATGGGCACCCCCAGTTATTTATTTTTTCCGTATGTTTTGGTCTGCTTTGATTTTGCATAGATACTCTACCCTTTCTGTCTGCATAGATGCCCTCATCCTTCCCCTGCGCCCAGCAGAAGCTCTGGGCCAGGTGGGATGCAGTGGCATCTCATAGAGGACACCCTCCCCTTGCCTGGGGTATATGATTTGTCCTGGCCCAGAGCAGATTTTGGGGCGGGCACCCCCAGTTACTTATTTTTTATGATTTTATGACATCATTATGTATTTATGATATCAGAAGCCTGATGATTTTGATTGCATAATTGTATTGTTATTCTTGACGGGGAGAGTCCCCCGATCACAGTGATATATCATACAGGGTACCCCATAATATATTTTGGGGTTCAGAGACATGTTAAGTTTGGTTTGAAGTTGCTGTAGTTGTCAACTCTTCTTTTTTAGTGTTTTGAACTTTCAAGCAAATAAGGAACTGGGAACTAGGAACCAACTTCAGCGTCGTATCAGTTAAATAGATTAAACAGTCGTGGGGGGGCGGCTGATGTTTTGGTGTATATCTCGGGAACCAGACCACCTAGAAACTTAATGTTTTTTAACAATTGAAGCTGAGAGTCCGGAGATTAAGGGGTGCTAGCCGGAGAGCCAGAGGGGCCCCAAAAAATCCGGAGACTCCAACTGAAAAACAGAGACCTGGTAACTCTAACCTGGAGAGATCTAAACATCTGGCTGCTATAATTTGCTGACTCCTTCAGCATCCTTTCCCCCCACCCCCGTAACTGGGATTTGCTGTTTCCCAACACTATATATTCATGCAAAATGTATTAGTGCTAGTTCAGGCACTTCTGAACTTTGTATCATCCAGAAGTTTGAATGCTGAGTAACAAGCTGAAAACTCACAAAACCTTTGAGCTGAATAGATGCAAAGGTAGCTGTGATCTATAGGTGAGATTTTACTCAGCAGCACTGATTGAACTTTAAAGTGGCTTTAAGAGGGGATCCATGCACATTTATGGTGGCTAAGGCTATCAGTGACTACTAGTCATGATAGCTATGTTACTGAATACCAGCTGCTGGGAATCACAAGTGGGGAGAGTGTTATTGTACTCAGGTCCTTCTTGTGAACTTGTTGGCCACTGTGAGAACAGAATGCTGGACTAGATGGGTCTTTGGCCTAGCAGGACTCTTCTTATGTTCTTATGACCGGGTGAGGAAGCCCTGTTCTGTCAGTGCAGCTTTTCTTGAAAACTTTAAAGCACTGAAAACAGTGGATAAGAGAAAAATAAACTCATTTGAAATATGGTTTTAGAGGAGAGCTTTGGGCATACCATGGACCGCGAAAAAGACAAATAATTGGGTGTTAGAACAAATTAAACCAGAACTATGACTAGAAGCTAAAATGATGAAACTGAGGTTATCATAGTTTGGACACATAATGAGAAGACATGATTCACTAGAAAAGACAATAATGTTGGGGAAAACAGAAGGGAGTAGAAAAAGAGAAAGGCCAAACCAGAGATGGATTGATTCCATAAAGGAAGCCACAGACCTGAACTTACAAGATCTGAATGGGGTGGTTCATGACAGATGCTATTGGAGGTCACTGATTCATAGGGTCGCCATAAGTCGTAATCAACTTGAAGGCACATAACAACAACAACAATATTTAACATAAAGCCACCTTACTATAATTTAACCTCATTGCTACTTGTTTTTGTTTAATCCTTTGTGGATATCTTGTTGATTTTCTTCTTTTGGAGATCCTTTAGAACGTATTAAAGTAGCAACTATTCATATCATCAAGGTCTGGACATCATACATTCCATCACCTGCCCATCTGGAACTGCCCTATGGTACTCTCTTTGCTTTTACTATCAGGTTAATATACTCTGGGCATGTTACTAACTTTTCAATTTGTTTTGTTTTTTTCATGCAGGTCTCAAGCAGATGTGCTTTGCCTTTTTTCATCAAAATTACAATTTATTGACTCCTAAAGCCTCTTGTGATAACCTCAAAGCTTCCTTAACAAACATGCCCAAAAAATCTACCCGATTGTGTGTCTGTCAGGAAGATCAATCAATGCTGCTAAGTAAAATCTCAGCTATAGATCACAGCTACCTTTGCATCTACACAGCTCAAAGGTTTTGTGAGTTTTCAGCGTGATACTCAGCATTCTAACTTCTGGATGATACAAAGATCAGAAGTGCCTAAACTAGCACTAATACATTTTGCATGAATATATAGTGTTGAAATAGCAAATCCCAGTTACAGGGGAGGGAAAAAAGGATGCCAGAGGAGTCAGCATATTGTAGCAGCCAGAAGAAAGATGAAGAGAGGCCTCTGGGCATGTCTACATCACACCAGTTGATTGTGTTTGTCAGCGACTCTGCCTCAACAGAGGAGAACTAGCTATTCAGAGTATTTGCATTCCTCAAGCTCCATGAGATTAAGGTTTTGCCAGCCATCCAAATTAAAGATACTGTTCAGACAGTTGTCATCCCAGCAACTAAATAACTACCATAGAGCCTCAGAAATACAATCTTCAGAGAGAAATGCATACTATGCTACTGAAGGAGGGGTGCAGAAAGCTGGCACTATCATGTCTCTGTCTGTCTGTCTGTCATTACACATACAGGCATATATGATATAATTCTACTATCCTAAATACTATCCTAGGTACCTAACAAACTACTTGCTTCTGTATTGGCCCTCCTCCAACATAGTCAACATCTAAGGTTCTGCTGTAGGTCCCTCTGCCACTGGAAGTTAGGTGGGTGAGTACAAGGAACAGGGCCTTTTCAGTTGTGGCACTGACACCATACAATGCCCTAAGGAAGCCTGCTTAGCTCTAGCTATGTTTTCTTTTTGTCACCACATCATAACCTAGTTGTTCAAGTTTTTTAGGGTGGTCCGGCTGATCCTGTTGTGTTTATTGATCTGTTTATTCTGTTCTCTCTGTGTGTGGTTGCTCTGGGAGTGTGTTGCTTTAATGCTGCTTATCGCTTTTTTTTACTGCTGATATGTTGGATTTAATATTTATGCTGCAGAAATAAGCCCCGTTTACCATCAATTGGACTTACTTCTGAGTATGCATAGCATTGCACTTGCCTTCTAATTTGCTTGTATATTATATCTTTTATATTGTTATACAACTTTTTGTAAACTGCTTTGGGTTATTATTATTATTTAATAAGTGAACAGACTTCAAAATACATACATACCTTGTATGTCCGAAATGAAGTGATTGTCTATATTCCCATGTGAATGTCAAAAATCTCAGTTACTTCTTGTAGACATCCAAAAAGGCAAATATCTACCACTGAATGCTGAAATCTTCTAAATGCAATTGTCAACATTCAGCAGTGTATATCTGAGAAGTGGGGAAATGCATATCTATTTTGGAACATTCATCCATGTCTCCACTTTATCTAATATTTATCTGTTACATACTTTTATATTAGCTATATAACTCATTAATACATTGAGAGAGAGAGAGAGAGAGAGAGAGAGACAGAGAGAGAGAGACTGCTGAAATTGAGCAACATAAGCCCTGAGCACTCCATGGCAGGACGTGGGCCACAAGTAATGGGGAATCAAGCCATATCTATAGATTAAACAGTAGGTTTCATTTTATATTTAAAGGAAGAGGGCATAGGCAAATCTTAGGGCAGAATACTGTCCTTTTTCAGTTAGAGTTCCAGGCATAAATTTTTCTTGCAGACATGAATGAGCAAGCCCTTAGTCAGTTGATGCCCAATGGTAATAATTACCACAGTGGTGCCTTTGGTTGTGTTCCTATGGAGATGTGTGACCTTCTGTTTAGCAAAGGAGTTTTTAAACATCTACTTCTCTAACTGAGAGGGCGTCCTGTTGGGATAAGTGGACATAAAACAACCATATGCAGTAGGTAATGCCCCATTTAAACAGTCACATTGTCACAGCTAGAGAAACCATGAAAGCCTGGAGTTAATGGCATATATTACATTTCATGCTTACTGAAGTGGACCATGCCAAATTTACTAGAATTTGTCTAGTAAATTTGGGATCAGTGAGAGATCAAAGATTTTCAGCAGGAAACAATATATGGAGAAATAATTAGACTTCTTGAGGCTTTATTAGGCCAGGATGATGTTAAACATTAGACATGCCAATGGAAATCTAGCAGATTAGTGAACTGAAGGTCAGTTGCATTCAATCATATTGTGTTGATAAATCCCTAATCAGTGTAATGGGGTTGCTTTTATTCTATTAGTCCTAGTTAACACAGCTTTTGTCAAAGACTGCTCTCAAACAGTAAGCAAAAACATTGAAATAGCAAGCACAAAAATGCCACAATAATCCCTACAGGAGACACTGATCCTGCGCAACCTATAGTAAGAATTTAGGGGATGTTTCCCCTCAGTAATAGTAAATTTGGACTTACAGGTATTAACCTATAAAGTTTGAGTTGAGAGAGCCAGTGTAGTATAGTGGTTAAGGTGTTGAACTATGACCTGGGAGACCAGGGTTCAAATCCCCACACAGCCATGAAGCTCACTGGGTGACCTTGGGCCAGTCACTGCCTCTCAGCCTCAGAGGGAGGCAATGGTAAACCCCCTCTGAATACCGCTTACCATGAAAACCCTATTCATAGGGTCGCCATAAATCGGAATTGACTTGAAGGCAGGCCATTTCCATTTCAAAGTTTGAGTTAGGGTTGCCAGATCTCCGGATTTCAGCCAGAGACTCCGGCATCTGAGGGCCCTCTCCAGTCTCCGGTCAAATCACCCCCAAATACCTGGATCTTCAGCTTTCCAGGCTCCCACCCAGCCACACATGCGTGATTCAAGAATATCCCAAAGGCTCTGGCCGCCCTTTCCCAGAAGAGCCATCCTAATACCCTCTGCTTGCTGGGAAGGGGTCTGGGCAGGCCACTGCCTCCTCTCCCTCCTTCCTGCCCACCTGTTTGTTCACATGCATACGCACACTCACTTGCTCACTCAGGCAGACAGGGCACTTGACGCCTCCTCCTCCTGCTCCTCCCGGGCTTCACATGACCAGCTTTCCTCCCTCTCTCCTGGGCTAGGCTTGAGGCCGACAGAGTCGAGGAGGGAAGGAGGCAGGAGAAGGGCATGTAATGGCAGCAAATCTGAACTCGGGCTGGGTCAACCTGATGGCACTGAGGGAGGCCGGCCACAAGGAGCTGCACTAATTCCTTGACAAGTGCGCTGGCTCCAAGGTGAGTCCGGAGCTCCGGGTGGGTGGGAAGGCCGGAGCCCGCTCCCTTCCCCTAAGAGGCAGAGAGAGCGACAGCTGCCATCACCGGTTCCTCCTGCCCGGCTGAGGGTGCCATTCTGTGCGGGCTTCCCTGGGAGTGAGAGCCCCACTGAATGCAGTGGCCTTACTCCCGAGTAAACATGGAGCCACGCTCTCGTCCAGCCTTCCTTCTCCTTTGCTGCCATTCTGCTTCTCTTTTCTCCTCGGAGAAAGTCCCCACATTTCTTCTAGCTTTTCCCTCTCCCCTAAAATCTTAGTCCTTTCAGCAGAAGGGAAGTCTCTCTCCTTGGGACCCCAATAAATGGGGGAAGAGAGCGAGTTTCCCATAGAGCTCTGGGATCTCCCCCCCACCAACCCTTGGGGCCCATTAACAAAGCCCACCAAAAACTCTTCAAGCTCTTTCTTTCACAAGTAAGGATGCCTTGTACATGTTTACTTAGAAATGTGTCTCGCAGGGTACTATAGATTGCTACTCACTAGGGCAGGAGCCCTGATCCTTTTTGGCCCAGGGTGGAGGCATTTGGAAATCCAAGAAACCGCTGTGGGTACCACAAAATGCCCATTTTTGTAGAAGAGGCAACTGTTGATGCTCAGATAACGCCTCTCCCCACAACAAGTGACAAAACACCCACAAGAATCACAGAACAAAATAGATTAAAATACAGGCAACACCACCACCTGCAAATAGACAACCATCACCCGCCCAAAATAATAATTTAAAATAAAAATTAAAGATTGAGAGGAAGAAGGGCTACAGCGGGTGTTCACGGGCTCTGTGGTGGCCACTGGTGCCATGTTGGGGACCCTAGCCCTAGGAAGTATGTTTAGGACTGCAGTCTTGGACTCATTTTCCTGACAGTAAGCTCTATTTTGAATTATGCCACTTCCGAGTCACTGCAAACAAGCCCTGTGCCACTGCCTAGACCAGCTTGGACATGTGGGGGGCCACCAGGGCTGATACCTGTTGCCTTAGCATCCTTCCTATTTTTAAAATATTCTCTGGTCAGGGGGCATCCAGCCAGGAAAATGCACGGTTATTGCCTTTAACTTTAAAAATAGATTAGACTTTTCTGCAACAAAATGGTGTTTTTTCCCAACTAAATGTGTTTGGCATTAGGGCAGGAGAAGTAACCCCCATTTTACTCTAGCCGTGATAGCACCATAATTTGAGTGAGTTTAAAATGCAAGGCTGCACATGCTCAGAGTATTTCTTGTTTGTTTTTTGATCTAGCATGTCAGGAATATAGACACAGATTTAAGCATGGGATGGCAATGGAGAAGAAAAATATTAATTGTGTGCTTTAGACTGAAGTGATATACATGGCCATCTGAAGTCCCCCCCACCAGCTGCTGCCCCAGTAAAACCATGAAACCCAGGGTCTAAAATTACCTAGCCGCACTGCTATTCCTGCGAGTAAGTCCTAGTGGGCAGTGAGATTTTTTTCCAAATAAGCATGCATAAGATTGCACTTTAAAACAGTAACATACAGACTTGTATACTTGCATCTAGCAGTATAGTGGTCCAGAATCTCAGGGAATCTTAGACCCTTTACTTTTTTGGGAGCAGGGTCCCTACTTCTTCAGTATCCTATGAGCCAATCAGCATGGAAGGTGAGTGTGTTGGCCACTGAGAAGAGTCTTCTAACATGCTTCCTTGTCCTCTCCTGTTGATTGAAGCCAATCAGAGTGAAAGGAAGAGAGTCAGCTACTGAGAAGACTCTTCCGGCCTCCCTTTCCCAGAGGAGCCACCCTTGCTCTCTGCTTGCTGGGAAGGGGTCTTGGCAGGCCAGTGCCTCCCCTCCCTCCTTCTTGCCTGCCTGTTTGTTCCCGTGCATATGCGCGCTTGCTCACTCACTCAGCAACCAGCCGCCACCACTGCAACCCTCCCTCCCTGGTATCGCCTCGCCCTGCCCCCTCTTCCTGCTCAGCACCTGACACAAATGTTAGTCGGGGAGTTTTCTCTCTCCCCAAAGTGCAAAGCTTTTGGTGAAGCGCAGCAGGCAGAAGGATCGTGGCCAAAAGGCAGGCTTCTACATGCCTGGATAGGCTTGCCTAAACAAAAATGATTTTAGCAGGTGCTGAAAAGAGGCGCCTGCCTAATGTCAATAGGCAAGGGATCCAAAGCATAGGTGCTGCCACATTACAGGACTGATTTCTTACAAGAGCAGAACAAGTACTATGTGGCACCCATAACATGGAAAGCATACCTTGAACTTGGCCTGGTAGCAAATCAGCAACCAATGCAGATTTCAGAGCAGAGGTATTATGTGCTGATAGGATCTCACTCATGTCAGAAATCATGCCACAGCATTCTGCATTAACTGACTGGCTTCCAGGATTTTTTTCGTTTTGGTTTTTGATTTTGAATCCTGACCGGTTGTGGGATGCTGAGTTCTCTGCCTTACTCATAGGAACCTTGTTGTGGTTGGTATGGTACTGCATTTAGGAAAGCATCACTGTCTTTTGTTTTTCATTTTGTTTGCATTTCATTTACCTTTAACCTCACTCCCTTACATCCATAGAAGCAACAGCAGTGGTTGTATGTGCTCAGCTTAACCCCCTAAAACCCATTGATGATGCACCTTGTTGGATGCATGGCAGTTTGTTTCTTGCCCTGTAGTGGTAAAAGAGAATTCTCATATTTGGAAGTGTGGCTGTAATTGTTGTTCCCAAGCTGCTGCCTGTGAAGGTAGACCAAACCATGTGTGTTTTCTCTCTGTCAATTATTACTCACTGGAATTGGGTTGGCTGTCAAAGTGAGTTTATAGCAGCCCACAGGGTAGACAGAAAGGGTAGAGAATCTTCTTACTCTTATTCATTTCTCAGACCTCTTTCTGCAGTGAAGGGTCAAATTTGTAAAGAAGTTTGGAGCTGCCACGTTAAAAGGGCACAGCATTCCAGGCAGGGGGTTGCTAACCCTGCTTGGATATGGATGTCTTTGCAGAGGATCTCTAGTCGAGCTTTACCAACAGCACAATCCAAACTATATCTACTCAGAAGTAAGTCCTGTTGAGTTCTGTGGGGCTTAGTCCCTTAGTTTGTGTGTTTAGAATTGCAGCCTTCAGGGGCATTCATCTTTATTCCCAAATGCTCCCATCTAACATCTCTGCAACACTAGGCTCCTTTCTTCCTACAATGGCCTACTGGTGACTGGCCTGGCCTGAAGGCACTTAAACCCTTCTTGCTGAAAGCAAGTAGGCTAGATTAAATGTTCCCTACCAGGCTCCATCTTTTAGCTAAGATTTCTATCTTAATTTCCAATCAGATAAGTTTTTTCAATTGTATGCTGAAACAACTGTGATTGATGCTTAATGACATCACTAGTGCCTGCCCCTTGTAACATCACTAGGGCCCGCCCCTGTGACATCACTCGGGCCCGCCCCTGAAATCTCAGGGTTTGGGATGCTTCTGACCTGGCAACCCTAGTTTGAGTAACATTGCCGCTCCATAGTAAGGCTTAGGCATTTCCTTATTTTCAGTGTCTTCTTTATTATTTGTAGATAAGGATCTGAAGATTTCATGCTTAGCAATAGCGATGGGAAATGTGGTAAAATCTATGGGATTGTATCTAGTGGTGACTTCTTCCAGTTCAAGATGGGCACCTGATTTTTGCACACACACACCCTTCAAAGTTGTTCCTGAGAATGGGGAATCCTCTGAATTAGTATTAGGTATGGCACAGAAGACTGCAACAGATAAGAGGAATTGGGGATAATTGGGTGTTTTGCCTTGTGGGAGCAGAAGTGCTTTCAGCTAGCACAAACCCACCATTGGGTAAAGCCCTTTGTGGGTATGTGTTATGACCACAAAGTGGACGGGAAATGCATCCAGCCATTTCCTCTCCCCCAGCTTCATATGACCTGCCTCAGATACTATCAGTCTTTTTTTGTCCTTGCAGGTTCTGTCTAGGAAACAAGGCCCGAATGGGAAAGGAGCCATAGGATTGTACCCAACTGAGTTCTATTCAGAGTAGACCCACTGAAATCAATCGACACAAGTTAGTCCCATGTCAATTGATTTCAGTGTGTCTACTCTTCTTATTATCACTACTACTACTACTACTACTACTACCTGCTCTTCATCAGCAGGTCCCAGGGCAGATTACAACAGTTTAAAATTCAATATTAAAAAGATTGAAAACAAATTACAATTGCAGGAATAAAATACGTATTAAAACATAGAAGTGTCGATGGCCAGGCTACAGCAATATGTCTTTAGCACTCACCGCAAATGAAGCGAAGGTGCCAGGTGAACCTCTGTAGGTAGAGAATTCCACAATTTAGGGGCTGCCACAGAGAAAGCTTCCTGGACCACCATCTCCCAAAGTTCTGTTCTGAGGGTGGCAGAACCACCAAGAAGGCCCCCTCTGCTAATCTGAGTAGGCCTACCATTGGATACAACCCATAGTGACTGTATCATATGACCATGCAAATTATATTTAGCATGAGCTCTGAAGAAAAGTATGAGTTTTACCTTTAGGGAGATTATTTAATTCTTGGTACTACTTCCATGAGGGCTACCTGCCAGAGCCACAAGAAGACATAACATAGGAAGCTGCCCTATACTGAGTCAGAACATCAATCCATCTAGCTCAGTAATGTCTGCACTGATTGGCAGCAGCTCTCCAGGGGTTCAGGCAGGATTCTTTCCCAGCCCTCCCTGGAGTTGCCGGGAATTGAACCTAGGACCTTCTGCATGTGAGACAGATGCTCTGCAGCTGCGCTATGGCCTTTCTCCTGAACATTTGTATGAATACACAAGTTGGTAAACTCCCAGTATTGAATTTAAGGGCATGATAGTCCCACTGATTGCCATAGAGGAACATTGGGCACATACATGGGTTGGAACATGCTTCACATTTTGAGAATTTTCCAATTTTGTTTTTGAAACTGATCTTTGAGGAATACTTAAAAAAAGAAAACTTAATGTGTCTCTGAGGCTGCCTCTGTTTTGAATCCCTCAGAGCTTACCTTTTATGTGAAGTGTTTGGCACAAGCATCTAGTCTCCTTGCTCTATCAATGCCTAACAATATGTAACTGAAATAATATCATAACAATATATTGTAATGCAGAATGTCAGTTAATATTTTTTTAAAATTATATCCAGTTGCTTCCACCAAAAGATAAACAATATGAATTCAATAAAGTTACAATCTTATTTAGACTTCCAGTGTATGAAATCAATTAGTAATATTTGCTTGTGTTTTATCATTCAAAAACATTCTGAATCTTGCTGAACAAATTATTTTTTTATTTAACCTCCTTAAGCCAACTTCCACATGCTAACTTGGATATAACTGCTGAATCCTATAATTTAACTTGCCAGACTCAATTCAGTTTTATACCTTCATCTCAACCCATAAATTCAATTGCATCCATAATTTTAAAAAGATATATTTTTAAAAATCAATAGAAGCAAGTGCCTGAGAACTCTCCCCTAATAATAATGCTTCCTTTACTAATTATATAAATATAAAAATATTGGATGGCTTAATTGTTGAATTACTAGAATCATAAGAGCTTTGGAGACGGAAAATGCTACATGGGAACCAAGAACAGTGCTATCAGATATTATTTCTTTGGGTATTTATCACTTCATCAGTTTTTTCTTTCACATCCAGAGTTGATACTTCTGGATCAAAGATAGCAAAAGCTCAGTAGCATTACCATGTCATTCCACATAAATTAGTATCCCTAAGATACGGAAAGATCTGTCTATTTCTGGCCCATGTCAGTTTTGCATGTGTACATTAATAAATCCTTTCTGTTCCATTTCCATATTAATCTGATATTTTTAAAAAAAAAAGAACTGTGGAAATATGTATTTAAGTAACATTTTATCACAAAATACATATTGAAGGATATATTTTATCTCAGTCTACCCTTTTCTAAATAAACTATATCCTATAATACACATTTTAAAAAGATCTTTTTGTATGGTTTTTGAGCTGAGAATTATATTACAGAATTCAGAGAAGTGTGAAATCTGAAAGATAATTGTATTTCAATCTGTATATTGATAAAGGAGGTGCCAAATAGGCTGATTTGATTAAAAATGCAGACAATGAAATTCCCCTCCTTCCCTAGTTTCCCTGAATATCACCAAGCAGCTGATACAACAGAAATTTGTTAATCTGTATCTGGGCCTTTCTTAAATGTTCATCTGGTTTGTTTCAAAGCTTTAGACTAGTGTTGTAGCTGGTTATTGTGTTTTCAGGCCAGCTTCTATTATGTTTATTATAGTTGTATCTCCTGGGAACCTCAGTCATAGGCCAAGCCCCCTTTCTGACAGGCACAGTACAAAATATGCAATGATTGTTTTCCTCCCCAAATGGCTTGCAAGCTTAAGGAATACTTAAATCTTTGATGTCCTTTGCACAGCCAGTCACAAAATGAAATAATTAAATGTGCTGAACACTGTAATAAACTGGCTGGGATCCCTTAGAATTTTCCCAGAGGCTAACCTTATAGATGTACATTGCTGATGGTATGTGGTTGCCTTGGCTTGTACTTATGTTGAGCGCTGGAGAACTCTTTTTTTTTAATTTTGTTAACAGAAAGAACAAGTAAAACTCACAGATGTAAAAGGCCATATTAAAAAAACACACACACACACCAAGTGCTTAGAAGTTGATTAATTTAAATGAATAACTGCCTCTCTGTTGGTGACTCACTAGAGACAATGCCAAGTATCAAATAACCAAGACATGAGATACGAAATAAGCTGGCTGAAGACGTAACAAAGCTGGGAAGCTGAATGGAGACTCCCCACTCATGAACACTGATCCATGTGTTCTTATTTTGCTTTTCCATTTACTGTTTAAGGTAACTATATGAGGTCACTGCAATTTATTTTTCTTAACTCAGACATCTCTTAAGTGTTGGGCATGGAAAGGAGCAAGGAAGAAATGGTTGGTGGTCCCTTTGGATTTAGACTCTCTGACATAACTTCTCTTGTTCTATTGTTTTCTGTCTGCAGAAAGGAAGTCCTGAATTCTATGCTTTGAAAATTAAAATCATGCAACAAGGAAGCAACTTTGTAACTGGATAATTCACACAAAATATAATTTGCACAAACTTATTTGCACCACTTTCCTTTCATTTTCCCACTGTATTTCAGTTGTACAGTTTGTGGGTAGCAATCATTTTCCATCTGTCCCAGACCATTCAGGCCCCCACAGTGCATCTGAGGAACGAACAAAGCATCTTTTCTTCCTTCCTCAGATGCATTGTGGGGTACAATGGGGCAGGCAGAGATTGCTGCTACCACAGGAAAGCGGTGAAAAACAACTGTTTAAAGCATGAAGGGAGAAGGTTGAAAAGGAGAAACTGATACTGTGTCTCATAGCTTTTTAAAAGTAAATTCCCAGCCTACAAAAGTGCCCTGAAAAGCACCACAACTTTCTCCACAACTATTTTTCTTTCCCCTATCCCCAATATGCCAAAATGGGGGGGGGACACTAGAAAGATAGTAAAATATATTCTGTATTAGAAATGGTATAAAATGATTAATAATTACCCCTTGACTACTAGAACTTCCACCCAAACTACCTATGTTCTAGCCTTTGCCAAAATCTACCTGCATTTGCAGATGTCCCTTGTTTTTTGTTTTTTCTTTTCTTCCTTTTCTTAATGAGATGACTCCGAGGATTCAATGGGAGCTCTCAGGCTGAATGTTAAAAGTCCATATTCTGCAAATTGCCAAAGACCTTTTGCCTGCATGGCCTCAGAGAAGCCGCTTCCCCCCCCCCCCCCGTGGATCAGATCTCATCCGTTAGGTGAAGATAACAGCCATTCCCTGTCTCTCAGGGATGTGGATAATCACATTATAGTTTGCAAGGTACTGCTGTAGTCAGTATTTTATTACCAGAAAGGTAAGAGGGCACAATAAGAACAAATGGGTTCAAGACAATGAAGTAGGGAGAGAGAAACGAATTGCTCTGAGTTGATTTTCCCCACATCTTTCAACTCTTCCCTCACCCTTCTCTGCCACCCAGACTCACAGCACTTCTGTAGTAGTGAGCCCAGATCTGAAGAGAGTTCCGTGTTACTTGGCATTCAGTAAAATGCACTAGCAAATCTATGAAGTCAATCATCATGAACAAAGCCACTGGGGTTGTAGGGTGGGGTGGGGAATGGGAAAGAGTCACAGTGACCCTTCTGTGTGGGTGTATAGCCAATCTGAGTAAATTACCAACCAGAGGAGACAGCAGCTATTCTTCTTCTGCTTAGTCACCCTTTATGATCTGCCTTACAGTTACCTGCAACCTTCAGAAGAAATCTCATCCATTTTGTACCATACAGAGAAAGCAACCACGGAATTTAAAGGACAAGTGAAGAACCAAACACCATCCAATATAGAAACATTTCAAAGGGCTAATCCCATGACATACAAGAGCTAAAATAAGGAAACTAAGTTCATATTCCTTAAAGCATATTCATTCACATAGGTGGGGGGGGGAGAATATGGAGCAAGAATTATAGTAGTTCTGTATGCAAACTCTCTGATCTGAAATGAGAAGGGCTTCAAAACCAGAGCTCTCCCAAGACAGCTAGTATGATGTAGCGGTTAGAGTGTTTGACTGGGACCTGGCTGAAATTCTCCAAGTGATCATGACAAGTTTGAAAAATATATTTTTAAAAAAATATCTCTTGAGAAACTTCTGATCAGTCCAAGCTAGATTTCAATATATGCTGTTTGAATTGTTGTAGAGTGTTGGGTGGAAAACTAACAAAGTGATTTTCCCTCAGTCATTACTAAATGTTGGAAAGGACTTATCAGTGGGTCACAGGAGCTTTATCAACTAATAATCATGACAAGATGATGCAATTATCAGAGAAATGTGTTCTGGGGCAGAGGAAATACCAACATGTAAGTGCTAAATTGTTGGGTTTTCTAATTAAAACATTAAAAGCTTAGATTTTAATAACACCCACCAGAATATATTATATAAGCCTCTTGTTTTTTCCCACCTTTGAAACCTCTAAACAAAAGATTTGGTTTTGCTTATGACCTTCAGTAAAGGACAAATTGTTCTATATTTGTTGTGATTCATAAGGAAACAAATATGTCCATGTTTAATTAAAGGTTGGAGATAAAGTAGGTAGGAGCTTCAAGAAAGATAGGAAACAAATGGGGCAAATTATAGTTAACAACTTACATTGTATGAAAATAGATTTAGCCCAGGGACATTCTCATACCTTTTCTACTGAAAATGAAATTAATATTGATTATCGTTCTGATAAATGATTTAATTGACTGAAAACAAGGAAAACTCATAATTTGAACTGTATTTGTAATGTACTTCTTTCTTGCTCAGTGCATATAAGTGACTTGAAAGCAGCACAGCACTGATGCATCATAAATACTACAAATGTGAATGGTTATTTTGGTTTGGCTCTAAATCATGGAAAAAGTAATAACAAAGGAGTTTAAAGCTTTAAAGTTTGCAGAATGCTGACTGAAAATATGATTAAAAGTCTAAAATGGGTATTTATTAAAATACCACTTAGAATGTGAGGAAATGCATAGATCTGAGTCTACTTTTGCACATTAAACTCTGCCTCAAAGGTTCCTAGACAACCTCAAAAATGCTAACCAGACATTTCAAATGGAGCTCAAAACCCTAACAGCATGGAATATGCATTAGGGAGGAAAAACACATACCTACACAGATGCTGAATGAGGTCTGAACTTTGGCCAAGCACTCTAGACACTCCCAAACATGGTAATCACTGCATGTTGTGTAAGAAATTACAATTTAAAGCAATTCTAAAATACCGTTTGGGTGGAGAAGGGGAAATGTGTTATTTCTCTTTGCACTGTCCAATAAAGTATATGAATCTTGTTTATTTAAAGTTTTATAACAGTTTTTTATAAACTAAATTGAAGGAGCTTACAAAAAATCATGAAGTATATACAACAATTCAAATTACTAAAATAAATCCCAGACATTAAAACCAATAGCAGGATAAATTATTCTGCACAGAACAGGGAGACACAACTTTAATCCATAGTAAAACCTCAATGAAAAATTAAAAGAGAAGGGGCCAATCAAACCTCTCTAGAGAGGAAGTTCTACAATTGAGGTGGCATAATAGAAAACACCTTGCCATGCATCCCAGTCATGCTTCTAGAAGAGGGTTGGTTTCATAGCAGAGCCACCGGTGTTGGACACAGGAGGGCAACAGGATCATATGGAAGGAGCAGTTTTCATATATCCCAGTCCAAAACTATTTACATATCTATTTCATATATGTATAAAATGTACAATTACATACATTTATAGATATGTGTGTTCATTTCAACAGTGCTTGACATGGTCTTAAGGACTAATATAAATTGAAGCACAACAAAATTGGATGAAAATAGTAACTTCATGTGTGTCAGCTGTGAAAATGGTGAACTTCTATGTTGGGGATCATTAGGAAAAAGGATTGAAAACCAAATTGCCAATATCATAATGCTGTTATTGTCACCTATGGTGTGACTGCACTTGGAACACTGCATACAGTTCTAGTCACCGCACCTCAAAAACTATACTGTAGAACTGGAAAAGGTGCAGAAAAGGGGCAACCAAAATGGGACTGTAGCAACTCCCCAGTGACGATAGGTTACAACTTTTTAAGTTTTTAGTTCAGAAAAATGGCCGGTTAGGGGGGATATGACCAAAGTGTTTAGAGTTGTGCATGGTACAGAGAAAGAGAGGGTTTTTCCCACTTCTCATAAAACTAGAACCCAGGGTCATTCAATGAAGCTGAATGTTGAGAAATAGAGGACAGAGAAAAGGAAATGTTTCTGCACATAGATGCAGTGATGACCACCAACTTAGATGACTTTTATAGGAGATTAAAAAATTCTTGGAGGATAAGGCTGTCAATGGCTGTTAGTCATGATGGCTATGTATTACCTCCAATATCAGAGGCACCATACCTCTGAATAAGCAGTTGCTGGGGGACACAAGTGGGAAGAGAGCTGCTTGCTGCGTTCATATCACGCTTGTGAACTTCCCATGGGTATTTGGCTGGCCACTAAGAATAGGATGCTGGAGTTGATGGGCCTTTGGCCTGATCCAGCAGGACTCTCTTTAAGTTATTATGGATTTAAAATAAGATTAGACAAATTCATGGAGGATAAGGTTATTAATGGCTACTAGCAATATTTGCTATGTTCTACCTCCACTGTCGGAGTCACTATGGCTCTGAATACCACTTTGCTGGGGAACGCAGTGTGCGTCTGTGTTGGAATTGCTTTTTAATATGCTTTTAAAGCTTTTTTAAATAAGATGTTTTTTAAGCTTTTTTTAAAAAAAGGTATTTTAAGTTGTTTTGCTTTAATATGTTTTTATGATGTTTTGTTATATTTTAAATTCTGTTTTTATGATGTTTTAGAGTCTTTTAGTGCTTTTGTTTGCCGCCCTGGGCTCCTACTGGAAGGGTGGGAAATAAATCTAATAAACAAACAAACAAACAAACAAACAAAAACAACAACAACAACACAAGTAGGGAAAGTGCTGCTGTGCTCATATCCAGCTTGTGAATGTCCCATAAGTATATGGTTGGCCACTCTGAGAATAGGATGCTGGACTAGATGGGCCTTTGGCCTGATACAACAGGGCTCTCCTTGTGTTCTTAAAATTCTATCAAACCAGTTTGTTTCACTGGATAGTCAAGAGCACTATGAAAAGAATGTTCTATAAAAACACTTGTATTGGGACACAAAATTGACAGAAAATATCCAAGTCTCTTAAAGGCTATTTTATGTCCACACCCATAGTTTCTATTGAGCCCTTTCCATCTTATTTATGTCTCATGATTCCTGGTCTGTCCTTGCATGCTTTCTCCCTGTCCTGTGCTCTCCTCCTTTTAACAACCCTTTGTCCGGGTTTCATCCTCCCTCCCAGCATTTCCTCCTCTTGCCCCCTCAATCTTAGAATGAACCTATAGATTGCAACTGAACATCACACATTTGTATCCTGATTTGTGAGGGTCTGTGATTTAATTTGGCAATTAGCATTACAACTAATGCTCATATCTCATAATACTCATAACAGGTATAGGCTAAGTCAGGGATAATCATATAGCTTTAGAGGTGGAAAGATCTGTTTGTTTCAGTTCTCTCTGTTTCTCATTTTTCCAATGTTAGTTCTCTACATTTCTGCAGCGATCTGCGATTTTTTTTAAAAAAATCCTCATGAAAATTCTCCAACATTTTAGTGTGAATTTCTCCAAATAAACATATTTTTATAGGCAGTTTTGACAAAGGTGCACATTTTTGCAAGCCATTTCTCATCATTTCATGCCTTTTTGCATGTTATTTTCACTCATGTATTCATTTTTATGCACTTTCCCCTAATATATGCAATTTTGTAAATGTTGTTTCATTGGCGAACTGTATCCCAAAATTCTAATAAATGCGAATTTTAAAGAATGGCTGTGTTTCGGTTCTCGTATTGTGTCAGAAATTGCAAATTTGATAAATTCTGCTTGAAACGCAAACTGAATCAAAATTCTCACTCATCCCTACATAGCTTACATGTTCAGGTAATGAGATCAATACCTTCAAGAGCTCCCAGAAAATCTGGCCTGGCAGGGCTTTCTTCCTCATTAAAGACAATATAGGGAGATGCTCACAAAGCTAGGTGTTAGAGCCACCTAAGACCTTATAAAGGCAGAGGAAGTCTTTCCGCTTATAAGCTCTACTGGAAAGTGCTGGCTGTACTACATCAAAATTTCATGCCTGATTTTGTATTCTTAAGCTTCTGCAGAGGTGAGTTAGGGACTTGTACTTGAGGTGGAAACATGGTTATGTCTTCCAACCAGAAGGGGACAAAGGAGTGACCCTTTCAGGGACAAGACCCCAAACCTCTCCTCATCTGAGTCTTTCTACACACCCTGCAAGATCCCAAGTCTGGGGGGTCATGACACTCAGTCACTTGGGATATTTGGCTTTGATGCTGTCTCTCAAAGGATACTTTCTTTCCTTTTTCTTGGACTTCTGCTCTATTGATCAAGTTAATAATGTATGCTGGTGGAACACTCTATTTGCTAACCATGTTGTTCTCATGGGTAGTGCAAGTCAGGGCTGGTATCAGATACTGGCATTGTCAGGCATCTGCAGAGGCCAACTACTAGCTGCTGGAGTTTTCTGGCCCTGTTGTGCCTCCTTCTGGCTGTGGCTGCCTGTTCACCCGTGCTTTCTGAGCTTGCAAGCTGTGACAAGAATGAAGAAATGAGCCAACATCTTCCACTTGCTTCACTCTTGTGTGAACTGGGCCCAGAGAGAGAGGGCAAGTGATTGATAACAGTGACAGAAGGAGGTGGGCCCACTTACAGAGAAGCTCCCACTGATGACATCTTGCCCATGACTCCACCGTCCAGCCAAGAACCAGCAATGGTACAACAAATTTCTCATTCAAGTTTAGAAACAAATAAGAGTTAAACTTAAGGAAGTCACATGTGGTGCAAAGGAAATCACACGCAGTGCCCTCTTAGGAACATAGGAAGCTACTTTATAGAGCCAGACCTTTGGTTCATCTAGCTCAGTATTGTCTATACTGACTGGCAGCAGCGCTCCAGGATTTCAGGCAGAGGACATTCCCAGCCGTACCTGGAGATGCCAGAGATCGAACCTGGGACTTTCTGCATGCTCTACCAATAAGCCATGGTCCTTCCCCTTTCTTTTGTGGTGAGTGTCTTTGGCCTATATGGATGTGAATGAAAGATCATACAGTTCCCTATTACCTTTTTGGTATTTTGCTTTCTTGCAGGTCTAAACATTGCTGGCTATTAGGTTTGCAGTGTTTATGTTTTCTTCAAAACTTTATTAAAGCCTGATTAGTAATAGTAAAGACCTCTTTGAAAAAATTGTTGGGTCCCGTAGGCTAGAAGTAAAAACTTAAGAGAGAACAAAATAACTTTGAGCTACACTGCATGGCATTGGCACAAATAACTTCTAAACAAGCTCAATTAGGGCTAATTGAACAGCAGATGTCCAACCCCTTGTCTGGAGCTGGTTTATGCTCATTATTCTAATCATTTAAGACATCGTAAAAGAGCCACTTCAAAGTCCTCTAGAACTAGCCCTGTGTTATACTTTGACTGTCAATCAAGGATGAACATAAGCACTCCCTGTGGAACAAAAATTAACTATTTATTTATTTATGAAGGAGACCACCTGTTGGGGGGAGTGATTCAAGTGGCTGAGCTTCTGTGCCCTGCTAAGCCCCAGGTGCTAATCAGTGCAAATTATCAAACCCTTTTTTGATTTCATTCCCCTGGGCAAACAGAGACAAAGCATGCTTGCACTGAAATACAGGTGGTGCTACATCAAAATGAAACTAATAAGGGGGAAACTGTGTAAATGTTCATTTTCAGAGAGTAAGAGGATACAATATTTTTGGGGAAAATGCCTTTATAGAAAGCACCATTTAAAACATGTCAGCACCATTTAAAATATCTCAGATGTGTCAGAAACTGGGACAATAGGAAGGACCCTCCCCTCGCCCCCTCCCCCCACTGAGAAGGAGGTAAAGTTTTTTTTGCTATGGGATGGAATCACTAGGATTCATTTTTGTTGAAGGTTAGACAAATGGAAGCTGTTGATACTAAAGTCTGAGGAATCAGTTCAGCATCTGGAGCTGGAGAACATAAATTAAGCAGAGTGTGGTAGAGGTGTACTGGCTGAGACTGGCTGTGACTAGGGGCTTATCCACATGGGAGCATCACTTCGCACTAAAGACGCTGTTTTTACCTCTGTTTTCTATTTGCACTGTCCACAGTATGGGCTCAATGCCAGCTGCAAACATGGTGTTTTCTATTCACAGTGAGGGGAAGGGTTGATCACGTAGTTTCCTAATGACTACGCCCTCTAATTTAACATTTCCACCTGAAAAAGAAAGCCTGGAAATGCAAATATTTGTGTTTTCCCTTGTAGGATACAGCTGAAATACAAATCTTTCTTTGAGCAGTGTTATGCTTTTGCACACAAGTTAGGGGGTAAAAGAAAATAAAGGCACTGTTTGCAGCAACATAAAAATGCTAGCAGAATGGGGGAGAGCAGCCGGAAGCTGCTCTTCAGCCCTCAGGAAACAAAATGAACAAAGGGAGGAGGGAGTGGGCATGGAGAGGACAACAATTGACTCACCCACCTAAAAGCATTGGAGCATGGCATCTGTTAGCACTAGAGATACGTATTATTTGAGGATTGGGTTAGTACAGATTTACAGAGGGAAAACTCTGTGATAGCTTCTGCTTGCCAGTAACGTCATGTGAACCATGTGAATTAAAAGGGGATGTGAGTAGCACCAAACACACACTAAGCCACAATGTAGATGAGTCCTAGGATTCAGGTTCCCCTGAATTTGTTGTGAGCACTTACAAGGCTTTCAGCCAGAAAGATGATCCTTTGAAACTTACTCAGTGCACTGAAAAGATTGTTTAGGTTTGAAATTATTGTATTTTTCATGGTAATCTCTAGAGAGCACAGATAGAACTTCAAAAAAATCTGGAGAGGCACATATTTAATGATAACAAAAAAGAGTCTTGGGGCACCACAAAGATTTTTAAAAATGGCATAAGCTTTCATGGACTAGAGTTTACTTCATTAGATTCATGAAGTGTTCACCTGAATTGCTGGTATATATACAGATTGGAGGTGGGCAGGGAGGAAACGTACCATAATCTATCATCAAGAAGCTACAGCCTATCCCAGACAATGATACTTTCTTTTCACAGGCCTTGGGTGGTAGATAGAGATGTGCCAGAATTCCACCCAATTCACATTTGGTACCAAATTTTCCATTAATTCGTTTATTTGCTATAGTTGCGGATCAGACTGTTATGTAGTGATTTTCCACAGCTATGATTGGAAATTAGTGGTTTTTTTAAAAAAATAATCTGTCTAAAACATTTCTATTAATATTAATATATTTATCAATATTTCCATCAATTTATTCAAATTTCTTTTCATTTATCAACATTTCCTTGCAAAATATTAATATCAATATTTTTTCTGAGGGGCAAAAACCACGGATCAATAAAAGCAGTGGCTTGTGGACAAAGAACGAACTTGAATCAATACCAGCCTGTTGGGTCAATGGAATGCTTTTGAACTGGCACTGGCCAACGGATCCCATCACTAGTGGTAGGCCAGTGCTTGCTTAGACAGGCCGCTAACTTAGTACAGTTAATATAGAACACTAGGAATAACAGGCCACAGAAAACAAACACAGGGACCAGACCATGCAACACATCTAGATGTCAACATCGTCCCCATATCTATTGAGGCAATGCTATTACAGGTCCTAATAATGTCAGACACAAAGTCAATGGTTCAGTCACGTGTTCATCTTCCAGTGGAGTGGCCATGTGTCCAACTTTACAGAGGACAATCCCCTATTTGACTGTCCATCAGAAGACAATTCTCTGTTTGAAGGAGTCTGCTATTTGAAGGGCTTTCTGCTCGAAGTCTGTTTTAAAGATAAAGAACAATAAGGAGAGAGAAGGAACCCTGAAATTAGCAGCTGGATGGTTGACTGAGCAAGTACACAGGTCACTCAGTCACAGTTCCCCCACTATAGTGAGTTCCACTGCACTTATTTTAAATTATTGAAATTGTTTTTAAATTTGCATGTTTATCTCACACAGTAGCATATGCAAATTTTATGCAAATCATTGTATTATTTTGACCTCTTTTTTGGTGATACAGAAGTGGCCATTATATATTCAAATGTGATATATACCAAAATTGGCCAGCAATGCTATTCTGCACTCAACATAGGACAAAGAGGCCAGTCTCTATGCAAAAGGATAAATGGACACAAACTTGACATCAGAAATTACACCAGTGAGGGAACATTTTAGTTTCCCAGGACACTCTGCAACTGATATTTAGGTGGCTATTCTTGAACAAAGCAACTTCATAGAAAGACTGCAATGTGAAGGTGCTGAATTACAATTGATCAAGAGGTTCAGTCCTATCATCTGTGGCTTGAATCAGGATCATGATTTTTAATAACAGTACATGTGTTAATTAGCTTACCAATGCCTGGATGTTTGTGTTATCACCTACACATTCTTTGTGAATAGTCATTGTTAATAACATAAATTGTCACTGGCTGTACTTTCTGCCTTTCATTTCGTTTTAACCTTACTCTTTACAATCCTCCCCCCCACACCATGTATATTTATACTAGCAACTGAGAAAACACTTTAAGCATCTGATGAAGTGGACTCTAGTCCAGAAAAGCTTGTTCCACAATAAACTTGTAAGGCTCTAAGGTGCTACAGCCTAGGTTTTGCTGCAGTGGACTAACATGGCTATCCTCTGGAAATTTAATGATAATTGTAAAATGTGTTAAATATTCTTTTTTCTTTGATTAGAGAAAGTTAGTGTAAAATACACTTATTTCCCTGGATAGACAAGAGCACTATGAAAATAACCCCCCTCCTCTCCCTTCTCTAGCAGTATTTCAGAGTTTGGGCAACACTGACAGTTTTACATTTCTTTCTGAGATATATACCAAATGTATAGATTAATCTTTTAAAAAACGTATTGCTTAGAAAAAGACAATTTTTTTCATAGTTTCATTTAAATGAAAGAATAAAAACGAAGAACTGGAACAGAATGCCAAGAAAAGAATATATCTTTTCTAAAACTGGGAGGGAAAAACTACCCCGAGAACATAGAAGAGAAAAATAAAATTGGTTATGGTTGGCTCTTAAAAAATTTGGGAGCATATCCTGTAATTTAATGTTGAGTATCTTTTCCCGTGGCTGCAAAAAAATGCCGAGGGGATGCAGAATTGTCTGTGAAAGAATAAGAACAAGTACAAAGTGTGCACCAGATATCTCACTGCTGCTTCTGGGGAAAGGCAGCTGCTTTGAAAAATAAATAGCTTAGATTTTTTAGAAAGTTACTGGAAGTACAGGAACACCTGTTGTCTGTGGAACCAATGTAAAACCAAAAGAGAGTTAGAACAGCTGGATATATTGGGACATCGGTGTACACTCGTCTGATGGAAACAGCTCAACTGTCAGAGAAGACTGCAAGTGTGGTGACAAGGTACAACTCAAGAGCTTGTCTGAATGAGTGCTTGCTAGTGGTTTCCAAGGGGGGTAGGGGAATGATACAGTTTGGAGCTTGTTTAAGTGAGAGTTAAGTGCTTTCCATAGGGATGGGGTGAATGATTTTCCTTGTAATTTTATTGCATCATTTTTAGATAAAACATCTTAAGAGCCATTTGTCTGAGTGGCATTGCAGCAATATTTTTATACTTCTGCATAAGAATTAGTTGCAAGATTTGGTAGTGGAAGAAAATTATTATAGTGGAAGGGGTGATGTGGAATGTGAGAGGCCTGTGCTGATGTCTGCCGTGAAACAAAATATACAGCATTCACGGTGCTAGCACTGAAAATTGTCCCTGTATGCAAACGTCGATGTTGGTAAAATTTAGATCTGTATTTATTTTTCAAAGTGTGATCAGACTTATGGCATAGTGTCATTATTATGCCAAAACTATTTATCACGCTATCATCAGATTGTATTCAATACCTCTGTATTCAACATTTTGTTTTCTGACTCCTAACTGAGCAGACAAGAGGGAGCTGTCTCAGCTGGTCCCCAGGAGAGGAGATATAACCAAGCGAGCTTTCAGAGAGCGAGCAAACAGGGAGAATAAACAGGAGCTTGACAAAGGAGTTCGACAGTGAAGGTCAAGGGAGAGGTCCCTAAAAAAAATAAATAAAAATAAATAAATTACTAATTCTCCCTGTACAGCACACCGTATAGCAGTGGGACTCTCAAGTTTACCCTGAAGTAGGACAGGACAAAGCACAGGCCACTCCAAAACAAGTAGTTGGAAAGAAACAAAAGGTAGAAGAGAGTATGAACGGGAAGGATACTCCAGTGGTTGTGACCTGCAAGGTGTGTGCCGTGTTTGTTTTCTTGCCTGAGAACAACATGGCATACACGTGCAACAAGTGAAAGCTCGTGGCACTGTTGGAAGAAAAATGAGAGGCCTAGAATGGCGGGTGGCCACACTGAGGAGTATAAGAGAAGATGAAGCGTTCTTAGACAGAACACTGGAACAATAGCAGCCAAGAGAAAGGGAGGTGGAAGAACAACAGCATGTGGTAGCAGAAGATGAGACTGCTTTGGAGAGGAACAACAAAGTGGAGGAAACTCCATGGGAAAGGGTGAGTTAGGAGCTAGAAGACACCCTTCACCAGTGCAACTATGGAACCACTTTCAAACAACCAAGGATGAGACTGGAGGGCAGCCTGTGGTGGAAGAATTTCAGGAGACCCCATGTGAAAACAAGCAAGAGGCTGAAGCTCAATCAAGCAGGGGCAATGAAACCACACCCCACAACAAGAAGAGAAGAGTACTAGTAGTGGGAGATTCCCTACTGCGTGGGATCGAAACCCAAGTATGCCGAGAAGATCTGTGGACTCACCAGGTATGCTGTCTACCAGGAGGACGGATTAGAGATGTGACAGAAGGGTTGCCATCATTCATCTAGCCCACCAACAGGCATCCATTTCTCCTCATCCATGTGGGAACAAATGATACTGCCAAATGGTGCTATGAAGAAATCACATCAGACTTTGAAGCTCTGGGAAGGAAACTCAAGGACTTTGGGGCCCAGATAGTTTTCATCCATCCTCCCAGAAAGGGAAAGAAAAATACTCTGTGTGAATGAATGGCTATGAAGGTGGTGCCGACGTGAGAGATTTGGATTCTGGGACCACGGGCTATGCTTCCTGGAAGATGAATTGCTAGCAAGTGATGGGTTGCATCTCACAAGGACTGGAAAGAATGTGTTTGGCCACGGCATGGAGAAGTTCATCAGGAGGGCTTTAAACTGAATCCTAAAGGGGAGGGAGACGTAAACTTGGTGGTAACGCCTGATGAAGGCTTGTGCATAGTAATGGGAACAGAGAGATTGGCTCTAATAGGGCCCAGTAACAGTCCTCAGAAACATGTAGTAAGGAAGCCAAGCCATAAATCACATGGTCTTCGATGTCTGTATACTAATATGCAGAGCATGGGAAACAAGCAGGACAAACTTGAACTCTTAATACAGGAAGGTAATTACAACTTGATAGGTATAACTGAAACTTGGTGGGATGACTCCCATGACTGGAATACAGCAGTTGAAGGATATAACTTGTTCAAAAAGAACAGAAGGAATAAAAAGGGAGGTGGAGTTGCACTATATGTTAAAAATATATATCCCTGCACAGAAATACAGGAAGATGAGGTTGGTAGCTCCACCGAGAGTATCTGGATTAAAATTAATGGGGCAAGTAACAAAAGGAATGTGGTGCTTGGAGTCTATTACCAACCACCCAATCAAGGAGAAGATGAGAATGTAACTTTTGAAAAGCAAATTGCCAATGTTTCGAGGAGGCATGATGCAGTAGTAATGGGGGATTTCAATTATCCCAATATCTGTTGGGAGACAAATTCTGCCAAACACGGCCCCTCCAAGGAATTTCTGACTTGTGTTGGAGATAACTTCCTCCTACAGAAAGTGGAGGAAGCAACCAGAGGATCAGCTATCCTGGACTTGATTCTAACCAATAGAGATGATTTGGTTGATGAAGTGGCTGTTACGGGAACTCTGGGGGAAAGTGACTACAGCATACTTGAATTCTTGATTTTAACAGAAGCAAAAGCTGAGAGTAGCCATACACACACCCTGGAGTTCAGGAAAGCTGATTTTAATAAACTCAGAACAATTGTAAGTACGGTTCCATGGCAAGCAACCCTAATGAGAAAAGGAGTCCAAGATGGGTGGGAGTTTCTAAAAAAGGAAATTCTAAAAGTGCAATGGCAAGCAATTCCAACAAGGAAAAAAGGGGGAAAACAGCAGAAGAAGCCAACGTGGCTTCACAAAAAGCTTAGAGATGACCTGAAAACAAAAAAGGAAATATACAGGAACTGGAAAGAAGACCAGGCCACAAAGGAAGAGTACAGGCAAGTATCACGGAATTGCAGGGATGGCATCAGAAAGGCTAAAGCTGAGAATGAGTTGAGGTTAGCGAGAGATGCTAAAAGCAACAAAAAAGCTTTCTTCAGGTACATCCATAGTAAAAGAAAGAGAAAAGAAATGGTGGCACAGCTACTCAATGAGGATGGCAAAATGATAACAGATGACAAAGAAAAGGCAGAAGTGCTCAATTCCTACTTTGGTTCAGTCTTCTCCCAAAAAAGGGTCTATGACCCTCCCAGGAAACATGAAGTAGAAGGGGCAGGATTGGAGCTTGAGATTGATAGACAAACAGTCAAGGAATACCTAATCACTTTGAACGAGTTCAAATCGGCAAGACCCAATAAACTGCATCCTAGAGTATTGAAGGAACTGGCTGAAGAACTCTCAGAACCGCTGTCTAGTATCTTTGCAAAATCATGGAGGACTGGTAAAGTGCCGGATGACTGGAGGAGGGCTAATGTTGTCCCTATCTTCAAAAAGGGCAAAAGGCGGGACCGGGGAACTACAGACCAGTCAGCTTAACATTAATCCCAGGAAAAACTCTGGAGCAGATTATAAAGCAGTCAATCTGTAAGCACCTTGAAAACAATGCAGTGATTACTAGGAGCCAACATGGATATATGAAGAAGAAATCCTGAAGAACAAATCCTGCCAAACTAATCTTATATCGTTTTTTGATCGGGCAACCTCCCTTATAGACTGTGGGAATGCTGCAGACATAATATATCTTGACTTCAGCAAAGTTTTTGACAAAGTGCCCCATGATATTCTGATTAGCAAGCTAGCTAAATGTGGGCTGGATGGACCAACTATCAGGTTGATCCACAGTTGGCTCCAGAATCGTACTCAAAGAGTGCTTATCAATGGTTCCTTCTCAAACTGGGAGGAAATAACGAGTGGGGTACCACAGGGCTGAGTCCTGGGCCCAGTACTCTTCAACATTTTTATTAATGACTTGGATGAGGAGGTACAGACCATGCTTATCAAATTTGCAGATGATACAAAATTGGGGAGCAAAGCTAATACCGTGGAAGACAGAAACAAAATCCAAAGGGACCTTGATAGGCTGGAGCATTGGGCTGAAAACAACAGAATGAAATTCAACAGGGATAAATGCAAAGTTCTACACCTACAAAAAAGAAACCAAATTCACAGTTATAAGATGGGGGATATTTGGCTCAGCAATACAACATGTGAGAAGGATGGCTGCAAAAAAGGCAAATGCTATATTAGGCTGCATTAACAGAAGTATAGTTTCCATATCGTGTTAAGTACTAGCTCCCCTCTATTCTGCACTGGTTAGGCCTCATCTTCAGTACTGCATCCAGTTCTGGTCTCTGCTCTTCAAGAAGGAAGCAGACAAACTGGGACAGGTTCAGAGGAGGGCAACAAGGATGATCAGGGGACTGGAAACAAAGCCCTATGAGGAGAGACTGAAAGAACTAGGCATGTTTACCCTGGAGAAGAGAAGACTGAGGGGAGATATGATAGCACTCTTCAAGTACATGAAAGGTTGTCACATAGAGGAGGGCCGGGATCTCTTTTCGATTGTCCCAGAGTGCAGGACACGGAATAATGGGCTCAAGTTGCAGGAAGCCAGATTTCGACTGGACATCAGGAAAAACTTCCTAACTGTTAGAGCCATACAACAATGAAACCAATTACCTAGAGAGGCAGTGGGCTCTCCGACACTGGAGGCATTCAAGAGGCAGCTGGACAGCCATCTGTCGCAAATGCTTTGATTTGGATTCCTGTATTGAGCAGGGGGTTGGGCTTGATGGCCTTATAGGCCCCTTCCATCTCTACTATTCTATGATTCTATGATTCTATCTCAAAGCAGAATGGTTCCAGTTGGGTAAAAGAAGCATTCACCAAAGGTACAATTTTCAGAGAGGCCCAGAAGGCTCAGTTAATTGACTCGAAGTGAAGATGGATTGAAACCAAACAGTATCATCAAAAGAAAGCAGTTCAATGTGTGTCATAAATCTGTAAATAATATAGATAAGGAGCTGTGTTTTATACCTGTGAGCTTTACTATCTGAGGGGGTGCAGGAGAAAACAGGAGTCGATAAAGGTAGCACACAATATAACAACATTAATAATATTTATAGAGTTGTATTCAGTAGCAGCTTTTACTAGTAGAAAGCAGTTTGGCTCATGCCAGGTGGATCACCCAGTTTTTGCTGAGCCTTCCCCACTATCCATTAGAGCTCTCTGCATAGTATGGGACATGGTGTGTGGCTGTAGTAGGTTCAGCAAAACGTGGGAGACCCACTTTGCATGAACCAAAGTATTTTCCATTAGCAAAAGCCTCCAATGGATACAGCCAGTAGGGGCTCTTCCATTAGGGTTACTGAGGCACAGCCCTCCAAATGTAACATGAATGCCACTTTATTTTAATAATCCTTTCCATGGCTGGCGCCAGGTATGACTGGGCCCTTGGGCCCCAACCTGCCATGGGCCCGCGGTGCCTGCCCGCATGCCCCACCTACTTTTCCCATTGCCTCACATGAATGTGGTGTGTGCTGCATGTGCATGACTGCCATCAACCAAGATGGCAGCAGAGGCATCAGCCCCTTAGGGAAGCCTCCGCTGCCATCTTGGTTGATAGCAAGCATGCGTGCACAGCACACACAGCATTCACAGCAACAGGAGAGGTAGGTGGGGTGTGCATGCAGGCTTCCTAATGCCTGTGCAGTCTGTATGGACAGGTGCCTGGAAGATCCTCTCTGCTATCTGTGGCAGGGTCAGGAGTCAACGCTGCCATGGACCGCGGAATGGAAATGCTATCCCCTCACCCTAAGGAGTGGCCATTCAGGTGCCCCTCAGGGCTGCAGGGTCCCTTAGCCAAGGCTCGACCTGGCCGCCCTCTGGCACTGGCCCTGATTCCCCCCCAAAAAACCCCTCAAATCCACACTTTCCTGTCCCACACACATTTTTTACTTCTATGACTTTACAGAGGCTTTTGGAGACATTTCTGTCAATCTCTTGTTCTCTGGCCAATCAGCTTTTTGCAACATCAAGCCAATCCTAATCCAAATGTCTAGCTATGGCAAAGAGGTCCATCCCATGCGTATCTGGGCAGAAAAATCATGTGACTGATATCTGAATATTACGAAGACTACCAGTTTTTTAGCCTGTGCTGTGCACTTTCCTACTCTCTCTGTTGCAATGAAAGCAATCCAGCTGTCACAGCGGCCACATCCATACCAGACTTTTATTCCACATTAAACAGCAATGGCTTCCCCCAAAGAATTCTGGGAAGCGTAGTTTGCGAAGCGTGCTGAGAGTTGTTAGGAGACCTTTATTCCCCTCACAGAGCTCCAATTCCCAGAATTCTCTGGGAAAAGAGGCTGACTGTTAAAGCACTCTGGCCGTTGCAGCTTTGTGAGGGGAAAAGGAGTCTCCTAGCAACTCTCAGCACCCTTCACAAACTACACTTCCCAGGATTTTTGGGGGGAAGACCCGACTTTTTTAAGTAGGATAAATGTCTGGTGTGGATGTGGCCAGTATCAGATTAGGAAGGAGTGCTTGTAAAATGGTCCTGCATCTTCTGGTAGCCTATCAGAATTATACATCTGTTCTGAGCATGCTCAGAGTTGTTTTCTTGAAGGCCACATCTCCTCATAGATTTTAGTGTGTTCTGATAACCACAGAAACAATAGGAAACCAGAGAAATAATAGGAAGTGTTTCCTACTTTGAGCAATTGTTTTGTTTTGTTTAGTATTTGTTTTGTAACCTTGTTAGAGAGAGTGCAAGCAAGCAAGCAAGCAACAGTGGCTCTTTCTAAAGTAAATACCTATTTTTTACTTAATCAGTTTGCATTTACTTCCGGGAATCGGGAGGAGAATTGGTAGATGGTCTGTGTATGTGTTGCAACAAACTCTGTATTAATAATTTCCAAGCATTCACTTATTAAAAGCTGCAGCATCTGCTAGGTGCAGCAAAGCATGTTGATCTGAGCTATGGGCAATTCCAGAGCGTTTTCCACAGTATTTCCAGAAAAGGTGTGTGGATATGCTTTCAATACACCCCTCCCCTAGCTTAACTTCAGAATGTCTTGGATGCAGAATGGAGGAAAATGGTGCTGCTATTGTTTCGTGCTTGCTTTTTTGGTGAATTTATCAGTGAAATGAAATGTTTGGACTTTATGCCTGTCTGGATATCACACTAACTGACTCCATATCCTTCCCCAAACCTGGAAGATATTTTCCCTAATCTCAGACATAAGAGGCTGATTATGATTACTCTGATGTGATGAATCTGCACATGAGCACAGATTATTACCTCACATTTTCAGTACTCAGCAATGCATTTCAAATATGTTCCGATACGCTCTGATGTGCCCTGGCTCAAATGAAACAATTTTTGTGTGTTGGTTGGAATACTTTGTTCTTTTAATGTAGAAAAAAAGTGTTTTGGATAATGAAAAGTTAATTGATTTTTGGAGAGAAGAAAACTGCACGCAACTGGAAGCAAGCGTTCCTTACATTTTAAAAGTTTTTGTCTGCTGTTTTAGTTTTGTCTTTGGCTTTTGGCAATGGATGTAAAGGTGTAATCACTACATGAATTCAACAACTTATGTCATGTGGTATGGCTTAATTTCTAAATAAGAAGCACGGAATCAATCTTGTCTGAAAAACATACTTGGACTCTAACATGGAAGCTCTTCCCCTCTCCATAGATGCGCAGAGAAAGGATGTGTTTTAGTGAAGAGACAATGGCACTCTGCACATGTGCAATGACACTTTCCTAAATAAGTGGCGTACTATTTCATCTTATTGTGATGAAAACAGCAAAGTTAAAAAACTGTAGCCATTCCAACTAAAAATGTTACCAGCCACCACTGGATACAATCCATTATATATAAAGCTCCCTAAAGACAAGGTGCTGTACAGAAATGACATTAAAAATAACAGACTCCGACCACTTACTTGCAGCCTAAGGAACTCAAGACCTTTAGGAAAGAGGAATGGACAGAAAAGGAAGAAAAGAAGAGGAAAGGTGCTTGGGGGCTGCATAACTAGTTTGTATACCAAAATCATTCATTAGGAGAATGAACCAGACGAATCTCTTCACCAAGTATATTTGGTGTTGTGCTCTGCTCACCACCTACAGAAACAATATTTTCTGTGTGTCCCAGGTAGGCTGGGTGAGGTCAAGGAAGGCCAATATGATCTCATTATCAGACCACACTGGTTTGAAATGTTCAAGGTGTTTTTAACGATGATGAAAGCTCCACAAGTGGGCTTACAAAGCAGTTACATAATATACAAGTATCCTATCTTGCCTGGATGTCCTTCTTGTGGCTGTTTTCCTTTTCTCTTTCATGTTCATCTTTCGCGTGATCTTAACAATCTGACATGTAGATTTGATCCTACTAATTTACAATGACTACCAAAAATGCAAATTATTTTTTAAAACAAACAGGATACAGACATGCAGAAAAATAATGTCATTTGTTGATTCTGGAGAGCAGACTATGGCCAAACCACATGTAACATGAAATGCATGGAAGCTTCCCTCCCTAGGGCTAATAGCAGCTTCAGGGGAGTAGGGGATGTTTGGGAGTACTGTCGTATGCAGAGCACCTTTCTCCATGCCATGGTCCAGTCCTGATCCCCACTCCCCCATGGCTGCTATTTAAACTAAATCATAAACATGGTAATAACCTGTATAATTTGGCCCTATGTCCACATGGCCAAAGGGTACCATTAAAAAAAAATTACTCAATGATTGCCCCAATTGACAGTGATACTGAGGGTAAATTCAAACCTCTTTCTGATAGCATCATCACATGGAGACATAATATGAGGAAAAACAAAGGAGATAACTTCAAAGAGGAGGGGGGTTAATAATTACAAAAGAAGTGACTGACAAGGAAAGCTCATGTCACCTGCCAACGTGTCATTTGTGGTGCTTAAAATTCATGAGACACATATTATTTATGAAATCTCCTGAGTGTTTCCTATATAAAAAGACATCCATTTTACCAAAAACTATTGCATAGTGCTAACCACATCAGACATATCAATCATTTCAGCAGACTGAAGCTGGAAGGAGTGGTAATACTGCCCTGACTGGCAGTAGCACTCAGTATGGTTGAATGAAGTTGTGGAATTACCTTCCTGAAACTGGCTTCATTGCAGCATACCTAGACAACATACCTGGCTCTACCCTACCTCACAAAAGCAGCTAGTACTACTGGCTAGTACAAGTCTGGCAAGAAGGCAGTCTTCTTTCCTCATTTAAGCTGGTCTTTCATATGACACATAGATGATATATCTAGTCCTGCTGCCAATCCCAGCCCTACCATTAATTTCTATGCCACAGAACAAAACAACAATATTAAGAACATAAGAAGAGCCCTGCTGGATCAGACAAAAGCCATCTCTAGTCCAGCATCCTGTTTCCTACAGATGCCTATGGGAAGCCCACAAACAAACTACAAATGCAATTGCCTTCATCCATTGTTGATTCCCAGCGACTGATGCTTTTGTACTTGGTGACATTGTTGAGGAAGGGCAGGATATAAATCTAATAAATAAATAAATAAATAATACAATATAATAAATAAACTTCAACCTCTGTTGCAGTGATGGGACAACTTGGATCAACTCATGAAACTGGTTCAGTATAATCTACCTTAACTGCAATGTTTCTCTATTTATGTGATTCTGGAGGAGTGTACTCACTGTAGCCTGGTTTGCACATCATGGAAAGCCAAAACTATTCCTTATGGGGACCGTGCGCATTTGCTGGCTTCTGCAGCTCATACTCACTATGCTCCTCCCCAGTCCTTTTGGCTCAGTGTGGTATGGCAGCTAAGCCAAAGGTTAGTTTAATGTGTCATCCAAACCCAGAATCATGGTTAAGCTCTGTCCTCCTTAACCATAATCTGTAACCAAGAACAAACCCTGATGACAGATTGTGGTTGAGGAGAGAGGTTAACCATGAATCCAGGTTCACACAACACATTAAACCAAACCTTGGCTTAGCTGCTACACTGAGCTAAATCACCAGGGAGGAGCAAAGTGGCTGAGATATCCTCCCTGGGTGCCAGAACTTTCATGCTAAGCCATGGTTTGGCTTAGTGTTACATGTGAACATGGCCTGTGTGACATGACCTTCCAACATGCCTACCTAAAGTCCAGAAGCAGCAGGACTCAAGAATCATCTTTATTCAGGAACTAGAGACACACACACATAAAGATCCCTAGCAGTTTAAGACTAGCACACACCTGGCCTTACCAGTTCTATGTGGATTAAGAAGAAACCCATACCCAAGGAGGAAGGAAACCTGCTACTATCCAGGCCTGCTCTTAAAAGAGACAGGTTCTATAGCCTACAGTGACAAAGCAAAGGTTCCATCCTGTTTTTAAAATTTGTTTACCAGCATTGCAATTCAGAGGAATGTGTAAATCTTCCCCAGGATTTATCTTCAAGAACTCAAAGTTTGTACTCTATTTTCTCTGCAACATCCTCCTTTTGCCTGCACAAGCTAGTTGGAGGAGACAAGTTGGTTGATGACTGCAAAGCTCAGACATAGCTTTGATTCACTTTGAGAGTCTTTACAGCTTAAATGACACTCATTATTTCTGCATTTCCTCATGTTTATATTGATTTTCTTGTTTCTTTGTTGTTGTCTTACTAAAAGGCATGCCGGACAAATTCAAGTAGTCATTTTCCTTTGGTCTTGGGACAATATAGTGTTATAAGCTTTGAATTTAAGATTTTTTTTCGCTATGCACAAGCACACAATGCAGATGAGATTGGATTTCTCTTAGTGTGCACAATGTAAGAGAGATCCCATCTCATCTGCGTTGTGTGCTTGGGCATAGTGAAAAAAAGTATCTTAAGTTCAACACTTACAGCACTGTATTGTTCCAAAGTCACAGGAAAATGAATACTTGAATTTTCCTGGCATGCCTTTTATTGAAAACCTTTTTCATTTGCTAAGTGAACTGTGTTTTTAAAATAAAATTAAAAATTCAGATTATGTTTGTATTTGTTTGCATGTTTCAATTTCCTGCTTGGTGGCAAAAATACATGTATGGTATTACTTAGTGCTGGATGCTAACTTGAATGTTGAACACATGAAATTTAAGCTGCCTACACAGTACATACCATACATTAAAAGTGCACCCTCCCCCCAAGAATCCTGGTAACTGTAGTTTGTTAAAGATACTGGGAATTGTTGTGCTGTGAGGGGGCAAACTACAGTTCCCATGATTATTTGGGGGGTGCTTTAAATATATGGTGTGTATACAGCCTTAGAATTATTATCACCCTGAGTGATTTTGCCTGGATGGAATGTGTCCCCAAGCTATGCTGATTTCTCTTCCTTGTCTGGCCGGAGAATAGAGAGAAATGTGTGAGTGTGTCTAGAAACTAGCAATGTTGGAAATGAAGGGCAAGGATCAGTCTTAGGACTGAACTAAGGCTCTAAACCAGGATGAGGTCATCTGTGAAGGAAGTAGAGAACATGAAGCAGAACCTTATAGGCAGGTACCTGCACTATTGAAAGGTATTAGGTAAGGTTAGCTCTTCCCCACTGCAGACTTATATGTACCTTAAAAAAAAGTGTTGTCCCTTTATTTAAATCAACATTTGGTTTCTCATGTCACCATTCCTGGTTGGAGGGCTGTCAATGAGTTCACTACAGATTTTCAGTTATGTAAAGCAATGTAGAATTTCCCCAATTGTCATTATTTTCTTCCTCTCTAAAGCATACATTTCCCGATGTCAAAATCAGAGTGCAAAGAAAACTGTAATTGCAAATCTATCTTTGTCCTTTGCCACAAAAGCTTCAAAATCTTCAATTTTCTTTATTTAGCCAATGCAATTGTCTACCTGATAAGAATTGATAAAACAGGCAAATTCAGATATTTTTCACTCCAAAAATTGCCAGGTGATCGCAGTGGGATGTCAACTTCTAATGGGGTTAAAACAGGTGTTATGCCTGGACGGAAACTACAGTATTTGGGGCCATAATTTTTATAGAAATGGGAAAAAATTGAAGCATAGCCCTCTGGGCATCCTGAGGGGCAGTTCTTGTTGCTTATGACATTATGAAATAAAAGGTTAAAGTCCATTTGCATGACCTACAGCAGGAAAAGAAATAAAAAGAAAGCAGCTGTATATAATTGTCAAAGGCTGACGTTTTCAGATTGTACCAAAACCTCAGGTACTACTAACACCACTTTTCTCTCCAGTTTAATCCCTAGCATCACTTTCAAAACAAAATATCACTAGAAACAAAATACCTTTTCCTAGTCTATACAGATGGAGGGTTTTCAACAAGCAAGGGTCAATACAGTATGTGTGTGTTATATACATTATAAATACATTAAGGTGGGTAGGTGGGTGTATACACACAGAAACAGTAATTTTAAGAGTTGTTAATGGGAATACTATTATTATTATCAGTGCTTTTTTATGACAGTAGTCACCAGCAGGGAATACTGGCATGTCTTTTTTTTCTGTCTATGGCAAACACTTGCCCTGGCACCCATGGCCCTTTTATCATGGTATGAGTGCAAGCAGCTCATTTACCAAAAAAGCAATGAATGATGATGATGATGAAGTATGTGTCATCTGATGCAAGATGCCTCTAGGCAACATAAAATTAAAACAGAGCATACAACACTACAAAGTACAATTTTTGAAAAATACATTAATCAACATCAGTCACAAAATTCCAATTTAAACAGACTTAAATAAACACAAAATCCCCATTCAGAATATTAAAATTATTGGCTGAGAAAAATTGTGCTCCCAAATCCTAAAAACTGTTCCGTCTACAGCTAAAACTATTAAAATACTAAAAAACCTGGGGGGAAAAGAACCTTCACCTGATGCCTTCTATCGAGTGAGACCATTGATCTGTCTACCTTTGTATTGTCTTCTGTGTTGATTGGCAGTGTTTAAGGCTGCAACCCATACATGTCTACTCAGAAATAAGATCCATTGGTTTAAATGGAACTTACTCCCAGGTAAGTGTGTATTGGATTGCAGCCTAAAGTTTTAGACAGGATTCTTGTCTAGCCCTACCTGGAGATGCCAGGAATTTAACCTGGAACCTTCTGCATGCAAAGCATGTGCTCAGCCACTGATCTATGACCCTACCCCAATTTCTCTGCCAATTAATAGAAAGTCTTCCAAGTTTCTGTATCAAGGCAACAAACATTGTGTATTCCAGATAAATTATGCAAATGAGTAAGAATAATGCTCGACTTTGGCTTTCATTCTTGCCAGTTGAAAATAAATGCAAACAAAGAAAGAAAGAAACCCAAACAAGTGAAGAAAACTGTAAGAAACTGAAATTCCTCCATGCTTTCATTTCTTTTCCAAGAGTGCTCATAACTATTTCTGAATGGATGAACATAGCTTTATCTTTATTTTATTTTTTGATCCCTCAGATTCACACAAAACCAGAAAACTGTTCAAGCAAACCAAATTAAATGTCTACAATAGATATTGCACAACAATCTGGAAGGTGTGTGCTGAGAAATTACAATTGCTTTAATTTCTTTTCCTGCCTGCTTCTAACTATTTTCAGCATGATCCTGAAGGGAAAAGCATAGATTAGATTAGATTAGATTGATAGATACTTTTGCAGATTTACACAAAACCAGAAAACTCCACAAACAAATTTACAATTGCCTGGCTGTATGCTTTGGTGCATTCCTGGGTGAGGATTAAAAAAATAAGGTACATATGCAGTTATCTGTGTGCAGGCCCTGCTGGTACTTAACCAGCACAACAGAATAAACAAACTAGAAGGCAGGCACAAACACAAAGGACCACCTACTGGCATGGATGGGAAAGACCAAACTTGCTCTTCATATAAAAATTAAAATAATCTGTATGTGATGTAATTCGAATGGGGGTGAAGTGAATTAACAGTTTATGCTCAAATGAGGACAAGCCCTGATTCACCACAGTCATTTTGCACAACTGCATAAGATACCTTTAAAGTAGGAGAGGCTAACCTGTGGCTTTCCTGATGCTGTTGGACTACAACTCCCGTCATCCCTGATGTTCAGCTGAATAGAATAATAGAATAGTAGAGTTGGAAGGAGCCTATAAGGCCATCGAGTCCAACCCCCTGCTCAGTGCAGGAGTCCAACTTAAAGCATACCTGACAGGCAGCTGTCTAGCTGCCTCTTGAATGTCTCCAGTATTGGAGAGCCTACCACCTTCCTAGATAATTGGTTCCATTGTCATTCTACTCTAACAGTTAGGAAGTTCTTCTTGATAATCTTGGCCACACTCATTGGTATTAATAGGAGCTAGAGTCCGACAACATCTAGAGTGTTATAGGTTCCCCATCCTGCTGAAGGAAGTCAGAGGCATGTTACTTAATTATAGTCCAACAGAAAATTCTAGGTTGCTTGCCATCATTGGGCTGGTAATCTAGCCATGAGGTCACCAGATAATGTGGAGAGTAGCAGGACTGGAAAGGTAAACTACCAGACATATCTGGAGCAGAGCACTAGGGAAGAAGCTCCACGGAAAGCAGTCAATAGGTAACCTCCCTCCCTGGCAAACTTACATAAGGAAATGTTTCCTCCTCTGTTCACTGTTTCTTTTCAACAAATTGGTCTCTTTCCCTTTGCTTTGCAGTGGTTGTAATTCCAAACCCTGTGTCTGAGACTTTCTAGTTTGGGCCTCTAGACTTAATTGCTGCTAAGGAGAGCATGTGCTCCTTGCTTAATCAAGGCTGTACAGAACCCTAAACAAAGTGAGGACATGATCTAGAAAGGGCAGGATTCAAATCTTAGAACTGTTTCAATTTTATAGTCAGAGGAAACAAGCAGAAAGCCAAAGTCAAAGGTTAAACCCAAGAAAGCAGTTCAATAGTTAGTAAGCAATAGTTAGTAAACAATCATGGTATCTAAGAGATCACCTTATCCCCTATATACCTGCCTGTTCACTGCATCATCTACGGGGGTCCTCCTTTTGGTGCTGCTTGCATCAGACGTTCAATTCATGGCAACTCAGACTATGTCCGTCAGCGCAGTACCATGTGCCTTATGGAATGCACTGTTGATTGGACAGGCTCTGACATTGTACACATTATTATGTGGGATGCTTTAAAATCTCCTCCTTCCATGGACTTTACCAGAAGGATGAGTTGACTTGTGAGCAATATAGGATTTATCTTTGAAAAACTGTTTTTCTTGGTTGTATTTTTATTGCTGTTGAACAACACTATGATATTTGATAATCTTTAGCAGTCTATACATATTCCAAATACCTAATAAAAAAGCTATCCAAACCTGCACAACAAGGCAGGAATACGGAATTGCTTCAGCTTCCTTATGTCTGGTTGCCAGAAAATGTGAATTCAGTCAAACACAATGAAAGTGGATGCCATGTCAGTCCTCCTAGGTAAAAGCCAGCCAGTATAGAACTGAAAATAAGTGTTCCTGCAAGCAGGTCTCTTCTCCCCCATTTCAGCACACATCTCATAAATTCCTAGATATCAGACACCAAGAAACTAGAGCTGACTTGATTATCCTGATAACTGTTATGACTGCTGGCCAACCTTCCTTTATTAGTGACATTGCATGTTAATAGGCCAGGATAGTTGACTGATGTTTCCTTAATGGGAGCTAATGTTTAGGAGGTATTGGGAAATCTCTCTATGTTTGAATGAAATAGCTTTCAGAGATTGGAAAAGCTAAGGGGAAAGTACTGATGAACAAGCAGGCTAGCAATTTTGAGTGAGTGAAAGGGTTGACTGAATGCACTGTGGGATGCAGGATCAATCTCTCTCTTTGGGGATCAGATATAGGTTAGTGGATCTGCTTACTGGTAGGAGCGTAGGTTGTCTGTTGCCTCGTATGCTAAGCAGACATTACAAAAATGCCACAAGTCTCCCTTATCCAAAGGAAACCAAACCTGGGTTGTGCTGTTCCTGGAACTTCTCATAGCTCAGGGAAATAGTGAGCATGAAAAATGACTAAACAAATGACACTGTCCCTGCATACTTGGTGGTTTCAGTTGCAGTTTCTTCTTCCTGCTAGAGACTTCAAAAATAAAATATAATTTATCAACTATACCTCAGGTCAAGTTACTCCTGTTATTATATCTCTGGCTGGAATCTCCAGTCTTTGAGATATTTGTCTGTATATATGGTAGTCCAGTCATGTCTATATATATGTATGGTAACCCAGTCATATCTACATGCTAACTGAGCCCTCTGGTGGAAAGAGCTAGTGCAGGGTTGGTTAACCTTTGGCCAGCTTGATGTTGTAGAACCACATATGTCATCATCCCTGACCTTTAGCATGGCTGGCTAGGTGTGATGGGAATTGGAGTCCAACAAAATGTCACCCTGCATTGGGCTCTACCTATGTAGGCTCCTATGCAAACATTATGTTCCAGCATATCATGTTGGTGAGGAAGGCATGCCAGAGGGGCATCAGTCCCTCACTACGTATTAAAACCTTACGTGGGGAGGGATAACCTCAAGATTGGACTACTATAATGCACTTTATGTGGAACAGCCTTTGAAACTAGTTCAGAAGCTTCAATTACTGCAGAATGCAGCTGTCCAACTGTTGACAGGTTTGAGGTGAACAGATCACATCACCCCGATTCTGTTACAGCTACACTGGCTGCCTGTATACTTCTGAGCCCAATACAAAGTGCAGGCTTTGATCTATAAAGCTCTTTACGGCTGAGGACCCCAATATCTTCTGGAATGCCTCTCCCAATATGAACCTACCCAAACCCTTAGATCTTCATCTGAGGCCCTCCTCTGGATTCCTCCTCTGAGGGAGGCTCATGAAAAAAAAAATGGATTGCCTTCAAGTCTATCCCCACTTATGGCAACCCTATGAATAGGGATTTCATGGTAAGCGGTATTCAGAGGGGGTTTACCATTGCCTCCCTCTGAGGCTAGTCCTCCCCAGCTGGCTAGGACCTGCTGAGCTTGCCACAGCTGCACAAGCCAGCCCCTTCCTTGTCCACAACTGCCAGCTGGGGGGCAACTGGGCTCCTTGGGACTATGCAGCTTGCCCATGGCTGCACAGATGGCAGGGCATGTAACCCCTGAGCCACTCACTGTGGGGGTGATCTTTAGCTGGCCCTTGACACCCAGGAGACACGAGCGGGAATTTGAACTCACAGACTGGACTCCCAGCCAGGCTTTCCTCCCCAATGTGCTATACCAGCTGTGAGGGAGGCTCATAGGGTTATAAGAGAGATCAGGGCCGGTTCCAAAGGGCGGCCAGGTTGGGTACTGGCCCGAGGGCCCTGCAGCTCTAGGAGCCCCTGGGGGGCCCCTAAGGGCCCCTCTGCTCCCCTTCTGCAATCCCACGGATCGCAAGACAAGCTTCCGAGCTGCCCGCCATCCCCGAGCTTCACCTACCTTTCTCTGTTCGCGCAGGGTTGCCATCAATAAAGATGGCGGCTGAGGTTTCCGTAAGGGACTGAAGCCTCTGCTGCCATCTTGGTTGATGGCAGCAATGCGCGCGCTGCATGCCATCAACCAAGATGGCGGCAAAAGCTTCAGTCCCTTACGGAAACCTCGGCCGCCATCTTTATTGATGGCAACCCTGCACAAACAGCAGAGAAAGGTAGGTGAAGCACTGGGGATGGCGGGCGGTTTGGAAGTTCGTCTTGCGATCCATGGGATCGCGGAAGCGGAGGGGCCTGGGGCAGGCTAATGCCCAAGGGCCCCCGCATTCCTGGAGCTGGCCCTGCTGGTAATCACCAGCTGGTTTTAAATGGTGAGCCAGAGACCACTGCTTCTGAAGCCAATCATAGGCCCCAGGTAGGCTCATAAGGCTGTAAAAATCTGAACTTTGAATTGAGCCTGGAAGTGAATACATAACCAATGTAGCTTTGGAATTCCTGCCCCACCTAGGTGCATCTGGCAATTTGACTGTATAGTTGTAGGCGACTGCTGAAGAGGCCCTCTCTGTCTTGGCCTTTGACACCTGAGATGTATATTCTTAGGATCCACCCTATTTTGTGATTTTAGGATTGTTTTTAAGTGTTTTTAATACCATATTTTAAAATTGTTGTAACCCGCCTTGAGACCTCTGGGTGAAGGGAGAGGAGATGATGATGATGATGATGATGATTGTTGTTGTTGTTAGTAGTAGTAGTAGTAATAATGATGATGATGATGATGCAATCAGTGTTAAAGTCACAGGCTGCCTGGCCTCCATAAGCAGCCTGGCACCTGCCTGAATACTACATCAACTGAAGTTTCTGGACTGTCTACAAGGGCAGCCCAATGTCTTGATCCAATATAAAGTACAACAAAACCCTTTCTGTAAGAAAAATGTCCTGTTTCCTTTCTCAGAAAAGGATTCTACCCCAGACTATTCTACTGCTGTGCTGATTCTCTACTTTCAGGGTAGTGGTTTTGCCATTGTCATTGATCTTAACCGCTGAGACACCAAAACCAGTTCCCACTATACTTGATCCCTAATTGAAATTTCAAGCCTGGGGGTAAGGTCAGGGGCATGACTGCAAGGCTTGCTTCATCTCTGGCAACTCTACCAGAAGAACCAATTGAAGAAGCAGAGAAAGGAACAAGGTATGTGAATGAAGCACTTGTGCAGAGTTTGAGATTTTAAATGCCAGATGAGGGAGATCAGGAATTCATTTGAAGATAGGGGTCACATGGGTTATGCTGCTTTCAATTTGGCTTCATAACACCTTCAGAGAAGTTAGTGACTTTTACAATACTCTAGGGATAACATGAACTCTTTCCCAACCTCCACATTACAGCCTCTGGTTACTGTAATTGTAAAGGCTTGTGAAATTTGAGTTTTTCCAGCTGCTGGGTAGACATTTGAGTTAGCTTTATAAAACATACCTTAGTCTTACAGCAATTTTTTTATTAATTCCAATGGAAGGCTTGAGTGTTGTGTGACCTGTGGCTAATGATTCTTGTGTGAGCATATAGCTCTGTAAAGGAAGAGAGTGATGAGGTGGGAATCTGAGATGAGAAACTATTGCTCTGACCATGTGTAACCATAAGATAATGGACAACCTTTACACAGAGCAAGGGGGCCACCTCAGGTAGCTGATTTTGGGTGCCATGAAAGGGCAGCAAATCATTTGTCATTTAATTTGTTATATTCCTACAAGTAGGGAAAGGAAGGGATGCTTGCAGGATTTTCTGCCTCAGGTACCAAAATAAGCTGACTGGCTTTAGGTATTACGTACCTTGACTGGGACCGAGGGGTGTCATTTGCTTCTCCATCTTGGGCAGGAAAATATCTTGTGCCAGCCCTGATATATATTTCCCCCCTTTCCAAGAATGGAAGCATGCCTTGCAATGAGCAGGATTTTTAAAAAACAAGTTTTTGAAAAGCAAGCAAAAGCCCTGTTAATATCATCCTACACTGACAGTGTTCTTTCTTTTGTATTTTTTGTGGCCTGCTTGTGTGTAATGTATGGCTCCTGTCAATTCTTAGGCCCAGTTTTCAGGGCAGAACTAGATGTTAGGATAGGGTTGCCATATTGCCCGGATAGCCGGGTTTTATCCGGATTCTATGCATGCCACCCGGCGCCTGGCTAGCCCCTTACGTGGCCCGGATTCTCAGCTTTAATTAAAAAAAAAATTAAGTTTCTAGGTGGTCTGGTTCTCGAGATATACATAAAAACGTCAGCCACTCCCCTCGACTGTTAAATCTTTCTTTAAACAGTACTGTACTATAGCACTTTGTAGCTTTAATCCCGCCCGTTCAGCATTGCAGCCAATCAGGGATTGTGTTTCAGTTTCATTGACCTCAGGCAGTGTCTAGAAAACAAAATGGTGGTTTCAACCCCCCCCCCCCGTTTATCTGAAAATCTCATAAATTGGGTAAGTATATACATTTCAGTTTTTTTTCCTCTTGTATGCAGGAGTCAGAGCTTGGGCAGTGTTTTGAAAACCTTCCCAATACTTGCTTTTTGTAAAAGCAATGCTAATCCCATATGCCCAAAGTAAATCCCATTTAATTCAATAGGATTTACTTTGAGTAGACATGGTTATGAATGTGCTGAAAATCAATGGGACTTTGGAGTGAATGTAAAAAAGAATTATGTTTGTGTTCTAACTCTTTCTGTCTCCAGCCCAATTTTAAAGCAAGTAGGCAGGGCTTACTTAGGTATTACAGTTTTTATTCTGTAGGAAAGTAATACTGATTTTTTTAAAACTAATACTGATTTTTCTGCAATGACCAACTGGTTTGACAATAAACTATTATATGGGCTGTATGTATTTATACATCTGCTGTGTGTGCGTGTGCGTGTATGGAGTCTTTCCAACACCCCTGTGAGGTAGGGTTGGAAACCAATGCAGCTCACAACAAGAAATAAAGCCATTTAAAATCCAATGACCATAAAACAAGTATAAACAGTTGCAAAACAGCGTAAAGTGGCATGATTCAGAATTTTGGGTTGTGTGAATGAAGTTGCTTATCACTTGAGGTTGCAGTTCTGTCCCTGTTTGAGTAAGCCCCACTGAATACGCTGGGACTTGCTTCTGAATAAATAAACTTAGGATTGCACTATAAATATTTTTACAGTTTGTGTAAATATTAAATATATTTGATAGTCATGCTTATATACATATTTCTTCATTTATCATATTTTTGGTTTTTGGTTAGGAATCCTGACTGGTTGTGAGATGCTTAGTTTTTTGCCTTACTCATAGGCATCTTGTTGTGGTTGGTATGGTATTACATTTAGGAAAGTGTTACTGCCTTCTGTGTTTTTTTTTCCTATTTGCATTTCACTTATCTTTAACGTCACTCCGTTACAGCCATAGAAGCAACAGCAGCATATGCAAGATAATTAACTCCCATTAGTGATAAGAACAAGAATTTATAATATTATTTCAATTAAAACAAGAGGCTTCTCAATACTTTGAAGAGGACCAGATATTTATTTTCTTTCTGAGCCCAGGACTGGGTCTTTCATGATGCCCAGGGAGCAGGAGAGTAGGCGATAAGACAGACATCCTGGCATTGGTAATCTAATTAGCAAGGTATGTGTGGGGTTGTTGCACACTTCCAGGCCCAGTTTCATTTTGAGTATGGAGGTGGAACCTGTGTAGATGTGGTTGAGAAATTTTGAGTTAAGCAAAGCTCTGCTTTTATAAAACCTAAGAAACATACAGATACTTTGAATGTCTGAGTGCCTGCACCAGTGGAATACTGGAGGAACTTGTAAAACTTGCTGCAACAGTATTTAGAACTGAGCATGTGGTGTGAAAGACTCCTTTTCCTAACATTTTGGCTTGTTTTTCTCCACCCACCACATCTCTGAAATATATTGTATATGTTATGGTTAACCGTGCTGCTGCCCTGACTTAGTTTATGTTTGTTGCTATTTTATGTTTTTATTATGTTTTTATATTGATTGTGTATTTTTATTGTTTTTATTATATTTGTAAGCTGTGCTGAGCTCTGTTTTTAACAGCAAAAGGGCAGGATATAAATTCTCTTAATCAATCAATAAATACTCCATAGTGTTAGAAACTAGAGTCTAGGCATTTAAGGCTGAAAATGTTGCTTAAAAAAAAAAGATTTCTCACATCTTTCCCCAGTTTTTGGTGGTAATTCCTAGGCACAAAAACAAAACAACTGGACAATCCAAATATTAATATGCAAATATTTGCATAATATGCAAATTAACCTGCCCGGATTTGTGGAACTGGAATATGGCAACCCTATGTTAGGACTAGTTCTAGGGCTGGTTTTTCCTGAGCATTCTCATTATGTAAAGCAGCGGGGGAGGGGGGAGGAGTGTGTGCATGTCTGTCTGTTAACCCTTTCCTTCCCAGTGGTTTGCAGGCTCACAATCCCCACTTCTACCCTGCTGCAAGCTTCTGTTCTCACAACATGTAAAAAAGATCCCAGTCCCTGTATAATTATTGATCTCATGAGGAGGAAAATGGTGTGTGTGTGTGTGTGTGTGTGTAATTTTGAGTGAACAATGGCTGAGAGGGAATGATTTAAACAGGTCCTCAGCTCAACCTTAAACTACTGCTTTACATGATAAAAGAAAGGCTTCAGGAAAAACAATAATGGGATTACAATCCATTCACAGACTGAGGCAGGGTGATGGTGGGGAGGCATGTGTGACTGAATTTAGTCTGAAGTGGCAGTACAGTCCTGACACCGTGTGTGTGTGTGTGTGTGTGTGTTTCTAATTTAGGGAACAACTATCACATGCTATGGTAAATGTGACTGCAATTCAGAGATAATAAGGACACTTAACATTTGCATAGTGCGCTAGAATATTCCAAGCACTTTAGCTGGAACTGAATAAGAAATTGGGAGGAACTGAAAGTTTGACAGTATATGGGGAAAATCCGTTAACTCTGGACACTGGAAAGCTGTTCAGACTAATGTCTTTATGTCCTATAAGATTTAATTTGATGGGTTTTTTTGCAGACCTCAAGTAAAATCATGCAAATTCAAGAGGATCTGTTTTAATTCTATTGGGTTTGACTTTTACCCGGTCTTCTTGGAAAAACCAACTGTATGTGCGTGTGCGCTCTCTGACAGTTGGGAGGGGTTGTGTGAGATTTGATCCAAGGGAAAGGGGAGAGAAGTAACCAGAGGGGGAGGTGCCCATGACACTGTCTCAAAATTTCATCTGTGCCCAGGGAACCAAGAAAAGTTGGTGAGATTTTTATGGGTTTGCAATGAAAGAAAGAGAATAGCTGCATGATGTAGGAACACTAGGGTTGCCAGGTCAGAAGCACCCTGAGATTTTGGTGGCGGGCCCGAGTGATGTCATGGGGCATGCTTGAGTGATGTCATGGGCCAGGCCCGAGTGATGTCATTATGCATGATACATTAAGCATCAACCACAGTTGCTTGGTGTATACAATTCATACAAAAACATTTCTCTGATTGGAAATTAAGATAGAATTCTTAGCTAAAAGGTGGAGCCTAGGTAGGGAACATTTAACCTAGCCAACTCACTTCTGGCAAAAAGGGTTTAAGTGTCCTCAGACCACACCAGTCACCACAAGGCCATTGTAGGAAGAAAGGAGCCTAGTGTTGTGGAGATGTTACATGGGAGCACTCAGGAGTAAAGATGGATGCCCCCAAAGGGCTGCAATTCTAAACACACTTACTAAGGGACTAGCCCCATAGAACCCAATAGGACTTGCTTCTCAGTAGATATGGTTTGGATTGTGTTGTTGGTAAAACTTGACTAGGGATCCTCTGCAAAGATATCCATATTCAAGTAGGGTTGGCAGCCTCCTGCCTGGAATGCCCTGTCCCTACCTTTTAACATCCAAATTTCACAGTAGGTGAAGATCAACATTACATAGACAGAGTCAAATTTTCTGCTGCAAAAACTGGTGCTGTGTCTACAAAAAAAATAGGTCTGCTTAAATCTATATAGTACTGACTCTGAAAACCCTGATTTATACTGAAAAGATACATTTGCTTTTTAAAACATCAAATATACAAGTAACCCAACTGAATTTAGCTAAATTAGACACTTATATATGCAAGCAAGCAGATAAGGATTTAAGGACTGCCACGTCAATAATCCTCTTAACTCAATAATAATCCTGTCTCTGATAATAGCCAGTAAGAGATGGTACTTTAGAGGAATCCTTTCAGATGGGTTCAGAGAAGATATTGATGGTTATGTGCATGTGACTAAACTATCTCGTGTCATTCACTTCCATTTTCCAGCATTTGGAACATTAGCTATGTCTTAATGTGCATGTGACAAAGCTGTATTTCATGTCATTGACTTCCATCTTCTGGCATTTGGAATGTTAACTACTGTATGTCCTACGTTTAATAGCCACCAATGAACTCATCTTCCATGGGCTTTTCGAGTATCATTTTGCAACAGCTTACACCGTTGCCTTTCATCCCATTGCATGGCAAAGGAATTGCATGCCATGTATTAATTATGTGAAAAATATTATAAAATGTACATGAAATCACTGGCCGATGCCATCTGGCGTGTTGAGTTGTGATGCTATCAGCATGCAGATAACATCCAGCTCAATCTCTTATCTCCAGCGGCAAATCCTGGGGAGGTAGTGGAAGTTCTGAACTGGTATTTAGGGGCCGTTTTGGAAGAACGCAAACTGAAACTGAATCCAGAAAAGGCAACATTTGATTGAGGGTTCTGGTGATGTTGGAGGAGTTCAGTCTGTATTTGATGGGGTTGCATTCCTCCTAAAGAAAAGGGTTCATAGTTTGAAGTTAGTCCTGGATTTGTTGTTGCTATTGGATTCACAGCTGATGGAGATGACAACTCTGTCTGGTTCACCAACTGCATCCTTTCTGGGAGACGTTAGGCTTGGCCATGATTGTTCATGCCCTTGTTATCCCCAGCTTGGACTACTGCAGTGTTGCTGGACAGGGAGCAACAGCTGGAACCATGTAGCTGGGCAGGTGAGCTGTTATCTAGCCTTGCCTGCACATTGTTGCTCTCTTGACACTCTTCCTCCCTGTGTGATAATGCTGGCCTTTACACCAAGGGAGGAGAGAGCCCACCCCCACTGCTTGGACTGACAGCCCTCTTGGGATTGATTTCTGGGGATCTGGGCTTAACAGCCAGCTCAACACAGACCTTTCTTTTCACTCAAGCCTTTGGCCCTTGATGTGTGCTGTCCTAATTCTTTTTGTTATTTGGTGGGTTTCTAAGTTTTTATTGGCTATTACGTATGTCTGTGTTTGGCTTTTACTGTATTGAAAAGTTTTAGCTTTTTTATTGTTATGTGTTTTTATCTATAATTATTGTTTTAAATTTCCGTATGTTTTTTAAATCTGTTGTAAGTCACCTAGAGACCACTTAGTAATGCTTGGTATTAAGTGACCAACAAATGAAATAAAATAAAATGTGGGGCTGCCCATGAAGACAGTCTGGAAACTTCAGATGGTTCAGAATGCTGCTGCTAGATTCATAGTGGTGTCTAGTAGAATGGACCCCAGTATACAGTATTGCAGTGTGGATGGTGGAGCCACAGAGATGGATGACTGCACTCTGAATAGAAGTGCCAGGTGAGACAGCTACGACTGCTGCCTTAATTCCTCCATAATGCTTCTGGCCCTATATCAAGGCCAGAGGCATTATGGGGAATGATGGCTTTAGCCACCTCACATGAAGGTTCTCTTCATAATGCTGAGTCATTTACTTTTCATTATTTACTTATTGTTAAATAAATGGATGCCGGCATCATCCGTAGTGGGAACTGGCCTGTGCCCCATCATGCCAGTTGCTGATTCTCCCTGCAACTTTGATGGGGGAACCTGGGAGTCTATCCTTTTATGTTATTTCTATTTTCTATCAACCACTATTTCAACATCATTCTCTAGCACAGGTATAGGGACACTGCCATCCTCCAGATGTTGCTGGAGTCCAACTCCCATAAGCACTAGCCAGTATGGCCAATGGACAGAGAGGATGGGAGTTGTAGTCCAACAACATCTGGAGGGCCATAGGTTCCCCATCCCTGTTCTAGCATCCCAACATTGTTCTCAATTAAAAAATGGGGCAAAGTATTCACTAAATAAGTACAGTACCTGGACTGCTTTAAGTCTCTTATCTGTTTACTTATTCATGCAATTATAAAAACACTTGTCATTTTTCTTTAAGTGTTTTGAGCTTGTTTTGTGGTATCTGAAAGCACCCATAAGCACTGAAATGCAAATTCTCTGTGCAGAGATCCCACATCACTCTGGGGCTCAACTCAGCCAATTCCCAATTTGTATAGCTTGGCCCAGTCTTGTCTTTATTAATGACTCTGGTATAACCAAGACAAGAACATAAGAACATAAGAAGAGCCTGCTGGATCAGGCCAGTGGCCCATCTAGTCCAGCATCCTGTTCTCACAGTGGCCAACCAGGTGCCTGGGGGAAGCCCGCAAGCAGGACCCGAGTGCAAGAACACTCTCCCCTCCTGAGGCTTCCGGCAACTGGTTTTCAGAAGCATGCTGCCTCTGACTAGGGTGGCAGAGCACAGCCATCACGGCTAGTAGCCATTGATAGCCCTGTCCTCCATGAATTTGTCTAATCTTCTTTTAAAGCCATCCAACCTGGTGGCCTTTACTGCATCTTGTGGGAGCAAATTCCATAGTTTAACTATGCGCTGAGTAAAGAAGTAGTTCCTTTTGTCTGTCCTGAATCTTCCAACATTCAGCTTCTTTGAATGTCCATGAGTTCTAGTATTATGAGAGAGGGAGAAGAACTTTTCTCTATCCACTTTCTCAATGCCATGCATAATTTTATACACTTCTATCATGTCTCCTCTGACCCGCCTTTTCTCTAAACTAAAAAGCCCCAAATGCTGCAACCTTTCCTCGTAAGGGAGTCGCTCCATCCCCTTGATCATTCTGGTTGCCCTCTTCTGAACCTTTTCCAACTCTAGAATATCCTTTTTGAGATGAGGCGACCAGAACTGTACACAGTATTCCAAATGCGGCCGCACCATAGATTTATACAACGGCATTATGATATCGGCTGTTTTATTTTCAATACCTTTCCTAATTATCGCTAGCATGGAATTTGCCTTTTTCACAGCTGCCGCACACTGGGTCGACATTTTCATCGTGCTGTCCACCACAACCCCAAGGTCTCTCTCCTGGTCGGTCACTGCCAGTTCAGACCCCATGAGCGTATATGTGAAATTCAGATTTTTTGCTCCAATATGCATAATTGTACACTTGTTTATATTGAATTGCATTTGCCATTTTTCTGCCCATTCACTCAGTTTGGAGAGGTCTTTTTGGAGCTCTTCGCAATCCCTTTTTGTTTTAACAACCCTGAACAATTTAGTGTCATCAGCAAACTTGGCCACTTCACTGCTCACTCCTAATTCTAGGTCATTAATGAACAAGTTGAAAAGTACAGGTCCCAATACCGATCCTTGAGGGACTCCACTTTCTACAGCCCTCCATTGGGAGAACTGTCCGTTTATTCCTACTCTCAAGATGCTTGAAAGTTAAGACCATAGTCTCTAAGGGGCAATTAAAATCATTTCGCTTCTAAGCCTTGTTACAAGGTGGTCCAGTTCAGTAAAGCATATAGTTTTTACACTGAAAAATTACAGCAGCTTTGCCTTGGGGCTAATTAAACTCATGTTGTACCCAAACGTTACAGCACTTGGAAGCCTTTGTATATCAAACACTAGTTTAATTAGAAGGCAGCTTGCATATTTCTCTACCTTATACAATTCACTCCCATGAGCATCCAAAAGGGAAAAATGGAGTTGGTTAAAGCACCCAATTCAGTTTGTTCCTCTACCCTGGACATTACCATGCTTTAAATGTATGGTGTGGATGTGCATGGTGTTTACCAAGTAGTAGTTTCATTGTTTATCACACTGCCATTGGATAAAGGAAGTAAATACTCTTATAATCCTCACTCTAAGCCCACTGTTACTGAATATTTTTAATGACATATTCTGGCAATGCCTAGCTGAAGTTCCTAGAAGTTAACAATTTCTTGTTTTATCAAGACAAGTTGTCCAGTGCTCTGGATTTGTGCCTTCCCCCTGGCTTCTGGATTTCAATTTTCTACACTTATTCTCTCCTTATTTATTTCATTTATACCTGCGTCCATTCCATGGATCCCAACACAGAATACATAAGGTTCCAGGCCAGGGCCAAAGCCTTTCATGCCATGTGGATTTTTGAGGGGATATTTACTGAGACCTTTCATGGGTACCATAGGAAACTACTGGTAGGCATATTGGCACCATGTTTGTGACTACTGCTCTATAGTTATGATGTTCTTAGAATATTGATAAGATAGTTATTGATCAAATGAAATAGGGAAGTTAATGCACAGAGCACACAAACTAGTGGCAAGTTTATTGATTACTAATCTCTCTCTAGCTGGAATAGAGCAGAACAATGGATCCTGCCATCGACCCACTGATTCCTCACTATGAAGGTGCAACAGAGATCTATTTCATTTTCTCATCTGACCTCACAGGATAACAGAGTTCATATAATCTCTTGTTTACGACTTTCCCTCAATATCACATCCAGGCATGACTATAGCAGAAAGATAAGCTAATTCAGAATAATTCATGGAGATCCTGACTTGAATACAGTAAAAGCCTTCAAATATGAAGTTTTAAAGTCACCACCAGTTATGGATTTCTGTTTTCGAATGTAGACTATGTACATACAACATTTTGCTTTTTGTTTTTTCTTTCTAGTATACAGTCTAGACCTATGGCATATTTTTGCCCCTGAAAAGTGCTTCTTGACAAGTTAGTTTCATTCCGAAAATAAAGTTCATTGCAGATTGATTCTGCATTATCCCACAGTGTGTCCATTTGAAAACAGATGTAAATGGTCCCAGCAAACTGTGTTTGTGTGTTCACAACTACACAATGATGTTGTAGGTGGGCATTTACCAAGATCTCAAGAAGTGGGCTTTCAAATGCATAATTTTTTCAAGGGGAGGGTTTTCAAACACATATTAAGTAACCACACCCACCCAGTCTGGAGGGCAGGATCTACAATCAATCTAGACTGAAAGCAGCATGTTGAGGATGAGCGATTTCATATTGAGAAATGGGGTTCCCACCTTGTGCGGGGCTGTGTTTGCTGCCACCCCCCACTCTTTGGAAAGACTTGGGAATATTCCTGAAGGCTGTGAGTTGGGTCAGGTGGGGTCTGACGACCTATGGGAAGAAGGGACGAGCGGGGTTTAAAAGCCCGCTCCTCCCTTGGATACTTGCCTTTTTCACCTTGCAGCACCCTCCCTCCCTCCCTCCTCAGTATGGGCTTTGCTAGTCACCAGTTGGGGCTGAGTTAGAATTTTTGGGGAAGGATTCTGATTTCAGAGTCCCTTTCGTTTTGCCTACTCCATACTGCTTGGATTGATACAATTGGCCTTTCGGGGGGGGGTTGAGGTCGTCTACCTTTGGCTGGCATGGAATTCGGGCAGGTGAGGAAGCAGGGGGTAAAAAAAACAGGAGACTGAGGCATTTTGGTAAAGGGCACTTGCTAGGGAACAATCAGTGCTGAAGGTCTGGTAGGGATCTGGTGAGTGTCTTTGTGGGACCAACTTGTGCAGCGGGGTGAATGCCTGTACGGCGGGGCCACGCTGCAGAGGTTGGAACCACATACCTGGCTCTAATAGCAAGGAGGGCCTGGTTCTCCCACATCCTTGACTGGTGGGTTACAGTCCGTGGTAACTGACATACACAGAGGAATGGAGGGAATACTCCCTCACAGTTAGGTTTATCCTCACCTACCCGAAGTGGTTTGGATCTGGTTATTTGGATTAAACTGGCTAAAATTTCATTATTTGTTATATTTTAATAAATATAACATTATTCCATCTATGTGTCACGAGTCTTCCTTGGTGTGGTGGCAATACTATATTTTTTTGCTACAAACAGGTAAGTGTGTAAGGAGCCACAATGTATTGCTTAGTTCACAACAGTGAAGTTGTAGACTTCCTGCGGTTACAGGCAAAAAGTAGGTACAGACTGAAATCCACAGTCTGAATCTCAATCAAAACTACTATTTTGCAGAACTGACTGTGTGCCAGTGTAGTCCATTGGTAATGTTACTCCCTGTAAAGGGCAAGCTTGTTTATCTAAATTTCTGACTATCCAAATGTTTAGAATGGATGAAGCGAAGGTGGCATTCATCATCAGTCTCTTGGAAGGGGAAGCAGCCAAATGGGCCACACTGTACCTGATCAGAAATGACCCTGTTTGGGGCCAGTACACTGTTTTCGTTAGAGTCATGTCCGACATGTTCCACGATTCTCAACAGAAGGAGACGGTCGCCTGCCAGCTGGGAACTTTGAAACAAGGAAAAGGATCAGTGGAAGTCTACACCAACACATTCCGTGTTTTAGCCCAAGAGATTGACTACAACGACCTGCCTTTGATGTACTTTTACCGGAATGGATTTAGTTCGGAGGAGCTGGATGAATTGGCGCACACCTCCCTGCCAGGTACCTTGACAGAGTTGATCCAGTTGTGTTTGCAAATAGACAGTCGGCTCGAAGGCCGTCGATTGGAGCGTAGAGTGGAGACATCCTGTTCCCAGGCACCATTACCTCTCTGCGTTTGCTACCTGCCTAGCGTGGGAACCTTGACCGTGTCAGGGAGGAGCCTATGCAAATCAGCAGGGCCAGACTCGTCGGAGGAGGAAAGAGAGAAGCACAGGATGAAGGGGCTATGCCTATACTGCATACTAGGCATCGGGAGGAGCTGTCATTCTATGTGGCATCCTTACCCTGTTTCCCTGTGGTATTGGGCATGCCTTGGTTGGTCCAACACAATCCGACCATTTTCTGGGATAAGGCGTGGTGCTGTTCACCTCGAAGTATTGTCGTCAACACTGCCAGCCGCCGAAGGAGGTCGGTCTGGAGGTTGTGGCTGGGGTCTTCCCTCAGGAGGAAGCTCTTTTACCTGTTAAGTATGAGGAGTATCGGGACATGTTTGACAAAAAGGAAGGGGATCAACTGCCCCCTCATCGCCCCTACGACTGCGCCATCACCTTGATGCCAGGGGCATGCATTCCCTCCGGAAGGATCTACTCCATCAGAACTGGAGTTGATGGCGCTGAGGGAATTTCTGGACATGAACCTGAAGGAGGGCTTCATTCGCCCCTCCCATCCCCAGCCAAGGCACCTTTGCTGTTAAGAAAAATAGTGGGGAGCTACGTCTGTGTAACAACTACCGAGCGCTGCATCAAATCACCATCCCCAACAGCTATCCCTTGCTGCTCATCAAGGAGATGCTGGAGCGACTGTGGTCGGCCAAGATCTATACCAAGCTAGACTTGAGGGGGGCTTACAACTTGGTGCGGATGAAGGAGGGAGATGAGTGGAAAACCACGTTCAAGATGCACTATGGTCAGTTTGAGTATCTAGTTATGCCCTTCGGGTTGTCAAATATCCAGAGGTCTTCCAAACTTTCATGAATGACATCTTCAGTGATTATGTGGATCATTTCATGATTGTGTATTTAGATGATATCCTGATTTATTCAGACTCCCCAGAAGAGCATGAACAACATGTGCGAGCTGTGTTGCAGCATCTGCGGGAGCACCATCTCTATGCCAAGTTAGAGAAGTGTGGTTTTGATCTGACCATGTTGGACTTTTGGGGGTATCGCATTTTGCCAGCCAGTGTGGAGATGGACCTGGGCAAAGTCCACTGTGTCCTCACGTGGCAGCCCCCCAAAACCAAGAAAGATCTACAGCGTTTCTTGGGGTTCACCAATTACTACCATTGATTCATCGCCAATTCGACCAGACAGTGCCTCTCATGGACTGTTTGAAGGGCTTGGGCCCCTTTCACTGGACTGAAGCTGTGCAACAAGCCTTTGATGAACTGAAGCAATGGTTCACCTTGGAACCCATTTTGCAACACGCTGATCCCACACGCCCCTTTGTGGTTGGGATGGATGCATCTGATGTGGCCTTCGGAGTGGTGCTTTTACAGCCAGCACAGAGAGGGGGAGGTTCAAGACTACTTCTCGTGGAAGTTGACCAGTTCAGAACAAAATTACACCGTGTGGGAAAAAGAATCACTGGCCCTCCAGGATGCCTTTGAAACTTGGCAACATCATCTGGAAAGAGTGCAGCACAAGATTGAGGTGTGCACTGATCATTGGAATTTGGAGAGCCTCCACAGCGCCCACAAGCTCAATCAAAGACAAGTGTGCTGGGCCCAGTTCTTCGCCCGCTTTCACTTCAAATCCACCACATTCCCCAAACACAGAACAAGAGGGCAGATGCATTGTCCCACAAGCCAGAGTATCTGGAAAATCCAACCCCGAGATTGCTGCAGTTCATTATACCCCCAGAGAAGATGGTGGCCAGAGTGTGCCAGGATTCCTGGGTGTCCGATCTGAGGGCGGCACAAGAGCAGGACCCATTCGTCAAAGAGAACCTCTCCAAATTAGCGACGCAGCCTCTCGAGGGTCAAGAGGACTTTATGCTGAAGGGGGTATTGTATCAAAGGGATGTCATTTATGTGCCTCCCGGAGAGACAAGAGACAAGGTGCTGCGTCAGTGCCATGATTCCCCCACTGCTGGGCATTTTGGAGTCTTTACAAGCAGTAACTAGGGAGTTTTGGTGGCCCTGGATGAAACGGGGAGCACTACGTTTGGTCCTGCCCCACTTGCACCTGGGCCAAACATGCCATGGGGTGGCCAGCGGGGCTTCTAGAGCCACTTCCCACCACTCAGGGCCCCTGGCAGATGGTCTCCATGGACTTTGTCACCAATCTTCCTGCTTCACAAGGAAAGACAACCGTGTTAGTGGTGGTGGATGCTTTCACGAAGATGGCCCACTTCATTCCGTGCACAGGACTCCCAAATGCATAAGAGACAGCCCGCCTGTATGTGCAGCATGTATACCAGTTGCACGGTCTGCCGGACAGTTTGGTCTCAGACCGAGGGACACAGTTTACGGCTCGGTTCTGGTGTGCGATGTGGCAGCTTTTACAGAGTGAACTGTGACTGTCATCGGCTCATCACCCGCAGACGGACGGGCAAACAGAAAGAGTGAATGCCATGTTAGAGCCATACCTGCGCTGTTATGTCAACTAACAGCAAGATAATTGGGTCTACTTTTTGCCTCTGGCGGAGTTTGCCTATAACAATGCTGTGCACAGACCACGCAACAAACCCTGTTCTTTGCTAATGTAGGATACCACTCTTGGGTGTTTGCCGCCTCACAAGTCAATCCAGATGTCCCAGTGGCAGAGGGCTTTGTGCAAGAACTTCAGGCTATGCAGCAGCTTTTGAAGGAGCAACTAGAGCAGGCAAAGGAGGACTACAAGAGGGTTACAGATCAACGTCATCAGGAGGGGGCTCCGATCCAAGTGGGGGACAGAGTGTGGCTGTCCATGCATTACTTGTCAACACAGGGACATTGTCATAAGTTACATGATAGCAGGGTGGGACCCTTTGAAGTGGAGGCGCAAATCAATCCAGTGGCCTTCTGTCTGAAACTGCCTTCCACCTTCAAGATACACCCCGTGTTTCATCGCTCCTTGCTGATGCCAGAACACCCCCCAGATCGTCACAGAGTGCCAGAGGAGCCGTTACCTTCTCTCATCATAAATGGCCAGGAGGAATACGAAGTGGAATGGATTTTGGACTCGCAGAAGCACTGGGAAAAACTCCAATATTTAATTCACTGGAAGGGCTACGATCCATTGGAACACTCTTGGGAAGCAGCGGATGATGTTCATGCACCAGACTTGGTGAGGGAATTCCATGATGCCTACCCGGAGAAGCCCACACCCAGGGGGTGGAGGGGAATGGTGCATGGAGGGGGGATGATGTTGAGCCCCAGCTATCCCAAGTGCATCAGGGAGAGCAGGCAGAGGAGGATGAGACTTTTGAGAGCTTTGAGGGAGGGGGAGCGCTAGCAGCCCTCCAGCTTCCCTGGACAATCCCCCCAATGACCTAGATCCCACTCCACCTGAAGGCGCCTTGCTACCTGCAGGCGCTCCACCAGAGCCATTGGGGAGCAGTCTCGCATGCACGCCAACTCCACCCTCTCAGGACTCCCTGCCTGAAAAGTTTCCCCGCCAACTTGCTCCCCATCTCCTGAAGTCGAGCCGGCACCTAGCAAGCCTCTACTGTCTGATGAGCAGTCGGAGGCTCGTCCCCCCTCGCCCCACGGGACACAACTTGAGAAGTGGGACAGTCAGAGGGTGGAACCACGCAGAAGTCAGATTACGGGCAAAGACCTTCCCTACTTAAGGCAGAGCCCCCCTAGTTGAGGTGCTGAGTCAACTTACTCGATATGCCATAGAGAATGCTTAGTTTGCATAGTTAGCATCAGTAGTGAGCCAGCCTAGTTAGGTCTATGAAACGCACTACTTTTGATGTAACCGTGACTCTAATAAAGCAAGAATTATTACCAGTCTCGCCTCTGTTTCTTATGTCAGACTCTTCCAGGGACAAACTTTCTTGATTGTTGTTGATTCATACTCCAAATGGTTAGAAGTGGTTCCGGTATCATCAATGACATCTCATCTTGTTATCAAGACCTTACGCAGACTTTTCACAACACATGGGTTGCCAAACACCATTGTCTCAGACAATCGGGCCCAGTTCACATCTGTGGAATTCTGCACATTCCTGGATAATGGACTGATTTGGCTTGTCACTTCAGCCCCTTCTCATCCAGCAACCAATGGCCAGGCTGAGAGAATGGTCAGGACAACAAAGGATGCATTGAAACAGATTGTAGAAGGTGACTGGGACCAACGCCATGCAAGTTTTCTCATGACACAACACATCACACCTTGTGCCACAACTGGAAGGAGCCCAGCTGAGCTATTAATGAACAGATGACTAACGACTCTGCTTGATTGGTTGCATCCTGACTTGATCAAGGACCAACCAACCAGTCTGTTGCAGTTTAAGAACCTGCACGGGTGTTCACCCCAGGTGACCCGGTCTATGTCAGGAACTACGGTGCTGGTGAAACGTGGATTCCTGCCACTGTGACCCAAGCCACGGGCCCATTGTCCTACAGGGCTCAAACACCAAACGGCCATGTGTTACTTCGACATGTGGATCAGATGAGAGGACGAAGCCCAGCTCCATCAGTTTTCTCTGAGGGTGCTGGAAATACTCAAGTGGAAAGAGAAAACGAGCCAGTGGCTGCTCCTGATACTGGACAAAAGCAGTTGCGCCTGGACCCTGAAGTGGACCAGCATGAACCAGAACCAAATGGGGAACTAGAGGATGCACCATCAGCTTCAATGCAAAATTGTCATTGATCGACCTGCACCGGGGCTCTTCCCAAGTATCTTCAGGATTTCAGGACTATGAGAGCTAGGGGGGAGGGGTGTAGTGTATTGGCCCTCCAGGCTTGTCATACCAGGAACTGTTGAGTCAGTCCTAGGCTGTGGCAGTTTCAGTTCCAGACCTGCCTTACAAGCAGCACCATGCTGTGGGCCTTGTTCTCTGTATATAATTAGTTATAGTAAAGTTCTTGTTATTGTTAGATCCTCTGTGTGGCCTCTTCCTTCATGATACTTTTCACAAACCATACATGTTAATCATACATAATGTGTAGTCAGGCCCTGTGAATACATTCCATGCGTGCTCATGAATCACTGTGCATCAAACATTAATACAGCCTCTTCTTGTACCAGTTCTTGACCTTGGCAAATGAATGACATATCTTATACCTTTTTGGCTGCAATGGGAGATGTGGTCCATTAGGTATATATTAATATGTCTTAAGATCAGGTAAAAAAGAGTAGCCTCTGTCAAGCACTTAAAGGTGTTCAGAAGAGGTGGGGTCCTAATGAAAAAAACCTCAGTATTCTGTCCACTGGTATTCTACATCTTATCAACATTAATACATCAAGCAGAATATCAACTGAGCAGGAACCATGGTGTTTTTTTAATAAATTCATACCAGTTCCTGACTTGCAGTGAAGGAGCATATAGTGTGCTTTCTATGAGACAAGCCCCATTCATATTTCTCTGATTTCATCCTGGCAGGAAGTGTGACAGGTGTTTGCTATAAAGTAGCCTTACACTATGCTACCAAAAGCATTATGTGACTTGGAGGCACATAACAACAACAACAAGATGGAAACAGAAGGGGTTCTCCAATACTCTTGTGATAAAGAGGTATGAACTGGTAATGCAATAATATACAAATCACACTATTTGGGCTGCAATCTTATACCCACTTACACTATACCCACTTATGGGAGCCAGCCCCATTAGACTCATTGGGGATTACACCTGAGTAGATATGTATAGGACTGTGCTGTCGGGGTATAATAGCTTCATATCTCTTATTGGCTAAAGGTGTTATCCTCTAATGGAGGAGGAAATCCTTTCCACCATAATGATGTGACGCCACCATTAAACTTACTGTACACACTAAGGCAGTATTAGAAATATATAAAGTAAGGCATTTCTCACTCTGCATAGCTTTTGTATTGCCCAACATGAATTTTAAGTAGCCTTGAAGGCAAATCTTGATGGGAAAGTAGGATAATTAATTAAAACAGCAAAGAATCTTATGGCATCTTAAACACTCAGGCTGTGTACACACCATACATTTAATGCACATGACTTCCCCAACAGAATCCTGGGAACTGTAGTGTACCCCTCACAGAGCTACAGGTCCCAGCACCCTTAACAAATTGCAGCTCCCAGAATTCTTTGTGGGGAGTCATGTGTTTTTAATGTATGGTGTGTAATAAACTTTCATGGACTACATTCCCTTTGATCAGATGCACGAAGTGCTGCTATTCTGAGTTGTAGATATATAGATACATGTTTGGGAAGGTGGGGAGTTATAAACAGGTCAGAAGGATGAAATACAAAAAACTACAGAAAGTTATAATTACATCATTAACAGTGGTCATTCACAAAAAAGCATTTGTGTTGATAACATAGATAAACTGACATTGTTAAGCCAATTAACACATGCATTGTGATAAAAATCCATTGTGCTGATTCAACCCTCAAGTTGGCTCAAAAATGCACTGAGCCTTTGGAAGTATTATAATTCAATAGTTTTACATTGCACTCTCCCTTTGGGAGTTTCTTTGTTCCAATAGGTCACCTTAAGCTCAATTACAGGCTTACATATACATCTGATGAAGTGGACTGTAGACAAGAAAAGCTTATGCCATGATAAATTTGTTAGTCTTTAAGGTACCACAGGACTCTTTGTTGTTTTTGCTGCAAGAGACTAACACAGGTAACCCTCTGGAACATATTAAGTGGATTATAAATGGGCATGTTACTAATAACTTTCACTCACATATAACACGCTTGTGAGTAGCATTTTCTGTCTTTTTATTGCTTCATAAATACTATGTTTGAGTACTCAGTTGAGTGTCTTCTTAACATTAGTAGTTTATATTATATTCAGCTTTGTTAAATATCTAGCCCTAGTTTTAGGAAAATATCTGAGTTAGTTAGCTTGAGGAAATCTATACTTTTGTTTTGCAGTTTTGGAAACTATTTACATATTATGGTAAGAATATACTGCCCAGTCAAGTTGGCTATTGTACTCATTTTGATAAACTCTCAAAACTAGATCAAACAGAGTCATTTTTAGCTAACACTTGAATTTTAGCTAACACTTGAATTCAGCTAGCATTGCCCAAAGATGGCTAACATAAATGTGCTTCCATTGACACTTGGACAAGAAGCCAACACACACAACCATGTAAACTACTGACCCCTCACAGAGCTACAGGTCCCAGCACCTTCGATTGTTGTTGTGTAATGCCAGGTCTGTAGTACAAAAAACATCGCATATCCATGATATAATCTTGGATGGGCAAGCAGACCTGGCATGTATTACGGAGACCTGGCTGGATGAGGCCTCAGCTCCCATTCTTGAGGCCATGTGTCCGCCGGGTTTCCGTTATGCACAACAACCGAGGGTGGGAAGGTGGGGAGGGGGTGTGGCAGTCATCTATCGGGAGTCTCTAGTTTTTACCAGACCTCCTCTTCATAGGACTAAGTTTGTTGACTGCATGTACTGGAGGTTGGGCCCGAAGGGCAGTTTGGGGATCCTGCTTGTGTACCGCCCACCCCGCTGCACAGCAGACTCCCTGGCCGAGGTGCTAGAGATGGTCTCGGCTGTACGTGCGTTGTCCCCAGAGCTGTTAATTCTCGGGGACTTCAATGTACATGCTGAGGCCACTCTCGTAGGAGCCCCTCGGGATTTCCTGGAAACCATGGCTTCCTGGGAACTGCACCTTAGTAATATTGGGCCCACCCATGTAGCCGGTCATGCTCTCAACCTTATATTTGTCCTGGGAGGGGAGGGAAGTGTTCTGAAGTTGGGGGTGGCTTCTTCCACCCCTGTGTCATGGTCAGACCACTATCTGGTAAATATAGACCTCTCGATACCACACACCCTCCGTAGGGGAAAAGGACCTATTAGAATGGTCCGCCCCAGACGCCTAATGGATCCAGAAGGATTCCTGACTGCGCTTGGGGAATTGGAACCTGCTGAAGGCCGCATGGTCGATACCCTGGTGATGGAGTGGAATGAGGGGATCACCAGGGCTCTGGACCGCGTGGCGCCGAAACGTCCTCTCCCCCTGAACAGAACTCAGTTAGCACCTTGGTATACTCCATGGTTGCGAAATCTGAGACAGGAGGTGAGACGACTAGAACGCCGGTGGCGGAAATCCCGTTCCGAAGATGTCCAGACACAGGTTAGAGCAGCAGTAACTGCCTACCAAGTGGCAATAAAGGCAGAAAAGAAGAAGTTGTTTGCTGCCTCTATTGCTTCCGCAGAGTGCTGTCCCAGGAGGTTGTTCCAAGTGGTCCGAAGCCTGGTCGGTCCAGTTGCTCAGAAACCCTTGGAACAGTCTAAGGCCTCCTGTGACAAATTAGCAAAGCACTTTGCCGACAAAATCGAACATTTACGGAGCTCAATTCCGTACGCCGTGGACACAGTAAATGAAACAGAGTTGGCCAGTTGCAATCCGGTCAAATGGGATCGGTTTCGACCTCTTCCTTCTGAGGATGTGGACAAGGTGCTCTCGACTGTGAAGCCTACCACCTGTCTAACTGATCCTTGCCCATCGTGGCTCCTTGTGAGCTGCAAAGAGAAATTGGGTGAGGGGATTAAGGCGGTGGTCAATGCATCCTTGGAGGAGGGTGTAATGCCATTAGCACTCAAGGAGGCAATTGTAAAGCCCATCTTAAAGAAGTCCTCCTTGGATCCCCAAGTTTTGAATAACTTTCGCCCAATTTCGAATCTACCATTCCTGGGCAAGATCATTGAGCGAGTGGTGGCTAATCAGTTGTCGACACACTTGGATGAAACGGATTATTTGGATCCATACCAATCGGGTTTCAGGACTGGACATGGAACTGAAACAGCATTGGTCGCTCTGGTTGATGATATCAGGAGGGCATTAGATAGGGGAGAATTCACCTTTCTTGTCCTCCTCGATCTCTCAGCGGCTTTTGATACTGTCGACCACAGTATCCTTTTACATTGCCTGGAGGAATCGGGAATAGGAGGCACTGTACTATGGTGGTTCCATTCCTTTCTTTCCGACAGGCATCAACAGGTAGCATTGGGGGAGGAGGTTTCAGACCCTTGGCCTCTCAATTGTGGTGTGCCACAGGGCTCTATCCTCTCTCCCATGCTATTTAATATCTATATGAAGCCGCTGGGGACAATCATCAGGAGATTTGGGCTGCAGTGTCACCAATATGCGGATGACACTCAGCTCTATCTCTTGTTTAAATCTTCACCAGAGTCTGCTGTGGAAACCATGTCCAAGTGCCTGGAATCCATGAGTGGATGGATGGGAAGGAACAGGCTGAAGTTGAATCCTGATAAGACTGAGGTGCTACTCGTGGGAGACAAGGGAATGCTGGGAGATGTTGACCTGGTGTTCGACGGAGTGAAATTGCCCCTGAAGGACCAGGTCTGCAGCCTTGGGGTTGTTCTTGATTCCAAGCTGTCCATGGAGGCTCAGATTTCGGCAGTGAGCCGGGCAGCTTGGTATCAATTACACCTCATTCGTAGACTGCAGCCCTACCTTCCTGCTCATCAGCTCCCACTGGTGGTACATGCCCTGGTCACCTCTCGGTTGGATTACTGTAATGCGCTCTACGTGGGGTTACCCTTGAAAACGGTCTGGAAATTACAACTTATACAAAATGCTGCGGCTCAACTACTTACAAACTGTCGCCGCTGGGAACACATCACCCCAGTGTTGTTCGACCTACACTGGCTTCCAGTTATTTTCCGGGCCCAATTCAAGGTGTTGGTATTAACCTTTAAATCCCTATACGGTCTCGGCCCAGTTTATCTGTTGGAGCGCCTCCAGCGCCACCAACCATGCCACCCAACAAGATCAGCCACACAGGACCTTCTCTCAATCCCGCCAACTAAAACAGCTAGGTTGGCGGGGACAAGAGAGAGGGCATTTTCAGTGGCGGCCCCCACTCTCTGGAACTCCCTCCCGTATGACCTTCGACATGCCCCTTCCCTGAATGTATTCCGCCAAGCTTTGAAGACCTGGCTCTTCAGACAGGCCTTTGGGACTTACGGGGAGGGTTAAATTTTTATGACGAATAGCCTACTACTCTGTACTGGAACTGTTTTATTGTTTTATTGTTATATTGTATTTTATGATGTATTTTATTATGATGTAATGTATTGTTGTTAAATTGTACGTCGCCTAGAGTGGCCATTGGCCAGATAGGCGACCCACAAATTAAATTATTATTATTATTATTAATATTTTGCCTACAACTCTTTCCTTAAAATAACTTAAAACATAGTTATGTACGTAAACTGTGCCGTATGTCAGAGGATTAGTGTGGCTCTGGACAGTTTCAGAGCTGTATTGCATCAGGACAGATATGCTATATAGAATGACAGAGCTGATGGAAGGGAAATAAAGACAAGCATGCTATTAATCCTCAAACAATTTCCAAGGGGGCGCAAAATGTGTTCTAATTTTCATTACGTTTGTTATTGATCTTTACATAATGGATTTTTTTTTCATCCTCCAGTTTTAAATCTGTCCCAGCAGCACTGGCTATTGCTCAGTGTGCAAATTTGAAGCTGAGGTTAATTGGCATTGAGGTTTTGTAAGCAGAAAATGGTTTAAGTTGCTTCACTTTGCTAAAGTAATTGTTTCTTGATAAGTTTGTTATTTGCATCCTGCATCCAAAACCTAGTCCAGTACCCCAATAACATTAGTAATGATGGGAGAACCCCCCCCCAATTCAAAATTGAGCCTGTCTTTCCAAGCTTTTAAGAGAACTCTTGGAGAAATCTAAAGCGTTTCTTAGTTCTTTGAAAGCTCAGGAAAAAATGCGTCCAGCGAGATCCCAGTCTTACCACCCCTACTCTTCCCTGCTTCTGGTTTTCCTCCCCACCGCTCACATGGTAATTCCAGGAAATAGAATGAGAATGGAAACTGGCAGCAAAGAAGACCGGGGGAGGGGAGGGCTGGTACTGATACAAGCTAATTATGAGCCAAGCCAAGTGGGGTTGGACTTACCTTATGTCAGGGCTGGGCTACGGGCAACAGGTCAGGTTCAAAGGACAAACCAGGAGCCAGGAGTAAGCCAGAAGCCAGGACCAAAGAACAGTCAAATAATAAAACAGGGTTGGGGAACCTATGGGCCTTCCAGATGTTGCTGGACTACAGCTCTGATTGGCTTGACCATTGGCCATGCTAGCTGAGGCTGATGGGAGTTTGAATCCAAAAACATCTGAAGGGCCACAGGTTCTTCATCCCTGGGATAAGGGTGCAGTAAGCTATCTTATAGCCTTTCCTGTCCAGGAGAATTCACTGACCACCTCGGGGAAGGCTGGAGTTCAGTCTAGGCAGCGGTTGAGAATCCCAGATTGCCTAGGCAGATGATGCTATATGCAGTTCAGTTGCTCACCATGTGCTGAGCCCCACACCAACCCAAAGGTTCCCAATTCATTTCATAGTAGCTTATGACACCTTATAGATGGAATAAGCTTTCCAAATTGGGGGAGTTCATTTCTGAATCCTCCCATCCCGATTCCATTCCATCCCTAAACATCAGAATGGTCTGCACTTGTTCTACTACATGCAGGTGTAGGTCTTTGAAATACTGTTTATCTGTGGGCAAAATTTTCAGCTGATTATTTCAAGATCAAGCTGACATTACCTTGCTTTCCCTTCTCTGTGGCTTTATTGCCCCCTTGGCTTCCTTGCTTACAGTCACAATGCTTTTACTCTTGACTTGCTTCTTTACTCTCCTTCACATTAACATGTTTCTCTCAGTGCTGCAGGGGTGTAGTCCTCCAAGGTCGCAGGGGATCATAGACCCCTTATTTTTTGGGAAGCAGGGTCCCAGTCAGGTCCCTGTGTATGAGCCAATCAGCATGAAAAGGGAGTGTGTTAGCTACTAAAAAGAGTCATTGTCCTTTTGTGCTGATTGGAGCCAATCAGAGTAAAAAGAGGTGAATCAGCTGCTGAGAAGACTGTTCTCAGTAGCTAACACACAGCCTCCCCTTTCATGCTGATTGGCTCCTAAGGATGCCTGTTGTAGTGGAGTGTGGACAGAGACAAGATGGGGAGCAAGGGTGCCGAGGGAAAGTGGGAAGGGGGTGTGGATGTGAGGGGACATGGTGTGACTAACATGAAGGGACCCTGTATTTCTGAATTTACCACTATACTACTGCGGTGCTGGCTTGAAAATCTCCCTCCACCTTTATGATATCATTTGTGCCCCACAAAAGGTGAGGTCTGCCACTTTCCAGGGACAGATGAATTTGACAACATTTTCAGTGAATGAATTTGACAACATTTTCAGGGAACTATATGAAACAAGGCAGAGGGGGATTAAGTTTTTCTTCTTAAACAAGCAACAACAAAGGTTGTTGCTTTGTATCTTATATTCACTAATAGGCAAAAACCCTTGCGGTTTAAGAACATACCTATAGCCCACAGATATTTCTATCAAACTTCAAAAAGCAGGGAAATTAGGCAGCTACAGTGAATGCACCAGGGGAGCAGGAGACCTGACCTGAGATATTGGACTGCCCTACAAATTTATAAAAATGCAAACACAATTTGGGTTGGTCTTTCACAGTCCAATTCACTTCCTGTGTAGCTTGGAAGAATTTGGTAATGTGCCTCTGAGCATATGGTGAGTGGTGGCAATACCTGCCATCTCTAAAGATGGAGAATGACATTTTTGTATGTTTCTTGGTGTTCTTACTTTGCTTCATTTCTGTGTTACTACTGTTTCTATAGAAAATCTAATTTAGAACATTGTATTTCTCTCATTATTCATCCAAGACACTTTTGTCAAATTTATTTTTTATTAATTTCAAAGCCTTTTTATTGGTCAGTGTCATATGATGGTGAAGACAGCCTTTTGTGTTTCAAATTGGAGGTTATGTTCTATTTCTATTTTGGGTGCATTAACAGTTGAATCTGAAACTGCAGTTTGATGGAAAATCAGACTGATTACAATATGTTGCTACTTCAGCAATGACTCTAGCTATTGGAAAAAAGAGGATGCATGTTTTCAGCCTGCTATGTTTAAACCTCTTCATTTAAGGCAAGGTGGGCACGGTCAATTAAAAACATACAGCACACCTTCAATTATGCTAGAATATATTTCACCTCCCACTGTTATCTTGTGCAAACTGAGACACTCCTGAGGTCCACTGGAAACAATTCTGCAGAATAGTCAGTGCCATTATTCCACAATTATTTTTGGAGTTTTTTTAGTGTAGATTTTGCAAAGTGTTGTTGTACTTCACATATTTACAGAAACAGAAGTAAAAGAATGATTTCCTATAGAAAACTTCACTAAAATTGCAAAGTAAATCAGACATATTTAAAGTGACCATCTGAACTATATCAACTGTCTTAATAATGTTGCTTTCTTAAGTTTCCTCTTAATATTCACAAGCTTTGCCAGAGCATTTGCTCCGAGTTAGAATGGCAATCAGAAAGGGAAACTCAGGAACAGAAGTTCCTTATCTCAAAGCATCTCAACCAGTTGGGTGCTGCTTGTAATAGTAATTATGATGACACCTAATGATGATAATGACTGTCTGAATAGGCTACAACCTATCCCTTTTTCTAACATTCTAATCTCAGGGCTAACAGCTGGTATAGCACAGTGGGGAGGAGAGCCTGGGTGGGAGTTACATGCCCTGCCATCTGTGCAGCCGTGGGCAAGTTGCATAGTCCCAAGGAGTCCAGTTGTCCCCCAGCTGGCAGTTGCGGTCAAGGATGGGGCTGGCTTGTGCAGCTGTGGCAAGCTGAGCAGGCCCTAGCCAGCTGGGGAGGACTATCCTCAGTGGGAGGCACTGGTATACCCCCTCTGAATACCGCTTACCATGAAAACCTTGTTCGTGGGTAGCCATAAGTCGGGATCGACTTGAAGGCAGTCCATTTCCATTTCCAATCTCAGGGCAGTGTATGGAAAGAGGAAGGGATGTGCTGACATTAAAAGGGAAAAATAAACAATTCTTTTGAAATCTAAGATCTGTAACTTTCCTCCCACATGTCCCTGGAGATGGTCATCTTACCTATCTGTGACACATAGCTACAGTAAATTCCTAAATCTGGAGTAAACAGCCTTTGCTTTATGATTCTTCATGTCATAAATTATGTCTTGCATGGACACTGATGTTTGGTCAAAGGAAATCTAATCCCTGAAGAGATCAATAAACTTAACAGTAGGGAATTTCTTTTTGTCATGTTTCTTATTGCCAGTTAACAATACTTGTCTTATTGCATTTTTCTGGAATAAGCCTGATATTCAACTCAATGTCAGAAACTTCCAATAGCATCTATTATAAACCACCCTATTCAGATCTTATACGTTCAGGTCTGTGGCTTCCTTTATGGAATCAATCAATTTCTTGTTTGGCCCTCCACTTTTTCTACTCTCTTCTGTTTTTCCCAGCAGTATTGTCTTTTCTAGTGAATCATGTCTTCTCATTATGTGTCCAAAGTATGATAACCTCAGCTTCATCATTTTAGCTTCCAATGATAGTTCTAGATTAATTTGTTCTATTACCCAGTTTATTTGTCTTTTTCGCAGTCCATGGTATGTGCAAAGTGCTCCTCCAACACCACATTTCAAATGAGTTGATTTTTCTCTTTTCTGCTTTTTTCACTGTCCAACTTTTATTTTTATTTATTTATTTATTATTTAATTTATATCCCGCCCTTCCTCCCAGCAGGAGCCCAGGGCGGCAAACAAAAGCAGTAAAAACACTTTAAAACATCATAAAAACAGACCTTAAAATACATTAAAACAAAAGAACTTTAAAAACATTCTTTAAAAAAGCTTTAAAAACAACTTAAATAAAAAGGGTTAAAAAGCCTATTGTTTAGGGGGGGAATATATTTTTTTCTTTAAAAAAAACATATTAAAAGCAATTCCAACACAGATGCAGCCTGGGATAGGTCTTAACTTAAAAGGCTTGTTGAAAGAGGAAAGTCTTCAATAGGCACCAAAAAGATAACAAAGATGGTGCCTGCCCAATATTTAAGGGGAGGGAATTCCACAGGGTAGGTGCTGCCACACTAAAGGTCCGTTTCCTATATTGTGCAGAATGAACTTCCTGATAAGATGGAATCTGCAGGAGGCCCTCACCTGCAGAGCGCAGTGATTGACTGGGTATATAAGGGGTGATCTTTCAGGTATTCTCGTCCCAAGCTGTATAGGGCTTTGTACACCAGGACTAGAACCATGAACTTGGCCCGGTAGCAAATGGGCAGCCAGTGCAATTCTTTCAGCAGTGGGGTGACATGTCTCATCGCCTGCACCAGCTGCAACTTCCAGACCAACCTCAAGGGCATTACAGTAATCCAGCCTGGAGGGTACCAGTGCGTGGACAACAGTGGTCAGGCTATCACGGTCCAGAAACGGCTGCAGCTGTCTTATCAGCCAAAGTTGGTAAAAGGCACTCCTTTCACATCCATACATAGAGATCAGGAATACCATGGTCTCAATGATCCTGACTTTAGTGTTCAGTGATACATCTTTCCATTTGAGGACCTTTTCTAGTTCTCTCATAGCTGCCCTCCCCAGGGGCGTCACTACCGGGGTGCAGAGGGTGCGGCCCGCACCCGGGTGTCACCATGAGGGGGGTGACACCCAGAGCCGCCCCGCACCGTTGCCTGGCAAGGCTGCTCCAACTCCTCGGAGGCGTGCGTGCGGGCTGGCGGGCGAGCATGGGAGCAGCGTCGGCGGGGCGAGTGAGACGCGCCGGCGTTCCCAGGCCTTCTCCAGCTGGGTGCCCCTCCGGTGCGCGCCCTCCCAGGGGCATGGGTGGGGTGGCTGGGTTCGAGTGCGCGCAAGCCCAGCCACCTCATCCATGCCCCTGGGAGGGTGCGCACCGGAGGTCTGCACCCCCCGCTAGTGACGCCGCTGCCCTCCCCAGTCTTAGCCTTCTTCTGATTTCTTGACTGTTGTCTCCACTTTGGTTAATGACTGTGCCAAGGTATTGATACTCCTTGACAAGTTCAATGTCCTCATTGTCAACTTCAAAGTTACATAAATCTTCTGTCGTCATTACTTTAGTCTTCTTGACATTCAGCTGTAGTCCTGCTTTTGTGCTTTCCTCTTTAGCTTTCATCAGCATTCATTTCAGATCGTTACTGGTTTCTGCTAGTAGTATGGTATTGTCTGCATATCTTAAATTATTGATATTTCTCCCTCCAGTTTTCACACCTCCTTCCTCTTGGTCCAATCCTGCTTTCCGTATATGTTCTGTGTATAGATTAAACAAATAGGATGATAAAATACACCCCTGTCTCACACCCTTTCTGATTGGGAACCAATCAGTTTCTCCATATTCTGTCCTTACAGCAGCCTCTTGTCCAGAGTATAGGTTGCGCATCAGGGCGATCAGATGCTGTGGCAGCCCCATTACTTTTAAAGCATTCCATAGTTTTTCATGATCTACACAGTCAAAGACTTTGCTGTAATCTATAAAGCACAGGGTGATTTCCTTCTGAAATTCCTTGGTCTGTTCCATTATCCAGCGTATGTTTGCAATATGATCTCTGGTAACTCTTCCCTTTCTAAATCCAGCTTGAACATCTGGCACTTCTTGCTCCATATATGGTAAGAGCCTTTGCTTTAGAATCTTCAGCATTACTTTACTTGCATGGGATATTAAGACAATTGTTCTATAATTACTGCATTCCCTGGGATCCCCTTTCTTTGGAATTGGGATATATATTGAACACTTCCAGTCTGTGGGCCATTGTTTTCTTTTCCATATTTGTTGACAGATTTTTCTCAAAATTTGGACAGATTAAGTCTCAGTAACCTGTAGCAACTCTATTGGTATGCCATCTGTTCCTGGTGATTTGTTTCTTCCAAGTATTTTAAGAGCAGCTTTCACCTCACATTCTAAAATTTCTGGTTCTTCATCGTATGGTTCCTCCATGAATGAATCTGTCATCCTTGTATCTCTTTTATAGAGTTCTTCAGTGTATTATTTCCATCTTCCTTTTATTTTATCTCTGTCAGTCATTGTGTTCCCCTGTTGATTATTCTTGGCTTGAATTTCTCCTTAATTTCTCTAATCTTTTGGAATCGGGCTCTTGTTCTTTCCTTTTTGTTGTCCTCTTCTATTTCTATACAATAACTATTGTAATCGTACTAGTCGCTGTATTGTTGCATTTAGGGTTCTGACCGTGTTTCTATCTCCTTTTGCTTTTGCTTTCCTTCTCTCTTTAACCATTTTAAGAGTTTCTTCAGTCATCCATTGAGGTCTTTCTCTCTTTTTAACTAGAGGTATTGTCTTTTTGCATTCTTCCCTGATAATGTCCCTGACTTCACTCCATAGTTCTTCTGGTTCTCTGTCAACTAAGTTGAAAGCCTCAAATCTGTTCTTTATTTGATCTTTATATTCTTCTGGGATGTTATTTAAATTGTATTTTGGCATTATGATTGCTTTGTTGTTCTTCGTTAGCTTTACTCTGATCTTCGATACTACCAGTTCATGATCTGTTACCGCAGTCTGCTCCTGGTCTTGTTTCCACAGAAAGTATGGAACTTCTCCATCTTCTTCTACCAATTCTATAATCAATTTGATTCCTATATTGACCATTCGATGATGTCTACATGTACAGTCGTCTTTTCAGTTGCTCAAAAAATGTGTTTGCAAGAAACAAATTATTGGCTTCACAGAATTCAATAGTCTTTCTCCTGCTTCATTTCTATCTCCTAAGCCCCATTTCCCCACAATTCCTGGTTCTTCTCTGTTCCCTACTTTTGCATTCCAGTCCCCCATGATTATCAGCACATCTTGTTTTGGTGTGTGATCAATTTCTTCCTGTACTTCTGCATAAAATCTTTTCAATCTTTCCTATATATATTATTATTATTTATTATGTTATTTTATATATATAAATAAAACAAAACATATATAGTATCCCCTATTCTGTGTTCAATTGATTTTAAGTTTGTTAATATTCGATGGGAATAAGATGAAGTTTATTATTTGGTTCTTGAAAACAGCTCTTGACTTTTTAATTAAATGCCAAAGTCTATTATGCCTGACTATAGAATGCATTTAATGTCTGGCATATAATTTTGGCTTGCAAATTGCTGACCTGTATTAAGTACAGTAAATTCTCCACAGTAAATAACATCCATACATTTACCAAGATACAATATCAAATACATTCATTTGGAGGCATTTATAGATCTCTGCCTGGTGGTTTTAATATGCAATTTGGATAGTTCATCAATGAAAATGTCTATGTTTTCACACTGCAGGATTAAATTGCCTGTGTTATCTCTTGCATCAGCATGGATGGCATACAACTCCTATGGCTGTTGCTGAGTTATGTTGGGAAAGTGGTATAGAATATGGTTAGAGAATGTTTTTATAAACTTTAGGTTTAAGTCATAGCATCATTAGGCTGGAAGAAACTACAAAGGTATCTAGTTCCCCTTGCTGCCTAAACACAGAATCCTTCAAAATGAAAATAAAATGTATATACTGTCCACTCATGCAGGTGAGTACAGTGGGAAAGGGGAATCAGCAAAAACCATATTTCCTCACCTCTGTGAGGAGTGTTCTGCTCACAGAAAGTTAAGATCCAAACAGCTGTGTTTTCAGTGAGCAGCATCTCACTGGATGGGGTTGCACTCCCCCTGAAGGAGCAGGTTCGTAGTTTGGGAGTTCTTTTAGAACCATCCCTGTCATTGGAGGCTCAGGTAGTCTCGGTGGCACGGAGTGCTTTTTACCAACTTCGGCTGGTGGCCCAGCTATGCCACTATCTGGACAGGGAGAACCTTGCTTCAGTTGTCCATGCTCTAGTGACCTCTAAATTAGATTACTGCAATGCACTCTACGCGGGGCTGCCTTTGAAAACGGCTCGGAAACTGCAGCTCGTGCAAAATGCAGCGGCCAGACTGATTACTGGGACCAGACAGTCCGAACATATAACACCGATTCTGGCCCGCTTGCACTGGTTGCCTATATGTTTCCGGGCTCGATTCAAGGTGCTGGTCTTAACCTATAAAGCCTTGCACGGCATGGGACCACAATACCTGAGGCAGCGCCTCTCCCGATATGAAACTACCTGTACACTACGCTCAGCATCGAAGGCCCTCCTCCGGGTGCCTACTCAGAGAGAAGCCCGGAAGATGACGACAAGAAAAAGGGCCTTCTCAGTGGTGGCCCCCGAACTATGGAATACTCTTCCTGATGAGATACGCCTGGCGCCAACATTACTATCTTTCCGGCGCCAGATAAAAACCTTCCTATTCTCCCAGGCATTTTTAGCATTTTAACTTTTAGCATTTTCAGCATTTTAGCATTCTAACATTCCTGCATTTTAGTATTTAATATGCATTTAATATGTGTTTAATTATGTCTTAACTTTTGTATAATCAACTTATTTTAATTGATGATATGTGATTTTTGATTGTATGTTACTGGTTTTGTTTGTTGTGAACCGCCCAGAGAGCTTCGGCTATGGGGCGGTATATAAATTTAATAAATAAAATAAATAATAAATAAATAAATATCCACCAGGTGAAAGACATGTAGTTCCTGATACTTTGAGCATGATCCATCACCACATGAGTCCAGTCTACCTAGCATGGCTGAATTGGCATAGGTCCTCATCTCCCACTTCTTTGTGTGTATACAAGACCAGATGTGCACCAGTTTGACCCATTATTAGAAACAATAGGTTCGTGTGCACCTTGAATATTCCCAAGGATATTTGTCATTGGAAACTCGGCTTGGCTTACGTGAATGTATAATTCACACTGGGCAAGGAATGTGGTGAACTGGTCACTCTGGCCACCATAACGGGAAGGTAGCCCCACAGGGGACTTGCCTGTGACCGGCGCTGTGGCTGGCAGCGGCGCACCTCTCTGGGCGATCAGAGCTCGGAGATTCTGGTTCTTGAGTTGCGGGTTCTGAGTTATGACTCGGAGATTCTGGACCTCGGCATACAAGGTCTTGACGGTTAGTGGGAGTCCCCCTTCTGCGCTGCTGCTTGCTTCCATGCTGTCAGTCATGGGAGCATCAGTGAAGAGGGATGGTGGCTGAGTCAAGCTATCCTGCCCAGAGCCCGACACAGGGAACCAAGGCAAGACTGGCGATAATTCTTGCTTTATTAGAGTCATGGTTACATCAAAAGCCGTGTGTTTCATAGACCTAACTAGGCTGGCTCACTATTGATGCTAACTATGCTAACTAAGCATTCTCTGCAGCATGTGGAGTAAGTTGATTCAGCACCTCAACCAGGGGGGCGCTGCCTTAAGTAGGGAAGGTCTTTGCCCGTAATCTCCGACTCCTGTGTGGTTCCACCCTCTGACTATCCCGCTTCTCACATCATCTCACAAGGGGGGGCAAGCCTCCGACAGCTCATAGGACAGTAGAGGTTCGCTAGGTGCCGGCTTGACTTCAGGAGGTGGGGAGCAAGTTGGCGGGAAAACGTTTGAAGGTCCAGGCGGGGAATCCTGGGGGGGTTGGAGTTGGCGTGCATGCAAGATTGCTCCCCAACAGCTCTGAGAACACGGGCAAGAACTGGGTCATTAGATGATGCAGTGGCAATATTCCTAGCATGGAGGGGTGGTTCCGGTAATGACTCTAACAACAGCACATCCAGCATAGGGGTTTGATCAACCCCAGCAGAAGAGAGAGGAAGGCGACTCAAAGCATCAGCATGGGCAATGCTCCTGCCAGGCCGATGGTGCAACGTGTAATCATACGCGTTCAGGAAAATCGCCCACTGCAACATGCGTGGAGATAACAAGATCAGCCACACAAGACCTTCTCTCGGTCCCACCAGTTCAAGTAGCTAGGCTGGTGCGGACCAGAGAGAGGGCATTTTTTATCGTGGCTCCCACCCTCTGGAATTCCCTCCCATTCGATCTTCACCATGCCCCCTCCCTGTCAAGTTTCCGCCGGACCTTGAAAACCTGGCTGTTCAGGCAGGCCTATGGGATTTCTGGGGTGGGTTAGTCTTTTGATTGTTGTTATTATCTGGTGTTTAAATTAATTATTGATTACGGTCCTTCTTGGTTTTTATATTGTATTTTACTGTATTTGTACGTCGCCTAGAGTGGCCGTTCATTCGGCCAGATAGGCGACTCAAAAATAAAAATTTATTATTATTATTATTATTATATTTGAGGCGTCTGCTGGTTAGGGGCAAACAATCCCAATAACAGCTTGTGGTCAGCAGCAATAGTGAATGGTGGGTCATAGACATAGTCATGGAATTTTTTTACGCTAGCCATAATAGCCAGGGCCTCCTTATCAATTTGGGCATAATTCCGTTCTGTTGAAGACATTGTTCTGGAGTAGAAAGCGATAGGCACCTCACGGGAGTCAAGTTGGTGGCTCAGGACAGCTCCAATACCATATGGAGATGTATCACATGGGAGAATCAAGGGCTTTCATTCATCATAGTGCACCAAGACACTGTCAGACAATAACAGGTGTTTTACATCACAGAAAGCCTTATCATGTCAGGCTGTCCACTGCCATGCAGCATGCTTGTCAAGAAGGTGATGCAATGGTTCTGCCACTGTAGCCTTATGTTTCAAGAAGGCATGATAGAAATTCAAGAGTCCCAAGAAGGCTTGGAGTTCCTGTTTATTATGGGGCACTGGAGCTTCATGAATTGCTTTAAATTTCTCTGGGGTAGGCCAAATGCCAGCGGCATCAATACTGTAGCCAAGAAATTCAATTTGGGAAACACCAAATACACATTTCTCATGCTTGACCCAGAGACCAGCAACAGTAAAACGGTGCAGTATATCATGCACCTGTGAGGCAATGTCAGCAATGGAGTTGCCGGCAACCAAGACAAATACGGTATGGCACCTGGTACTCCTTTGAGAATATCTTCCATTAAGCTCTGAAAAATTCCAGGGGCCACTGAAACACCAAACTGGAGGTGTTAATGCTCCACGATGAGCGGTGATAGTCTGAGCATCAGCAGTAATATCATCCATCCACAGTTTCTGATAGGCATGGGCCAGGTCAAACTTCGCAAAAACTTTTCCTTGTAAAAGTGATGCCAAACAATGACTCACCACTAGGTTTGGATATGGATGCTGATGCAGGGCTTTATTGACAGTGCACTTGTAGTCACCACAAATGCAGATGTCGCCATTGGCCTTCAATGGAGTGACAATGGGTGTCTCCCATGTAGGGTGTATCACTGGCTCCAAGATGCCTTGCTCTATGAAGCAACTGATATTTGCATAGTGGGAAGAGATCCCATGGAAGCTAATAGATGCTCCCCCCCCCAATGTAAACAGCAAGCATAGGGGCCTTTGATTGGGACTACAGTGGGTGACAAAGGATTAAAGACCCCTAACCCCACCCACTAGGTTTCCTATCTGATTCAGGTTCCCTGCCACCTGGATATAAGAAAAATATTGTAACATAATGTCACTGAGCCACTGAGTCAATGTCACTGAGTTATGGTCTAGGCTAAATAGGGAATAAATGATGCAATAAAGAAAGGAAAGTGTGGTTTTACTGTGCTAATTTTCTAAAAAAAACCACAAAAAACTCCAGAGGATAAGAATTAAAATTAGAGAGTCTTCATCAACGTTCTGAGCTAATCATATTTAATTTAATTATCATACAGGTGATTTTTTTTGCCTGCTGAGATCATTTACATAACAGTTGTACTAATATTTGCAAATTGCAGCCAGTTAAAAATCACCTGAATGTATAATGTCTAAACAACTATACTTTTTGAATATGATTAACCATTAGTGTGTAACACAAAGGAAAAACAAGCCATAATCAAAGTGGGAAAACCATATAATCTCCATTTCTAAAACCTAAAAACTTAAAGTGGAATAATGAGTTGATACATGATGCTGATAACATTAAAACTTTAACCCTGTACAAGATGGAGAAGAAATACCTGCTGAGGTCTGGGCCAAATTCAGAACATAGCTGCATCGCTTTTCAGAAATATAATGTCAAAAAAAAGGTCAAAGGAAAGGGACAAAAATAATATATGTTAGGAATAGGTCCACTAACTAATATAAGAGGGATATGTATTTTAAAAATCCCTCCTAATGCATTGAGCATTATGAGCAATTCAGTAAAAGGTTATGAGAAAAAGCTTCAAGACATCTGCAAGGTATCAATTTACATTTCTAAAACCTGATTGTTTTTAAAATGACATCATACATAATTTGTTAAGGTGCCTTGAGAGCCCAACTTTCTGATGTCTGTGGATTCAAATATAATGCTTAAGTCAAAGTTAAAATTTATGAGGGCTAATAATTGATATAAAATGGAGATTTAATCTCAAATTTCCCAAAGTAGAAAGACATTTTGGCTTCAGTCCACTGCATCCAGAAACACAGCTGTATTCAGCATACTGGCTCCATGCTGCTATACATTTATGGCTCAGATTGTAAGTATGTTTTACTCAAAAGTAAGCAAGAGTAATAATGATTTAGAAATTATTCTTTGGATTCAGCCTTCCAAGGGTGAATGGAACTGGCTATACAGCCAAAGAGCTGCAGTCGTCAGATTAATTGTTCTTTCCTATGTGAATGTTGCCTCCCCCCAGCCCTGGAGTACTGCAGCCTAGTTCATATTGGAAGGAAGCAGTTAATTTGCTTTGCTTACATGGTTCTTCCATCTAGACCAGGTGTTGAGAGTCTTTGGCCTTCCTGATGTTGCTGCACTACAACTGTCTCTGGCCATTGGCCATGCTTGCTGGGGCTGATGGGAGTGGTAGTGCAGCAACATCTGGAGGGCCAAAGGTTCCCCACACCTGGTCTAGACATTGCCAGAGTAGTAGGAAGAAGCTAACGGAAATGAAGCCTACACTGCTCCAGAAATCTATTAATTGGCCTTAGACACCAGAAAAGATGAGGAGACTCACAGGCGTCCTACCACTACTGCCTTCTAAAAGTGCATAAAATAGTCGATCAGTTTATTTGTTTGTTTGTTTATTTAATATTCCACCCTTCTGCTCAAAGGATCCCAGGGCAGCACTAAAGGATTGAAACATATAAATCAGGGATGGGGAACCTGTGGCCTTTCAGATATTGTCAGACTCCAATTCCATCAGCCCCAGCCAGCACAGTCACTGGACAGGGATGATAGAAGGTATTCTCCAACAGGTTTGCCACTGCAGTATAAAGGCAAAGCAGAGTGGGGGTGATTGGGAAGTGACAACTCCACTCTGACTGTCAGTCAAAGTTTAGTCTAAGCACAACAAAAACTGAGCAGGTATTAAGGTAAGTAGTGCAGGGGCCAGTGATGGAGTAGTATAGCAGACTTGCATCCAGTGCTACATTGTCTGCACCCCAAGTGGAATTATCACGCACTCTTACATCCAGCTGCTTTAAATATTGGTAATCATTGGCCATAGATAGCAACAACAGCTGCTGGTTATGACAGACACCTCTTTAAATCATGTTGGAAAAAATGGGTTTACGTTAACCCATCCAGGGAGAAAAAGGGGATGTTCCTTAAAAAGAAAAAAGATAAAATGATATGGCATTATAGAAAATACCTGTGTACCATAATAACATTTCGCCTATTTCCACAAAACCCCATGCAACAATGTGGCTGAGAATAGGACTCAAGGGCGTTATATTGTCTGCATTAGGCCTGGCAGTTAATTCAGCCTCTGCTTTATAAACAAACCCCACAAGCCAAGAAATGGCTTTCAGGCAATTAGTAAAGAGTTAACAAGCTGGAAAGGTTACCGGAGTATAATCCAATGTGTTTGAATACAGAGAGAGAGAGAGAGAGAGAGAGAGATTTGAAGGAATTAAAATATCCCTCATGGGAAAGGTAACCTGATACAGCTGTTAACATATTAACTGTGGAACAGACGGCACATCATGCAGAGCCCTATGCCGACATGGGAAGTTTGAGGCCAGTTATGCCAATGATAATCAGCCACTGAGAAATCTGTGGAGGGGAAAAAATTGGCAGGATAGAGGACACATCTGGAAATGCCTCTTCCCTATTATAACTAATCTGTTAATATATAGTAGGTATAGGAAACTGTTTTCAACCCAAAGGTCACATTCCCTCATGGTTATCCTTCTGAGGGCCACATGGCAGTGGTAGATGGGGCCAGAGGTGAAAGTGGGCAGAGCAATGGATGTGACTCATCAGCAGGCTGCATTTCAGTCATGCAAAATCCAGATGTTTCCACACATATATTCTATACACATATCTGTCTCCTCCACCCAGACAAGCATTATTTCATTTCAAAGACACATTCCAGCCACACAAAAGTACTCAAGGAAGAAGCAAGTGCTTCTAAGGGATCATTTCCCTCTCCCTCAGACAATGGCACCCTCTTTCCTTGAGGTTCTTATTCTCCATGATTCATCCTAGCAGCAGGGAGCAGCTCTCACTTCCCTGAAGGCCTCATTCACCAATCTCTCAGCCTCTCTTGGCTTTTTCAGGAAAGTCACCATGTCCTCCAAGCAATGAACTTGTTCCCTAAGGGGCAGGAGCTCATTCCACTGAGCACATTCCCATGACTTCTGTACAGCAGGCAGAAAAATAAACTAAAATAAGAAAAACTAATTTTATTCTCCAACTATCTAAGAACAAATTGGGAGGCTTCTGTCATAGACAGAGAGACAGACAGAGATGTGTGGGGAAAAGTAAAAAAGGGATCACTTTCACTTCCTTTTCAGAAGAGGAGATATTTTGATCTATTGTACTTATTGGAATGTAACACCATTAAACCCAGTGGAACTTACTTTTGCATAGACCTGCATGGGATTGGGAATTCTAATCTGACATAGACATGGTGAAAACTGAAGAGTGGTGGTCTTTATTCTGTATCTTTATTCTGTAATCTAAAACTCTTTTTGCATTCAGATGAATCCTGAAGTGGGGTTCCTCAGATGGGCTTTTTAACTTGCTAGAAGTGAAATGGAATCTCTACAAGGCAGAATGAGTTAAAGGAGAGATGGGACATTGTAGCACCTCACCAATTCTGATTTTAAAAAAATCTGCAGCCAAGCATCAGCTAAATCAAATGTAATGTCCCTAAACTTACCATAATTCCATAACACCAAGGTAGAGGGCAGAGCTTGGAAAAGTTACTTTTTTGAACTATAACTCCCATCAGCCCATTCCAGTGGCCATGCTGGCTGGGGCTGATGGGAGTTGTAGTTCAAAAAAGTAACTTTTCCAAGCTCTGATGGGGGAACATAAAACGACACCTGAGGGGGGAGGGGGCACTATTGTGATCCATCTTGAATTAGAAGTTTAGTTCACACCACCCCAAAATTGCCCCAATATATATTCTTTTAAAAAAATTAAGAGTGTCCAGCACTAAAGCCCCTGAATGTAATTGCCTGCAATGTGGAAGGCTTTATCCACTTTGGAGATAGATCTACTTCTGTCAAAAGGGGGTGGAGTTATAAGCATTTTAAAATTTCCCAACATTGTATTGGGGGTGGGATGTAGTGCAGCATTGGGAGCAGAGCTTGGAAGGTTACTTTTAAAAAGTAATAAATTACAGTTACATGGCCAAAAAAGTAGTAATTACAGTTACAATTACAATGGCTCTGAAAGTAACTGATTACTTTACTTTTTCTCAAAAGTAATCACTACAATTACATTTCAGTTACTTTTTTAAAAAATGCCTACAAGGTGCTGGCCTTGGCTGCTGCACATCTAAGTAGCCTAAAACAACATTAAAAATAAACACACACATACAGAGGTAGTAGAATAATACTTTTTATCAGAGCTTGGAAAAGTTACTTTTTTGAACTACAACTCCCATCAGCCCAATCCAGTGGCCATGCTGGCTGGGGCTGATGGGAGTTGTAGTTTAAAAAAGTAACTTTTCCAAGCTCTGCTTTTTATCCATAAGATAGCAATGGTGGTCTCTCCACTGGTAAGGGAGGTGGGGAGGGAGGCAGAGGCCACTACTCAGACCTTTGCATGTCAATCCAAGTGCAAACCCCCTCCCCCCCACTCAGCCAGCCAGCATAATCTCTCTCACTCAACCACCTCCCGGACCCTGCCCTGCCACCAACTAAGGGACACTCACCCAAGCAAACATTTTCCCCTGAGATGCAAAAAAGTTAAAATACTGCAAATGCAGCACAGTAGCCAGAGAGGGTGGTGAAGGCCACTTTGTGTGCCAAGTGCAAACACACCCACAGACACGTCATCTTTCACCTCCACAGTTCTTTATCTCCATTCTGCTTCTGCCTCCTTCTCCTCCTTTATCCATGTTCTTGCCCTCTGGCTCCTTTTCCCCTCCACTCCATTTTTTAAAATTGTTTTCTCCACTCCACCCCGTCTCACTCTCCACCTCCTCCCTTGTCGCCTCCTACCCACCCACAGATCATGACAATAATGAAAGTTAAAGAGGAAAGCACAAAAGCAGGACGACAGCTGAACGTCAAGAAGACTAAAATAATGACAACAAAAGATTTATGTAACTTTAAAGTTGACAATGAGGACTTTGAACTTGTCAAGGGTTATCAATACCTTAGCACAGCCATTAACCAAAATGGAGACAATAGTCAAGAAATTAGAAGGCAAGGACTCGGGAGCGCAGCTATGAGAGAACTAGAAAAGGTCCTCAAATGCAAAGATGTATCACTGAACACTAAAGTCAGGATCATTCAGACCATGATATTCCCAATCTCTATGTATGGATGTAAAAGTTGGACAGTGAAAAAAGTGGATAAGAGAAAAATCAACTCATTTGAAATGTGGTGTTGGAGGAGAACTTTGTGCATACTATGGACTGTGAAAAAGACAAATAATTGGGTGTCAGAACAAATTTAACCAGAACTGTCACTAAAAGCTAAAATGATGAAACTGAGGTTATCATACTTTGGACACATCATGAGAATGTTGGAAGTGGGGAAAGAGCAACTCCTGTTTTGTTCTTTTGTTTGTGTTCCAGAAGGGAGATAGACCTAGGGTCCTCCAGATGGATAGGCTTGTTTACCTTTACCTGTGATGCTCTGACTGACTTCCTTCTGTCGCTAGACTGTTAAGTCTTTAGGGAAGCTTACCTGCCCATCCTCCTTCTGCCCTTTCCACTTCCTTCCTTCTCTGTCTCTGCTCTCTGTCCTAGCATGGGGCTAACTCCCGCACCTGGGTGTTACACCTCCAACTTAGCTAGTTAGTTAGAACTAGGCATGCCTTTCTATCTACTATGTATTTCTATAAATAAACTAGCTTTTCTTATTTTACTAAGTCTCAAGTCTCAGTGATGCTGATGCAGGGTAAAAGCCTGCTTTCTTAGGTAAACGCACACACACACTGGCACACTTGCATTTCAAAATCTGCTGTTACTCTGCTGCTGCTGCTGTGTTGTTTTAAACTAAATTAAGCACACAAACACACACAGAGCAACAGAGGAGACATGATTCACTGGAAAAGACAATAATGCTGGGAAAAACAGAAGGGAATAGAAAAGGCCAAACAAGAGATGGATTGATTCCAAAGGAAGCCACAGACCTGAACTTACAAGAACTGAACTGGGTGGTTCATGAAAGATGCTATTGGAGGGCTCTGATTCATAGGGTTGCCATAAGTCAAAATAGACTTGAAGGCACATAACAACAATGGTTTGCAACAGGAGTAAACATTCAGTTGTACATGGTAATACTGGAATGTACCTCAGCCAGTGCAGATCATAATTCTTGGATGGCTCTTGTTTCTGCCTATCTGTACTTGTCATCAGAAGAAAGTTGCTTGATGTCTAGACCCACTGTTGTTGCCACCTTTATGGACTGCACTGTGGAATTTTGGCTTCATAACTGCACTGATTTTTCCCCACCACCACCCTGATCACAAACAAGGGCTGCTAGCTGTTTCTATAACCAGTTTTGATTCTTATATTCAAGGACATAACAGTCAAAATGTATGATGTTTCTGCATTAGATAGGCAGCCTAAATGAAAATTAACTCTGTGTGTGAGGACATGCATGCATGCATATGTACAGCCAATGTGTCATATTTGTTCTTTTTTATAGTTTAAATTTAGGACCAATTTCTTGGGGTTATGGAGGGGTGAAGAGTGTTGTGAACTTTTGATCCTCTTCATGCAACCCAATTGTCTTTTGCTACTATTTAAAAATCAATATACAGATGGGGGGGGGGAGAGGCATTTAAAATATTTTGAATAAGCAACAAATACAGAATATTTTCCAGGCCAACCCCATGAGCTGATGGCACAAGCTCCCTGGCCTAAGCATCTTCACTTCTGCCTTCCCCTCACTTCCTGCATAGTAGGCATCCAGATATATTTGCAGAAGTGATAGTGCTCTAAGATATGTAGAACTCATTTATTATATGTGAGTTACATTTACACACTCGTTTCTGAATTGGTTTTGATGAAGCAAAGGAACAGAATGTAATCTGGAGATCCCGTCCAACAACTCTGTAATACATTCTTCTTAGCTTCACCTTGAAAAGAATATTTGCATTTCCAATATATTTTTTGGCTACTACATGAAGGCACTTTCAGACTGCCACTAGTTTTGGGTGGGACTCAGTCACATACCAGCAAACTCAGGTTATACAATTGTAGTTGATGAGCGGGTCTTGCGCCACAAACCTTCCACTGAATATCAGATTTTTTTGCAATGAGAAAAGTAACAGGAAAATGCACTGGAAAGGGACAAGGCTTGTTTTGATGCAATGTCATCAAATCTCCCTGCAAACAAATCAGGTTGAATGTTAAATAAACAAATCTTCTGGAAGTTCCCTGAGTCTTTTTTGCACATATTTTGTTAATATTGCTCTATTTCATATATATATTTGTATACTTTTTTTTTCTTATGTACTATCATAATTTCTACCAATACAATTACTTACTGTTGTAGTATTGACTTTGTCTGTTCTTGCATAATTTGGGGACCCTTTCCTCTGTGCTGAGGGGAGAGGCAACGAGATGCAGGGAGGGGAGAGGCAACGAGAAGCAGGGTGGGGAGAGGCAACAACGACACCCAGGGGGGAGAGAGGCAACAACAGGCACGGGGAAGAGGCAACGACACGCAGGGAGGACAGAGGCAACGACAGGCACGGGGAAGAGGCAACGACACCCAGGGAGGAGAGAGGCAACGACAGGCACGGGGAAGAGGCAACGACACCCAGGGAGGAGAGAGGCAACGACACCCAGGAAGAGAGGCAACGACACCCAGGAAGAGAGGCAACGACACCCAGGAAGAGAGGCAACAAGAGGCAACGACACACAGGGAGGAGAGAGGCAACGACACCCAGGAAGAGAGGCAACGACACCCAGGAAGAGAGGCAACGACACCCAGGAAGAGAGGCAACAAGAGGCAACGACACACAGGGAGGAGAGAGGCAACAACAGGCGCGGGGAAGAGGCAATGACACGCAGGGAGGAGAGAGGCAATGACATGCAGGGAAGGAAGAAGCAACAACACGCACGTGGGGAGAGGCAACGACAAGCGCGGGGGAGAGGCAGCGACAAGCAGGGAGGGGAGAGGCAGCCAGCGATAGGCACCAGAGGAGAGGAGGAGGCAGGCAGGAAGGGGCAGCAGGACAAGCGGTGGAGGCGAATGCATGCGCACGCACACACACCATCGCCACTCACCTCAGTTCTTCACCTCCATTCTGCTTCTGTAGTCTGGCTCTCCACGTGTGAGGCACATTCTTTTGGCCACCAATCACAGGAGCAGACTTCCCCTCCCCCCAAGTAACGGTAAATGGAACATTGGAAATGTTACAGTTACAGCTGAAAAGTAATTAAGTTACCACTCGTTCTGTTACAAGCAAATGTAACGAAATTACCCTCTCGTTACGCAAAAATGTAGTGAATTACAAGTAACTCGTTATTTTTAACGAGTTACTTCCAAGCTCTGGTTGGAAGAAACAAAGCCTACAAAAATCATGGACCAAACCTAATCTTGTGGTCAGTCTCAGACCCCACTCATCACTGAAAGAACTGGGCATGTTTAGCCTTCAGAAGAGAAAACCAAGAAGAGATATGATAGCACTCTTCAAGTACTTGAAAGGTCATCACACAGAGGAGGGCCAGAATCTCTTCTCGATCTTTCCAGAGTGCAGGACAAGGAATAATGGGCTCAAGTTGCAGGAAGCCAGATTTCAAATGAACATCAGGAAAAACTTCCTAACTATTAGAGTGGTATGACAATGGAAGCAATTACCTAGGGAAGTGGTGGGCTCTCCAACATTGGAGGCATTCATGAGGCAGCTGAGCAGGCACCTGCCAGGTATGCTTTAAGATGGATTCCTGCATTGAGTGGGGGGGTTGGACTCGATGGCCTTATAGGCCCCTTCCAACTCTACTATTCTATGATTGGCTGTTGCTTTACCACATTTTCCCCTGATGGAACACATCCCTCAACAGAAATCAAACTCTCGCCACTGAGGAGCTGCCTCAGCTTGTTTCTTCGTCGCTCACCCAGGCCGCCCTTCACTGCCACCACCACTGCCCACTCGCTCGCACCCTTCCTCCCCCTACCACATGGCCTCCCATAAACCACAGCTTGTGCAGGCAGCCACCAATTACAACTTGCTCTCTCGCTCTCTCCCATTTGCCATCCAGTCTCCCCCTGTCACTGCTCACTTGCTGTCCTACTTTCTTCTCACTCTCACCTGCCTGCTCACTTTCCCTCACCACCACATGGATCCTTAGAATCATCATGCTGTAGTTTGCAGGACCACCTACCTGTAGCCAAGCAAATTGCAGTGTGATGCATACAAAGCTTACATATCTATTATATACTAGGGGCTCTGCCCCTGCTCGCATTGTTCACCAACCCCATCCACAACCCTGCCCCAACCCTTCACCAAACCCTGTGCCTTAGACCTCACCAACCCTCCCAGACGAACTCATTAAACCAGGGGTGGGGAACTGTTTTTGCTCCCACCCTCTGGGCCAACTTTAAGAAGTGGGTGGGGCAACCCCAATGCCAATCACATGACAACTGTAATGTCACATGACTGACACTTGTCAAAGTTGGCCTATAGGGTGGGAGCAAAAAAGGATCTCCATTGCTGGTCTAATGAGTGAGTTTGTGGGGTTTAGACCTTGCTAAGCCTCCTCCCCCACTTCCCCCCTCTCCTTTAGAGCTGGCTAAGGGACCCCCACTTTCCCCTCCTCTTTAGAGCTGGCTAAAGACCCCCCTGCTTTCCCCCCTACCCTTGACAGCTGGCTAAATCCCCCCTTTCTCCTCCCTCCCCTTTAGAGCTGGCTATAGGTCCTGTAGGGGGAATTCACTAGAAGACTATTGTATCAAGGAGATAGCATGATATGTGCCAATTATTCCTTCATGGCTTACTCTCTATGAGAGCCTAGCAGGCCAGGCCCTTTTAGAGATAGCAAGCTTTTTTGGCTTAAGTCTCTGCTTTCTTAAAGGTGGTTATCTGCTGAGGATCCACACATGACCATCATCATGGGTTTGATTGGTGGGGTTACTGCTGAGAATCAGCACATTACTATCATCACAGGTGTCACTGATAAGGTTGTTGATGCTGCAAATGAAGCTTTAGGTATGTAACTCCCCAAGATTTTGCAAAAGTGAACTTTGAGACAGACCTTGGAGTAGTGCCATCAGCTGGGGGCTCTCCAAATATTAATAAAATCTTTTCCACCTGCCTGTGTGTTCACTGCCCCCCTCTGATTCCCTCCTGCCCTTTAGAGCTGGTTAAGCCCCCCCACATTCCCCCACCCTTTAGAGCTGGCTAACTCCTCCCACTTTTCCCCTGCCATTTAGAGCTGGCTAAGCCATGACCCCCCCGCTTTCTCCCCTACCTTTCAGAGCTGGCTAAGCTGCCCCCCCAGCTTTCTCCACTGCCTTTTTAGACCAGCCTGAATGTTCCTCCATGGCTTGCCTGAGCTGCTCCCTGCTGCCTCCTCTTTCCTTCATTGCTATGATATAGTTCACAGTGCCACCTGTTTGTTGGGCTGCAAACTGCAGCATGACAGATTCAGAGGTTACATTTTTATTTATATAGAGGTGTGTGTGTGTGTGCACGCACGTGCGTGCGTGTGTGTGAAACACTAGCAACCATAACACATGGGCTGCATTTAGCCCTTTGTCCATGGCTTCATAAATCATGATTTACAAAGCCAAGGATGAGTTCTGTGGCCATGCTCTTCTCCCTTACCCCTTTCTCTTTCCTTCCTTGTGTGCTACTTCTGGCACAGGGTAATTCTATGCACACCTACTTAGAAGAAAGTCCCAGCGAGAAAAGAGTTTAGTGAGACTTACGCCCAAGTAATTATGTATAAGATTGCAGCCTATAAGGGTATTCATGCCTTGTCCTCTTGTGTAGCATGCTGGCATGGCCTGCAGTTAACTTCCCTTTCCATTTTTGGAGCAATTTTCTGAAACTGGCTTCTACAAAAATATCACATCTGCCCATATCTCAGTGTAACTGTTGAAAATTTACATGATAAAATTTGCCTTCTGGTATATTGTTTAGCAAGGGGGGGGGAATAAGAGATTGCACTTAGCCTGGGGAAAGATGGACATCAGTGTCTCATGTTTCTCTTTCAGACATGAATGGGAAAAGGGGGGCTTGTATTAGATGAAATAGCTCTACATTAGTTTCCACAGTCAATCTTCCATCTGCCACATGCTGTTTACATTAAGGCTGCAGGATGTGAAAATTCTCAGCCCACACAGTCCCTGGTTCCACACATTTCACAGCACATTAGGAAAATGAAATATCTGAAAGAATGACTGTGCTTTTGGCTGGTAGCTCAGGGCCAGATCCAGTGCCTACTGAAATCCCCTGGCTCCTGTTGCTTTTAACAGGCAATGAAGCAGACCCACAGACTACCAATGTGACAAGCTGTATCTGCATAAATCCCACTGCAGTCAATGAGACTTGCATACGGGCAAGTGGTGCAGGATTCCTACCTTAACAAACAGTTGAAACTTTGGGGTGGTAAGTGATACAAAGTAGCATGGTTGTTTCTTGCATCCACCCTTTCATTTCAGGGTTTTGATAGCTTTGAGTATGCCTTTGGTATAATAAGTTGTGGCAGCAAGACAATTGCCACTGCACCTAGGTGAATAACAGAAAGCCAGCTGGCCGAACCATACATTCTGCACTAGTCCTGCTGAACAGGCACAGGGCCAGGGCACGTTGGAGTCCACAGTGCAAGAAGGCCGCAAGAGTCAAGACCAGAGCTTGGCAAAGTTACTTTTTTGAACTACAACTCCCATCAGCCCAATCCAGTGGCCATGCTGGCTGGGGCTGATGGGAGTTGTAGTTTAAAAAAGTAACTTTTCCAAGCTCTGGTCAAGACATGCAACATCAGTGACTCCTGCCCCAGTTATCAAACATTGTGCAGGTGTATTTTTAGAAATCTTGTACACACTTGCTTGGGAGTGAGACTCATTATAATCAATAGGATTTACTCCCTAAGAAAGTTTGTAGAAGTTGGTAGGCTCAATTTAGCACCTGTGAGGACAGCACAAACAATTTACATACATATTTCTCAAATATCCCTTGGGATGGTTTGTGCATTACGATTTTCATTCAGGTGAGTGTACTTGCACGTGGGAATAATCTGTACCCCAGCTTATGTGCAAATTAGCAATAGTCATGCTTGTCTTGTGGGAGCCATGCTCTGACTAAAAAATGCTGGATGGAAAATATAAAGAACAATGTATTTAATAAAATTAATTAAAATGTCTGCCTTTGTTTTGTCATAGAAAGCCTCTCCCCAAAGCATTATGGACATAACATTTTAAAACTCCATACTGCATCTCTCAGCTTAGTTGCATGCATTGTCTCCTTCCCAATGCCAGATACTACTGAATGCAACTAGACCAAGACATCCGATAGAGGCCTTTAAAAACATTTTTGTTCAAAATATGTATAGCCCCCTCTTCATTATCATAAAGACATCCCAGATCAGGTTGTAACATTAAATCCTTAAAGCACAAACATAATAAAATAAAAATAAATATCAATAAAAATGATAACATTTCATCAGAGCAAATTAGCAGCAGCAACTCATCCAAAGGCCTGGGTAAATAAGTGGGCTTTTAATTGGCACCAAATATACATAATGGTCAGTGTCAGCCTTGTTTGAGAGGTGAGGGAGTTCCACAACTGAAACACTTTTTCTGAGAACGCCCTCTCCTTCATTGGCACATACTGAATTTGAGGATCCTGTGGCATCAGCAAGAGAGCATTACCAGCAGATATTTAAAAACAATGAGCAGGTCCATAAGGGACCAGGTACTCTGCCAAGTATCTAGGTCAGCCTTTCCCAACTAGTGGGCCACCAGATGTTGTTGGACCACAATTCCCATCTTTCCTGACCATTGGCTGAGGCTGATGGAAGTTGTGGTCCAACAACATCTGGTGGCCCACTAGTTGGGAAAGGCTGATCTAGGTCCTAAGCTACAAGTACCTCCAATCTGGCTTGGGAGCTAACAGGCAGACAGTGAAATTCTTTCAACACAGGTGTTATGTATTGCCAGAAGGCTGTCCCATACAATAGCTATGTCACTGCATTCTGCACCAGCTTCAGCCTCCAAGGCACCCCACATAGCATTGCAGTACTCCAGTCTTGAGGTTACCAATACAAGGATCACTGTGGCCAGACTATATCTGCCTAAGAATAGGTATAGTTGGTGTCGGAATTCTATTGAGCTGCGCAGCAGAGTGGAGAGTATTGAGCGAGCTTATGTGTGTGTGTCTGAATCTTTGCTAAGATTCTACCTTCCCTGCAAATTAGTCAGACAGAGACTTTAAGCTGTAAAATTCTGGAAGTACATGCTTGATAGGAAGGAGTTCTATATCTAGCTAACTAGCTATGTTGGAGCAGTCTGCACTGGTCCCAGTGCAGCTCTCATGCTGGTTGAGAGGGAGAGACAAAGGAAAGATATCTGCTTCCCTCTCTTGAGAGAAGAAAGAACTGGGAAGGCGGGAAAGGAACTGGGATCAACATCCTTTGCATATCAGTCTAGCAGGAAGGGGAGAGACGGCAAGGATCAAAGGACAGATATAGCCTGACAACGAAGAGGTCTCCTCCCTAGCTACCCTTTTTAACCCCATGCAGCCTCAACCCACCAAGTTGGAGTTGAACCTCATACATTCCAACACCCCTTCTCAACGAGAACTTGGTTCATTCTACAAGGTGCATCTTGTCTCATTGTTTCTGGTGTCAGACTTTGCCCAATGGTTTGGTCAAAGCATCAGCTGTCATCTCTTCTGTTGGACAGTAGGTCATCTCTAGAAGTCCTTTCTCCCTTATGTCCTTGAGGTAGTGGAACTTCACATCAATGTGCTTCATGCGAGAACTTTGCCCTTCTGATTCCACGAGTCTTATCCAGGCTTGATTGTCCTCAAGTATTCTGATAGGCTCTGGTTCAGATATGCCCAAGTCTCCCAGAAGCTTGCGTAGCCACAGCATTTCCTTGCATGCCTCATCAGCTGATACGTATTCAACCTCAGTAGATGAATGCGCTACAGTCTCTTGCTTTCGACTTGTCCAGCAGATAAGTGACTGTCCATAGTGAACAAGTTTCCACTGGTTGACTTACGATCTTTGGTGTCTCCAGCCCAGTCAGCATCAGCATATCCTAGAAGTTTAGGGTCTCGAGTAGCTGATAGCTTTAGTTTTAAGTTTGCAGTGCCTTTCAGATATCTTGCCACTCTCTTGACTGATTCCCAGTCTTTCTTGTTTGGCAAGCTGGTTTTTCTGCAAAGGTATCCCACTGCTAGCGCCACGTCTGGTCTGGTTATTGTGCTGATGTATAGGAGTTTCCCTATAGCTTGTCTGTACCTTTCATTGTCTTCCCAGGGTTGATTGTTCTGGTCTGGTTTCAAGTATCCTACTTCCATTGGTGTAGGTGCTGGATGTGCATCCTTCAGTCCTAGACTCTCAAGTAGGTCTTGAATCTTTTGTTTTTGGTTTAGAAGAAAGGATCCATCGTCCTCTCTTTCCATTTGTATTCCAAGGTAGTATGTGATGTCGCCTAGACATTTCACTTCAGCTTCCTTGCTTAGATTATTTACTAACTCTTGCTTGTCTTGTGGATTCTCATAAGCCAGTAGTAAATCATGTACATAAATCAAAATATAAGTCCATTTGTTGTTCTTGAATCTGTTATATAGGCATTGGTCTGCTTCGTCTCTTTTATAGCCTTGTTTAAAGAGCATTTGGTTCAGTTTGTCATTCCATGCTCTTGCAGCTTGTTTCAGTCCATAAATGCTCTTTTGCAGTTTGCATAGTAGGGTTTCCTTTCCTTGTATTTCAAATCCTGGTGGTTGTTGCATGTAGATTTCCTCTTCTATTTCCCCATGCAAGAACGCTGTTTTTATATCCATGTGTTCCACCTGCATTTTCTTGTTAGCAGCAACATTTAGTAGAGTCCTGATTGTTGTATGTTTGACTACAGGAGCAAAGGTTTCATAGTAGTCTTGTTCATACTTTTGAGAGTATCCTTTGGCCACTAGTCTTGCCTTGTATCTCTCAATGTTCCCTTCAGCATCTGGCTTTTTCTTGAATACCCACTTGCAACCTATAGCTTTCTTTCCTTGAGGAAGCTTGGTAAGTGTCCAAGTTTTGTTCTTGTGTAGAGCTTCCAGCTCTTCCTTGGCTGCCTACCTCCACCTTTCAGCTTCAGCTTTGGGTAAGGCTTCAATATCTTTCCAGGTCTCAGGCTCTAGAAGTTCATCAGCTCTTGCCAGGTAGGACAGTCTCAGTGGAGGTACACCTCTGTTGGTGCGGTTAGAGCATCTTGGTCCAGGACTCTCTGCTGCCCCTTCTGGCTGTGCAGGTTCCCCTTCTTGCTCTGATTCCTCACTGTTCTCCAGTACTGGCATGTTGCTGTAATCTGTAGTGCTGTATGGTATTTCTACTTTATCTTCTTCACTGTTGTGGTCTTGGAATGGTGCCCCTTCTGGTTGGAATGCACCTTGACCTTTATCAAAGTAGACAGCTCTTTGGATTTCAATTCTTTCTGTTTTGGGATTTAGGATTCTGTATCCCCTTTGTTTAGAAGAATATCCAACAAAGATTCCTTCCTTTGTAGTGTTGTCCAATTTGGTTCTCTTCTGGTGTGGAATGTGACCATACACTTTTGATCCAAACACCTTTATATGAGCCAAACTGGGTATGCGCCCATACCATAATTTGACTGGAGTCTTGTTGCCATTCACCTTTGTTGGCAATCGATTTTGTAGATAGGTGGCAGTATACACTGCCTCTCCCCAATGTTTCTGTGGGAGATTGGCATCTTCCAGCATGGATCTCACCATCTCAATAAGGGTTCTGAATTTTCTCTCCGAGACTCCGTTCTGCTCTGGGTTGTGGGATACAGTGGTTTGATGCTCAATCCCATTTTCAAGCAGAAACTGCTGGGTAACATGTGACATGTACTTTCCTCCATTATCAGAACGTAGAATTTGTGGTTTTCTCTGAAATTTAGTGGTCACCATTGCCACATATTCTTTGAGTTTCTGAAGCATTTGCCCCTTCTTCTTCAATATATATATTACAGTGAATCTTGAAAAATCATCAATAAAACGCACAATATATTTGTTCCCACCATGTGAATGAATTGGCATTTCACAAATGTCACTGTGAATCAACTCTAGGGGGCGCTTGGTCTTCCTTTCACTCTGTTCAGGAAAACTTGGTCTCGTCCCTTTAGCTTTAACACAGCATGTGCATCTCCCCTTTTGTTGGCAGGGTTCAATTTGCATGCCTCTTACTAAATTATTCTTTTGAAGGGTATATATCTTTGCAATGTCTCTATGCCCTTATCTTCTATGCCACATATGCAAACATGACTTTACAGCATTCTTTTACAACATTAGCTTGTGGACTTTGTTGATCAACTTCATACATTCCCTTTCGCTTAGTAGCTGTGCATAAAATTTCACCATCTCTAGAAATTGTGCAGGAATCTTGTTCAAATAACATGGAGCACCCATTGTTTGTAGCTTCACTGACTGATATCAAATTGTTCAAGATTACTGGGGTCCAGAGCGTATTCCTGAAGTAAATTTCCTCAGTGCTGCTTGGAGTCTGGCAAATTAACTTAGCATCTCCCTGCCCCATTATGGGCAGTACTCTCGAGTCAGCCAATTTAACTGTACCTTGATGTGGGGATAGTTTTTCAAACAAAGCTTTTTCATTTATTAAATGAGCACTGGCTCCTGAATCAACGTAGAATTTTGTTTCTTTATTATAACATTTTCCAACTTGGGTTACTTGAAAGCTCTTTGCATTTTTCTTTTCTGTCCCTTTAAATCCATGTCTTTGTTTTTCAGACCTCTCTCTCTTATCACACTGGTCTTTAAGGTGTTTTTCTGAACCACACAGGAAACAACGCTTGGATTTCACACCTTGGGAAACCTTTTGTTCCTGAAATCTGCATTTGACTGTCTGTCGGCCAGCAGCTTGTTTGCTTAGTTGTTTACTTAAGAAAGAGGAGACGCAGTCCTTTTCCGTAGCTGCTTTCTGAGAGAACTGCTCTCTCACTTCTGAAATAATCTTGTTTAAAGTCTTTTTCTGTTGTAAAATAAGTACAAAAGTCTCCATATATTCTCGGAGAGAGTCCAGAAATAAGGCAACCTGTACATTTTGGTCCAGCTGCGTTCCCACCTCTTCTATCCCTTGAATTAACACCATAAATTTAGTAAGGTGTTGTTCAAAAGAATCATCCCTCATTTGCAGATTAATAAGACTTCTTAACATTGCAATCAGATGTCCCTGGCTTTTCGGATTATCATGGGATTCAAGAGTTTTCCACATCTCTCTGGCATTTTTAGAATTCATAATCAAAGGAATCTGTGCATTACTCACACATTTAGTGATGAGGTCTTGTACTGTTTCATCCTTCTCAGTCCAAATTTTTGTTCCTCCTGATAAGCACTTTCTCCTGGTTCCGATCCTGTAATTACTTCTAACAGCTTCTGTTGCTTTAGGTGTTTCTTCATTTGAAATTCCCCCAGTTTCCATCCTGCAGGTTCCAGTCTGTGGAGACCTAGCCGCTCCATCATGCTGGCCATCCTGAAGTAAAAGCCTCAACTCTTCACTGACTAAAACCCTGAAGGTCTCTTAATAGCTTCCTTGATTGAAACAAAATAGCTCCTTTAATTGCTCAAATCTCCATTTGCATGGCTGGTGTCCAGAACCTGTTGGAATTCTATTGAGTTGCACAGCAGAGCGGAGAGTATTGAGCGAGTTTATGTGTGTGTGTTCGAATCTTTGCTAAGATTCTACCTTCCCTGCAAATTAGTCAGACAGAGACTTTAAGCTGTAAAATAAGAAACAACTACTTTATTCTGGAAGTACATGCTTGATAGGAAAGAGTCCTATATCTAGCTAATTAGCTATGTTGGAGCAGTCTGCACTGGTCCCAGTGCAGCTCTCATGCTGTTTGAGAGGGAGAGACAAAGGAAAGATGTCTGCTCCCCTCTCGAGAGAGAAGAAGGAACTGGGAAGGTGGGAAGGAACTGGGATCAACATCCTTTGCATATCAGTCTAGCAGGAAGGGGAGAGATGGCAAGGATCAAAGGACAGGTATAGCCTGATGAAGAGGTCTCCTCCCTAGCTACCCTATTTAACCCCATGCAGCCTCAACCCACCAAGTTGGAGTTGAACCTCATACATTCCAACAGTTGGCACACTTAGCAACATTGGCAAAAGATGCTCTGCAATGTGGATAGGGATGTTGGAGAATTCTGCCAGAAATAGAAACAGATTATTTGCATAATGTTTACAAACTAAAAAATAATAATAGCGAATACTGCTCATGTGATTTTTGTTCCTGACTTACAACAAACATGAAAATTGCAGCGATTTCCATGTTCATTGTAAGTCAGGAACAAAAATCACATGAGCAGTATTTGCTATTAATATTTTTTAGTTTGTAAACATGCAAATAATCACATTATTTTATGCATTTTAATGTTTCAATTCCATTGAAATGCATTGAAATTATGTACTTAATTATATAATTAATTATGTTAGTTTTGGCCATAGTAGATAGTGAGATAAACAACACAGGTTTTAGCAGAAGCCAAACTAGCAAAACAAAAATGGCACTGAACATAGGATGGGACAGAAATTGCTTCCTCCTTATATCCCTAACTGTGGAGGTCACTTGTGCCTCCAGTGACAGCACTCGATCCACAAACACTCCAGACTATGCACCCATTCCTTAGAAAGATTGTAATCCCATCCAGAATGGACAATCTGCCCAATTCCTGGACCTGGAAACTACCCACCCACAGTGCCTCTGTCATATCAAGATTCAGCCTCAGTTTATTGGCCTTCATTTAGCCCACCACTGTATCTAGGTACCAGTGCAGAAGCTGCACAGCCTCTCTCAACTCAGATGAAACAGAGACTAGAGCTGGGTGTCATCAGCTTATTGGTGAAAAGAGACCATCTTCTAGTATCTGGGCTGACTGGTGCAGTGCCTTCTGGATGCTCAGCCATAAGAGCAAGGCTAGTGTTGAGCAGTGGGTAAAAGCCCAGGGAGTGTGGCCCCAAAGGGGGTGCCACTAAAGGGGATCTCACCTTTGGGTCACCACACCTTTGGGTCACCACCTGAGAGGCACGAGGGTAAGCGCCCAACAGAAGATAGAGCCTCCCAAGGTGAGAGACTGGAGCTGGACAGAGGTTGGGCTGAGAGCCTGATTAAAGGTTAGCCTCATTCCCCTGGAGAAGGCAAGGGAGATGTAATCTTTGAGAAAGTTCAGGGTGAGGGGAGAGTTGTGTTTGTTCAGTGCTATGCACTGCAGAACAGCATGGATCAGGCCAATAGCTCCATCTGCCAAAGTGATGCAAAGAACAAGGCACTGGAGGCCTGATAGCAGATTCCCTAGTTCAACAAGAGTTCCCTTTCAACATAGTGCCAGGTTTGAAGAGACCTTAGGAAAGATGCTGTCTATCCCCCAATGGGAAATTAAGGTAACTGCAGCCACATCACTCAGCACTTCTCCAGTGAGCACCAGGATGAACATCCCCATCTGTTGCTATAATTCTCAACTGCAGCCTGCCCCTCTGTAAATGTACCAGGGTCACCATCAACTGTTCGATGTTTCTCTGTTGAGTGCTCAGCCCCCCAAAACTTCATTTTAAAAATGTAAAAAGTAAGGGTGGCATCAGCCCTGGTGAGTTCTCAGGGATCTGTGGGCACCAGCATTTGCCCCACCATGCTGGTGCTGACACTGAGCTCAGCTTGAGCAATTGCTAAATATTTCCTCTTACCTACTCCTTTCCCTGTTCTGAGGAAAGCTTTGCTAGCGCTCAGTAATGTTGTCACGTAGCCATGATGTCATCTCATTCACTATGTGATCCCAGATCATCTGAGATCATGCAGTGAAGAAGGAAGAGGATTTTTAAAATATTACCAAAGCAGTGGCATATTGGGTCTACAAGAAGGTTTTTGTACCCCTTGAAAATGTGTGGAAATTTGGTGCAGCACTGCTGTATCACAAGACACTATATCTTCAATGTGATGACAAGCCTGTAATTAGAATGTATCTAATTAGAATGCAGGTTTTATATTTCAGGTTATAGCTGCACATATAAGCAATCTACTTGTGTGAGCCATGTAAGATCAGAGGATCTGCTGCTGGGAAATTGCAGCATTTACTTCCATGAGCAGGGCACAGTCAATAAACAGATTTATTTATTTATTTATGAAGGTAACCACTCAATCTTCCATGACTGATTCCATAATGCTACACTTCTCACATTAGTACCAGTTGTAATAGCTACCAACTTTGGACCCGAAGAGTATGTTGCATGCTGTGGACCTCTGTTGAAAGGGATTAAATAACACAGGTTCGTCACTGAATTGGCAGTGAACTATTCATTCATTCCACACTTGCGCTAAAACATTAAAGTGGCATATTTATAAGTAGATATCTTTTCCACAGCCCTGTGAGATGGATACTGTTGACAGTTTCTGTTTGACCAAGGGTTACATAGTGAACTATAGTATATACTGCACCTGTCCTGCAAGAGCTACACTGGCTACCAATTTGTTTCCAAGCATAATGCAAAATGTTTGTGATGATATTTAAACCTTTAGAAGGCTTAGGTCCAAGATGCCTTGGGGATCCCCTCCTTCCATACCAGTCTGCTTGTGTCCTGAGATCTGATGGAGAAACTCCTCTATGTCCCACCTATGGTAGAATGTTGGCTGATGGAGACTATAGAAAGGGCACACTGTGGATACACTGAAACTGTGGAACTCTTTGCCCCGAGAGGCTTGGCTAGCCCCCTCTTGTATGAGGTTTCAAAACTGGGTAATAGTTGTTAGCCACCCTGAGTGGTGTGCAAACATAGAACATAAATGTTCATGTAAATAAATAAATAAATAAACAAACAAATAAATAAATGTACGTCAAGTGGGGATTTGACTCCAGTTCTCGAGTTAAATATGAATGCCCTAACCACTTGACCGCTCTGGCTCTCTGGTCCAACTCTCTGCCAGATGGCATAAGTAAGCATTCATTAGGTGTCCAGAGGTCAAACACATAATGCCCCAAACAGAAACCTCAACGTATCTCACAACATCCACAGAAGTGCAATCAGAACTTAGAGCTTCACATGGCTCAACTAAGTGAACCACCTACAAGCTGCATGGGAAGGCAAGATAACTCAACTCACCTTCTCTCCTAGACATAAAATATTTCTGAACCCCCAATATTGCTATCAGTCAGATTCAAAACAATGGAAACATCCATTCACTAAATAGTACCAAAGCAGATTTTATTGGAGGCACAATTTCACAATGTCAACATTAGGCCCATCGGTCTTTTAGGTCAGATATAGCAGCCATTTTAGATACTGGCATTCTTGTGACATGACAAAACATTCTGGAGCCTCTAATAGATTTCACCAAGATGGTTGAAAAAAAATCAAGACACATCTCTACCTAATCTTTCTACAGGGCTTCCCAGCAAAGTATAGTACTTTAATATGAAAATTTTGTTGTTATATGTCTTCAAGTTGATTACAACTTATGGCGACCCTATGAATCAGCAACCTCCAATAGCATCTGTTATAAACCACCCTGTTCAGATCTTGTAAGTTCAGGTCTGTGGCTTCCTTTATGGAATCAATCCATCTCTTGTTTGGCCTTCCTCTTTTCTGCTTCCTTCTGTTTTTCCCAGCATTGTTGTCTTTCCTACAGAATCGTGTCTTCTCATGATGTGTCCAAAGTATGATAACCTCAGTTTCATCATTTTAGCTTCTAGTGATAGTTCTGGTTTAATTTGTTCTAACACCCAATTATTTGTCTTTTTTGCAGTCCATGGTATCCGCAAAGCTCTCATTTTGGATTAGTTGATTTTTCTCTTATCCACTTTTTTCACTGTCCAACTTTCACATCCATACATAGAGATTGGGAATACCATGGTCTGATTGATCCTGACTTTAGCGTTCAGGGATACATCTTGGCATTTGAGGGCCTTTTCTAATTCTCTCATAGCTGCCCTCCCCAGTCTTAGCCTTCTTCTGATTTCTTGCCTATTGTCTCCATTTTGGTTAATGACTGTGCCAAGGTATTGATAATCCTTGACAAGTTCAATGCCCTCATTGTCAACTTTAAAGTTCCATAAATCTTCTGTTGTCATTACTTTAGTCATATGAAATAAGAAATAGGTAGAGATATTTTATAATCTGTGTATACAGAAGGAACAAGAAAGATTTATACTCCTATTGTTAGCATTAATGACAATGACACATGTATCCTGAGGACAACAGACTCTTCCATCTGTAAAAGTATGAATTAAAATTTGTAGTTTAGAATTGGTATCATCACACACATAAAACCTTAATTACAGTTACACAGGAAACACTGAATACATTATGCCAACCCTTTATGTATATAATTACCATTTGAAATAATAGCTAATGTGTAATAATAATGTGTAATTTGAAATACAGTTAATGCCTTTAGTTTGGGATATTTTTTCCCAAGAATAGTAAGTGGGTAGTTTTATTACTTGAATTTTTCATTAAGCAATGAAGTAGTATCTGGTCCCTGAAGTATATTGCCACTAAGCGTGGCAGGATAACTATATCTGCCCTTCCCCCAACTGCGCTGATACTAAAACAGATTTGCTTTTAGTATTAAGTAACAAACATCTGGAAAATCTCCTTTCATTTCTCATTCACAATCTGATTAATGAGACTCGGGCATACTTTCACCATATAGCTGTACTGTCTTCTGTTAGAACTAGAAGGATGATATGGGAGATCTGTGCATAGCTTTCCCCACAGTTTTCTTTTGTTTTTTGTTAAGCAGGAGCGATGACTGTTCTGAAGAAGACTGGGGAAGTGGTGCTCTGGGAGAGGGAGTTTAATAAATGCTATGCATGTCTTTTACCTTGCAGAGCTTATATTAGTTTTATTCCAAAATATAAGTTTTGACTCCTTGGCACCATTTGATTTAATCAAATGGGATCAGATATCAGGGATCAGATATGAAATGTTACAAGATATCAGTCATCAAATACCAAGCAGAATTTAAACTAAAGGTCACAGGAAAATACAAACACTGGAACCATAAACAGCAGACCACAAACATAAGCCAATTTGTTTTTTAAAAAAGTTAAATTTGTATAATGACAAATCAAAGGCATCAGGTATGATAAAAAATAGTCATCTACTTGGTCAGATATTGTCTCTTATAGGAAGAAGACTGTCTTATAGAAAGGAAGAAACTTTTCAGAAATAGATTTATCTGTATTGATAAGAATAAATCCAGTCTTTGTTGTGTTGACCAGTGGTCCTTTCCCGACAATAATCCAGTTGATCCAGTTATTTTCAGTGGCGACTGATGGTTCCAATGTCAGTGGGGCAGTGAACCCATTTCAGGTTTTAGTCTGAACTTTCAAGGAGCTGTGCAAGTTTGACAGCTCCTTGAAACTTCAGAGTAAAACCCAGAGCAGATTCATTGCCCCACTGACATCCTAGCCACCAGTCTCCACTGGCTATTTTGATCTCAGGAAAATAAGCATATACAGAGCCAGTTTGGTCATAATGTTCCTTGCAGAAACAAGCATTAGACCCCCCCACCTTCCTTCCCCTTCTGTTATGTACCAACTTCAGTGCTGCATTCTGGTTGAATAGAGCCACCATTTCTTTTTATGTCCAAAAGAAAGAACTGTGGCTTAATGCCGAGGATTAAACTAGACCAGGGGTAGCCAATGTGGTGCTGTGCTCTCCAGATGTTACTGGACTACAATTGTCATTGGTCCCCACCAGCACAGCCAACAATCAGGGATGATGGAAATTGTAGGCCAGGAAATTTAGAGGACACCATGTTGGCTCCCTTTAACTATGAACTGAACTATGAACTATGAATTTAAACCACAGGAATGGGAAACATTTGTATATTTGCTTTTAATGTTTTTAATTGTTGTAAACCACCCAGAAAGCTTCGGCTATGGGGCGGTATACAAATGCAATAAATAAATAAATAAACAGCAGGTGACAATGGATAAGCTGCTATTCAAAGGGAAGAAGTGAGAAGAGGGGTGATAAAAGAGCGTGCAGGCCCAATGCCCATTCACAGATTCCCAATGCCCATTCACAGATTCCCAATGCCCATTCACAGATTCCTACACCATGTTATAGCAATCTAGGATTACTGGTTGTTTTCAGCTAAGTAATACTCAAAGCAAACCCACTTAAATTAACTTGTTAGCTGTGTCTATTAACTCCAGTAGATCTACTCTGAGCAGGACCAGTGCTAAATAGTACCCATTGGTGGTAGTAGGGATGGAGGAGAAATTTGATTCAGGTTACATTTAAAGGCAAATCTACCTAATCTGTAGTTCCTGAATGGAAATGCACTCATCCCCTTGAAATTCACACATCTCTGAATTTTGCAATGCAGTTCTTCAACTAAGCAATGTGTACTAATAAGCATATACTAGGTAAAGTGTGCATATACTAGCTAAAGTGTGCATAAAATGCAAATGTTAATGAAAAGAGAATAAGAAAAGCATTATATTAGGGGGAATTGCTTGTATATGTATATTATTTTATTTATTTTATTAAATTTATATACCGCTGTGATGTTCCTGTATTAATGTAAATATGGTAAGTGCTGTTTGTATAGAAGATACATGGTAAGTGGAATGAAAGAGGAGGGGGGAGTAGATGAGCAGTAGAATGCTGGATGATTGGCTGAGCATTTGAATGGCTGAGAGTATAAATGGAAGAATGACAGTTGAATCTGGGTGGTGAATGAGTGGAGGCGAATGTTAATAGAGGTGGGTGTGAGAGGAAGAAGGTGTTTGGTGGTGGATGTTCGGAGAGTGTGGAGAAAGAGGGAATTGGAGTTCTAGTTAATAATAAGTCAAGTATCACAGGAATAGATGAAACCATATGCTTAAGTACCATTATAAAAGTAATCTTGTTATTTCTGTTATTTAATAAATACTATTTTGGTTTACCGAAGGCCTGATCCTTGGCTGGGGTTTCACAGACCAGAAGGGAGGGTAAGGTAATTACCAAGGCTGAAGGGCAACAGTAACAAATGGTGGCAGCGGTGAAGAGGAGAATAATAACATTACAAGTATCCAGAGCAACCCCGAGTTATATGAGTTATCTACATTGATACAAGGGGGTTGGGAACAGCATAAGCACGCAGTCACCAAAGTAACCAGATAGAGAGAGACTCAGGCAAGGTCTCTGGGAACATTGGTTATAGAACGTGACTGGTGGTGCTGCCTAGCAGGGGGATCTAGTGAGATCTGTGCTAGAGCGGAGAGAGAAACCATAAAAAAGGACAGTCCGGACTGGTGGAGTCCCTGGTGTTGCCTAGTGAAAGGCAGTAGCCACAAGCAGGTAGGAACCTGACAGGGAGAGCCAGGGAAGGGCGTCACAACCGCCCCATAGCTGAAGCTCTCTGAGCAGTTCACAACAATCAAAACATCAATACAAAAACCACATATAATTAGATAATTTTAAAAACATTAAAATTTCTCAATTCTTAGAAAAATTAAAAACAATTTTAACACATACTAAAATATTAAAATGCCTGGGAAAAGAGGAAGGTTTTAACCTGGCGCCGAAAAGATAGTAAAGTTGGCGCCAGGCGTACCTCATCAGGAAGATTGTTCCACAATTCGGGGGCCACCACTGAAAACGCCCTTTTTCTTGTTACTACCCTCCGAGCCTCCCCATGAGGCGAAATTGCATTCAAAATGTATTAGGATAAATTCACACTAAAATGCTGATGAGTTTTCACAAGGACTTAAAACAAAAGAATTCACAAACTGACATGGAAATGTGGAGAACTTAAGATTGGAATAAAGAAAAACAGAAACCAAAATGGACAGATTTGCCCATCCCTATCCAATAATAAAACACTGTGGCAACTCTTCTATTGAGTCTTCTGTATAAATTCTTTCTCTTATAGTGGAAGTTTTCTTTCTTCCACCCCTCCCAAACTATATTGGTTCAAGACAGAGATAGTGATTTGCTGGAAATGAAGAAATATTAAAGATATTGTTGAAATAATAAATAAATAAATCTCTCACAGAAGTGCTAAAAACAATTTGATAATTAACTTTCAAACCTGTGGAAAATTTTAAATAGAACTGACCTCACCAAAGAAAGCTTGGCTAAGTCAGATTCTATAATAACACCATTTACTCTAATTTGAATTAGGCTTTATCCCCAAATAGTCTACTCCCATTAAAGCAAAAATGGAAAACCATAGGATTGGATTAAATGCCCCACCTTAAAGGACTAGGTGTTATTTAATGATGACCCCTTAGCTATTTGCTCCTACAAACACAATTTGGACTGCCTGATTTCTTCCTTACATTAGATTTTAATCCAATTGAAAATGTGAACTCCTGATTTAACTGGAAAGACACCTGAATCAGATCACAAAAGAATAAAACATTGTACATATAGGACACATATATAAGACCTCAGGGTACCCAAAATGGTACAGATATAACTTTATCTGCAGGAAAATATTTAGCTTTATATTTTAAAAAAAAGCCTAGGAAAACTTGTTTATATCAAAAGCTTAAACAACTTATTTGCTGCTTAGTCTGCTTTAGGGCAATGGATTGTAAATGATTCCTCCAATTACCAGTTTTAGAATACATATTCCACAGATAATAGTAAGATCTGATTTGCTCAGTTTGGTGGCTTTCACGTTACAGCCCCTAAATGCCAGAAAGCAATAAAAGGTAGTATAACAGACCTGCCTTCGAATGTACAAAATGGTGACAGGTGCTGTCACCTCCAGTGTCAATACTAAGAAATTATATCTTCCTTTATGTACAGATAACACAATTCTCTTGTGTAAAGGCGAGCTTGGAATGTTTATTAGTAGTCTCAGTGAAGTTTGGTAAAAAATGGATCACTCACAATAAACTACAAAAAACAAATACTAAATACAATTGCCGCCAATGCAGTAAAATATGTTATATATGTTATTCTGTTGAATGCCAAGTATCAAATTCAACATGCCATTGCATGTCAACTGTCAAATATTGTTGAAAGTGCAGTGAAATTTCAACAAATATGAAGAGAATATCTAGAGAATATCTAATGTAACAATTGGCAGAAGAAAAGTTTTTGGACCAAATTTATTTCAACTTTATTTTGTATAAAAATATGTTTCACATGACCAGGCACATTATTTATTTATTTATCTGATTTCCCAGTAGGAGCCAAGGCGGCAAACAAAAGTACTAAAAACACTTTAAAACATCATAAAAACAGACTTTAAAATATATTAAAACACAACCATTAAAAACATATTAAAACAAAACATCTTTAAAAACATTTTAGAAAACATTTAAAAACATTAAAAAAAGAAGGCTTAAAATATATTAAAAAGCAATTCCAACACAGATGCAGACTGGGATAAGGTCTCTAGTTAAAAGGCTTGTTGAAAGAGGAAGGTCTTCAGTAGGCGCCAACAAGATAATAGAGATGGTGACTGTCTAATATTTAAGGGAAGGGAATTCCAAAGGGTTGAATACAAAGATAGTACATGCTATCTTTGTATTCAGTATTCTCTTTTTATTATATTTATTCAATTACAGAATGGAGATGCAAATTCTGTTTGTATTGGGCTGTTTATTATGGAATAGGCTACCTTGAATGGATGCACATCTCTATCCCATCTCTTATGAACCTGCAGTGGTTGCCTTTCTTTCTTTCTTTCTTTCTTTCTTTCTTTCTTTCTTTCTTTCTTTCTTTCTTTCTTTCTTTCTTTCTTTTTTATTAATTATTATATGATTTATATCCTGCCCTTTTATGCTAGTCTTTGACCGTAATAAATTTTATTCATTCATTCATTCTTTTATATCCCAGTAGGAGCCCAGCAGGAGTATTAGCTACTGAGCCAGTTTTAAGGTCTTGTTACGTATATATTTGTAGCCCCAAACAATTTTGGACCAGTTTTCCTGAAAAACTGACTTCCCCTCCAGAGTGGAACCCAGTTACTTCTACCACAGCCTGATACTATCTGCTTGTGGTAATATGGAGGCAGAATTTTTCACTGATGTCACTAGTGTTGTGGAATGCACTCCCTGCTGAAATATAAGAGGCCCCATCTGTATTAGAATTCTGACAACTCTTGAAGTGACACCTGTTCATGCAGGCATTTTCTTGATCTTTTGAACTAAGACTCCAATTTTACTAGTTGTGTTAATGAAATTATTTTATTGCATGTTTTAACTATATTTTGATGTTTTAATGGGATAGTTTTATGGTGTATGTCAATTATGGTGTATTTTAATAATCTTGTGTAATTGATTTTTATATTTTAGAAGCCTATTTTGGCATTAAGCTGTATAAATAAATAAATAAATAAATAAATAGAAGAATAAGAAGAAGAAATGTGCTATGCTGGATGTTTATTTTCATTATTGTGAAATAGGACAAAGACATAGTGACATAAAGCTAGGAAGGAGTTTGTATACTCCTCTCCCCTAATTGTTGAGAGGTATGTCTTGTTTTTATCTTAGATAAAATTATAGAAAGTCTTAGGAATACAGGACTCTGCCTTATATTGAGTCAAATTATTGGTCAATTTGCCCAATATTTTCTACACTGTCTGGCAGAGGCGCTTCAGGTTTTCAGACAAGGGGCATTCATAGTTCTAGGCTCCTTTGGGAGGAAGATGGGATATAAATTGATAATATTAATATTAATAAAATATTAATATTAATAAAATAACAACAACAACAACAACAATAATAATATCTGGAGATACCAGGGAATGAATTTGAAACTTTTTGCATGCAAAGCAGATGCTCTTCCACTGAGCTACAATATTCCTTCCCCAATTTATTAAAGTATCTAACACATTTTTAAAATATTGCAATCTGCTAGCTAAACATTATCAGATCCTAAGTAGAATAAATGTCCACAAAGGTCACTTCAAATTCTACAAATATCTTCTTTTATGAAAATGTCTGCAACAATTCTAGCAGTATCTACAAAGAAACAGGAGAAAAAAATAAATGTAGAATTTTGACACCAGATGAATCTGTCTTATTGCATTTTGTTTGAATCCAGGATAAATACAGCTGGGCCTCCTCATGGACTTCCTTCCCTATAATATTTTCAGAAACAAAACAGCCCTGAAATAATTGTGGACTTTCCGCCCCTAAATTAAAAACATGGCTTCACTATATCTGAGATCATTACAAATAATTAATAGTAGGTCCATCAACTTGCTAAAAGATTTTGTAAGCTGCTTAAATGTGTTGCTTTAACAGACAGATCAAGTCAATTAATAGATTAAGAAACACAGAAAGCAAAATCCCAGGATATCTCCAAAACCTTCTTTAATCAGGTCAGGTTGTATCACCAAAACAGTTTTATTTATTTTTTAATTTTTTGATTTTGCTTCTCTCTGTCACACTAGTCAGGGATCCTTTAGAATGGAGCTGATACCACAGAATTCCTCCTCTATTATGCACACCTTAATGTGGTGAGGGGGTTTGAGAGTATTGAAGAAGCTGAGAGCAATGCCATCAGGAGTCTAGACCAAGAGGCTAGACTCCTACCAGGTGCACCCAAGGCAGAAAGCTGAGACACCAGACTAAGATGCATCCAAACTCAGAGGAAGGCAATGGTAAACCACCTCTGAATATCTCTTACCACGAAAACCCTATGAACAGAGTATCCAAAAAGCAACACGAGATAGAGCTGGAAGATGAGACCCCCAGGTCAGAAGGCGTTCACTGAGCTACTGGGGAAGAACAAAGGACAAGCACCAGTAGCACTGTGATTAATGACACAAAGCCAAAAGGAGGCTGATGCGCACAGATATGAAAGGAGAGTCCGGAGTTGTATGACGCACACAATAGGAACATGGAATGTGAGAACCATGAACCAAGGAAAGCTAGAAATTGTCAAGCAAGAAATGGAACGTATCAACATTACAATACTTGGCGTGAGTGAATTAAAATGGACGGGAATGGGACATTTTCAATCAGGTGACTACAAAATATTTTATGCAGAAGATGAGAAATTAAGAAGAAATGGGGTTGCTTAAATAGTGAGAAGTGATGTAGGAAAAACAATTAGGAGCTACAACGCAAGGTCTGAGCGAGTGATATCAATGAGATTAAATGAGAAACCTATTAACATAACCATCATCCAAGTCTATGCTCCAATGGCAAACGCAGAAGAAGAGGAATTGGAGAGATTTTATGCAAAAGTACAGGAAGAAATTGATCACACACCATAATAAATAATAATAATAATAATAAATTTAATTTCTTCGTTGCCTATCTGGCCAATGGCCACTCTAGGCGACTTACAAAATTGTTAAAATACAATTGATAAAATACAGTAATACAATATAAAAACAATACATCTGCAGCAACAATATTAAAACTGGGCAGGAGGCATTACAGTTATAACAATTAACCCTCCCCGGATACCCCAAAGGCCTGCTGAAAGAGCCAGGTCTTTAAGGCTTTCTGAAACACATTTAGGGAAGAGGCGTGCCGGAGATCTTGTGGGAGGGAGTTCCAAAGAGTGGGGGCCGCCACTGAGAATGCCCTCTCTCTTGTACCCGCCAATCTGGCTGTTTTTGTTGGCGGGATTGAGAGAAGGCCCTGTGTGGCCGATCTTGTCGGGCGGCATAATTGGTGGCCCAATAAAACAAGATGTGCTGATAATCATGGGGGACTGGAATGCAAAAGTAGGGAACAGAGAAGAACTAGGAATTGTGGGGAAATGGGGCTTAGGAGACAGAAATGAAGCAGGAGAAAGACTTATTGAATTCTGTGAAGGCAATAATTTGTTTCTTGCGAACACATTTTTTGAGCAACCGAAAAGACAACTGTACACGTGGACATCACCAAATGGTCAATATAGGAATCAAATGGATTATATAATTGGTAGCAGAAGATGGAGAAGTTCCATACTTTCTGCAAAAACAAGACCAGGAGCAGACTGCGGTACAGATCATGAACTGGTCGTATCGAAAATCAGAGTAAAGCTAAAGAAGAAGAACAAAGCAATCATAATGCCACAATACAAGTTAAATAACATCCCAGAAGGATATAAAGATCAAATAAGGAACAGATTTGAGGCTTTAAACTTAGTTGACAGAGAACCAGAAGAACTATGGATTGAAGTCAGAGACATTGTCAGGGAAGAATGCAAAAAGACAATACCTCTAATTAAAAAGAGAGAAAGACCTCAATGGATGACTGGAGAAACTCTTAAAATGGTTAAGAGAGAGAAGGAAAGCAAAAGCAAAAGGACACAGAAACATGGTCAGAACCCTAAATGCAACAATACAGCGACTAGTACGATTACAATAGTTATTGTACAGAAATAGAAGAGGACAACAAAAAGGAAAGAACAAGAGGCCTATTCCAAAAGATTAGAGAAATGAAAGGGAAATTTAAAACAAGGGTAGGGATGTTGAATAATCAACAGGGAAACACACTGACTGACCGAGATGAAATAAAAGGAAGATGGAAGCAATACACTGAAGAACTCTATAAAAGAGATACAAGGATGGCAGAGTCATTCATGGAGGAACCGTATGATGAAGAACCAGGAATCTTAGAATGCGTGGTGAAAGCTGCTCTTAAAATACTTGGAAGAAACAAATCACCAGGAACAGATGGCATACCAATAGAGTTGCTACAAACGGAGAATGAATCTGTGTACATTTTGACAAAAAATTGTCAAGAAATATGGAAAACTAAACAATGGGCCACAGACTGGAAATGTTCCACATACATCCCAATTCCAAAGAAAGGGAATCCCAGGGAATGCAGTAATTATCAAACTATTGCCTTAATATCCCAGGGAAATAAAGTAATGCTCAAAATTCTACAACAAAGGCACTTACCGTATATGGAGTGAGAAATGCCAGACATCCAAGCTGGATTTAGAAAGGGAAGAGATACCAGAGATCATATCGCAAACATATGTTGGATAATGGAAAGAATCAAGGAATTTCAGAAGAAAATCACCCTGTGCTTTATAGATTACAGCAAATCTTTTGACTGTGTAGATCATGAAAAACTATGGAATGCTTTAAAAGAAATGGGAGTGCCACGGCATCTGATTGTCCTGATTCGCAACCTATACTCTGGACAGGAGGCTACTGTAAGCACAGAATATGGAGAAACCGATTGGTTCCCCATTGGAAAGGGTGTGAGGCAGGGGTGTATTTTATCACCCTATTTGTTTAATCTATACACAGAACATATATGGAAAGCAGGATTGGACCAAGATGAAGGAGGTATGAAGGAGGGAGAAATATCAATAATTTAAGATATGCAGATGATACCATACTACTAGCAGAAACCAGTAATGATTTGAAATGAATGCTGATGAAAGTTAAAGAGGAAAGCACAAAAGCAGGACTACAGATGAACATCAAAAAGACTAAAGTAATGACAACAGAAGATTTATGTAACTTTAAAGTTGACAATGAGGACATTGAACTTGTCAAGGATTATCAGTACCTTCAGGGCCGACTCCAAGCATGCGGGGCGCCTTGGGCATCAGCTTGCCCTGGCCCCCCCACCCCCCACGGCCTCCCTTACCTGTCTGGGCATTAGCATTGCCCTTAATGAAGGTCTGTTTAGCATTGCCCTTAATGAAGATGGCGGCCGTGGCTTCCCTAAGGGGAATGAAGCCTCCGCCACCATCTTTGTTGATGGCACACGTGCGTGCTACTTGCACCTTAGGGAAGCTGTGGCCGCCATCTTCATAAGGGCAATACTAAAAAGCCGTCTGACAGGTAAGTGGGGGGCAGGGGGGCACAGATCACAGGGGTGGCAGAGGGCCCCTCAGGGGCTCTATAGCTCCGGGGCCCTTGGGCCAGTGCCCAACCTGGCCACCCTTTAGAACCGGCCCTGAATACCTTGGCACAGTCATTAACCAAAATGGAGACAATAGTCAAGAAATCAGAAGAAGGCTAGGACTTTGGAGGGTAGCTGTGAGAGAACTAGAAAAGGTTCTCAAATGCCAAGATGTATCACTGAACACTAAAGTCAGTATCATTCAGACCATGGTATTCCCGATCTCTATGTATGGATGTGAAAGTTGGACAGTGAAAAAAGGGGATAAGAGAAAAATCAACTCATTTGAAATGTGGTGTTGGAGGAGAGCATTAGGCATACCATGGACTGCGAAAAAGACAAATAATTGGGTGTTAGAACAAATTAAACCAGAACTATCACTAGAAGCTAAAATGATGAAACTGAGGTTATCATACTTTGGACACATCATGAGAAGACATGATTAGTTAGAAAAGACAATGATGCTGGGAAAGACAGAAGGGAGTAGAAAAAGAGGAAGGCCAAACAAGAGATGGATTAATTCCATAAAGGAAGCCACAGACCTGAACTTAGAAGATCTGAACAGGGTGATTCACGACAGATGCTTCTGGAGGTCACTGATTCATGGGGTCACCATAAGATGTAATCGACTTGAAGGCACATAACAACAACAAACATTGTCTCAGACTGAGGGAGATTTTGCCAGGCCACTTTGATTTTCCCCCCAAAGTGGCAGCAAACTAGCCTCCATCCTCCACTGAAATACAAAAGAGTGTGCCCAAGCCCCCAAGTGTTCTGGGGTATGCTATAGCCAGCCTCCTTCATCCTAATAAATCAGGGTAACATCCTACTACTAATTAATTGACAGAAATAAAGAACCTTGAGCACCTTTGCAACTTTCAAACTAGTATGAAACACAGTCCTCCCTTTTATCCCTGTACAAAAGGTGGCCCTAGATTTTCAGTCCCTCTTCAGACAACCATTTCCAGCAGACACTCTCATTTTTGTTTAGCATTATTATAGCTGCCTAATTTGATCCTGCATTCCTGCCTATTCAAAGTTCTACTACTACTGGTAATCACTTGTGACCGAGTAAGATTGTCTTCCAAAATAAGGTTGGTTGGAGGATGCCTGTGTGTTTTATGTATGTGGGGAGATCTGCGCACAACGATCAACACACAATCTTGACAGAAAAAGGCTTTGATCCAATGGCATGGATACCACGATGATTGGAAGTCTTTTATCTGCTGCAGCCTTCATCTGCCTTCACAGCTGTGTAACATACACATTGTTATCCTCCACCTGTTCTGCCATTGAGGACATTCTTGGATCGTTCCTTGTCTGGTTCCTCTCCCTTGACCTTACCACCATGGGTGAGCCTGCTGGGAGTACATGACTCCTGATGGTATCACTCACAGGGTTCATTGGAACATTCAAGCCCACTCATCTCTACAAAGTGAGGGGTCAAAGTTCTACTGTGGCCTAGAATTGCCTGCTGTCCCTGCCTTTTGTGGATCCTTTCCCCTTTCCCTTGCTCCAGTAGCCTCAGCAGATTAAAGATAGGTAAAAACTCTTTCCCCCCTCCTTTGTTTTCTCTGCTGTCTGATCCTTTGTCTCCTTTCCCTCTCAGTTTGCTCGCTCCGTCCCCACCCCATCTCTCTCTTTCCCTCTCTCCGTCTAGGTGCAGCCACACATGACTTATTTCTTGCTCTTCCTTCTTTCCCTTCTGGGATAGCCTTCAGTAACTTGACTGTGATTTTGTATCACAGCTTTTCTTCTTTTTCTTTTTTACAATTTGACCAATATGCCAATGCAAAATTAACTTTCAGGGTAATCCTGATTTGGATAGAGAGCCAGCCTTTTTGTGTGTGGAAGAAGTGGGTTGAATATGGGATATATACATTAGATCAGCTGATAGGCTCAGATGGAGAATTTTTATCATATCCTATTGTACAGCTTAAATATCAATTACTGATGACTGCGGAATGGCAATACAGTTACAACACTTGTCAGTATCTATTTATGGCCCATCTACTCTGAGTGATTTGGTATTTCCTAAATTGTCAGAGGGAATATTAGCTCCTTATAGAAAGCTAAACCCATAACAGATATTTATAAATGTTTAATGGATCTTTGTAATGTAGAAGTTCAGGAACTCAGAGAGGAGTAGAATAGGGAATTAGAGTGTATTATACTGCCTAAACAATGGATAATTGCTTTAGAATCTCTACAGAATGTTCCCTTAGCCCTGAAATTTAGTTTGGTTCAGCAAAAGTTAATATTTTGAATATATTGGACTCCACAATATGTGTATAGCAAGGCACTGTCCAATACATATAGATGTTGGAGGTGTAATGCTGAGAATGCCTCATTGAGACAATATGAGGACTGAAACACAGCCATCCTTCAAAATGTGCACTTATCCAAAATTTGCAATGCGTTGTTCCACCAAATAATGTTTATAAAAATGTACATATTAAGGGAAATGTGCAAAAAAGGATTATCTTAGTGAAAATAACATACAAAATGCATTATATAAGAAGAAATTGCTTACAAAAATGTGTACATTAGTCAAAACTACATATAGGAATGGGTTTAACAAGAGAAATTCACACTAATGCTGAAGAATTTTCATGAGGATTTTTTTAAAACAAAATTCAAATCGATGCAAAACTGAATTGAAGACTGGAAAAATGAGAAACTGAGAGAACAGAAAATGACAGAACTTTCCATCCCTACTAAAGGCCGTAATTTGCCCACCTTTTGCCCCAGTTAAATTGGCAATCATGCTAGTTTCTGTGCCACCGCCATTGAACTGACAGCAGCCAGAGTTTGAACAGGAATATTGCCAGGAGTTGCAGCGGGACAAGCTTCTTTAGCACCAGACAACATTTCCTATTCATCTGTTGTTGCTCTTGGGGAGGTTACACCCTGAAAATGAAAAATAGGTTTGGAAGTCTTCCCATGCAACTCTGCCCATTACATTCAACTCACTTAGAAATGATTGTATGCCTTTATATTACCAGTACATGCTTATAGAAGGTGTTGGGGATATCTCAGTGAAGTCTAGTAACTATTTCTGGAAAAATACAAGTACCAGAACCAAGTTTTTGAAGACAGTGCAACACTTTACACACATATCTAATCCAGCTACCTGGAATAAATATATTCTAAGCCTTGATCCTCCACATCTGTTGCAGCAAGAGCTCCTGTAAATCTCCCAAGCCTGGTTTGCCAGAAAACACCTTACAGAACAATCCAACTCATCGGAAGCCTGTGGAAGAGGTGTTGGCAGAGGAGGAGCTGATGGGAAGTTCTTCAGCATCCATTTCCTGTTCAGGAGCTGCCAGGCCAGCAGAACGTCGGCTCCATGAGGAGCTGCACACAGACAAAAATGAAAAAGCCGGCTCTCATGAATACCCCTAACAGCGAGTAAGCGCTCCCCCCTGACTTCCATTAGAATGATTTTCTTAGACCGACCCTTTTCTCAGCATAACTCTGGCCTGGATCAGGACCTGTAGGAGTGCTCCAAATGGAGCTAGAAATTGCATAAGTCCCTCCCTTGGCCCCCTGTCCGACATGCCCCAGAATGTCCCTTTTTCGGGCCTTCTGCCAGCACCCCTTCTGCTGTGCTGGGCTTCCCTGGTAGAACCGCAGCTGAGCCGACAGAGTACCAGCTCCACCGCAGCACAGGGGCTTCTGCTGGCACAGTCAGGACCCTGCTGGCTCAGCCAGTGATCTGCCATATCCAACTCTCCTCAGCCTGGCATAAAGACAAGTTGGATTGCACCCTTAGTCAGCTTCTCTAACAAAATACAATAGAAAGCATGGATTAGACACATAAACACACATTTGAGGCATGCCGGGCACTGCTGATGAATTTATTCTTTTCAGCAATATAAAACCTTTCCCCCCCATCAGGGTGCTTAGTTTTATCAAAATCTTGACCCTGGAATCAATCAAGAATAGAACTGAATCTATAGTCAATGAAAGGTCTGCCTGTTACACTTGTTTTCCCCAGGAGGGATTATTTCACAGCTGTGCTAAAGGGTGTTTGAAGCAATTGAGGCTTTTTCAAAATCATTAGATATATACACTACAGTATGAACTATTTTTTTATATATATGTACACATAATAAAACATAATGTGTGGTTTTGCTTTTGTGACTAATTTTATTTTGGTCTCAGTGTTTTCATTGTGAATTGTATTTTGTAAGTTAATGTTTATGTAAACCACTCAGAGAACAAATGTAATCAATGAATGTGCATGAATTGAATACTGGAGAACTAAAACTTTTTGAGCCTTCTTTGTAAGATTTTATTAAATATTTGATAAAATTATTAGTCCTCCTCATCTACTAAAGCTAAACTAGAATTCATCTCATTTCTTCTCACTTTCTAAATCACTCATTTCCATGATATTATCAAAACCTCTGAAGTTTATATCCTTTAAAAATAGTCAGGACTGCAACTCTGGTGCTATCAAGATGCTTCTACCCTTGCAATCATTTGCGTTTAAAAAGAATCGCCACCCTATTGCTCACTTCTTTTCTGAGTTAATACACATTCTTCATATGCAATTTACTATTTCCTTTTTTTGTAAAAGAAAAAAACCCTTTAACAGACGTGTTAAGTTCTGCTAAATACAGGCAGAGGGAAGTATGGCACTGGGGAAGCACAAAGAAGCATGACACCTGAGAGCTATATTCCCTTCTTGTAATTTCTCTGAACCCAGTCCTAATACCTATTGGTGCTGTGCTGAGCAATAAGACTTCTATTCACTAATAGGAAAAAAATATTGTGGTTTAAGAACATATCTGTAGCCAACAGATATTTCTATCAAATTTTAAAAAGTGGGGAAATTGGGCAGTTATAATGAATGCACTAGGGGAGCAGGAGACCTGACCTCCTCTCTGCCCTTCAGATTTGGGTTGGTCTTTCACAGTCCAATCCAATTCCTGTGTAGCTTGGAAGAATTTGGTAAATGTGCCTCTGAGCATATGGCGAGTTGTGGCAACACCTGCAATCAGCCCAAATAACGGAAACAAGACGTGCTGTACTGATCTTGTTTAGCAGGGAGGAAGCAACAATATTAAGACAGTTGCTATAGTTCAGACAGTCACTTTAAATATTTTTGATTTACTTTGCAATTTTAGTGAAGTTTCTATGTTAAATTATTTCTTTTGCTTCTGTTTCTTTGAATATGTGAACTACAACAACACTTTGCATAATTTACACTAAAATGACAATGACCAATAAAAAGACTTTGAAATTAATAAAAATAAATTTGACACAGATTTCTACAATGAATAATGAGAGAAATATAATTTTCTAGGTTAGATTCTCTGTAGAAACAGTAGCAGCACAGGAAAGAAGCAAAGTAAGAAGAACACCAACAAACATACAAAAAATGTAATTCTCCATCTTTGGAGATGCAGTCCTTATTGCAGATATTGCCACCACTCGCCATATGCTCAGAGACACATTACCAAATTCTTTCAAGCTACATAGGAGGTGGATTGGACTGTGAAAGACCAACCCAAATTGTGTTTGCAGTTTTATAAATTTGTAGGGTAATACAGTATCTCAGAGAGGCAGTCAGGTCTCCTGCTCCCTCGGTGCATTCACTATAGCTGCCCGATTGCCCTGCTTTTCAGGGGAAAATATCTGTTGGCTATAGTACGTTCTTAAACTGCAAATATTTTTTCCTGTTAGCTGATTTCTCTACTTTTTAATCTGGGAGGTAAGAAATGGGATCCTGTGCAAGTTTTCTGAGCATGGATTGATCATTTGTATGCTTATTGGGTTCAATGGGATGTACTCCCATGCAATCATGCTTAGGATAGGTGAAATTGATCATGGAGAAGGAGAAGAGGAGGGGAGGAAGAAGGGAAGGGAGGGGAAAGGGAGAGGGGAAGGTGAGAGGCCAGGAAGGGGGAAGGGAGGGGAGGCGAGGCATGATCATTTGCATGCTTATTGAGTTGGAATTTACTCATGTGCAATCATGCTTATGATAGGTGAAGCTGACCTGGGGGATGGGCAGGAAGGGGCAGGAAGGGATGAGGAGGGGGAAGGATAAGGGAGGGGTAGGAGAAGGGGAGGAAGGGTAAGGGGAGGCAGGAAGAGGGACGGGAGATGAGGTGGGTGGGCACTGGGAAGAGGAAAAGCCCCTTTCCTTTCCAAAAGGAAAACATAGTTAACAATATCATCATTTGGAGGGTGTTTTCCCACCTTTTACAGCAGCACATGTAGTCTCCCACCTAATTTAAACCAAAGCTATCACTGGCGACATCCACACAAGAGATTTATTCCACTTTAAACAGTCATGACTTCCCCCAAAGAATCCTGGGAAGTGTAGTTTGTGAAGGGTGCTGAGAGTTGTTAGGAGATGCCCTATTTTCCTCACAGGGCTACAATCATCAGAATTTTCTGGGAACAGGGGCTGACTGTTCAACTGCTCTGGTCACTGGAGCTCTGTCAGGGGAATAAGAGTCTCCCAACAACTCATAGCACCCTTCACAAACTACACTTCCCAGGATTCTTTGGGGGAAGCCATGCCTATTTAAAGTGGAATAAATGTCTGACATGGGTTTGTGCCTGATTAGCTAAGCACAATAGCTGTTAGTCTGGCTTTTAGAACACTGACAGTTGGTTCTTACTGAGCATGCCTGTGTTGTCATAGACTCCAATGTTAATTTTCTTAAATTAATTAAAAATCAGCCATGAATTTTTTTCAACTTTTAAACTGCAGAAAATGAAGGTCAGAGTATGTGGCAAGGTCAGTAATAGAATTACATATATCCTGTAAACATGACTGATTTTTAATTAATTTCAACAAATTATGAGATCATTGACAGAAAAAAGTCCAACAGGGGTCTGGATTTTTTTACTCTTGTTTTAGACTTTGAACTCTGAATTCTCTGTGAGTGTTTTGTGTATTGTCATGAAAACTTTGAAGGTTGTTAAGCAAACATTTCTGAGTTCAGGACTATAGGTTTTGTAAGATTTTGTTTTGAAATGAGCTTATGGGAAGCAGCAGAATGGCATGGGGGTATTTTCAGTTTAACATGGGGGAATGTGAAAAATCCATGCTGGCTACAGTATACAGCCATTCTTGTGGCTGTATAACTCATGGCTGTATAATAATAATCCATTATTTGCTGTCAATGAGAAGGCCAACTTGGTGTGCATTATCAAGATCTGGGCGGATGAGCTGGGTGGCATTGATGTCATTATAGCTTTGTCCACCTGGATACTCAGTGCAGGACCAAACTAGGTTGGAGGGTTGGGGAAGGGGAGTTGCTATCATCCTTAAGAATTAGGCTCTCTTTGCCAGAAAGCCTATATACTCAGAGACTGGATTTGAAATATTGTCCTTTGTGTTGGGCTGCAGAGACAGGATGGGGCTGCTGCTGGTGTACCACACCTCCCACCATAGCAGCACTCCTATGCAAGCTGGCAGAGGTGATTTCTGGTTTTGGTTTGGAGGCTCCTCAGGTGTTGATGCTCAGGGACTTCAACATCCATGCTCAGGCCACCTCAGGAGGGCTATCTAGAGTATCTATAGATGCTATGACAACTATTACACTGCCTCAGTTAATCCCTTGACCAATGCATTCAACAGGTCATGCTTTGGATCTGGTCTTCATGACTTGGCATGAGGCTGGTGGTCCAGAATGTGTGAAAGTTAAAACTACCTTGTTGTTATAGTTGGAACACTTTCTGATAAGGTTTAGACTGATGGGAGCCATTTCCCTCTTTGGAGTGGGGACCAATTAAGGTGGTTCATCTATAAAGATTTATGGAATCTGAAGGATTCTGAACTCTGTGGAGTGGTTTCAGGTTGATATGCTAGATGCCTTCTGCTATGATGTGGAACCTACTAAACTCCCTAATATTTTGGGAAGTTGATGGCAATGAAGCAGGCAGGATGATATTTTCTGTATTGTATTAAACTGTTTTTGGCTGATTTTACTGCATTTTGTACATTGCCTTGAGACTTGTGTGGAAGGTGATGATGATGATGATGATTAATAATAATATAGCTTAAATGCAAGTGATGCAAGTCTCATGACAAATATAATGAAGCACAGGTAAGAGCACATTATTATGCCTATTATGTTGCAGTGAAAGTGGACATTCAGCCTTCAAGTAACTGACTAGCAGAGCTATTTTGGGTGGTGCAAGGATAGTTAAAACTGGGTCCTGTGAAGGAAGACACTTTGGAAACCTCTCTGAAGGCAAAGTTACTTGTATCCATGCTGAACCTGACACTTCACTCATTGCACATCCATTGGAGGTGTCCAGAGCCCCCATCGAGTCAGGTTAAGTGGGATCAGTTTCAGTTACTGTGGCTTGAGGATGTGAACTAGGAAAGGTCTGGCCAGCCACATGCACATTCAGTCCTTGCCCTTTGTGACTAATTATATCTAGCAGCATGGGATTGGGTGGGTCCAGGAAATGGTAAATTCCTTTACACAGAGATGCCCTTAAAGACAGTCCACAAACTTTAATTAGCACAGAACATGGCTGCAAGAATGTTGACTGGGGTGATCACCAGGGATCATGTGATACCGATCACAGAAAATCTTCATTGGCTGCTGATTTGTTTCTGGATAAAATTCACGGTGCTGGTATTGACCCTTAATGACTTGGGGCCCAGGTGTTTGAAGGACCTTCTCTGAGGCGATACCAGATCATGGAATGTCATCCCATTCTACATATGTCAGGTGCAAATGCTTGTGACATTCTGGCATAACCTCTGTTTTGTGGTTTTACACTGTAATTTTAAATTTGTAGTTTTACCTGTTCTGTTTATTTATTTATTTATTTATTTATTTTAATTTATATTTATTTATTTATTTAATTTAATTTATATACCGCCCTAAGCCTGAAGGCTTTCTGGGCGGTGTACAAAAGATAAAACAAGCACAGTGTATAAATACAATAAATACAATAAATCAAGAAACAAAAACAAACAAACAAACAATAAAAGAACCAAACAACATCCAAAATACAAAATAATAGTGAAATACTGTTAAAATACATTTTAAAATGCCTGGGAGTATAAAAAGGTTTTCATCTGGCGCCAAAAAGATAGTAGCGTCGGCGCCAGGCGCACCTCATCGGGGAGACTGTTCCACAGTTCGGGGGCCACCACTGAAAAGGCCCTAGTTCTAGTCACCACCCTCCAAGCTTCTCGATGGGATGGCACTCGGAGGAGGGCCTTAGATGTTGAGCGCAATGTACGGGTAGGTTCATATTGGGAGAGGCGTTCCACCAGGTATTGCGGTCCCACGCTGTGTAGGGCTTTATAGGTCAAAACCAGCACTTTGAATCTAGTCCGGAAACAAATAGGAAGCCAGTGCAGATGGGCCAGAACAGGTGTTATATGAGCGGACCTTCTGGTCCGCGTCAGCAATCTGGCCGCTGCATTCTGGACCAGCTGTAGTTTCTGAACAGTCTTCAAGGGCAGCCCAACGTAAAGCGCATTGCAGTAGTCCAATCTAGAAGTTACCAGAGCATGAACAACTGAGGCGAGGTCATCATTGTCCAGATAGGGACGTAGCTGGGCTACCAACTGAAGGTGGTAGAATGCATTCCTTGCCACCGAGGCCACCTGGGCCTCAAGAGACAAGGAAGGATCGAAAAGAACTCCCAAGCTACGAACCTGTTCCTTCAAGGGGAGTGTAACCCCATCAAGAACAGGATGAACATCCACCATCTGGGCAGAGAAGGCACTCATCAACAGCGTCTCAGTCTTGTCTGGATTGAACTTCAGTCTGTTAGCTCCCATCCAGTCCATTATCGCGGCCAGGCAATGGTTTAGCACGTTAACAGCCTCACCTGAAGAGGATGAAAAGGAGAAATAGAGCTGCGTGTCATCAGCGTACTGATGACAATGCACCCCAAAACTCCTGATGACCGCACCCAGCGGCTTCATGTAGATGTTAAAAAGCATGGGGGACAGTACCGATCCCTGCGGGACTCCACAATGGAGAGTCCAGGGAATCGAGCAATGTTCCCCAAGCACTACCTTCTGGTGGCGACCCACCAAGTAGGAGCGGAGCCACTGCCAAGCAGTACCCCCAACTCCCAACTCCGTGAGTCTTCCCAGAAGGATACCATGGTCGATGGTATCAAAAGCAGCTGAGAGATCATTTAATGGGCTCCTTCTAAAAGGAAGGGCAGGATATAATTAATAATGACAACAACAACAATAACAACAACAGGATGTATTGTTGTTTTAAATACTGTAATCTACCCTGAGAATTTTGGATGTAGGTTGAGCTAAAAATAGAGACCCATCTCTTCCTCCAGATCTGTGTAGGGGGGTTATATACACATGCTTGGGCAGGGGTTTCCAACCTATTGGGCCCATGGGCATATTTGCAAACTGCTGGGGGCATAGATAACAACCTATTCTATTGGCTACAACAGAAAGCTTCTTTCAGGCCAAATTTTAGCAGTGGGAAGTGACTCTGTGAGCATCAGGGAAGGGCTCCAAGGGTGCTTGTTATAGGGAGTAGACCAACTCACTGTTGTTTATGCGCTTTTAACATTTTATTGAGAGATTGTGTTGAGTGCATTTGTTTGTCTGAATGTGACCCACCCTGAGACCATTTGTGATGAATGGCTGAATTAAACAAATAAAATGAGAGGAAAAGAGGGACTAGATGCACTGAAGTGTATGCAGCCATTCAGTTCCCTGAAGCTGGGCAAAGGAGCTAGTGTGGGTGTGTGGTTTGAGAATATTTATTGATAGGCAGCCATATAATATCTTGTTGATAGTTTGAAGCCATCACTCAGAAGAAGAAGAAAAAAGGAGGGGAATTGTTGACTGTTAGGGAGAAACAACCTTCATGTCTATGTTGTCACAGCTGGCAGAAGGCCCTCCATTTATTTTTCTTGACATCTGTCAATGAAATCAAAGTGAGTGAGTTGTGCATGCTACAAAAACACCGTCTATCATGTTTAGCAGTAACCTTCAAAACTCAAGTGCTATTTTGCTGTTTAACATGCCGAGTATAGGAATGCTTTGGTATCTAATAACTATGAGTCCTGCAGACATTTCATCTTCAGCCCACCAGTCTGCATATTTATGTTCCAGTGCTGCATTCTGGGTTTAGAACACAATTTTTGCTGTATGGCAAAATATTCAAATAATGTCTGAAGAATACACTCTGAGCAAAAAGTACAAATTGCTAGTATTATTAGGAAAGGCTTGTAAATAGTAAGGATTGCCTCTGGTTGGTCAGGCAGAAGGCCATGTAAGACTGGGATGAAGCAGCCTTGAAGCAGCCATCAAAAGGGAACATACGTAAGTAAATATATTGTTAATTTTCTCAGGAACTATATTGCCCAGCTCTCTGTGATGCTTGACTGCATATAGTTTTTTATTTTAAATATATCCTCCATCCAAAAAAACAAAATGGAGGTTGCTACTGGAGCAAAAGGCTGGCATGAGGGTAGGGAGAGGAGAGGCTACTTAATTATTTTCCCTCCAGCAATTGTTAGGCTAAAAGCCCCCGTTTTGGGTCTTGATAGTTTGTGGTTTGGCCCATAAAAACATCTGTAAAGTGGGAGAGAATTGGCTGCGATTTCTGTTTGATGCTCACCATGTGTTGCCAACACATAACATGAGAGTGCATGAGGAACCACAGTAGGAATCGTTTGTGGGCTAGAATCTTTTGTAAACTTAGTTGGAAGGCTATACTTGAGTTAACTTAATGTAATAAAGAGGAAGGCAATGGTAAACCACCTCTGAATAAAGGTTACCATGAAAACCGTATTCATAGGATTGCCATAAGTCAGAATCAGTTTGAAGGCAGTCCAATAACTTTCCAGAATGTTTAATCTAGGCCAGAGCTTTTATAAACTAAAAAAAAAATAGAAGCCTGCACAGTGCCTATAAAATTGTCTCCAGTTGGTGCAGAGGGAACAGGTTTTGACTGAAGTGTCGAGGTGGGGGTCAATCTGTGTTTTCTTCCTGGGGCCCAGTTTTTCTCTCAAGAGATCAAAAATGCATATATTTATGGAAGAGAGAGAAGGCTGGGCTAATTTAACTGACATGGGAAATCCTATCCCAATTGCATAGCATGTGTGCTCTCCACTTATTTCCACCTGCCAGACAATGTTTAGGCCACACAATTGCAGATATGATAATAGATTTTGAAAATATAATTGCTTTGCCCTTTCCTGCAAAGTTTTTTTTTTAAAAAATAGAACTCCTTAGCAAAGTGACTTATAGGTACAGATTGCCGATAGCATTAGCAGTACAATAAGTCAATGCAGTAGCTATGTAACTAGTAGTATTAGGGAATAATCTGATACTATTATGCACCCCAGCAGTAATTATATCAGTTCTTTTAGCATCCAGATAGAATAATTGATTTCTTTACTACAAAGGATCAATAAGAGTGTAGAGCCTGCCTATCATTAGTTGCAGCTATACCTACGGATAGAAAAAGAAAATTGCAATAGATGACAGAAGCAATGGGCACGATCAGAATGCAACTGTGTTGTTGGTTCCCCCAGCAGCTCCGTCTTCTTGCAATAAATTCAGTTTCAGTCACTTACAGCGCTTGCATTATTGCAATGAAAAGGCTCTGTGGAATTCAATAGGAATTAGATCAATGCAGCTCTATGCTAGACATTTTGCCAACAATCTTTAGAATGTAATACAACTACAGAATTCAAAAGCAGGGAAGCAACTTCCTGTTTTTAAAAAGCCATATTTCCACTGGGGAAGCTGCTTGCTGCCTGTGTAGGTAAAAAGGAGTGAAATGCTCTAGTTGAGTGTCCTTGCAGGTTCTCAAAATTAACTGTTATTTCAAGTACTACAGAGTAACAACCACCACTGACAAACACTGTTGGTGAGCTAGCCAGTATGAAACAAGTATAGGATATGGCTTCACTGAATATTTGCTCATTTCATTTTTCAGGGTAAAAGTAGAGTTTTAGATAGTATATGAAATATTTCCTGCAAACATTAGAATGCTTGTACCTTTTGTGTGGCTATTTGCAGCTTTTTGTGCCATTAGTTCCGTTTTTGTTACTACTTTGGCACTATTTCTCCTTTCTTTATCTTCCCAACCCTTTAGGGATCATTTAATGAACATGATGTCATCATGATACTGCACGGCAGTATAATCATGATACTGCATTTGCTGAGAGATTTGGCTCTCAGCAAAGTTCAGGGCAACATAGCCTGGGGAGAGTCCTGAGAGCTGGATAGAAAGGCTGTGGGCTGGATGTTTCCCACCCCTAGTCTATATTAAACCTGGAAGCATTGGCTAGCACTGTAGTTATAAACAGATACACCCTAAGTCCCCTTTATGCTTTACTGATGTGAAAGGGCAAAGCATGTTTTAAAAAGGCTGCACAGCCATACCTCACGGTTATCTGAATCTTCAGAAAAAGTCTGCAATCCTATACATTCCTAGAAGTATACATCGGATCTGGGAAGTCAGTAAGTTGCTTGCACTGGATGGGGTCTCACTCTCCCTGAAAGAGCAGGTTATAGTTTGGGGGTGCTCCTCCATTCAGCTATATCACTGGAGGCCACGATTGCCTTTTACTAACTTCATTTGGTAAGACATCTATGGCTGTCCCTGGATTGGGATAGCTTGACCACAGTTCTCCATACACTGGTAACCTCAAGGATGGATTACTACAATGTGCTCAGGAGTGCTAACCTTGAGATTATTCTGGAGGCTGCAGCTAGTATAGGGAGGAGGACTTTAGCAGAAGTTTGGATATCACATGCAGGATGCTGGACAGTGCTATGCTTTCCTTCAGGGAGTGAATTGCCACCCCATCAGGGCATAAGAAGATAAGCAGAGCTGGCTGGATCAGGCCAATGGCCCATCTAGTCCAGTGTCCTGTTCTCATCAGTCAACGAGATCCCTATGGGAAACCTGCAAGCAGGACCGGAGCACAATAGCCTTTTCCCCATTTGTGATTCCCAGAAGCTGGTATTGAGAGGCATACTGCCTCCAACAAAAGAAGTAGAACACAGCCATCATGTCTTGTAGTCATGGATAGCCTTATCCTCCATGTATGAGTCTAATGCTCTTTTAAAGCCATCCAAGCTGGTGATCATCACTACATTTTGTCAGAGAAAATGGCAGTTTACTTATGTGCTGTGAGAAGAAGTCCCTTTTTTGTCTGTCCTGAACCTTTGGCATTCAACTTTGTTGGATGGCCCCAGGTTTTAGTATTTTGAGAGAAGGGGTAAGAACCACTGAACTCAAATAACACTTACTTCTGAGTAGATGTGGACCAGTTGCATTGTAAATGCCGTATCCAGCTGATCTCATATCAAAGTGACCCTCTAAAAAACATCATGCCCATGTGTCCTGTTTTGTATATGTCCCAAAGTTTTTGGTGTCCCCCACAATAAAGGACACATATAATTAGCTGAAGCCAATGAGATGCAGAAAACAATCATGCCTGTAAAGTATTTAGATATTTCAGAAACACATATATTATGGACAGAGGCAAGAAGAATATCATTTTCTGTGTTCTGCTATCTTCACACATGCAGATTATTTTTTCAACGGTGTGAGAACAGCAAACTGGATGTTCTATTTGCAAAGTGCCCATTGACACAGCAAGGAGCACAATATCTTTTCTATGGTCTTAATACTGTTTCCTGCTTTGTCGCATCACAATTTAATCCCCCCTCTACAAGGTGCAAGCAAAAATCTTTGCTTGGCTGGCTTAACCCCAATCAAAGAGTAGTGTCTGACACCACTTTCTTTTTCTTTTTCCTCTAAATGGACATGAACTGTGAATACCTTATCAGACATTAATACATGTTATTCAGGCTAATGGGGGAGAAAAAGACACTTGCTGACACAATGAACAACTTGAGATATGAGAAAATCCGACCTGAAATTAATTTATCGCTGCACTGCCTTTCAAGTGCATTAATTTCAGTGAAACACATTTTCTTCTTCTATTATGGGACCTGATTGTCAGAGGTGTCAAGTAGTCACCTCTTCCTTTTTGAAATCACTAGGACCTGAGATTTCTCATCTCTTCTGATAACCAGACTCATGCTGGAATAGACTAACACTACCCCAAATCCCTGTTCTCTCAAGTCAAGGTTTTCACTTCAGTACAAGGACTGGAGACCTTACTCTCTTCTTCTGCTATAGATGGAGTGGGTTTGTTTTCACAAGCCTGGACTTTACAGAGTCAAAGCACACTAATGCCAAGTGAACAAACCTGCCAGGAGAGGTGAGAAGTAGGCAATTAGATCTTTGAGCTTTTGTCTAGGCTAGGGATGCTAAATCAGACTATGAACATAAGAACATAAGAAGAGCCTGCTGGATCAGGCCAGTGGCCCATCTAGTCCAGCATCCTGTTCTCACAGTGGCCAACCAGATGCCTGGGGGAAGCCCGCAAGCAGGACCCGAGTGCAAGAACACTCTCCCCTCCTGAGGTTTCCAGCAACTGGTTTTCAGAAGCATGCTGCCTCTGATTAGGGTGGCAGAGCACAGCCATCACGGCTAGTAGCCATTGATAGCCCTGTCCTCCATGAATTTGTCTAATCTTCTTTTAAAGCCATCCAAGCTGATGGCCATTACTGCATCTTATGGGAGCAAATTCCATAGTTTAACTATGCGCTGAGTAAAGAAGTACTTCCTTTTGTCTGTCCTGAATCTTCCAACATTCAGCTTCTTTGAATGTCCACGAGTTCTAGTATTATGAGAGAGGAAGAAGAACTTTTCTCTATCCGCTTTCTCAATGCCATGCATAATTTTATACACTTCTATCATGTCTCCTCTGACCCGCCTTTTCTCTAAACTAAAAAGCCCCAAATGCTGCAACCTTTCCTCGTAACGGAGTCGCTCCATCCCCTTGATCATTCTGGTTGCCCTCTTCTGAACCTTTTCCAACTCTATAATATCCTTTTTGAGATGAGGCGACCAGAACTGTACACAGTATTCCAAATGCGGCCGCACCATAGATTTATACAATGGCATTATGATATCGGCTGTTTTATTTTCAATACCTTTCCTAATTATCGCTAGCATGGAATTTGCCTTTTTCACAGCTGCTGCACACTGGGTCGACATTTTCATCGTGCTGTCCACTACAACCCCGAGGTCTCTCTCCTGGTCGGTCACCGCCAGTTCAGACCCCATGAGCATATATGTGAAATTCAGATTTTTTGCTCCAATATGCATAATTTTACACTTGTTTATATTGAATTGCATTTGCCATTTTTCCGCCCATTCACTCAGTTTGGAGAGGTCTTTTTGGAGCTCTTCGCAATCCCTTTTTTGTTTTAACAACCCTGAACAATTTAGTGTCGTCAGCAAACTTGGCCAATTCACTGCTCACTCCTAATTCTAGGTCATTAATGAACAAGTTGAAAAGTACAGGTCCCAATACTGATCCTTGAGGGACTCCACTTTCTACAGCCCTCCATTGGGAGAACTGTCCGTTTATTCCTACTCTCTGCTTTCTGCTTCTTAACGAATTCCTTATCCACAAGAGGACCTCTCCTCTTATTCCATGACTACTAAGCTTCCTCAGAAGTCTTTGGTGAGGTACCTTGTCAAACGCTTTTTGAAAGTCTAAGTACACTATGTCCACTGGATCACCTCTATCTATATGCTTGTTGACAATCTCAAAGAATTCTAGTAGGTTACTGAGACAGGACTTTCGCTTGCAGAAGCCATGCTGGCTCTGCTTCAGCAAGCCTTGTTCTTCTATGTGCTTAGTTAATCTAGCTTTAATAATACTTTCTACCAGTTTTCCAGGGATAGAAGTTAAGCTAACTGGCCTGTAATTTCCGGGATCCCCTCTGGATCCCTTTTTGAAGATTGGCGTTACATTTGCCACTTTCCAGTCCTCAGGAACGGAGGAGGACCCGAGGGACAAGTTCAGAGCTTGGAAAAGTTACTTTTTTGAACTACAACTCCCATCAGCCCAATCCAGTGGCCATGCTGGCTGGGGATGATGGGAGTTGTAGTTCAAAAAAGTAACTTTTCCAAGCTCTGGACAAGTTACATATTTTAGTTAGCAGATCAGCAATTTCACATTTGAGTTCTTTGAGAACTCTCGCGTGGATGCCATCCGGGCCCGGTGATTTGTCAGTTTTATATTGTCCATTAAGCCTAGAACTTCCTCTCTCATTACCACTATTTGTCTCAGTTCCTCAGAATCCCTTCCTGCAAATGTTAGTTCAGGTTCAGGAATCTGCCCTATACCTTCCACTGTGAAGACAGATGCAAAAAATTCATTTAACTTCTCTGCAATCTCCTTATCGTTCTTTAGTACACCTTTGACTCCCTTATCATCCAAGGGTCCGATCGCCTCCCTAGATGGTCTCCTGCTTTGAATGTATTTATAGAATTTTTTGTTGTTGGTTTTTATGTTCTTAGCAATGTGCTCCTCAAATTCTTTTTTAGCATCCCTTATTGTCTTCTTGCATTTCTTTTGCCAGAGTTTGTGTTCTTTTTTATTTTCTTCATTCGGACAAGACTTCCATTTCCTGAAGGAAGACTTTTTGCCTCTAAGAGCTTCCTTGACTTTGCTCGTTAACCATGCTGGCATCTTCTTGGCCCTGGCGGTACCTTTTCTGATCTGCGGTATACACTCCAGTTGAGCTTCTAATATAGTGTTTTTAAACAACTTCCAAGCATTTTTGAGTGATGTGACCCTCTGGACTTTGTTTTTCAGCTTTCTTTTTACCAATCCCCTCATTTTTGTGAAGTTTCCTCCTTTGAAGTCAAATGTGACCGTGTTGGATTTTCTTGGCAATTGGCCATTTACATGTATGTTTAATTTAATAGCACTGTGGTCACTGCTCCCAATCGGTTCAACAACACTTACATCTCGCACCAGGTCCCGGTCTCCACTGAGGATTAAGTCCAGGGTTGCCGTCCCTCTGCTCGGTTCCATGACCAACTGGTCTAGGGCATAGTCATTTAGAATATCTAGAAATTTTGCTTCTTTGTCATGACTGGAACACATATGCGGCCAGTCTATGTCTGGGTAGTTGAAGTCACCCATTGCTACCACATTTCCTAGTTTGGATGCTTCCTCGATTTCATATCTCATCTCAAGGTCTCCCTGAGCATTTTGATCAGGGGGATGATAGATTGTTCCCAGAATTAAATCCCTCCTGGGGCATGGTATCACCACCCACAACGATTCTGTGGAGGAGTCTGCCTCTTTGGGGGTTTCGAGCTTGCTGGATTCAATGGCTTCTTTCACGTATAGAGCAACTCCGCCACCAATACGTCCTTCCCTGTCCTTCAGATATAGTTTATATCCAGGGATAACCGTATCCCACTGGTTTTCTCCATTCCACCAGGTCTCCGTTATGCTCACTATATCAATGCTCTCCTCTAAGACCAAGCACTCCAGTTCTCCCATCTTGGTTCGGAGGCTCCTAGCATTAGTGTACAGGCACTTGTAAGCAGTGTCTCTCTTCAAGTGTCTTTGGCACTTGTGGTTTGGCCTGTGGTAATTTTGCTCCTCTGAATTTATATCCTGTACCTCTGCTCTCACAATGCCTACTTCTAGGCCTACCCTTTTTAAACTTTCATCATTTCTTTGGTCTTTATCCCAGGGGGAAGGTTTATTCCGAACCGGTCCTTCCTCAGCTCCTGTTGGGTTTCCCCCCTCAGTCAGTTTAAAAGCTGCTCTGCCACCTTTTTAATTTTAAGTGCCAGCAGTCTGGTTCCATTCTGGTTCAAGTGGAGCCCGTCCCTTTTGTACAGGCCCGGCTTGTCCCAAAATGTTCCCCAGTGCCTAACAAATCTAAACCCTTCCACCCGACACCATCGTCTCATCCACGCATTGAGACTGCAAAGCTGGGCCTGTCTGGCTAGTCCTGCACGTGGAACCGGTAGCATTTCAAAGAAAGCCACCTTGGAGGTCCTGGCTTTCAGCATCCTACCTAGCAACCTAAATTTTGCTTCCAGGACCTCACGGCTGCATTTCCCCATGTCGTTGGTGCCAACGTGCACCACGACCACTGACTCCTCCCCAGCACTGTCTACCAAACTATCTAAATGACGGGCGATATCCGCAACCTTCGCACCAGGCAGGCAAAACACCTTGTGGTCTACATGCCCATCACACACCCCACTGTCTATGTTCCTAATTATTGAATCACCCACTACAAGGATCCCTCCACCCCCTGGAGATATATCCTCAGCACGAGCGGATAGCTGCTCATCACCCAAGGAATGGGTCCCTTCTAAGGGATCGTTTCCCTCTCCCTCAGCTGGATGCTCTCCTTCCCCGAGACCGTCGTTCTCCATGATAGCAGGAGAGCTATCATCGTTGGAGTGGGACACAGCTATAATGTCTCTGAAGGCCTCCTCCACACACCTCTTTGCCTCTCTCAGCTTTTCCAGGTCCGCCACCTTGGCCTCAAGGAAATGAAGTTGTTCCTGGAGAGCCAGGAGCTCATTGCACCGAGAGCACACCCACGACTTCTGTCCAACAGGCAGATAGTCGTACATGCTGCAGGCGGTGCAAAACACTGGAAAGCCCCCACACCCCTGCTGGCTTCTTGCCTGCATAGTTTTGTTTAAGGTTTATTACGTCAATGCGTTAGAAACTGTGGTTTAGTTGAGGTCAGGGAATAAACGGGCAGAGTGGGGGGCCCTGGCCTCCTCGCCCTGCTGCCGAACTCACTCTGCTGCTTAACTCGCCTTGATGCTTCATCAGCTGGGGCTCCCTCTAGCTCGTGGAGCAGGCTCCCTCGCTAGGGTGCTCTGAATGGGACATGATGGAACATGTAGTTGCAGACTTGAGACCAGCCAACTTCCATGCACCCAGAGTAAGTAAGAGAAGCTTCACTTGAACATTAAGAGTCTTGTCAAAATATTCTCTACACCATCCTTTATTAACTTGGTGCCCTCCATATTCTCCATTAATCACCGGAGAGAAAACAGCTACCAAATGCTGCTCTACAGGACACTAAAGATCATGAACTGAGTGAGTCTACCACCTACTCCTACCTTTTATTCTCCAAGCTAAAGCCTGTGTTTCCTGAACATATGAGGTTATGAGTAAAGACTATGTTTATGTACCCATTTTCTAAGAAGACTGTGTTCCTTTATTCAGCTAGTCTGTGTGATGGGGAGATGGGCTGGATTATTGCTCAATTGTTCTTGCCAATTATACTCTGCTAAGAGATAGAACTCCTTAGTTGTTTTATCTCATTTAACCCATTACAGTTCTGTGGATTTCAGCCCCCTCTCTCAGGTATCTAAAAATTAATTAATGTGGCGAAGGCATATTCTTGATATATAAACCTGGATATTTTTTTAAAAAAATTAAGAACCTAATGCACACTGATGTCACAGATGCTTCTTTCCATAGTCTTATTAAGAATTCTCTTTCAAGGTTGCCATTCACTATTAAATTATTTACAATTTCTCATGGACAGTAGATCCCAAAGACTAAAACATTTTAACACAGAGGCAGCAATTCACATGAACAGGGCTTTATATAAGGGTAACATCCCAAATCAATCAAAATTTATTCTCTAGGAAAAAAAGGCAGGAAAATCTTCAGTATGTATGTCAAGAGGCCATTCATTTTTCTGTCCTGTAAATAACTGTGGGTACAGATAATGGACACTTGACACCTGCTTATATCATCAGCTGGTATAGACAAAGAAATAGTCATTTATCTGCCAAATTTAACATCCATGCAAGGCAGTGTTAATAAGTGGTTGAAGAGAAGATGGTGATACCCCTCCCTGCTATTCCAATCAGTCAGTCATTTCACTGAAATCCCATCAGTCCATCTACTTTCTATGCTCATGGAAAGCAGAAAGGGGATTTTGTTCACTCCAAACTGATACAACTGGACATTTAAATCACATAATAAAAAAGCCATAACAAGCATCTGCTCTGAATCCAGTTTCTAACTCAGACGCAGTAGTCCAGATTTAAGATATTAGTCAGTGGCAAGTGCAAATAGAGGCCAGCTAATAAGCCAAAAAATATTTGCAGACTGATCTGCCTTCCTACACTGATCCTGGCCAAACTGGGTCCTTTCTACCACCACTCCCCAATTTAGCACTGCTCATCAGAGGAGTAGTCAAAGTATAGACACATTTTGGCCTTTTGGGGGGATAGGGTGGGGAGAGTTCCTCACTGAGCAGACATACGGGCTGTTCTGAAAAGTTAGTCTACTTTGCTTATCTTATCTACATTTTCAAAATGAGGGCAGAGCCAGAAAAGTAAATTGGGCTTGATGGGATTTGCAGTTAAAACCTTTGGGAGAGTATCATCTTGGCCTAAAAAGTGCCAATAAGAGCTTCCCTCCTTGGGGCCAACAGCAGTGGGGAGAGGGAGAAGGGAAGTAGCAATTTTCAGCAGGACTACCATAGGGAGTGGTATGTTATATGCCTTCAAGTCAGTTACAACTTATGGTGATCCTATGAATCAGTGACCTCCAATAGCATCTGTTGTAAACCACCCTGTTCAGATCTTGCAAGTTCTGGTCTGTAGCTTCTTTTATGGAATCAATCCACCTCTTGTTTGGTCTTCCTCTTTTTCTACTCCCTTCTGTTTTCCCCAGCATTATTGTCTTTTCTCGTGAATCATGTCTTCTCATGATGTGTCCAAAGTATGATAAATTCAGTTTCATCATTTTAGCTTCTAGTGATAGTTCTGGTTTAATTTGTTCTAACACCCAATTATTTGTCTTTTTCACAGTCCAAGGTATCTGCAAAACTCCAATACCACATTTCAAATGAGTTGATTCTTCTCTTATCCACTTTTTTCACTGTCCAACTTTCCCATCCATACATAGAGATTGGAAATACCATGGTCTGAATGATCCTGATTTTGGTGTTCAGTGATACATCTTTGCATTTGAGGATCTTTTCTAGTTCTCTCATAGCTGCCCTCCCCAGTCCTGTCCTTCTTCTGATTTTTTGCCTGTTTCCCTTTTGGTTAATGACTGTGCCAAGGTATTGATAATCCTTGACAAGTTCAATGTCCTCATTGTCAACTTTAAAGTTACATAAATCTTCTGTTGTCATTACTTTAATCTGCTTTTGTACTTTTCTCTTTAACTTTCATCAGCATTCATTTCAGATCATTACTAGTTTCTGCTAGTACTATGGTATCATCTGCGTATGTTAAATTATTGATATTTCTCCCTCCAATTTTCACACCTCCTTCATCTTGGTCCAAACCTGCTTTCCATATGATATGTTCTGTGTATAGATTAAACAAACAGGGTGATAAAATACACCCCTGTATCACACTCTTTCCAATGGGAACCAGTCAGTTTCTCCACATTCTATCCTTACAGGAACCTATTGTCCAGGGTATATGTTGCGCATCAGAATGATCCGATGCTGTGGCTGTAATTTATAAAACACAGGGTGATTTTCTTCTGAAATTCCTTGGTCTGTTCCATTATCCAACATATGCTTGCAATATGATCTCTGGTAACTCTTCCCTTTCTAAATCCAGCTTGGAAATCTGGCATTTCTCGCTCCATGTATGGTAAGAGCCTTTGTTGTACAACTTTGAGCATTACTTTACTTGCATGGGATATTAAGGCAATAGTTCAATAATTACTCCATTCCCTGGGATCCCCATTCTTTGGAATTGGGATGTATATTGAACGCTTCCAGTCTGTGGGCCATTGTTTTCTCTTCCAGATTTGTTGACAAATTTTTGTTAAAATTTGAACAGATTCACTCTCAGTAACTTGTAGCAACTCTGTTTGTATGCCATCTGTTCCTGCCGATTTGTTTCTTCCAAGTATTTTAACAGCAGCTTTCACCTCACATTCTAAAACTGGGAATAGCTGCAGCACTAGGGGACTGAAGAAGAGGTGTCCTGGGAGTGAGTATTTGTGCATCTGGGTGCTTGCTGCTCGCTCCTTTGGGTTGCTGTCCCTCGAGACAGCTGAAGTCCCTGGTAAGTGCTGCAAGGACTGGGACCCCCTGCCTGACCCTTGCTCCAGAGAGAGGCTGCAGTTAATCTTGCAGCCTCTTGCATCAGCTGCTGGCTGGGTCAGGAGGCATAAAATCCCAGCTACCCTTGGGCGGTGGGTCTGCCGCCGTTGGGGTTGCCACCGAAGGGGTGACACCAAAGGGACTCACCCCTTGGGGACTCCTGAGAGCGAGGATGCTACAACCTTCTATTACCTTTTTTTTTTTTTTAAGTTTTATTATTTTTCTGTTGGACCGATCTAGAGGAGATTGGAGGTGGGGAGGGCGTATGGTGCATGTGTAGTTCCTGCACAGGGTGAGAGCCTGTCCAGTGAACTGAATGATAAGAGAAAGTCGCCAGATGCCTTCAGAGTGAGAGTCTGTAACTGGCAGAAGGCTGGCCCTCTGGGTGTGAGACAGGAGGGGGAGTAGATGGGCCCTGTGTGAAAAAGTTTGAGTGGGTTTGACTGTTCCCAATTCTCGCAGAGGGCTACTGGGATAATTGGCTCCGGCAAGTTTTGTTGGTGGGCTCTTGTTGGGTCCATATCAGGTCTTTATGAGGAGTCTTAGTACATGGGTGATACCACCCCAATTTCAGTGATCAAGGGTAGAGGGAAATATAGCCACGGGGAGGTGGTGAATTACCACAGAAGATGAGGGCAAGGCTATCTGCGCCTTGTTCCTTGCTGCTACTCCTCTCATGGATGGGTTCCTCGTTGCTCATCTGCTGTGCCCACTGGCCTGTGGGTGTTGTTGTTTAACACCAGATTGGTACACAATAAGACCACTCTCATCCATTATTTAATCGTGGATGAAGGTGCCGATTTGGTGTGCATTACCGAGACCTGGGTGGGTGAGCTGGGAGGAGTTGATCTGACCCAGCTTTGCCCACCTGGATACTTGGTGCAACACCAGCACAGGCTGCAGGGACGGGGGGAGGGAGGAGTTGCTGTCATCTACAGAACTTCCATCTCTGTCACCAGGAAACCACTCTGTCTTGGAGCTGGCTGTGAGGGCCTGCACCTGATGTCGGGCCAAGGAGACAGTAAACTAGGGTTGCTGCTGGTATACCGTTCACCCTGCTGTCTGGCAGCTTGTCTGACTGAGCTGGCAGAGGACGTCTCAGTGCTGGGTGATTTCAGTGTTCATGCTAAGGCTGCCTCTAGTGTTCCAGGTCAGGACTTCATGGCCTCCATGACGACCATGGAGCTGTCTCAAGTTGTTACTGGACCGACACAAAGGGCAGGGGACACCCTCAACCTGGTTTTTGCTCCATATGGAGGAAGTGGTAGTCTGGAAATTGGGGGTGGATGTCACCCCATTGCCATGGTCAGACCACTTTCTTGTGAAGTTTAGACTTATGGCTCCGATCCTTCCCTGCAGGGGTGGTGGACAGATTAAGATGGTCTGCCCCCGGAGCCTAATGGAATCCACTGGATTCCTGAATGCCCTGGGGGAGTTCCCAGTAGATAGAGCAGGTGACCCTGTTGAAGCCCTTGTCACGCTGTAGTAGTTCTCTTTGTCCCTACGTACTAGTTGCTGTATTATTGCATTTAGGGTTCTAACCATGTTTGTCACTCCTTTTGCTTTTGCTTTCCTTCTTTCTTTAACCATTTTAAGAGTTTCATCAGTCATCCATTGAGATCTTTCTCTCTTTTTAATTAGAGGTATTGTCTTTTTGCACTCTTCCCTGATAATGTCTCTGACTTCAATCCATAGTTCTTTATTTATTTATTTTAAAACTTACAGTCATAGACCCGTAATAATCCATAGTTCTTCTGGTTCTCTATCAGCTATGTCTAAAGCCTCAAATCTGTTCCTTATTTGACCTTTAAATTCTTCTGGGATGTTATTTAGATTGTATTTTGGCATTATGATTGCTTTGTTCTTCTTTAGCTTTACTCTGATTTTTGATATTACCAGTTCATGATTTGTACTGCAGTCTGCTCCTGGTCTTGTTTTCGCAGAAAGTATGGAACTTCTCCATCTTCTGCTTCCAATTATATAGTCGATTTGATTCCTATATTGACCATTTGGCAATGTCCACGTGTACAGTCATCTTTGCAGTTGCTCAAAATATATGTTTGCAAGAAACAAATTATTGCCTTCACAGAATTCAATGTCTCTCTCCTGCTTCATTTCTATCTCCTAATCCCCATTTCTAGTTCTTCTCTGTTTCCCACTTTTGCATTCCAGTCCCCCATGATTATCAGAGCATCCTGTTTTGGTGTGTGATCATTTTCTTCCTGTACTTCTGCGTATAATCTCTCTGTTTCCTCTTCTTCTGTATTTGTGTTGGAGCATTGACTTGGATGATGGTTATGTTAATAGGTTTCCCGTTAAATCTGATTGATATCACTCACTCAGACCTTGCGTTATAGCTTCTAATTGCTTTTCCTACATCATTTCACACTATTAGAGCAACCCATTTCTTCTTAATTTCTCATTGCCTGCATAAAATATTTTGTAGTTGCCTGATTGAAAGTGTCCCATTCCCATTCATTTTAATTCACTCATGCCCAGTATTGTAATGTTGATACGTTCCATTTCTTGCTTGACAATTTCTAACTTTCCATGGTTCATGGTTCTCACATTCCATGCTCCTATTGTGTACGTTGTACAACTCTGGACTCTCCTTTCGCATCTGTGCACATCCGCCTCTGGGCTTCCTTTAGGCTTTGACCCAGTTGCGTCATTAGTCACAGTGCTACTCGTACTTGTCCGTTGGTCTTACCCAGTAGCTTGATGAATGCCATCTGACCTGTGGGTCTCATCTTCCAGCACTATCTCATGTTGCATTTTGGATAGTCTATTCATAAGGTTTTCATGGTAAAAGGTATTCAGAGGTGGTTTACCATTGCCTTCCTCTGAGTCTGGATGCATCTTAGTCTGGGTTCTCAGCTTTGACCATTCTGCCTTGGGTGCCCCTGGTAGGAGTCTAGCCTCTTGGTCTAGACTCCTGACGACATTGCTCTCAGTGTCTTCGACTCTCTCAAACCCCCTCTCCATGTTAAGGTGTGCATCCTAGAGAGGGTCCATTGGGAAGGACAGGATAAAAACCTCCCTCCCACTACACCATGGGTGGGGAATTGGATCTTCCACCCTTCATGGGCCAAGTGTAACAGGTGGGTTGAGCTGCCTACCTGTCAATCACCTGACATCACAATGATGCCAGGTGACCTTTTTTGCCCACAGGGGTCTTCAGAAGTCCCTTTCAATGGACTTCCGGGAAGGGTGACTTAGCCTGTGCCTGCTTTTGAGACGGGCTCCTGCCTCAAAAGAAGCTTATTCAGATATATCAGTCAGATTTTTTCTTTTTTTGACTGATTAAACTTCTCCCGGGTAGGGAGAAACGAAGAGATTAACCTCAAAGCCTATTTTTGTTGGGACGACCAGATCTCATTAATTTATGGGACGAGGTCCAGCCGACGAAGGTGGGACGGATTTTTAACAACAAGCTCTATCTGGAAAAGCGAACGTTCATCTTATCTTCTAAGAGAGAACGCACTAACAGGCAAGCACCCTTCTTTCTATATTTTTCTTTTACTTGACTTAAATTGTTGCTGTTTAAAAGAGATTTGCCAGATTGATCGGTTTTTGACATCTCACTGGGGAGCCATAACTTCTCTCTGCTACTCACTAATTAATAGCTTATCTCTGTTTTTGTTGCAAAAAGCTGTCCTGGATTTGCATTCTAAAGATATACACAGAAGAGGGATTTCTATTCCAGATTTTTATTTTGAAGAATATTATATTGTCTGAGACTACTCTCTTTTTGGTCTATTTTATTTTGACGAATCTGTTTTCTGACGACCGCCATTAATTGTTTCGATCCTGGGAACTGCATTTTGTTTACTTTAGCATGGAGAGATAAGGCTGTCTGCTCTGTTTATACTGTGATGTCACCAAGTTTGGAGTATTAACCCAATTGTTGCTGAAATAAGAAGTGGTTTTCCTATATTTTTCTTTTAAAATGGCAATTAAGAAAGTGGCTGAGAAGCTGGAAATAACTATGTTTCAGAAAATAATGGATGAGATTGAGATAACGAAACAAAACCTGCGACAGGGTTGTAAGGAGCTGAAAATTGAATTGAGTAAAATGAAGCAGGAGATTAAAGATATAGGGGTCCCTGTGAGAGAGGTGACCCTGGAAGGGGTCCCTGTGAGAGAGGAGACCCCGGAGATTGGAACAAACGTGGAACAGGAAAAAGATTTGGAGTCTATGGACTTTAGAAACAAAATTTATTGTTTGGAGACACAGGAGATTAAAGACATAGGGGTCCTTGTGAGAGAGGAGACCCTGGAGACTGGAACAGGGGTCCCGGTGAGAGAGGAGACCCTGGAGACTGGAACAGGGGTCCCTGTGAGAGAGGAGATCCCGGAGATTGGAACAAACGTGGAACAGGAACAAGATTTGGAGTCTATGGACTTTAGAAATAAAATCTATTGTTTGGAACTCAATGTTATCTCTGAAGAAATTAATGAAGATTCTAGAGATAAAGTTATCAATGGCATGGATAATCTTCTGGACTGGAATGATGTGATGGAGCCCAATATAGAGAAAATCTATGGAATTAACTGCAGCCATGTGACAATGGAAAAACTTTCAAGAGATGACCCAGTGTATTTTGAAAAAAAGAACAGAGATATGATTTTACAGCAGTATTTCAGCAACCTATTCAGAATGGATGGCAAGAAAATATTTGGGATAGAGGTAATTCCCATCAGACTCTTACTATATGACTATGGCTTTGACAGCAAGATTATTATGGAATACTGATAATGGAAGATTGGATACTGAAATTACTGGACTTAACAAGACTACTGAAGATGGAAGATGGAAAATGGAACTAATAGGGATAATAGAACAATGGCTACTGAAATTACTGAACCTAACAGATTCTGATGTGATGGATTAATTGAAATGTTTATTTTGACTATGGTTATGACAACAAGATTATCATAATTAGTAATGAGATGGATTAATCGATATGCTTATCTGGAAAAAAAAATTGATAGATATATTTCTTAAAGAATTGAAACCTCTCTTTGACTTTTTGTGGAAAAAATAAAGTAATGTTTATGAGATTTGATGATTAAGTAAGATAACTACTGGAGGAAAGTGATTTTATAATATGACTTAAGAGACAGGATTGTTATATATTATAGACTTATAACTGATTTGATCTTTGACAAATGGGAAGTCAATATTTTACTCTTTATTTTTTATTTTTGTTTTTTTTTTCTTTTTTTCTTTTTGTTTAACTATTTTTGATTTTGTTTTTTGTCTTTGAATGTTTTATGATTTTGTCTTGTATGTTTTATGAAAATCTGAATAAAAATTATTGAAAAAAAAAAAAGAAGTCCCTTTCAATGCACTATCTTGAGCAGCACTTTGAAAGGGGCTTCTGATAAGCTTGCCTCTTTTAAAGTGCTGGGCAAGATAGACTATACCATGGTCCCAGTCCTGATAATTCCCTCAACACCTGCTATTTTTCATTTTAAAAACATTCATACAACTACAAGTGATGTGTTTAGCATCACATGTGAATTCAGGCCCTGTGAATTCACTTTTTACTACTTTGTTTTGAGTATCTGATCTCCTTGTTTACTGGATCCCCCACCCTCCACACACATACTTCAATCAGATAATCAGCCATGGTCATTGGAATAAGCCAGCATGGCTCACTGTTGTAACCATTCTCTCTGCAACTGGCCACATTAAACAAGACAGAACAAAAATATATGATGACTGGTTTGAATTATTTATTCTCAGTTTGTATTCTGAATCCCTGAAAATAATGTTGGCAGTCAGAACACCAGGAATGTACACTGTACATATATTCAAACTGAACAAGGAACATTACTTTAAAACACTCAGAATTGGTTTGCTCAACTATGCCCCTGCTGTTTTGCTGCTAACCACAATCTAAGAGTATGCACAGAGAGTCTGACAAATTGAGACATCACTAGCAATTAATCTTAATTACACAACTGGAAGGGGATATTTCAGCTGGCCAGAACCCAGAAACCGCAAAATGCTTTCACTTGATAGAAAGCTTGGATATTCTTCTTGATACATACAACCCCATACTTAAAAAAAAATTGCTGGCATACACACACAAAATCTTTATTGATTAGAAGCCTATTTGGAGGCTGAATTAATGTTTTTATACATCAGCTATATTATCTGATGGGTTTCTGATTTGTTTCACTTCACAACATGTATTGGTAGAACATATCCTGAAAAAAAGCAAGTAACTTCAACATCTTGGAGCACCATTTGTCTAAAATGGTATAGCTGGGCATCAAGGTAGAGCTAAAGTTTATATCTGGTTCTTTCCCTAGGAAATACATTGGTGGAAAGGTAATTGTACCTTGTGATGTTTTAAACTAGCCTTACTATAGTCCATTCAAGACAGCATTCCTGTCCCTTTAAGAGATTTCAAATGAGTCTATATTGAGCAGATGTAGTTTTTACCATCACTGCATTGGTATGCTGGGGGAAACTGTCCTTAGGGGACTTGTTTTTCCCCTCAGAGCACTTAAATGAAAAACAAGTCCTGTCCCAGATGGATAGACTCTGCCAATGTCAGAGCTTGGAAAAGTTACTTTTTTGAACTACAACTTCCATGAGCCCACTCCAGTGGCCGTGCTGGCTGGGGCTGATGGGAGTTGTAGTTTAAAAAAGTAACTTTGCCAAGCTCTGGATTAGCCTAACATCTTTAAAAAGTAAGTAAGTACTAAGAAGTGAAAGGGAGAGAGTGAGTAGTTGTCTCTCAGGTCCAATCTGCATATTGGACTAACAGAACGTTAGGTTCAGGTACTGTGCCAACAAAGGACATGGTATAACATAGTCAGTTGTTGGGGGGCACACTTCAGTCCACCTCTATTCTCACAGCGGCACTTTAACTCCAGTCAGCTACTCTCCAGGGAGCATGGAAGGAGAAGGAGGGTTTATTTTATTTGGTTGTCCAACCTGAGTCTAAAGCAAGGCTTTTCATAAGGAATGGGGTCTAAGGCAACCCTATTAATTGGATTGCCTTTTCTGTCCACTTCCTGTTCACAGAATTTGCACATTTCCCTATATATATGCATGTATTTTCAGACCTATGGGAAATGCTGCAGCTCTGGGGTAGTTACAGCATCTGCTTTGCATACAGAAGGTCCCAGGTTCAATACAACTGGGAACTCTCAAGTGGAACCAATCCCAGTGAGGTTTGCATTTGGTGCAAATACAAGCACCACTTGCCAAGCAACAATTGGAAGCACATTTTAGGTGTGGGGCAAGTGGCCCAAATTATGATTCCTGCCAGACTAAGTTGGCCCTGCAGGGCCAGAGGTTCCCCATGGAACAGGATCAAAGAATTTAACCATGTCTAAGAAACATTTAAAACTTTTCTTATGAAATGTCAGGGGGATGGGAGATCTCATCAAATTCCAAAAGGTGGCAGACCACATCAGGTGGCACTTTCTGGATGAGATTCTTTTTACAAGAAATGCATCAGACAAACTGCTGTGAGTTATTACTAACATAATGGACACTTCACAGCCCTGGGTACCTCCCAAGGGGTGGGGAGAAATAATTCTAGATGTCACTGTTCCATTCCAATTCTCCATGATCCTCAGGAATGCTTTGTCTGATCTCCTTTAGCTTTTAGATTTTTTAATGTCTTAATTGTGTTTTTATATGCTGCAACTTGTCCTGGGATGCTCTGGTGAAGAAATATAATAAATAATCAAAATAATCCCCAGCATCTCTGGGTAGGGCTAGGAGATAACCCTGCCTGGAGACCTGCTGCCAGTCAGTGTAGACAGTACTGAGCTAGATGGATTAATGGTCTTAACTCAGTATAAAATAGCTTTCTATGAACTTTCCTCTATGTGAAAAGTGAACGACTGAGGAAGGAGTGGGATCCTGCCCTCCCTTTATTATTACTGCATCCCAGTAGCTCTGCCCCTGACCTCCATATGCAGAGCTGAAGGTCTGGAAAGGACCCTGTACAGATATATTTAGCATTTAATTTATTTAAAGTATTATGAATCATAATACCAGGCAAATAGCAAAAGAAAATGCCACTGTAGACAACACTGGAAATACCAGGCTGTCTGGTATGAAAGGAGACACCTGCCCAGGTTAACCCACAGCAATATACTGTATCTCTTATAATATTTCTGAAGATGGTTCTAACACTTGAACTGCAAATTGCAGAATTTGTCTATTTCTTGCGCTAACATTTGATTATTAAGGTTTCAGACAGGATAGCAACTGGCAGAACAATATGAAGAAATTATCACTTCTAATAAGAAATAATCATAATAGATGCATAAATAAAAAGCAAAGTGAATTCTCTGAAAACAGAATTGAGTGCAGTTACTCAAGAGTGGGTGGGTGGGTGGCAGAAGTAAGCACGAGTGCACTGAAAGATGTTAAGAACAGCAGACATAATCATAAAAGCTTAATCTGAACTGCAAGTGACAGAAATGATTTGTATAACAGTCTTTCTTCTCTCTCTTAATCCATCTAGGCTGAAGAATTCCCACAATGAAAGGTGAATGAAGCTAGAGAATACCCTACAGATGCTTCTACTCCTACAGATGCCAATTTTAATGCTTGAAAGGATAGAAAATCTACCCCACTTAAAGTAATATTCAATATTATGCATATTAAAATATTGTATTGTGTTGTATTATACCTACCCAAATTTTTCTCTGCTTGGTATCATTGGGATTTTGACACGACTTCCATTAGCATGGATAACCTGAGCAACATATTCCCCACTTTGTTGGAAGTATCTGTAGACAGCCATTTGTACAGTACAGTCTTCGCTACTGCTTTTCAGCCAAGGGCTCAAAATGAAGACGTTCATGCTTTCTGATGTACTGAGGTATAGGAACGAACCTGCAATGAAAGAGAAGACAAGAAGTCCATTTACCCCCCAAAGCGTACATGATATACTGGTTCTGTTCCATGTGAGAAATATAACAGGAGCTGTTATCCAAAGCAGGACTAAGAAAATGCTTTATATTTAGAAATGACTGTTTATTCTGGAATCAGTCTGATTTAATTGTATTGTTCATCCAAATGCCACTAAACTTTTGCATTCTGCTTCAAAATCCTGAACTGGAATTCTGGAATCTGAAATTGAGCCAAGAAGAGCAACTAGGCCTTGGCACGCATGATGCAAGTTAATGATGCCATCAGCCCAAATCAATACAAAAGATCTCTGTGCCAAGACATGCTGAGAGGGCTCTTGCACCAGATATGGAAGAGCTCTATGTATACTTGGAAAGGCTTTTCTGAAACCATAGCCAGATTCCCATTCATCACTTGGATTCTATAATGGAATATACCAACGTAGTATCTGTTGCCAAATTCCCTTTTTCTAGGAACTGGAAATATCCCTAGAAATTTGAAGTTATGGGTTCAGTTATTTAAACATTTGCCTTTCTTGATAACTGAGAAATGTGATGTTGAGCAGCAGAAAGTAGAAATATTGTTAGACTCTCCCCTCATTTGTCCAAGTGGTGAGATGTTCCACAGGTACAGAGTGTAGCTGGATTTACAGCACAATCCCAACCATGTCAATTCAGAAGTAAATCCTATTGAATTCAATGGATCTTACTCCCAGGTAAGTGGGGTTAGGATTGCAATCTAGTTTCATTTGAAAAGAGATCAATGGAGGTTTATAGAGTTTTGTAATAATTGTCTTTATTTACACACATACAGATTCAGGAGACATGTAACTTAAATACTCCAACAAACTGCCAAATTTACTGCCTCATATCAGATGTCCAAAGACAGTTAGCCTCCCAGATGCACACATAGCCACAAAACACAGCTCTGTGCTTCTTATTTATTTATTATTTTATTTATATCCCGCCCTTCCTCCCAGCAGGAGCCCAGGGCAGCAAACACTAAAAATGCTTTAAAACATCATAAAAGACCTTAAAATAGATTAAAACAAAACAACATTAAAAACATCTTTTTTTTAAAAAAAAGGATTAAAAACATATTAAAGAAAACATATTAACAGCAATTCTAACACAGATGTAGACTGGGATAGGTCTCAACTTAAAAGGCTTGTTGAAAGAGGAAAGTCTTCAAAAGGTGCCAAAAAAGATAGCAGAGCTGACACCTAACTAATATTTAAGGGGAGGGAATTTCACAGGGTAGGTGCCGCCCCACTAAAGGTCCGTTTCCTATGTTGTGCAGAATGGACCTCCTGATAAGTATCTGCAGGGGGCCCTCACCTGCAGAGCGCAGTGATCGACTGGGTATATAAGGGGTAAGACGGTCTTTCAGGTATCCTGGTCCCGAGCTGTATAGGGCTTTGTACACCAAAACTAGAACCTTGAACTTGGCCCAGTAGCAAATGGGCAGCCACTGCAATTCTTTCAGCAGCAGGGTGACATGTTGGCGGTACCCTGCCCCAGTGAGCAGTCTCGCTGCTGCATTTTGCACCAGCTGCAGCTTCCGGACCAACCTCAAGGGCAGCCCAACATAGAGCGCATTACAGTAATCCAGCCTGGAGGTTACCAGTGCGTGGACAACAGTGGTCAGGCTATCCCGGTCCAGAAACGGCCGCAGCTGTCTCACCAGCTGAAGCTGGTAAAAGGCACTCCTAGACACTGAGGTCACCTGGGCCTCTAGTGACAAAGATGGATCCAGGAGCACTCCCAGAGTACGGACCTGCTCTTTCAGAGGGATTACGACCCCATCCAAAGCAGGCAACTGACCAATCTGAACTCGGGAACCACCAACCCACAGTGCCTCTGACTTGCTAGGATTCAGACTCAGTTTACTGGCCATCATCCAGCCCACCACCGAGTCCAGGCAGCGGTCCAGGGCTTGCACGGCCTCTCCCTATTCAGATGTTATGGAGAAATAGAGCTGGGTATCGTCAGCACACTGCTGGCACCTTGCCCCAAATCTCCTGATGACTGCTTCCAAGGGCTCCATAACAGCATGGGGTACAAGATGGTACCCTGCGGCACTCCACAGCACAACTGCCAGGGGGCCAAAAGACAGTCACCCAATGCTATTCTCTGAAAATGACCTTGGAGATAGGATCAGAACCACTCTAAAACAGTTCCTCCAATACCCATCTCACCACTGTAAAACGGGCCTCCAATACCCATCTCAGGCGGCCCAGAAGGATACCATGGTCAATGGTATCAAAAGCCGCTGAGAGATCAAGGAAGAATAACAAGATCGCACTCCCCCTGTCCTTCTCCCGATAAAGGTCATCCATCAGGGCAACCAAGGCCGATTCAGTCCCATAACCAGGCCTGAACCCAGACAGGCACCTGGTTGGCCACTGTGAGAACAGGATGCTGGACTAGGTGGGCCACTGGCCTGATCCAGCAGGCTCTTCTTATGCTCTTATGTTCTTAATCTGGTTCATCCAAGAGCACTTGCAATTGCTGTGCCACAACCCTCTCAATCACGTTCCCTAAAAAGGGGGTATTTGCAAACAGTTGGTAGTTGTCACAAACCAATAGGTCCAGGGTGGGCTTTTTCAGGAGTGGTCGGATCACTGCCTCTTTCAAGGCAGCTGGAACCACTCCCTCCCGCAGTGATGCGTTGACCACACCCTGGATCCACTCGGCCAAACCCCCTCAGCAAGCTTTAATAAGCCAAGAAGAGCAAGGGTCGAGAGAACACGTTGCTGGCCACTTCATCGCAAGCACCTTGTCTACATCATCAGGCTGCATCAACTGAAACCGTTCCCAAGAAGTTGCAGCAGACGTTGCCCTGGACACCTCATTGGGGACTACAGTAGATGTAGTCTGACTGCTACAGAGGTGAGCAACTTTACCCTCAAAGTGCCTTGCAAACAATTCACAGTGGGCCTCCGAAGGGTCTAAAACTCCATTGCCTGGAGTTGATGTCAACAGACTCCTGACAATATGGAAAAGCTCTACCGGATGGCTACTTGAGGATGCGATGGAGGCAGAGAAGTGGGCCTTCTTTGCCACCCTCACTGCCACACAGTAGGCACGGTTATGATGTTTTACTTGTGCCTGATCAGCCTCACAGCACGTCTTTTGCCATTTACACTCTAGCTGTCGTCCAGCCTGTTTTATTGCCCTTAGCTCACTGGTGTACCAAGGTGCAGACCGGGCTCCACAATGCTGGAGAGGGCGCTCGGGGGCAACCATGTCAAGAGCCCGATGTTCCACAGTGTGACAAGGGATTCAACAGGGTCACCTGCTCTATCTACTAGGAACTCCCCCAGGGCATTCAGGAATCCAGTGGATTCCATTAGTCTCCGGGGGCGTACCATCTTAATCTGTCCACCACCCCTGCAGCAAAGGATCGGAGCCATAAGTCTAAACTTCACCAGGAAGTGGTCTGATCATGACAGTGGGGTGACATCCACCCCCCCATCTCCAGAACACCCCTTCCTCCATCTGGAGCAAAAACCAGGTCGAGGGTGTCCCCTGCACTATGCGTCGGGCCAGTGACAACTTGAGACAACCCCATGGTTGTCATGGAGGCCATGAAGTCCCAAGCCGGAACACTAGAGGCAGCCTCCACGTGGACATTGAAATCACCCAGCACTATCGTTCTGGGCTCCTCCAACACCACAGCCGAGACGGACTCCGCCGGCTCAGTCAGAGAAGCTGCTGTATATATATATACAGTGAATTCTTAATTAGAACCTGGACATCAGCTCCAGCACAGCAGGAGACATGCCTAAGTTTTCACATTTTGCATAAGTTTTCACATTTTGCATTTGCTATTTGGGGAAAAGATTTTTTAACATCCACCCACACTTATTGTGTGGTGGCATTTGCACTGGTATTCTAGGGAATACCTAATCTCAAATGAACCCACCACAGGAAAGAAGCATTATGATTGCTAGGAAAAAAGAAAGGGCAGACAATGGAGATTTGAAGGACTACTAGAAAACAAGACACAAGCAGGAAAAGTACACTAAAAAGGAAGGGGAAAACAGAAACTCTTTAGGACCCCAGGGATTCCTACTGCCTGGTGTCCAAACAACACTTATCAATCACAGTTCTGACTTCACTCATTGGCTAAAAATACTGATAGGCAGGAGCAGCCAGGTTGGCTCATTTCACAGAAATCACGTAGAAGGGTACCTGCACATTCTGCTTCATAACTTTCTTTCTAGGAAGGCTAGAGACCTACTTTTCTTTTAAAATGAAAGTCTGGGTCCCCTGTCCTGGGGCACCAATGAAGTATTTCATGGGTGCCAGGTTGTGACCACTGCCAAAGACTAATAAGGGAGTCTCTAGCAGTATTTCTAGTTCTAACCTTTTCCTGACCAAATTCTTCTGTCTTACAACGCCATATTGTAGGTTTCCAGTTGCAACCTAAGAAGAATCAGTTTGGTAAAAACATAAATGTTTTGAAGTACATAGACATCAGAGACAAATAGAAGATCAATCTTTTTGTATAAAGCTAAAAATGCCCCCCTCTTTAAATATTGTCTTTGATATTCTAGTGTGCAGGTGCTCATTATATTTTGATGCGGTAAACCATATTGGTTTTCTGGAATAGAAAGTGATCCTTATTTGGCCTGGCACATTTCTTAAAAGATTCTGGTCTCCTTCAAAAGGAGGGGGGAGATCTAATATTGTCTTTACTTCAATTTAGCCCTTTGAAGATTTGTTTATTTATTTATTATTCCTTTATTCTTAGTGGTGAGTAGTTGTAAAAAATCTACACTTAGCTGGAGGATGAAAAACTCCTACATTTTCAGATTTTTTTATGTCTCTTTTCTTCTTATCAAACCAAGTGAGCGTCATGCCTACTGACTGATCCAAAACAAATGCATAGCTGAAGTGGCTCACAACAATGTTACATGGCCCCATGCTTATCCATCCAACTCTAAGTGATTTCTCCCATTCTATTTTGTAATTCTTTCATAGGTCATCTTTGTTCAGTTAATCTGTCTTTACATTTTACAGAAATAATTTCTATAATTAATTTGAAAATGGCACATGAACAGTTTGCTCTTGTCACTCTCTCACTCATGGGAGAACTAACAACTGCACCTTTCCATTAAACAACAGAGGCAGTAATGCAACTGTGTGACAGTAAGATGGTGAACAACTGCACATCAAAATTCTAGTTGTTTTAATGTGTAGAATTACTCATGGACATGTGGTTGTATCCAGCTAAATTCTACGCAGAGTAGAACTATTGAAATTAATGGATCTAAATTAATAATGATAATTAATTTTAGTGGGACAATGGGTGAGTATCACAAACACTGAATACAGTCCATGGTTTTAGTAAATACAAAAAACAAAAATTAAGGATAATAGTAAAAGACCTAAAGCAGGTATGATGACCCTATGGCTCTCCATCAGTTGTTGGGACTCCAGCTCCCTTCAACCCTGTCCATTGGCTATGCTGGCTGGGGCTGATGGGAGTAGAAGTCCAACAACATCTAGAGCACTGTTCTTCAATATTAGGTCCCCACATGTTGTTGGACTATGTGACGATCCCACCAGCTGGCTCTACCTGTGATACTCCCACCAGGGCCACTACCTGTCAGGATCTCGGTTTTTATTTGTTCTCTCACACGCTCTAGCACAGATCTCACAAGATCCCACTGCTGGGCAGCACCACCAGTCACTCACTGTAAACAATACTGCTAGAGACTTCACCTTAGTCTCCCTATGGCTTGTTACTTTGTGTCTGGGTGCCCTTGCTGTCCACAACCCCCTTGTATCTTTGTCTATAAAGCATACAATCCTGGGTTGCTCTTGATACTTGACGATGTTACAATATCTTCCTTCACCCCTGCCACCATTTATTTGATACTGTTTCCCTCCAGCCTTGGTAATTACCCTGCCCTCCCTTTTGGTCTGTGTATCCTCAGCCAAGGATCACGCTTTAGGTAAACCAATAAAAGTATTTATTTGATAACACCAGGTAATAACAAGATTACTTTAGGAATGTTCAACAAGTGTATGGTTTCATTCAGTGTCACTCTTTATGTTTCCAGTCTCATATATTCTGCCTAAATACCAGCCAAATATAATCCAACCCACAACCAACTCCAATCCACACTCCACAACAATCGCCAACAACTGCCCCCCAACTCAACTGTCATCCTCTCATTTATACCTTCAGCCATTCAAACACTCAGCCAATCATCATCCAACATTCTCCAGCATTCTAGCCCATGCACTCCCCCCTCTTACTCAGTCACTTACCATATATCACTTAATAAACCTGCACTTACCATATTTACAGATATTAAAATACAGAGACATCACAGACTACAACTCCCATCAACCCCAGTCAGCTCTGCCAATGGACAAGCATGATGGGAGTTGTAGTCCAATGACATCTGGGGACCCAAGGTTGAAGAACAATGATCTAGAGGGCCACAAGCTCCCTTCCCTGAGCTAAAGCAATAGCTAACTGCTCATGTAGTTTTATTACCAGTTTTGGAACTCCAAACCAGAGGAATGGAGGAAAGTAAACACATTTGTGCCACTGTGACCAGGACAAGGTAAATCAAGGGAGAAATTCAGAAAGACAACTCCACCCATCTCATCACTTTACTTTCTTTTGTATAATTTGATAATCTCTAATAAGCACATATATATTCTCTGTGGTAGAACTATAAAGACTGCTATACCAAGAAATTGTTATATTATAGGGTGGATCTCTCTTCTTTAGTAACTTCTACAGTAGAAGGAAATAAAATTTCTTGGTGTCTTCATACATAAGATCCAAAGATTAACAGATAGAAGCACATAGTGTGCCTTTTTGCCCCTTTCCTGTATACACCAATTTATCCATGTAGCAACACACACACACCTCACACACCCCACTGTTAGAAAAGATTTACGCAAGATTTAAAAAAGGCAAATGGCTGAATGGCAGTTTGGAAAAGTGTGAAAATATTTCTTGTTACTCATTTTGGAGAATATTCTTTATGATAAGGCAGTCCTCATGTGCAATAAACAGAGTTTTATGCTATAGGCATTAAAATATGCTGGGAGGTTCACTGTATATAAGACGTACAGTGGAGGGTTGGTGTGGGATTCAAGGTTATTAAGGGTGCAATCCAACTCACATTTATGCCGGGCTGAGGGGAGTTGGATGTGGCAGATCTCCAACTGAGCTGGCTGGGTTCCAGCTCAGCGGGACTATGCCAGAGTAAGTCCTATAGCCCAACTCAGCCGGGGCTCAGCCAGCTCAGCCAAGACCAAAGCAAGTGAAGCCGGTGTAAGTTCAGAAAAAGGGGCATTCCAGGGGCATGTTAGGGGAGGAGCTGAGATGATAGGCCACATCCAACTTGTGTTTGGAGTGCTCCCGCAGGTCTCAATTCAGGCAAAAATTAAGCCGGGAAAAAGGTTAGTCTAAGAAAATAAATACAGTAGAAGTTAATAAAGAGGGCTTACTCCCCAATAGGGATATTTGGGAGAGTAGGCTTTTATTTTCTGGTCCCTGCACGCAGCTCCCCAGTGTCCATGTGCATAAAAGAACCGAAGGAATTTTATAATTATCCACAAACACAGAACCCAGTGTTTTATAAAATATTTGGTCCAGGATGAACGAAAGCTTAACATAATTTTACTCCTACAGCATTTTGTTCTGACATTGTTATTTTATATGCATCTAATCTATATTAAAGAGTTTTGTTGTTATCTGGTACATCAATTATATGGGCATTATCTTATTAAAATAATGGGCATTATCTTATTAAAATAAGGTGGCAGATTTATCTGAAGGATATAAATAAATGAACTTTACTGTAGCTGCCTTAAGTTCAAAGTTTAGCCCTCTTTGAACTTTTTTTTAAAAAACAATGTGGCACAAAACATATATATATCAATTCAATTCAATTCAGTTCAATTCAAATTCAATTCATATATATATATATATATATATATATATATATTGAGATTGTTAATGTTTTAATGTAATTATATGTTTTTATTTTGTATGTCGCCCAGAGTGGCTGGACAACCAGGCAGATGGGCGACTAATAAATCTAATAAATAAATAAATAAATATGAACATAATTGTGATTAACAAAACAGAGGTCTTTATTGTATTAACAAAACGTTTCAGCTTCCGCCTTCATCAGCTGCTAACATACAAATGCTGTTACCAAGGTGGCAGTTATAGAGCTTTGAGGATGGAATGCTCAGAGGGGCCTGATATTCCATAAAGGAAGTCTGAACTTATAAGATCTGAACACTGAAGATCACTGATTCATAGGGTCACCATGTCGTAACTGACTTGAAGGCACATAACAACACAAAAACAATGAAAAGCAAATGGGTTATTTCTTGCTAAGGCTGGGTAAAGCTATGCAAGAAATTTTTACAAAAATATATCAGCTGTGGCCTGGCTAGCATGGCATAGATTGGACCCTCCCTACTAATATATCTAAATATAAATTTCAAAAATTACGGCAAATGTCTAGAGCCAAGGGTGAGTTGAGTAGTCTTGACAGCGTTGGGGCAGAGTCCAATGGTTGTTGGAGGGCCAAGTGGTGGATCCTATAATACTTTCAGTTTATCTACTGTGTATCAAAATTACATGTTCTATCCTTTGGTGCCAGGTAGCATCATCCTCACATGATGTTCAGCTTAACACAATCTAGACTTCAACTGCAGAAATCATGTACCAAGAAAAAAATGCAGAGTGCAAAACCCAAACTACAGACAGTTGGCCAAGTAACACAAAAAATGCCAAGCATTCTCAACATACTGTTGAGGAATTAAGAATGTAGAAGAAACATTAGAAAGCATTAAAGCCTTTGTACTATTTTGGGCCAAATGAAGAGAGGTCTTTAGCATTCAATCAGCATTCCATTTTAAAATGTGTTTGTTTGCAATGGAATTAGGCCCTCCTTCCCTAGCGTAGCGCTAAATACAGAGATATCTCTGTATTTAATATTTTATTCTGATATCTCTTTTCAATATTTTATTCTGATAAAATAACAACAGCTGTCTTATCCTGAGTGAGTCCATTAGCCCATCTAGCCAGGCACCATCTACCACATGGATAGCAGGTCTCCAGTAAGCCAGACAGAGGGGGAGGGGTCTACAATAAGGTGCAAATCATAATGCCTTTCACTGGCTTCAACAAGCCAGACAGAGGTCTTTCCCACTACACTAGGGACTATACTAGGGACTAAGAATACATGGAAATGAGCCTTCTACATTCAAGGGATTCATCCTGTTCTTGGATTGTGATCCATAGATCAGTATGTAATCTGGCCATGAGATATCTGTCAAGATATCTGTCAAGCAAACTTCAGAAATGGAACCTTATGGATTTGTGTTGGGTAACCTTTATTAATCATTTAATAAATGTTCTGGTTTTAGTGTACAAAGCCTTATACAGCTTGGGACCAGGATACCTGAAAGTTCGTCTTATCCCTTATATACCCAGCCGATCACTATGCTCTGCAGGTAAGAGCCTCCTGCAGATAACATCTTATCAGGAGGTCCATTCCACACAACATAGGAAGCAGACCTTTAGTGTAGTGGCACTTACCCTTTGGAATTCCCTCCCCTTACATATTAGACAGGTGCCATCTCTGTTATCTTTTCGGCGCCTACTGAAGACCTTCCTCTTTCAACAAGCGTTTTAACTAAAGACTTTATCCCAGTCTGCATGTGTGTTGGAATTGCTTTTTAGGTGTTTTTAAAGCTTTTTTAAAAAGATGTTTTTGAAGATGTTCTTAATGATGTTTTGCTTTAATATATTTTAAAGTCTGTTTTTATGATGTTTTAGAGTGTTTTTAGTGTTTTTGTTTGCTTCCCTGGGCTCCTACTGGGAGGAAGGGTGGGATATAAATGTAATAAATAAATAAATAAATAAATAATTCACTTAAAAATTATTTTCTTTTTGGCAATTTTTCTACAGGCATAAATCAAGGTAGCTGTTAAAATGGAAGCATTTTGATCAGGTCACTTAGTAAAACAAATAAACCACTTTTTCCAGGTAAGCATTGTTATTGCATCTCACTCGGGCTTCAGGACTGGACATGGAACTGAAACAGCCTTGGTCGCTCTGGTGGATGATATGAGGAGGGCATTAGATAGGGGTGAATACACCTTCCTTGTCCTCCTGGACCTCTCGGCGGCTTTTGATACCGTTGACCAGATGATGTTGGATCATCTGGAGGGATTGGGTATAAAGGGCACCGTTTTACGGTGGTTCCGCTCCTTTCTCTTCAATAGACACCAACGGGTAACATTGGGGGATGAGGTCTCTGACCCTTGGCCTCTCACTTGTGGAGTGCCACAGGGCTCTATCCTCTCCCCCATGCTATTCAATATCTATGTAAAGCCGCTGGGGGCTATCATCAGGAGATATGGGCTGCAGTGTCACCAATATGCAGATGACACTCAGCTCTATCTCTCGTTCAAGTCCTCACCAGAGTTGGCTGTGAAGACCATGTCCAATTGCCTGGAATCCGTGAGTGGCTGGATGGGAAGAAACAGACTGAAGCTAAACCCTGACAAGACTGAGGTGCTACTGGTGGGAGACAAGGCAAGGTTAGGTGATATAGACCTGGTATTCAATGGGGTAAGATTGCCCCTAAAAGACCAGGTTCGCAGCCTTGGGATCATTCTTGACTCCCAGCTGTCCATGGAGGCTCAAATTTCTGTGATGAGCCGGGCAGCTTGGTATCAATTACATCTTATACGAAGTCTGTGACCTTACCTTCCTGTTCATCTGCTCCCGCCGGTGGTACATGCCTTGGTCTCCTCTCGCTTGGATTACTGTAATGCGCTCTACGTGGGGTTACCCTTGAAAACGGTCCGGAAACTGCAACTAATACAGAATGCGGCGGCATGTTTAATTAAGAACAGCCATCGCTATGATCACATCACCCCAGTGTTGGTAGATTTACACTGGCTGCCAGTTGCTTACCAGGCCCAATTCAAGGTGTTGGTGATGACCTTTAAATCCCTATACGGTCTCGGCCCAGCTTATCTGAAGGAGCGCCTCCAGTATCACCAATTATGCCGCCAAACAAGATCAGCCACACAGGGCCTTCTCTCAGTTCCATCAGCTAAATCAGCTCGGCTGGTGAGGACTAGAGAGAGGGCATTTTCGGTGGCGGCCCCCACTCTCTGGAACTCCCTCCCGTTCGATCTTCGTCATGCCCCTTCCCTGAATGTTTTTCGCCGGGCCTTAAAGACCTGGCTCTTCAGGCAGGTCTATGGGATTTCTGTGGCGAGTTAGTTTTGCTGCTGCTGTTAATTATAGTTCTTGGTTTTAACCTATTAATTATTGTGTTTAATTATTGTTATGTTGTATTTTATTAATGGATTGTATGTTGCCTAGAGTGGCCGTTTTTTGGTCAGATAGGCGACTCAGAAATAAAATTTTATTATTATTATTATTATTACTCAACAGAAGCCTTTTAGATTTACATTTGAGAGATCTCCCCCTCCCTTGGCATTGGCAAGAAATAGAGAGCAAATGGCACATAATTATTTAGAAGGCACTGGGACATTTTTTATTGACAACTGATCTTTTCCACTTTTGATAGGCCCTATAATTTTGAGTACTGTTGTAGTCCAGTTTGGGAATCAAATTCAGATCCCATGCTTGGGTCATGATTTATTTTGCTTCTGTTATAAGTTCTAGATCGCTCATTCATTTTTTCTTAGGGAGCCATTCAAATTGTAAATGACCAACATTATGGATTATTATTGTTGTTGTTACCATCATCATCTACGGAGTTTTCAGTCTTTATTTTGTTCTTCAGGCAGGGCTGGCAAAATACCGATTGGACCGATTGGGCCCCGCCACTAGCGGGGGGCCCGTGCTCGTGGGGGAATTGTGCCTTTTTTAACCCTCGAGCGGCAGCGTTTGTTCCCATTCGAAATCGGGCCCGCATTTGCCTTCAGGCAATCCTTTTGCTGTTCTGTTCTGCTATTTCCATATTACACATGGAAAACTCAAACTGAGAATATTCAGCTTGGCCAAGGCCATCCAGAACGACTATGGCTGAAGTAAGACTCAAACCCAGATCTTGGGTCCAATAACCTCATCTACTGCACTACATTTGTACATAGTTCAGTTGTTGGCAATGTTGTGGGAGCTACTTTGCTGAGATTCCAAAGTCAGTTCAGTAACATCTGTGTGTAACTGATGAGCCTATAATCTATCCCACCCTGCTGTGGTAATATATGAGCTGGGCCTCATTTTCATGGTCATGGATGATGTCAGCCCATTTCACATAAAGACATGCTTTGCTTAGGTGAAGTCATTTTCTGTCTAGCTCTATAAGAACTTCTAATGATTCTTGGGAAATCAATAGGGGCTTCCAGTTTGGACATGAGACAGGCACAGTTCCTCTTGTAGCATTATCATTAGTGAATGTGTGTTTGTGTTTATGTTGTTTAAGTGTTTTGCTGTATTAGATTTATTTTAAGATGTGCCTGGGAGAACATGCCTTGGGCCTCGCAGGGAGATTTTTGGGGGCCCCAATTAACGTTGTGACGGGTAATGGGAGGTATGGCGTTGGGAGGAGAACGTGCCAGGTAAGGGGAACTCGTCCCAGACAAGTTGTGTCTGTGCCTTGTTCCGGTTCTCCTCCTATCCACAGGACTGTTGGTTGTACTGTCAGCCAGCTCTCGGATCTCCAGGTGCTGCTTTTAAATGCTAGGTCAGTCGTTAATAAAACCCCCCTTATCCACGATTTGATTGTGGAGAAGGGTGCCGACCTTGTGTGTATTACCGAAACCTGGGTGGGTGAGCAGGGAGGAGTTGCTCTTTCCCAGCTTTGCCCACCTGGGTATTCGGTGCAGCACTGTGGTAGATCTGAGGGCTGGGGAGGCGGGGTTGCTGTGGTCTATCGGAGTTCTTTCTCTCTCACTAAGCACCCTGTCCAGACGGCGACTGGTTTGGAGTGTCTTCATCTTGTGCTGGGCCAAGGAGACAGATTGGGAATACTATTGGTGTACCGCCCACCTTGCTGCCCAATGGCTTCCCTAGCTGAGCTGACGGAGATAGTCTCGGAGGTATTGTTGAGATCCCCCAGACTTGTGGTACTGGGGGATGTCAACATTCATGCCGAGGCTGTCTTGTTCGGGGCAGCTCAGGACTTCATGGCCTCCATGACAACCATGGGGCTGTCTCAAGTTGCTACTGGCCCGACGCATGTATGAGGACATACTCTTGATTTGATCTTCGCCACTGGTCATGGAGATGGTGATCTGAGGGTGGGGTATTTTTCATCTACTCCATTGTCATGGACAGATCACCGCTTGCTGAGCTTTAGACTCACGGCAACCCTTTCCCTCTGCAGAGGTGGGGGACCTATTAAGTTGGTCCGCTCCCGGAGGCTTATGGATCCTGTTGCTTTCCAGAGCGCTCTGGGAGTTTTTCCGGCTGATAGCACTGGCGCTCCTGTCGAGGCCATGGTCGATCTGTGGAATGCGGAGATGACCCGGGCCATTGACATGATCGCTCCCACGCGCCCCCATCGGTGCAGAACTCAAACAGCACCGTGGTATACCCCGGAGCTGAGAGTGATGAAGCAAGAGAGAAGGAGGCTAGAGTGCAGGTGGAGGCGAACTCCTGATGGATGTAGTCATTCTTTGGTGAGTGCTTCCACTAAGTTGTATGTAAAACCGGTTAGGGCGGCAAAAAAGTCATATTCTGCTGCCACCATTAGATCATCTCTTTGCCGCCCAGCGGAGCTTTTTAGGGTGGTACGAGGGCTTTTACATTCTGGCCCTCCTGATACTAAGGAAACATCGGAAGCTCGCTGCAACGAATTTGCGGAGCACTTCCAGGATAAGATTGCTTGCATCCGTCGGGACTTAGACTCTGATGTTATGACAGATGACTCCATTGAAGTGTCCAGAGCGCGGTCTTGTCCTTCATTGTTGGATGAGTTTCAGTTGGTGCAGCTTGAGGAAGTGGACAAGGTGCTTGGAATGGTGCGGGCGACCACGTCTGCCCTTGATCCTTGCCCATCTTGGCTGGTGAAGGCCAGCAGGGCTGTAACCACCGGCTGGGCCAAAGAGGTGATAAACGCCTCCTTGAGAGAGGGAGTAGTCCCTGGTAGTCTCAAGGAGGCAGTAGTGAGACCTCTTCTAAAGAAACCTTCTTTGGACCCAGATATTTTGAACAACTATAGACCGGTGGCGAATGTCCCTTTTTTGGGCAAGGTCCTGGAGCGGGTGGTCGCCGGCCAGCTCCAGGCACTCTTGGATGAAACCGATTATCTGGATCCGTTTCAATCCGGTTTTAGGCCTGGTTTTGGCACTGAAACAGCCTTGGTCACCCTGTATGATGACCTTTGTCGGGAGAGGGACAGGGGGAGTGTGACCCTGTTGATTCTCCTTGATCTCTCAGCGGCGTTTGATACCATCGACCATGGTATCCTTCTGGGGAGGCTCGCGGAGTTGGGAGTTGGGGGCACTGCTTGGCAGTGGCTCTGCTCCTACTTAGCGGATCGTCGCCAGAAGGTAGTGCTTGGGGAACATTGCTCGACACCCTGGACTCTCCATTGTGGAGTCCCTCAGGGGTCGGTCTTGTCCCCCATGCTCTTTAACATCTACATGCAGCCTCTGGGTGCGGTCATCAGGAGTTTTGGAGTGCGTTGCCGTCAGTACGCTGATGACATGTAACTCTACTTCTCCTTTTCACCTTCTTCAGGTGAGGCTGTTGATGTGCTGAACCGTTGCCTGACCGCGATAATGGACTGGATGAGAGCTAATAAACTGAAACTTAATCCAGACAAGACTGAGACACTGTTGGTGAGCTCTTTACCTGCCCAGATGGTGGATGTTCATCCTGTTCTAGATGGGGTTACACTCCCCTTGAAGGAACAGGTTCGTAGCTTGGGGGTCCTTTTTGACCCTTCCTTGTCGCTTGAGGCTCAAGTGGCCTCGGTGGCACGGAATGCGTTTTACCATCTTCGCTTAGTAGCCCAACTACGCCCCTATCTGGACAGTGACGATCTTGCCTCAGTTGTTCACGCTCTGGTAACCTCTAGACTGGACTACTGTAATGCGCTCTACGTAGGGCTTCCCTTGAAGACCGTTCGGAAACTTCAGCTAGTGCAAAATGCGGCAGCCAGGTTGTTAACGAGGACCCGGTGGTCTGCGCATATAACACCTGTCCTGGCCGCCTGCACTGGCTACCTATTTGTTTCCGAGCCAGATTCAAGGTGCTGGTTTTGACCTATAAAGCCTTACACGGTGTGGGACCACAATACCTTGTGGAACGCCTCTCCCGCTATGAACCTACCCGTTCACTTTGTTCAATATCCAAAGCCCTCCTCCGGGTACCAACTCATCAGGATGCCCGGAGGATTGTTATTAGATCTAGGGCCTTTTCTGTGGTGGCCCCCGAACTGTGGAACAGCCTACCTGTGGAGATACGCCTGGCGCCTTCGGTACTTTCTTTTAGGCGCCAGGTTAAGACCTGGCTATACTCCCAGGCATTTTAATGTTCAATGTGTTTCATTTAATTTTTTTTTCGTTTAACTTGTTGCTGATTTTATTGTAATTTTATTGTAATATTGTATTTTAATCTTGTTTTGTTCACCGCCCAGAGAGCTATTCGCTATGGGCGGTTTAAAAATGAAAAAAATGAAATAAATGAAATGAAATGAAATCATTGTTGTTATTAATAATGAAAAGACTAATGTTAACTTTTCAACATGTACTATAATTCTTATCTTGCTTGTCTTCATGAAACCTCTGTAGTGGCTGCCAGTATTCCTGATGAGTTCATAGCATAGCTAGGATTTGTCTGAGTCCAAGTCCAATGCAATGGACAACATTGGAATGCATTATCTGCCTCCCTGTGAAAATCTACCCAAAGATAATAAGGCTCTGGAAAGACTAATTATCAGTTTCTATGTGTTTTAAGTTGTGACTTACAAGAAAAATTGGCAGCATTTTTTGGAGAACCTATACAGCATGTTACCATTGTTTAGCACAACATAAAAAATATGCTCAGTTTATCTTTAATGGGTAAGCTATCAGACCAAATTAGAAGTTGGCTCCTTATCTCTTCAACAGTTCATTTTCTTCCAGCAACATAGCCAGTGTGGAAAGCTGACTGGGAGATATTCACGTAAGTCTTTACTACAGATTTTTTTAAAGCTTCATATTTAACTTCCTTGGCCTCTATTATTTTTATCTTCACTGGATACAGCTCTAATGAGGCCCTTGCGGATGATCCAGGGTGAATGAAGAAGAGAGAAAGACACTGCAGCTTCAAACAGATTTTTTTCCCCTCCCAGTATTTGAGTACCTTGAGAATAAAATCTTAGATGAAAGGAGCCTTCATGGAATGTGTTGCTAGCATCATGTTCTACCATGGGCACAATTAAAATGAAATGCAAACACCAGGACCATGCAGTAGCCCCATACTAAACGCCCTGAGGAAACACAGAGTGTGCAATTGGTGAATCTGATTAATGCACTGAATCATTTATCACAGGGAGAAAATTTACCATAAGGTTCTGCCTTCATCACCTCTTTAATTTAAGTGGATATATTGCCTCCACAGCACCAGTATGAAAGAAATGGGTACTGGAAATGATTATATAATGTTGATAACATGCATTTAATTAAATTAATTAAATCTGTTATCAGCAAGCACTGCATGCTGTTCAGGATACATTTCAAAATGGTCATTTGAGCTTATCTGAAAGCAAAGCTGGGTGAGAAGAAATGTTAGCATAGCTCAGCTGGGATATTTTCCTTAAGATATGATGAGGAAAGTTGCAAGCAGAGCACAAGGTGATGTACATTGCCCATCAGTCCTAAACATTTGCTAGTCAGATCTTGTCATGTACATAACTTAGCACCTACCTTGTTTCCACAGAATAAAAAACACAAGAGCAAGTGGATAATGATGCAAGGTACTGGAACAACCTGCCTTTAACCTTGCTGACTGTGGGACAAGGAGGTTCTCTCCTTGATAATGTGTAGGAAAACAAAATGTATGACATGATGTCACTGCTTCCCCATCGCTGCTCCGCTTAATTGTAACTTAGGGAAGTGAGGAAATCTGAATCACAATGATGTCACATCATCAATTTTATTTTACTACACTTTACCAAGATAAGAACTCTTTTTCAAGGGATTGCGGAAGAGACATAGAGCTGGTGTTTCCAGTAGCAGCCATGTATCTCCCATATCAGTCCTGGCCTCATTTCACCTGCCTTTTAGTTACCTTTGCACTAGCATATCTTGTGCCCTATGGCCCAGACCATAATGTACAGCAAAACGGCTAGCATGGTGGTTCTTGAATTAGCCTGAGAAGGTGTGAGCTAATGAATTCTGATTATATTAATAATCAGATCCCAAAAGGGAGGCACAGATTTGAAACACTGTTGGTTCATTTATCCCCTATTTAAATTCACCCACATATGGAGTTAGAGCAAAAGGAGGTGAATTTGATGGCAATGTTACACAGCAGGGATTTTACTTTAATTCATTTTTATTTAGACAGCAATGTTTAAATTGGTCAATAACCGTAATACAATTTGTCTCTGAACAAATAATGAGAATCCTAAATAATGCTTTTCCTGGGCCTTTCATGTTTAAATCAGAAGAATTTCCCTACAATTATGTTCTTTACAATCAGCTCATAATGGCTTTCTTCATTAATGCATTGGTTGTTTTATAAGTTGTTTATTAATTTGCTGGCACTTCAAGCCCTGTGTGAAAAAAAAACATATTTAATCAAAAGCTCAGTGGATTTAATATAGCTGACACTAAAATATATTTAGTGGCCTCTAATTGCAGTAGCATTCAGTATGGGGCAAAGGAATTAATCTTGCACTCAGGGTTTTTGTCTAATAGTTGCCAGGCTGTTGGCAGCATTTCAAAATGAATGGCATGAAAGGAAATGGATAGTTTAGGAGATGAGTGGCAAGGCAGGATCACTTGACATTAAAAGATGCATCATTATTGCTATTATAGTCAATTTCAAGGGAGAGGTACAAGAAAAGAGTTAACACAAGGTATCTAAATATTAAAGCATCACTGCCTCTCAACACAGAGAAAGTCATACATAGTAAGTGACCTGTTATTAAAACAATAGGCTAAGGATGAACAAAACCAGCTGAGAAATGTTGCTAACATTAGTGAATTTTTTAAATTTTTATTGATGGCTGTCCTTCAAATTCCTTAGGATATGTCAACTGAGATGGAACCTTCAAATTCATTCGTTTATTAAAATCAGCTTTCCTGAAGTCCAGGGTGCGTGTATGGCTACTCTCAGCTGTTGCTTCTGTTAAAATCAAGAATCAAGTATGGTGTGGTCACTTTCCCCCAGAGTTCCCGTAACTGCCACTTAATCCACCAAATCATCTCTATTGGTTAGAATCAAGTCAAGGATAGCTGATCCTCTGGTTGCTTTCTCCACTTTCTGTAGGAGAAAGTTATCTCCAACACAAGTCAGAAATTCCTTGGAGGGGCCGTGTTTGGCAGAATTTGTCTCCCAACAGATATCGGGATAATTGAAATCCCCCATTACTATTACATCATGCCTCCTTGAAACATTGGCAATTTGGTTTTCAAAAGTTACATTCTCATCTTCTCCTTGATTGGGTGGTCGGTAATAGACTCCAAGCACTTGCCCCATTCATTTTAATCCAGATACTCTTGGTGGAACTACCAAGCTCATCTTCCTGTATTTCTGTGCAGGGATATATATATTTTTAACATATAGCGTGACTCCACCTCCCTTTTTATTCCTTCTGTTCTTCTTGAACAAGTTGTGTCCTTCAATTGCTGTATTCCAGTCATGGGAGTCATCCCACCAGGTTTCAGTTATACCTATCAAGTCGTAATTGCCCTCCTGCATTAAGAGTTCAAGTTTGTCTTGCTTGTTTCCCATGCTCTGTGCATTAGTATACAGGCATCAAAGACCATGTGATTTATGGCTTGGCTTCCTTACTACATTTTTCTGAGGACTGGCACTGGTCCCTATTACAGACGATCTCTCTGTTCCTGTTACTGTGCACAAGCCTTCATCAGTCGTTACCACCAGGTTTATGTCTCCCTCCCCCTTAGGATTCAGTTTAAAGCCCACTTACTAAGGGACTAACCCCCATAGATCTCAATAGGACTTATTTCTCAGTAGATATGGTTCAGATTGTGTTGTTGGTAAAGCTTGACCAGGGATCCTCTGCAAAGATATCCATATCCAAGTAGGGTTGGCAACTCCCTGCCTGGAATGCCCTACCCCTACCTTTTAACATGGCTGCTCCAAATTTAAGAACATAAGAACATAAGAAGAGCCTGCTGGATCAGGCCAGTGGCCCATCTAGTCCAGCATCCTGTTCTCACAGTGGCCAACCAGGTGCCAGATTTGATCCTTCACTTCAGAAAGAGGTCTGAGAAATGAGTAAGAAGATTCTCTACCCTTCTCTGTCTACCCTGTGGGCTGCTATAAATTCATTTTGACAGCCAACCCAATTCTGGTGAAATGAGCTATAAAGTTTACTGGGTGACCATGGGCTACTCACCGTCTCTCAGCTTAATATGCCCTTCAGGATGAAAACAGAGGGGAATCATGACCACCCCAAGAAAGAAGGGCACACTTAAAATGTACAACCATAGTGTGAAATCAGATACTTATCAGGACATAGTATGAAGAAATCGTTATATAAGCATGACTATCAAATACATTTATTATTTACACAACCTGTAAAGATATTTATAGTGCAACTCTACATTTGTTTACTCAGACGCAAGTCCCAATGTATTCAGTGGGGCTTACTCAAACAGGGAAACGTGCAGAGAACTTCAACCTCAAGTGATAAGAAACTTCACTCACCCAACCCAAAATTCAGAATCATGCCACTTTAAGCTGTTTTGCAACTGTTTATACTTGTTTTTATGGTTACTGGATTTTAAATGGATTTCTTTCTTATTGTGAGCTGCCTTGGTTTCCAATCTGCAACCCTACCTCACAGGGTTGTTGGACAGACAGACAGACAGACAGACAGACACACACACACACACACACACACACACACACACACACACACACACACACACACACACAGGAGATGTAAAAATGCATACCCCCCATATAATTGTTTATTGTTAAACCAGTTGGTCATTGCAGAACATTTTTTTTAAAAATCAATATTAGTTTCCTGCATAATAAAAGCAGTGATACCTATGTAAGTCCTGCCTAATTGCTTTTAAAAATAGGATTGGAGGGGAAGAGAAAGATTTACAACACAAACACAATTCTTTGCTATGTTCCCTCAAAACTCCCATCAATTTACAGCACAATCCTAACCATGTCTACTCAAAAGTAAGTCCTATAGAATTCAATGCATTTTACTCTGGGTATGTGAGATTAGCATTGCAGCGTTGCAGCTTTACACCCAGAGAAGCAAGTGTTGGATTAAAGCTTCATATTGGGAAGGTTTCCAAAACAGTGCCCTCTTCAACAGCTCAGGAAAATTTAAACTTGTTTGACTCCTGCACAAAAGAGAGAAAAAGACTGGAAGCTATACACTTACTCAATTTATGAGATTTTCAGAAAAGCAGGGAAAAAACCATTTTCTGACTTGCAAAGAGCTCTAGTTACTGCCCTGTCAATCACAACCCTGACTTTAATTATTGGCTACAAACCTGAAAGGGGGAATTACAGCAGCCAGCTATGAGCTCTTTTAACTGAAGTTGCAGGGCAGGGCGGCTGACATTTTGGTGTATATCTCGGGAACCAGACCACCTAGAAACTTAACTTTTTAAAAAAATGAAAGCTGAGAGACTGGAGATTAAGGTGACTCACCCAGAGACCCATAGAGCATCCCAAAAATCTGGCGTTTCCGGGCAAAAACTGGACTCCTGGCAACCCTAGGTGGCAGTGAGATTCTCAGTAGAGAGAAGCAGTTACTGGTAGCAGAAGAACAACCCATAGCTGAGATCTTTAGAGACTAAAAAGTACCCAGAGGGGTTGAAGTTTTCTGTTACTAAGGCCGTCTGTAAGCAAAGGCTCGAGGGTGGGGAAGAAAACAAGGTTCCCAGCAACAGCTTTGCTTAACTTGGTGTGTGGAATTAGGGTCTCTACTCACACCAAGCAGGGTATGGAAATGGAGATTTTGGTAGTGTGCGGAATAAGAAAATCTAAAGGAAAAATAATTATTTCCTCTCAAAGAGTGGGTTTTAGCAGGACGGGATACAACATATCTTCCTACTCAAACAGTCTGGCTTCTTTCCTATGCAGTGCCCCCTACTAGCCCTTGCAGGCAGTGGGTAACTACATGGGAAAGGGCCACTTGGTGGTGGCATCCTGACTGTGGACTGTGGAGCTCTCCTCATGGAAGTTTGCCAGGGGGCTACTTTGATGTCATTTAATTCTGTCCTTTGCTTTTGAGGTGCTTGGTGTCAGTTTTTATTCTGATGACTGCTTTTATTCTGGTCTTTTGTATTTTGGCATTTCAATATTTTTGTTTTAATTTGTTTTATTGTAGTTTTAACTTTTATAAGCTGCCTGGGAAATCTATTGAAGAGTGAGGTATAAATCAAACAATCTATCAAACAAACAGAGCTGTGATACCACAAGGAGGAAGCCTCAGATTTGCTTCAAGTTATGCTTTTTGACAAGATTTTGAAGGCAATCTACAACAGCCTATACCAGCAATGGGCATGATCCATTCAAGCATAAGCACTTTTAAAGCCCCATTTATTTCAATGGAAGAGTTCAGCTCATGCTTAGATCTATCCCGGTGAAAGGGGATTTGGATGGATCATGCTCAATATAGAAATCAGTAATCCAATAATACAGGATTGCGCTAGCAGCATATTTCCTGCATCATCAGAGGATTGGAGTAAATGGCCTTTGATTCTATGAATTCAGTGATTTGGTCTATCAATCCATAATTCTGAATCTGGAGTCTGAGGTGTATCAGGAGGAGCATCCGTCTATGCACCACCACCTAGCTCTCTCCAAAGGAGGGATGGACAAATTAATTAGCAAGTCCGGAAAAGAAACCTCTTGAAGAATATCAGTCCCACACTTCCAGATGAGATTTATTCCCTAGTCTGCACTGAACAAGATTCTACCTCATTCTGCTTTTCAATCCTCACCTCAATTCTGCCTTCCCTGATGCTCCTCAGCCCAATGTTACCACAGATCTCATGGTTCAATTCGGAACTACCTCAGTAGCACCACACTGTACAGGGGTTGATGTAGCACTGGTCAGTGGGGAGATGGGTTTCTTCCCACCTAGCTCTCATAAGACACAGTGAGGGGGCAAGGGGGCATTGTGCTTTAAAGTACTGCCCACCCAGAACATTGGACATTTCTCATCTAATCTCCCTACTCCCTCAGTGTTAGATCCTTGTTGAAAACCTTGGTTGGTTACTGGTTAACAGGACTGGAAAGGAATTATACTCCCAATCACAACTGGATAGTGTTTGTGAGGATTTTGGTTTTCCCTGTTTCTGTTACTGTTTCCCAGTATCTGTTACTGTTAGACGTTGTGTGTTATTTGTCACAGCTTGGTGGAAAATGGCATTGGGCAAGATCATAAACTTAAGGGAGACCCCCATATCTTGGGGGTTGTACCAGGCCTTGGTCCTAGCTTGGGGTGGGATGGGGTAGGCCTGATGTTAGTCAGGTTGCCAACATGTTCCCAGATGTATGGCCTGCACCACAGTGGAAACCATTACGCTGGCAACTCCCAGGAATGTGCCCAGCAGGCAGGTTGGGTGTGGTTTTGAGCAGCAGGTGAGCTGTTTGAATTCAGATCCTTGCTCTACGAAATGCCAACTCTGCTTATTTACTGTAATTAATAAAGTTGTGGACTGATTTAACCCATACCCTGATCTGCCTTGTCTCTTTATCTGTCCACTCCTGCACATTTGGTATTCTGCATAACCAGATTTGCTATTATATCCATTTAATCTTGATGTCTGGGAAAGGAAGTGTGGTTCAGAGTGACCATGCACATGAAAGAGAAGGGAACAGAAATATGCAATACTGTACATTCTTCACTACAGCCATCTAAGTGTAGAACTACAAGTGTGGAGATATAATTCCCCCTTTCTGTTTGCCCTATGTGATGTTGGCTCTTCAGTGTGCAACAGCAGAAATAATTGGTTTATCTGGCTATGAGAACCCCTGGATCAGAAATGGAGGCAAACTATTATTCCCAGCAAGGAACAGGGTTATGTCATTTTTCCTGACTTAAGGGAAAGGCCTTTTGACAAAGTTGGAGAACCCCTGATTGAGGAAAACTTCATTATCCTATTATGTCACACTAAACAAGACATACCAGCTGGAATATTGAGCTATTAAGATGAAGTACAATAAAACTCCTGCTCTCTCTCTCTCCCTCCCCCCCCTCTCAGTTTGGATCTCCCAGGTTTTGTAAACTGAGTACACTTGTAAAGAATGCCAAACCCCTTCCAAGTGTGACATATTATATCCATGAATCAAGACAGGGTAGTGGTAAAATGAAAAGTTAAAATGATTATGGTGATGATTACATTTATATCCTATCTTTCATCCAAAGAGCTCAAATGTGGAATACAAACATAGTTCTTCCTCTTTCCATTTTATCCTCACAACAACACTGTGAGGTAGTTTAGGCTGAGAGACAGTGACTAACTCAAAGTCACCCAGTAGGCTTCATGACTGAGTGAGAATTTGAACCCTGGTCTCAAATGTCTCAGTCTGACATTCAAACCACTACACCACACTGTGACACAAGAGTTAACAGCATAGGTGGAGTTTGTAGCCCTTCAGATGTTGTTGGACTATAACTCATATTATCTTTGACCACTGGCCATGATGCCTGGAGTGATAGGAGATGGAGTCCAACAACATCTAGAGCAGGGGTGGGGAACCTCTGGCCCAATCATGGTTCCCCAAGGGGTCCAATTTGGCAAGATCACAGAGCCAAGGCAGCAAGGTCTAATCCTTGCTCACCAGCTGAGTGAGTATTAAAGCCCTGTCTGGATCTGGTAAACAGGCCTGGGATTACAGCCAGCTCTCTTGAACACCCAAACTGAGCTCTAAGCAAGATTGCCCCCTGCATCTGCTGATGCGAGGAGAGGGTGATCCAAGCAAGTGCTGTTTGAAGCAGTCTGCCCCTGCTTCAAAGTGGTGGGGGAGACTGTTTCAAACAGCACCGCAAAACAAGTGCTTGTTTCTTTATTGCCTGGAAAACCAAACTTAGAAATAAAGTGAACCTAGGTACCTCAGCTGACCATACTTAGAAACAGGTGTTTAACAGTTAACAACGAAATAGTTATTCTGAATATAAATTTCATCTTAACACTACACAGGATATAGGATTGTAGGCTGTTTTTTGTGGGGGGGGGTGTATGAGAGAAAAGATTAGAGCTGTAAAGCTCCTCATCAGGCAACAAGAATATATAAAGGAAACTATTTCATGTTACTATCTCTGATGACCAGGAGTGATCAAGGGAAAGCATTTTCATTAGTATTACAAAATAAAAAAACTCTCAAAATGGCAGCATAGCACACTTCACATTCTACTTATAACTCAGGAGGCTAAAGGCCAAACTAGATGTGCCTGCAATATGATTTCTATGTCTCTTTCTGGGGGTGAGTGGGTGGAAATACCATCTGTCAATGGGGACTGCTATATTTTCCTGCAGAAGCTTCTTTGGAACAATGTTATGTCATGATGTAGTTGCTACATTGCGTGTTGTTCAAAAGGCATTTCTGGGATCATATGGTGCCCCCCCAGCTACAAAGATGAGAAGCAAAAAAGGTTTTAGGAGTTAAAAAAGAGAAAACAACACTAGTAATCCACCGCCAATGATAAGTGCATTCGTGAAACTTTGTGAAAAACATTCATCCTTCTGGAAAATCTATGTAATTCCCCCTTCCTCTCCCATTTTCACCACCGTTCATCAGAGAGTGGTATATTTTGGGTGGGCCATTTAATCTTAGCTCTACCACTCCTTTGTCAACTAAGAACATAAGAACATAAGAAGAGCCTGCTGGATCAGGCCAGTGGCCCATCTAATCCAGCATCCTGTTCTCACAGTGGCCAACCAGGTGCCTGGGGGAAGCCCGCAAGCAGGACCCGAGTGCAAGAACACTCTCCCCTCCTGAGGCTTCCGGCAACTGGTTTTCAGAAGCATGCTGCCTCTGACTAGGGTGGCAGAGCACAGCCATCATGGCTAGTAGCCATGATGATCCTTGGGAAGTGACCTACCTTTCTGTTTGTGTTACTGTTCAAAGCACCAAGCACATGGATTGCCACATACTTTGGAACGTCCTGTTCAAGGAGGTTCATCTACTCCCATCAACATTAACATTTAATTATATGAAACAATAGTTATTACTACAACAAATATTTATATCCTGTCTTTCAGAATACAAATTCTGTCAAGGCATTCCAATGAGACATTTTCAGGAGGTATGTGGTGGCTGATTGCTTTTTAAGAAATTTTGCTATGGCTGATAAGGAGTTTTGCCAATTGCTGTTACTATGTAATTTCGGTTTTGATCATTTGTTTTTATTACTGATTATAGAATTGGAAGGGATCTCTAAGGTTGTCCATGCAGGACATCCGCTATCACGTTCATCACTGATAGGCAGCCATCCAGCCTCTGCTTATAGAAAAAGAGTCTTCTACCTTCCAAGGAAGGCCTCTGTAAAAAAGTTTATAGTGTCAAAAATATTTTCCTAACAATTTTAATAGTGTTATTATTGTTTTTAACTTTGGTGCTGTTAGTGCTGTTAGTCTGTGTTAGAATTGCTTTTTAAGATGTTTTTCAAGATGTTTTTAAAAAATATGTTTTAAGGTGCTTTGTTTTTAAGACGTTTTAGTGTTTTGTCCCTTGTTTGATGCCTTGGGCTCCTTCTGGGAGGAAGGGCGGCATAGAAATTTAATAAATGATAACAATAGTCACCTTGAATTTTCTTGTGAAAATTGATAAAATTTAAAAAACGGTATTACAACAGTGCCACAATGTCTGGAGAGAGAAAAATACTATTTTAACATGGAATGATAAACTACATATGATGGTAATTATGTTTTACTTACTTTGCCCTTTTCACAACGTTAATTTTGTACTTGTCTACTGTCTTGTAATATGATGAGTGTACTGTCAGCTGTGCACTTTTCCCTCTGTTTGCTGGATTAATTAGCTGTTTTGAATGTTAGTTGCCTTTTCCTTTTCAGCAAAATACTTACATTATGATAGGGAATTGGTGTTTGAGCATGTTTTGATTACAATAGCCCAGTGGTAATTAAGATTATAGATGTTAATTTTATGTTGGTTTTAATAATAATAATAATAATAAATTTTATTTTTCAGCCGCCTATCTGTCCGGGTTAGGGACACTCTAGGCGACGAACAACAAGAATAAAAACAATACATATAGATCAACATAATCAAATTTTAAGCTAAAAAACCATTCATTAATTCAGAACATAAATTAATCTGTCCCAATCTTGTAGGCCTGCCTGAACAGCCAGGTCTTCAAGGCTCGGCGATAGCTGGACAAGGAGGGAGCATGTCTGAGATCAAAAGGGAGGGAGTTCCAGAGGGTGGGGGCCACAACAGAGAATGCCCTCTCTCTGGACCGTACCAGCCTAGCTGTTCTCACCGGTGGGACCGAGAGAAGGTCTTGCGAGGCTGATCTCGTCAGGCGGCACAATCAGTGATTCTGGAGGTATTCCTTCAGATATACTGAATAAAGATAAACAGATATACAGATAAACATGTAGGCAGGGCTTTGTTGTTTTTTATTCTATGCCTTATATTGTACAGCACCTAGGATTTTCTTTTAGGCACTTAGGAAATGATAATTATTAGTAGTATATTAGGAAAATCTTTTGTGAAGATATAATTTTATTCTAGCAAGATTTGTATTAAATAGACTGATCACATCACTGAAAAAAATGGATATAAAGATTCCAGTATTGTTTTCTCTTAGAAATATATGCTGTTTTAACTCAATTCCTAAATGATTTGATAGTGGTTTACAACCCAGCTAATACTTTCTGAACTGTCATTAATTAAAACATAAAATGCAGTAGTGAAATTAAAGCTTCCCCACTGAATTTAAATAACCCAGCACAGTTGCTCAGTCAGGGTTCAAAGCAGCAGGACCTCGACAAATGTATGCCCCTTCTCTACTCTATTGTGTAATACTGAGTGCTCTTTGTGTAGAAGGGCCCGATCCTGCTTCCTTTAGCTGGGTTTATTGCTCATAACACAGTAGGAATTGCTTGTTCCTTAACCATGCAATAACTTCCAGATGCTGAAAAATTATAGTGTAATCTTAACTGGTACTGAATTAGTGGGACAAGAATGGTAATTTGACCTCTGCTAAAATGTTCCTGTGGGGCAAACATTTGTCCATCTTTTCCATGTCTGTTCACTGTCTGATTAGCAGCAGCTTTGGCACCATCCCCCACTGCTTTGGGACTAGGGCTGCTTCTATCTGAGAAGTTGTACCATTTGCTCAGGGATCACAGAGTAAACATGATTATGTCACAACACTACACAGCCAATCAGATTTGTGTATGTGATGAAGTCAAGGACTCAATTCAGAATAAGTAGAATGTTTCCTGGGTCAGGACAGCCTTCAACAAACGCTTTTGTCCCCTTCTGCAATGTCTCCTAAAATTTGCTGTGTGGAGGAATGCCTTTTTTCCCCCACCTGATAAAAGCTTAGTGAGAAGTAGCCCCCCTTTCAACTCAGCCCTAGTTTTTATGTTTATATCAATATACATGTCTGAGAACAAACTGCATATGGATAATAACAAGAGACTGAACAGTTCTTTTTGGCTTTTATCCAGAGCATTTTGAATAGCCCAGGGGGGCAAAAAAGGGGGACTCAATTTTTATATCTATGTGTGCATTTCTGAGTGTGTTTCATAACTGAGAAATGAGTCTGGTATATAGTCCAAACACAGGAGCCCAGAATGTGAGTCATTCTAAGGCCCCTATTTACTTTAATCTGGTGCTGGGAACCAGAATAAATATTCTCACATTTGCTCTCTAGTGTTGTGCCCCCCCCACCTTATTAGTATCTTGGGTTTTTCCCCCAGTTAGCTATTTGATTTTAGAAAAGCTGTTCACACTAATTCCCTTTTAAGTGAGTTCCACCATTAAGGAAATCCTGACTATCTGTTTGAATGCTATGTCCTCTATTAATCTTCTGATTCCAGTTAATAGCCTCTTAGCTCTGTGTTTGAATTAATCTACCACTTACACAGCAGTTTGGCTGCAGACATCTGAGCCCTGGAAGTAAAGGAACAGATTCAAAGAAGCACTAGGGCTTTTGTGTCTTTAATTGACAGAAGGGAGAATTTTGGCTGGCACAGTGTCCCCCATTAAAGTGATGTGTTATTGGCTAGTTTGGCCACAACATTACCGACTTCATAAACCATGGAAACGATCCCTATCATCATCAGGACAAGGGCACATTTAAAATGAGTTGTGGACACCACCACAAAATGGTTGCCATGAGGTCTGCTCTGTCTGAAAATGGCAAGAAAACTCAGATGTTCTTTGCATCATATTTATATAGGATTTCCTGTAAACCACAATCTAATTAAAGCTTATTTTGGTGTCTGTAGACTGCTCAATAAAAATCATATTCAGGGATTGCCAGCAGCACCATGGCAAAAAAATCATGTATCCAAAACACTGTTATGGATCTTCATGATTTTTTATGGCATACCCACAAAACCACCATCAAACCACTGGATGAATCTGTCGACACAGACACAATCATGAGGCTCCTTTAGGATCTTTGTGTCAGTTTCCATTTTTTACTTCAACACTGGTACTGGAAAGCACCAGTCAGTAGAGACAAACACAATCTGTCATTTGATGGATGGTTTGAGGCAATCCCATGTAAAAAATGTATCCAAAATTCAAGAGGTGTACAAAATGTATTGTGTGTATATGTGTGAACCTTCTTGTTCTCTTGTGCTCAGTACCCCCATCTTTCTCTTACCTTCTCTTGCTCTCTCTGTCCTGACTCCCACACCACCTCACCTTCTCCCCCATCATCTGCACTGGTCCTTCCCCTTCCTCATAGGTTGCCCAGCATTTTCCCCCTCTGCTTTCCCTCCCTCCCCCCTTCCAGTCACTCTTCTTTCTTTAACACTGCCAATCTCAGTCTTGAAAAATGCATAGAACAGGGAGGAATTGGGAAAACTGAGTCTTCCTAGCTCCCCTCTCAGCTCTAAGTAGTTTTCCAGGATGTAATATCTTTAGGCGGGGGGGGGAAGGTTATCATTCTCACTGCCTTGTGGTAAAGCAGTCAGTGATGTGGATGGAGGAATGAGGAAGATTTGCAGGTGTTGGGGAGGTCTTCATGGGCACCACTGCATCCATGTGTGCTGCTTTGGAACATCAGAACTTTGGTTTATGAAACTGGGAATATGCATCAGACATGCACACTCCTGCCTCTCCCTTCCCTTCCTTTACAGCCGTTGTGCACCAACTTTGACATTGGCTAAAGTAAATCAGCTTCATATTGCATCTGATATGGGGAATTATTTTATTCTGCTTTCAGATCCTGGTTAGTAAAACAATATCAAACCACAGTTTCCTATTTTGGATGCAATGTGAAACTATCATTTGTTTTAATCAGAATCAGCTGAAGCTGGCATATGAAAAAAGAAAGGAAGGAAGGGATAGGTGAAAGAGGGGAACACAAGCCTGTTTTCACAATCTTTCTTCTCAGGTCAGTGTGAGGCTACCCCCCAAGAAAGTATTCCCGCTCCCATGGCTGCCCCAATAAATTTCATTGATTGTTTAGGGAGTGGAGGAAAAGCTGCCCAGGACAAATAACTCAGTTCTCCAAAGCCTCACTGCTGCTGCCTGCCTCCTAGTATCTGCTGCCTGAGGTGGCTGCTTCATTCTACCTAATGGTAAGGCTAGCCCTGCCCACCTTAGATACCCAACCTGTGGTCTGAGAACTTTATTGCCACAGTGACACAAGCAGAAAATGTATTTCAGAAATCTTGTCAAAATATTTACCACTGTGAGCCCTGTAACTCTAACCTCTCCTACCCCACCCCAGTCTCCTTTTTATTCTACTGCATAGTCTTCTAGTATTGCTGGGCAAACTGATTTGATCTGGTGAGTTAAGTTCATGTTTGCCTTGGTTTTTACAATTCAATAAATACACAAATACAAAGCGATTTATTTACAGTGCTTTGTTTACGCATTGCAACTGTATCAAGCTTGCCAGCAATAAGAACTTCTAGTTATTTGTTTACTGCCTTTTAAAGACCAAGCCAAATACAAAATTAATTTTCCAAATCAAATAAAAGATAACAACCAGGACACATTTCCTACGTGTCAGGCCTTAATCTCACTTTTGCATTAGTTTTTATTTTCAGTAATGCTGTTCCACATATAATTAGAAAACTGAATCCTGTTGTAAGAAAATATTTTCTGATAAATTGTACTAGCTCACAGCATACAGGGCAGAGTCCTGGGCAAGATCCCTGGTTGTATTACTTGATTTCTGAATTCCTTTGTGAGATTTATTCACTTTGTTTTGTCTTGTATCCACCATTAGTGTGATCAGAGGCAAAGGAGGGTAGACCTTTTGTATGTTTAATACATGTAAAAGAGATGTTGCCTGTTATGATACCGAGAAAAAAGCTTCACCTTTTGAAATTCTCTCTGCTAAACATTGTTTAAGGTACAAGAGTCCTGTCCTCCTCTATTGTATCTGTTCATCCTATTTACTGTCTACCTAAAGTGTCAATGAGGTGCAGGTCTACAAGCTGCCTATTGGCCCATAGTTACTCTGTCTACATGTCTACTCTGACAATACTGTTACAGGACCTAATAATGACATCTACAACATAAGGGATTCATTTACCTGCTCATCTTCCAATGTGATATATGCCACCATCTGCCAGTGACGCCCTTCTGCATTCTCCATTGGACAACCAGGCTAGGCTCTATGCAAATTAGTAAATGAACACAAATCTGACAATAGAAATGGCAATATTCACAAACCAGTGGGAGCACATTTCAGCTTTCTGGGACACTGCAACTGATCCTAAAGTGGCCATTCTTGAACAATGAAACTTCAAAGAGAGACTGCAATGTGAAATCCCTGGATTACAATACATCAAGAGGTACAGCTCTATCACCTGTGTCTTGAATCAGGATAAAGGTTTTATTACCCTATGCTAACTTTTATTACACTAAGTTTGGATCCATGCCAAACCTGATGCCACAGTTAGCCCAGGTATGCTGGAAGTCCCAGGAGCACCATCACATTTCAACCTGTGGGAGTAGTTTCAGTTGTTGCAGCCTGATGACATGGACAGGACGTTCATGGCAGTGAGGCCAACTATGATCCCTGCCCATCATGGCTGATAAAATCTAGTAGGAGCAAATTGACTGGATGGTCCAGAGAGTGGTTAATACCACACTACAGGAGGGCATTATGCCCACTGCTCCGAAAGAACCAGTGGTAAGCCCCCTCTTGAAAAGGCCCTCTCCGGATCTATATCAACTGTTTTAATATTGTTGCTTCCTCCCTGCTAAACAAGATCAACACAACACATGTCTTGTTTCTGTTATTTGGGCTGATTACAGGTGTTGCCACCACTCACCATATGCTCAGAGGCACGTTACCAAATTCTTCCAAGCTACACAGGAAGTGGATTGGACTGTGAAAGACCAACCCAAATTGTGTTTGCATTTTGACAAATTTGTAGGGCAGTAGAATATCTCAGTGACAGCCAGTGTAGCATAGTGGTTAGAGTGTTGGACTACGACCTGGGAGACCAGCATTCGAATCCCCACACAACCATGAAGCTCACTGGGTGACCTTGGGCCAGTCACTGTCTCTCAGCCTCAGAAGAAGGCAATGGTAAACCACCTCTGAATACCGCTTACCATGAAAATCCTATTGATAGGGTCGCCATAAGTTGGACTCAACTTCAAGGCAGTCCATTTCATTTTCATTTTTCACAATACCTCAGAAAGGAGGCCAGGTCTCCTGTTTCCTGGTGCATTCACTATAGCTGCCCAATTTCCCTGCTTTTTAAAGTTTGATAGAAATATCTGTTGGCTATAGGTACATTCTTAAACCGCAAGGTTTTTTGCCTATTAGTGAATTATTATCATCACTGTCTGTACTTTCTGCATTTAATTTCTCTCTGACCTCACCATTTAACAATTCCCCCTCAACCAAGTGTGTATATGCCTGTAACTCAGGATAACACTTCATGCATCTGTAACATATAAGCTTATGCCATAATAAATTTGTTAGTCTTTAAGCTGCCACAAAGCATATATCTGTATGTTTGGGACTCGGTCTAGCACAGAATCAAAACTTTTGACTTGGAATGCCAATGTACATAAGTGTGGATATGGCTCATGCTCTGGAGAGTTTAGGATTCAGATGTTTTAAGGTCTGACTGCAGTGAATGTGTGAATGCTAAGCTTGTTATAAAATCTGTCTCATACAAATGTTCTGTTTCACAGATAATAAACTGAAGAAATAGAGAGTGTGTGAGGTAGGACATACAAGAAATCTATAGGTAAGCTGGAAATCTAGGAAATGGAGTTTTAGACCCTTCGGAGGTCCACTGTGAATTTGTTTGCAAGGCACTTTGAGGGTAAAGTTGCTCACCTCCATAGCAGTCTTGATGCCCCATCCACATCTACTGTAATCCCCAATGAGGTGTCCAGTGCAACGTCTGCTGCAACTTCTTCGGAATGGTTTCAGTTGATGTGGCTTGATGACATGGACAAGGTGCTTGCAATGCTGCTGCCAGCAATGTGTTCTTTCAACCCTTGCCCTTCTTGGCTTATTAAAGCTTGCCGAGGGGGTTTGACTGAATGGATCCAGGGTGTGGTCAACACAGCATTGTGGGAGTGGTTCCAGCCGCCCTGAAACAGGCGGTGATCTGACTGCTCCTGAAAAAACCCATCCTGGACCCATTGGTCTGTGACAATTACCAAACGGTAGCAAATACCCCCTTCTTAGGGAAGGTGAATGAGAGGGTTGTGGCGCAGCAATTGCAAGTACTCTTGGATGAAAGAGATTATTTTGACCCATCCCAGTCTGGGTTCAGGCCTGGTTATGGGACTGAATTGGCCTTGGTTGCCCTGATGGATGACCTTTATCAGGAGAAGGACAGGGGGAGTGCAACCCTGTTACTCTTACTTGATCTCTCAGCGGCTTTTGATACCATTGACCATGGTATCCTTCTGAGCCGACTTGGTGAGATGGGTATTGGAGACACTGTTTTGCAGTGGTTCCGATCCTATCTCCAAGATTGTTTTCAGAGAATAGCATTCGGTGATTGTCTTTCAGCCCCCTGGCAGTTGTGCTATGGGGTTTCACAGGGTACCATCTTGTACCCCATGCTGTTTAACATCTATATGGAGCCCTTGGGAGCGGTCATCAGGAGATTTGGGGTGAGGTGTCAGCAGTATGCTGATGATACCCAGCTCTATTTCTTTGTAACATCTGAATTGGGAGAGGCCATGCAAGCCCTGGACCGCTGCCGGGACTCGGTGGTGGGCTGGATGAGGGCCAAGTCTGAATCCTAGCCAGATGGAGGTGCTATGGGTTGGTGGTTCCCGTGTTTGGATAATTGGTCAGTTGCCTGCTTTGGATGGGGTTGTACTCCCTCTGAAAGAGCAGGTCCATACTCTGGGGGTGCTCCTGGATCCATCTTTGTCACTAGAGGCCCAGGTGACCTCAGTGTCTAGGAGTGCCTTTCACCAGCTTCGGCTAATAAGACAGCTGCAGCTGTTTCTGGACCAGGATAGCTTGACCACTGTTGTCCACACACTGGTAACCTCTAGGCTTGATTACTGTAATGCGCTCTATGTGGGGCTGTGTGACATCCTTCCCCAGCACCACCTGTGAAGCTCTCACTTGTGGCTACTAGCAGACAGAAACATCAGGTTTTCTTCTTACCCTTTACAGCTCTAGCACAGTTCTCAATAGATCCCCCTGCTAGGCCTTACTACCCAACACTCTGTATCTCTTATAACCTTTAGACTGTGCCTTAGTCTCTGCCAGGTTATCTTGATACCTTGTGGCTATGGGTATAGGTAATTCCCAAGCCCCCCTGCAGCCCCTTGACTCTGAAGCTTACAGTCCTGGGTTTCTCTGTGGTACTGGATACAATATCTTTTCCTCCGATCCGCCGCTACCACCATTCGATACGATTACTTTTCAGTCTCGGTTACTTTGCTATTCCCCCTGGTATGTGTATCCCAGCTGAAGGAATCAGGTTTTTATTTAACCAAGAAATATTTATTAAGAATTAGAAATAACAAGATTACTTAATGTACTTGACCTTACTAATTGCCTCAGAACTCCGACTCACTCTCAACAACAACAACCTCCAAACACCACCAAAACCTCTCTTTCACCTCTCTCAACCTCCAACATCCACCACCCTGATTCAACTGTCATTCTTCCATTTATACTCCCAGCCATTCAAACGCTCCAGCATTCTACTGCTCATGTACTCCCCCTCCTCTTTCACTCCACTTACCATATATCTTCTATATAACCAGCACTTACCATATTTACAATACAAGCAGGAACATCACATTCTGCCCTTGAGGTTGGTCCGGAAGCTGAAGCTGGTGCAAAACGAGGTGGCGAGACTGCTCACTGGGGCAGGGTATCGCTAACATATCACCCCGCTGCTGAAAGAATTGCACTGGCTGCCCATTTGCTACTGGGCCAAGTTCAAGATTCTAGTCCTGGTGTACAAAGCCCTATACAGCTTGGGACTAGGATACCTGAAATACCGTCTTATCCTTTATATACCCAGTCGATCACTGCGTTCTGCAGGTGAGGACCTCCTGCAGACCATGTTATCAGAAGGTCCATTCCGCACAACATAGGAAATGAACCTTTAGTGGGGCGGCACCTACCCTGTGGAATTCCCTCCCATTAAATATTACGGACGCCATCTCTGTTATCTTTTTGGAGCCTATTGAAGACCTTCCTCTTTCAACAAGGCTTTTAAGTTGAGACCTTATCCCAGTCTCCGTCTGTGTTGGAATTGCTTTTTAATATGTTTTTAAACCTTTTTTTAAAAAATGATTTTTTTAACCTTTTATAAAAAAGATGTCTTGGAAGCTTTTTAAAAAAATGTTTTTAAGGATGTTTTGTTTTAGTGTATTTTATGGTGTTTTGAAGTGTTTTTAGTGCTTTTGTTTGCCACCCTGGGCTCCTGCTGGGAGGAAGGGCAGGATATCAATCAATCAATCAATAAAATCTATGGTTAGGCTGGAATATAAACCACGGCAACATCTTTATATTACTTGTTGGCCCAGGATATCATCACACTGAGTATATGCCCATAAATGTATCTCAGGAAGGCTGAAAATAAATGAGATCTCTCACCTAATAGGACTAATTGTTCCATTTACCTAACCTATAGCCAAACCTGTAACATGACCCGAACTCTTACCTTAGGCTTCTTCTAAAGCAATTCTAGGTCTACAATATTATTTTTAAAATATGTATTTAACATATTTTTAGACACCAAGACAGTATATTCCACTGGTTAGAAAAGCAGAGCTATAGTAACTCATGTTGTTGTTGTTATGTGCCTCCAAGTCGACTATGACTTATGGCGACCCTATGAATCAGTGGACTCCTAGATCATCTGTCGTGAACTGCCCTGTTCAGATCTTGTAAGTTCAGGTCTGTGGCTTCCTTTATGGAATCAATCCATCTCTTCTTTGGCCTTCCTCTTTTTCTGCTCCCTTCTGTTTTTCCCAGCATTATTGTCTTTTCTAGTGAATACAGTATACTGATTTTAAATCCATGAACAGAATATGTCATTATAGAAATCCCCCTACACCAAAGCCTTGATTTCTATTTTTGAATATGAGCAGGAAAGCGGTGTGCATTATTATGTTGGTTTTAAAGCTACTACCTCTTCTAACTATCTTTAGTCACTTTCCAATCTTACTGAAATTATCTAATGAGAGATGAGTTAGGATGCTCTGACTTCTCATCGTTCCACCAGCTCTCTGAGCAAATTATCTTTAGTTCACTGACATTCTAATTTGCCAGAGCGAGACATGGAAGTTTCTGATCTATAATATTTATCTTGCTTGGCTACAATTATTCCTGCCTCCATTTCAACTATCCGCTGCTGTACAACATAAATGAGGAAATGCAATTCAATTTGTTCTGAGATTATACCAGGTGTGCTGTCTTATTTAAAGGCACTCCTGTAAGGCATTCGTTCATTCCCAACACTGTTAATTTTAACCAGCAACATATAACAGAACTGACAAGAGTCAACTGGACAGCTGAGAGGAGTGGAAATGAAGTATGAAATAAAAGTCTGACAGATTGCTGGGGAAAATTGTCTCATTCACTTGAACAGCATTTGCTGTAGAAGGGATGATTCGGACAATGATTTGGGGAGTGACTGCAGGTGTGGAAAACCTATGCCAGATTTGGTGATCTTTGCAACTTTGCTGAGAGTGACTGAGCAGGAACTGCCATGAATGACTGATTGGTCATGAGAAAATTACATTGACATGTTAGTCATGACATACACTTTCCATTCGTATGTGCTAAGACATCTATGTTTAAGAAGTAACACATGCCAAACATTTCCAAAGAATCCAAGAGTGGGAATTTACCATGCCTAGAAGAAACACTTCACATTTGTGTCCATAGTTTTCAAAATATAAGATGGGACTGATAAGAAAGTATGAAACCTAAGAAAAGCCTGCTGGATCAGACCAAAGGGCGACCTAGCCCTGTGTGCCCTACAATGGCCAGCTGGATGCCTATGGGAAGCCCAAAAGCATGGAATGAAGGCAATTTCCTGCTGTTGTACCCCAGTGACTGGCATTTAATCCTGGACATGCTATATAAGCATCATGATAGCAGCCATTGATAGCCTTATCCTCTAAATTTGTCTGTTCCACCTGTAAAGCTAAGTTGGTGGCCATCACCTTTTCTTGTGGAAGCAAATCCCAACATTTAGTTGTGCGCTGTATGAATAAGCACTTCCTTTTGTAACTTCACAGGACAAGGCCAGGATTCTCTATCATCTTCCAACCTGCATTTAACTATTTAGTTAGGAGTGAAGTTTATCAGTGGAGTGCTAGAAGGAGTTATGTTTGTGCTGCATAGTTATGTTCAAGCTTGTTCTGCTGGAGAGCTGAGTAGTATTTCTAAGCTTTTATCACCTTGCATAAGATAAATTGATTTGATGTATGGTTAATTAGGAAGAAGGTGAAGAATCAATGTTTGTATATTAGGAACTATTTTTTATATCTGAATTTTTATTGCAGGGCTATGTCCTTCAAGCTGCAATTTGTTACTTTGTTTTTCTACTGTCACATTAAGACTAAAGCTGTTTGTAACTCTGTAACTCTGAAGTACCCAATGCCTTGGTAGATTATAGAAGGGTTAGGGAGCCTGTGGCCCTCCAGATATTGGTGTTGGGAGTAAATCACCAATGTATGTTACACATGACCTGAACCAGTGGGAAAGGGGGGCAATGGACAGAAAGGCAGTCTATTATTCCCTCTGCTGATTTGTCCTCTAAAATGTTAAATGTTTGTAGGCTTTGCTCCTCCCCTCCCTCCTTTCTCTTCCTGTCTTTATTCTCAGTTACTTAGTAATGGCTCCCTGAGTACAAGCTGCATGGCTGTTTCACTGTGCACGCGCAAACGCACACACACACACTAACTAACTAACTAACTAACTAACCGTTGGACTGCAGCACACGTTACCAAAGTAATCTATGAATTAGAGCAGGTCACTGCCACAATGTGTAGGGAGCAAATAAAACCTGGGGCTGCTGAACTGGAGTTTGCAGGTAGATATTGTTAAACGTTTTTTTAAGCTTGAATGGAGACATAGTTTCAGGATCCTGTGATGAAGGTAGAAAATAGGTACACTTTATGTTGAAAATCCTGGGTTGTAAATCCAGTACCATGGGGGGAAATTGAAGCTAAATTGAGGATTATGCTTGAGGATGCTTATAAAAAAATATTTCCTTACATCTCTTTGTCTTATATGGGGTGTTCAGATCTTAAATTATCTTGTGACATTTTCTGGAGCATATCAGAACGAGAGTTAGAACAGAACAAGCAACATTCTATTCTGTGAGCTGCTGGCCCAGACCCTCCTCTAAAAGAGAAAATGAGAGAGCAATTTCCCAGGAAACCCTCAGATCTGTAGTTTGAGAGATGTCTGCCTTCTTATGTGACATGCTCTCTCAAGAACTATACATCCCAGAGTTCCTTACCGCCTGCTGGCATTTCCTGTGCAGATATAAGAGAAGCCAATGGGTTATGGCAGTTGACTGGGAGGAGAGAGGGACAAGCACCATAATAATCAGGGAGCCTGAGATCTCGGACTGGAAAAGAGGCATGCAGATGGGATTTACATAGGACATTATTGATACCCTGACCCATCCCATATCTTAGTGTATAAATACTACAGTCATAATAGCGCTGGGACACATCCCACTCACCCCTCAAGGTGTTTTTGGTATCTAACTCTTACTTTTATTTATTTATTTATTTAAAATATTTTTATCCCGCCCTTCTACCCTATAATAGGGCACTCAGGGCGGCTTACAAAAATAAAATCAAACATGTACATAATAAAATTGTAAACAGTAAAATCACAAAAACATTAAAATACATAAAATACAATTAAAATACATAAAATACAACACACACACACACACATATACATATATGTAGGGATTGGTACTAAAGGGACTACAAAGGTAAAATTTAATGTAGAAGGCATAAAATCAGTGTCAGGCTCTACCTTCAGTCCCTCCCAAAGGCTCTCCAGAACAAGATCGTTTTCAGAAGTCTCCGGAAAACCAACAGGGAGGGAGCAGAGCGAACTTCTTGGGGTAGAGTATTCCAAAGCTTGGGGGCCACAGCTGAAAAAGCTTTCTCCCGCGTACCTGTCAGTCTAACATCTTTCACTCCAGGCATGCAGAGGAGACCAGAGGCAGATGATCTTAAATCCTGGGCAGGTACATATGGGCGTAAGCGGTCCCTCAGGTACATTGGTCCAAGGCCGTTTAGGGCTTTAAAGGTCAGAACCAGCAGTTTGAATTGGGCCCGGAAACAAACTGGGAGCCAGTGGAGTCAATAAGGCACAGGGGTAAAACTTTTTCCACAGCTAGAGCAAATTTTGCCACCTGAATAGTTATAAATATATCATTGCCCGCTATCTGTTCCAGGGGAGTTCTATTTGACAAGGAGCAAAGGATGTAGGAAAGAAATTTTAACCTTGGGGACTTATATAGGGGACAGCTTAGTAGATAATGTCCTCAACTTCACCACATTGACTGATGAGGAGGAGGAGAAGAAGGAGGAGGAGAAGGAGGAGGAGGTAGGTTTGGGGGGGGGAACTAGCTTTCTGTTGCATTTTCCTACTGTGTGTTTAAGATACCAAATGAATATCTTGTTCACATCCAAAGTGATCTTGTAACTTAGGTTGATGTTATTTCTGCTTACAGATGGGAAAAATGGTTATCAAGGTGGAGAGATACTGCTGTGCAGTAATTGTTTGTTGTGTGAAGTGAATCCATGAAATTCCTAAGATCTGGACTCTGGTAATCCAGGAGCAGACATCATAGTAGATGGTGCTGCAGAGCTGCCCTCCCAATATTGGTTTCGCTGCCACTTATCTGATTGGTGCAGGGGCAGGGCAGCATAGTGGTGAGGTCAGGTGCAGGTGCACTGGCTGAGTCAGTCCTGTGCTCCCAGCAGTCTACAACGGTGGTAGTGGGAGGGTGGCATCGCTCCACCATGTTAGGCACTCCTGTCTAATTCCAAACCAATGGCTCATATAGAAATGATGCAATTTTGGTTATATTGAAAGCAAATACTCCCATGCATTGAAATGCAACAAAGAATGACAACTTTTTCCTTTTTGCAATCTGCACTACTGGTCTGTCTCTGAAACCTTTGAGTATTTGACTTTCTTATTTTGTTGCCTTAGCACAAGCTTGGAAAGACAATAATAAATTTGAGCAAACCCCTGTTGTTATTGTCCTTCAAAGAAAGAACCCTCACAGCAACCTTTCTATTGATCCCTGGGTTCAGCAAAAACCTGTTTTTACAAAGCCTCATTTCTGGGGCTTAATCGAACTAATAGGAATCCTTTATGGGAGGAAAACAAACTCCCCCAGGAATAAATGTGCAAAAGCACTAGGGATCGAAAACAGAATGCAGCAATGAACTGTAAATACTAGATTCTCTCTCTCTCTCTCTCTCTCTCTGAGACATCAAACCTCATGGGATTTGCTTCAACTGACAATCAGTTGCTTCCCTTATGTTCAGTTACAGTTAGTGTGCCATAGGCTATTTCTGTGGCTGGATCTGGAAAGGTTTCACAAGGCATCCACAGCTCCCTCTTTGACCACTGCTTTTTCTTTAAGGAAAAATGCTACATGGTCTACTGAAAGAGAAACTATTTACTGGCAGCCTATCATCACTGAGCCACAAGCTAGCCCAAGGGAGTAGTTCACATATGCTCTGTCTGTCACCATCCACATTTTACAGTTGCAAGTGTAATATTGTGGCAACTGGTAGATTTTAGATCACTCCCTAGTTTATTTTATTAGCACAGCAGCCCTAAAGGTTGCTTGTTTAGACCTATTACTCTGTTCATTTATTTCTTTATATAGAAATGTCTATCCTACATGCCTGCCTGATGTAGAGAGCTCACAATTTAAAATAATATTATAAAATTATAATAAAATTACAATAAAACACAACATTAAAAATAAAACAAAGGCAGAGATTGCTGATAAAACATGACCTTTACAGCAGGCAAAAGCCGGTCAGAATTTAAAATGTATTCTTTATTTATATAAATATTAATCCATCAGTGACATGTGTTGCAAACTACAAGTATTCATGAATTTTGCTGTCAATGTTGTATGCTCCTAGAATCAGCATTACTTCTTTTACAAAGAAAGGCTATGCAGCATTCATAACAAGGCATTATTGAATCACTGTACATAACCATTGGTAGAAAAATTTCAAAAACTTGTGTTTAAGACCATGTTTTCCAAAATACAGTACTGGCAGCTGATACCCTTGAAGAAGTGTCTTAGAAGGTATCTCATTTCTACATCAGTTCAGAAGATTTGAAATATGGAAGTTATATTGCTTCTTCTTTGATTTGCTAATTCCCCTTCTAAGGCATCACAGAACTTCGTGTCACATAAAGAAACTGCTGCTAGGATGGCTTAGAGAGATCCTCATACAGCAATGGGTAGAACAAGAGAAAAAGAGCACAGGCTTTAAGATGGAAGAATGCTGAAGCAAAGGAAAAATCACTACAAATATTGCCCTCTGTTATGCTCTAATTCTAAAAAACAGCAACCCTCCAGAGCTCTAACCTTAGGGTTATAGCCAATTACTTTTTTCTCAGAGTAGAGACACTGAAATTATTGGACCCAAGTTAGTCATGTCCATTAATTTCATTGGGTCTACTCTGAGTATGACTGACATTGGACGCTCCTACTGGTTAAGCCAGTGGTCCAGAAAGTCAATTGTTCTGTCTCCCAAGAAGGCCAGACTTGGATGCATCAAGACATTTGTAAGAAGCTCAGGACATAACAAGAGCACTTCATTTTTCTGTTGTCCACTCCCATTTTTCATCATGGGACCTAACCACTTCTCAAGGTAATGTGTAGTTCATGCCAGGTGGTTTTTTTTAAAAAAAAAATCCATGCTTTATCCTTCCTGCAATTGCTAGTACAAAGGGAAAAATTAATCCAGCTGAAATATTTACAAGTACAAAATCTTAAAAGTGTAATTAATCCTATACACAGCATAGATCTCAATGGATATAACAAGAGGTTTATCTTTCAGCATCATCGTCTGAACAAGTTATGTTGTCTTTGGTTATCCAGTGAAAACTCAAAAGTACAAAATGATGCATATTCTCCCATGCCTATGAATAAAGCACCATAGATCAAAGGTACTTAACACGTAGAAATGGAAATTCAAAGTATCAGCAGAGACACAATTTCTCTGTAGAGCATGAATAAAGCCTCTAAGGCCTTATTCAATATCCAGTAGCCACCACAGTATAATTCAGAGGCTGTCATGCCTCACCATATCCCAAGGTTCTGACTTGCAAGACAGTCAACAGCAATAACATGCAGCAGCATCATTATGGTTAAGCAAGGATGGAAGATTGTTGCAAACGGCATTTGTTTTCTGTCTGTAACAGGGATAGTTTCTTCCCAAATGTTTGCCTTGAGGGTGGGTGGATAAAGCTCACCTCCAATACAAAAATTCAACACTGAAACCTATGAAATGTATGGCAGGCAAATCAAGTGAATCAATGTAGACAGCTATGACTCCTGGCATTTTCATAAGAGACTCGGCAAACAGAAAGAGACTATGGCAGATGGAGACAATCTAAGTGCTAACCGAACATAAAAGGCCAGTCTATGTGAACAGGTTTGCACAGTTCACAATTGTATTTGGATTGAGAATGTGGACAAAACAACAGCCAAGAGTTTTATGGATGGCATGAAGAAAATAGTAATCTGGCTGCAATCCTAGCAATTCTCCACTGAGAAACTAGCAGAGACAAATCAAAGCTGTTCTGAAAGCCAAGAAAGCAATGAAGAGGGACTAACTCTAGCTATCACACATAATACAGGGATTTCCCATACTGCAATCATAGCTGTGGTTAGAAAGAATCTTCATATATCTGCTGCTACCTTTGTAGTGAAAAACCAAGACAGGGCATTTAAATAGACATCCAGTTTAGTTCTTTCAATTTGGCACTTGAAGCCCTCTTGGCAATGACAGTAGAAAAGTAAAGGACAGAATTTGTCATGAAAGCAAAATAATGTTCTTGTGTTATATGTTGGCAAAACAACATACTAGAGTTTAAATGTAGATTTCCATACAAGATCTCACTAAGCATTACTAGAAGATTAAAACAGGAAAAGAGAACATCTTCATATACTGTTGGCAATCTGGTAAAGTACATTTTAAGTCAGGTTCTGCAGGGAAGGTAGTAATGATCTGTACCACTGACCAATTGAGGCAGACAGAGTTGGACAAGTCTGTCAATTTCAGTTTCTCATTTCCCCTAGTCTTTTAAGTTCAGTTTGCCACATCAGTTTGCATTTTAAAAATGTCAGATTTTAGTATGCATTTCTCCTAATGTACATTTTAGCAATCAATTTCCCCTAATATAATGCATTTTAATGTTATTTTCACTGATACTTACATTTAATGTACACTTTCCCATTTTGGTATATTTTAATTGATGCACTGCATCACAAAATAAGTGTGCATTTTGAAGATTAGCTGTGTTTTGGTTTGTGTGTTGTTTCAGGAAGCATGAATGAGACAGATTCACATTAAATTCACCAAATTCGTTGCATTCTACTTATTAGAAACTGTTCCAAATCTAAGTTGCAGTATGAGAAATCACTCTTAAGCTGTTTTTGGCTCCATGGGCATTGTGTGTACAAGCCTCAGGATTGAACAGAATAATATAAACAAATGTTGTCAAATATGAACTGGCTACAACTACTGTACAAACACTCAAGCAGTTGTTCACCTGCACAGTTTGGAAATCAAATAAACACCATTCTCTGGAACTCATGAAAGATTAACCAGTAGCTATCAATGTTATTAAACTCCTATTAAGATCAATTATCAATTTGTCTCTCTGTGTGTCTATATATCTATATCTATCTATCTTCCCTAACACATAAAAATGTAAGAAGTCACACTGCAGATAGTCACGCTGCAGTTTGCTTCACCACAGACAGGTGGTGCTGTGAACTACAACAGGTATGCCTCAGCATTCCATGGTTGGGCCAGACACAGCTGAGGAACAAGTGAGCGAGGAGGCTGAGCAAGGCAGCCAGCCATGAGGTGCACGAGTAAGCCAGATGGGCCAGTGGGAATGTGAGTGAGTGACTGAGGAGTGTGGGCAGGCATCAGATGAGTGAGGCAGAGGCAGCCATGTGGCAGCACTTGACAGCAATCGATTTAGCAAAGGGGGTGGGTGTACCTGGGGTTGCTGTTCCTGGGGTTAGGTGGTAGGGTTGGTGCACAAAGCATGCAGAGGCAGCAGTTCTCTCTCTGTGTGTATGTAAGTTATGTGCTTTCAAGTCGATTTTGACTTATGGCTACCCTATGAATCAGCAACCTCCAATAGCATCTGTTATAAACCACCCTGTTCAGATCTTGTAAGTTCAGGTCTGTGGCTTCCTTTATGGAATCAACCCACCTCATTTGGCCTTCCTCTTTTTCTACTCCCTTCTGTTTTCCCCAGCATTATTGTCTTTTCTAGAGAATCATGTCTTCTCATTATGCTTCCAAAGTATGATAACCTCAGTTTCATCATTTTAGCTTCTAATGATAGTTCCGGTTTAATTGTTCTAACACCCAATTATTTGTCTTTTTCGCAGTCCACGGTATCTGCAAAGCTCTCCTGCCACACCACATTTCAAATTACTTGATTTTTCTCTTACCCGCTTTTTCATTGTCTAACTTTCACATCCATACATAGAGATAGAGAATACCATGGTCTGAATGATCCTGACTTTAGTATTCAGTGATACATCTTTGTATTTGAGGCCTTTTTCTAGTTCTCTTATAGCTGCCCTCCCCAGTCCTGGCCTTCTTCTGATTTCTTGACTGTTGTCTCCCTTTTAGTTAACGACTATGCCAAGGTATTGATAATCCTTGACAAGTTCAATGTCCTCATTGTCATATATATATACTTTTGTGCTGGCCAACTCCAATCCTATTGTGTCTGCAGCACTCATGTCAGCAGACTATTATTTTGTGCTACCTAGATAACAAGCTGAAAATTCAAATCTCTGGGGAAAATTCAAAACTCGGGGGAAAAAGAAGCCAACTTTTTGTAGAAATACACTGCAGCAAATAAAGCACAGATGCATCTGCCATCTCTGTACACCGCCCAGAGAGCCTTTTTGGCTTAGGGCGGTATATAAATTAAATAAAATAATAAAATAAAATAAAAGTAAGGAGAGCCTGAGCAAAACCACACAGCCCTGGCTACCATGCCTGTGCTGGTATCTGTCTCATAACATAAAAGCAGAGGAATGAGGTCAGTCCCAGAAATTACAAGTGTCTACTTCAATGGCTGGGAAGTGGTTTCCACAGAAGCCACCTCAAATCCAATAAGCCTTTCTGAAACTTTGATTATAAGCAAAATTATAACTCCATTACCTTAATCACTGTGGGGAGGGGAAATAAGCCAAACTGTGCACCAGGCAACGCTAATTGGAAATTAGAAGACAAAGGGATAGCATATGGCTACTCACGTAGGTGCAAAATACTTTCTAATTCTAAATTAAATTAAAAGAGGGGAGGAAACCAACAGAGATATTGCCATTGCACTGAGGTACTGGGAATTCTCAACCCTGGGAGAAAAAAGCTGTCATATTATCACTACAGTGCTATCTAGGGTTGCCAACATTTTGCTGGCACTGCTCCTGTGCCTTTAACAGCAGCCTGACAAATAGAATTTAAGCAGATGCTGCTTTCCCCATCATTTTTTTATGCCAGGAAAAACCTCAGTGCCTACATTTCCACATGTCAGGCTGCTGTTAAAGGCACAGAAGCAGGGTCACACACACAATGGGCAACCTTGCTGCTGCTATTTAATATTAATTTAACACTGATAGCAAAACTCTGATATTGTTTCAGCAACCATTAAACTGAGACTAAGCGCTATATAGAAACAGAAGCCCACTCCATCAGTCTTCCACTATGACAAATTGGGGCGACTCTGGTCTCACTGGGGCTTCTGTGATGGAGTCCTTTGAGGCCAACAACACTGCATCCTTGGGCCAGAGGGAGCACTTGCACCACAGGCTTCTCTGGTAGAAGCACTGCATGCCATTCACTTTCTGCTTCAGAGTTCTCACCCTCATCCCCGAAGAAGGGGGATGGGAATCCAACTCCAGCCAGGTTCATGTGTACCTTTTATATGTACACAAAGCAGAAGTTCTTAATGGCCACTGGCTCTTTTGATTATCTGAATTTCTCTTCTGATAATCTTCTACTGCAGTTGTGAGTAGATAACAGAAAGAGAGAAAGAAGTTATGTTGCATGGTAGGTCTACAAAATATTTCTAGCACTCTGGATTTTATCAGTGGTGCAATTCTATGCATGTTAACTCAGAAGGCAGTAGTCAGTAAAACCTCTTCCCACCCCTCCACACAGGCAAACGTTTACACAGCACTTGATGTGCAAAACTCATGTGTCCCAGGCTATGGTCTGAAGGCACATGAGGTCAGCACCCTGCTGAAACTACCTTGGGTTTCTATCATGAAAAGAAAGGTGGGGTATAAATGTAATAATAAATAAATAAAACTTATTACTCATAATTGCTTTGACTGGAGCAAAATCTTCTCACCTGTTCAGACAGTGAGCAGTTTGGTGCCAATTTAAATAATCCATTTCCCTATTCACTCCCAAATATCATATTTCCTCTCCCCACCTCTCACTCCCACAACAATCTGGATTAATCTAAATAAAATTAAATGAAGTTTTACACTGGTTATTAATTTACCACCACTACGGGAAGTTTACATGGCTAGAAATGAATATGAATGTCTCCATGTAGTTAAAGGCTATTGGAACCCAAACCACAAGCACTCCAGATCTGCACATCATGGAGCCCTTCTCCTGATAAATCCTGTTTTGCTTTGTTTTAAATTACATTCACATAAATAAACCACTAAATAAACGCTGAATCTTGATGAAGCAAAACTGAGATTATTAGCAGGCTAATCGTTAAGCATGCCTGTAGGGTAGCAGGCTGCCTCCATTCAAAACTTCATTATCTTTGCAAATTCTGTTTACTAAGTAAATGAGATGACCTATTTATTTAAGGTATACATTTAATTAGGAGGGTGATTTATTTATTCAGGTCTCATCAGTAACATCCTTCATCAATGTAGTTGCACTCTTGGAAATGTAAAGAAGGGATAATAACCACACTTTGCAGGTACCAGATTATGATGCCTCTTGACACTTTTTTGCAGCTACGTCAACCATCTACCCCAAATTACAACATTTCTTGGGCTTCAGCTGAATCAGGTGTCTTCTTCAGGTTCGGTTTGCATCTTTTCAATTCTGCCTCAAAAGATGCAAAGTAACAGCAAGATTCCTCTGAACAAGATGCACTTGATAATATGTATAATTCCTTTGCTCCACACAAGTGGGTTTGAAGGACTAACTTCTGTGTCTTCACATTCCATGCAAGGGGACCTCAAACTAACCCCTTTACATTGTACATGCCTCTCCTGACTGCTTCCTGATAGTGATGGTAGGGCAGTAGATAATATATTTAAGACAGGCAGTAGGTGGATCAGCAAGCAGATACAAAACTAAAGCCAAATGGGAGATACCTTAAATGATTGTTCAAGCACTAGCTAGAAGCCTACTGAGGTTGGAATATTGCTGCAGAAAGGTGCATAGCCCCTCTTTCTTGATAAGATTAGCTCCCGGATTAAAGGAATTATAACTCTGTTTCTGAGATTGCATGTTGACAACCAGGGCAAAGCCTCTGGCCTATCTACTACTGAGATGGGCATAGTGGTGAAAACACGATGGCATGCTTTGAAGGTTTCTAGAAAGGACTTAGTGATGAAAGGACAAGTGCTCCCATCTTTACTGTGAGATAAGACAGGCTGAGAGATGCTGCTTTTTAAGGAACCAGCAACTCTCACAACCTGCATTAGTTAGACACCCTAAATCTAGGCACATGGGAAACCAGATCTGTAGCAGTTGTTTGTGGAGATGGAGGCTGACTTTTGTAAGCTTCCTTTAACTCCCCTCAGGTAATGGCAAGAATAATAAAATACAATAAAAACAAAGCATAATGCATCATAAAACAAAAACTAAAAAGCAATAGCTAAAAACCAAAACTAAAGCCACTTTTAAATGCCTGGGCAAATAAGACAGCTTTTCTATGGCACTGCAAAGATTGTAATTTCTGCAATAGTTGAATCTCTCCAGGGAGAGTAGTGAAGACAGCAAGCAGAGTTCTTGAGGGCAAACAGAGATTAAAGGCATATTAAAGCCAGCCCATTCTTATTTTGTGTTCCAAGAGGGGTGATGACTGATGGGTGGGGGACAAATCAAAAGGTGACTAACAGCAGGCATATACACTGAACACCTGGATGGGGTATGCACATTATACTTCCCCTCTAAACAAGGTACAGGAATAATAAATCAAAATGAGGTGTGGGTTGAAACAGGCCAGAACTTTATTTATTACAACAGGTAAATGGATTGGCAAGGCATTGGGTGAAGGATCTGCAACCCTTCAAACAACATTCCCATTGTTTGATAACCATCTCTGCTGAGGAGTGCCTTTGGGAGTTGACTAGCGCAAAAGGACCCAGTGTAGTTTACAGGGTCTGCTCCAGGAATGCCAGGGCCCTTGGGCATCAGCTTGCCCTGGGCCCCGGTGTGTGTGTGCATGCGTGCACGCACATGCACATACGCACGCACACACATGCCCCCCACCCCCCACCTACCTGTCTGCTGTCTTTTACCATTGCCCTTAACGAAGATGGCGGACACTGTTTCCCTAAGGGGATGATGCCTCCGCCGCTATCTTTGTTGATGGCACGCATGCGTGCTACGCGCTTGCATCTCTGCCATCAAGTAAGATGGCGGCAGGGGCTTCAGTACCTTAGGGAAACCGTGGCCACCATCTTCATTAAGGGCAATGGTAAAAGACAGCAGACAGGTAGGTGGGGGGCATGGGGGGCTGCGGATCACGGAAGGGGAGTGGAGGGGCGGCTGAGGGGCCTCCTATAGCTCCAGGGGCCGCCAGGCCAGTGCCCCACCTGGCTGCCCTTTAGAACCGGCCCTGGTAGTTTATGCCAGGCATCTGGAGTCCTGCCGACAACCAGAGGTGTATGCCTTCAAATCTGCCCCCTCCATGAGATCTCAGGAGGACTCATGAGAACAATTGACCCCTCCCAAGATCAGGCAGGAGCTGGTTCCTCCCTTATTGTGAGCAGGTGCATGACCTGACAATTGGTCCCGGTGCACAGTTGCGCCCAGAACTTCATTTAGCATAGGCCATTCACAGGAATTAGGGAAAGAGAGATGAATTGGAAAGGATCTCCTCTTGAGTTTCTGTCAGATGGGAGTAATTAAGAGGGAACACCTTCTGTATTCAGGCAAGTGTCTACATGTTTTGTTCACTTTGGTATCATGCAGGGAGGTCTTTGGGCTGAGTTGAGAATTTTTTTAATGGACAGAACAGTTGGCATTCAGCTTTCAATTACGGAGCTGTTGGTTTCCTAAGATGTCTGCTGAGAGACATTCCCTGGGATGGGAGCTGAAGAAAGTACAATCTCAGAGAGAAGGTGGTTGTCTCTTTAATCCTGAAACCTGAGATGGCCTTAAAAAGTGATTAGCCGAATTCATGTGGGACAAGGATACTATTCATGAATACAAGGTGCTGGGGAACAACAGCAGGAGATGGCTATTGTCCTGTTTGGCTACTGTGAGAAACAAGACGCTAGACTAGGCCTTTGGTCTGATCTAGTAGGGCTCTCCTCGTGTTCTTATATGCAAGTTTTCAGATGAGAAAGTTGTGAAGCAACTGCTTCTGAGATTTTCCAGGGAGAAGATCTCAGTCAATGGCAGAACCCTTGGTTTCTGAGTACAGTATAGTTCTGAATCTGGGTCTAGGGCCATGGCACCACATTCAGCTTTCCTACCCTTCTACGATTTCCTCCCCCTGCATTACTCTTTATTATTCTGCTACTTTTCACCTGCTAGCTGATAGTTAATAATGTTGGCTTTTCAATCTCCCCAGACATACCTAATAATTTTCTTGGGGTTTTTCAAGCCAACCATTCCCCCTTCTGGTGGTAATTTCCCCCTTTTTATCATTAGATTGCAACATCTACATTAGTCTTTCCTAAATCGTGACACTGCTAAGCCTCAGAGAATTTGCTACTGCTTGACTCACATAGTTCACTTTTGTCTTCTCTTTTGAAAAAAAAAGAATCATTTGGTGAGCTTATATTGATTATATATTTAAAATATGAGATTATCTAGCAAGTGCATTTCATCTTAAAGAGCATGGAATGGAATCAAATATGCTAAGGTAGTAAAATGTGATGACTACCCTGTTTGTTCACTTGTGTTCAGAAAGGCAGACCTAATAGAGCAAGGTGCTAGAAGTGAACAGTGAAGGCACACTACAATAAATTCAAGCAAAGGACATGGAGTATTGGTCTATATCAGTATGTACATCAATAGGATTTAATCAACTGAAATGAATTTAATTTGTTTTCAGAATGGGAAGATGATGAACAGGGAAATCATTCTTGAAAATTAAGCCACAGGAAAATTAAATCCAATTGAGCCATAGTCCAGCAGTCTGCACAATAATGAACTCTTCAGTCTTAATCTGGAACAAGGAGAGTTTTGCCTTTGAAAACGTGGCCTTTAACATTCTCGGAAATGCTGATAGCATAACAAAGGATCAGAAGACACGACACTAAATGTATAGCTACAGCTAAAGTCAGCAACAATGTGAACAGTTTCCTTCTTTGAAATGCCTCATAGAATGTACTCCATGTTCTAACATCAAGGCCAATTACAGTTTCTTTCCTGGGGTGAACTGGGGAGGGGTTTTTTCTTGTGACCATGGCATGGCGAGAAAGGATTACAGTCATGGTCAGTCACTGGCCTGGATCACAAGGCATGCTATTCCATACCATGGCTTAGCAAGCTGTAACCCATAGGACAAACCTTGATTAAAGCTCATGGTTAGTCTCCCAGTTAGTGCTGGCTCTCAAGCCATTCAGGCCCCCAGTCAAGCAATGTAGTGAAAACACTGGAGCAGCTTCTGATAAGTTTCTTCTACATCTCTTCTGATTCACTGTGACTATAAGTAAAAGTTGAGCCCTGGTAAAATCATTCCCTCATTGGAAGCTAGACCTGTCAGTCACAAAACCACACACCCCTCCTCTTCCGCCCAGTCCTCTCCTGCTTGGCATTTTCCTTTTATAGAGAGCATGGGGAAAATGCAGAGCTTGGAAAAGTTGCTTTTTTGCACTACAACTCCCATCAACCCAATCCAGTGGCCATGCTGGCTGAGGCTGATGGGAGTTGTAGTTTTAAAAAGTAACTTTTCCAAGCTCTGCCAAAAATGTACCAAATTCTCAAATGACTGTCTGAATTGTCAATGTCCCTATAAATCACCAAAACAGATCTGCAGCTTCAGGAACAGTACATTTCACTAGGAGGGTATGTTGTGAATTATGTAAGATTAGGCAGTGCGCTAGAAGCAGCTGTGTGCATGTGTAAAGATTGTACACTTCTGAAAAGAGATAGAAAGAGGCATCGAGACTATGCATAGTAACTGGAGAATGTGCATATTGCTCAGAGAATATACAAAACGCAGTTGAGATATGTACATTCCCCAAGGCGTGTTGAGGATTATGCATATTGGTCGATATATGCATATTCCCCAAGAGCTATTGGAGATTATGAATATTGACTGGGAAATGTGCAGAATTTGCTCTTCAAGGAAGGTTAATATGCACATTCTCCATGAGGCATGGTAAATGTGCTCAATGGCTAGTTATTATGCACATTAACCGCTCAACTAACATTGCCCTTAGCATGCATGCACACACACATGTAACATAATAAAAATACAGTAAAAAAGAATGTTCTGTAATAAATGGATGAATTCACACCTCTTAGTTTAAAGGCCTAGTTTATTTATTTATTATTTATTTATTAGATTTATATCCCACCCTTCCGCCCATTAGGAGCCCAGGGCAGCATGAGTCATCCTCTGCTAATCTTAATTCATCCTGCTTTAATTTACATGTCTGTTTTTAAATAACAGAATATGTCATGCTTCACCAGATTTAAGGGCCAAACTTTTGTATATACACCTTTTATCATGCCACATCACTGATTTTCAGAAGGATCCTTTAAGCATTTTGGCCTCTCTTTTTTTTTTGAAGGATTCCTCCTCCTTGTAAAGCAAGTGAGGTGTCAAAGAAAGGGTTTTTTTTGCTTGCATGCATAAATCAGACCTCACTTAAGTAGCTAACGTCAACCTTGGGGGAGGGGGACACACAAATGCTTGTTCTGAGAGCCAGTACTTCTTTCCACTTCAAAAACTGGAAAGAATATAAATCAAGGCATGTTATAAACTGACAAAGCTAATTCATTGCCTGGCTCTTTCATTTTGGTAGCATCTTCTTCAATATCCTCAGTGACTTAAGATGGGCCTTTCCTTGAAAGCCATATAATAAAAAAAGGTGAGGAAGGGAAGCACTAAATTTATGACTGCTTAAAAGGTAAGGTGACTCATAGGAATGTTGTGTTAACAAAATGGCGGGCGAGAGAACGACTGCTTGCTGTGTAGTGGTTCTAAAGACTAATATCATCCATTGAGGAGAGAAGGGCAAGAACTCTCTATTAGATTAACATCATTCCTTATCTGTGTTTTTAATAAAAGCTTTAATATATATCACTCCTTGGCCATCTATGCGGTTAATTAAAATTATGACAGTTCCCCAAGTGCTCATTTCACTCAGTCATAAGAAATATTAAACTAATACCTATGGTAGTGATGGGTGCTGAAGCCAAGCCAAAAAAGACAAGACAAGAAAAGAATGGATGATGTGGAATCTATTTACAAAACACACATTTAGTGCAGTGATCAGATGATGGGGCTCCCCATTAAACTTGATTTTTTATTTTATTAAAAATTGATTAATATAATTTATGTTCCTCCCTTCATTACCCCAGGGTAGGTAATTATAATATGTGAACTAGTCATACTATACAGCTCTACAGACAATAAGCAGCAAAGCCACAACAATCCATACTGTGTTAGGTAGGGACCTGAATAGTTGGCAAGCTTCTTCACAAGATCAAACTGCACATGGATCCTGCCAAACTGTGACTGCAAAAGAAGGACAACTGTGCAAAACAGCTCCATTTATAGGATCAGCCATTCCTTCCTGTAGCACACCTGGGGAGCACAGCTATAGGACTGAAATCAAAACAGGACTACTAAGAAACGAGGGAAGTATCACCATGCACCAGAGGTACTAAAAACTTTTTAAAACATTAACAGGGGAATCTCCCTAACATCCCAATAAGGACTGAACATGCTCAGTAGCCACTGAATGCAAAGTAACAATCTGAAAAGAACAATGATACTTACAGTGGGAGGACTGGAATGCCCTGCTAAGAGCCCTGAATAGAAGCACTCATTTTAGGAGGGAAGATTCGCTGCAACATTTGGGTCTTACTTGTATGAATTCTGATGTAAAACTTTTCATGGCCATACTCCAGATACATCAAAATGAAATTCCACTCCAATCATTTGAGTTTACTTCCAAATGAAAGTATTTAGTAAAAGAGGTGGGAAAGGTAATAATACATGTATATATTAAAAAATAAACGAAACCAAGTGTTTTATTAATGTCTGAGCACATGAGTAGATGTAAAAGTACTATGTAGCCTTGTTGCGGTTACCTTTCAGATCCTTCCAAAATTGTGCTATTAATAACTGGCTTGCAACTAAAAGAAACCTAATCAATTGTTTATCCTTAAGAGTCTGGTTTCCGTTCAAAAATAGATTTAACAGGGCTAATTCTGGAGTTTTATGTATCATCTGCTTTGTGATTTTTTCTATTTCTGTGAACATCGAGTCCCAAAATTCAGCTACCTTGTCCACCACATGTCAAGGAAAGAACCTTTCTCTGAGCATCCTCTCCAGCATAGAGGGGACATGGTTTTATTAATATGTGACAACTTGACCTGGATAAGATACCATTTTCGTACCACTTTTAACATTAGTTCCTTTGTGGCTGCTGCTATAGAATAGTATGGAAATTTAGTTCACATAGTTGTCCATGTTGCTTCTTCAATCTCTATATTCCATTCCATTCCCACATTCTCCTCACTTCACCTGGGGAGCCCATATCTCTGTGTAGAGGAAGTGTGTAGATACGGGACACCAATCCTTTGCCTGTGTCATCTATGGACTGCATTAATACTTCAAATAGTGTAAGGTCTCTCAGAGCTTGTTTTCAATGTCAGGTCGCTTCATAAATTTCCTGACCTGATACCAAGAGAGCTAGGAGACCTGATTATTTCTGAGATATATTTGCCAATATTCTCTAGGCAAGGGATTTGCATCCATATGAAATTCTTTAAGCCTAAATAGCTGTACCTACTTCTACACTTCCAAATTAAACTGCTTATCCTCCACTGCAAAAGCTGGATGTCCCCCCAAGGGGATAAAAGGAGATATCCTTGGCATAAACTTTTCCTTATATCTTTTCCATACCCACATCATTGCCCCGGAAGTAGACTTCATCTTGATAAAATCCAGTGTAATATTTTTCTTAATAAATTGGAAGACTGCTGGGTACATATCTTTCAAGAGAGAATATTTGATTTGGACCGAGTATGAGCTCATGAGATGATAAAAGAAAGTAAATATCTCAGTTGGTAAGCCTCATAATAGTTCTTGAGAAAAGGGATAGCCTAGTCCCCACTCAATAATGTCCTATATCTCAAAAATTTAGTCATTCTAGGCTTTTTACTCTGAAAGATAAATCCTTCCAGCTTTTTCTGCTAAATTTTAAGCCATTTATCAGGCACTTCCACTGGTAGCACATAATATAAATATGTAAACCGTGGCAAAATCATCATTTTAATTGCCGCTATCCTACTAGAAAGAAATAGATTAAGTTTGACCCATCTCTTAAGGTCTTGACAGATTGACTTCCACAGGGGGTTATAATTTGCCTGAAAGGATTTGTTACATTTTTTGTTACAATAGTGCCTAAATATCTAAAGGATTTATATGAAATAGGAATATTCAATTTCTGAGAAATTGATGCTCTAATATGTTGGGGTAAATTAAAAGACATTAAATCTGATTTTGCAAAATTAACTTTCAGGCTTGCCGTATTCTCAAATGATTTCAATTCCTGTATCAATGCTGGGATTGCTTTTTCTGGATCTTTTAACATCAAAATCATATCGTCTGCATAAAAACTAATCAGGTATTCACTTCCTTGCACTCTAATTCCTTCTATGTCTGGATTGTTCCTCAGTCTAGTTGCTAAGAATTCTATAATCATAAATAAAAGAGGTGAGATAGGGCAGCCTTGTTTGTTCCACTATATAAAGAAAAAGATCTCGAGTTATAATTATTGATCCGAAGTTGAGCCATTGAGGATTATATTGCTTTCATTGCATTTAAAAATTGTGGGCCAAATTTATAATACCAAAGCAAATTTAATGAAAATTCCCAATTAACACAATCAAAGGCCTTAAACAGATCAAGTGCTACTAATGCTAGAGAGGAGTTTGTGCTCATACAAAACGTCATAATACTAAATGTTCATCTAACTGAATCTGCTATATTGTTGTTGTTATATGCCTGCAAGTCGATTTCAACTTATGGCGACCCTGTGAATCAGCGACCTCCAATAGCATCTGTTATAAACCACCCTGTTTAGATCTTGTAAGTTCAGGTCTGTGGCTTCCTTTATTGAATCAATCCATCGCTTGTTTAGCCTTCCTCTTTTTCTACTCCCTTCTGTTTTCCCCAGCATTATTGTCTTTTCTAGTGAGTCATGCCTTCTCATTATGTGTCCAAAGTATGATAACCCCAGTTTCATCATTTTAGTTTCTCTGGTTCTAACACACAGTTATTTGTCTTTTTCGCAGTCCATGGTACCTGCAAAGCTCTCCTCCAACACCACATTTCAAATGACTTGATTTTCCTCTTATCCGCTTTTTCATTGTCTAACTTTCACATCCATACATAGAGATCGGGAATACCATGGTCTGAATGATCCTGACTTTAGTATTCAGTGATACATATTTGTATTTGAGGCCCTTTTCTGGTTCTCTCATAGCTGCCCACCCCAGTCCTAGCCTTCTTCTGATATCTTGACTGTTGTCTCCATTTTGGTTAATTACTGTGCTGAGGTATTGATAATCCTTGACAGGTTCAATGTCCTCATTGTCAACTTTAAAGTTACTTAAATCTTCTGTTGTCATTACTTTAGCCTTCTTGATGTTCATCTGTAGTTCTGCTTTTGTGCTTTCATTGCATTTAAAAATTGTGGGCCAAATTTATAATACCAAAGCAAATTTAATGAAAATTCCCAATTAACACAATCAAAGGCCTTAAACAGATCAAGTGCTACTAATGCTAGAGAGGAGTTTGTGCTCATACAAAACGTCATAATACTAAATGTTCATCTAACTGAATCTGCTATATTGTTGTTGTCATATGCCTGCAAGTCGATTTCAACTTATGGAGACCCTGTGAATCAGCGCCCTCCAATAGCATCTGTTATAAACCACCCTGTTTAGATCTTGTAAGTTCAGGTCTGTGGCTTCCTTTATTGAATCAATCCATCGCTTGTTTAGCCTTCCTCTTTTTCTACTCCCTTCTGTTTTCCCCAGCATTATTGTCTTTTCTAGTGAGTCATGCCTTCTCATTATGTGTCCAAAGTATGATAACCCCAGTTTCATCATTTTAGCTTTGTAAATAAGGTGAAAGAATATCTCGAAAGTGTTTTAAAACCCTCCTGTATAACCATCGGGGCCTGGAGATTGATTTGCTTTAATCTTTTTTATGGCTTCATCTATTTCTTCTATAGAGATCAGTGTGATGTTCCTATATATTAGTGTATATATGGTAAGTGCTAGTTGTTTAGAGTATACATGGTAAGTAGTGAAAGAGGAGGAGGAGTGAATGGGCAATAGAATGCTTGATGATTGGCTGAATGTTTAAAATGGCTGACAGTATAAATGAAAGGATGACAGGTAAATCTGGGTGAATGTGAGGTGGTGAATTGTGGAATCTGGGGGGAGAAGAGAAAGAGTGGATTGCTTGGTGGGGTTTGAGAGAGTTGTTTGCCAGGAGAGCGTGGAGAAGGAGGGAGGTGGAGTTTGGATTAGTATTGAGTAAAACCATATGCTTATGTACCTTAAGAAGAAATCTTGTTAATCTTGTTAGCTTTGTTATCTGTAATAAATACTTAATTTTGTTTACCAAAGGCCTGATCCTTGGCTGGGGTTTCACAGACCAGAAGGGAGGGTAAGGTAATGACCAAGGCTGAAGGGGAACTGTAACAAATGGTGGCAGCGGTGAAGAGAATAACAATACCAGTATTCAGAGTCTCTGGGAATACTAGTATTGGGACGTTACTGGTGGTTGCCTAGCAGGGGGATCTGTTGAGATCTGTGCTAGAGCGGGGAGAGAAATCATAAGAGAGAGCGGTCCGGACTGGTGGAGTCCCTGGTGGTGCCTAGAGACAGGCAGTAACCATGAGCAGGTAGGAACCTGACAGGGAGAGCCAGGGAAGGACGCATCACATGTGGTGTCAGTAGCGGTGGGATACGAACAACAGAGAATCCAGATACGAATACTAGAGAATCCAGAACAGTGGTGTGGCAAACAGAAATAACAAAACAAGATTTCTTGTAAGAGTGACTGGCAAAGAGTGTGTGGCAAAGAGTGAGCGAACTCAAACACCATGGCTGAATACATAAAAATGAAAAGAGAGGAGCTGGTGGAGAAGTGCATAACATTCAATTTACCTCACGAGGGTAAAGGGGTAGATGAATTGAGGGTAGCACTTATAGGATTTGCTACTGCCCAGCAAAAACAACCTGTCAGGGAAGAGACCCCAGAAGGATATTTAAGCAATCCCGCTTATATAGAGTACTTGAGAGAGAAGTTGAGGATGGAAGGTGCAGAGAAGGAAAAACAGAGAGAGTTGGAAGCTGAGAGATTGAGGATGGAGGCTGAGGAAAAAGACAAGCAGAGAGAGTTGGAAGCTGAGAGATTGAGGATGGAGGCTGAGGAAAAAGATAAACAGCGGGAGTTGGAAGCTGAGAGATTGGGGATGGAAGGTGCAGAGAAGGAAAAACAGAGGGAGTTGGAAATTGAGAGAATGAGATTGGGGTTTGAGGAGAGGGAGAAGCAACGAGCATTGGATGCTGAATTACAAGTAGAAAAGTTAAAATTTGATAGAGAGAAATTTCACTCTGAGGAGACAAGGAAAGAGAGAGATGGAGCAAAAATAAAAATTACTCCAAAGGACTTTGCTGTCTATGAGCTTGGTCAAGATCCTCAAATTTACCTCAGCACCTTTGAAAAAGCAGCTCAGTTGTGGGGGCTACCTGAAGATAAATACATGCAGTATTTATCAAACCTGATTAAAGGGGAATTGGCTGAGGTATACCAATATTTCCCCTCAGACAAGCCCGTCACCTATGCTGAATTCAAAGAAGCAGTGTTTAAAAGATTCAGACTGGGGCCTGATTATTTTAGAAAGCTTTTCAGAAATTGCCAGATACAGACAGGGAGGTCTTTTGTGGAACTGGGAGCAAAGTTGATGGATATATTTGGAAAGTGGATGAGTAGTGCCAAAGCTCAGTCAGTGGAAGAGGTGAAAAGCCTCATGATACTGGATCAATTATACCATCAGTTACCACCAGAAATAAGGCTCCTGGTCAAAGACCGTTCCCCTACATCTGTGCAGGAGGCCGCAGAGATGGCGGATCACTTCGCCTCCAATAGAACTGGCTGGCTGGGGAAAACATCAAGAGAGTTTAAACCCAGACCATATAGTGCTGGCAGAAGGGATGTGGTACCACAGCGAGTGAGTCCTCCATTAAAATCTGAAGGGCACAGAACACCCCAGAGTAGATCTGTGTACCCTAAAAGTGAGGAGAAATTATGCTACAAATGTGGTAGACCAGGGCACCTACGTTTTCAATGTGAGGTTGCCAACCCCATTAGTAATCCTGCTCAGACAAGGGCAGTGAAAACAGAGCCCAAGGCTTTAGAAACAGCGAAAAAGGTTCAGTTTTGCCAGATAAACTGGACAGAAGTAACAGACCTTGATTCAAGTCTGAGAGAGGAAGTGAGAGTACAAGGGGCAAATTATTGGGCATTGCTTGATACTGGTGCCGCTCAGACATTACTGAGGCCAGATTTAATAAAATCTGAGGTAATATTACCTCAGGAAACTGTGACTATCCAAGGAGTGAGGGGTCAACCAGAAAGTTTGCCTGTGGCCCTGGTGGATATGACTTGGAGAGGCCGAGAGGGCCAATATAAAGTAGGCATTAATGCCCAGCAACAAGAACCAGTAATACTGGGAAGGGATGTAATGGGCGCCCAAGGAAAGATCTATGTAGTGACCAGACAGCAAATTGGCAGAGAAAAAGAAGCCATATTAAGGGGGGCTGAAACAAACAGGGTGGAATCTGTTAACCAGCCTCAGGTCACCATAGCAACCACTAGCAGGCCTGCTGAAGAAGACAAACTGTATCAAGTGGTCTCTGGGGAAGAAGCACAGCAATTCAGGGAAGAGCTGCATAAAGATATCAGTTTGAAGCAGGTAAAGGAACAAGCCTTGACCCAACAGATTCCTTTCACTGACAAACTGAGGAATCAAGTTGTGTGTGAGAATGGGATTTTATATAGACTGTGGATGCCTGCTGAAAGAAAGGATGAATGTGAACCAGTGAAGCAATTGATAGTACCTAGCAAATACAGAACCAGATTGCTAGAGGTAGCCCACGATGTCCCATGTGCAGGACATCTGGGAATAAAAAAGACCAAGAGGAGATTGGCTGCACATTATTATTGGCCAAATATCTCCAAGGATGTAAAACAACATTGTCTATCTTGTGGAATATGCCAAAAGGTGGGAAAGAGTGGAGTAAAGACCAAGGCACCCTTAAAGCCCCTTCCTATAATTGGACAACCCTTTTATAGAGTGGGAATAGATTTGGTGGGCCCTTTTTCCAAACCCACAAGGCATGGCAAGAAATATCTAGTGGTGGTGGTGGATTTTGCCACCAGGTACCCAGACGCAGAAGCACTGAGATCTGTAGAAGCCCCTGTAGTGGCAGAGGCTTTATTAAAAATCTTTGTGAGGCTGGGTTTCCCTCATGAAGTGCTGACAGATCAAGGCAGTGTATTCATGGGAGAAGTGATGCAATGTATGTGGAAATGTTGTGGTCTAAAACATCTAAAGACCACTACTTACCATCCCGCCACTAATGGGCTAACTGAGAGATTCAATGGAGTTTTGAAGGGCATGATCAGAAGCTATGTTCAAGATCACCCACAAGACTGGGATGAACGTTTGGGATGCTTCTTATTTGCATACAGAGAAGTCCCTCAGGAGTCAACAGGCTTCTCACCCTTTGAACTAATGTTTACTAGAAAAGTGAGGGGACCTTTGGAACTGCTAAATAATTCATGGGAAGGAACTCTGGGAGAGTACAAAACTTCTGTAGTAGATTTTGTATTGGAATTCCGCAATAAATTAACATCAGTGATGGAAGTAGTGAAAGAGAATTTGAGTCATGCACAGGAGAAGCAACATTACTGGTATGACAGAACAGCCAGAGAATGTGTGTATGATGTGGGAGATATGGTAATGGTGTTCATACCCAGGAAACATGACAAATTACAGGCTAACTGGGAAGGACCATATACCATCAGAGAAAGGCTTGACACAGTGACGTATGTAATTACCACAGACCAATTAAACAAAAGCAAAGTGGTTCATGTAAATATGTTGAAGCCTTACCATACCAGGGATGCACAGGTGTTGCAAGTTACCTTATTCCCTGAGGGAAGTGGGCCTGAACTTCCAGATTTGGTACAGGAAAGCAAAGACAAAGGAGGGGTAGATCAAGTGGAATGGTCAGAGGAGGTAGAGGAGGAAGTAAAAGAAGAGATTCTGAGAGTTTTGAAAACCTATAGGAATCTCTTTAGCAACAAACCTGGCCGAACCAGTATAGTTATACATTCCATTGATACTGGAGATCATGCCCCAATCAGATCTGTTCCGTATCGTGCGAATGGGAAAGTTTTGAATGAGATCAAAAAGGAGGTGGAAGAGATGCTGGAATTAGGAGTGATCAGGGAATCCATCAGTCCCTGGGCCTCAAGTATTGTCCTGGTTCTGAAAAAAGATGGAACGACAAGGTTTTGCATTGATTATCGGCTAATCAATAAAATTACTGTCCCAGATGCGTATCCTATGCCTAGGGTAGACGCTATGTTAGAGTTATTGGGGGCAGCAACCATTATCTCTACACTAGATCTCTGTAAAGGATTTTGGCAAATGGAACTAGACGAGCAATCCAGAGCCAAAACTGCCTTCAGTACACCAGATGGGTTATATGAGTTTGTGACCTTACCCATGGGACTAAGGAACTCACCAAGTTCATTTCAGAGGCTAATCAATACTGTGTTGCGAGGCATGTCAGATTTTGCAGTGGCCTATATCGATGACGTGGCCATTTTTAGCAAGTCGGTGCCTGAGCATGTCCAACACCTGACAACAGTATTGGAGGCCTTAAGAAAAGCAGGCCTCACAATAAAAGCTAAGAAATGCCAGTTTGGACTAAAGGAAGTAATCTATTTAGGACATAAGGTGGGGAGTGGGAAAATCACCCCCTTATGGAGCAAGGTGGAGGCAATACAAGCGTGGCCGATCCCCTTAACCAAAAAACAAGTAAGGGCATTTCTGGGTGTGGCTGGATTTTATAGGAAGTTTGTGAGAAATTTTGGGGAAATAGCAACCCCCTTGCATGAATTAACAAAGAAGAAGTGTTCTGAGCGTGTGGTATGGACGGATGAATGTCAGAAGGCTTTTGATCTGCTGAAGCAAGCCTTGTGCCAAGGACCCATATTAATAGCACCGGACTATGAGCAACCATTCATCGTGGCTACAGATGCGTCAGACCTCGCGCTGGGAGTCGTCTTGCTGCAGGAGAGAAAAGGCACCAGACATCCAGTGGCGTATCTGAGTCGCAAGCTGACGTCGAGGGAGAAAAACTATTCGTCGGTCCAGAAGGAGTGTCTAGCGGTCGTGTGGGGACTGAACAAGTTGCGCCCATACGTGTGGGGACGAAGATTCACAGTGACTACGGATCATCGGGCCTTGTTATGGTTGCAGACTATGAAAAACCATAACACTATGCTGCAGAGGTGGTCCTGGGCCCTACACGACTATCAAGTGGACTTCCAGTTCATCAAAGGCAAGGACAATGTACTGGCCGATGGACTTTCCAGGCAAGTGGCTGGGACTGCAGTGACGTGACCAGACAGAGGAACAAAGAAAGACATTTTCCCCATAGAGACTTTTATTTGTTAACGCGACGTATAAATCCTGGAACAGGAATAATACTCTGCCGTTGTTTAAGGGGGGGGAAATGTGATGTTCCTATATATTAGTGTATATATGGTAAGTGCTGGTTGTTTAGAGTATACATGGTAAGTAGTGAAAGAGGAGGGGGAGTGAATGGGCAATAGAATGCTTGATGATTGGCTGAATGTTTAAAATGGCTGACAGTATAAATGAAAGGATGACAGGTAAATCTGGGTGAATGTGAGGTGGTGAATTGTGGAATCTGGGGGGAGAAGAGAAAGAGTGGATTGCTTGGTGGGGTTTGAGAGAGTTGTTTGCCAGGAGAGCGTGGAGAAGGAGGGAGGTGGAGTTTGGATTAGTATTGAGTAAAACCATATGCTTATGTGCCTTAAGAAGAAATCTTGTTAATCTTGTTAGCTTTGTTATCTGTAATAAATACTTAATTTTGTTTACCAAAGGCCTGATCCTTGGCTGGGGTTTCACAGACCAGAAGGGAGGGTAAGGTAATGACCAAGGCTGAAGGGGAACTGTAACAAATGGTGGCAGCGGTGAAGAGAATAACAATACCAGTATTCAGAGTCTCTGGGAATACTAGTATTGGGACGTTACTGGTGGTTGCCTAGCAGGGGGATCTGTTGAGATCTGTGCTAGAGCGGGGAGAGAAATCATAAGAGAGAGCGGTCCGGACTGGTGGAGTCCCTGGTGGTGCCTAGAGACAGGCAGTAACCACGAGCAGGTAGGAACCTGACAGGGAGAGCCAGGGAAGGACGCATCGCAATCAGATCATCTAGTATCCTACTCTCAATTTCTGTGAGAGGGGTAACATTCACACTATTTTGATACTTTCTATTAAATCAATAGCCCTTCCTCTATAGATATTTTTGAAATATCCATCACACTCTTCATTTATGTCAGAGGGATCAAAGATCTTAGAACCCTTATCTGAACAGATAGCCTTGATTTTATTCCTAGCTCTTTTTTTCGAATCTGATTTGCCAAAAGGCGTGACCTTTTGCCGTCAAATTCTGTTTCATGTAAAGCATCCCAATCATTGTTTTGTTAATATGTAACAGGTTTAATAGTCCTTTTCCCCCCAACTCTTGCTGTACTTTTAATTCTTCTGTTTCCTGATATATTCTAGTTAATCTAGCAATTTCTTTTTCTAATTCTAATATTTTCACCCGCCTCTGTATTTATTTATTTAAAAACATTTGTAAAATGCTTTATATCTTAAATATCTAGATTAAATATCTAAAGTTAAATTACACTTTTTAAAACTTAAAACAAGCCTAGGTAGGAAATAAGAGCCAGTGTGGTGTAGTGGTTAAGGTTTTGGACTACGACCTGGGATACCAGGGTTCGAATCACCACACAGCCATGAAGCTCACTGGGTGACCTTGGGCCAGTCACTGCTTCTCAGCCTCATGAAAACCCTATTCATAGGGTCGCCATAAATCGGAATCGAATTGAAGGCAGTGCATTTACATTTAGGTAGAAAATACTTGTTCATTTCAAGACAAGAGACTTTTCCAGTGGTACTGAAAATTGAAATTTGCTAAACTATGCCAAATAAACCATGGAAACATTCTTTATTGTTCCTCACACTTTACACAATAGCCAAGTTCCACTGCTATTCCACTTCTGCATTGTGCAGTAAACATGTAAAGTATAAGAGTGGATGTTGCCATGCCCCCAGGTTTAAAGGAACACACAGCTGTCCTTCATATGTTACATGTTTGTTGCAGAAAACACTAGTAGATGTTGATGAAAACCAATTCCAGCTGCTATTTAATTGCAAAATGCTGTGCAATATGGGCATCTACCGGGGAGGTGGGGGGATGGGGAAGGAGGAACTATATCCCCCCAATTCCTAGCTTTCATTTTAAAATGTTAGATTTGAAGAATCTGAAACATGAGGCAAAATGTACATGCATTATTCTTCTCATTTTAGTGAGAAACTACCCTGCTCCTGCCTTTCAAGGTTGATTTGCCCCCACCTCCCTCCCAGAAAAATTTCTGTGGATGTCCATAAACATGGGTGTTCATGTGGGGTGAGCAGCTGGATAGTCCTTTTCAGAATGGGTTCTGAGTGACAGATGAACCCCCATATTTGATGTTGAGATCTGTCCCAGCAGCTCAAAGAAGACGTCAAAATCCGCATAGAGGTTTCCAGTGTTCAGCTGATGAAGACTGTGGAGTCTCAGTGTGAGGAGACTATCAGTGCAAAGGGTTGAGGCCCTATACAAGGATTGAGACCCAGAAGCCCAGCTGCCAAGCATCCAGATTGGAGTGACATTATTCTTTATATTCACTAATAGGCAAAAAACCTTGTGGTTTAAGAACATACCTGTAGCCAACAGATGTTTCTATCAAACTTTAAAAAGCAGGGAAATTGGGCAGCTATAGTGAATGCACCAGGGGAGCAGGAGACCTGACCTCCTCTCTGAGATATTGGACTGCCCTACAAAGTTGTCAAAATGCAAACACAATTTGGGTTGGTCTTTCACAGTCCAATCCACTTCCTGTATAGCTTAGAAGAATTTGGTAACATGTGCATCTGTGCATATGATGAGTGGTGGCAATACCTGCCATCTCCAAAGATGGAGAGTTACATTTTTGTATGCTTGTTGGTGTTCTTACTTTGCTTCATTCCTGTGTTACTATTGTTTCTACAGAGAATCTAATCTAGAAAATTTTATTTCTCTCATTATTCATCATAGAAATCTGTGTCAAATTTATATTTATTAATTTCAAAGCCTTTTCATTGGTCAGTGTCATATGATGGTGAAGACAGCCTTTTGTGTTTCAAATTGGAAGTTATGTTCTATTTCTATTTTGGGTGCATTAACAGTTGAATCTGAAACTTCACTTTGATGTAAAATTAGACTGATTACAATATGTTGCTACTTCAGCAATGACTCTAGCTGTTGGGAAAAAAACAAGCTTAGCCTGCCCAAGATGCATGCTTTCAGGCTGCTATCTTTAAACCACTTCATTTAAGGCAAGGTGGGCACTGTCAATTAAAAATGTAGAGCATACCTAGAATTCTGCTAGAATATATTTCACCTCCCACTGTTCTATCTTGTGTAAACTGAGACACTTCTGATGTCCACTGGAGACCATTCTACAGAATAGTCAGTACCATTATTCCACAATTATTTTTGGACTTTTTTAGTGTAAAGTTTGCAAAGTGTTGCTATACTTTTATTATTATTAATTATTATTATTATTATTATTAATTACATTTATACCCTGCCTTTTCTTTTCATGATGGAAACCCAAGGCGGCTTACATATGGTTCCCAGGTGGTTTCCCATCCAGGCACTGACCAGACCTGACCCTGCTTAGCTTCAGCATGGAGCTGGCCTTATGTGCCTTCAGGCCATAGCCCGGGACCACTTCACGTATTCACAGAAATAGAAGCAAAAGAAAATGAGTTCCTGTAGGAAACTTCACTAAAATTGCTAACTAAATCAGACATATTTAAAGTGACTATCTGAACTATATCAACTGTCTTAGTAATGTTGCTTCCTCCCTGCTAAAACAAGATCAGCACAGCACATGTTTCCTTTCTATTATTTGGGCTGATTGCAGGTGTTGCCACCACTCACCAAATGCTCAGAAGCACACGTTACCAAATTCTTCCAAACTACACAGGAAGTGGATTGGACTGTGAAAGACCAACCCAAATTGTGTTTGCATTTTGACAAATTTGTAGGGCAGTACAGTATCTCAGAGAGGAGGTCAGGTCTCCTGCTCCCCTGGTGCATTCACTATAGCTGGCCAATTTCCCTGCTTTTTAAAGTTTGATAGAAAGATCTGTGGGCTATAGGTACATTCTTAAACCGCAAGTTTTTTTTGCCTATTAATGAATTTCTCTGCTTTTTAATCTGGGAGATAAGAAATGGGATCCTGTGCAAGCTTGCTGAGAATGGATTGATCATTTGCATGCTTATTGAGTTCAGTGGGATTTACACCCCTTTGCTTATCCTATCATGCTTAGGATGAGTGAAACTGACCACAGGGGATGGGGAGGGGAGGAGGAGGAGGGAGGGGAGGAGGGGAGCAGGCAGGAGGGGGAGTGGAAGAGACGGACAGGTTTGATCATTTGCATGTTTATTGAGTTCAGTGGGATTTATTCCCATGCAATCATGCTTAGGATAGGTAAAACTGACCGGAGGGGGGGGAGGGACGGCTGGGGTGGGCAGAGAAGGAGGAAGAAGGAAGAGGGAAGGGGAGGGGAGGAGGAAGGGAGAGGAGAGGGGAAGGAGGGGAATGCCAGGTCTGATCAATTGCATGCTTATTGAGTTCAATGGGATTTCCTCCTATGTAATCATGGTTAGAATAGGTAAAACTGAACATGGGGGAGCAGCAGGGGGAGGGGAGAGGAGAGGGAAGAAGAAAGGGAGGTGAGAGGGGACTAGGGGGAGGGGGAAGGAGAGGATTGGAGGAGGAGGGGCAGGGGAGGGCAGGTTTGATCATGTGCATGCTCATTGAGTTCAGTGGTATTGAGTCCTGTACAATCATGCTTAAGATAGGGAACACTGACCATGGGGAGGAGAAGGGGGAAGGAGGAGAGGGGGAAGGAGGGGATTGGAGAGGGAAGGAGGGGGAAGGGAGGGGAGGGGGAAGCAGGGGATTGGAGGGGCAGGGGAGGGGAGGGAGGAGAAGGGAGTGTGGGTTTGATCAGTTGCATACTGTACTTTTTGAGTTCAATGGTATTTATTTCTGTGCAATCATGTTTGGAAATGGAAATGGACTGCCGTCAAATCGATCCGAACTGGCCCAAGGTCACCCAGTGAACTTCATGGCTGTGTGGGGATTCAAACCCTGGTCTTTCAGGTTGTAGTTCAACACTGACCTGGGGGAGGGGCAGGGAGGGTAGGAGGAGGGGAGCAGATTAGATGGGTGGGCACTGGGCAGAGGGGAAGCCCCTTTCCTTTCCAAAAGGAAAACATTGTGAACAGTATCATTGCTTTTCAGGGTTTCCCCCACCTTTTTCTATAGCAGGCACATGTAGCCTCCCACCCAAATTTAAAGTTGTCCCTGGCCACATCCACACCACACCTTTATTTCACTTTGGACAGTCATGGCTTCTCTCAAAGAATCCTGGGAAGTGTAGTTAGTGAAGGGTGCTGAGAGTTGCTAGGAGATGCCCTGTTCCCCTCACAGAGCTTCAATCAGAGCAGCTGACTGTTAAACCACTCTGGCCACTGGAGCTGTCTCAGTGGAACAGGAGTCTTCTCTCAGCATCCTTCAGAAACTACACTTCCCAGGACTCTCTGAGGGAAGCCATGACTCTCTCACGTGAAATCAAAGTCTGGTGTGGGTATGGCTCCCTGATTAGACAAGCCCAGCAGCTGTGAGTCTGGCTTTTAAAACATTGACAGTTGGTTCTTACTGAGCATGCCTGACATTATCATTGAGTTTAATGCTAAATTTCTCAAATTAATTAAAAATCAGCCAGGCATTTTTTTAACTTTTAAACTGCAGACGATGAAGGTCAGGCTATGGGGCAAGGTCAGTTATAGGATTACAGGTACTCTGTGAACATGGCTGATTTTTAATGAATTTCAACAGATTATGAGAACTCTGAGAGAAGAAAGTCCGAAAGAGGTCTGGGTTTTTCTCTCTCCCTCTTTAGACTTTGAACACTCGATTCTTCCTGACTGTTTTGTTTACCACCATGAAAATTGAGAGGGTTGTTAAGCAAGTGTTTCTGAGTTCAGGACTATAAGTTTTGTAAGGTTTTATTTTGAAGCGAGCTTATTGGAAGCATCAGAATAGCATGGGGGTGTATTTTCAATTAAACATTGTGGAACGTGAAAAATCCATGCTGGCTATAGTATATAGCCACTCTCGCAGCTGTATAATTTAGGCCAAAGTCAATTTAGGGCATAACTCACCTAGTAGATACACTGGGCTGAGGGCTTGAGGATGTGGTGGAGTTGCACAGAAGGCAGAGGGGTGTTGGCACCACTGGACTCCTCTGGCAGAAATCTCCCCCAGGCACAGCTGGGGCACAGCCAGCTCAGCCAAGACCAGCAGAAGTAGAGCTGATGGAAAGCCCATAAAAGGTATGTTCTGTGGGGGGATGTTGGGGCAGAACTGAGGGGAGGGGACTTCTGTTGCATCCTGAGCCAGTTCATCTCAGTTCTGTGGCCGTCCGTTCTGGCAGCAGATACACCAGGAAATGGGTTGGCATAAGGAAACATTCAGCCAATGTCCTCCCCTTCCAGCAGCGCCTGAACTGAGGTTGGATATGGTGGCATCTTCTGCCAGCTCCACTTCCAGCAGCTCCACTTCATTCAACCTCTTATGAATTGGATTGCGCCCTTAGTTAGGACATATAAACCATCCACTTGTATCTAATATATTTACAAATGGGGTGGCATTACCTCTAGCTGGCTATTCAATAATCCTTTGCTGTCTTACTGCAAAACTGTAGAGACTGTGTTCTAGAAACTGGTTGAGCGAGATAACTGACTTGAGTGGAACTGACATCCCAATCCACAACCTACTACGCAGTTCTAGGCATGTTTTCTCCTAGGTCTTAGTACTTTGATTTAAATGAATTACAGCTCTGATGTGGTGATTTTCATGTCCCCAATATCTTGGAAATGCTAAAAAGGAAACAGCACACAGATAGAGCAGACCTGCATCCCCTCCTATCCTGTTATCTCACAGAATAAAGTTGTTATTATTTTTACATTTACACCCCACCTTTATTTCATCATGGAATCCAAGGTGGCATATATATGCAATTCCCTGGCGATCACCCATTCATTTATTGACCAGCCCCAGCAGCCGATGTGATGTGGCACAAATTCAAATATTGTAGGTTATTTCAAATACTGTAATTTCCTAAATGAACCCAAGGCAGCAAATCAGATAGCTATAGTATAAAAACAAACAACTATACCCATATTAAACCCAATCACAAAATCAAAATACAAACATGAAAAATTAAAACAAATTCCACAAACTTCAGAACTGTGTCTAGGGTACCACTATAAATTCCACTTAGAGCAATAAGAAATAATGCTGCATTAATAATCTGAATACTTCCTTTTCCTCTGGTTCATGCATTAGCTTCTTGAAGAAATACCATATCTATAGCATCAGTTAAGGGCTTATAGTGGTCTTGAGTTACTTACTTGGGAGTAAGCTCCACTGAATTCAATGGGACTTACTTCCAACTACAATAGGGATACGCACACCTGCTTTTCCCAGTGTGTACCAGTTCTGTTTCCCTATTTCTCTGAAAATATATATTTAAATATGCATTTTCTCTCAAACTATGTATTTAAATGCTGAGAACTGTGTTGCAACATTCAGACAAGTGTGAAATATGTGATAATACATATTTACATGTGTATTTTCTCTCAGAGTATTATTTAAATATGTGTTTTCTCTCAAAATACTTATAACGTGCATTTTGATGCATTTATGCTGCTGAGAACTGCATCACACATTCAGAGAAGTGTGAAATCCAGTGGTTAGCTAAAGTTCTGATCAGCACATTAGTCCAAGAGGTGCAAATCAGGTCATTTCATATAGCAATTCACAAAGATTGAGTTCCTCAAGCATCCCTAATGACACATGCAAAGGATCAGGCTGTAAGTCTGATAAATGTTTGTCTTTAGCTCTTTACCTGATGACTAGAGAAGGAGACCAGGGAGAAAGCCTGCTTAAGTAAGGAATACATCACAACTAAAACATTCCAGTTTAATATTTACCTCATCTGATTTATTATGCAGTAGTAATGGCTGCTTTTTCATTTACATAATTAACTGCTTTTCAGAGAAGCTGATGTAAGTAAGCTTTTTATTTCTTCCCTAGCATATTTTAAGGTTCTCAGATTAAAGACACATGTGCAATAGTTTAGTGTGCACACTTAAAGTGTTACTAGTGTCAGGCCAGGGTGTATTTAAAATGACAGCGCAGTTTTGAATGTCATGCACTGCTAAATTTACACTGAGGACCTTTCAACCAACAGAAAATCCTATAATCCCTCTCCTGGTATAGTATGGTATCATATTGTACAGAATGGTATGGTATGGTATTATATAGAACAATAATAAATCCTTGATGATCTGGGATGTAGTTTGTAATTTTTTGAACACCATCTCTTAGAAACCATCCAGTTGCTTCATACAAGCTACTTTGTATGAAAATTTGAAAGCCAGAAGATTTGCCAAGAAAATAAATACTTGTAACTGTGTGTGGGAGTAAACTCCATTTAACACAAAACCTCTGAGCAAACATGCATTGGTTTGTGCTTTTAAATATTATATCACTGCATAGAGGTGCCATCACATGTTAAGTATTTCTCAGCAGTCTCCATGTGGCTGCTGTACTGAATAAAGCAGCTCTGATTCAGGAAAACATCCACTAGAATCAATGGGGACTTTTATAGGTATGGAATTCATTTGCAATAATTCTCTTCTCCTGGCTTTTTGCCTGCCTTTAGCTTACACTGCCTTGCTGCAATTCTACACAAAATGTATTAATTTAGATTTGCTATCACAATCTCTGGATGCTTAAAGCCTTGGATGTTAAATCAAAACTGTCAGAGACAGACAGAATCGCCTCCCTCAAAGCACCTTTCCTTGTCCTAAAGCAAAACAACCAACTGTCAGGTGGAAACGTACCTAATAATACATCTTGAGTATTCTGCAATTAATATCCCCCACCATAAAACATAAGCTTAGCTCCTTCCTGACATATAACTCAGATATTCCCATAACTATCCCCCTGTGCTGGAAATAATTATTTATGGCAGATATGTTTATTAGGGAAATGCTTCTTAGGCAACACAGCCAAGGCACTATTGCTGAAAGCTGGGAATGAAAATGGGACAATATTAAGGATGTGTCCAAAAGGCAGGTTTTCTTTGTAGACTTAAAAAGGAAAGTGTGTATATTGTATTGGTTTTGTCCTACAGGGCCTTTGGCATCTGCATGCACTGATCCTAGTGGGCTAACCATCAGCACTGTAGAATAGCCATCAAGAAACTGTAAGTGACTTATCATCTACAAAAGATTAATTAGCTCAGACTGGAACACTAAAGTGCAGATTGCTCCCCAGTAGCTCCATTTTTTCATTCACCAAACTCTGATAATTTATATAGCATTCTTGCAGTAGCACGGCTCTTGCTAACGCGTGCTACTGCATGGTCAGGACTTCACACTACCATAGGGAAGGGTAAAAATCAGCCTTGTACATAGATTGATGGAGTGCGATAAACACTTGTGCCAGTCACAAATTTCCCAAGAGGCCAGCAGTGCTGGTCTGGTTGCTTATCATGTGATCTGACCAACCCATCTAGGAATCCAGTTCAAAAATATCCATAACCAACAGACTCCCTAGCTGAACTGATGGAGGTGGTCTCGGATGTACTGTTGAGATCCCCCAGACTGTTAGTTCTGGGGGATGTCAACATTCATGCCGAGACCACCTTATCTGGGGCTGCTCAGGATTTCATAGTCTCCATGACAACCATGGGACTGTCCAAATATGCCATTGGCCCAACACATATAGCAGGGCATACTCTACACTTGGTTTTTGCAACTGGACATGGAGATGGTGATCTGAATGTGGGGGGCCTTACATCAGTCCCTCTGTCATGGACAGATCACTGCTTGCTGAAGTTTAGATTTACAGCAGCTTTTCCCCTCTGCAAGGGTGGGGGACCTATTAAGTTAGTCTGTCTCCAGAGACTAATGGATCCGGATGGTTTCCAGAGGGCTCTGGAGAGTTTTCCGGCTGATAGGGTTGGTGCTCCTGTCGAAATCCTGGTTGAAATGTGGAATACATAAATGACCTGGGTGGTTGACATGATTGCTCCTGAGCGCCCTCTCCTGTGTGGAGCTCGTATGGCTCCATGGTATACCCCAGAGCTGAGAGCGATGAAACAATATAGGAGATGGCCTGAGTGCAGATGGAGACAAACTCCTGGTGGATGGAATTACACACTGGTAAGTGCCTATGGTAAGCTGTATTTAGGGGCAGTGAGGGCAGCAAAAAAACAATATTTTGCTGCCACTATCAAATGATCAATCTGCCGCCCAGCAGAGCTCTTCAGAATTGTCCGGGGGCTATTACACGCTGGCCCCTAGGACATAGTAGAACCATCTGAGGCCTGCTGTAATGAATTTGCTAGGCACTTCCAGGATAAAATCTTTAGCATCTGCCAGGACTTAGACTCCAGTGTTATAGCAGGTGAATCAAGTGAGGTATCCAAAGCACAGCCTTCTCTCGATTTCTTGGATGAGTTTCAGTTGGTACAGCTTGAGGACATTGACAAGGTGCTTGGACAGGTTCGTGTGACCTCTTCCGTGCTGGATCCTTGCTCTTCTTGGCTAATAAAAGCTAGCAGGGATGGAACAGCCGGCTGGGCCAGGGAAGTGATTAATGCCTCTCTGTGAGAGGGGGTGATCCCTGGCTGCCTGAAAGAGGCGATAGTGAGACCACTCCTGAAGAGACCCTCCCTGGACCCAGAAAATCTTAATAACTATAGGCCGGTAGCAAATGTTCCATTCCTGGGCAAGGTCCTTGAACAAGTGGTGGCGGGCCAGCTCCAGACACTCTTGGATGAGACCGATATCTGGATCCATTTCAGTTGGGCTTCAGGTCTGGTTTTGGCATGGAAACAGCCTTGGTCACCCTGTATGATGACCTCTGTCGGGAAAGAGACAGTGGGAGTGTGACTCTGTTGATTTTCCTTGATCTCTCAGCGGCTTTCAATACCATTGACCATGGTATCCTTCTGGGAAGACTGGCTGAGATGGGAGTGGGAAGGACTGCATGGCAGTGGTTCCGCTCCTACTTGGCAGGTCGGCTCCAGAAGGTGGTGCTTGGGGAACATTGCTCGACACCCTGGACTCTCCAGTGTGGAGTTCCTCAGGGGTCAGTTCTGTCTCTGATGCTGTTCAAAACCTACATGAAACCGTTGGGTGCGGTCATCCAGAGCTTTGGAGTGTGTTGCCATCAGTATGCTGATGACATGCAGCTCTATTTCTCCTTTTCATCTTCAGGTGAGGTTGTCAATGTACTGAACAAGTGCCTGGCTGCAACAATGGACTGGATGAGGGCTAATAAACTGAGGCTCAATCCAGACAAGACTGAGACTGAGGCTGATGGGAGTTGTGGTCCAACAACATCTGGAGGCACACTGGTTGGGAAAGGCTGTTCTAGAACCATCTCTGTCAATTGAGGCTCAGGTAGCCTCGGTGGTACGGAGTGCCTTCTATCAACTTCAGTTGGTGGCCCAGCTACGCCCCTATCTGGACAGGGATTACCTGGCTTCAGTTGTCCATGCTCTGGTAACCTCTGAGTTAGATTACTGCAATGCACTCTACGTGGGGCTGCCTTTGAAGGCGGTTTGGAAACCATAGCTTGTGCAAAATGCAGCGGCCAGATTGGTAACAGGGACCAGACAGTTCAAACATATAAAACCGATTCTGGTCCACTTGCATTGGCTGCCTATATGTTTCCGAGCTCGATTCAAGGTGCTGGTTTTAACCTATAAAGCCTTACACGGCTTGGGACCACAATACCTGAGGGAAAGCCTCTCCCGACACAAACCCACCTGTCCACTACGATCAACATCAAAGGCCCTCCTCCGGGTGCCTACTCGGAGGGAAGATGGGAGGCTGTCAACAAGGGAGAGGACCTTCTCAGTGGTGGCCCCCAAATTATGGAATTATGTTTCTCATGAGGTGCGCCTGGCACCAACCCTGTTATCTTTTTGCTGCCAGGTCAAGACTTTCCTCTTCTCCCAGGCATTTTAGCATGTGTTTTTAAATGGCTTTTTAAAAATGTGTTTTTAAGTTTGTATATTTGTTTTTAATGTTTTTAATTGTTGTAAACTGCCCAGAGAGCTTCAGCTATGGGACAGTATACAAATGCAATAAATAAATAAATAAATAACCATGCTAAATTCCAACTATACTATGGAATGCTCTCCCTTTAGAGGCCTGCCCAGCACCAATATTAATAATCTTTTCAGTGCCAGGTTAAGATATTCCTTTACTCCCAGATTTTTGATGGGATATGATAGAACAATTTCAGAAGCATCAGTCATGCTAATTGGCTATTCCTGATTATTTTGTCTGTTTTTCAGAGGGTAGGGTCATGTTATTATTTTATGGAATTTGTTGTTTGTATTGTTTTTCTTTTTAATTTTTATATATCTGAATCTGTTGCATGATGCCTTGAGCCTTTTCAAAGAAAAAATGTGGCTAAGAAATTTAATAAACTAAACTTAACTATACTAAAGCAATTGTCAGCAGCAGTGATACCACTGTGAGTCCATAGCCGAAAAGACTTGAACCAATGTCTCTTAGATCAAAGTGCAGCTGCTTAGACTCTGCACCAAACTAGCTAGTCCCAGGCTATGGTCTGAAGGCACATGAGGCCACCACCTTGCTGAAGCGAAGCAGGCTTCGGTTTGGTCAGTGCCTGGATGGTAAACTGCCACCATCCAAGGTATGCTACCTTGGGTTCCATGGTGAAAGAAAAGTGGGGTATAAATGTAATAAATAAATAAATAAATAAATAATTTGCCCTACAAATTCGTCACCATGCAAACACAATTTGGGTTGGTCTTTCACAGTCCAATCCACTTTCTGTGTCGCTTGGAAGAATTTGGTAACTTCTGCCTCTGAGCATGAGTGGCAGCAACACCTGCAATCAGCCCAAATAACAGAAACAAGACATGTGCTGTGCTGATCTTGTTTTAGCAGAGAGGAAGCAACAATACTAACAAAGTTAATAGAGTTCAGATACTCATTTTAAATATTATTTATTTATTTATTATTTATTTTATATCCTACCCTTCCTCCCAGCAGGAGCCCAGGGCGGCAAACAAAAGCACTACAAACACTTTAAAACATCATTAAAAAAGACTTTAAAATACATTAAAACAAAACATCTTTAAAAAAAATTTTTTAAAAGCTTTCAAGACATCTTAAAAAAAGGTTAAAACATATTGCTTTTTTAAAAAAGTTTTAAAAACATTAAAAAGCAATTCCAACACAGACGCAGACAGGGATAAGGTCTCAACTTAAAAGGCTTGTTGAAAGAGGAAGGTCTTCAATAGGCACCAAAAAGATAACACAGATGTTGCCTGTCTAATATTTAAGGGGAAGGAATTCCACAGGGTAGGTGCTGAAACACTAAAGGTTCATTCTCCTATATTGTGTGGAATGGACCTTCTGCTAAGATGATATCTTCAGGAGGCCCTCACTTACAGAGCACAGTGATCGACTGGGTATATAAGGGATAAGACGGTCTTTCAGGTATCCTGGTTCCAAGCTGTATAGGGCTTTGTACACCAAGACTAGAACCTTGAACTTGGCCCGGTAGCAAATGGGCAGCCAGTGCAATTCTTTCAGCAGCGAAATGACATGTTGGCGATACCCTGCCCCAGTGAACAGTCTCACCACCACATTTTGCACCTGCTGCAGTTTCTGGACCAACCTCAAGGGCAGCCCAACATAGAGCACATTACAGTAATCAAGCCTAGAGGTTACCAGTACATAGACAACAGTGGTTAGGCTATTCCGGTCCAGAAATGGCCGCAGCTGTCTTACCAACCGAAGCTGATAAAAGGCACTCCTAGCCACTGAGGTCACCTGGGCCTCTAGCGACAAAGATAGATCCAGGAATACCTCGAAACTATGGACCTGCTCTTTCAGAGGGAGTACAACCCCATCCAAAGCAGGCAACTGACCAATTATCCGAACTCGGGAATCACCAACCCACAGTGCCTCCATCTTGCAGACTCAGTTTATCAGCCCTCATCTAGCCCACCATCAAGTCCAGTCAGTGGTCCAGGACTTGCGTAGCTTCTCCCAAATAGAGCTGGGTATCATCAGCATACTGCTTACATCTCGCCCCAAATCTTCTGATGACTGCTCCCAAGGGCTCCATATAGATGTTAAACAGCATGGGGGACAAGATGGTACCCTGCAGCACCCCATAGCACAACTGCCAGGGGGCCGAAAGACAATCACCCAATGCTATTCTCTGAAAATGACCTTGGAGATAGGATCGGAACCACTGTAAAACGGGCCTCCAATACCCATCTCTGGCGGCCCAGAAGGATACCATGGTCAATGGTATCAAAAGCTGCTGAGAGATCAAGTAAGAGTAACAGGGTCACACTCCCCCTGTCCTTCTCCCGACCATCAGGGCAACGAAGGCCAATTCAGACCCATAACCAGGCCTGAACCCAGACTGGGATGGGTCAAGATAATCGCTTTCATCCAAGAGTACTTGCATTTGCTGCGCCACAACCCTCTCAATCACCTTCCCTAAGTAGGGGGTATTTGCGACCGGTCGGTAATTGTCACAGACCAATGGGTCCGGGGTAGACTTTTTCAGGAGCAGTCAGATCACTGCCTCTTTCAGGGTGGCTGGAACCACTCCCTCCCACAATGATACATTGACCACACCCTTTATCCACTCAGTCAACCCCCCTCGGCAAGCTTTAATAAGCCAAGAAGGGCAAGGGTTGAGAGGACATGTTGCTGGCCGCATCATCATAAGCACCTTGTCTACATCATCAGGCCACATCAACTGAAATCATTCCCAAGAAGTTGCTGCAGACATTGTACTGGACACCTCATTGGGGACTACAGTAGATGTGGATGGGGCATCAAGATTTTATGCTCAAAGTGCCTTGCAAACAATTCACAGTGGGCCTGGAAACTCCATTTCCTGGGGGTGATCTCAACAGACCCCTGACAATATGGAAAATCTCCACTGGATGGCTACTTGAGCATGCGATGGAGGCAGAGAAGTGGTCTTTCTTCACCGCCTTCACCACCACACCGTAGGCATGGTTTTACTCATGCCCGATCAGCCACACAGCACGTCTTTTGCCACTTGAACTCTAGCTGTCGTTCAGTGTGTTTCATTACCCTTAACTCACTGGTGTACCAAGGTGCAAACAACGCTCCACAATGCCAGAGAAAGTGCTCAGGGGCAACTGTGTGAAGAGTGCGATGCACCTTGCTGTTCCACAGCGTAACAAAGGCTTCAGCAGGGTCCAATGGATTCCATTAGTCTGCGGGGGGGACCATCTTAATCTGTCCACCCCCCCTGCAGGGAAGGATTGGAGCCATAAATCTAAACTTCACTAGGAAGTGTCTGACCATGACAATGGGGAGACATCCACCCCCCATCTCCAGACCACCCCTTCCTCCATCTGGAGCAAAAAGCAAGTCGAGAGTGTGCTCTGCCCTATGCATCAGGCCAGTGACAACTTGAAACAGCCCCATGGGAGCCATGAAGCCCAAGCTGGAACACTATCATTCTGGGCTCCTCCAACACCACAGCCAGGATGGCCTCCACCAGTTCAGTCAGAGAAGCTGCCAGCCAGCAGGGTGGACAGTACACCAGCAGCAACCCTAGTTTACTGTCTCCTTGGCCTGACAACAGGTGCAGGCCCTCACAGCCAGCTCCAAGACAGAGTGGTTTCCTGGTGACAGAGATGGAATTTCTGGAGACCACAGCAACTACTCCCCCCCGTCCCTGCAGCCTGTGCTCGTGTTGCACCAAGTATCCAGGTGGGCAAAGCTGGGTCAGATCAACTCCTCCTAACTCAACCATCCACATCTCGGTAATGCACACCAAATCGGCACCTTCATCCACGATCAAATCATGGATGAGTGTGGTCTTATTGTGTACTGATCTGGCATTAAACAACACACACAAGCCAGTGGGCACAACAGATGAGCAACGAGGAACCCATCCATGAGAGGAGTGGTAGCAAGGAACAAGGTGTAGATAGCTTTGCCCTCGTCTTTTATGGTAATTCACTACCTCCCCATGGCTATACTTCCCTCTACCCATGATCACTGAAATTGGGGTGGCATTACCCATGTCCCTCCTTACTAAGACTCCTCTGATTAACTGCAGCCTCTCTTTGGAGCCAGGGTCAGGCAGGGGGTCTCAGTCCTTGCAGCACTTACCAGGGACTTCAGCTGTCTCAAAAGACAGCAACCCAAAGGAGCAAGAAGCAAGCACCCAGATGCTCAGATACTCACTCCCAGGGCAGGTCTCCTTCAGTCTCTCTAGTGCTGCAGCTGCTCCCAAGGACCCAACAGGCAGCTGGGCTTTTACGCCACTTGACCCAGCCAGGAGCCTTTCTCTGGAGCCAGGGTCAGACAGGGGGTTCCAGTCCTTGCAGCACTTACCAGGGACTTCAGCTAAAGACAGCAACTCAAAGGAGCAAGCAGCAAGGACCCAGGTGTTCAGATACTCCCAGGGCAGATCTTCTTCAGTCCCCCTAGTGCTGCAGCTCTTCCCCCTTTAATTGCAAAGTAAGATATGTTTGCTGTAAACCACTCAGAGAGCTTCGGCTATGGGGCGGTATATAAATGTAATAAATGAATAAATAATACTTTGCACTTTTAGTGAACTTTCCTATAGTAAATTATTTTCTTTTGTTTCTGTGAATATGTGAAGTACAGCAACACTTTGCAACCCTAAAAATCTCCAAAAACAATTGTGGAATAGTAGCACTGACTATACTGCAGAATAGTTTCCAATGGACATCAGAAGTGTCTCAGTTTGCACGAGATAAAACTGTGGGAGGTGAAATATATTCTAGCAAAATTCTAGATGTGCTGTATGTTTTTAATTGACCATGCCCACCTTTCCTTAAGTGGAGTGGTGTAAGTATAGCAGGCTGAAAACATGCATCTTGGGCAGGCCAAGTTTGTTTTTTCCCAACAGCTAGATTCATTGCTTATGTAGCAACATATTGTAATCAGTCTAATTTTACATCAAACTGAAGTTTCAGATTCAAATGTTAATGCACCCAAAATAGAAATAGAGCATAACCTCCAGTTTGAAATGCAAAAGGCTGTCTTGATCATATGACATTGACCAATAAAACGGCTTTGAAATTAATAAAAATAAATTTGACACAGATTTCTAGGATGGATAATGAGAAAAATATAATTTTCTAGGTTAGATTCTCTGTAGAAACAGTAGTATCACAGGAAAGAAGCAAAGTAAGAGCACCAACAAACATGCAAAAATGTAATTTTCCATCTTTGTAGATGGCAGGTGTTGCCACCAGTCACCGTATGCTCAGAAGCACATTACCAAATTCTTTCAAGCTACACAGGAAGTGGATTGGACTGTGAAAGACCAACCCAAATTGTGTTTGCATTTTGACAAATTTGTAGGGCAGGACAGTATCTCAGAGAGGAGGTCAGGTCTCCTGCTCCCCTGGTGCATTCACTATAGCTGGCCAATTTCCCTGCTTTTTAAAGTTTGATAGAAATACCTGTTGGCTATAAGAACATTCTTAAACAGCAATGTTTTTTGCCTATTAGTGAATATATCATACCTAGGATGGTAGTTAATTCTGTATTACCTAATCAAAATTGAAAGGGTGTGACCTTGTGTATTTTTGGTCTTCATTTATTGACTTTTTTATCTGCAGGTCCTCCTCTAACTAGGAAAGGGAGGAAAATTAGATTCAATTTGCCTTTGAAAGTGAACTAATTTAATTCACCTTTCCAATAAAAGACACAAACTAAAACACTGCCATCCTTTGAAATTTTCACTTCTCTGAATTTTACAATGCAGTTCTCCAGTCAAGTAATGTGTACAAAAATGTATATACTAATGCAAAGGTTGTATGTAAATGCATATATGTGCAAAAACATAAAAACACATTATATTATGGGAAATTGTTTTGCAAAAATGTGTATTAAGCAAGATTGCATACAAAAATGTGGACATGAAGAGATATTCACAGTAAAATACTGAAGAAATTGCACGAGGATTTTAAAAAATAATCTGCAAATTGATGTAGAAATGTGGAGAACTGAACTTAAAACTGAAATGAAAAACTGGAATTGACATGTTCATCCATCCCTAACACTAACTCTTGTTGTGAATTTTAATTATTTTATTTTATATTTTATTTAACAAATTTTATATACTCCTTGATTGTAGTAAAATCTCAAAGTGGCTTACAACCCCCCCTATAAAAGACAGTAAAACAGATATCTAAAAACATTCAAAAATGAATTAATTTTAAGAATGCCATCAGATTTAGTTGATTTCTGTTGTAGGGTATAGGTTTGAACAGTTCCTGAAACAGACATTTAGGGTGCAATCCAACTGGCATTTATGCTGTGCTAAGAGGATACAGAATGTGGTGGAGGAGGGAGGGTGTCACCCACCCGGGACAAAAGTCCCCCACTCAGGCGCAGCTGCTGCACAGCCATCTGCCCCTCAGGATGAAAACAACAGAGGGGAACCATGACCACCCCAAGGAAGAAGGGCAGACTTAAAATGTACAGGAAAAAATAATCTACAACCATAGGGTGAAATCAAATACTTATTGGGACACAGTATGAAGAAATATATATATAAGCATGACTGTCAAAGATGTTTATTATTTACACAACCTGTAAAGATATTTATAGTGCAATCCTATGTTTGTTTACTCAGTAGCAAGTCCCAATGTATTCAGTGGGGCTTACTCAACCAGGGAACTGTCCAGAGAACTGCAACCTCAAGTGATAAGGAACTTGGTCTTTCAACAAGCCTTTTAAGTTGAGACCTTATCCCAGTCTGCATCTGTGTTGGAAGTGCTTTTAATATGTTTTTAAACCTTTTTTTAAATATGTTTTTTAAAGCTTTTAAAAATGTTTTTAAAGATGTTTTATTTTAAAGTCTGTTTTTATGATGTTTTAAAGTGTTTTTGGTGTTTTATTTGCCATCCTGGGCTCCTACTGGGAGGAAGGGCGGGATATAAATCAAATAATAAATAAATAAACTTTATTCACCCAACCCAAAATTCAGAATCATTTCACTTTAAGCTGTTTTGCAACTGTTTATACTTGTTTTATGGTTATTGGATTTTAAAGGGATTTATTTCTTATTGTGAGCTGCCTTGGTTTCCAATCACCAACCCTACCTCACAGGGTTGTTGGGAAGACTACACACACACACACACACACACACACACACACACACACACACACACACTACAGATGTAAAAATACACACACCCCATATAACAGTTTATTGTCAAACCAGTTGGTCATTGCAGAACATTTTTTAAAAAATCAGTATTGGTTTCCTACATAATAAAAACTGTGATACCCAAGTAAGCCCTGCCTAATTGCTTTGAAACATAGGATTGGAGGGGGAGAGAAAGATTTACAACACAAACACAATTCTTTGCTATGTTCACTAAAAATTCCCATTAATTTACATCACAGTCCTAACCATGTCTACTCAAAAGTAAGTCCTATTGAATTCAATGGGGTTTACTCCAGATAAGTGGGATTAGCATAGAAGCTTTACTCCCAGGAAAGTAAGTATTGGATTAAAGGTTTGTTATTGGGAAGGTTTTCAAAACACTGCCCTCTTCAACAGCTCAGGATTTGACTCTTGCACACAAGAGAAAAAACCCTGAAAGCTATATACTTACTCAATTTATGAGATTTTCAGATAAACAGGAAAAAAATCCACCATTTTGTAGCATTGCAATGGGATCTAGGCACTGCCTGGAGGTCAACATATCACAACCCTGGCTTCACTTATTGGCTGCGATCCTGAAAGGGCAGGGTTAGAGCTACGAGCTCTAACTTGTAGCTATTTAACAGATCTGTTAAATAGATTTAATAGTCATGGGAGGGTGGCTGATGTTTTGATGTATATCTCGTGAACCAGACCACCTAGAAACTTCATTTTGTTAAAAAAAAAAATTAAAGCTGAGAGTCTGGAGATTGAGGTGACCTGGAGAGTTCTCCAAAAGCCAGAGTATCTGGCCAAAAACCAGACACCTGGTAACCCTAAATATTAATGATCTGGCCATCACAGAATTATCTCTATTATAAAATTAAGTGCCGTGATCAGTAACAAAACTGAAATTATAATTTTAAAAACCTTAAATCTTTCCCCCTTAAATCTCAATTCCTTAAACATCAGAGTTCCTCTTCCTTCCAGTTTTCTGTACAGAACTGGTAACATCACCATGTTAAGCAAGAAGTACCATAAAAAGATGGAATTATGGTCAGTGTAGCACGCCCTCTTTCTTTAAATCAACATAGTTTTGAGAACTGCTTACAGCAAATAAGTTTAAGCAACAGGTTTTATGATGACATGTACAATGTTATTGAGCATACATTAGAAGAAATTGAGGCTTGATGGTGCTTATTTTGAAAGGGCTTATATTTCAGATTTTAGTATTCTTAGCGGGAGATGATGAAGTCAGAAGAATAAAGGACACAGTCAGCTGGAGGACATTCACATTTATAACCGCTGGAGTGTGAGTAGTTGAGAATCCTGACTCTGTGTTAAGGCCTTATAGGTTTCAAACTTCAAATATCTTGTTCCAGATCTGTGTTCCATCTCCTGCAATTACAAAAACTGAATGCATGGACTTCCCTCCCTGAAGGCATTTTTTTTGGGGGGAAATCCAGTGAACTCCCAGTCATTGGTATTTAGAGTTATCCACTTAGAAAGAGAGTGGGGGGGTGAATTCTAAATGTTTCTCCAAGGACACATAGTTCCTATGGCCATCTAAAATTTCTAAACCTTTGACATAGTAAATTTCCTACATCATAATGTTTGAGCCTCCCCAAATGTTACTTAAATAAAATAAATGGTAGAAAAGAAAGGAGAAGCAGGTAAACTGAGGATTTCTATGAACACGAGTATGTCACAACATATAACACATTTATAATTTACAAACAATTTGTATATGGTTTCATTGGTTTTATTTATTTATTTATTATTATTATTATTATTATTAAACTGCCCTTCACCAGCAGGTCCCAGGATGGGTTACAGCAGTTTTAAATTAAGTATTTCTTTTTAAAAAGAATGAAAACAAGTTACAAACACAGAATAGGGTGGTTACTCAAAACAGACATCTCGGGTGTCAAAGGCTCAGGATCATCAAAAACTGTACAGTGAAGGTGCCAGGGACATCTCTGTACAGAGGGAATTCCACAACTTAGGGGCTGTCAGAGAATGCCCTCTCCCGGGCCACCATCTCCTGAATTTCTGAGGGTGGCAGAACTACCAAGAAGCCCTCCTTTGTTGATCTGAACACCTGAGGTTGGCTGTAGGGAAGGAGGCTGTCTCTCAGATATTTGGGGCCTGAGTTATTGAGGAATTTAAATACTAGTGTGAGCACCTTAATTAAGCCTAGAAACAAACTGGCAACCAATGCAACTGTTTTAGAACAGGGATTATATGAGTACTAAAAGCAACCCGTGAGTAATCTGGCCACTCCATTTTGAACTAGTGGAAGTTTCTGAGTCATCTTCAAGGGCAACTGCACGTAGAGTGCATTGCAGTAATCCACTGGAAGCAGTAGTGTAGCAGCAAATTCAGAAGTGCCTTCATTATAGTCACAGCCACACCTTCTCACAGCCAAGCCCCTTCTAAGATTATACAACCTTCTAAGAGGGAGAGCCATCTGCCTGCTTTGCTGCTGCTGCTGCTTGGCCAACATCTCTGCTCTCTCCTTCTTGGGCTCCTGCTCTGCACGTGGGCACCTCGCAGGACCAGGCCCCAGGTGGTGCTTTTCCCGGGAAGAAGAACGGTTTGAGAGCTGCGTTGGTGCGCATGGAGCACGGGACTGTGGTTGTTGTGTAGACCTGAATGGAATGAGTGGATGTTTGTATGACTGCATGTTGTGAGTGTGTGTGTATTTTTATTTTATTTTTATTTTATTTTATTATGTGCCTGGGTGGGAGGATAGGGTATTGGGAGGGGGGACCAGAGGGGGCCCCTGTTAGCGTAGTGACGGGTAATGGGAGGTATGGCGTTGTGAGGAGGACATGTCGGTTGAGGGGAACTCGGCCCAGACAATTGGTGGCTGTACCGTGTTCCGGTCCTCCCCACATCCACAGGATTGCTGGTAGTTCTATCAGCCAACTCTCGGATCTCCAGTTGCTGCTTCTTAATGCCAGATTGGTAAATAATAAAGCTTCCCTCATCCATGATTTAATTGTGGATGAGGCGGCCGATCTGGCATTTATTACTGAGACATGGGTGAGCGATCTGGGAGGCATTAATCTCTCCCAGCTGTGCCCACCTGGGTACTCGGTTCAGCATCTGGGTAGATCTGAGGGTCGGGGAGGGGGAATTGCTGTGGTCTATAGAAGTTCCATCCCTCTCATTAGGCACCCTATCCAGGTAGCTAATGGTCTGGAGTGTCTCCATATTACGTTGGGTCAGCGAGACAGACTGGGAATACTCTTGGTGTACCGTCCACCCTGCTGCCCAACAGCCTCCCTAACTGAGCTGACGGAGGTGGTCTCGGGTTTGGTGTTGCGATCCCCCAAATTTATGGTATTGGGGGATCTCAACATTCATGCCGAGACCGCTTTGTCTGGGGCGGCTCAGGACTTCATGGCCTCCATGACAGCCATGGGGCTGTCTCAATTTGTTACTGGCCCTACGCATATTTTGGGGCACACTCTAGACTTAATTTTTGCTACTGGAGCAGGGGATGGTGATCTGGGAGTGAGGGATTTTACATCTATTCCTCTGTCATGGACAGATCATCGCCTATTGAGGTGTAGGCTCACAATGTTTTCTCCCGTCTGCAAGGGTGGAGGGCCAAGTAAGATGGTCCGCCCCCAGAGACTAATGAATCCTGAAGGTTTTCAGAAGGCTCTGGGGAGTTTTCCGGCTGATAAAACTGACGCTCCTGTCGAAACCCTGGTCAATCTGTGGAATACGGAAATGACCCGGGCAGTTGACACGATCGCCCTGGTGCGCCCTCTCCTCTGCAGAGCTCAATTGGCTCCGTGGTTTACCCCGGAGCCAAGAGTGATGAAGCAAGAAAGGAGACGGCTTGAGTGCAAATGGAGACGAACTCCCGACGGCTGTGGTCTTGCACTTGTGAAGATCTCTACCAAGCTCTATGTGAAGGCGGTGAGGGCAGCGAAGAAGCAGTACTTTGCTGCCTCCATTCAGTCATCTTCTAACCGCCCAGCGGAACTTTATAAGGTTGTTCGGGGACTTTTACACTCTGGTCCTCAGAACGCAATAATACCATCAATAGCCCGCTGTAATGAGTTTGTGAGACACTTCCAAGATAAGATCACAAACATCCACCGGGACCTTGACTCCAATATTGTAGCAGTTGAGCCTAATGAGGTATCCGGAGCACAGTCCTGTCCTGTTTTATTGGATGAATTTCAGTTGGTTCAGCTCGAGGACGTGGACAAGGTGCTTGGACAGGTGCGGGCGACCACTTCTGCTCTGGATCCTTGCCCCTCATGGCTAATAAAAGCTAGCAGGAACGGAACAGCCGGATGGGCCAAGGAGGTGATCAATGCCTCTTTACGAGAGGGAGTGGTACCACCCTGCCTGAAACAGGCGGTGGTGAGACCGCTCCTAAAGAAACCCTCCTTGGACCCTGAAAATCTTGACAACTATAGACCGGTAGCAAATGTTCCGTTCCTGGGCAAGGTTTTAGAGCATGTGGTCGCTCACCAGCTCCAGGCTCTCTTGGATGAAACTGATTATCTGGATTCATGTCAATCGGGCTTTCGGCCGGGGTTTGGTACAGAAACAGCCTTGGTCGCCCTGTATGATGACCTCTGTCGGGAGAAAGACAGAGGGAGTGTAACTCTGTTGGTTCTCCTTGATCTCTCAGCGGCTTTTGATACCATCGACCATGGTATCCTTCTGGGACGTCTTGCGGACTTAGGAGTTGGAGGCACTGCTTGGCGGTGGCTGTGCTCCTACCTCAAGAATCGTCTCCAGAAGTTGGTGCTTGGGGAGCATTACTCGAGTCCCTGGATACTCCAATATGGGGTCCCACAGGGTTCAGGTCTGTCCCCCATGCTCTTTAATATCTATATGAAGCCGCTGGGCGAGGTCATTAGGAGATTTGGAGTGCGTTTCCAGCAATATGCTGATGATACGCAGCTCTACTTCTCCTTTTCATCTTCTTCAGGTGAGGCTGTTAATGTACTAAACCACTGCCTGGCCGCGATAATGGACTGGATGAGAGCTAATAAACTGAGACTCAATCCTGACAAGACTGAGATGCTGTTGGTGGGGGGGCTCTCTGCCCAGATGGTTGATGTCCGACCTGCCCTAGATGGGGTTACACTCCCCCTAAAGGAGCAGGTCCGTAGTTTGGGGGTCTTATTAGATCCGCTCCTGTCACTGGAGGCTCAAGTAGCCTCGGTGACACGGAATGCGTTCTACCAGCTTCGGCTGGTAGCCCAACTACGACCCTATCTGGATAGGGAGAACCTTGCCACAGTTATCCATGCTCTGGTAACCTCTAGATTGGACTACTGTAATGCACTCTACGTAGGGTTACCTCTGAAGACGGTTCGGAAACTTCAGCTGGTGCAGAATGCTGCGGCCAGAGTTCTTACTGGGACAAAAAAAATTGATCATATAACACCTGTCCTGGCCCAGCTGCACTGGCTACCAATATGTTTCCGGGCCAGATTCAAAGTGTTGGTTCTTACCTATAAAGCCCTTAACGGCATCGGACCGCAATACCTGGCGGAACGCCTCTCCCGCTATGTACCTACCCGGTCGCTGCGCTCGACGTCGAAGGCCCTTCTCCGTGTCCCAACGCATAGGGAGGCACGGAGAACGATAACTAGAGCTAGGGCCTTCTCAGTGGTGGCCCCCGAACTATGGAACGCCCTCCGTGATGAGATACGCCTGGCGCCTTCTTTGTTATCTTTTCGGCGCCAGGTAAAGACCTACCTCTTCGCCCAGGCATTTTAAAAATTTAAAAATTTGAATTTAAAATTGGAAATTTTTAATTATGTTTTATTGTGTATTGTATTTACATCCACGTATTTTAACCTGTTTTATTATGCTGTACACCGCCCTGGGAGCTTATTGCTATAGGGCGGTCTAAAAATGTAATAAAATAAAATAAATAAATAAATAAATAAATTACAGAATAATCTGGCCAAGTTTGAGTTCTGCTTTCTGTTGCTTTATCCTTGTTAATGCTTTCTCCCACAACAACAGAAGTCCCTAGGAGCAAATTAGTATGAAAAGGGAGTGTGTTAGCTACTGAGAAGAGTCTTCTTGGTCCCAACCAGCAGGAAAGGACAAGGAAGCATGTTAGAAGACTCTTTTCAGTGACCAACACACTCAGCCTCAGCAAGCATGGCCAATGGCCAGGGATGATGGGTGTTGTACTTTAGCAACATCTGGAGGGCCAAAGGTTCCCCACACCTGCTGTACACCTTAGCTGAAGAACAGACAGTGTTTGCATGGGTCTCCCCCACTGGACCTGCCAAAAGTCACTGGGCCCTATCCCAGACTGGCTTGGAGATTAAATCAGAGGCCTGCACAGGTATTTTTTAAATGTTATTTCAGGAGATTACACCCATACAGAACCTTATAGTATTATTAAGTAATGCAATCCTTCCATCTTTAGTTGTTCTCTTTAAGCCTTTTAGTTTTTCTATGTATTTTTTCCATTGCTTTACTTTTATTTTCTCCTAGTTTAAATCTCTGCTGACAACATCTCATACCCTCTTAAAAAAAACTCACTTTGAGAATTTAGAAATTAGCAAACTTTACCCTTTAAGCATAGGAAAGAAAAACTAGGGCATATGACCCAAGATCAGGTTTATGATGGAAATTATAGAAAGCTCTATACCCTTGAGACATATTTGAATACGTTCTCCACCAGCTAGAGAAAGCTGAATAAAGTATGGACATAGTTGTTTTCAGGTAAGTTGTTCGGGAGTTCTTCACAAGGAAAAGTAAATAAAAGAAGATTTGGTGGAGCCAATCATGCTAGCTGCATGCAGATTTTGCTACTTCAGTATATTTCTCCTACATGAAAAATAAATCAAGCACGCTGACTGCTTTGTTTTTGTGACTCCAGCAAAGAATTTATCAGACGTTTCTGCCACTCAATATTGATTTTACATAAAGTTATTTAGAATCTCTCACTTGTAGGTTTGGTATGAAAAAGTGAGAAAAGATGGGGAGGAATATTAAGGTTTCAGGTTTTTTAAAGAAACATGAAAAATGCAAACTATATCTTCCATTAATGCAGTTTTTTTAAAAACAGCTATGGTTTTAAATATTTTTCTTAAAAACAGCATTTAGGAAACATACATGTATATTTTATTCCCCTTCACACGGTGCAATATTTAAATCACTTTGTTTACCTCATCATTGTAAGCAAAACTCCTTTTCTGAATTTTGTACCTGAAGATGCCAACTTTTTTCCATGTGTTTTTCCTCCATATTTTAATCTGAGCAATAATAAATGCAACTACTTCTGTCCATGAAAACAGCAGGAGTTAACACTGTGCAGGAGAGTTGTGTGAGTTGGTTTATTGTAAATGTGAAGATTGTTCTGTTCCCACTTCGCTCCTCCCTCAGTGTAAGCGAGACTAAGAAACCCTGATCCCTGGTTTAGGGTGCAATCCAGGTCACCCTTTTGCCAGGCTGGGGTGAGTTAGATGCCACAGATCCCTGGTAGCACCAGGAGGCTCCCAGCTCTGCCAGGCTCCGTCAGGCTCCACCGGCAGCAGCCCTCCACCATGGCAGGGGTTCACCAGAGATAGCCACCCTGGTGGAAGGCCTGAAAATGGGGCATTTTGGAGGTATGGTGGGGGAGAAGCCACAGGGGGGACCTTACACAAGATCTTTCTTGTGTTCAGAGCCCTCCTCCGGATCTCGGTTCCCCTTCATACTCCACCAGCCAAAAGGCCAATGGAGTAAAACAATTTTATTTCCCATTCAGGCCTACGGGAAGCACTTATTCCCTGGGAGGCCTTTTTGCCAGAGCTGGTGCTTTCTGGCCGGCTTATGTGTGCAACTCCTGATGGAGCCAGCCTTCAGCCGGGCTGGTGGCTCCTCAAAGGGAAGAGGATCCTGTAGAGCTTTCTCCGCTGCCACCCCCCACCCCCCACCCCCTCTCCGCCAGCTGCCCAGCAGTTAGATTGCTCTCTTAGTGTTACATCTGAACTGGGGATCCTGGGTTGTTTTTCTCAAACAAACCATGAATGGTAAGCCAAGAAAAACCTCAGTTTCAAATTGTGGTTTGGTGTGACACAAACCACAATCCCCAGTTCAGATGTAACACTAAGATAGAAATCATGGTTTGTTGCCCCCTAACAATGGTTTCCTATCATGAATGAAGTCATTTCATAGAGGCTGCAGACTGTGGGGGAGCAGGATGGCATCCTCTTGTCCAACTTACCAGGCACAACTGCAGTGTCTTGATACCCACTGGATATACAAATGGGGCCACAATGAATGTTAAATTAAATGAGGTGACTAATTTCAATGAGTCTGCTGTAAGCAAGCCTAAATCTCGATCCAGTTCATAGTTTACAAAAGTCCTGCGTGCAAAGGCCTCAATGCGAAGTGGAGTTCCAGGTTTCATAATGTAAGATTATGCTTGCCTGGTCCAGACTGATATGGTTAGATTTTATGCACTTAGGCCACTGTTCTTCAGTCTTGGGTCCCCAGATCAATCTTGGGCCTCCCATCATCCTTGGCCATTGGCTAAGCTGGCTGGGGTTGATGGAAGTTGTAGTCCAACAACATCTGGAAGCTCATGGTTGAAGAACAGTGACATCAGCAATATGCAAACATTACCTCCTCATGGAGCACCCAGCAGGTCTGAGGGTAGGACAGTAGCTTCTGCAGGGAAAACTGGGAAGTCACCATTTCATTCTCCCACTGTATGTATCTCTATGTGCTCTGAAGTACATCCAAATAGTCTTGTATCCTTTCTCTTTCAAACATCCAGCAGATGTTCTTCTAACAGGAATGTAGCCGCCAATCATGGCTGTTCAGATGTGAGTGTTCCAGCAGCGGCAACATACCCGATATATTTCCATTCTAGCAGTAAACCAGTGGTTAATGGACATTGTAAATGTACTTCATGTTTAATTGCCTCTGGAATCTTCCAGAAAAATCACGTTTCACATGCATGGCCTTGTTCTTGGAGTTTTGGTTGCTGGCTACCAGAGGTAGGATATTCCTCTTATTGCGGGGCCACAATTATGGGACTCTTTCCTCAAAGTCTTGTTTGGTGCAATCTTTGGCAGTGGTGGCTGATGCTCATTGGGACTGGTGGTGGAATAGCAGGGAGACCAACACTGATGAACCCAGAGCCGAAGACAAACAGAGCCAACTAATTCTAGTTTTGGCCCCATCCTCCTCTCTGCTGAGTTCTACAAGCGCAACGCTGAGAACAAGGAGGAGAAAAATGATGGGCAGTGCCACCCCATGAACAGGTTGAAATTAAGAAGGCAGGCAGGTGGGGGCTGGCTGAAGGCAGAAAGAGATTGGTGGGGCAATGCCCCATTTGCCTTAATGGACCAGCCTCCACTGAATCTTTGGTTTGCTTTCTGAAAGAATATGAAAACTCCCCTTCCCCGAAAGTCTTTTGCATGGCAACATGTCACTTTTAAATCATACTGCATTTCTTGTATAATAGGTTTGTTTTACTGATGCAGATTTTTGATTAATTGATTTGTAACCCACCTTGGATCTAAATTTTAGAAAGGTGGTAGGTGAGAAATGTAATCAATAACAACAAATACCAGCACCCCCAAAAAAACATGGGCACAGAGAAGGCAAGGTGCATTTTGGGAAGGGGAAAGGTGAGCTTGGTCTCATATGTTAAGATTTCTGAAAGATAAACAGCATTATGTTTTATGTTACTGGTCCCATACTAAATATATTAGAGAGCCAGTGTGGTGTAATGGTTAGGATGTTGGGTTCAAATCTCCACTCAGCTATGAATCTCACTGGGTGCTCTTGGGCCAGTCACTCTCTTTCAGTTTAACCTACTTCACAGGGTTGTTGTGAGGATAAAATGGGGAAGGGAGAACCATGTATACCATCTTGAGTTTCTTGGAGGAAAGGTTGGATATACATGTAATAAATAAATAAAATAAATATTTTTCCTCCAATTGATTTTGATGCTAGAGTTAGCTTTCAGGTAAGTGTGCCTAGGAGAGCAGCTCTATTTACATATCTAGTTTTCCCCCACACCCAAAAAGAAGACACAAAGACAAGGCATTGGACTGAATGTTATATTTATTAAAATATAACAATATTCAAATAAGAACCAAACATCTCCAATTAACCAAATTAGAACATATGGGCAGGTGAGGAATTCAACTACTTCTGGTAGGAAAGTCTCCCCCCAGACCCCTGGGCATGTCGTCCAGCTTGTAGCTGTGACCCACCAGCCAAAGATGGGGAATAACTTTCCCTCCTTGCTGGGTGAGCCTTGGGCGTGGGTCCCCCATGCACATCCTGGCCCTGCTGTACTCATGTTCACCCGTGTGCATGACAGTCCACAAAGTGGGCACCCCCCAGTTCACCCCAGACTGAAGGCCTGTTGGATCCCTGAAGGGTGCCCCTTACCCAACAATGCCTCAGTATACTTAATTGCAACCCCCAATTTCTTCACCTGCCCGAACTCAATGCCATAACAGGCCATAAGCCACACCTCTCCCTAAAAGTAAAATGAATTAGACCGAACAGTATGAAAAAGGCAAAACCCGAAGGGCCTCAACAAAGGGGGGGCACTAAGAAGTTCCTGCTTGGCACCAAAAAGGCGACCAGCATAACCCATACTGCATGCAGGGAAGGAGGGCGCAAATGAACACAAGAGGAGGTTTGGAGGGGGCGAAGCAGGCATTTAAGCCCTACGTTGCCTCTCCCCCATTGGAGTGGGAACATCACATGTCCCATCAACTCACCCCTCCCTTCAGGACAAACCAACTCTGTCTTCTTCCTGGGGAGAGGGTGAGGGCAAAATCATCCCCACCTTATAGTGGGAACGTTGCTGTGATTCAATTATAATTTGTATGTTAAAAGTGCCTTCCCTTCAAGTAGGCACAAGGATCTAGAAATAGGGGACAGGGGGCAAGCTATTTGTATGGGAAGGGTTGATTGTCCCCAATCTCACTCCCATCTGGCACTGTCTATCAGTAGGCATAACTACTGTCATGCAGTAAAACAGTGCCTGGCTTTTTGTTTATTTTGGGCCAGACTGACTCACTCCACACCACTCTGGGTCTGAAGTATGAGTTGAGGGACTCTGGACTTAATTTGGGCATGTAATGAAGCAGTTGCACAACTACTTCACTATCAGCTCAAATGTCAATGTTTCAGGGTAGTGGCACTGTTGGCTGCTAACTCTCAGAAGCTTTGGTGAAGTCATGTCAAAAAGGCCTAACTGCATAGGGTATGTGTGAAAGAGGAACAATATCTGAGTATATGGTAAATCCATCACACATCTACTTCACACTGTACACTGAAATTTAGATTTTTATATTTCAGATCATTTTGAGGGGGACATGTAAGCCAACCTTATTAACCAGCCATGATGGCTATGTTCCACCTCCACTATCAGAGGCACTATGCCTCTGAATACCAATTGCTAAGAATCATAAGTGGAGGGAATGGGCTGTTAAACTCATGTCTTGCTTGTGGACTTCCCATGGGCGTCTGGTTTATCACTGTGAGAACAGGATGCTGGACTAGATGGGCCACTGGCCTGATCCAGCAGGCTCTTCTTATGTTCGTACAGTAGGGCCCCGCTTTACGGCGCTTCGCTAATGCGGCAGTCTCGATTAGACACAATTAGACTAAAGCCCCACTCATACGGCGCTTGTTCCACTTTTACAGCGGTTTTCAGGCATCGCACGCCATTCTATTCAATGAGTTCTGCTTTTCAGCGTTTTTTGCTTTTCAGCGGGGATCCGGAATGTAACCCGCCATATGAGTGGGGCCCTACTGTACTCTGTTCTTTCAAACCTATAGCTTTCTCATTCAGATGCCTGCAGAGCTAAACACATGCACACAAGCATGCACAAACGGACGGATGTGATTTAATCTGGCATTATTTGTTATATGAGACAAAAGCAGTTTTATGTGTTGGAAGGAAAACAAAATTAACAGATAAGGATTTATGCATCAATCTGTATTCTGTTTAATACTCAGCAGTCACTCTGCTTATCTAGATCATTGTTTAAAAGAGTGTTAGGCTATTCATCTTTCTGTCAGCAGTAGATCATTCAGTAGTAGCACTACAGGAAACAAATGTTCCTTGTTTTTCAAATTAAACTTCGTTTTGTTCTCACTTGTGACATCTACGAGCTCTTAGGTTACAACTAAGATATCATACATGCACAAGATATTGTACATGCACAAAATAAGCCTCACTGTGGCAAAATCTCCTTCACCGCATATCCATGAGATGCATATTTTTGTAGCTGAACTAATCATGTAAATAATGGGATATATACAGGCCTGTGAGCGTCCTATTATCATGAGGGAGCTACAGAATTCAACATAAAAAATTATGCTCTGATTTTTTTCAGTGTCTTATCCAAGAATGGGAAACCTGTAACCTTCCAGATGTTGTTGGACTCCAGAGCCCATCACGTGGGCATAGTTTGGGGGAAATGGCCTCATGGGCCAAACTAGGCCAGTAGGCTGGAGGTTCCCCATTTCTGCTGTACAGATATAAGTAGTCATGGAATGCATACATTATTATGGTATTAAATAAGCCTCTTCAACTGTATATAATGTACATTTTGGGGTCATGGAGGTAGAATTGCAATACAGTAGCAGGCTCCACCCTTAACCTGTGCACCTTTGTTTTGATGTCTTTTGGGACCACACACATTCAGCTGAATGTGCTATTATTTGTTTTCTTTGCCACAAATTCAGTGTGTTGCTCTTCAAGTAGTTTGTTAGTTTCTATTCCCGTTACCTAAGACCTTTTGCTTTTGAGAAACTATAATAAAAAACAATGGGATATGCTTAGAAGGACTAATGGTTAGGATAGGAAGTTATGTTTTAAAAAGACAGACCCCACATCTGACATCATGTGTGGGTTGATAGAAACACTGCTCTATCAGCTACATGACTGAGTTCCTCCATGGGAAACTCAGAGAGATGTGAAGGTTCCAGGGTTATTTTGTTTATGCTTATCCCAAAGATAAACGTTGTGACTGTTGCAACAGCTGGAAGTGAGCTTTTAAGTTACACAGCACTCTACTATGGGAAGAAACCAAGCAGCCTTAAATCTACTTAATGTAGACTGCTCAAACCTATTTAGTCCTGTGTGGCTGCAGTCCTATATACCCTTGGGAGAAAGGTCCATTGAACTCAATGGAACTTACTTCTGAGTAGGCATGTATAGGATGGCACTGTGTGTTTTCAAGAATATTTAGATTCACTGGGTTAATATATGAGCAAAGACAGGACATCATCATCATCACTACCATTATAAATTGTTTATTATATTTATATCCAGCCCTTCCTCTCAGAAGGAGCTCAGGGCGGCAAACAAAAGCACTAAAACACTCTAAAGCATCTTAAAAACAAAACATCTTAAAAACATATTAAAATAAAAAATCTTTAAAAACATATTAAAACAAATCAGCTTTAAAAACATCTTTAAAAGCAATTCCAACACAGACACAGACTGCAATAAGGTCTCTACATAAAAGGGTTGTTGAAAGAAGAAAGTCTTCAGTAGGAACTGAAATGATAACAGAGATGGTGGCTGTCTAATATTTAAGGGTAGGGAATTCCAAAGGGTAGGTGCCGCAACACTAAAGGTCCACTTCCTATATTGTGTGCAATGGACCTCCTGATAAGATGGTGTCTACAGGAGGCCCTCACCTGCAGAGCGCAGTGATTGACTGGGTATGTAATGGGTAAGACAATCTTTTAGGTATCCTGGCCCCAAGGTCCATACAGCTTTGTACACCAAAACCAGAACCCTGAACTTAGCCCGGAAACTAAAAGGTAGCCAGTGCAATTCTTTCAGCAGTGGGGTGACATGTTGGTGATACCCTGCCCCAATGAACAGTCGCTCCACCGCATTTTGTACCAGCTGCAGTTTTCGGGCCAACCTCAAACGCAGCCCCACGTAGAGCGAATTACAGCAATCCAGCCTGGAGGTTGCCAGTACATGGACAGCAATGGTCAGACTATCCCAGTTCAGAAATGGCCGCAGCTGTCTTACCAGCCAAAGCTGGTAAAACACGCTCCTAGTCACTGAGGTCACCTGCACCTTTAGTGACAAAGATGGATCCAGGAGCACCCCCAGACTATGAACCTGCTCTTTCAGCAGCGGTACAACCCCATCCTATTTATTACTACTACTACTTTGTCTGGATAAAAACTATGTAATTTAAAAGCCCAGCAGTTTCAAAATTAGATGACCAAACAAAGGATATCATCTTAGTTTATCTCTTTTAATGCATAATCATGACACTGCACCCAACCCTATTTAAATCCTATGCAGGTCTCTGATGTTTGGCAATCCTAAACTTATGGTTTAAAAGAAATGGGGGTGCCACATCATCTGATTGTCCTGTACTCTGGACAACAGGCTACTGTACAGGCAGAATATGGAGAAACCAATTGGTTCCCAATAGAAAAGGGTGTGAGGCAGGGGTGCATTTTATCACTCTATTTGTTTAATCTGTACGCAGAACATATCATACGGAAAGCAGGATTGGACCAAGATGAAGGAGGTGTGAAAATTGGAGGGACAAATATCAATAATTTAAAGATATGCAGATGATACCATACTACTAGCAGAAACCAGTAATGATTTGAAACGAATGCTGATGAAAGTTAAAGAGGAAAGCACAAAAGCAGGACTACAGCTGAATGTAAAAAAGACTAAAGGAATGACAACAGAAGATTTATGTAACTTTAAAGTTGACAATGAGGACATTGAACCCGTCAAGGATTATCAATACCTCGGCACAGTCATTAACCAAAATGGAGACAACAGTCAAGAAATCAGAAGGCAGCTAGGACTGAGGAGGGCAGCTATGAGAGAACTAGAAAAGGTCCTCAAATGCAAAGATGTATCGCTGAACACCAAAGTCAGGATTATTCAGACCATGGTATTCCTGATCTCTATGTATGGATGTGAAAGCTGGACAGTGAAAAAATAATAAGAGAAAAATCAACTCATTTGAAATGTGGTGTTGGAGGAGAGCTTGGCAGATACATGGACTGCAAAAAAGACAAATAATTGGGTGTTAGAACTAAGTAAACCAGAACTATCACTAGAAGCTAAAATGATGAAACTGAGGTTACCATACTTTGGACACATCATGAGAAGACATGATTCACTAGGAAAGACAATAATGCTGGGAAAAACAGAAGGGAGTAGAAAAAGAGGAAGACCAAACAAGAGGTGGATTGATTCCATAAAGGAAGCGACAGACCTGAACTTACAAGATCTGAACAGGGTGGCTCATGACAGATGCTTTTGGAGGTCACTGACTCATAGGGTCACCGTAAGTCGTAATCGACTTGAAGGCACATAACAACAAAACTTATAGTTATGTAAATTCACTGATATTCCCCCATGTAACCCTATCAATGCTACCTCAAAGAAATAGCACCACAGCCTCTCTTCAAAGCCAATCAATCAAATGAAGTTGTGCTTCAATTTGGATAGGGAAGCTGTATTGCACATTTATAGATTTGCAGTTTTGTTTTACATGCAGGACTGGCCCTACTATTCAGCAAGATGATTCAGGCTATTTTGGAAGGTGGAATGTAGAGGGATAGGTCATTTACTGATTGCTGAATCATCAGCAGGAATTGAGGTCTGAATGGTAGAAAAGACTTTTAAAATGTTGTCCCTGTGGCACAGGCCTCATTTATGGCCACTTGTCACTTTAAGATTGCAGTCTCTCTTGTTCTCCTTTTGGTCTTGATCCAAGAGGTGAGGTAAGGCTGCAATTTCCTCCATGATGGTCCATCTCTGATTCCTGGGCATTGCAATCAGCTACCTGACTGCACCTGGGTCATAAATACTTAAAAGTGAACTGTTGTCATACAGTCCCTTGTCCCTCATCTCACTTGACCATCAATGCTGCTATTTTTCACTTGAGGAAATTCAAAGCTAAGTGTAAGCTTAAGAACATAAGAACATAAGAAAAGCCTGCTGGATCAGGCCAGTGGCCCATCTAGTCCAGCATCCTGTTCTCACAGTGGCCTACCAGGTGCCTGGGGGAAGCCCGCAAGCAGGACCCGAGTGCAAGAACACTTTCCCCTCCTGAGGCTTCCGGCAACTGGTTTTCAGAAGCATGCTGCCTCTGACTAGGGTGGCAGAGCACAGCCATCATGGCTAGTAGCCATTGTTAGCCCTGTCCTCCATGAATTTGTCTAATCTTCTTTTAAAGCCATCCAAACTGGTGGCCATTACTGCATCTTGTGGGAGCTGTGATGTTCCTGCTTATATTGTAAATATGGTAAGTGCTGGTTATATAGATGATATATGGTAAATGGAGTGAAAGAGGAGGGGGAGTACATGAGCAGTAGAATGCTGAATGATTGGCTGAGCGTTTGAATGGCTGGGAGTATAAATGGAAGAATGACAGTTGAATCTGGGTGGAGGTTTGGTGGTGAATTGAGGTGGTGGGTGTGAGGTGGTGTTTGGAGGTTGTTGTTGAGAGTGAGTCGGAGTTGTGAGGCAATTAGTAAGAAGTCAAGTACATAACAGAATATAGATGAAACCATATGCTTGTGAAACATTCCTTAAGTAATCTTATTTCTAATTCTTAATAAATATTTCTTGGTTAAATAAAAGCCTGATTCCTTCAGCTGAGATACACCTACCAGGGGGAATAGCAAAGTAACCAAGGCTGAACAGTTTGTATCGAATGGTGGCAGCGGCAGATCGGAGGAAAGTGTATCCAGTCCCACAGAGAAACCCAGGGCTGTATGCTTCAGAGTCAAGGGGCTGCAGGGGGGTTTACAAATTAACTATACCCATTGACACAAGGTATCGGAATAGCCAGGCAGAGACTAGGCACAGTCTATTGGCTAAAAGGGTTACAGAGTGTCAGGTGGTGCTGCCTAGCAGTGGGATCTTTTGAGATCACTGCTAGTGCTGTAAAGGGTAAGAATAAACCTGACGTTTCTGTCTGCTGGTAGCCACAAAGTGAGAGCTTCACAGGTGCTGCCAGGGAAGGACGTCACATGAACAAATTCCATAGTTTAACTATGCGCTGAGTAAAGAAGTATTTCGTCTGTCCTGAATCTTCCAACATTCAGCTTCTTTGAATGTCCACGAGTTCTAGTATTATGAGAGAGGGAGAAGAACTTTTCTCTATCCACTTTCTCAATGCCATGCATAATTTTATACACTTCTATCATGTCTCCTCTGACCCGCCTTTTCTCTAAACTAAAAAGCCCCAAATGCTGCAACCTTTCCTCGTAAGGGAGTCGCTCCATCCCCCTGATCATTCTGGTTGCCCTCCTCTGAACCTTTTCCAACTCTATAATATCCTTTTTGAGATGAGGCAACCAGAACTGTACACAGTATTCCAAATGCGGCCACACCATAGATTTATACAACGGCATTATGATATCAGCTGTTTTATTTTCAATACCTTTCCTAATTATCCCTAGCATGGAATTTGCCTTTTTCACAGCTGCCGCACACTGGGTCGACATTTTCATTGTGCTATCCACTACAACCCCGAGGTCTCTTTCCTGGTCGGTCACTGCCAGTTCAGACCCCATGAGCGTATATGTGAAATTAAGATTTTTTGCTCCAATATGCATAATTGTACACTTGTTTATATTGAATTGCATTTGCCATTTTTCTGCCCATTTACTCAGTTTGGAGAGGTCTTTTTGGAGCTCTTCGCAATCCCTTTTCGTTTTAACAACCCTGAACAATTTAGTGTCGTCAGCAAACTTGGCCACTTCACTGCTCACTCCTAATTCTAGGTCATTAATGAACAAGTTGAAAAGTACAGGTCCCAATACCGATCCTTGAGGGACTCCACTTTCTACAGCCCTCCATTGGGAGAACTGTCCGTTTATTCCTACTCTCTGCATTCTGCTTCTTAACCAATTCCTTATCCACAAGAGGACCTCTCCTCTTATTCCATGACTGCTAAGCTTCCTCAGAAGTCTTTGGTGAGGTACCTTGTCAAACGCTTTTTGAAAGTCTAAGTACACTATGTCCACTGGATCACCTCTATCTATATGCTTGTTGACACTCTCAAAGAATTCTAATAGGTTACTGAGACAGGACTTTCCCTTGCAGAAGCCATGCTGGCTCTGCTTCAGCAAGGCTTGTTCTTCTATGTGCTTAGTTAATCTAGCTTTAATAATACTTTCTACCATTTTTCCAGGGACAGAAGTTAAGCTAACTGGCCTGTAATTTCTGGGATCCCCCCTGGATCCCTTTTTGAATATTGGCATTACATTTGCCACTTTCCAGTCCTCAGGCACGGAGGAGGACCCGAGGGACAAGTTACATATTTTAGTTAGCAGATCAGCAATTTCACCTTTGAGTTCTTTGAGAACTCTCGGGTGGATGCCATCCGGGCCCGGTGATTTGTCAGTTTTTATATTGTCCATTAAGCCTAGAACTTCCTCTCTCGTTACCACTATTTGTCTCAGTTCCTCAGAATCCCTTCCTGCAAATGTTAGTTCAGGTTCAGGGATCTGCCCTATATCTTCCACTGTGAAGACAGATGCAAAGAATTCATTTAGCTTCTCTGCAATCTCCTTATCATTCTTTGGTACACCTTTGACTCCCTTATCATCCAAGGGTCCAATCGCCTCCCTAGATGGTCTCCTGCTTTGAATATATTTATAGAACTTTTTGTTGTTGGTTTTTATGTTCTTAGCAATGTGCTCCTCAAATTCTTTTTTAGCATCCCTTATTGTCTTCTTGCATTTCTTTTGCCAGAGTTTGCATTCCTTTTTATTTTCTTCATTCAGACAATACTTCCATTTTCTGAAGGAAGACTTTTTGCCTCTAAGAGTTTCCTTGACTTTGCTCGTTAACCATGCTGGCATCTTCTTGGCCCTGGCGGTACCTTTTCTGATCTGCGGTATGCACTCCAGTTGAGCTTCTAATATAGTGTTTTTAAACAACTTCCAAGCATTTTTGAGTGATGTGACCCTCTGGACTTTGTTTTTCAGCTTTCTTTTTACCAATCCCCTCATTTTTGTGAAGTTTCCTCTTTTGAAGTCAAATGTGAGCATGTTGGAATTTCTTGGCAATTGGCCATTTACATGTATGTTTAATTTAATAGCACTGTGGTCACTGCTCCCAATGGGTTCAACAACACTTACATCTCGCACCAGGTCCCGGTCTCCACTGAGGATTAAGTCCAGGGTTGCCGTCCCTCTGGTCGGTTCCATGACCAACTGGTCTAGGGGATAGTCATTTAGAATATCTAGAAATTTTGCTTCTTTGTCATGACCAGAGCTTGGAAAAGTTACTTTTTTGAACTACAACTCCCATCAGCCCCATCCAGCATGGCCACTGGATTGGGTTGATGGGAGTTGTAGTTCAAAAAAGGAACTTTTCCAAGCTCAGGTCATGACTGGAACACATATGCAGCCAGTCTATGTCCAGGTAGTTGAAGTCACCCATTACTACCACATTTCCTAGTTTGGATGCTTCCTCAATTTCATATCTCATCTCAAGGTCTCCCTGAGCATTTTGATCAGGGGGACGATAGATCGTTCCCAGTATTAAATCCCTCCCGGGGCATGGTATCACCACCCACAACGATTCTGTGGAGGAGTCCGCCTCTTTGGGGGTTTCAAGCTTGCTGGATTCAATGCCTTCTTTCACATATGGAGCAACACCGCCACCAATAAGTCCTTCCAATATAGTTTATATCCAGGGATAACCGTATCCCACTGGTTTTCTCCATTCCACCAGGTCTCTGTTATGCTCACTATATCAATGCTCTTCTCTAAGACCAAGCACTCCAGTTCTCCCATCTTGGTTCGGAGGCTCCTAGCATTAGCGTACAGGCACTTCTAAGCAGTGTCTCTCTTCAAGTGTCTTTGGCACTTGTGGTTTGGCCTGTGGTAATTTTGCCCTTCTGAATTGATATCCTGTGCCCCTGCTCTCACAATGCCTACTTCTAGGCCTACCCCTTTTAAAATTTCATCATTTCTTTGGTCTTTATCCCAGGGGGAAGGTTTACTCTGAACCGGACCTTCCTCAGCTCCTGTCGGGTTTCCCCCCTCAGTCAGTTTAAAAGCTGCTCTGCCACCTTTTTAATTTTAAGTGCCAGCAGTCTGGTTCCATTCTGGTTCAAGTGGAGTCCGTCCCTTTTGTACAGGCCCGGCTTGTCCCAAAATGTTCCCCAGTGCCTAACAAATCCAAACCCTTCCACCCGACACCATCGTCTCATCCATGCATTGAGACTGCAAAGCTGTGCCTGTCTGGCTGGTCCTGCGCGTGGAACCGGTAGCATTTCAGAGAAAGTCACCTTGGAGGTCCTGGCTTTCAGGATCCTACCTAGCAACCTAAATTTTGCTTCCAGGACCTCACGGCTGCATTTCCCCATGTCATTGGTGCCAATGTGCACCATGACCACTGACTCCTCCCCAGCACTGTCTACCAAACTATTTAAACGATGGGCGATATCCGCAACCTTTGCACCAGGCAGGCAAATCACCTTGCGTTCTGCACGCCCATCACACACCCCACTGTCTATGTTCCTAATGATTGAATCACCCACTACAAGGGTCCCTCCACCCCCTGGAGATGTATCCTCGGCACGAGAGGATAGCTGCTCATCCCCCAAGGAATGGGTCCCTTCTAAGGGATCATTTCCCTCTCCCTCAGCTGGATGCTCTCCTTCCCTGAGACCATCGTTGTCCATGATAGCAGAAGAGCTATCATCCTTGGAGTGGGACACAGCTATAACGTCCCTGAAGGCCTCCTCCACACACCTCTCTGCCTCTCTCAGCTTTTCCAGGTCAGCCACCTTGGCCTCGAGAAAATGAAGTCATTCCCAGAGAGCCAGGAGCTCATTGCACTGAGAGCACACCCACGACTTCTGTCCAACAGGCAGATAGTCGTACATGCTGCAGGCAGTGCAAAACACTGGAAAGCCCTCACACCCCTGCTGGCTTCTTACCTGCATAGTTTTGTTTAAGGTTTATTACATTAATGGGTTGGAAACTGCGGTTTAGGTGAGGTCAGGGAACAGACAGGCAGAGTGGGTGGCCCTGGCCTCCTCGCCCTGCTGCCAAACTCGCTTTGCTGCTTAACTCACCTTGACGCTTTGTCAGCTGGGGCCTTGACGCTTTGTCAGCTGCCTTGATGCTTTGTCAGCTGGGGCTCCCTCTAACTCGTGGAGCAGGCTCTCTCGCTAGGGTGCTCTGAATTTATATGTGTGGCTGGTCCCTCCCAGCTACTGCTGCCAGCCAATGAAGTGTTAATTGAGGCTGATGGCTCAACTATCAGCTGGGGCTTAACTCTTTAGGATTATCTCAGGCTTCCTTCCTTTGAAGGCAGGAAGGCAGGCTTCCTTCCTTAGCGAGGGGGGGCTTTTTAAAGACTTTGACTAGTGGTACTAAGAAAGGTTAACTAGCTTTTACTCTATTTTTATTTTATTTGCTGACAACAACCACCTTTATCAGTGCAAGTTCCCCTGTTTGGGAACTTAGACCAGTTCCCAAACTGTGGTCTATAAGCTTCATTTAAGTGTCTGTAGTAAATCTGGATTTGTGGTAGGAGATGGCACATCCATCAGATGAAATATTCTTACTGCTTTTAAATTGTATTTTATTGCTTGTTTTATTTCTTATATATTGTAGTTTATTAATTATATACTGTATTGTATTACAATTTGAATTCCATAGAATAAAATACAAGTAATAAAAATTCCATAGAATAAAATAAAGGGGGGAAAAAAGCAATAAATATACAATTAAAAACCATATAGCATATAGTACATTACAACTTCTACCAAAGGCAGAAAAATATTTAAGTGGTCCACCATGACCCACAACAACCACTGGCTGTTTTCTTCATTTTCTTGAAGCAACTTTCTGTCTCCTCCATTTGCCCTCTAATTTCTGTTTAGCGCTTAATAAACTTCATAAAAGTGGCTGTTGGGGTTTGTGTGCATTTCTGCTAAACTCAAAGGGAATTTTCCTCTCATGTACCTAGACCATTTTGGTGTCACACTATATGTGTGTATTATTATTGTTGTTGTTATTGTTATTGTTAATAATAATAATAATAATAATTATTATTATTATTAGTTGGTCACAGGGAAAAGCAAGCTATGCTGGGCTCATAAAATAGCCAGGTAGGCTGAGTGCTATCTCTATTTCCCCTCCATTTAATACCTGCCTTGGACCAGAAATCACTACCATTGGAGGTAGAAGGTGCTAAGCAGGGTGTGGTGCTAAGGATGGCTGGTTGCAGCCTACTTGCAGCCTGTAATGCAACTGACCTACTCAGGCTGGCTGTTGTAGAACAAAGGGAGTGAAAGGATTTCCCCCCTTGCATTACAGGCCTTAATATATGGGGCGAAGGATATTTGGAGTTTTGGTTCCAGCAGAAAATAACTTGGGCCAGCAGCACTTGTTTACTTAAGAGATACAATATACTATTTTTCTTGTGTTTGATGATTTGATCATTGAACAAACCATCATTAAACTATTGGAGATATATTGTTCTATTACTAACTACCAGGTTGAAACTAAAGCTTATTCTTCCTTTTATTTGTTTAATCAATGTAGTAAGATGCCTCATTAATAAATCAAATCAAACCACATTATTAAGGGCAGTTCTAATCATAGAACTATTTACAACTCGTGACAAAACTGGCAGAATTATCTCTGTCTCTATATCTCCGTTTCATACAGTTGTCCACACAACATCTTTTAAGCTGTGCTGTTATCAAAAGCGAACTGCATGGTACATAATACCATGCCACCCTGGGCTCTTGCTGGGAGGAAGGGCGGGATATAAATCAAATAATAAATAAATAAATAATACAACTTTGTTTAAAGTGAGAACATAAAAACAATACTACTGGTGCTCATTTTAGTACACGTTACATTTCAGGTAGAACTTTGGCACAGTTCTGGGATAACTGAACATGAAATGACAATTCCTTCATTTTGAAGCTAGTAAAAACAACACACATATTCAGGGGAAGTGTTCTACTTTGAGTTCAAAAGACATAAATCAGCATAAGGGGATTTGAAAGGTATTGTTACACACACCCCAATCTCTGAGCAGTGACAGGTTCCAGGAATACCAGCACATACCTCAGGTTTTGTTTCCTTAGAATGAAGGTCACTGGAGACTGGTGTCTTTGTGATATATGTTTTCATTTACACATATATACAAGCTGAGCATAAGATGGAAGGGCTCACAGCATTAACGCTCTAACAGATGTTGCTCCATTAGTTTTAGTTTAAGCACAGAGAGCAAGTCAACCCTCTGACTTTTCCCTACCCAGTCCAAGACAGGACTGGCCCCAGGTGGAAAGCTTGCTCCTTTAGTCTACCTTCTGGAAGCATCTCCAGTGAGTAGTTTTTGTGGCAGTCACCTGTACTCTTTAATCATGCAAACAGATACTTAAAAGACTAGGCTAGAGCCATTAGCTGAACAAAAAGTCTCATTTGACTGCTTTAGTAGTCTACTTCTGTAGAATCCCATCTTACAGATATGAAATCACAGGCTTGGAAGGGACCCTACTCTGATACATAATATTTATAAACACAAGTGATTGTGGTTCAGTGGGTGGATTGTTGGACTTTGAATCAATACTGTAATTCAAGCTATTCTGATTTTACATGTGTGTGGTTCAAATGTATTTAGCTTACCTTTCCACTCTGCCAAATGTTCCAGAGAACTTGTTATCTATAAAAAAAAAGCCCAGTGCTTGGATATTGTCTGTCATACTGATTAACCTATAGACAGAATTACTGACGTGCTAGAAGTCTGCCCAATTCAGATTTGGTACTGAATTTTCCATTAATTCAATTATTCTCTATCGTTGTGGATTGGATTTTTTCTGCAGCTATTTTGAAAATTTGGGGGGGAGGGCTGGGAAACCCTCCATCTCTAAAATACCAATATTAAGAATGACAATTTTATCAATATTTCCTTTCAAAATATCAGCATGTCCTTTCAAAATATCAGTATGTCCTTTAATATCAATATTTTTTTGTGAGGGGAAAAACGGATTGGTTAAAGCAGAGGCTAGCAAACAAAGAATGAATAAAAATCGACGTCGGCCTGTTAGTTTGATGGAATACTTCCAAACCAGCACAGGCCACCAGATCCTATCCCTGAACAGAATTCAGGAAGAGACTATACAGACAGAGGGCTAGGACTAAGCAGAGAGGACCAGTCTTCATTCTCAGTAGCTCATGCAATGAAGTAAAGGGAAAGAAACCTGGATTCAGTGTGACTCTGAAATCTGCCTCTTCCTTGACTAGGCACTAAGATCACCCTGTGGAATCAACCACTAACACAAGAGATGCCTTTAGGTAACATGCATCCTCAGTTCAAGGTAGGATTGCCAACTGACCAGGGAAAAAATCACCTGCCTTGCCTTTGTACCCTTAACATTCATTGGTGATCACTCGTGGCCGAGTAAGATTGTCTTCCAAGATAAGGTCTTTAGCAGTGGGTCCGTAAGTGACTGTGGAGGCCAATTCTGGATCCACACAGCCTCCCACAATGAGGACATAGGTTTCCAGATGGAAGATGGTCGCAACGAGGATTTGCTTGACGTGCCTTCCACTTAGCTCGTTTGTCCCTTTCGCCCTGTACTCATGCTTCTCCAAAGTCCATGGCACCTTTGATAATGGCCAACCTCCAATTGGGACACTCATGGGTCAAGGCTTCCCAGTTATATTATCACCTGCTAATGACCACATATCAAGCTGCTGCTAAAGACTTACAGGATACCCATTTGAGAAAAGGTGACAATCTTAATGAGTTGGAAACTTCCATATATATAAAATTCCAATGCTTTACAGCACAGGATTGTTGTGGGGATGGTTAATAATTGGGAATCACTTTGTACTATGAAAAAAATAACCACTTTTCTTACAGAAGCTTACTTTTTGAAAGGATGTTCAGCATACTGCAACTTACACAATAAAAAAGTCACTGTAAAATGAAACTGCAAGCAATAAAAATGAAAGTGTTCATGGGTTTAAGGGGCATTTGTGTCACTGTAGAAGCTGCTATTTCCAGTCATCTTTCTACAAGTTATTGTGACTGATACCCTAAAAAACACAAACAGCAACTAATTACTTTATTTGCCTCTTTCCTCCCTTGGATCCTGGGAGGATTAATAGCCTTGGTAATTATGTCCTGCTGTGGAGAGAGCCCTTGATGTAGGAGGTAGTTATCAAAGATCCATGGCCTACATTATGAATTATAAAAAACTGTGGTCATGAGTTAAACAAGCAGTTGTTGTGTTTGATGTACACTTTGGGTAAACTTTTTTTATCACCTTTACAATAATGATCCCATGCCATAAGAGCACTTAGACTCAGGAGGACACACCTAACCCATATTTAAGCAGTACCCTATTCTTTGTGTGACTTTTGCAAGTTGCTTCAGTTCCATTCTTCTAACTTTAATATGGATGTATTAAAAATATTCATTTATACCCTGTGTGTTTTAATGGGATTAGTAGTTCTTGCAAAATCACAACATGACAGTGACCTAATGGTACACAAGAGAAAAGACACATATTTTGGTAAGCTTATTCTTTTATACACTTGCTAACATTACTCTAATAATTTAGGGCTACAATCTTTTACCCATTTGGAAGTTCCAGTGGAATTTACCTCTATGTACAGCAGAGTTGGGAAACCTGTAGCTGTCCAGATATTGCTGTACCACAACTCCTATCATCCCTGACCATTGGCCGTGCTGGCTAGGACTGATGGGAGTTTGGGTTCAACATCATCTGGAAGAGCACAGGTTCCTCACCCCTGATGTATAGGATTGGGCTGCATATTACAGTTACAAATAAACTTGACTAGTGATTAACTCCATCTTATAAAATGGACTTGTCAATCCTTTGTGACAGAATTAAAATTCTTGCATTTACAGTATATCAAGAAAAGTTAAAGTTCAAATGCCAAATGTAGATTAAGCTTCCCTCTTATAAAACTTTTCTAAAAGCAGTATCAATAATTTACAAGTTGCAAATAGTGTTGCTAATGGCAACTGCCAGACCAGCAATGATCACAGGGGCATCACTACCGGGGTGCGGAGGGTGCGGACCACACCCAGGTGACACCCTGAGGGGGGTGACACCCAGAGCCGCCCTGCCCCACGCCGTTGGCTGGCAAAGGAGCCAAGAAGCACTCCGGGTTGGCGCAGCGAACTCCTTCTCAGAGGTGGGCGGGCTAGACTGACAGCAGGCGCCCACTCGCTGGCGGTGAAGCCGGGACAGGCCTTCCACCACCAGCCTGGAGCGTGTGGTGAGTGAGTGTGCATGCGCGCATGCACACGCACACACAAGACCAGCCACCCCCGTCCATGCACCTGGGAGGGCGCGCGCCGGAGGTCCGCACCCCCCCCGCACTCCCACTAGTGATGCCGCTGAATGATCACACATTATTTCAGCTGCATAAGATGAAACACAGAGCAGAGCATGGTAAATAAGGGTCTGTCTATTATCTAGCAAGCCACAATACAAGGCTATTGTGCTGCTTTCAGCTTGGTGTATCACAAGTCCAACCCTGACATCAATAGGGGGATGTGTAGCAGGATTGCCTAGTATGTTATGCTATATAATTTATCATCCCATCATGTATTTGAGTAACACATTTGTTTTAAATAGTAGTAGTTCAATTTTTTGTTGTAATATTAGCATGATAAATATTCAACTCATTGCATTCTTCACAAGGTTCATTTCGGCAGAACTGAAATTTCTCTACTTCTGTGAAAAATAAAAAAGTAACTGTATGGTAGTAAACAGACTGCCCAAACACAACAAGGTACTGTAAAGAAAATAAATTACATTCAGGATTGTGCTGGTTCATAAAACACATACAAAATATAAATCTAAGCCAGTCAAATTTATGAAAAATATAGGAAGGTAGAATCAACATTCATTTTCAATTCCAACTTCACATAAATTCACCTAGTTTCAATGTCCACCATTTATTTACTAGGGAAGGACCTGTCTGGGTTTTTTTTTAAGAAATTGGACTGTGTTCATTATATTTGTAAAATATTGATGGAAATTCCAGTATAACAAGAAGAAGATCTATTGCTTATTGGTATCCTTACATTTCAACTTATAGCTCACCTTACTTTATGAATTAATGGCAAGCAACTATTCACAAAACTATAACAATAGATGGATGGATCCTATTCCCCACATCTATACTGAGCATAACGATTATTTTTGGAAAGGGAAGGTGAGCCACTGCATTTCCCTTTAAATGCGAATCAAGCCAATCCACTGAAAATCCAAACAGTAAGGAAAAACCCGCCTCTGCTTCGCTGCATCCCGTTCATGTAGTCACCTTATTCCGATGTTTCCTGCTGGGGCGGGGGTGCATTGTAACTTGCAGATACTCCCCTTTCTCCACCCACTAAACTCCCCATCAACTCCATTTCATTTCCATCTGCTTAGCCGGCCACTTCTCCCACTCTAGCCTTCCTTTCTGCCCCTTCACTCTCCCCCGTAATGTTAACACAGGTTTGTGGGTGTGAAAAGGGCAACGTTAATGCCCCCCCAAGTGCAAGCAAAATAAACATCTGGGTTGTTTCAGGCTGGGAGGAAAAGAACACAATTTAAAGTGCATGCGCTCACACACGCTCACACACACACTCTCTCTCTCTCTCTCTCTCTCACACACACACACAGCCCATCAGCTGTTTGGCAGGAAAAGAGAGGCTTTTCAGCCCAAGGAAGCTCAGTTAAAAACCTCCTCTAAACTTTGTTTGTGTAATACCGCAAAATTGCCCGTTGTGGAAATATTATTCATTTAACATTTGATTTTATGTTTGATCACAAAATAGTAGATTAAAAAAATTAATGTGAGAGGAATACCCCAGTTCACTATCAGAAGCAGGAATGAAAGAAGGCTTCCTGTCTCTCTGCCGCCTGCAAAGCTGCCCTACTTTGCTTTCACTCACTCCCCCCACCTTTCATGTCAATTTCGCCTCCTTCAGAGGCGTGTAATTGACAAGAAACAATGACACTGACCAAAAAAACCCCTTCCCCTCTTCAATAGCAAAATCGATACTTGGGAGGGAGATCTTTCTCTGTAGAAGTAGCAATGTGGGGAAGAGAGTGAGAAGCGTAGTAATGACTTTGGGGGAGCCCAGAATGCATAACAACTAACAACTTCGACTGTCTATCTGTCAGGAGGAACCTCTCTATGGCTATCAGTGATGAGCCCTGACCTGAGGGTAAGCACTGTTGAGACTTACTTCTGAGTAAATAAGGACCAGGTAGTAGCTTGAGGCTGCAGAAGGCACATACGCACGCATGTGCACACAAAGGCTTCCACTAAAAATTGCATTTCATAAATACTTTAAAAGGGGGTGGTTGCCCCCCACACACACTCTTCCCGCTTCAGTGTGCAATTGACAATGGAAAAAACCCCTCCCCTTCTCCATTGGCAATACTCCAGAAGGAGTAAACATGTAGATTTGGGGGCAGGGCCACAAGGAAACAGCAATACTAACCCTTTCCAGAGGAACGCCATGTGAACTGAAAGTAAAAATAAATGGAAGCTGGGGAGTGTAAACCTTCCGAAGCTATTGCAATGGCAAAAGGTGCCTATTTACTATAAAGTTAAGCTCCCGTGTGAACCAGCCCAATATGTTATGTTACGCTATGGTTTATTTCTAGGCCACCTTTTGGCCAAAATGGCCCCCAAGGTGGCTTACACACAACTAGAAAAACACAAATACAAAATACAAATAAAAACAATAAAATTTACAAAAATTTAAACCAAAAAAAATCCTAGCATTTTTAAAAATCAACAACAGCTAAAAACCCAAAGCATTCATCTTCCTGGTAAAGGACAGTCCCCAGAAAAATGTCATTAACAGCAGGGGTAAGGGGGGAAAGCAGGTAGACAAGCTTGCCTTTTGATGGTCCCAGCACAGTCTCACCCCTGCAGCAGCACCACTAGGTCTGCAGCTCCTCCTTATAAAGGTCCAGGCATAGAGGTGGGGCAAGGCAGGTGGAAAATGCTTGGTGGAAAAGCTTGGAAAAGCTTATCTCTGGAGTCTATAAAATCAGTCTATTTTAATGTTGTACATCACTTTGGGTGCCTACATATAGGCAGATAATGTGTCAATCCATCACTGAAACGCTACTGGAACCCCACTAGCCATTTATGTGTCCAACATAGTGTGTTTGCAGAGCTGAGTACAAAAAGCATATCTATCTCATATGGATTTAGAGGCCTTCTTATAATACATTAAGCTTAATGTAGACAGTATTGGCACCATAAATAATAGACAGCACTTACTCCAGAGTTCCTATGACAGTCTAAATCGGGTATCTGGACATTCATCTATCTCCTGGGGATGCTAGGGGAGTATTTGACACTGGCAAAGCATTTCCCCCCTTCTGTTTGCCACAGCAAGCATTTATAATGATTGTACAACTAACCTTGCCTATCAACAGTTTCCACATCATCAAGCCTAACTGACTCTGACATTTCTGTATTAGCCTTTGTATTTCAACATGCTTATCTTTCTCTCAATTTAAATTCTCGTCAATGTATTTACTGTGAATTAGAATGGTCTGCAACAAGACAGGTGCCAAGTGCATCCAGCTCACTGACTCTTTTCTATCCAGTAGCCAGAGAACTGGAAATGAGAAGTGGAAGTTGAGTCCTCCAGAACTGAACTAGGTTTCAATAACTTTCTGAAGTGCATTGTAACTGGGTTACTCTTAATCTGTTCAGCAACAATTAACTCTCAAAGCTGCAACAGCTGCATGATGCTGAGGCTTTCCAGATGCAAGCAAAGGAATTAAATCAAGAGCTAATTCAATTGGAAAATTGGGTGTAATTATGGAGAATGCAGAGTCTGTTAGGCTCCTTGTGGCAATTGCTCACTATTTTAAAAATAGCATAGTGGTCTTCTGCGCAGTGCGTGCTGCATACAGATAGGTAGCCATGTTTGGAGAAATCTCATTTAGTTTCATGAAGATAAAGATTTAATGTTATTAGAAATGTATTTGACGGCATGAATATGAACCTCTGCTCACTACTCGTTTATTGGCAAGAAAGAGAATAATCCAATATCACTTGCGCGTAGCATAATAATACTTTGTACTTATAGCACATTCCATCTGGAGAAACTCAAATTACTTTGCTTACAACAACAGAGCAATTCTCCTCTGAAAGAAGCAATGCAAGTGCGGCCAATGTCTGTCCTTAAACTAAGCAGGTCCTTCTATCAGTCCTGTGATGGGTTCATTAGCTATATTGACTAATGTGGTGGGTTTGGGTGGTTTTTTTTAATTTTTGGAGGGGATCATATTAATTCTCCAAAACCAAATAAACATAATACGATCCTCAGCATATCTGGATAAGTTCTACTGAACACTAGTTTATTGGCAAGTATGTTTACAATTGGAGTGTAAGCAAAATTACCAAATTCTACTTTGCCAGAAAAAGCAAGAGGACAAGTATGGGCAATCATGATGACTCCAACTTAGAGCAAGTTAGCTGCATTTAAGTTTTATTGAAATAAAAAAATTAAGTGGATATAGCAATGATGAGCAGAGGGTAAGCACTGCTGAGGCTTACTTCTGAGTAAGTAAGGACCAGGTAGTCACTTGAGGCTGCAGAAGGCACAAACGTACTTGTGCGCGCACACACACACACTTCCACTAAAAATTGCATTTCATAAATACTTTGAAAAGGGGTGGTTCCCCCCCCACGCTCTTCCCCCTTCAGTGTCCAATTGACAAGAAACAATGAAAAAAACCCTCCCCTTCTCCATTGGCAATACTCCAGAGGGAGTAAACATGCAGATTTGGGGGCAGGGCCACAAGGAAACAGCAATACTAACCCTTTCCAGAGGAACGCCATGTGAATTGAAAGAGGAAAAAAAATGTATTGGAAGCTGGGGAGTGTAAACCTTCCAAAGCTACTGCGATGGCAAAAGGTGTGTATTTATTATGAAGTTAAGCTCCCGTGTGAACCAGCCCTCTGTTTCTTTGGAAAAGTGCCACAGCTGAACTGCTGCTTTGCTCTTGAGTACCTTGACCAGAAAGGGGATATTAGCAACCATGGGGTTATCGTCTAGTACCTTGGGTCCAAGGAGGGATTTTTCAGGAGTGGATGCACCACCACTCCACTTTTTAAAGGAGTGGATGCAACAGGAACCACTTCACTGCATAATAACACATTAACCACTACCTGGACCCACCTGGTCAAGCCCCCCTCCTCTTAGCACGAATTAGCCATGGTGCATAAAGGTCAAGAGAGCAGACTGTAGGCTGCTGCAAGCATCTTGGCCACTGTAACTGAAACTGATCTCACAAAACTGGACACCTTACCTAGCTTTGTAATTTGGAATTCAGATCTATTAAAACAATAGTGGCACATGAAGAAATTCCACTGTAGTCACAATTTGCACCGGGGGTGGGGAACCTCAGGCCCAGAGGCTAAATGCGGCCCTCCATCCCTTTCTATCTGGCTCTTGGGACTCTTCACAGGCCATACACCCTCCCAAGCCACACCGCTCACTAACTCTGCTTTGCACCTTCCTTTTTACTTGGCTGGAACGTACCCTTGAACTCTGATAAGGTTTCTTGCGTGCTTGGATGGATGGATGGATCAGAGCTTGGAAAAGTTACTTTTTTGAACTACAACTCCCATCAGCCCAATCCAGTGGCCATGCTGGCTGGGGCTGATGGGACTTGTAGTTCAAAAAAGTAACTTTTCCAAGCTCTGGATGGATAGAGAATGGGGTGTGTGTGTAAGCGTGTGTAGAAACTAGCCTAGTTTACAAAGTTAAAATTACGTGTATTGTATAGCTCTGCCCACTTTTGCTTCTCACATTTTGCACCACTGGCATGTGGCCACTGGAAGGTTGCCCAGAAGGGACTGCGGCCCTTGGTTGAAAAGGATTACCTACCCCTGGTTTACACATTATGAGACTGAACCAAGTGGAGAGAAGAAAAGACAATTTGACAGCTTATTTCCTCCACTTTCCATGAGACATATTTCTGAAATCCATAGAACTGGTACTTAAAGCAATAATGCTTTATAAATAATTCAGCCCTATTCCCAAGAGAGAGAGAAAGAGAACCTTCATGGAAGCTTTTTTTATTCATTGCAAAAGTTCACAGTGGTATAATGTCTCATAAACCCATATTTAATATTCATACAGATTATATTATTAATAGCAGTGATTATATAATTAGCAATTATAACAATTATAATATCAATCATTTTCCAGATTAGACAAGGAGAATGCTACAACTGCCTTCTTTCCTGGAGGATTTTGAGTCAGCCTTTCAGAAGATCAGTGGGCAGGCCTTGCAAGGTCGCTCAGTGCTTTTGTCCAAAGCATTTTTGCTTTGATATCTCTCTCCCCCACCCCCACCCCTGTGCCAAGATTTGCAATCCTATGCATAGTTATTTGAGAGTAAGCCCCACAGGGCATAGTGGGGGTTCCTTCCCCCAGCAAGCATGATCTGATCACAGTGCATAAGCTTCACTTGAGAGTAAGCCATTGAGCAAACCTACATAGGACTGGTTGGAAACACTAGCAGAATAGAACTGTAGCAACTGAACGTCATTGTTACTTTATGCCTACTCCCCCCTACCCTGAATTTAAAGTGTTTCACCAACTTGTTTTAATGATAGGAAGAGGAGAAACATCTCTCAGTCTGAATGTGGGTACAACCTACTCCAGAGTTTTCTCTCTTTCTATGGACCTGTGGCCCCAATTTTTTAGATACGTAGCAACACATTTGTGAAGGTCCCTTGGGTTTTGCAAGCCCTCTCAACAGCTCTTTCCCCTCCTCACCCTACAATTTACAACTTTGTGAAAGGAGGGTGGGGAAGGAAAAATAAAAGTGGCATCTTGGGATGGCTGTGGAGCTCATCTGAGCTGGGCTTCTCTAAACTGTGGACGACTCAAAACTAAAGCAGGTGTGGGGAACTTTTGGCCCTCCAGATGTTGCTAAATTACAACTCCCATCGGCCCTGGTCATTGGCCATGCTTGCTGGAGCTGATGGGAGTTGTAGTTCAGCAACAACTGGATGGTCAAAGGTTTCCCATTCCTGAGTTAGAGCTTTTTCCGATGTTTCTATTATAAGGGTCACAAAGACCTTGCCTAGTACAAATTGAAGGTGTTTGCCCATTTCAGTATGTTACTAGATGAGTGAGAAGGCTATTAGAGATCAAGTCATTGCAAGAAAAAAGAGAGTATACTTTTAAAAGTGAGAGAGGAAGAGGAATTAGTAAGGTCATTTCAGCTAGAAAAAGGAAGAGCAGTGATTTGTTGTCTGCTACACTTACCACGGTGTGTACTGTGACTAATAAGGTTATTTTAGCTACAGAGAAGTGTTCAATAATTCAGCACTGTCATGGGAAACTGTTTGGCTAGGGTGATAAAAATGGCTTATTATCAATTACACAGCAAGTTAATTAATTTTTGCCAGTCAACCTTCTCATCAAGTCATTCTCACTATAATGTGCATTTGTTTTTCAATTAACTGAGCAACTAGAGGTGTGGAGGGGGCACTGCTTCTTCCTGTGCCACCTGCTGAGATTACAATAAGCATGACTATTCCATTAGCACTGAACAGCAAGTACAGAAAGGTCCCACTTATTCATTCTACTGCCCCATCCCAAAGCAGTACTGCTGGTCCTTGCCACCTGTGTGTGGAGGGGCAGGCTGTACCACAGTACCTAAGGGCTAGTAAAGGTAAGGTGGAAGACCAAAAGGAGACCTGGACCTACTGCATGACTGGAAAACAGTAGGAATGTTGCAAAAAAAAAAAGTTTATATTGCCAGAGCCATGATTTTTTAATCTTGGACCAAAATTTCCTGCTGTCTCAAATCAAGGCTGTGAACACACTTGTTGCTTTGAAGTTGAATTTTTTAAAAAAGTGCACTTAAGCTGCTCCTACCAGTTTTTACAGTAAGAAGGGGTGGGGTTTGATTGGTGTCATGTGCCCTAGTTTTCAGAAGAGAGAGGTGGAGATGCACTGGAACTGGCAGAACACGGAATGTGCTTCTACCCTAAGCATCCTGAATAAAGAAATATGCTTTCTAACATTTAGCACAGATCTGCAGAGAGCGGAATGCAGTGACTTGTTTTGTAACTAAGCCTAAGTGCACAGAATAGGTAAGAATGTACAGCAGTCTTGCTTGCTGGGAAAGAGCACCATACACTATAGCATGTTGCCCAGCAATTTAAATGGGAAACCATGAATAATTAAGGCTCAAGTCTCCATCACTTGAATGGTTTGTGATAAATTTCATTTTCTACGAGAAGGGTGTCTGTGTGTGTTCATTTTTGTTCAATATATAAGGATATCCGCTCACATTAAAAATGGGAATAGTGCACAAAAGTGATGTCTCTGGGACTTTTAATGGGGAACAGTGCACAATAAAATGAAATCATATGCAAAATATGATTAAGAAAATCCTATTCTTGCAATATGCACATACCTACCTTTGTAGATAAGTGTCCTGGGATATACAGGGTCACTTAGATGAGGCAGAAATAGTTAGGAAGATTGCATACATTCCAAGCAAGTGCCATAACAGCAAGACCCATCTTTGCCCCCTTTTGCTGCCGCCAGCTGGCTTCAAGGAAAATAAAAATTAGGACAGCCTCTTAAATTCCACCATATTAAAATACAGGAAATGGGGGGGGGGGCTTTCACTCCAGTTCCTCATAGAGCCAGCCTTGAGTACAGTGTTGTTCCATTGCAGATCCCAAAACGGTTTACAAAATGCTAGATTTGTCTCTTAAATGATCCACTTTACACAGAAAACAATTAATCACAGCTGTCTCATTGAACTGAATCTGAGGCTGGTTCAACACGGCAGCAGAATGAGGTACTCTACTGGAGTAACAGAATGGAGAATATTAAATCGCCATTCCAACAAAAGATCTCCTGCACCCTTTAATGACTCTGCCCTTAGTGCCCTTTATGTTGGAACACGCTCTCAGAATGCATATGTGACGGTGCCTTTCTTCCCACAAATCCCTCAGCTTTTAGTTTTCTATTTCTACCCCATGTGAAATATGTGGATGACAGACTCCTATACTGTGCATATGGATGACATTATATAAATAGATGGATAAATAGTAACAAGAGGATTCCTGACTGCAGGTAAGAAATGCAATTGAGAATGCTCCCTTACATTAAAAACTCTCCTTTCTAGTAGAAAACAGGGAGATGGCTGGAGTACAACTCCTCTCCCTGATGCTTCCTGCAGGGAGCTTTGTTTTTTTGATCTAAGGGATAGATCAGGCTAGAGCCCCAATCTGATCTGGGGGGCCCACACTGGCAACATACACAGATATGTAGCTAATATCTTATTATCCTGGCTCCTTGTCCCAAACACCACAAGGCTTTTCTTTCAAGTAACAAAGAGAGATTTATTCAGGAAAGCTCTGTATAGGTTCAGCAGTCTGAGTGAAGGACCTGGAGTACTAGACTGGACAGTTGCAACAAAGATGTCCTGACAAGTCTCCATGCCCTTTCCGCTTAGCTTTTAAAAGAGCAAGGCATGGTGAGCTCATTCGTAGGACTCTCGCCCCATGTGGGAAGACTGTTCTTGGAGGCAGGCACTTTGGTGAGGAGGAGCCCATGGCTGCTCTCGCCGACAGAGAAGATGCCAAGTTCTTGGGAACAGAACAGGGACCTGCTCCCTGGGGGGCTCATCCTCCTTCTCTGCCACCTCTTATGTCAGCCCCCAGTGGCATGTTCAGCTCAGGGGGCGAGGCAGGACAGGGATGAGAGCCAAGTGACTCTGGTGCCCCTTCCCCAACATCCTGAAGCAAAGCGGCTAGGTCCCCATCCCCTCTCCCCACCCAGCTGGCTCCAGCTCACTCAGGAACCTGTTGGAACTGTGGAACTCATGATAACTATCCAGTTTGACATTGTCTCTCCAAGTGGGGGCTGTTCACATGGCCTTTGTGATTTACATGGCTCCTACATCCCTTTTTTGAGACACCAGAGGCAGACAAATTGCAGCTGCTGCTTGAAAACACATGCAGGAACTGGTTATTTAAACAGAATCTCTACGATGAGTATTTCTTGGGCTACAACCCCCTTCCAGGCCATTAATGTAACTGGACAAAATAAAGGTTGATTTTAAAAACAAAATAAAACAGAGACATACATCTAGGAAGACTGTTCCGGCAGATCTTGGCATTTGTTTATAAATGGGATCATTTATCATGTTCATTTACTAAGCAGTTTTTGAATAGGATCTCTGGCCTTCTTTAACAGACACTTTTTTATATAAGCCAAAAAGGAAAGTAATTAATTTTTAAAGGAGCCACAACATCTAAACAAAAACATCTGGAAACTCATTGTATTTGCTGAGTCCATTGCTTGTAATCCTCAGAGTCCAACAGAACAAACTGAAAAAACAATTACCTAAACTGTTAAACCACTTGTAGAAAGAATGCAGTCTAGGTGCAAATGTTTTCGCTTAAAGTATACTCTCCGGTCCCATTGCATACGTTAAAGCAGGGTATGCCTGTATGTTACAGCCTATGACAAGCGGGACAAAATGACTACATTTATAAGAGAGAAAACTGGCAAAGCATGCCCAGTCCAGAAACTCAAAGATCCAGAATCACCAAAGCCCTTGTTCTGTAACTTCTTGCACAAAAGCAGCAAGATGCTATAAGCATAGTAGTCTCACAGGTTATATCCAATGATGGCTTGTTCATAGCAGGTGCACCCACTTTTAACTATTTTCTACCCGCTGTAGCCCCTGCACCTCCCCAAAAGCTCCTCCTAAGGGTTTTAGGACCCTCAGGGACAGTATGGGACATGGCAGAGACGGCTGCTGTAGATAGAGAAAAAGCCACCACTGGATGTAACTCCATGAATATGGTCTGATTCACCTATACATTTTATTATTTATTATTTGATTTATATCCCGCCCTTCCTCCCAGCAGGAGCTATACATGTACATTACTTGATGGCCTATCACTTGATAACTTTGAGTTAAATATGTTTGAAGCAAACCTAGCATCGGCATTCTCAGACAACTGCCAGGGTCTCCAGTTTTCCACGAAATGATTATATTTTTGTCTTTCTTCTTTAACTAGTAAATTGAGTATCAACAGTGATGTCATGAATCTTAATTTATTTACAAATTTCCCCCACAGTACTGCAAAGAGTCAGATGGCTCCAATTCCCTCTCAACTAGGAATGGGGAAATGGACCTCTTGATAAGATAAGAAATGTGATTCAGTTCACATTTATAGGTGAAGCTACCTAATCCACACTCTCAGAAACAATATGAGAACTGAAACACAACCATCCTTTGAAGTTTGCACTTCTGCGAATTTTACAGCACAGTTCTCCAGCCAAGTAATGTGTACAAAAATGCATATATCAGTGAAATTTAACATTTGTTAAAGTGTGCAGTGCATAAAAATGCATAATCAGTGAAAATAGCATACAAAATGCATTATATTAGGGAACATTGCTTTGCAAAAATGTGCATGTTAAGCAGAATTGCATACAGACATGTATATTATGAGAAATTAGCACTAACGTGTGGCATTTGCATGAGGACTTTTTTAAAAAAAAAACCACAAAGTGAGGAAATGTGAACTGAACTTAAGAGCAGAAAACTGAGAAACTGAGAGAAACTGAAACTGATATATTTACCCATCCCGACTCTCAACTCACCTCCAACTATCTCCTTCAGCTAACTGCCACCCAGTCTCGCTTTTGAAATAGAATATTGGCAATTAGGTGTCAAGCTAAATTCATGGTGCTGGTACTGGTGTACAAAGCCCTATATAGCTTGGTACCATGATACCTAAAATATCATTTCACCCCTTATATACCCATGGATCACTGCACTCTACAGGAGAGGGCCTCCTGCAGATGCCATCTTATCAGGAGGTCCATTCTGTATGATATAGGAACTGGACCTTTAGTGTTGTGGCATCTACCCTTGAGGATTCCCTCCGACTACATATTAGACAGGCACCATCTTTGTTGGTTTTTTGATGCCCAATGACTGCCTTCCTCTTTCAACAAACCTTTTAAGTGGAGATCTTTATCCCAGTCTACAATTGTATCTATTTTTAACTGTTTTTATATGTGGAATTGTTTTTCATATACAGTAATACCTCAGATAACAAAATATATGAGTTCCTGGACATTACTTATTTAACAGAAACTTTGGTACCAGAGGTAGGAATAACATTGAAAGAACAGGGATAGGTTCCTACACCTGCTCATAGATGGCTTTAAAGGGTGCCCACCCTGGGAGTAAGCAAGATATCTCTTTAATGCAAAGCAAACAGAGGTTTGTCAGTTTCATCCCAGCAAAGCAAAGGCACAGGCTTTTCAGTTTATTCATAGCAAAGCAGACACAGGCGGGCCCATTTCAACTTAAAGCAAAGGCACTGGCTTGAAAGTTTATCCAAAGAGTTGATCAGTTTCACCTTTAAAAAAAACCTAACTTAAAGGGAGTTTTGTTCCTGGATGTATTACTGTATTGTTTTTATACATGGAATTGTTTTTAATTGTTTTATATATGGAACTCTTTTAAGTTATTTTTACACTTTTTATGGCTGTAATGGTTTTATTTGTTTAATGATTGTGGATTTTTTGTGGTTACCCACGCTGGAACCTTGTGCTGAAGGGTGGATAAGAAATCTAATAAAATACATTTAAACCAGATTTAAAAAAAAAACAAATTGAAACCAGCCAATCACAGCAGAGCTACAATGTTCTAATCCAACTGAGCCTTGAGAACCAGGTTCAATAATGCCAACTCATTGTTCTATTATTTTCATTATCATTCATTGCTTGTTATTCCCAGTAAGTTAAATGAATATCTCAATGGATTAGTCTGATTCATTTGAGTCAGATGAATAAAAACTGTTTGGCCCTCTGCCTACATAAGCTCCAATTAGTTGGTGCTTTATAAAACAAGACCAGCCAACACTATTTCTAAATCATAATTTTTATGATAATTATATCCTATGTCAATGACTCATTGATGTAGCATGCCACATATATCTCATGGCATTAAAGTGAAACATAATAGAAAGACATAGAAGAAGATATATCTAAGTGGCTTAATTATGCTAAAAACACAGTTTCTTCTTATTACATTGCAGGCCCCCTTGTTGGTCACTTTATTTATTTATTATTTGATTTATATCCCGCCCTTCCGCCCAGCAGGAGCCCAGGGCAGCAAAAGCACTAAAAACACTTTAAAACATAATAAAAACAGACCTTAAAATACATTAAAACATCTTTAAAAACATATATTTAAAAAGCTTCCAAGATATCTTTAAAACAAAAGGTTAAAAACATATTGCTTTTTTAAAAAAAGTTTAAAAACATATTAAAAAGCAATTCCAGCAGACGCAGACTAGGATAAGGTCTCAGCTTAAAAGGCTTGTTGAAAAAGGAAGGTCTTCAATAGGTGCCGAAAAGATAACAGAGGTGGCGCCTGTCTAATATTCCAGTCCAGAAATGGCCACAGTTGTCTTACCAGCTGAAGCTGGTAAAAGGCACTCCTAGACACTGAGGTCACCTGGGCCTCTAGCGACAAAGTTGGACCCAGGAGCGCCCCAGACAACAAACCTTCTCTGTCAGAGGGAGTATGACCCCATCCAAAGCAGGCAACTGACCAATTATCTGAACTCGGGAACCATCAACCCACAGCGCCTCTGACTTCCTAGGATTCAGACTCAGTTTATTGACCCTCATGCAGCCCCCACCGACTCCAGGCAGTGGTCCAGCCTGATGTTACAGAGAAATAGAGTTGGGTATCATCAGTGTACTGCTGACAGCTCACCCCAAATCTCCTGTTGACATAACATATAGATGTTAAACAGCATGGGGGACAAGACTGTACCCTGTGGCACCCCACAGCACAACTGCCAGGGGGGCGAAAGACAATCACCCAATGCTATTCTCTGAAAATGACCTTGGAGATAGTATCAGAACCACTGTAAAACAGTGCCTCCAATACCTATCTCACCAAGGCAGCCCAGAAGGATACCATGGTCAATGGTATCAAAACCCGCTGAGAGATCAAGGAAGAGTAGCAGGGTTGCACTCAGGTCATCCATCAGGGTGACCAAGGCCAATTCAGTCGCATAACCAGGCCTGAACCATGGAATAGGTCAAGATAATCTGTTTCATCCAAGAGTACTTGCCATTGCTGCGCCACAGTCCTCTCAACCACCTTCCCTAAGAAGGGGGTATTTGTGACTGGTTGGTAATTGTCACAAACCAATGGGTCCAGAGTGGGCTTTTTCAGGAGCGGTCAGATCACCACCTCTATTAATGACTAGGGAACAAAACCCTTTTTCCCTATGGCATAAAACATTTGCTGCCGTTACAGATGACTTGGTACAGATTTCACAACAGTCATGGAAACTAACAGATGTGGAAGGCATAGTGAGAGGGGTATGCCAGGTTGAGGTCTCTTGTTAGATCAAAGCCAGGAAAAAAAACAATCTTCTGGACAGAACCTTAAACAGGAATCGATTCCATCCTTTTGTTTCCTCCTTTGTCCTCATTATTACACCTTTTCTTCTCAACCCCATAATGGGTTACAGAGCTATCTAACTCCTGTCTGGGAGCAGTGGAGCTGAATGGAGTGGTGGAGCCACTGCCTCACCTGAAGCCATGCTGTTCACACTGGCCAAGGCAGACTTTTTTTCTACGCCAGCTCCAGACTCGTGCAGTAGAGAGGCCTGCATCAGGCCATTGCTGATACCTTGACCAGTTTAGGATTCTTAGTTGGCTCAGTTCTGCCCCTTTCCCATCTCCTCATCCCAGAAATCCCCAGTTTCAGGGTTTTTCACTGGCTGATAGTGGCGGAAATGCCACAGGTGATGGCTTCCACCTACTCATGTTTTCAGTGGGGTTTGCAGTAGAGGCCCCTGCCAGCAGAGCCTCAGAGGGTCAAGCAGAGCTGTGCAGAGAAACCCCTCCAACATAGCCAAACCCCCTCCAGTGTGACAGATTGGGGGTTTGGTTGTCATTTCGGGGACTTCTGGAAAACACATCAAGAGACATGAAACCAGCAGAATTGGCAACCTGGTTTTCTAATTTTGATGTGCCAGTTTGTTTTTTTAAAAAAATGTTATTAAAAGGAATGTTCTAATATTTTAATCACTAACTTTTTTTTACATTGTTAATTGTGCCCTAGCATGTTTTAGGGTCTGTAGTTCTTTAATATCCAATGCCATAGATTATATGGCTTGGGTTATAAGTTGCTCTTCCCTTTCTGTAAGGGAGGTGAGGATTTCTGCCAATTCTCCCTCCATCTGCAGCTCCTCCTGCACCATAACCCACACCATTCCCAAGAGTGCCCTCAATCTCCAGGAGCAGATTTTCAGTGGGAAGGCAACTGTGTTCCATGAATGTGAACTCTTTTTCTCTTCATGGGAGAAAACCTAGAATCCAACCCTATATCTTTAACCACAATTGGGTTATTTTACAATTGTGAAGTGTTTCACTGAAACCACTTTCCCATGTTCAGTGAATATATGGGGGAGAGGTCTGATTACACCCTACCCTCACCTCCTTGCATTCAGCTGAAAGAAAACTAGAGTCTTAGGTGAATACTAGTTGTACACTTATGGGCTTTCTCCACATGATTATTAACTCTGAAAAAGGTAGGATTCCATTATTATGTATACAACTGCACAGAGGGCAGGGACACAGTGATCCCACTCCTCCCACATGTTCACTATACATGCATCTGTCATGTAGAAATCGCAAGTGTTTTGCCCTCCCTACTTCCCCAGATGGTAGGAAGTTGCAAGGAACTGCATTTTACAGAGTCAGTTTTCTCATGCAAATAATACCAAGTATACTTTGGTCCTGAATCAGCAAAGACATTCTCAGAAGAGGTTATCTGAGACCTTTGTATCATAGTGTAGACCCCAAACTCTCAACACTAGAGAAAGTCCAAAAATGCAGTGTTTGACAGGGCCAGGAGGAGCTGCCGCCACACCCTTGCTGCAAGCATCTAGAAGATACCTAATTTTCTAACCCTGCTAAATTTTAGTAACCAGCTGTGGGATCCTTGACCAATGCTATGGTTTGCCACCCAATATAGGACCCACTAGGGTCATTCCCTGGACTCTCGGAATGTCACTGATAGGTTTGAGTGGCAGCAAGCATTAGAAGGCACAGCATTTGCCTTGCAGCATCAGGTCTTTGTGTTGCTAGCATGGTTTCCCAGGACACTGATGAAATGCGGACAAAACCTGCTTCCTTCTTTGAAATCAGTGACCCAAATGTTCTGAGCAGTCATTTACTTTTATGGGAGAAAGTAAAGGGGCTGCAATCTGTGATGCTGCTAAGGTCAGTGCAACACATTACCCTATCCTAAACTTTGGTGATCAAGGTTTTTATCCCCATCTCATTGCACTGTTTCCTTCTCTAGAAACCAATGGAAACCACTCACTTATGCAGGAGAAAACAATTACAGTGTCATACTGAAGGGCACATATTTAGATATACTTAAAGCACACTAGATTGGCTTTCATTTTATTCTTTTTAAGAAGCCATTCAGTTCATAAGAGTTCAAGGCAACTGAGTAACATACATACCCCTCAACAACAACATTATCAGACAAATAAACCCACACATGCCCCAGATCTGAACTCCACATAAATATACACCTATTAGAATATGAACATGCTATCAAAAATGCTAATCTACGGGTGTATAGCGCTGCCTTTTTGGTGAAAGCTCATTAGAAAATAAAGCAACAAAAAAACTTTCTTCAGGTACATCCATAGTAAAAAACAGAGAAAAGAAATAATGCTACAGCTACTCAATGAGGATGGCAAAATGATAACAGATGACAAAGAAAAGGCAGAAGTGCTCAATTCCTACTCTGGTTCAGTCTTCTCCCAAAAAAGGGTCTATGACCCTCCCAGGAAACATGAAGTAGAAGGGGCAGGATTGGACCTTGAGTTTGATAGACAAACGGTCAAGGAACACCTAATCACTTTGAATGAGTTCAAATCTGCAGGGCCTGATGAACTGCATCCTAGAGTATTGAAGGAACTGGCTCAAGAACTCTCAGAACCACTGTCTGTTATCTTTGTGAAATTGTGAAGGATGGGTAAAATACCAGATGACTGGAGGAGGGCTAATGTTGTCCCTATCTTCAAAAAGGGCAAAAAGGAGGAACCTGGGAACAACAGACCAGTCAGCCTGGCATCAATCCCTGAGAAAATTCTGGAGCAAATTATAAAGTGGTCAGTCTGTAAGCACCTTGAAAGCATGTCACAAAAATGTAGTGATTACTAGAAACCAACATGGATTTATCAAGAACAAATCCTGCCAGACAAATCTTATCTCATTTTTTGCTCGAGTAACCTTCCTGGTAGACTGTGGAAATGCTGTGGACATAATATATCTCGATTTTGGCTAAGCTTTTGACAAAGTGCCCCATGATATTCTAATTAGCAAGCTAGCTAAATGTGGGCTGGATAGAACAACTATCAGGTGAATCCGCAGTTAGCTACAGAGTCATACTCAAAGAGTACTTATCAATGGTTCCTTCTCAAACTGGGGGGAGGTAATGAGCAGGGTACTGCAGGGCTTGGTCCTGGGCCCAGGGCTCTTTAACATTTTTATTAATGATTTGGATGAGGACATGCAGGGAATGCTTATCAAATTTGCAGATGATACACAATTAGGATAGCTAATACCCTGCAGGACAGAAACAAAATTCAAACTGATCTTGATAGGCTGGAGCATTGGGCTGAAAACAACAGAATGAAATATCACAGGGATAAGTGCAAAGTTCTACACCTAGGAAAAAGAAACCAAAGGCACAGTTATAAGATGGGGGATACTTGGCTCAGCAATGCTACATGCAAGCAGGATCTTGGAATTATTGTTGATCACAAGCTGAATATGAGCTAGCAGTGTGATGTTGCTGCAAACAAGGTAAATGCTATTTTAGGTTAAGGTTAAGGTGTTGGACTACAACCTGGGAGACCAGGGTTCAAATCCCCACATAGCCATGAAGCTCACTTGGTGACCTTGGGCCAGTCACTGCCTCTCAGCCTCATGAAAACCCTATTCATAGGGTCGACATAAGTCGGAATCGACTTGAAGGCAGTACATTTACATTTAACACAAGTATAGGTTCCAAATCACATGGAATACTAGTTCCCCTCTATTTGGCACTGGTTAGGCCTCATCCTGAGTTCTGGACACCATATTTTAAGAAGGATGCAGACAAACGGGTTCAGAGGAGGGCAATGAGGATGAACAGGGGACTGGAAACAAAGCCCTATGAGGAGAGACTGAAAGAACTGGGCATGCTTAGCCTGGAGAAGAGAAGACTGAGGGGAGATTTGATAGCACTCTTCAAGTACTTGAAAGGCTGTCACACAGAGGAGGGCCAGGATCTCTTCTCCATCATCCCAGAGTCCAGGACATGGAACAATGGGCTCAAGTTAACAGAAAGCCAGATTCTGACTGAACTTCAGGAAAAACCTCCTAACTGTTAGAGCCGTATGACAATGGAACCAATTATCTAGGAAGCTGGTGGGCTCTCCAACACTGGAGGCATTCAAAAGGCAGCTTGACAGCCACCTCTTGGTTATGCTTTAGCTGAGCAAGGGTTGGACTCATTGGCCTTATAGCTTCCTTCCACCTCTAATGTGCTATGATTCTATGTACCAACAAACTGTATTACTAATGAGGCTAATGCCTCTAAATTAGGTAGCTGGAGCAAATATTTTCTTTATGCTACTATATACTGTATATTCTACAGTACTTTCCATTAAAAATATCAGATGCACTTGCCAGATGTTAACACCTCTATTACGTCCCCTTTGGAGCACCTAGTATCACTTCAGCTTTTCTTTATATAACTCCTATGTCTACAGTTTATTTATTTATTTATTCATTCATAAGACTCCTTACCCACCTTCACCATAAGGTCCCAGGGCAGGTTACAGCAATACAAATTTACAGTTATACAAACAAATGCAACTATTACAGTTATAAAACACATTAAATTGTTGTAGGCAGCTTATGTTAATGTGCTGAAACTTAGAAGATAAATATGGCATGATATTCAGCTAGGAACTGTTCATTTTTAATAACATACATTATGAGACAGTGAACAGTCCCTTCTGTTCACAAAGATCTTGGAATGCCAATCTTTTCATCTCTTCTATTTACAGTACCCTTGAGAAATAATGCTAACCATATAAGAACATAAGAACATAAGAAGAGCCTGCTGGATCAGGCCAGTGGCCCATCTAGTCCAGCATCCTGTTCTCACAGTGGCCTACCAGGTGCCTGGGCGAAGCCCGCAAGCAGGACCTGAGTGCAAGAACACTCTCCCCTCCTGAGGCTTCCGGCAACTGGTTTTCAGAAGCATGCTGCCTCTGACTAGGGTGGCACAGCACAGCCATCATGGCTAGTAGCCATTGATAGCCCTGTCCTCCATGAATTTGTCTAATCTTCTTTTAAAGCCATCCAAGCTGGTGGCCATTACTGCGTCTTGTGGGAGCAAATTCCATAGTTTAACTATGCGCTGAGTAAAGAAGTACTTCCTTTTGTCTGTCCTGAATCTTCCAACATTCAGCTTCTTTGAATGTCCACGAGTTCTAGTATTATGAGAGAGGGAGAAGAACTTTTCTCTATCCACTTTCTCAATGCCATGCATAATTTTATACACTTCTATCATGTGTCCTCTGACCCGCCTTTTCTCTAAACTAAAAAGCCCCAAATGCTGCAACCTTTCCTCGTAAGGGAGTCGCTCCATCCCCTTGATCATTCTGGTTGCCCTCTTCTGAACCTTTTCCAACTCTAGAATAGCCTTTCTGAGATGAGGCGACCAGAACTGTACACAGTATTCCAAATGCGGCCGCACCATAGATTTATACAACGGCATTATGATATCGGCTGTTTTATTTTCAATACCTTTCCTAATTATTGCTAGCATGGAATTTGCCTTTTTCACAGCTCCCGCACACTGGGTCGACATTTTCATCGTGCTGTCCACCACAACCCCGAGGTCTCTCTCCTGGTCGGTCACCGCCAGTTCAGACCCCATGAGCGTATATGTGAAATTCAGATTTTTTGCTCCAATATGCATAATTTTACACTTGTTTATATTGAATTGCATTTGCCATTTTTCCGCCCATTCACTCAGTTTGGAGAGATCTTTTTGGAGCTCTTCGCAATCCCTTTTTGTTTTAACAACCCTGAACAATTTAGTGTCGTCAGCAAACTTGGCCACTTCACTGCTCACTCCTAATTCTAGGTCATTAATGAACAAGTTGAAAAGTACAGGTCCCAATACCGATCCTTGAGGGACTCCACTTTCTACAGCCCTCCATTGGGAGAACTGTCCGTTGATTCCTACTCTCTGCTTTCTGCTTCTTAACCAATTCCTTATCCACAAGAGGACCTCTCCTCTTATTCCATGACTGCTAAGCTTCCTCAGAAGCCTTTGGTGAGGTACCTTGTCAAACGCTTTTTGAAAGTCTAAGTACACTATGTCCACTGGATCACCTCTATCTATATGCTTGTTGACACTCTCAAAGAATTCTAATAGGTTACTGTGACATAACTTTCCCTTGCAGAAGCCATGCTGGCTCTGCTTCAGCAAGGCTTGTTCTTCTATGTGCTTAGTTAATCTAGCTTTAATAATACTTTCTACCAGTTTTCCAGGGACAGAAGTTAAGCTAACTGGCCTGTAATTTCCGGGATCCCCTCTGGATCCCTTTTTGAAGATTGGCGTTACATTTGCCACTTTCCAGTCCTCAGGCACGGAGGAGGACCCGAGGGACAAGTTACATATTTTAGTTAGCAGACCAGCAATTTCACCTTTGAGTTCTTTGAGAACTCTCGGGTGGATGCCATCCGGGCCCGGTGATTTGTCAGTTTTTATATTGTCCATTAAGCTTAGAACTTCCTCTCTCGTTACCACTATTTGTCTTAGTTCCTCAGAATCCCTTCCTGCAAATGTTAGTTCAGGTTCAGGGATCTGCCCTATATCTTCCACTGTGAAGACAGATGCAAAGAATTCATTTAGCTTCTCTGCAATCTCCTTATCGTTCTTTAGGACACCTTTGACTCCCTTATCATCCAAGGGTCCAATTGTCTCCCTAGATGGTCTCCTGCTTTGAATGTATTTATAGAATTTTTTTGTTGTTGGTTTTTATGTTCTTAGCAATGTGCTCCTCAAATTCTTTTTTAGCATCCCTTATTGTCTTCTTGCATTTCTTTTGCCGGAGTTTGTGTTCTTTTTTATTTTCTTCAATTGGACAAGACTTCCATTTTCTGAAGGAAGACTTTTTGCCTCTAAGAGCTTCCTTGACTTTGCTCGTTAACCATGCTGGCATCTTCTTGGCCCTGGCGGTACCTTTTCTGATCTGCGGTATGCACTCCAGTTGAGCTTCTAATATAGTGTTTTTAAACAACTTCCAAGCATTTTCGAGTGATGTGACCCTCTGGACTTTGTTTTTCAGCTTTCTTTTTACCAATCCCCTCATTTTTGTGAAGTTTTCTCTTTTGAAGTCAAATGTGACCGTGTTGGATTTTTGTGGCAATTGGCCAGTTACATGTATGTTTAATTTAATAGCACTGTGGTCACTGCTCCCAATCGGTTCAACAACACTTACATCTCGCACCAGGTCCCGGTCTCCACTGAGGATTAAGTCCAGGGTTGCCGTCCCTCTGGTCGGTTCCATGACCAACTGATCTAGGGAATAGTCATTTAGAATATCTAGAAACTTTGCTTCTTTGTCATGACTGGAACACATATGCAGCCAGTCTATGTCCGGGTAGTTGAAGTCACCCATTACTACCACATTTCCTAGTTTGGATGCTTCCTCAATTTCATATCTCATCTCAAGGTCTCCCTGAGCATTTTGATCAGGGGGACGATAGATCGTTCCCAGTATTAAGTCCCTCCTGGGGCACAGTATCACCACCCACAACCAGTGTATACCAGTGTACGGTCAGTCATTCTTTTCTGTGGCATGAAAATAATATGGAGTAAGGTGAAAGCTATGTTCACTGCCCAGAACTATTTGGGTGGGCCGGAATAAATACTATATATGTGTATATGTATATATACGATGACAGTCAGGTGGATATCCTATTCTATCTGGAAGACATTCTTATTTCTTGTGTGCATGGTAATCTTTCAGACTGTTACATTTAAAAAGGGACGGAAGACTGTTTTTTTGGGAGGGATGTCTCCTTCCATCTGCAATCAAAATTCAAATAATATGATTCAGGAAGGATGGAACATTTTTCCAACCAGGTGACATTCTTCAGTCTTGGTTCTCACTCCACTAGCACTTAGATTCACTCCTAAAGAGAAAATTCCATGCCTAGAGTAGCAATTCTTGAACTGTGTTTTGTGGATTACTAGTGGTCTGAAATGAGCTTTCAGGTGGTCCTCAAGACCATGAGAAAATCACTGAAAGGATTCTCCAAAACAGTGAGAAATGTAAAATTAAAATGTAAAATCCAACTCTTCTGCGTTCTTCTGACCTATGCTGATCATGCAATATAAAGACAAAGGATAAGTGTTCAATCCTGAACAGTAATGTTACTATGAAGACATTTCAGTGACATAATGTATCCATCAGCCTAGCAACGCCCCCCGAATAACTAGCAGTCCTTCCTCAGTCAATATAGTTACATCAGTGAGCAGAAGAAAAAGAATTTTAGTTCAGAAACTTTTCAAGCACTTACTTTATGGTGACCATAGTGCAAGAAAATCTGATGGTCTACAAGTAATAAGACAGAAGGTTAACACATTTTAAAGAATATGCTCTAATCCAGCAAAAGAGATCAGTGTGCAGAAACAGGTTCCTATGTGTAGATGTCCCTAGATAGATTGGGAATATCTTGTGCAAACAAACTGCAGATGTGGATGGGCATCATCATGTGCATCCAGAGGCATAAGGACATAGAAGGGGCAGAGCAAAGGCCTATCTAGTCTAGCATCCTGCTTCCCACAGTGACCAGCTAGATGCCTACAGGAAACTCACAAGCAAGTCATGAGCTCAACAACACTCTCCCACTGTTTTGTTCCCCAGAAACTCATATTTAAAAGCATACTACCTGTGAATCTGGTAGAATTATAGCCATGGTGACCAGCAGCCATGTATAGACTTACTATAAAGCTGGTGGCCATCACCACATCTTGTAAAAGTGAATACCAAAGTTTAAGCTGTATGAAGTGTGATGATATCCTTTAAGAGGATTATTAAGTGTTGGGGGGAAATCCTCTGGGAGGTGGTGGTAACAGGGCAGAGCCTCAGCAAAGATCAGACTGTGGAAGATGTGTGAGAGGCAGTTAGCACAGCACAACATAGGTCTATATTAAAGTAAATATGGATACTATCTTATATTAAATAAATGAAACTTTATTCAAGAAGACTGGCATATATCTTCACTGGTGCATCTGAGAGAGAATATCATATGGTGCCAGGAGGGGGTTGTTTGCATAATGACTTGTCCAATTAGAAAAGAAAAAAGTGCAACTAAAAGTAAGAAGTGTAACTAAAATTGAGAAACAAGGACACAAGTTAATGTTATACCTGAACCTATTATTAACAAAATGCAAATCAAACCTTTCTATTTAGGATATAAGAAGAACCTAAGGGCTTATAATGGTCCCCCCATTCCAACCAAAGGCAAGTGTGAGCTAGTAATTAAACACAAGGGCAATGAATGTACAGTTTGTAATAGTGCCAATTCCACTAGAGCACATCATGCAGAGAACATGCAGAGAACTAAACCTGATTAAGAGGGTGGACACCATAGAAAGACAGTTTTCAGGAATGATAGAAGATGAGTATCTTGATGTTTATGAATGCATGAGAAAGCTATCCACTGAATACAAATAGAGCTGCTGTAACCAATACACACCATTCATGCCCCAAGAAATATTCCCTTATCTTAAGGAAGAGGCTGAAGGAGGGGCTAGATAGGCTAGCTTCATTGGACGTTGTTGGAAAAAGTAGAACAGCCAACTCCATTCTTTAGTAACTGGGGGGGAGGGGAGATAGCTGTCTGAGATTATGCCTTGATCCCAAACAAATGAACAAGTATATCAAAAGAGAACATTTCCCCATTCCTACAAGGGATGAAATCTTCGGGGCAATGGCAGGCACCAAATATTTCTCCACTCTGGATTTTGGGTTTTGGAAAGTGCCCTTAGACAGTGAAAGCACAAAACTATGTACTTTTAACATACCCTGTGGAAGGTACTGCTTTAAGAGACTTCCATTTAGCTAGTGAAATATTTCATAGACAGATTCAACAAATATTTGAAGGACTTGAAGGAACTATGGTGTAAATTGATGGCATACTGATACGGGGCAAAAAATATCCAAGAACGTGACATGGGATTGAAAAACGCACTAAGAAGAGCCTGAGCAGCTGGGCTAAAATTAAATAAACAAAAATGTAAGTTTTGGATGCAAGAGATAACAGACTTGGGGGAAAAGCTAATTGACCAAGATGTGCAAGTTGATCCCAACAGGATTAAGGCTATCACTAATATGCCACCCCAAACGACAAGGAAAGCTTACAAAAATTTCTGGGAATAGTTACCTGTATAGGAAAATTCATTTCCACTCTAGCAGGTAAGAGCAAATGTATCAGAATTCTGTTTAAAAAAGATGCCCAGTGGATATGGGAACACAACCACAGTACTGAATTTCAAAATCTTGTACATGTGATCAAAGAAGCTCCTGTTCTCAGCTGCTATGACCACAAGAGAGTAAAACCAAGATCTCCACAGATACCTCTAAGGATGGTATACCGCATGTGTTATTTTATTGCAGCAATATGGGAGGCATCTAAACCAGCGACTTATGCATGCACGGTACTCACCAAGATTGAATGTTAATATACACAAATAGAAAAAGAAGCCATGGCACTAGTATCTGGATGCAAAAAATTCCACTTCTTTTTTTATGGGAGGCCAATTTTGGCAAAAACTGATAACAAATCGCTAGTTTCATCACACTAGAGGGATTAGCAGATACACCTCTACAGTTGCAAAGATTATTTTATCAGCTGCAACTGTATGATCTTCACATTGCTTACAAGCTTGGGAAAGAAGTGCTGATAGCAGATACCTTGCCCAGAGCTTATGATAGAACAGAGGTGCTGATTCCAGACATGGACATAATAAATGTGAATAAATGTCAACATTTGCTCAGGCCACAGGGCAGAATGAAATCCCACAAAAAGTAATTATAGCAATTGGGAAATGTTGGCCAAATAATCACATACCAAGCCCACACTATCAATTCAAGGAAGAGCTGTCAGTGCTTGATGGCATCTTCTCCAAAGCACAAGACTAATTGTTCCCAAAGCTTTACAGGAAGATATGTTACAAAGATACATGAACACTACTTGGGAATAGAAAAATACAAAACCAGGGCAGGGACTGTTCTATACTGGCCAAGCATGCATAAGGACATAGAAGAGAAGGTGACAGCTTGACCAGTATGTCAGAAATTTACGTCAGCTCAGACAAAAGAAGCTATGATGTGATTGGGAGACCCCTGCATCCCTCATCACAGATAGGCATTGACTAATGTGAGCTACCAGGAAAGAACTACTTGCTAATAATGGATTAGATAGCTTGATTGGGCAATATGACAGCCATTTAAGTTATTACCCACATTAAGTCGGTGTTTGCACAGTAGTAGTCAGCAGAGCTTGGAAGATTACTTTTAAAAAATAATAAATTACAGTTACAATTACTTGGCCCAAAAAGTAGTAATTACCGTTACAATTACAATTGCTCTGAAAGTAACTGATTACTTTACTTTTTCTCAAAAGTAATCACTACAATTACATTTCAGTTTCTTTAAAAAAAACTCCTACAAGGTGCTGGCCTTGGCTGCTGCACATCTAAGAAGCCTAAAACAATATTAAAAATAAACACACACACAGAGGGGGTAGTAGAATAAAAAAATTTATCCGTAAGATTAACATAATGGCATAACAGAATCTCACATCCCCCCAAGCAATGAAGATACCCCAACTCTTGAAATCAAATTTTACACTTGAAATGCTTTTATAATATGTTTCTGTTATGTCTCAAAAGAACAAGATGCTCAAAGAGCATGTCAGACAAGGAATGTCTTTTTACAGTCATTACGTTGCCACCAGTACTGAACAGGCGTTCTACTGCGGCGCTTGAAGGCATGCCTGTGTCGTGCTGCAAAAAACACCGCAGCACACGTGGAAAGCCATGGAGTGATGACACTTCCCTGCTGGGAGACCTCAGGTACCTCACCAGTTCCTCCTCAGCAGTGTCCACTGCTGACTTCTTGCCCTGGGGCAGAAAGTTAAAGAAGTCATCTGCTAAGTCATCTCCTTCCTGGTCTTTATCTGAAGACTGATCACTGTCCTCATTAAGTACACCCATCTTTATTTCAGCTTTCAACAAGGCTTCCATTGTGTATCTAAGAAAGAGAGATGATATGTTAACACATATATGTTAGGAAACCATCATCTGCTCTTCATTTCCTGATGCTTGTCATGTCCCCTGGTTCAGGGTCCAGCCTGAGCCTGTGGATGATGACATGGAAGGTAGGAAGGTGACCAAGTCACCACACTCATGGGGCAGCACAGCAGACCCTTAAGGATTACCTGCAGCAACCCAAGGTTGTGATGAGGAGCCCCAGGAAGAAAAGGCCTAGCCCCTGCCCACCACCTTAAGCCCTCTGATGCCTCCCTTGAGACAACATTTCCCTTGGAGTAATCCACCCAAAGGGCTTCCCTAATGTTCTTACTTGTTGGTATGGGTGGCGGCCTGACACGATTCCAGCCAATCTAGTTTGAAGCGAGGGTGTAGGCAGGCTGCCAGAAGAAGCCTCTTGTCCTCCCAGATAGCTGCAAACCGCTTTCTTAGGGCTTCGCGCACACCTCTCAGCAGCTGAAAACAGTATGTGTACCTCTCAGGTTTGTTTTCCAGTCCTTCTAACTTGCGGTCCAGATTGCAGAGCGTTGGTAGCAAATACCCCATGAACATGCCGTTCTCCCGTTGCAGGATATCTAGGGACTGGGCTAGTGGCTCCATAATCTCTGTGTATTCCTGTACCACTTCAATCTCAGCAGCTGTGATCCTGGACAAGGAGCAGCGGTCCATTATGGCATGCATTTTTAGTGGCACAGTTGACAGGAGCTCACGTAGTTGCTTCAACGCATCAAAGGTGGAATTCCACCTGGTCTTATTCGGTACCTTCAGATACACACCACATTGCGCACGGATATACTCAGCAATCTGGGCTGACTGGTTCTGCTTGGACCACAACTTGCTGCACTTTCCCATCAAGGAACGAAACTGTTTCTTGAAAGGACCAAGAAGACTACTTTTGGAGGAGTCAGAAAGCATGGCCTCTATGTCTTGTGTTGCCACAAGGTTGAGGGTGTGGCTAGCACATCTCTGGTGTGGTGGTAAAACAAAATCCTCTCCTGAGTCTGCAGCTTCTTCCTCTGCCTCAGGTCCTGTGTCCAGGATCTCACAGATAGGCACAAACTCCACCTCAGCCTCCTCCTCCTCCTGGTTATCACCATCATCGTCACTGGTGCCTGCAGCTTCCACTGGTTCTTTGGCCATGAAAATTCTGAACGCTTTCACAGAGTTGGAGCCTTTGTCTGTAGTAGTGCACATAACTTTGTTGTGGATCCTGTACTGCACATGTACATCATGCAGTGCTTTTGAAAGGACATCGTATGTATGGCGCCCCTTCAGACGCTTACAAGCCAAGGCCCCGACCTCACGTTTCAGGGTAGTTGGGTTGATCCAGTGGGCTGTTACCCCAAAGTAACTCTTCTTGCCATTGGTCCAACAATCTGCAGTGGTTGCTATACATGCCACAGCACCCATTCGGTTTGCAAGAGTTGCTCTCTTCTCAATTCTGTCTCTCAGAGTCTTGGCACATATGATGGTGAGATCTTTGGGGAGTCCAATGCGAACCAGATTAATGAACGATGGTTTGTCCACAGTCTGAAGTGGTAATGTCTCCTCTACAATGAAATCAATGATTCTCCTGTCGAGATTGCTCTGGGTGACAGGCTCCCTGCCAGATCCCCACCTCTCAAGGGTTGTCTGCTGCTGCTTCAGCATTTTGGGAGGAGGGGTGTCATGCATTGGTTCAGGAAGGCCACGTCTCCTTGCCTTTATTGCTTCTTCAATTGCTCTCAGCTTCTCAGGGTGTGCCCTCTGAGGAAGAAGAACAAAGCATGAATCCAAGAAAAAATGGAAGAGGAACTTCACAATTTAAACATAAATAGACAATGGACACTCTTTGAGGACCAGCATGACAAAGGCTTACTTCAAAATGTTTCTTCACATTGGATGAGGAGGAAACAGCTGATCTCAGAGTTTTGATCCTTGGAAGGCAGTAATTGCATCGTACAACAACATTTTTCCCACTCTGGCTCACAAATGTACAAGCTTTCTCAAACACAAACCATGGTACTTGCTGTTCTGCAGATGTGGCTGTGGGCAACTGGCACTGCTTCATGCCCTCCTCCTCCTCATGCACAGGGCCTCCTTTCTGAACCTCACTTTCTAGTTTTGCCTCCTCAGGATCAACAAGCTGTGACTCAAGTGGCCGCACTAACTGACTGCTGCTCTCAGCAGCAAAACCTGCAACAGGCGTCTCTGTAATAAACAAGAGATAATGCTCCTATATGGGTGAACTTCAGCTGTGATGTGCCCCCATCTCTTCCCCATGCTGCAAGATCCCCCAGTCAGAGTGGAAGTAAGCAGGTCGATAGCACAATTAAAAGAGATCCTATTTGCATCATTTTTGCTCACTGAATAACCCTGCCTGGGCCAGTCTAACCTACTATCTCACAGGGTTGTTGTGAGAACAAAATGAGACTAGGGTTCAAATCCCCACATAGCCATGAAGCTCACTAGGTGACCTTGGGCCAGTCACTGCCTCTCAGCCTCATGAAAACCCTATTCATAGGGTCACCATAAGTTGGAATCAACTTGAAGGCGGTACATATATTTTTTATTTTGAATATGATGATTATGATAATAAATATGCAGCATTTCAAATTAATTCTGTATGAGAAGCATTCCATGCCAAGCTTGGAAAACCAAGGATGAGGTATAAAATGTAGACAAAAATACTTTTGACAAAATGCCGTTTATCTTTTATATCTATATCTATAAGCAATACAGCTGAATGATGTATGTAAAGTATTTTTTCTTTCCCTTTTCTTTTTTATTAATATTTTAGTACTACTGCTAAAGTTCTGATGAAAGAATAAAGCATTCATTAGCCAAATTCAAATGATTAGAACACATCACATAAATTCCACTGAAGTTGGAGTTTTTGCCATAGAAAATGAAAAAAACATATAACCTATGATAGCCAAATAGACAATCAGAACTAATATAAAACCCTATTGCTTCTCATTTGCAAATCTTGCAAGATCTAAGGTAACTCTAGATCATGTGAGTTCAGGTGATGCATGTTATGTACATTTGTATAGATATTAGCAGAGATTGTCAACAGTCTATCTCTCTCTGGGACTAGGAATCTCTCTCTTTCTCACAGAACATGAGTTTGAGAGCTGGGGGACTGAGAGGAGGAGCTGCAAGGACCCTACTTCTCACCTCATCTCTGCCAAGAACAAAAAAATCAGCCTTAAGCCATTTATTATTATACGCCTAATGATTTTTTATTTTTATTATTATTATTATTACTGAGACAGTTTTTGTCCCACATACAATTCAGTCTTGTGATTAAACAGGACAAAAATACAAATAAAAAGAAAGATGGAGTTCAAATAAATATACAATAAAAAGCTAGCCGGCATTTTAAAAGGCAGGAGTGCTCTGTCTGGATAAATACAGCACACAGGTAGGCATGGGAACAAGGGGGAGAGTTCAAAAAGGGGGGGAAGGAAGAGAAGTATAGGCCGAAGTTTCGGAAGTGCCTTGTGATTGATGGAGGGGGCGGCAGAGGCAAGGAGAGGCAGTGGGGGGGCAGAACGGTGCTGCGGGGGGGGCACACACACACACACACAAATCATCGTCACTCACCTCCACAGCTCTTCGCCATTCTGCTGCTGCCTTCTCCTCCGTTGTCCTTGCCCTGGCTTTTTCCTCCTGCGTCCATTTTGTCCTCTCAGACGCTAGCAGGCCCTGCCTATTCACCTCTTCCCTCATGCATCCTAACACAGATCACGAGGGAAGAGAGAGTCTGCGCAGAGGTCCAATCAGTGTGAGGCACATGTCTTGTGTTAACCTATCACAGCCAGGAGCTGTCTTCCCCTTGTTCCCGCCCCCAAGTAACGTGCAACCTAACGTGGAAACGTTAAAGTTGCAGCTGAAAAGTAGGGAAATTACTAGTCGTTCCGTTACTTGCCAAATGTAATGGAATTACCCACTCGTTATTTAAAATTGTAACGAATTACAAGTAACTCGTTAAAAATAACGAGTTACTTCCAAGCTCTGGTAGTCAGTAGTACAAACAGATAATGCACCTCAATTTGACTTCCATGAGTTCAGAGAATTTGCAGTGTTATGTGGGTTCATTCACAAATCATCCAGTCTAAGGTATCCATGGCCTTGCGGAGAATGATGTACAAACAGTTAAGATATTGATAAAGAAAGCTATGGACTCAAATGGCAATCCATATTTGGTGCTTCTTAATTACAGAATTTAATCCATATGGCCTGTCTCTAGCTGAAGTGCCATTCAACAAAAAACTCATCAAAAGATTGCCACAGCTACAGCACAGTGAGCTTGATGACCAATGTGACATCTGTGCATGTAAAAGTCTGTGCAAAGCCAAGCAAAAATAGTATTGTGGTAAGAGTACTAGCCACCACTTCAGGAAAATGACAATGTGTTGACATCAAATGGCACTACATGGGAACAGAAAGCTGTAGTGTCCCACTATGTGGTTCCAATATCATATAAAATGATCATACCAGAAGGATCCACCTGTAGATGGAATAGAAACTATCTCCTACTTATTCCAAAGATTAATCACAAACAACTATTTGTTGTTGTTATATGCCTTCAAGGCAATTACGACTTATGGTGACCCTATGAATCAGCGACGTCCAATAGCATCTGTTGTAAACCACCCTGTTCAGATCTTGCAAGTTCAGGTCTGTGGCTTCCTTTATAGAATCAATCCACCACTTGTTTGGCCTTCCTCTTTTTGTACTCCCTTAATGCTGTTTTTCCCAGCATTATTGTCTTTTCTCATGAATTATGGCTTCTCATTATGTCTCCAAAGTATGATAGCCTCAGTTTCATCATTTTAGCTTCTAGTGATAGTTCTAGTTTAATTTGTTCTAACACCCAATTATTTGTCTTTTTCGCAGTTCATGGTATGCGCAAAGCTCTCCTCCAACACCACATTTCAAATGAGTTGATTTTTCTCTTATCTGCTTTTTTATTGTCCAACTTTCGCATCCATTCATAGAGATTGGGAATACCATGGTCTGAATGATCCTGACTTTAGTGTTCAGTGATACATCTTTGCATTTGAAGACCTTTTCTAGTTCTCTCATAGCTGCCCTCCCCAGTACTAACCTTCTTTTGATTTCTTGACTATTGTCCGCATTTTGGTTAATGACTGTGCCAAGGTATTGATAATCCTTGACAAGTTCAATGCCCTCATTGTCAACTTTAAAGTTAAATAAATCTTCTGTTGTCGTTACTTTAGTCTTCTTGACATTCAGCTGTAATCCTGCTTTTATGCTTTCCTCTTTAACTTTCATCAGCATTCGTTTCAAATCATTACTGGCTTCTGCTAGTAGTATGGTATTGTCTGCATATCTTAAATTATGGATATTTCTTCCTCCAATTTTCACACCTTCTTCATCTTGGTCCAATCCCACTTTCCGTATGGTATGTTCTGCATATTAAATAAATTGGGTGATAAAATACACCCTGGTCACACACTCTTTCCAATGGGGAACCAATCGCTTTCTCCATATTCTGTCCTTACAGTAGCCTCTTGTCCAGACTATAAATTGCATATCAGGACAATCAAATCCTGTGGCACCCCCATTTCTTTTAAAGCATTCCCTAGTTTTTCATGATCTTCACAGTCAAAGGCTGTGAAACAACTATAGACAAACCCAAATCGCTAAACACCAAACGATGAACTCAAATCCATCAAAGGGAAGGATGGGCAGGGAGAAAAATACCCAAACCCCAGCAAAAGAAAGCAGTTTGAGCAAACAGGCACCAGAAGCTAGAATACAGTTACGGAGATCCAATAGAACCATCAGAAAGTTGTTAAATGTTGATATTACCTTGTTGTATTGCTCTTTATCAACTTTCAGTTTTGTTATTTAAAAAAGAGGGAGATGTGATGATATATCTTTAAGAGGTTTGTTAGGTTTTGGGAGACAAACCCTCTGGGAAGTGGTGGTAGTAACAGGGTGGAGCCTCAGCAGAGATCAGACTTTGGAAAATGTGTGAGAGGCAGTTAGCACCGCACAACACAGGACTGTATTAAAGTAAATATTGATACCATCTTCTGTTAAATAAATGAAGAATTAAGAAGACTGGCATTATATCTATACAGGTACATTTGAGAGAGAACATCATATGAAATACTTCCTTGTGTCTGTCCTCAATTTCCCACTCAATTTCCCACCAGTCAGCTTCATTGGATGACCTGAGGCTCTAGTATTGTGAGAGAGGGAGAAAAACTTCTTTCTGCCAATTTTCTCCACACTATCCAGTATAGTGTAGTGGTTAAGGTGTTGGACTATGACCTTGGGAGACCAGGGTTCAAATCCCCACATAGCCATGAAGCTCACTGGGTGACCTTGGGCAGTCACTGCCTCTCAACTTCAGAGGAAGGCAATGGTAAACCCCCTCTGAATACCGCTTACTATGAAAAGCCTATTCATAGGGTCGCCATAAGTCGGAATCAACTTGAAGGCAGTCCATTTCCATTTTCATGCATAATTTTAGACGCTTTTATAATGACCTCCCTGGCTCACTCTTCCCCTAAACTAGAATGCCCACAAAGCTGTAACCTTTTCTTACAAGTCCAGCTTCATGATAATTTGGGTTGCCCTTTTCTGCACCTTCTCTAGCTCTAGTATCCTTTTTGAGCCATAATAGACAAAACTGGGCATAGTATTCCAAGCATGATCACACCATAGATGTATAGAAAGGCATTATGATATTGGCAGTCTTACTTTTGATCCCTGTCCTAGTTATCCGGAGCGGAGTAACAGCAGGGTCCCTTTATCTCCACCATCCTACAAGCCAATCAGCAAGGCCCCTTCCAACTCTATGATTCTATGATTCTAGGAAAGTAGAGTGTTAGCCACTGTAGAGAGTCTTCTAACATGCTTCCCTGTCCTTTGCAGCTGAGTGGAGCCCATCAGAGTGAAAGGAGAGGAGTCGGCCACAGAGAAGACTCTTCTCAGTAGCTAACACTCCCCCTTTCATATTGATTGGCTCCTAAGGATGTCTGTTGCTGTGGGAGAAGGCATTAACAACACAACAGCAAAAGGGGGGAGAGGGGTTTTGACTGTGACTATCACAAAGGGACTGTGCACTTCTGAATCTACACACTACTGCCTACCATGCCTTTTTCATAGTTGCCTCACGCACTGGCATGCCATTCATTCCCTATTTTAATGTCTCACATCTCTTCCCATAAGGGTGCTAACCCTGTTTCTACATAATGACAGGAATAGTCCTGAGAGTGATACAGTATATGAAAATATAGTGTGAACTAAACATAACTGGCTCTGAAAGATTGTGGCTACTGGGAAACTTCAGTGTTATTTATTTTCTTTGTGTTGAACACAATTAATGTTACTTATCTGACATGAACTTCCCAACTTCTTTGTACACTTGTATCTCTCTATCTGGGCATTTCTCATTATATTCACCCTAGGAAGCTTGATGTTTCTTTCTTACTTATTTTCTTGTGAGCACATGCTTTGATTTATCCTCCCTAGTTTGTTAATGTATAATATTTTGTTCAGGATTATTGCTTTATTACCTTGTAGTGTCTTCCTCATCCTTCTCTGTCAAAAGCACCATAAATTAAAGTCAGCAAGCATTTACAGTCAAATAATTCATTGTCTCTGAATGCTAATATTCTCACTGCCTAGGTCCCAGAACATTTTGTCCTGTGACCTCTGCATCTCAGTACTTCTACAAGAAACAAAAAAGGAACAGCCAATTAATAGAGAATGTAATTCTTATTATGAACCAACTTGGCATTTAGTAACAGAACAGCCAGACTAGAGAATGTTTTGGTGGTAGAACGTGAGACTCCTGGAAGGAATCAAAAAGGGGAAGCTTCTTGGATGACAGATTGATGTGTGCCACACAACCTGCCCTGCACCCCCTGAGTTAGTCTGATGCCCTCAGACGTGATAGAAGATACTGTCTTTGAATATGAATTTATTTAAACTGATGTTATGAGCCACTTTTAGTGATTGCAGAAAAGCAGGATACATCTGTTTTTGATCAATAAGATGGTGAGAGAAATGCACTCTGCACTGGCTTAGGGGCTTTCTCATCTCTCATGGCAACCAAAACCAAAACAAACTAACCCTGAGGTGAGGGAGCACTCTATACTTGCTCAGGGGCTCTCTCATGTTTCATAGCAAAGATTAAGTCCTGGGAGAACATTGTTCAGAGGGTCTTAATACTTTTTAGCATCTTATATTGCAGTATTGAATATTTTGAAAGTGTGAGTGGGTATATCAACTTCCATGCTGCAGGAAGTTCAACCTGAAAATTTAAACAGCACTTTTCTTCCAGAAATCTCAAAATGCCTTTAAAGGCTTTGGAGCAACTGATGTTCCTTGATTCATTGGTATTGAAAATGTTCTGAGTTACCCAGTCGGCAGATACAACCTAAGAGTCAAGTTGCCCTCTGAAAGTCGTTTCTAGGCTCCACTTATTTATTTACTCCTCTTACTCACAATCTATGAATGTAATTGAAATGGGAGGCAGCTAATTGGAATCACATTTTCAGGAAACAAACAGTAGGAGTTGAAGTTACTGTGCCTAATTATTTCAGATTGAAGCAGACCACTCACAATATTTCTGTGCCAAACAGCTGTAATTAAAATGATTTAAAAATGAATAGAAAATGCTAGCTGATGGAACAGAATTTTCATTTGATCATCTACAGGCAGAAAAGGAAACAGCCAGCTGTGCATCACTACAGTTCCATTGAAGAGGCTCTGTCAGGGTTCACCTTAATAGACTGGAATTTTAACGGGTCCATTTGTTTATCTGACTCTACAACCTGTATGCAGCTGTCACATCAAATTCCATCCTCATGATCAAATTTCAACATATGTGTAATTTAACTAGAGAAAAACTGATCCCAGAGTGGATTACAACAGAATATCAACATAACATCAATTGTAAGACCATAAATAAGCTTTCTAATTTTTTTAAAAAAATCAACACTCACACGGTAGAGGCCACATTACCTAACCTCCTTCAAAAGCTTGTGCAAAATGGTGTGCCTTCAACCAATACTGAAAACCAAGTAAGGTTGGTGCAAGATGCACCTTCAGAAGCAGGGCACCACCAATGAGAAGGCTCTGTCACATGCCAACCAACCATGTACTCTCACCGGTGGTGAAGCAACAAGAAGGGCCTCCCCTGCTAATCTTAAAACATAAGCAGGCTGGTACAGAGAAAAGTGTTTCTGCAAGTTAAAAGAGAATTTTAGCAGTTTTATTAATGAGTTTTCTTCAGAAGCCACAAGAAGTGTGAATGTCTTCTGGATTTTAAACCCCTGCAATTAAACCCATAACACCCCACCTCACGCAAACAGCATTGTTACACAATGGCCTGGTGTTGATCTGGAATCCTGAAGACATTTGAGGAGAGGGAAAGAGTCCATAGCAAAACCACTGAGTGGATTCAAATGTCTATGCTGTTCATTTGGTGGTCGCCATTTATCATGTGATAGTTTGTTTGCTTAAGCTTTCATCTCGTTACTTTTTAAAAGTTGTCAACAGAAACAAAGTTCTCACATGATTATGCCAGCTTGTTAAGACATAGCATGAATCTACACATAAACATTGATTCTGGTTTGGGTTGCATTATCATTTGTATAGGTAACACTTCCAGAAACTCTTAATAAATTAAGATATTGTTCATAAGATTGCATGTTGTTGCTGCAATTGCTGCTGATTTATTATTATTATTAGTATTATTATTAGTATTATTATTATTAATAATACTAATAATAAATTTTTCTTGCCACTTTTCAAAGCAAACATTTTATATCAGCCCCAGCATCTGTTGAGAAGCAGAATGTAAACCCAAAATATTGCAAAAGATTATTGTGATTGAAACCCTATTCCTCTTGAAGTAATAAGACTTCTATCATTGTGTTCAGTGGATATAGATTGTCACAGATTAATCTCACCTTCTGTTGAATCTTCAGAGTAATCCTTGTCTGGACCATCCAAAAGATGGAGCCGTGAGAACTCATCCGCCCTCACTCTGTGCCAGGATCTGTTATGTCCCTCCCTCATTGGTGGGGAATATTCCAGATCACAGTGTGATTCAAAATTGCAGTCAAAAACTAGGGAAAAAAAGAAAAGGAAGTCAGAAAGAGAAAACTCTAAGAACAAATAATATATCTGTCTCTAATAAGAGATATTTCATTTTCATTTTTCCTTCCTCCTCCATATATATACTTACTATGATTCAACTTCATACTCACTATGATTCAACAGAAAGAAAATACACCTTAACATATAGGAATAAAGTTTAGGAAAGGAAACACACACGGATAATATGGATATGCCTGTACCATTAGAGCTCCTACTCCAATACAGGGCTTTCTATTTTTATTTTACCCCTTGTTTTCATGGGTATTAGGTATGCAGAAAGAGCAGCATAGAAAGAAATATGAGATTGTGAGGAGCCAACCTAACTAACTGACTGTGCTATTTGAAGCACAGCACTTTGCTCTCCTTGCCAGGTAGAAAGTTTATTAAAGAGTACTAGATGTGATGCATTTTACTTCAACTACTGCTGGTGGTGGGTTTTAATTCTGCTTATGTGTTTGTGTGTGACTCAGATATGTTTGCCCTTCAGTCTACAGTTGGCCTAGAAATGTCAGGCCTTTGGGGGATGGGAAACTGCTGCTCTTAGAAGATTTTCATTAACATCTATTCTTCTTGTCTTGTGATGAGATTAACCCAAATAATTGAAGATGACACTAGTCAAACCAGCCAAGACATTTTTTAAACTTCAATTAGATTCTCTATTAAACATCTCATTTATTTCCAGCCTGCATAGATTTATGATCTTTACCCCATTCTCTTGGAGGCATCATACCTTTTAATCCTAAAGTTAATACTCTCGCCCTTTCTCTGATCGATTTCAGATAATTCACCTGGTTAATGACAAAGTAAAATGAATGAGCTTTTTTACATTTTTCATTCTACTTTCTTTACCATGTATGCTACTACTGATTTTTCATGACATTGCTAGCACCTTGCTCACACTAAGCATCCAGCAACAGCAGGTCATCAGATCACAGCAGAGACATGTGCTCTTGACAAAGCATGTAGGCTGAATGTGTGGCAGTGGAGTGAGATGCCCACTGTCTCAACCTCCATGGATTCATCAGCTCTGTTTGTATACAATCTGTATATGCATGGGTTCTCTACACATGAATGGGGAAAGCAGGGTTCTTAGTTATTTAGGGAGCACCTATGGCTGTAAAAATTAGTATATTCATAGGCTCTGTGCACACAGAACTGATAAACTTCTGGAAGCCGCAACTGGGGACAGTAGACACAATCCTGTGTTAGGAAACTACCTCATATTGAGTCTGACCACTGGTTCATCTAGCCCAGCATTGTTTACACTGACTGGCAGTGACATTCCTGGGTTCCAGGCAGGATTCTCTCCAGCCCTACGTGGAGATGCCAGGAATTGAACTTGGGAACTGAGCTTCCTATGTCCCACTATGTTTCCTTTCTGTGCATTCAGTCTACACATTTTCTGACAGTATGAACTGGCTTTTCCTTAATAAAAATGACTTATTATGTAAGGTGGGAACCTTTGGCCCTAAACTGTGCTAACTACCACTACCATCACCCCGGCCATTGGCCATGATTCCTGTGGCTGACTGTTTGACTGTTTCCTTAGTCTGTGATATATGCAGAGAACTGGTGTGTGGACAGTCCTGCTTTTTAGCAGAGCACTGAACTAGATGGTCTTTGGAAACTTGTTAGGACTGCAAATTGGGAAGGGGTGAAGCAAGGCAGGTAAATGAGCTGGGCACACATTGAGCTGGCAAGTAATAAGTAACTAAGCTGATAAGCTTGAAAACAGATGAGCAGAGAGGCAAAGAAACAGGGAGATACAGCACAGCAGGGGTGTTGCTATGTGATGGCCCAAGTGGCCTGTTATACCAGACCCTGGATCTTCTGTTCTTCCCCCCATCCCTTGTGACCTTTTTAAAAAAAATAAAAACCTTTGCTCATAGGGTGACTGGTCACTGTGCATACTACAGAACTTAGTGCCAGTAAGAATTCAGCTACCCACCATATTAGTTTGCTCAGAGGCACTTACTGTAGTTTTAATATGTGCATAAGCAGAAGTCCTTTCCAAAAGACTGCAGGCGAGCAGAGAGCCCAATCCCCATACAGTGTATTGGGTCCAGGAAATCCTGTTGGCTTAAGAGTGTGCCCTGATAGCCAGGTCATATCAAGACCATACATTTGAAGCACATTTAAAGCACATGGCTTCCCCCACTGGGAACTGTAATTTGTTAAGGGTGCTGGGAATTGTATCTCCATGAGGGGTAAACTACAGTTCCCAGGATTTGTTGGGGAGAAACCATGTGCTTTAAATGTATGGTGTGGATGTTTCCCCCTCGCCCAAAAGTCGGCCTAAATGTGGATCTATACATATATATTAACATATGTACATTTTATGTAAATTTGTGTCATGGACCTGTGCCCTGAATCTTTTACATATCCAGCAATGGCCTTGAGAGCCAGTTTAATATAAAAATAATAGCTGCTTAAGTTGTACTTGTCATCCATAAAATTGATGTTAAACTATTGAGGGGAGGCCCAGCTGCAACCGGGCGCCCCTCTAAACTGGAGACAGACATGATATTACTTTGCTTACATATCAAAGGGTTTTACAAGTCAAGGTTTGTGGGGCAGCGGAACAGCGTTTAACATTTCTATGCAGGGTACATTTGTAACAATAAGCAAGGTTATAGGCATAGATGTGATACAAGAAATGCATAGTAGGGAAGTTTCCAGCTTAAACCGGCTTTTATTATGCGAGCCGCTGGAATGTAGGTAAGGGTCAGGTCACCAGGAAATAAACCGACATTTTATATCAAAAGTCAAATGAAGGCCACTTTGGTTCTATTTCCCGTGATGCCCAAGTTGGTTTAGGTAGGACAAGTGAACTATAGTTTTACAAGCACTGGGAGTTTCAATTCAATCCTAACATTGATGTTCCTGGTCAGGCCTGCCTGCAGTAAGAAGAGTTGCTCAGAATAAGGAGTCAATGGCTTTATAGGTTAAGGTGGAATAAAATTCCACCGGCCTTATGCAGTATTGCCGTCTGCAAGCTGCTACCACGGTACACAGAATAAGGATTACCAAAGCAGACATGGAGCTAAACATGTCATTGACAACCACACATTTTAACTCATTCCACACCCAATGAAAATTGTCCTCCACCCCCACACCTATTATTAGCCATGGCACAGTAGTCTCCATTGGCTTCTCATAAAAATAATAGGTGCTTATATTGTACTAGGTATCTATTTTTTAAATTGATGTTTCTGGCCATGGTTAGGGTTAGGCTGCAGTAAAACAGACTTTAATTTGGTCATGTTAGTCCTTCATGACAGTGATTTCAATTAATGTTCAGGCCTATATTGGAAAATCAAAGCAAGGAATGATAAAATCACAATGCCCAAAGTCTGGTACATAGTATTTCATTATTCTCTTAAGATTAACTCTACAAATTTCTGGTCTATCCTCAGTACATGGAACTTTGAAAGGGATTCAAAAAGAGCAAGTTTTCCTTTGGGAGGCTCTGTAGCTTAAAGTGACTTCCTTAATTAAAAGCTCAAATGAAGCTAAGATTAGGAGCTCAATCCATTGCAAGTGAACAACATATATATTGTATATAATCTCATTTATAAACTATATATGACTTATAGGTCCCATCCATACAACTGTATAATCTGCAATGTAATTGCTTTGTATCCTCATTAATTCACCGTTGTCCAAATGACGTTGCAAGCTAGTATGCATTTTTGTATTCACAAATCCACATTAGAAATACCACCGGAAACTGATATGCTTTCCTGTATCAGTAATAAATCGCATTAATATCTGTGTACTCAGACACAATGCCACAGACTTTTCTGCAATAGACAGTCTGTGGGTGTTCCTCTTGGCATATGCCAAGCCCCCTGTCTCCTTCCCCCCTAGGTGCCAGTTGCATTTCCAGTACTGAAGTTGGATCCACCCTCTGTCCATGACTCCTCCTCCTCCCTTATAGTTAAAACCTGCTTCGGGTACTGAACTGGGGTACTTCCTCCTTCTGGCTTCTGTAACTGTATCACATTGTGGTTTTTTTTTTTTAAAAAAGCCTACTATTTTGCAATCAAATGTAAAATCAAATGTTAAATGAATAATATTTCCACTGAAAAGCTATTTTGCAATATTATGCAAACAATTCATTGAAAACATGGAGTTTAAAGGAGGAGGTTTTTAACTGAGCTTCCTTGGGTTCATAGGGGAAAGGGGGGACAGCGAGGAGCAAGCTCTAATACTTTAATGAGGCATTGATCTTGCAGCTGATCCAGCAGCAGGCAAAGTCTCTCTTTTCCTGCCCAACAGCTGATGGGGATGGGAGGGAGAGCCAAACATACCAAAGAGCCAGGCAGCCAGATCTCTCTCTCTCTCTGTGTGTGTGTGTGTGTGTGTGTTAGCACACACACTATTGTGTACTTTTCCTCTGAGCCTGAAACTGACTAATCTGGGTCCTCCCTTTGCTAACTTGAAATGCTTTCTCCCATCATGGGCGGTAGAGAATCTAATACAATTTGGGAGGAGGAGGCATGAAGAGATTTGGTGGGTGCACTGGGCAGAAGGTAAGCCCTTTCAAAACGGTAACAGCAGGAGATAGTGGGAAACAATCAAACATGGAAAGGAATCTGCCTCCCAGTTCAACAAATTCAATGGAATCGGGAGTAACCAGCGGCTCCCATCCTTAGTATGCATTATGTTATATGTAACAGCCTAGATGTTTATTTTGCTTGCACTTGGGGGGGTCCATTAACTTTGCCCTTTTGCAGATCCACACATCTGTGCATACTTGGAAATTAAAAATCACATTTCTGTGCTCTTCCAAAAAAGTGCATGAAAAGGCTATCACTGGCCCGACGCATAGGGCAGGGGACACCCTCGACTTGGTTTTTGCTCCAGATGGAGGAAGGGGTGGTCTGGAGATGGGGGTGGTGGATGTGACCCCATTGTCATGGTCAGACCACTTCCTGGTGAAATGTATACTTATGGCTCTGATCCTTCCCTGCAGGGGTGGTGGACAGATTAAGATGGTTTGCCTCTGGAGATAAATGGAATCCACTGGATTCCTGAATGCCCTGGGGGAGTTTCCAGTAGATAGAGAGGGTGACCCTGTTGAAGCCCTTGTCACGCTGTGGAACAGCGAGGCATGTCGGGCTCTTGACATGGTTGCCCTCAAGTGCCCTCTCTGGCACTGTGGAGCCCGGTTTGCACCCTGGTACACCAGTGAGCTAAGGGCAATGAAACAGGCTGGATGACTGCTCGAGCGCAAGTGGTGAAAGACGTGCTGTGAGGCTGATCTGGCATGAGTAAAACATCATAACCATGCCTACTGTGTGGCGCTGAGGACGGCGAAGAAGGAGCTGTCCAGTGGAGCTTTTCTGTATTGTCAGGGGTCTGTTGACATCAACTCCAGCAAATGGAGTTTTAGACCCTTCAGAGGCCCACTGTGAATTGTTTGCAAGGCACTTTGAGGGTAAAGTTGCTCGCTTCCGTAGCAGTCTTGATGCCCCATCCACATCTACTTTAGTCACCAATGAGGTGTCCAGTGCAACATCTGCTGCAACTTCTTGGAAATGCTTTCAGTTGATGCAGCCTGATGACGTAGACAAGGTGCTTGTTTTGATGCGGCCAGCAACATGTCCTCTAGACCCTTGCCCTTCTTGGCTTATTAAAGCTTGCAGAGGGGATCCGACCGAGTGGATCCAGGGTGTGGTCAACGCATCATAGTGGGAGGGAGCGGTTCCAGCTGCCTTGAAAGAGGCGGTGATCCGACCACTCTTGAAAAAGCCCACCCTGGATCCATTGGTTTCTGACAACTGCTGACCGGTCACAAACACGCCCTTCTTAGGGAAGGTGATTGAGAGGGGTTTGGCACAGCAATTGCAAGTACTCTTGGATAAAAGAGATTATCTTGACCCGTCCCAGTCTGGGTTCAGGCCTGGTTATGGGACTGAATTGGCCTTGGTTGCCCTGATGGATGACCTTTATTGGGAGAAGGACAGGGGGAGTGCGACCCTGTTATTCTTCCTTGATCTCTCAGCTGCTTTTGATACCATTGACCATGATATTCTTCTGGGCCGACTTGGTGAGATGGGTATTGGAGGAACTGTTTTAGACCAGTTCTGATCCTATCTCCAAGGTCATTTTCAGAGAATAGCATTCGGTGATTATCTTTCGGCTCCCTGGCAGTTGTGCTGTGGGGTACTACAGGGTACCATCTTGTCCCCCATGCTGCTTAACATCTATATGAAGTCCTTGGAAGTGGTCATCAGGAGATTTTGGGCGAGATGTCAGCAGTATGCTGATGATACCCAGCTCTATTTCTCTGTAACATCTGAATTGGGCGAGGCCGTGCAAGCCCTGGACCACTGCCTGGAATTGGTGGTGGGCTGGATGAGAGCCAACAAACTGAGTCTGAATCCTAGGTGCTGTCGGTTGGTGGTTCCTGAGTTCAGATAATTGGTCAGTTGCCTGCTTTGGATGGGGTCGTACTCCCTCTGAAAGAGCAGGTTTGTAGTCTGGGGATGCTCTGGATCCATCTTTGTTGCTAGAGGCCCAGGTGACCTCAGTGGCTAGGAGCGCCTTTTACCAGCTTCAGCTGGTAAGACAGCTGCAGCCATTTCTGGACTGGGATAGCCTGACCACTGTTGTCCACACACTGGTAACCTCCAGGCTAGATTACCATAATGCACTCTAGGTGGGGCTGCCCTTGAGGTTGGTCCAGAAGTTGCAGCTGGTGCAAAATGAGGCAGTGAGAATTGAAAGAATTGTACTGGCTGCCCATTTGCTACCAGGCCAAGTTCAAGGTTCTAGTTTTTGTGTACAAAGCCTTATACAGCTTGGGACCAGGATACCTGAAGGACATCTTATTCCTTATATACCCAGTCGATCACTGCGCTCTGCAGGCGAAGGCCTCCTGCAGATACCATCTTATCAGGAGGTCCGTTCTGCACAATATAGGAAACGGACCTTTAGTGTGGCAGCACCTACCCTTTGGAATTACCTCCCCTTAAATATTAGACAGGCACCATCTCTTTTATCTTTTTGGTGCCTATTGAAGACCTTCCTCTTTCAACAAGCCTTTTAAGGTGAGACCTATCCCAGTCTGTGTCTGTGTTGGAATAGCTTTTTAATATGTTCTTAAACCTTTTTAAAAAAAATGTTTTTAATCTTAGACTATGTTTTGAAAGATTTTTTAAGAAACAATTTTTGTTTTAATGTGTTTTAAAGTTTGTTTTTATGATGTTTTAAAGTTTTTAGTGCTTTTGTTTGCCAGCCTGGGCTGCTGCCGAGAGGAAGGGCAGAATATAAATCAAATAATAAATAAATAAAAGCAAACAACCATTATCGACCAATCACTGAAAAGGGGTGGACTTAGGGCAGTGGCCAATGCTAAAGTGATTTAGACAAAAAAAAATCCAAAGCCCACACATATGGATGCTTGAAAATCAGATTTTCACAATATATATCTGACCATAGACAGGACATGTATGGATCTTGAGGCCACCAACCAAATATGGAAAAAGTGGATTTTGTGGTTAGATATGGATACGCCCATATTCTTTTGCCATGCCAGTTTTGTAGCTGCCACAAAAATGGGCCCTAGAAAACATATAATTTCTTTTTGCATTTGTGAAGGATAACTTGATATTAATTAGTATCACTGCTGATAAAAATTAGGGGACATTTCTAATGCAACACCACCATATTTTTCTGTTTCAGTGTATATTTGCTGTTCAGCTTGGAAATAAAAGTATGTTCAGACTTTTGGAGCTGTACATTTAAATAAAAGCCACCTTTTCCTCCTAGCTGGAAAAAAAGGGAAAGTAATTAAATTTAATAAAACCAGGAGAGATTTTCTTTTTATGCCACCTCCAAAAGACATGACTAGATATGGCATTTTAGGAAATACCTGCTGTGCATACTCAGTAACTTTGTGCAGTGAGATTTTAAAAAGATTTATATCTATGTATGTTTATGCAGCAGCTGTATGAAGGCCACAGATCATAAAGGCTTGGAAGAATTGCTAAGCTCCAGTGAATCGCAAATCTACTTTTTACATGTACACTAAAAACTAAAGGTTTCCCTGTTCAAGCCTTTTGGCAAACAAAGACACTGAGAGTTTAGAAAACTACCAAAAGTGAACCAGCACACTTTATCACCAATCATGTTTTGGCATAATTAGAATTGTTCTTAGGAAATAAATAAACCTCTGTTTATTTTAATCTAACTGAGGCTGCAATCCTAAACATACTTTCTAAGAGGTAAATCATGTTGAGGTCTGTGTGATTTACTAAACATGTACAGGATTGAACTATCAAAGTTAATAGCATGCATAAGAGATTGGTAGTCTTCCTGTTCAGGGGGAGAAAAGGTCAAATTCTCAAAAGGGCAATGGATGGATAGCACTGCATATCACTGTAACCCAGAGAACAAAATTACAAAGCTCAAATCATCTAGTCCTTCTGCCCTAATCAAATGCCAGGGTCTGACAGTTTAGTTCTGAGGTATTTGAGTGGACAGGCCTCTGAGCATATTAGTGTGCCCATGTTCTGATATGCTGTTTGGTCAATATGTCTAGACTCTAAATAGCAGGCTGGGATTTTATTTAATTCACATTTTTATTGGCTGTTCGGGGTTATAAAGAGTCTGCTGGGAAACAGCTAGCTGGTGACTCATTATCAACCCCATGTTTTGAGGGGGATTCATCAGCGGAGGCTGGTGCCCATTGGGATTGGTAGGGCAGAAGGCAAGAAGGCCAACAGTAGGCAGAGCTAGAGCCAATGGCAGCCAGATTAAGAGGCAATGACAGGCAGTGCTAACCAATTCTGGTTTTGTCTCTATCCTCCTCAAAGGCAAGACTGAGATTAAGGAGGAGGCTGACAGCCATGCCATGCCCTGGTAGGGTTGTAAGTGAGAAGGCAGGCAGGTGGGGGCTGGCTGAGGGCAGATTGCGGCCTATTGCCGAAATAAAACACAGACACCATTGCTTGGGTAAATGATGGGCCACTTTATTTAAACAGAATCAATTGAATAATGAACCTGCAGAAGGGAGATTAAGGGCGGGGCGTTCTGGAGATCCAGGCAAAGCCTGTTAGCAGCTATCGGGCGATCATGCCCTGCCTGAGCCTGGGGCTGCCCTGTGCCAGCCCCCCAGCTCCAGCCACACCCTGAAGATGTGTAGGGGGTCCAACCCGCATCACCGCCCCTCGGAGCCCTGAAACTCTGAGCGGATGAGGCACGTTGGCCCCAAAGGCGGCCCGTACCCTGTCCCCGGGCCGTGTAGCCCTGAGCTGCAGGCCTCCGGACCGCCTGTCACCCCCAAAGGTGCCTAAAGGTGTCACCTAGCTGCCCTTTCCCTTTAACCTTTCCCCGCACTTCTTCGCCACAGAAGGGGGACAAGCCTCTGCTTAGTCCCCCTTTACCCCACACCCGATAAGAATCTGGTGTAAACCCTTCTGCAGGTCCCTTAGAAAGATGTCGTTGCCCTTGTCCGTCAAATGGACGCCGTCAGGCCGAAACAGCTCAAGCTTGTTGTGGCCCACCTCTGGGTGGTGGATGACAGAACCTCCTAAGTCCCTAAGGGCCCTCTGAATTTGCCTGTTCACCTTTTTCCGTGCCCTGTCCATCCCTCGTGGGTCACCGGCACAATTCCACCTCCTGCGCGGCAGGATGTCTGACCACACTAAGTGCACCCCCGGCCAGCGACGTGCAATGGCCCGGAGGTCACCGCATGCCTGTTCAATTAGGGCCTTGCCCTTTAACAGACCCAAGTCGTTGCCCCCGAGGTGGATCACCAGCACCTGGGGCGCTGCCACTTCCACAGCCGGTTGAAACAAGGCTGGCAGGAGCCCATCCCAACGCATCCCCCGACGTCCCAGCCACCGCACTGCGGCCCATTGACTGAGCCCCAGCTGCGTGCCGAAGCGAGACTTCGCCGCCCTGCGGCCTGCCCAGAACATCATACTGTGGCCACATAGGAGGATGCGTGGCTGCTCCGATCTTGTCCAGCGATCTGTTGAAACAACAACGACATTGGGTAACAATGGGGGGGGGCCCTGGGGGGGGGCAAAGTCTAGCCGCTGGCGCCGTGTGTGTCAGCAAGTGGTCTAACGTAGGCCTTGTACGCGTCCGAGGACCACCCGCCCACGGCCTGAAGCCTGTCTTTAGTAAAGCCCAATAGGGCCGCCGTGGAGGCCGCGCCTATCCGGAAGGAGTGTGTCCCGAACTTACTGGGGTCCACGCCTAAGTTCCCCAGTGCGGCCTTCGCCACGGACCAGAACTGGTATCTGGTAAGGGGCTGGGAGTTCCTATGTATGAATAGGTACCCTGACTGCGACCCCCTCGCTGCCACAAAACCGCGCAGGGCTGTTACTGGGCAGAGTTCTTGCTGCCGGCATGGGGCCAATACCACCAGGCGCCCCTTACCATGCTGGTCCGTTTTAGACCGCCTGAGCCGCAGGATGGCCCGCTCTGCCCTCCAGCTGAGGTCGGAGACTAGCAGGGCTCGGAGGGAGTTATCCCTCTTGGAAGCTGCCACCACCTCCCCAATTCGGAAGGCCCCAAAAAACAGAGTGAGGGCCGTAGCATGATATAGCAGGGCCTCGAAAGGGGAAGAACACAAGTGCTTCCACTGTCCCTGCAGGCCAAACAATAGCTCTGGGGAAAAGGGGAGGCGGGCATCCGGGGGGCAAGGGCGCTCGCGGGACCAACCCTCCAGCATCCGGCGCACCCTAAAGTCACCCGTGTAGTCCTGAAAGCCCCGTGCCTTCGCTAGGAAAGCGAGGCCTGAGAGCTTACCTTTGATGGTCCTGACTGAAAGGCCTCTCCGTTTCCCCTCCACGCAGAACTCCATAAGCTGCTCGACCGGGATGGGCCACTCCTGGACGTAACCCCTGGACTCTCTGAAGTTAGATAGATCCCTACCTGCCCCCTGGTAGCTGGCCAAAGTGCTGGGCGCCACAGAAAGGCTTATGGCCCTTTCTGATTCAATCCTCTAATCTCCCATAGCGCTGGGGGGAACGCCTCCGGCAGAGCCCTTGCCCACGGTGCCAGCTGGCGAAACTTCTCCATCTGGTTCCGTGATAGAGCATCAGCAATACTATTGTCAATACCCGGAACGTGGCGCGCCAGGAACTGAATATTATAGCGAAGACATTGGAGCACGAATGCTCGCACCAGAAGCATAACGTTGGGGTTTCTAGAGGACAGGGTGTTAATAACGTGCACTGTGGGGAGGTTGTCGCACCAAAAGTGGACTGAGGAATTACACAGCTTGTCGGGCCAGAGGTGTACGGCCACGACAATGGGGAAGAACTCTAAGAACGTCAGGTCTCTGGTCAGGCCGGCCAGTGTCCAGCCCTGTGGCCAGCTGCCGTGGCACCATGAGTCATGCAGAATGACCCCAAAACCGAAGGCACCCGAGGCATCGGAGTGCACCTGTAGCTCTGCCTCCAACAGGCGATCCCTTCTCCATAGGGAGACCCCATTAAAGTTCCGCAAGAAGGTGGACCACACTGTCAGGTCAGCCCTAAGAGCGGCTGTCACCCGTGTGCGGTGGTAGGATCGTGATAGGCCAGCCATGGCGTCATATACGCGCCGCAGGAAGGCGCGGCCGGGCGCTACAACCCTGCAGGCAAAGTTCAGCTGGCCTGCCAGCCGTTGGAGAGTGGCTAATGTCACCTTATTAGAACTGACCACCTCTGAGATCTTCTCCCTGAGGGCCCCCAACTTGTCCTGAGGAAGCCTGCAGCATTGGGCCACCGTATCTATCTCGATGCCCAGAAACGTGATAGCAGTGGATGGGCCCTCAGTTTTTTCGGCCGCGAGGGGGACGCCCAGCTCCCCAGCCAGCCCCGCGAAATGTGCCATGAACGCCCTGCAGGTGCCTGAGTCCGCAGGGCCCGCAAACAGGTAGTCATCTAAATAGTGTACCACTGATTGCAAGCCTGCGCGCCTCTTGACCGCCCACTCCAAGAAGGAGCTGAAGCGCTCGAAAACAGAGCATGATATAGAGCAGCCCATAGGCAATGCCCTGTCCACGTAATATTCACCATCAAAAGCCAAGCCCAACAGCTCGAAGTCCTGTGGGTGGACCGGGAGGAGGCGGAAAGCAGACTTGATGTCACACTTTCCCATAAGGGCCCCAACCCCGCAGTCCCTGACCATTCGCACAGCACAGTCGAATGATGTGTAGCGGACTGAGCACAGCTCCGCTGGGATAAAGTCATTGACTGACTCACCCTGTGGAAAGGACAGGTGGTGTATCAGGCGAAATTCACCTGGTGCCCTCTTGGGGACGAGGCCCAACGGGGAAACTCTGAGTGAGGGGATGGGTGGTGCAGCAAAGGGGCCCAAAACCCGGCCGGCTACTACTTCCTTCCTAATTTTTTCTCTCAGAACTGATTCCATGCCTTCCACTGACTTAAGGTTGCAGGACATGAAAGGTCGCCTGGGACCTAAATAGGGGATCCGAAAACCCACTGTGAAGCCTTCTAATAAAAACTGGGCATCTAGGACTAGGGGGTAAAGGTGGAGTAAGTGTCGGAGCTCGGCAATTTTAATTGGGCTGGGGCCCCTTTCCCTGAGCTGCGCCTGCAGCCCCTGTCCTCCTTGCGCCAGCCGAATCCCTGTTTCCACCCCTGAAGGGGCGGCCCCTGGGGCAGCTAGTGCAGGCGTGAGGGCCCCCACATATGGCACATTCATGTCTGAACCTGCACGGGCTCCGACCGCAAAGGCCACGCGAGCTGAACTCCCAGCAAAGCAGGCGGGGTTGAACCCCCTGCCCCGCAGGCCCGCGGGAAGCAGTTGCTGATGCCTGGCGCGCCAAGAGATGGCCGCTGTCCGCCCTATCGCCTGCCATGGGTCTAGAATGCGCCATAAATTGCAGCCACAGGTCAGCCTCCTTCTTGTCCCAGGGGAGGGATGTATCAAAAGCCGCCCTCATACGGAACGCCTGGTCGTAGTCCAGCCATGCCGTCCCTTGAAACTCCGAATAGCCCCGGTATATGATATCGAGGTATTTGATCAGTACCGAGGCCCTGTGAGGCTGCCTCTGTATTACCACCCCCATGTAGGTAAGGAATGCAGGCAGCCAGTTAGCCCAAGAGTGCTCTACCCGTCGGCGCTTGGGCCTATCGGGCTCTGCATGTTCTCCTTTATCCTTATCCTTCCCAACCGGCTCCCTGTACAGGAGCGAGAATAGGTCCACATACTCTCCCCTCCATATTCTGTCCTTCGTAGCAGGCAGAAGATGAAAACCCAGTGGGGCAGACGTTTCCCCAAAAGGTATGGCCCCCTCTCTGACTGATCCCAGGGGGTCGGATATCTCTGCAGGGGGGTTGGCAGACAGGGCGGGCTGATGTCCTCCTTCCGTCGCCGTCCCAGCGGCGAGGTGCCAGACCTGCTCGCAGGCCTCCCTTAGGGGATGCTGCTGCTGTGGCGTAACCTCCCCCCCGCCGGCGGGGGTCCCTGCCTGCCCATATCCCTCGGTTACCGCTGGTGGGGAAAAGGGCCAGTAGGGGTACCCCCAGGGGGCCCAGCTCCACTGCTGCTGTCCTTGTTGTTGTGGCATGATAGAGGACTCACCCTGTGTGCTTTCCGCCGAAGGTCCTTGTGCGGGCTGCATTGTTGGGGCTGCTTGCAGGGTGGGAGTTGCGCCTGGCTCTATGCTGGGCGTCCTCGCCTCAGCCCTGAGCCCGGCCTCCAGCACATCCAGTCGCGCTAAGATGGAAGCAACAGCCCCTGCATCAGCACTGTTCACTGGCCGCTGTGTTTTCCCCCGAGACCGTTTGGGTGGTGGGTCTTTCTTCTTCCCTGTCACAGGTTGGTCCCGGGGTGCATTAGGGTGGCTTGAGCCATGTTCTAGGGCTTCCAACCTGGCTAATATGGCCGCCCATGGTGGCCCCTCCCCACTCCTTGCCCCCTCCGCCGCTGGGGGTGGGCATCTCCCCCCTGCTCTGGGGGCCTTTCCCTTCCCTTTTGGCCCCCCTTGTCCTTTCTTAGGCATACTAGAGGGAGATAGGGGGCCCCGCTTGCAAAACGACGTGATTACAAAGCGTTGTGAAGGAGCCCGCCTGCTTAATCAATACCCCCACCCGGCACCCAATTATCCTGGAGGGTAGCCTAATTGCCCTGCACGTGGCAAGGATTGATGGTTGGGTCGTGCCCCACCTACCCCCGCGCTAATTAAAATTAACAATTAAATTTAAAAGTTGCCGGCCAAAGGCCGCCTAGCCTGTGGTCCTCGCCGTGCTGGATCCGATCCTGCGCTGCCGCCTCGTCGTGACTGCCCCAGGATCCTCGCCGCCTAGGCCTTGTTGCCCGCCGCCACTGCCTCCCTGTCTCTCAATGAGGTTGGGGGGGGCTCGCTGCCGCCCAGCCACCCTGGCCACAGGAAGCCTCCGGAGGCCCACGTGCGCCGGCAGAGAAGCCGCCGCCGAAGCTGCTGCTGCCGAAATTGCCGCTGAAGGAAGCCGCGCCTTGCCGAAGCTGCTGCTGCCGCGATCGCTGCCAAAGGAACCCCGCCGAAGCTGCCGCCAAAAGGAGCCCGGCCGAAGCTGCCGCTGAAGGAAACCGCGCCGAGCCGAAGCTGCTGCTGCTGCGGCTGCCCCGATTGCCGCCGAAATTTGAACTGGATGGCGGGAAGCAGGCGGGGCGGCCTTAAATAGCCTTCAGCCGCCCCGCCTCCCTGCCGCGTCACACGACGGCGCGCCAGCGCGCCGTGTGTGCACGCATCCCATCCAAGATGGCGGCCGGGACATCGACAGCAGCCGCAAGCTTGTCCCTCTGCCCGGTAGGTCCCAGGCACGGAACGGGATTGTGGCTGGTGGGGCAGTGCACCATTTGCCCTCATGGACCAGCCCCCAATGGAATCCATATAATTCTTTTCAAAATGTAGCATATGTTAATTAACACAAAGAGCAAAACTAGGCCTGTGATTCACATTGGCCTCAGCAAATATAATCCACAAATACCTGTGTAAGCATAAGCGGCATGGACAATGCTAAGACATTTTTGCTACAGTAAATCCTGCTAAATAAATATTCAGAGATATGCATTAGGGAGGACACACTGTTTAAATTGATTTCTTGGGAGAAGTAGTCTGTTCATTGAGCACTGGGACCTCTATTAACACTGGCTAACCTCTGTATGCTTAATTTATAATGCCTATAAGCTTTCAATTCATGGCAGGGAAGTGACACATTGATTTTTCAGTTACTCATTTCAAAAGCAAAGCCAGTCGCTAAAGCTTTCCTAGTTGCCTTTTAACAAAAGTTCTCACACCTCCCTAAGGAGGAGTTTGTAGGAGGTTTGTAGCAAAGGTGCATCCTGCTCCCTGGCCCTTTCCATCCCAGCAATTGGATGTATTTTCAAAGACCTAAAGTGGAAGACAAGGAGCCACACATTTGGGAAGGATGATCCAACATCTAGCACTGATTTCAGTGTAGGATAATTTACATGCTTGGTCTCGGAGTCAAGAGATAATCCTGGGGGTGCCTGTGTTAGGGGGCAAGCTGAAGAATGGGGTAAGGAATGCAGAAATGTATCCAAAAAATTGATAGGAATGGAAAAGAGGGCATCTTCTTCCAAACGCTATCAGAAGGGGGTTGTAAATTATTCCTGGCGCTAGCACCTATTGGGATCTTAGGTTTTTGTAACTGATTATTTGGGAATTATTATTTTTATATTTTTGTTTTTCTTTGTATCATATGAGACATTGTATTCCGAGCAGGTATTGGTAATCTAGTCCTACGCAACACCATTGGCATGGTGCATCTTTAGTTGGTCCTCTTTCATCCTAGAATCACATTGTAATCTAGATAGCTAAAAGTTAGTTAGACTCATTAGCCACAAAATGATGTTGCAAGGGCAGAGCCACTAAATTAAAAAAAAAAAGGCAGATGGAAGAGGAGACTGGCCTGATCAGCTGGCAGTTACTGACATCATTATCGATTGATATCTAAACCCTCTTTGGAAAATGGCTAAATTATTTGCCACAGTCGTTTCCTTGTGGTAGGGAGCTCTATAGTTAAGATTTCCTCAAGATAAGGGAGGGGCATTGTTTCTAGAAATATTATAATTCAGCCTCCCCATGTTAGGCAGAATTTGCTGACCCAGAAGCTCTAAATGAAGAAGGCTTTTATTTTATGTTTCCTCTCCTCCCACCATGCCCCTTAAAGTGTTTTTACTCATTTCTTCTTGCTTGCCCCTTTCACACTTAAATTGTACTCTATTCCCACTCTCAGACGGTCAGTTTCTTCTTTCCTCATTCTCCTATTATTATTGCTTTTAAAAATACTAGCATTTTATCTCTCTTTCTAATGTCATTTAACATCCCTCTGTTCCTTCCTGTCAGAGTGTGGAGAAGAGGCTTCTTGGTTCAGTAACAGCCTGGCTGGAAAAAACAGAGAACTCAGGTATGGAGGTATGAAATAGGGTAGGAACTGGAGGGACCAAAGACTTAGCAGTAGCCATGGGAGCTTCTCCTTTTCCTCTCCCTCAGTCCATTTGTCCCTTGCACCTCTCTCATTCCTATCCATTTTCTTCCTTCCCTTAACTCGGCCAGATACACTGTCCAGTTTCAGGCTGATGCAGCGATTACGCCTAGGTTAGGCCCTTCACTGGCCAGTGCCAGTGTGAGAGTGGCTTAGGATCCAGTGGATTCCAGGCTGGCTCAGCCTGAAACAGCCTGTTTCAGGGCTTTCAACCAGGCTCTGCTGATGGAGAGACCACTGGCATGCTTTGAACCTACCCATCCATTCAGTGGGCAGAAGGGGGAGGTATGCACTGACAAAGTGACACAAGTGTCACTCCACCATTGGTGGCCAGCCATCTGAAGCAAGTGGAGAGATGTCTCCGCTCAGCCTACCCATTCTCCAGAGTCCAGCATATGGGAGGGGAGTTGGACTGCAGCCTTAGTCAGGATGCAATCCTCCTACGTCTTAATGGATTGAAAATCCTTTTGTTTCTTTCTCTTTTTTAACATATTCTACTTTCTATTATCTTTTTGTTTCTGCAATAGTTTTTAGGTTCAGATTTTTATCCTACTTGATTTTGTCTAAATTCAAAATAATGACCTGATTAATTGGGGATATAGCAGCACAAACAGACTCCAAGATACATTGTGAACACAGCGAACCAAATACATACACACATATATATACACAGAGAACCTGATAACATGTATTTGGGATGGAGGGGCTTTTTTGGCTGAAGGACCATAGCTGAGTGCTAGAGCATGCATTTCTTGTGCTAAAGGTCCTAGGTTTAATCCTCAGCATCTCTGGGTAGGGAGAGGAAAGACTCATGTTTGACACTATGGAAAGCTGCTGTCAGTTAGCGTAGACAAGAATGAGTTAGATGGACCAATAGTTTAATCGGGTATAAGGCAGTTTCTTCTTTTATGGTCTGTGTCACTTTGTGTGGGTTTACTTTGTATAAGTCCATTCCATCCTATTTCTGCATTAATTTGTGCATTTTCCCCCAATCCACATGAAAATTCAATTATTCATCATCATCATCATCATCATCAGAATTACTTGCTCTTCACCCAAAGGTCTTCTCGACATACCCTTTTTAAAACACACACACACACACACACACACACACACACACACACACACACACACACACACTCTTTTAATACTTTTTTGAGCCAAGAACTATGTAAGAACATTGGAAATATACAAAAGCTGGTGGATAACTGAGTCTGAATCTGCACATTAGTCTACAATGTGTGGATCAATTCAGTTCCTATAGGAATTCAGCAATGACTGAGTTGCTCAACCATCCCTACATGTACTAGAGCAGATATTGGTAGCAGGCCTAAAAGAACAGGGAAAGGATTACTGCTTCTGTGTACCCTTGCTGAGAGCAGGAAAGCATCAGAGTACAGCCATCAAGTCAACTAAGCCAGGCACTATCTCTCAAACTAACCTTTTCTTCTTCTAAGGATAAACTGTGATATTCTCATATGATCCCTCTTAAGCTCTTTGAATGAAGGATGGGATATAATGAGGATAAAAGCTACAAATAGACCACAAGAACATCAGTACAAAATTAATAACACATTTTCAAAATAAATCATATTGAATGATATGGTCAATCTGTGTCATGTAATGCAAAGTTCAACAAAGATGCAGAAAAGAAATATGAGAAAATATTTAAAAAGTGACAGACTCATTCAAAAACAAACCAAGGAAACAAACTGCAAAAACTTCTCAAAAAGTTTGTTAACACTGTGCATTGGTCCACAAGTAAATATACCTGAACTTGGATCACAGATATGGAATGGTCAATTTGTCTTAGCTATAATAAACACTAGCATGGCTCTGAATCATTTATCATGCTATGCATAATTTCATAGCAGAGTGGATTAATAATTATCTCAGCTGAGCCAAGAAATGGCTGGGTGCTGGGCATCATGTAAGCCTCTAGTTAGAATACTATCAGCAATGGAAAGTGAAGACTGATATGCAACGCTAAGTCAATACCGAGATAATGCTTAAGAAATTCTTGGCTTCAGGCTCTTAGGCCTTTGCCATATGAGATGGAGTGAGTGCAACAGGCCAGTGAGAACATCATTCCAAGAATTGGGAGGCTGGCCTAAAGCCAAGTGAAATTAATTGAGCAGCTTTAATAACCTCAGTGGAATTTGAATTGGGCTTTAAAAGAAGGAATCATCATCAGTTGATGATAACTCTATGTTGCCTGCCTGCCCTGATTAAAGCAGGTCACATCCATTACAGGTTTGGGGATACAGCACAACTTAGTCAGACATCCTGTCATAAGTACCCTTACAGGTAAGTGATATGACTAGCTTTGAATCTGAGGCCTTTAAAGCTGAATTGTTAAAGGGCTGGAGAGAGAGAGTAGGCTTCTTGTGTGGGAAAGAAAATTATTGCTGTTTTTCCTTTCCTTCTCCTAAAACCTTCCACCAAGAGCTCTGCCCAGTGCCATAAGGCTTCTCTTCCAGGCTGTATGGGGAAGAGAGACTTTTAACCTCATGGCATGCAGCCCCTTGAACATAATCTTGTTCCTAAGTGTACTTATTTCCTCCTCCCTCCTAATCCATTTTCATTTTGTATTGTGTTGTAAGCCTGAGAGCAGGGATTGCCTGTTTAAAGTATCTATAAAGTGCTCTGGGAGCCTTTTTTTGACTGAAGAGCAGGATAAAAAATATTTAAATAAATAAAATAACAATAATCCTCTCTGTAAGCTATTAGGGGCTCATTCCCTCCCCCGTCCATTCTCTCCCCTGCTCCCCCCCCCCAAATCCTCAACATTTGATGGCTCAAAAATCCTCAGCATTTAGATTCTGGAACTCATAGTTTTGTTCCCCTTCTTCTTCCTTTTAAGTTCCAAACTGATATGCTTCTGCAGACCTAGAGAAACTGCTGAGTATGCATAAGCCACTATCTTACTTTTGCATAGCCCTATTTCACTTCCAGACTGATAGGCAAGGGGCTGTTTAGAAGAAGAATGATAATGTCTCTGCATAGAGATGCTTTATTTCTGACTGGCATTCCTAATAGTCAACATCAGTTCTTCATCCATTAATGAAAACAGGTGATATTAAAAATGAACAGTGAGATGTGCATAAATGTCTGTTATTAAAGCATTCCTTTTGAAGCTTCAAAAAAGCTGATGACTTTCTCTTGGGACAATAATATGAAGTTTTAAAAATGTAATCAAGACTCAAGCATTCAACATTTCCTTTCTCCATTGTAGAAACTGTGTTTTGAGGGGAACCTATAAAATTAATTTATTCTGTCTTTCAATCAAAGACATCGATCAATTAACAGAACACAGAAAAAAGTAATTAAGAAGACCAATATTTCCTCACTTCAGCAGTGGCAGTCACTTAATTAGAAGGGTCTCATCAGACTATTAGGCAAACAAAGTTTTAATATAAGTTTTATTAACACTCACTTATAATCCTAACCAGGCAACAAGGCCTGTGAACTGATAGAAAATGATTTGTTCATTCCTTATATGAGAATGGGGAGTTCTTCGGAAAAAGAGACCTGCTAGATTCAAAAGGCCTTGAACAAATTGTTTAGCCACACTTTAGCTCAGTTTTAACATCTACAAAATGGTGAGTGCGTGTATTAATGGGGCAATATTCATTTATATTCATGCTAATACCGCAAATGGAGCTAAAGTATGTTAGAGTCTTCTTTGTACTTTTAGACAGCGGTGTAGTCGTCTAGGGTCTTGGGGGGTCTTAGACCCCTTACCTTTTTGGGAATAGGGCTCCAGCAGGGTCCCTATGTCTCCAGCATCCTACAAGCCAATCAGTATGAAAGGGGAGTGTGTTAGCCACTGAGAAGAGTCTTCCTTGTCCTTTCTTGCTGATTGGAGCCAATAAGAATGAAGGAGGTGAGTCAGCCATCGAGAAGACTCTGTTCATTAGCTGACACTCTCCTTTCATGCTTATTGGCTCCTAGGGGTGTCTATTGTTGTGGGAGAAGGCATTAACAAAAATCTCGTTCTCAACACACAGCAAGAAGGTGTGTGTGGCTTTGACTATCATGGGACTCTGCACTTCTGAATTTGCCACTACAATACTGCTTTCAGAGCACATGATTTCCCTGAAACTGTGTTTCTGAGGAAACTAAAGAGGCTGAAAACAAATAATGAAAGGATAAATGAAAAAGAAATTATTAGAGTAGTCACGGGTAGAAGAAAAATCTGTTAGCCAAAGATGAACCTAGAGTGTCCTCATTGTTCAAGCAGATACAAAAACAGGGAGCAGATATTCGGTGCCTTCTGAAGGAATATGTACTGTACAACATAAAAGGCTAAGACATAAATTTAGAGAAATATGTGGTGCCTTCACACATGTAGGTCAAACTTTTCCCTCAAGCAGATAATTAGAGGCTTGAGGTGAGTAAATCTTATTAGCCTTTTCCCACCTCATCTGTTCTCACAAGAGGCTGGCAATAGATTCATCCTCTTTCCTGTTCCGAAAAGAATGCTGAATATAGCTTTTCCTAGTGCTGCAAGGACTGCAAACATGCCTATGCTGGGCCAATATTATGGGTGATTCTTAAAGAAACCATTAATAAAGTCCATATTGACACCATCATTAGTGAAGGCAGATAGCAAATAGCAGTGCAGGATCACATTTCTCCTGCTCTCTCCATCATAGGAACTTAGGATGCTGCCTTATACTGAGTCTGGTCATTGGTCCATCTAGCTTGGTGTTATCTACACTGACTGGTCATGACTCTCCAGGATTTCAGACAGGGGTCTCTGTGATGTTCCTGATTTGTAATGTAAATATGGTAAGTGCTGGTATAATATAAGACATATGGTAAGTGGAGTGAGTGAGAAGGGAGAGTACATGGGCTGTAGAATGCTGGATGATTGGCTGAGCGTTTGAATGGCTGGGAGTATAAATGGAAGGATAACAGATGAATCGTGGTGGCAGTGTTTTGTTGGTGTGTTGTTGGTGTGTTGGAGAGGTTGGTGTGGAGAGTATAAGGTGGCTGTTGAGAGAGTGAAATAGGAGTTCTGAGGCAATTATTAAGAAGTAAAGTACATAAGAGAACATATATGAAACCATACGCTTGTCAACAAAGTCTTAAGTAATCTTCTTATTTCTAATGCTTAATAAATATTTCTTGGTTTACTAAAAGCCTGATACTTCAGCTGGGATACACAGAGCAGGGGGGATGGCAGAGTAACCAAGGCTGAAAAGTAATTGTATCAAATGGTGGCAGCGGCGGAGGAAAAGATATTGTATCCAGTACCACAGAGAAACCCAGAGCTGTAAGCTTCAGAGGCAAGAGGCTGCAGGGGGTTTTGGGAATTACCTATACCCATAGACACAAGGTATCAAGATAGCCAGGCAGAGACTAAGGCACAGTCTATAAGCTATAAGGGATACAGAGTGTTGGGTAGAGTGGCCTAGCAGGGGGATCTTTTGAGATCTGTGCTAGTGCGGTGAAAGGTAAAAATAAACCTGACGTTCCTGACTGGGGGTGACCAGAGGTGGGCTGCACATCATAAGGTGGGCCTGACAGTGGTAAGACATCACTAGTGGTCACAGGCGGGGAAGGACGTCACAGTCTCTTCCAACCCTACCTGGAAATGTCAGGGATTGAATTTAGGGCCTTCTATATGCAAAGCAGATGCTCCACCACTGAGTATGGCCCTTCCAGTAAACTCAGGGAATTAGTGCCCACCAATAAGAGAAAAACATAGCTATGTGACTATTTGAATAGGTTATTAATTAGGATTGTTCAACCTAATGTAAGATGTATTTGTTTTATTTTTATTTATCTAAAATATTTTATACAGCCCTCCATATAAATCCTAAGGTAGTTTACAACAGAAAAGGAGGGGACTGGAGGTGGGGATAACACGGAAAGGACAGCGGATCATTTCAGTTACACATACTTATTCAAGCTTAGTTACATCAGAAAATAGGGACTAAGAGGCAATAAGTTGTTCTATTTATTTCCCAACTTCCCATCTAACAACAGGTTTCCAAAGTAGCTGACAATCAGGAAAAAATAATGCATAATAAGATTATTTTTAAGGCAGTGGAGACTGATTAAAATTGGGGGGGGGGAACAATTATGTAAAATGTTCACTCCTGAGATTGCCATATAGGAACCCAAGAACTTTACAGAACAGCGAGCCATAAAGGCATTGATCTGGAGCACATCAGTCTCTCTATTGATTGCTGGTAGCCCATATGGCCTACCAGAATCAGCCTCATGGCATAAATTAGTGATAATAGCAGAAAACTAGCACTGTACTAGTTTATACTTTGGCTGTGGCTTGTTTTCCACACTACAATTCATAGTGGCCTAATTTGGGAGAGACTTTTATAAAATGCTGTAGTCTTTTCCAAATCTTAATACCTGATATTCCTTCCTCAGTGTGTTAATATAGCAGCAGTACTTTTTCCAAGTAGAAGCTGCAGTGAAAATAAATCACCATATAAATCAGGAATGGGGAGCCTATGGATGGAGACTCCAACTCCATCACCCCAGTTAGCATGCCCAGTGGTCAGGGATGATGGGAGCTGTTACAAGTTGCTCATCCTGATGTAAACCAAAGCAAGGAAAGGTGTATTCAATAGCATAGCGTATCAGAGTAAGTGCTTTGCTAATATTACCCCTTTTCTTAATGCATACACATCCAGGTTAAGCACTAATGGATGACAGTTAATGTATGATGTTAGGATTAATCCTCTCACATCAGGGCTCCCATTCTTGAATTGGTCTGAGGTGATAGAAAAAATGGTACAATATGATTGTTCATGTGATCACCTTCACCTATATAAGCCTCCTGTGCCTAAAGAACTGCAGTTGAAGCCCTGCTCTTTTATCTATTTGTCAGCTAAAATCACTAGTGCTCAGAGTAGGGCACTTCCACTTTGTGGAATATCTTGCCCAAGTATGTTCTCCAGATGGAATCACTCACTAATTGTCTTTTGCTGGATGGTTAAGACTTTTCTATTTGCCAGGGCATTTTTAGCATTTTACGCTCGTCACCAACACCTTTGAAACTGCTATTTTCATGCTACTATTTTTTTTGGGGGGGGGAATAAAAAATAGCTATTTGGGGATAAAGAAATAGCTATAATATTTTTCAAGAGTTTAAATATTAGAATTATGTGTTGCTTTAAACTTTTAATGCTATAACACAATTAAAATATAATAATAATTAGTAATGTATGTTGCCTTGCAAAAACCTGGGAAGTTGGCTAATAAATGCTACAAAAAAGCAAATAAAATAGCAGTTGTTCATATGAGTGATTAATAACATTATTAAATAAATAAAGTCAGGTGTGACCTCACAAGTTAGAAAACACTATAAGACCATCTGAAATCATTTGTGATGTGGCATTGTTTTAGGAAATGCCATTTTTTACTACCATATTTTAAAACATATCTGGCTGGTCATTCACTTTAACAACAGATCAGTTCCAATTTATTGGGAATAAAGGATGGGAGTACTTACAGTGCCGACCTCTGGGAGCAAAGGAAGGATAGGAATCTCTCATGACCCAGGACAAACTCCAAGAAGTGAAATCCAAAGAACGTGGAGGAATATTTGTTGCAGATTCTGGAATGCTGAGATCTGTCAATAAAATCAGAAGATCATGATGCAAAAACAATGTATTAATATAAGAATAACATGTTTCAACCAGAAAAAAATATATCCTGGTTAGAACATTTATTTAAAATGATCCTCACAAACGAACATTAATTGCATTTCACTATTATTATCCAATGGTTGCAGTCCAGAGATCCTGATATCCTCCCAATGGAGGGCTGTAGAAAGTCCTCTCCAAGGATCGGTATTGGGACCTGTGCTTTTTAACTTGTTTATAAATGATCCAGAGCAAGGGATGAGCAGTGAGATGATACTAAATTTTTTGAGCTCCAAAAGGACCACTCCAAACTCAGTGAATGGGCAGTAAAATAGCAAAGGCAATTCAATGTAAAGTGATTCATGTCAGGGCAAAAAATCTTAATTTCACATATACACTCATGGGGTCTGAACTGGCAGTGATTGACCAGGAATGAAACCTTGGGGTTGTAGTGGATACTTCGATGAAGATATCAATGTGGCGTCTCTGAAAAAGGCAAATTCCATGCTAGGGATCATTAGGAAAGGTATTGAAAATAAAACTGCCAATATCATAATGCCATTATACAAATCTATGGTGCGACTGCATTTGGAACACTGTGTGCAGTTCTGGTCACCTCACCTCAAAAAAGATAGTGTAGAACTGGAAAAGTTTCAGAAAAGGGCAACTAAAATGATAAAGGGGATGGACCAACTCTCCTATGATGCATGAGTGCAGCATTTGGAGCTTTTTAGTTTAGAGAGAAAAGGCAAGTAAGAGGTGACATGATAGAAGTGTATAAAATTATGCATGGCATGGGAAGAGTGGATAGAAGGAGGTTTTTCACTCTGTCTCATAACACTAGAATTTGTGGACATCCAATGACGCTGAACGCTGGAAGATTCAGGACAAATAAAAGTACTTCTTCACATAGTGAATAGTTAAACTATGGAATTCACTCCCACAAGAAGCAGTGATGGCCACCAACTTGGATGGCTTTAAAAGAGGATTAGATAAATTCATGGAGGAAAAGGCTATCAATGGCTACTAGCCATGATGGCTATGATCATCCTCCATAGTCAGAGGCACTAGTTGCTAGAAACTGCAGGAGAAGAGAGTGCTCTTGCACTCAGATCCTGTTTGCGGTCTTGTCATGGGTATCTGGGTGGCCACTGTGTGAACAGGATGCTGGACTAGATGGGCCACTGGCCTGATCCAGCATGCTCTTCTTATGTATTTATATGCAGCTGTGACCTACACATTCTATGCTGCTTGTAAGAACAAATTATTAGTGTAGTCAGCTCTGAACAGTGCTGATCACCTGTGGGTAGGGGGTGAGGAATGCTGTCATAACTGACAGCAATGTTTCAACTGTTCAGTAGTGCACATAAAGGAACTTCAGTCACACTAGGTGGTGGTTACCAGTTTCCTTCAATACAGAATCTTCCCATGCATAAGAGGCAGCTCCAGAAGTAAGTTTGAGAAGTCAAGCTTGTTGGAACAGAGCAATTACAACCTGGCCAGCTTTGTAAATACAAGTTTAATTAGCAGCATAAACTTTTCACTGATCTTAAATGTGAAACCATACCTACACTAAAGAAGACACCAACCCATGATTTTAAACGCATAGCTGTTATTGTAGGTTAAAATTAGGGCTGAGTCAAAGTGAAGAGAGCATGTTTTTTCATGACCACTTTCATCTATGCCAATGGTAACCTCCCTTTCAGCAATATTTTAGATACTGCTACAAAAGTACAATTAGGTTTGTATGTGGGGTTCTGTTCAGAAATTGTTCCTCTAAATAAGCTTCATTTCCCTAAGGTTCCTGCTTAGCTACAAATGTAGGGCCAGCCCAAGTCATTTTGCTTCCTGAGACAAAGGACAAGATCTCTCTCCCTTCCCCATTCCACATAAGAGGCTAAGACTGCAATTGAAACCTACCACAGCTCTGCAGAGCTGTGGAGCTACTGCCACATTCATAGACCAGCCATTCACGGTGGTGGAAGGTGGCAGGGGCAGGCAGATCAGGACCAATCCCTGTACCAGCTTCAGGCTAGTGCAGTGACTGCGCATGGATAAGGCCCAATGTTGGCTATGAGAGCAGCTTGGGATACACTGGAACCCCAAGGAGGATCAGCCCTGCCCCTGCTGCACCCCATTTTGGGGCTGTTTGCTGGGCTTTGTTGGTGGGGATACTGCCAGTGGGCCTTCTGCCTGTCCCCAAGTTTGGCGGGTGGAAGGGGAAAGTTGGTGCCAGCATAGTGACTGTCAGCGGCTGGTGGGAGGCTGGCTGAGTTAGCAGAAGTAAGCAGAGGGATGCTTCCGTTTAATCCGAATCCTCCAAGGCCCAGTGTAAGGGCAGTGAATGTTACTTCAATTTTGGCAATGGAATAGTGTCCTCCATTACCCTCATATATATTTTGCAGGGTAGTTTTCAAAATTCTTTAGCTAGATCTCTCATCACCACGCCCCATGTAAGGGTATGCTGTAAGGGTTTTGTTCACTATCTTGCTATGAAGGCTATCATCATAGGGCAGGCATGCAAACCAAGTGTATGCATTTTAATCTGATAAAGGCTGAAATATACATGGTGGGAGAGTGAGATGCAGCAATCTATTTAAGTCACACATGCACACTTTGGTGCAGATATTTAGTGACAAATACAATTCCAATTGATGTCCCTTTTTAGCTGCCACCATAGGATTATATAATACAAAATTATATAATACAATATAATTGCCAGTGTATGAAATATTATTTATTCCTTGCCTTCCCATCCACACCCAGGACTGTAAAACACAATGCATGTTACTTTTTTATAGATAAAAAAATATTAACTTCAGTACAGAACTGTAAGCAATATTATTAGCGTGAAGTCTGACCTCAGAACATTTCTCCCTTGTTACTTTATTTTTAGCCTCTGGAGAGTTGGAGTCTAGAGCAGGTACCTTCACGTCCTGCTGAATCTGTGTCACAAATTAGGATGTTCAGTATAAGCCTTTAGGGATTATCCTGTTCCAATGACCCCACATTGGCTGCAACAGTCTATTTTCATCTATATCCACTCTAGATACCTGCCAGACCAGCATGATTCTGAAAGTGTGAGATTAGCACTTCTGCTGCACTGCTCAGGGAAGCAGGCAAACTCAACATAAACCAGAGGCACAGCAGGCCAAGTCTGGGAGCCTTTAATTCTTAGCTTCTACATTTTAATAACTTGTTTGACAGCTTAATTTTTCTTTTCATGTGTAAGGAGGAAGTTGAAACTGGGACAAAACCAGTTTGATTACAACAGAAGTCTAGTCCTTATATTTGCAGATAACTCCCATTGGCTCACAAGGAAAATGACAGCTGTTTGCCATCAGAACAATTCCACTAAAATGGTCCTTAGGTCTCTCACTTCTAATCTCTTGTGTCTCCTGCTAAGCAGAACTAAGCAGTTCTCTATACTTGGAGTGACTCCTATCAAAACTGTTATTTAGTATTGACTCAACCAGCCACCAATGTACACACATGCTCCTATCTGCCAGCAACCAGTCATCTCACAGAGAGGTACAGTAGCAGATGACTGAATGGACTCAGAAGCTCAACTGGCAGCAATTCACCCCATACACCATAATGTTCCCTTTCTCAGTTTCTATCAGCCTCCCAAAGAGAAACTGCTGACAGTCACCTCCTCCTTCATCTTCAACCACAAGGGCTTGAGGATGGCTGATAGGGTTTCTTACCAAACCAGGAGGGCAAACTAGGAGACATGTAAGTAGGGATGGGTGAGAATTTCGATTCAGTTCACATTTCAAGCAGAATTTATCAAATTTGCAATTTACAAAACAATATGAGAACTGAGACACAGCCATCCTTTGAAATTCACATTTATTTGAATTTTCAGATGCAATTCACCTAAATAACATGTACAAAAATGTATATATTAGGGGAAAGTGTGCATGAAAATGAATACATGAGTGAAAATAACTCATGTATTAATAGTGAGCTGCCTTGCCCCCCACATAGTTCTCTTACAGTGGCTGTTCTGAGGCCAGTAAAAGGGGAAGGAGCCAGTGGGTGCACTGCTCTGCTCTGCTCTGCTCTGCTCTGAGTCCTGGACTGTTCTTTGCAATGGCACTGAGGAGAAGGAATTCTGGTGCTGCCTCTGTCACCAACCATGTTCTTCAGGAACATGGCAGTAGTGGCAATATTCATCCCTGTTTCATGGTGTTGCTGTAAATTGAAAGGTGTTGTCCTGCAAAATTAAGTTGTCCCAGGAAACCACATATGTTGCTTTATCATAGAGCAGCTTTCCCTACCCTGATACCCTTTAGATGTTGTTGGACTATAATTCTCATCATTCCAGACCATTGGCCATGCTTGGTGGGGCTGATCAGAGTTAGAATCCAACAACTGGAGGGCACCAGGTTGGGGAAGGCTGTTGCAGAGCAATTCAGATGGATAGAAATAAGTGAGAATGTTATTTTTTCTAAGTAGGGGAAATCAAGGAGTCTTTGAGTACAGCCCTGCTATTTAAAACAGTTTCCTGAGCAGAGCTCTGGCACAGTAAAGCTTGTAAGGGGGGGAAGTACTCAGTAGTGGGGGGGCACTTTTGTGAAGATATTTCAGAAAAGAGATAGGGGAAGTGCTGATTCTTGAACTGTACATTATGTTGGCATAGGAAGACAGGAGAATTGGTGGGAACCAGGTTTATCTACCCTGTGATATCCTGTGATATCTACCTCTGCTATAATGTGATAAGGGACTTTTATGGTGGTGATGGAACCTCTGGCAGCGGTTGGCTCAGCTCCTTGTCTGTCAAAAAGTGGGTGGACACTCAGAATTGTGTTATATAATTAAGTAGAAACTGTACCACTGTTACCCCTCTGTATAACGTATTGTCTCTTTTCTTCATTTTTTTAACATAACCTCATACTTCAATTTTGGAAAGTATGTTATGAGTTATGTACATTATGTTTAGAGATGAAACACCCAGTCAATACCTATGGCTGCTTGAAGAGAGACCACTTTGAATTATATTAAAAATTAAGAGTGAGCTAAAAAGTTAATTTCTCTTTCTCTACTGGTACAGTATTCTTTTGCAGTATGCTTCATGAGTGTATGTACTGTAGCTCCTTTGGGTAACTGACCCTTTTACAGGGACTGAAGATTATTTCTGAAGATATGAACCCTTCCCAATCTATCTTCATAGGAAAATACTGGGTATGAATGTGAGATGTGACAATGAAGAATTAATTAGTGATTTACCTGTGTTAGGTGGGAGGCATACATTAAGAAAAATATAAACTTTTTTTGCTTCTACTTTGCCAACAATTGTTAAGAGACCCCTCACAGAGCAACAATTCCCAGTACCTTTAATAAATGACAGGTCCCAGGATTCTTTGTGAAAAGCCATGACTGTTAAAGTGATATGAGTGTTTTAAAATGTATGGTGTGGATTGACCTGGGCTGACATTCATTCACACTGAGATGTACATTTCAAATCCACATCTCACTGAGAATAATGAAATGCAGGATAACAACTTCCAGACTCATACATGCATCCAGATGTGGATGTCATTCCTCTTCACTGTGCGATGTTCAATAGGTTACTCATTTGGACACATATTCCAGTGAGAGGTAGTATGGTCTTAGTTGCTTTCCATCTCCTTCCTCTCAAGCAGCAGCAGATAGAGATTACAATGAATGTAAATAGGCATGAAAAAAATGTGTCGAAGAGTGAGATATAACAATTTTTTCACAGACATTTGCATGTGCCCAGAAATGGCAACTGTCACAGCAAATATCAAAGTTCATGAAAATTTGGCACAACACTCCCTGATATTCCATGTCTTCTAAGGTAATTACAATAGGCCTACAAATCAAAGGAAGAACATGCCTCCTATTTTTAAATGAGTGCCACCAAAAGAATCCATTGATAAATTATTTTCTGGGCATTTTGCTGTTAGAAAATGCTTTCCCTTTCCCTTTTTTGTTTTGTTTTGTATCTTCTGAAGATGCACTATCCAGAGTCAAAATATATTGAGGAATTTTAACTCTAGCTGGAACATGCCAACTCTCCCTCCTGGCTTCCTGGACTAAGGTGCTTTATCACTTTCCTGCAGCCACACTAACCTTTTAAATAAATGAATGAATTAACAACTGGAGGCTGACAGCTCCATTTTTAGTGGCCAGGAGTTTGGCAGAGCACAATAAACCATGCAGAGGAGGCATGCTGAAGCGCTCCAAGCCTTTTCATTTAAATTCTGCTTTAATAACTATGGCCATATTTGATATTTCTGCCTAAAGGACAACTCAGACCCAAATACTGCTCTCAAATACTCAGACTAGTACTCTGAACATGAGTAAAATATTTCATTGGTATGCATATACTGGTATAATGCAGATTCAGAAGACTAAAACAACAAGAGGCATGTAATTCAGGATTGCCTGCAGATTTCTGTCTGCCCTTTGGTTGCTGTGCCCTCTTCAATTGCAGCTACTTTTGTCTCCCCCTCCCCAGCATAGCACCCTTCATCCGTAACCACCTACTGAACTGCAATGTCAGAGAGGCTAAATGGAGCATGAAAGTGCCACTGCTCTGGTTTTCCATACCTCTTCACACCAGAAAATGGGAGGTCCTTGTTTCTGCTCAGCTTTGGACTCTGGTCCATATCAGGGAGCTTCAGCTGGACATTTGAGGCCATTAATTCAGCCCAGTGTGTCCCAAACTTCTTTCTGCATTAAAATTGGAGGCATATTTTATGCTTATAGCTCAAAATATTTAGGTTTAGAGTATGTAAGAGTAACAAGTACCTATGTTTCTGGAAAAGTTCTAAGCATATCTCCTCTGAAGGCAAGTCATCATGCTGTAACTATGCTCTGAGAGTGTTTATGTGATCCAGTCACATCTGATGCAGAGACTTGGTAGATTTGCCCAGCTCCAGAAGAAAAGACCAGAGCATAAAATTATGCAGATGCAGTGGGCAACCTCTTCTGAGGGTCTCTGCATTTTGGGGTCTCAAATGTCTGCAGTTCTTTCTAAAGAAATAATTTGATTCTTACAGCACAATAGCAGTTTTCTTATGGTACACTAGTGTGCCCTGCCCTACTGTTTGAGAATTACGGATTAGGCCTAATCTTCCATTTTAAATATGCAAGCAATTGACTTTTTCCCCAATAATGCAAATAACTTCAGAGCACAGATCTCTATGTTACCAACTTCAGTATGGGGATCTTTCAGAGAATAAATGATAAAACATCAGGGGGTGCAAAGCTGCCATGAACTGCAAGGATTTTGGAATGCAAAATGTTTAAATGATTCGGATCTACTGTTAAGACTCTGATCTGTTGCATGTTCACATTAATAGGTTCTAAGAACATGATGAAACTTTTGCATTTAATATTGTCAGAGAAGAAGATAATATAAGATCACATTTCTGAAAAATGTTAGTGGCAGTTGTTCCTTGTCCCCCAAACTGCCACTTTTGGGGCTGCAGTATCTCTAAATCTTCCAACTGAAATCAGTGGACGCATTCTCCATTGATTTCAAATGAAATTTGGATTAGCTCAGGAATTAACTGAACTGTTTCCCAATTTGGGGGGAAGTCGCTTGACTTATTTCTGAGCCAATCCACTTTGAGCTATGGGGACCTCACCATGACTGGTGTGCATGCAGATAAAAATATCTGCAACAATCTTTTATATCAGGAGTAGCCAATATAGTGTCTTCCAGATGTTGTTGGACTACAACTCCCATCAAACTGGGGCTGATGGGAGTTGTATTTGAATAACATCTGGAGGGCTAGCCATCTTCTGCATTATGGACTAGAAACAGACACATCTTAAGTTGTAACATGTACCTGCTTCTACTGTCATATATGACACATCCATCAAACTGGTTATAAGGCTGCATTCTATTCTACTGGTGAGATGAATTAATTTGAAGATCCTCATTTCTCAATATGTCAGTTATGCCTGTCTACGAGGGTTGGTGCCTGGATGATGTTAATTCTTTGTGACTCCTTCCAATCCAGATGAGCTTTGACCCAAGCACTTTAATTCCTTTTTAAAGAAATTTTGCACCGTGGGCCAGTGGGTTACAGAACATATTTCCTTTGAATGCCATTTGGAGGCAGGGGGTAATCAGCAACCATTACAAGCTGGAGTTTTGCTAGGTTCCCATTTCATTTTACCAGAGCAATGTGAGAAAAAGGGAGAAATTGTTACGCAACTTGACCGAAGTTAACAAAGCATCAGGAAACTTAAGAAGGAAAATTTGCTACTGATAAAAGAAAAAACAGAAAGGGTATAGAAAATGGGACACAAAATCTAGAAACTTTGAAGAATTTAAAGGCAGATGCTGGTTTGCAGGGGGAGGGGGAGGATAGCAAGTTATTATTGCTTCCAATACTTCTGGATTTCAGCTAAAGTACTGAATCAGGAGTACAATGAGTTCCTATGGAAACAAGACCAGCAAAACACGGGTAGAGCAATCTAACTCAGGGGAAGCCTGTGGAAGAGGTGCTGGTGAAAGAGGAGCCGTTGGGAAGGTCAGCAGCATCTAACTGTTGTTCAGGACCCTCTGGGCCAGCTGAATGCCAGCTCAGCCAGAAGCTGCACAGGTAGACCAGAAAGTAAAAGCCAGCTCTCATGAATACCCTTACTGGAGTGCTCTCCATAGACTTCCATTGCAATTATTTTCTTAGACTGACCTTTTTCCTGGCATAACTTTTGCCCGGATTGGGACCTGTAGGAGCACTCTGAACATGAGTTGGATGTGGCCTAAGCCCCCCCCCCCACACACACATCCCCTTCTCTGACACCCCCTGGAATTCCCCTTTTTTGGGTCTTCCACTGGCTTCTGCTGGCTCCCATTCCACTAGGCTGTGTTTCCTTGGCTCAGCCAGCTGGGTCCTGGCTGTGCCACGGCTGAGCCAGGATGAGGGGCTTCTGCCAGTGGAGCCCAACAGAGCTTGGCTGAGCCAGGACCCTGCTGGCTCAGCCAGGGGTCCGCCATATCCAACTCCCCTCAGCCTGGCATAAATAGCAGTTGTATTGTGCCCTTCAAAAAGCAGGAAGGAAGGAGAGTGTAAAAACATAACCATGAAAGAAAGTGGGAGGGAGCAGAAAGAGAAGTGGAAGGCCAGAAACAGAGAAGAGAAATCCAGAGCTTCTAATTTTCTGTGTCAGCTGTCTTCAACCTCCTGAAGTTGGGCTAGAATGCTGATTATCCATTGGCCATGCTAGTTGATAGCATTTATAGACCAACAACATCTGGTTGGAACCAGATTGGGGAAGGCTGATCTAGGTGTTCTTGACCTCATCTCAAACACTAGATTAACCTATTGATTGTGACAATTCACAGATATTGAAACAATTTAAAGGGTTTGACCCTTGACACAAATAATCATACAAGCAAACTCTGAGAGGACAGATACACCTTGCAGAGTGTGAAAATTGGAGACACTTTATTATATGCTGTAGGCTGGAGCTCAAAACATTTTTCTATATCAAAACAAAAGGTCACACTTCACCAGAAAGTTCTGTTGCATAGGTCCCAATGAAATGAATTGCAAGAATTTGGATGCATGCACACACATACAAAAGTATCGCCTAGAAATTGTACTGTACTACAGTGGAAGCTCATTATAATGTGGTTCACTGTATCGCAGATTCAGATATACCATAGGTAGAATAATATTCGCTGAGTAAAAACACTATATAGTAAGCAGCTTTCATTATAACACAGAACCACATAATGCATGTGCATCCTTTGTCTCCCAACCCCCGCGTTATAACAAGTTGTCACTGTATTGGTTTTTCTTGCTGTTACACACTTTTTGCATTACACAGATAAAAACAAACCATATAACCTAACATCCTGAGTACCTGGATATGATAGAGAATGACTATTGCCTCTTTGGGTCTCTCCTGACAATATTAAGATGCAAGAATATTTAGCATTTATGTAGTGCTTCACATACATTATCTCAGTAATGCAACAATCCTGTATGGCAGTTTTGGTTCTCTCAGGTTCTCATTTTTCCTGTCTTAAATTCAGTTCTCTGCATTTCTACAGCAATTTACAAATTTCGTTTTAAAAAATGCTCGTGAAAATTCTTCAACATGGTAGTGTGAATATTTCATAATAAGTGCATTTTATGTACTGTTAACTAATATACACATTTTTGCAAGCAATTTCTCTTAATAGAATGCATTTTGTACATTATTTTCACTAATATATTCATTTTTAAGTACATTTCCCCTTAATTATTGTAAACATTGGTTGGAGAACTGCATCACAAAATTCTGATAAGTGTGAATTTTGAAGGATGGCTGTGTTTCAGTTCTTATGTTGTTTTGGAACATGCAAATTTGATAAATTTGGTTTTAAATGCAAATTAAATCAAATTTCTCATCCATCCCTAATGCCTCTTAGCCACGGTGTTACAGTAATCTCAAATTACAATGGCAGTCCATAGGAAGCCAGTGTTCTTTTAACTAAGCCACACTTATGAAAAAGGTATGTTTGTTTGTTTGTTTTCCTGTTTTAGAGAATGTGTAAACAACATTTTGGAAAATGGTATTTGGGAGGATGGTTAATCCCAGCTTGGCCAGAACTAAATTTCAGCTTATTTCTAAGCACTACTGAGGATCTATCCTTTGGGTGAAGTCTTTGTGCCAGGTGGGATACCTAGGAATTAGCTATTTTTAAAAGCTCTAAAGTATCATAATAGAATTGTAGTTTCAAGTTTTTAGGTCAAATTCCACTCAGTTACAAGGTAAGCTTGGGGGATATATTGCAAAATTACTCTCAAACAGTGGTTTGAATAAAAGCCAGGAATTCATCTTAGTAGTAATCCAGGGCCTCTTTATTCATTTTCCACATGAGTGACTCTAAGAATGGTGAAAAGCAAAACTCTTACTTCAAAAACCCAAATTACGAGAAAGAGTCTTTCTAACTAGGTCAGAGGTACAGAATTTTTGCCTGTGGAACAAAAAATGAGAGCCTCTAATTATTTCCTTACAAACACCTCATGGGTCATATTTAATTTATCTCCATCGCAATCTTGGTATAACTCATTCCTATCTCCTTGGCTAGACCTGCCAAGCCAAATCCATTGGCGTGACCCTTTCTTAGATGCAGTTTCCATAAGGCTCCTGATTCAGTAACAGCCCAGTTCTTTCCCAAATAGTCTGCTTAAATAAGGAAGATGATGATCTAATTCTGCTTCAGGAGAGAGGAACAAGCTACTCCTGGTTTGCTATTTAAGTTTTTCCTGCCTGAGGGAGAGGCATACAACAGTTGCCTGTGCTGCCTTTTTGTCACTACTTGCTGAAAGAGAGCTGTGCATCTCTGTGCATGTGGCACAGAAATGCTTGTACCAGCATATGTTAACATAGGTATACCACCTCTATGCCTGTCCTACCTCGCAAAGTTGGCACTACCCAGAGAACCATCGACTTATGCAAACTTAAAAAGGGCCTGTATGGACTCAAGCAAGCTGCAAGGGCCTGGAATGAGAAACTGGATAAAATGCTCAAGGAGCAAGGCTTCAAGCAAGGTGAGGTAGACCAATGCCTGTACACCAGAAGCAAAGATGGACATCTGACATATATTCTGATTTATGTTGATGACTTGATCGTGGCGACTCAAAGAGATCAAGACTACACAGAAATTGTACATCATTTAAACAAAGAAATTGAAATCAAAGAGTTAGGCACTGCAACATACTACCTAGGCATCCAGATTGAAAGGGAAGCAGATGGCTCCTACCTACTGAACCAAAAGCAAAAGTGCTTGGTCTTAGAGAAGAGCATTGATATAGTGAGCATAACGGAGACCTGGTGGAATGGAGAAAACCAGTGGGATACGGTTATCCCTGGATATATCGGAAGGACAGGGAAGGACGTATTGGTGGCGGAGTCGCTCTATACGTGAAAGAAGGCATTGAATCCAGCAAGCTCGAAACCCCAAAAGAGGCAGACTCCTCCACAGAATCGTTGTGGGTGGTGATACCGTGCCCCAGGAGGGACTTAATACTGGGAACGATCTATCGTCCCCCTGATCAAAATGCTCAGGGAGACCTTGAGATGAGATATGAAATTGAGGAAGCATCCAAACTAGGAAAGGTGGTAGTAATGGGTGACTTCAACTACCCGGACATAGACTGGCTGCATATGTGTTCCAGTCATGACAAAGAAGCAAAGTTTCTACATATTCTAAATGACTATTCCCTAGACCAGTTGGTCATGGAACCGACCAGAGGGACGGCAACCCTGGACTTAATCCTCAGTGGAGACCGGGACCTGGTGCGAGATGTAAGTGTTGTTGAACCGATTGGGAGCAGTGACCACAGTGCTATTAAATTAAACATACATGTAACTGGCCAATTGCCAAGAAAATCCAACACGGTCACTTTTGACTTCAAAAGAGGAAACTTCACAAAAATGAGGGGATTGGTAAAAAGAAAGCTGAAAAACAAAGTCCAGAGGGTCACATCACTCGAAAATGCTTGGAAGTTGTTTAAAAACACTCTATTAGAAGCTCAACTGGAGTGCATACCGCAGATCAGAAAAGGTACCGCCAGGGCCAAGAAGATGCCAGCATGGTTAACGAGCAAAGTCAAGGAAGCTCTTAGGGGCAAAAAGTCTTCCTTCAGAAAATGGAAGTCTTGTCCAAATGAAGAAAATAAAAAAGAACACAAACTCTGGCAAAAGAAATGCAAGAAGACAATAAGGGATGCTAAAAAAGAATTTGAGGAGCACATTGCTAAGAACATAAAAACCAACAACAAAAAATTCTATAAATACATTCAAAGCAGGAGACCATCTAGGGAGACAATTGGACCCTTGGATGATAAGGGAGTCAAAGGTGTACTAAAGAACGAAAAGGAGATTGCAGAGAAGCTAAATGAATTCTTTGCATCTGTCTTCACAGTGGAAGATATAGGGCAGATCCCTGAACCTGAACTAACATTTGCAGGAAGGGATTCTGAGGAACTGAGACAAATAGTGGTAACGAGAGAGGAAGTTCTAAGCTTAATGGACAATATAAAAACTGACAAATCACCGGGCCCGGATGGCATCCACCCGAGAGTTCTCAAAGAACTCAAAGGTGAAATTGCTGATCTGCTAACTAAAATATGTAACTTGTCCCTCGGGTTCTCCTCCGTGCCTGAGGACTGGAAAGTGGCAAATGTAACGCCAATCTTCAAAAAGGGATCCAGAGGGGATCCCGGAAATTACAGGCCAGTTAGCTTAACTTCTGTCCCTGGAAAACTGGTAGAAAGTATTATTAAAGCTAGATTAACTAAGCACATAGAAGAACAAGCCTTGCTGAAGCAGAGCCAGCATGGCTTCTGCAAGGGAAAGTCCTGTCTCAGTAACCTATTAGAATTCTTTGAGAGTGTCAACAAGCATATAGATAGAGGTGATCCAGTGGACATAGTGTACTTAGACTTTCAAAAAGCGTTTGACAAGGTACCTCACCAAAGGCTTCTGAGGAAGCTTAGCAGTCATGGAATAAGAGGAGAGGTCCTCTTGTGGATAAGGAATTGGTTAAGAAGCAGAAAGCAGAGAGTAGGAATAAACTGACAGTTCTCCCAATGGAGGGCTGTAGAAAGTGGAGTCCCTCAAGGATCGGTATTGGGACCTGTACTTTTCAACTTGTTCATTAATGACCTAGAATTAGGAGTGAGCAGTGAAGTGGCCAAGTTTGCTGACGACACTAAATTGTTCAGGGTTGTTAAAACAAAAAGGGATTGCGAAGAGCTCCAAAAAGATCTCTCCAAACTGAGTGAATGGGCGGAAAAATGGCAAATGCAATTCAATATAAACAAGTGTAAAATTATGCATATTGGAGCAAAAAATCTGAATTTCACATATACGCTCATGGGGTCTGAACTGGCGGTGACCGACCAGGAGAGAGACCTCGGGGTTGTGGTGGACAGCACGATGAAAATGTCGACCCAGTGTGCGGCAGCTGTGAAAAAGGCAAATTCCATGCTAGCAATAATTAGGAAAGGTATTGAAAATAAAACAGCCGATATCATAATGCCGTTGTATAAATCTATGGTGCGGCCGCATTTGGAATACTGTGTACAGTTCTGGTCGCCTCATCTCAAAAAGGATATTCTAGAGTTGGAAAAGGTTCAGAAGAGGGCAACCAGAATGATCAAGGGGATGGAGCGACTCCCTTACGAGGAAAGGTTGCAGCATTTGGGGCATTTTAGTTTAGAGAAAAGGCGGGTCAGAGGAGACATGATAGAAGTGTATAAAATTATGCATGGCATTGAGAAAGTGGATAGAGAAAAGTTCTTCTCCCTCTCTCATAATACTAGAACTCGTGGACATTCAAAGAAGCTGAATGTTGGAAGATTCAGGACAGACAAAAGGAAGTACTTCTTTACTCAGCGCATAGTTAAACTATGGAATTTGCTCCCATAAGACGCAGTAATGGCCACCAGCTTGGATGGCTTTAAAAGAAGATTAGACAAATTCATGGAGGACAGGGCTATCAATGGCTACTAGCCATGATGGCTGTGCTCTGCCACCCTAGTCAGAGGCAGCATGCTTCTGAAAACCAGTTGCCGGAAGCCTCAGGAGGGAAGAGTGTTCTTGCACTCGGGTCCTGCTTGCGGGCTTCCCCCAGGCACCTGGTTGGCCACTGTGAGAACAGGATGCTGGACTAGATGGGCCACTGGCCTGATCCAGCAGGCTCTTCTTATGTTCTTATGTTCTTATGATTGTTGATCTTTTAGAGACTCTAGAACTCAAAGATGCCTATCCTGTAGCAACGCCCATGGCAACAGACTTTCTTAAAGACAATGAAGTAGGTGAACCTTTACCAAATAATAACAAGTACAGAACAGCAATAGGGAAGCTTCTGTACTTAACCACAAACACCAGACCTGACATAGCAAGTGCAGTAGGGATCCTATGTAGGAAAACTAGCACACCCACACAAAAGGACTGGATTGCTGTCAAAAGGCTAGATACCTGAAAGGGACTATGGACTTTAAGCTGAGATTGCCAGCTAATAGTGATCCAAAGCTTGTGTGCTACACTGATGCTGACTGGGCTGGAGATAGCTCAGACTCCAAGTCATCTAGTGGCTTCCTGTTTATGTATGGAGATGGACCTATATCCTGGGCTAGTCACAAGCAAGACATAATAGCATTTTCCTCCACAGAATCTGAGTACATAGCTGCTGGAGAAGCTTGCAAAGAAGCCATTTGGTTTAACAGACTACTAAAGGATTTTGGAATAAGAGTGCAAAGACCAATCCAGATGATGGAAGGCAACCAAAGTTGTATTAGACTTTCTCACACTGAGAGAATCACACCACGCACTAAAGATGTAGCTATAAAGTATCATATTGTGTGTGAGTTGACAGAGAAAGGTTTCATCAAAATGAACTACAACTACAGAGATGACAGCTGACATCTTGACAAAGCCATTGCCAAGAGACTGTTTCCAGAGACTTCGTGTCAAAATGGGGCTTTTAGATTCTTGCATGCTCGTTTGAGGAGGAGTGTTAGAATAGGCAAACTTGCATGTTCCCTTTAAGGGATATTTGGAGAAATATCCCATGTACCTGTTTACTATGATGTAACTTCCTAATGGGTGGGATTAGTTACCTGGCTTCCTCCTCCTTTGTCCTGGAGATTCCTGAATAATCTCCATTACTAAGCTTTTTACCTCTGGGGGAGGCCGCATGGGAGCATCACTATAAAGACTGAGATGGACTACGACTTCTACTTTTTCTTTCATCTAAGCTAGAGCCTATGTTTCTGAACATATGAAAGGTCGTGAGTAAATATTCCTTATCTTTTACTTAAGAAGGTCGTGTCTGTTGTTATTTGTGCCTAGGGAAAGGTGTGGACTGGTTTACATTCTCACTCTGCTGCTTGCATTTATATCTCTGCTAAGAAATAGGACCACGAAACTTTGCTCCTATTTCATTTTATATTTTTAAAATACCAAACAACAATTTTAATAATGCGAAATACTAACATGGAAGCATTATCTACATTCCCACCAATGCACGTTTTATATTTTTATTACTGATCACTCTACTGAAAATTATTATTATTATTATTATTATTAATTTAATTTGTATCCCGCCCTTAAAAACACTTAAAACATCATAAAAACAGATTTTAAAGTACATTAAAACAAAACAGCATTAAAAACATTTTTAAAAAAACTTTTAAAAAGGGTTTAAAACATTATTAAAAACATATTAAGCAATTCTAACACAGACGCAGACTGGGATAGGTCTCAACCTAAAAGGCTTGTTGAAAAAGGAAAGTCTTCAAAAGGCACTGAAAAGATAGCAGAGATGGCTTTAATCTCCTTTTAATTCCCTTTAAAAATGGAGGAGGCAACTGATTTGGAGCCCCAAATAGTATCAGCAGTACCATGGGAGTGCTGTGGGTAATGCCACTAATCCAGACTAACACCTCCTCCCCAATTACTATTTGCTGTATAGAGGAATAATATGGCAGACAGTTTCAGCATCTGCATTTGGCAGCCGTATTCTCCAGAGTTGGGAAGTGAAGTGGGAAAAATCTAAAGACTTCCAGTCTTCAGGACAACTATGGCCAGTTAAGTATAGGATGGTGACTCCACTCTCAATGGAGACAATATTCTCCAGTCTGCATCTGTGTTAGAATTCCTTGTTAATTTATTTATTTATTTATTTATTTAATTTATTGGATTTCTTAGTCGCCCATCTGGCTGGCCATCCAGCCACTCTCGGCGATGTACAAAATGAACAAAATAACACAAAATATGTTAATGTGTTTTTAAAAAATGTTTTAACCCTTTTATAAAATATGTTTTTAAAGCTGTTTTAAAAAATGTTTTTAACGTTGTTTTGTTTTAATGTATTTTAAGGTCCGTTTTTATCAGAGCTTGGAAGTAACCCGTTATTTTTAATGAGTTACTTGTAATTCGTTACAATTTTAAATAACGAGTGGGTAATTCCATTACATTTGGCAAGTAACGGAATGACTAGTAATTTCCCTACTTTTCAGCTGCAACTTTAACGTTTCCACATTAGGTTGGATGTTACTTGGGGGCGGGAACAAGGGGAAGTCAGCTCCTGGCTGTGATTGGTTAACACAAGACATGTGCCTCACACTGATTGGACCTCTGCGCAGACTGTCTCTTCCCTCATGATCTGTGTTAGGAGGCACGAGGGAAGAGGTGAATAGGCAGGGCCTGCTAGCATCTGAGAGGAAAAAATGGACGCCGGAGGAAAAAGCCAGGGCAAGGACAACGGAGGAGAAGGGAGCAGCAGAATGGCGAAGAGCTGTGGAGGTGAGTGACGATGATTTGTGTGTGTGTGTGTGTGTGTGTGTGTGTGTGCGCCCCCCGTGGCCCCTTCCGCCCCCCCTGGCATTTTTGCCCCACCCCATCCCCCACGGCCACTTCTGCCCCCCCACTGCCTCTCCTTGCCTCATTGCCGCCCCCTCCATCAATCACAAGGCACTTCTGAAACTTCAGCCTACTTCTCTTCCTTCCCCCCCTTTTTGAACTCTCCCCCTTGTTCCCATGCATACTGTGCTGTATTTATCCAGACAGAGCACTCCTGCCTTTTAAAATGCCGGCTAGCTTTTTATTGTATATTTATTTGAACTCCATCTTTCTTTTTATTTGTATTTTTGTCCTGTTTAATCACAAGACTGAATTGTATGTCGGACAAAAACTGTTTCAGTAATAATAATAATAATAATAATAATAATAATAATAATAAATCATTAGGCGTATAATAAATGGCTTAAGGCTGATTTTTTTGTTCTTGGCAGAGATGAGGTGAGAAGTAGGGTCCTTGCAGCTCCTCCTCTCAGTCCCCCAGCTCTCAAACTCAAGTTCTGTGAGAAAGAGAGAGATTCCCAGTCCCAGAGAGAGATGGACTGTTGACAATCTCTGCTAATATCTATACAAATGTACATAACATGCATCACCTGAACTCACATGATCTAGAGTTACCTTAGATCTTGCAAGATTTGCAAATGAGAAGCAATAGGGTTTTATATTAGTTCTGATTGTCTATTGGGCTATCATAGGTTATATGTTTTTTTCATTTTCTATGGCAAAAACTCCAACTTCAGTGGAATTTATGTGATGTGTTCTAATCATTTGAATTTGGCTAATGAATGCTTTATTCTTTCATCAGAACTTTAGCAGTAGTACTAAAATATTAATAAAAAAGAAAAGGGAAAGAAAAAATACTTTACATACATCATTCAGCTGTATTGCTAATTATAGATATAGATATAAAAGATAAACGGCATTTTGTCAAAAGTATTTTTGTCTACATTTTATACCTCATCCTTGGTTTTCCAAGCTTGGCATGGAATGCTTCTCATACAGAATTAATTTGAAATGCTGCATATTTATTAACATAATCATCATATTCAAAATAAAAAATATATGTACCGCCTTCAAGTTGATTCCAACTTATGGTGACCCTATGAATAGGGTTTTCATGAGGCTGAGAGGCAGTGACTGGCCCAAGGTCACCTAGTGAGCTTCATGGCTATGTGGGGATTTGAACCCTAGTCTCATTTTGTTCTCACAACAACCCTGTGAGATAGTAGGTTAGACTGGCCCAGGCAGGGTTATTCAGTGAGCAAAAATGATGCAAATAGGATCTCTTTTAATTGTGCTATCGACCTGCTTACTTCCACTCTGACTGGGGGATCTTGCAGCATGGGGAAGAGATGGGGGCACATCACAGCTGAAGTTCACCCATATAGGAGCATTATCTCTTGTTTATTACAGAGACGCCTGTTGCAGGTTTTGCTGCTGAGAGCAGCAGTCAGTTAGTGCGGCCACTTGAGTCACAGCTTGTTGATCCTGAGGAGGCAAAACTAGAAAGTGAGGTTCAGAAAGGAGGCCCTGTGCATGAGGAGGAGGAGGGCATGAAGCAGTGCCAGTTGCCCACAGCCACATCTGCAGAACAGCAAGTACCATGGTTTGGCTTTGAGAAAGCTTGTACATTTGTGAGCCAGAGTGGGAAAAATGTTGTTGTATGATGCAATTACTGCCTTCCAAGGATCAAAACTCTGAGATCAGCTGTTTCCTCCTCATCCAATGTGAAGAAACATTTTGAGGTAAGCCTTTGTCATGCTGGTCCTCAAAGAGTGTCCATTGTCTATTTATGTTTAAATTGTGAAGTTCCTCTTCCATTTTTTCTTGGATTCATGCTTTGTTCTTCTTTCTCAGAGGGCACACCCTGAGAAGCTGAGAGCAATTGAAGAAGCAATAAAGGCAAGGAGACGTGGCCTTCCTGAACCAATGCATGACACCCCTCCTCTCAAAATGCTGAAGCAGCAGCAGACAACCCTTGAGAGGTGGGGATCTGGCAGGGAGCCTGTCACCCAGAGCAATCTCGACAGGAGAATCATTGATTTCATTGTAGAGGAGACATTACCACTTCAGACTGTGGACAAACCATCATTCATTAATCTGGTTCGCATTGGACTCCCCAAAGATCTCACCATCATATGTGCTAAGACTCTGAGAGACAGAATTGAGAAGAGAGCATGCCACATGAGAGAAACTCTTGCAAACCGAATGGGTGCTATGGCATATATAGCAACCACTGCAGATTGTTGGACCAATGGCAAGAAGAGTTACTTTGGGGTAACAGCCCACTGGATCAACCCAACTACCCTGAAACGTGAGGTCGGGGCCTTGGCTTGTAAGCGTCTGAAGGGGCGCCATACATACGATGTCCTTTCAAAAGCACTGCATGATGTACATGTGCAGTACAGGATCCACAACAAAGTTATGTGCACTGCTACAGACAATGGCTCCAACTTTGTGAAAGCGTTCAGAGTTTTCATGGCCAAAGAACCAGTGGAAGCTGCAGGCACCAGTGACGATGATGGTGATAACCAGGAGGAGGAGGAGGCTGAGGTGGAGTTTGTGCCTATCTGTGAGATCCTGGACACAGGACCTGAGGCAGAGGAAGAAGCTGCAGACTCAGGAGAGGATTTTGTTTTACCACCACACCAGAGATGTGCTAGCCACACCCTCAACCTTGTGGCAACACAAGACATAGAGGCCATGCTTTCTGACTCCTCCAAAAGTAGTCTTCTTGGTCCTTTCAAGAAACAGTTTCATTCCTTGATGGGAAAGTGCAGCAAGTTGTGGTCCAAGCAGAACCAGTCAGCACAGATTGCTGAGTATATCCGTGCGCAATGTGGTGTGTATCTGAAGGTACCGAATAAGACCAGGTGGAATTCCACCTTTGATGCGTTGAAGCAACTACATGAGTTCCTGTCAACTGTGCCACTAAAAATGCATGCCATAATGGACCGCTGCTCTTTGTCCAGGATCACAGCTGCTGAGATTGAAGTGGTACAGGAATACACAGAGATTATGGAGCCACTAGCCCAGTCCCTAGATATCCTGCAACGGGAGAACGGCATATTCATGGGATATTTGCTACCAACGCTCTGCAATCTGGACCGCAAGTTAGAAGGACTGGAAAACAAACCTGAGAGGTACACATACTGTTTTCAGCTGCTGAGAGGTGTGCGCGAAGCCCTAAGAAAGCGGTTTGCAGCTATCTGGGAGGACAAGAGGCTTCTTCTGGCAGCTTGCCTACACCCTCGCTTCAAACTAGATTGGCTGGAATCGTGTCAGGCCGCCACCCATACCAACAAGTAAGAACATTAGGGAAGCCCTTTGGGTGGATTACTCCAAGGGAAATGTTTTCTCAAGGGAGGCATCAGAGGGCTTAAGGTGGTAGGCAGGGGCTGGGCCTTTTCTTCCTGGGGCTCCTCATCACAACCTTGGGTTGCTGCAGGTAATCCTTAAGGGTCTGCTGTGCTGCCCCATGAGTGTGGTGACTTGGTCACCTTCCTACCTTCCATGTCATCATCCACAGGCTCAGGCTGGACCCTGAACCAGGGGACATGACAAGCATCAGGAAATGAAGAGCAGATGATGGTTTCCTAACATATATGTGTTAACATATCCTCTCTCTTTCTTAGATACACAATGGAAGCCTTGCTGAAAGCGAAATAAAGATGGGTGTACTTAATGAGGACAGTGATCAGTCTTCAGATAAAGACCAGGAAGGAGATGACTTAGAAGATGACTTCTTTAACTTTCTGCCCCAGGGCAAGAAGTCAGCAGTGGACACTGCTGAGGAGGAACTGGTGAGGTACCTGAGGTCTCCCAGCAGGAAAGTGTCATCACTCCATGGCTTTCCACATGTGCTGCGGTGTTTTTTGCAGCACAACACAGGCATGCCTTCAAGCACCGCAGTAGAACGCCTGTTCAGTACTGGTGGCAACGTAATGACTGTAAAAATACATTCCTTGTCTGACATGCTCTTTGAGCATCTTGTTCTTTTGAGACGTAACAGAAACATATTATAAAAGCATTTCAAGTGTAAAATTTGATTTCAAGAGTTGGGGTATCTTCATTGCTTGGGGGGATGTGAGATTCTGTTATGCCATTATGTTAATCTTATGGATAAATTTTTTTATTCTACTACCCCCTGTGTGTGTGTGTTTATTTTTAATATTGTTTTAGGCTTCTTAGATGTGCAGCAGCCAAGGCCAGCACCTTGTAGGAGTTTTTTTAAAAAAGTAACTGAAATGTATTGTAGTGATTACTTTTGAGAAAAAGTAAAGTAATCAGTTACTTTCAGAGCAATTGTAATTGTAACGGTAATTACTACTTTTTGGGCCAAGTAATTGTAACTGTAATTTATTACGTTTTAAAAGTAATCTTCCAAGCTCTGGTTTTTATGATGTTTTAAAGTGTTTTTAGTGTTTCTGTTTGCCGCCCTGGGCTTCCTGCTGGGAGGAAGAGCGGGATATAAATCAAATAATAAATAAACAAACAAACAAATAAATATTGAGCAACATGATGTGGCTCCCTATAAATGCATTCTGAGACTTATTGTCTTAAACCAGTGATGGAACCTCCATTTTGACTTCTGAGGTCTCATTACATCCAGGATCCGGATTCATACTCATCCTGACAAAAAGAAGGGGACGGAAGTAGGAAAACGCTTATTAGACAGTGGTCTGTATTATTGTTGTTATTTTTTCAGAAAGCTCAATATTTTTTAAAAAACCTCACATCTGAAACAGACAACTGCAGGGATAATATGCTGCAGCCAGTAATGAATGGCATGGTGGGGCAGCAGGGCTCACCTGACCTCCCAACAGCTGAGCTGCTGCTGCTTACCAGGAAGGAGAGGGGGAGGGCTGAGGTAACAAGAAGGTCAGCATGGTGCAAACACACTGGCAGGACTGCTCCATCAGTGAGCCGGCACTGCATCAACCTCCCTCCTGCTTCCCTTTCCCTCCCTGTAAGCAGCAGCAACTCAACTATCAGGAGGTCAGATGAGCACTGCTGCCCCATCATGCTGTCCACTACTGACTGCAGCTCTTGCTGGGCTGTTCCATTTCAGCCTGCATGAGAGCATGTCTGACCAACTTTACAGAGGATACTCTTCTATTTAAACCACTCTAAGTCCACTTTAAAGATGACGAACCATGAGAAGAGAGAGAAGGAGCCTCAAAATTGTCCATCAGCAGTTAGCACCAGGACAGCAGTCTGAGCCAAGTGCACAGGCCACCTGGTCACCATTTTCTCCGCTATGGCAAGATGCATTGTTTTTGCATTTAAATTAAATAAATTATTTCTAAATTTACATGTATAGAAATAAATTAGTACACACCAAATTCATAAAAATCTCTGTCCCCTTTTGTGATGATGCATTTCTTGTTTTTTTATGATGTATAAGTGGCTACACTTCCTAACAGTCAGTATTGTTTTTTAAATGCAGGGACTTGTTTTTAGTATAGATTATTACCACAACTGACCTTCATCTGCAGTTTAAACTGTATAGTCCAGAAATCCCAAATCATGTGTTTTAGCTCTGATATGTTTCCACTAGAGAATAACCAGCTGGGGAGGGGTCAAGGATTTCCAGGCTTTCAGGAAATATGGTGGTTGCTGATGCAAAAGAAAGGCTGCCATGAGACCTTCAGAAATCACAACAGAAATATCTCAGGAATGAACTGTTTTTATATCTTTGGGTACAGCTGCTCAAAACAAACCTGAACTTTTAAAAATCCTTCTGTAGACCTATTAAACCTAGTGGAAAGTTTAAAATGACCACCATATATATTCATTTCATATATGGGAGAGATTTTTCTTTTATTAGCTCTGCTCCAACACAGATCCAAAAGGGGGATTTAAAAAACTTCAGGTCTGTTTCTCAGTCAGTTTATTAGGAAAGTGTTTTTATATTGCACTATACTGCATTCATTGTGTCCCTGTGGAGATATGGACTGATGCTGTTTTTGTCTCTTTCATTTTCTTCCTCCAACTCAGATGTAACATATTCCATGATCTTATAATTTTTTATCTCCAAAGTCAAAATAGCTAATAGCTAAAATATTTTTCCCCTTCCCCATTGCTCATCTCCTCCCCAAATATTTATGTGATAATAGTGCACATATTTTTACAATCCACAAAAAATGCAGTCCATAAAGCACAGCAATGGCTGGACTCTATGGTTTTCAGTGAACCTCACACAGGGATTTCAGGCATGTGGAAATAACATGAATGGAACTCACCCAGAAGCCAGGCTTGCTGGGTTGATTCCAACATATTTCTTGCTCTTGGCTGTGGGGTTGCAATCAGAAAAGGGTATCAGACAGTTTTCCAGAAATCTACAATCATCCTGTTTACTACAATGCTCATGATTACATCTGCAAAGCAGGCCAGGTGAATACACAAGGAATTCACCTAGGAAGTGGGACAGGGGAAACTCCACGGAGATTAATGCATTATTGTTAATTATTGTTGTTATCATCACCTTGAGAGGTGGAAATTTATTTATTTATTTATTATACTTATATACCGCCCCATAGCCGAAGCTCCCTGGGCAGTTTACAATAACTAATTGTTAGATACAGCAGAGGAATCAGTGTGGGCAGAGAAGCTGAGATGGCTCTTTTATCCCAACATGCACATGGAGGAATGTAGTGACACTTTGCAAAGCTCACTTTACACATTCTTTGTCTGTTTTTGTTTTTAAATGCTAGCAGGAGACTATGAGAGACAAAACCTTACAAGAAAATTAAACTTAAAACTCAGAAACAGAAAAGTTGAAACAGTGACCCTGTGAAAACAGCATGGACACAGTGAGCACAGGAACATGTCCTTAACTAACGCCAAGAATATCTTGGGACCAGGGGATGCTTATGTGTTCATATAGATGGCCATCTTAAGATGTGATAAATGTGGAGAACTTTGACACAACCACTCCCAAGTGCCCTTTTCTACAACTCCCTGGTTTAATGAGGAACTGTGAGTTATGAAGGAGGAGGACTATGGCTAAAATGCAAATAGCAAGTCAAATACTGTCTATGATTAAACACAAGTAAGAACACATTTATTTCTTTAACATTTATATACTGCTTGAACGTAAAGACCTCTACGCGGTTTACAAAAAAACATTAAAATTATCAATAAAATAGTTAAAATGAGTAATATTTAAAACATATTTTTAAAAAAACAGCTACTAACTAACAAGATTTAAATGACTGACACTGGGTCCTGTTCTGGGCACTACTCCTTAAGGGAGATATAGGGCACTTCCAGATTGCTGCCATTTCCAGCTAGGATTCAATCACATGCAAGCAAATTCAGGTTGCACAATTAAAGCTGGTTTGGCACTCTTGTGCAGCTACTTTTGTGCCTACTTTGTGGCAATGATAGCAGCAGAGCAAGCTCACTTTCCCACCATCACTGCATATTCAGGGAGCTGTCCAGCAGAGCTTTTCTGGATGGTGCATGAATTATTGAAAACAGACAGAATCCTCGGAAGCCTGCTGTGACAAATTTGAAAGGCACTTTGAGGACAGAGTTGCTCATATTCATGCCGAACTTCCTGCTGCTGATACAGATCCAGTGGAGGTGTCCAGAGTACAATCTAGCCATGTTGCTTGGGATCAGTTTCAGTCACTACAGCCCAAAGATATGCATAGACACTGTGCTTTGAGGACTACAGCCAACTTCCTGAATTATTAAACCTTGCCTTTCCTGTCTATTAACAGTTAGCCCAAAAGGATTGACTATATGGATCTAGGAGGAGGTTAATACCTCTTTGGGGGAGGAGGTGGTGCTCACTGCTTTGAAAGAGGCAGATGTAAGCCAGTCCTTAAGACTTCCTCTTGTATCTAGAAGACTGCAAAAACTATTGCCCAGTGACTAATATATCCTTTCTGGTGCTTGAGAAGGTGGTGGCAGAACAAATCCAAGTTTGGTTGGAGGAAGTGGATTATGTAGACTATTTAAATCCAGGTTCAAGACTAGATTTGGCATTGGAACTGCCTTGGTTGCCCTGAGAGATGACTTCTGGGAGGAAGTCAGCAGGAATGAGACCTTGTTTACTGTCCTGGATCTCAGTGATGTTTGATAGCATTGACCATGGCATCCATCCATCCATCCACCCACCCATCCACCCATCCACCCCTTTCTCCCAGTTGGAGCCCAGGGTGGCAGACAAAAAACACTACAAACACTTACAAACATCATAAAAACAGACTTTTAAAATATATTAAAACACAACAGTTAAAAACATATTAAAACAAAACATCTTTAAAAACATCTTTTTAAATCTTGCTGGATCAGCTTGGCGAGATGAGGACTGGAGACAGTGATAAGTGGTTGCTTTCCTATCTATATTGTAAGATTCAGAAAGTGGCATTGGGAGGCTTCTGCTTGGCTTCATGCCACTTGTGCTTTGGGGTTCCACAAGATTCCATCTTGTCCCCCATGTATTTTAACATATATAAGAAGCTGCTAGCTTCATACAGCTTATTTGAGATCATCAGAGGGCTGGATGAGGCCAATAAACTGAGACTGAATCCTGACAAAGCAGAAGTGCTGTGGGTCAGTGGAATTACCTACAGGAATTACACAGGAAAGCCTGTTCTGCATGGAGTTGCATTCCCCTTGAAGGAACAGGTGTTCCTTAATTTGGGGTTCTCCATAATTTGGGGTTCTCCATAATTTGGATACAGCATTGCCACTCAAGGTCTATGTGGCCTCAGTAGTGAGGAGTGCCCTTTTCAAGCTTCGGCTTGTTTGGCAGCTATGACTGTTCCTGGACAGGAATAACAACAGTTTTCAATCAAGTCATGAAAGCATATGAAGACCCCTGTTAGATCCAGTGATGACTGGTGGCTCCATGTCAGTGGGGCAGTGAAATCCACTCAAGGTTTAGTCTAATCTTTCAGACTAACACCTGAAGCAGATTCCACTGACATGGAGCCACCAGCTACATCAGACCACAGGTCCATCTGGCCCAGCATTCTCTTCCCACAGTGGCCAACCAGTGTGCAAGTGGGATATGAGCACAGTAGCACTCCTCTTCTTGTGTTCTCTAGCAACTGATATTCAGAGGCGTAGTTCCTCTGATGCTGGAAGTAACACTATCATAACCAGTAGCCACAGATACCCTTATCCTCCATGAATCTGTCTAATCCTCTTTTAAAGCTCTTCAAATTGGTGGACGTCACTACATCTAATAGGTACAAAACTCAAATCTCTTCTTTTTCTCTGGCCAAGTTTAAACTGCAAAAAATGTCCTTGTCACTGTGGTTTTTATTAAAACCTCATACTGGGAAAGGAGTGGGACACATTCCACAAGTCTGATGTAGCTGCCTAATGGTCAGCTTAATGAGCCATTGTTGCCACTGTGAAGGATCAAACTACCCCGGCTACCTACTGTAGGGGCTATGTGACTAAGAAAGCATGTCAGGAATGCTATCTACAACTTGTTTAATTTCTAAAACCGGAAAACATTCAAGCCATTAAACTGAATGCTACAGAATGCTCCAAAGCATTACATATGCACAATGGAAAGAAATTATGATAACTGTAGGGTACTGTACTTTTGAATTGCTTGCCTTTTGTGTGCAATGCCATTTATTAGCAGTATGAGGGTTTGAGGCTGAGAAATACCTTGGCAAAAAGATAATGAACTCACAAGATATTTCTAATACAGAAAGAATACTAGCCATTTATTAGCAGGAAGGCTGTATTGCCTCTAGAAACAGCAAAAGAATGAGATTACTATTTCCATCTAAAATCCAGCTGTCTCGGCAGTAACAATAAAACCTTGTTCATATTCCCTTGACTGGGAAGGATGCCAGTGTGCTTATGTTGTCTGTTTTTACTGCAATATTTCTGCTTTGCTTAAGGTAAAGGATATCATCTCTGGCTACAACTATAGGAAATTTAAATACACAGAAGCATTTCTCATGAAAGTTTTGTAAGTGTTCCTGAAATGAAGGCCATAAAACACCTGAGTAAAACATGAAAAGCTCTTATCTCCACCCAGATAGGCACCTCCAAACTGACTGCAAATGGAAGCTGCAGACGAGAAAATTACAGTACCTCATCATTTTGTTTTGTTTTCAAGTTGAAAAGGGGGGTTATAGGAGAGAGATAGGAAGCATCAGGAGATCTCTCTTAGATATACCACAAAATGCAGTCCACAACTTTTCCTTTCTCAGCTCATAGGCTGCTGCTGCCAACCCATCTCTGTGGCTCTCCAAGGATAAATCTCTGCACAGGGCTTTCTTAGGGGATTAAACAGCCTCACTCGTTCATTCAATTCTCACACTTCATATACCTGGCCTCTCACCTGTAGACCTGCCAGATGAAGGTATTAGCGAAGCTAGTGTTGGTATCTTGACTGAGCCAGTAAATATTCCTCACAGCTATTGGCTAGCATCCAGCCAGGTTATCCCCCAAATAATCTCAGGGGGGGTATGGAGGAAGAAGATGAAAGCAGTTAATGGGCTGTATGATGACTAAATTTGCAGGTCAAATAACAGGACAAGAGCAGATCTCTCTATTGAAGTTGGTGGTCTAGTAAATGGCACATGGCCTAAATCCAAAGTAAGAAATTACACCTAGTCCTGGGGGCAACTTTTTCCCTGATCCACATTTCCTTAGGAAGGGAAAAGATCCAATCATGTCAATCACTGAAACATATTGCTGAAACAATAATTGCCCTCATTGTCCTCCCCTAAAAAAGGGTCTGCATCCAAATGCTAAATGCTTGGTTTAGAAAGGATGCCTCCATGACAACACTGTTCAAGTACAACATTTGGCATCTGGTGTAGAATTCAGCATTTTGAGATTATTAAATTGCATTAAAAAAACAACCCTAACTTTTAAACCCTTATGACTGTGGCAATAATATTGGAAATGTATACAGTAACTGGTGAAATCTTATAAGCTAGAGCAGCCTTCCCCAACTGCTCCATGTGGAGAGTTGTAGTCTAAAACATCTGGAAGGCAACAGGTTCAGGAAGGCTGAGCTACAAGGTAACAGAATAAGACGTTAGCAGACACAGCATACATTTTTGCAAAAAGCAGACACACTATTGTAATGCGCTTTATGCGGGCTGCCTTTAAAGATAGTTTGGAAGCTTAAATTAGTACAGAACAGAACTGCCAAAAAGATTGCTGGGCTTTGGGTTAAGCATTCAGAGAACATTACACTCATATCAGATGGCTTGGTTACCTGATTGCTTCCAGACCTAATTTAAACTCTTATTAAAGCTTTAAACAGTTTCTGGCTGGGTTATTTGAAGGGCCATCTGAGATTGGACACAGAGGCTTCTCTCACAAGACTGTGGGAACAAGAAACAGGGCCTTCTCATATATGTTTGGCTCATTTGTTATTTGCTTCACAATGGGCCTTACAATGCGATCCTAAGTGAGGTGGGGGGAGTGTTGAACAATCTGACACTCCAAAAGCCCTGCGAATTTGTGCCAGTCAAGGCAAGACATGGAAGGAAACATGTTTCCCTTCTTCCCCAAGCAGTTATTTTTCCTTAACCCTCCCCCATTTAAACCAATTGGGAAATTACCTACAATAGCTCCAGACTGTTGTAAGTAACAAGCCTGATCCTGAGAACTCTCAGAGGAATGAAGGGGCTTTGGATCCAGCAAATCTAAGGCCACTCCTGTGTTGTCTTCATCTGGCCTCTTGAATGTTTTGGAACTTCATGCTGGCTATCACTGACAAAAATACCACTGGCAGTTAGTGATGAGAGAGAATATAAATTCAGTTTGCATTTAAAGGCAAGCCTACCTAATTTGAACTTTCCAAAACAATATGCAAACCAAAATACAGACATCCTTTGAAATTCCCACTTCTCTGATTTTTGCAATGCAGTTGTCCAGCCAAATAATATGTACGAAAATGCATGTACTGAGGTAGTGTGGGCATAATAAAAATGCATATAGAAGTGAAAAATAATACAAAATGCATTACTTTAAGGAAAAATTGTTAGGCAAAATTGCATACAAACATTAGGAGAAATTTACACTAAAATGTAGATGAATTTTTAAAAAGTCACAAACTGCTGTGGAAATCTGGAAAACTGAACTTAAACTGGAAAAAATGAGAAACTGACATTGACAGATTCACCCATCCCTACAGACAGAAAAACTAAGACTGCAGAGCTTTCCAAGGGCATAGGGGTTATCCTTCATAGTAGATGTGGCCCTCTCCATTGGCGAAGTTCTTCTATGACATTGAGATGCACCTCAATCTTACCCTAACTATCCCAACCACTGCCACCACCATCAGCAGCAACAGCAGCAGATCTGAAGGTTGGGATTGCTCTGTCTTATCTATTTATTCTGATCTGGTTTTAGTTAAAGACTCTGGGTTAGATTTTGAACTGTTGCTGTTTTCTGTTTTCTGTTTTAAATTATTTATATACTTTGTTTTATCTGGAGTGTTTGGCTGGACTAGGGTGTGCTTTAGGTTGCTAATTTAGTTAAAATACTTTCACAATATTGGTTGTGAGCCACCTTGAAAGGACTTTTGCGGCATAAAAATCTTGAAATAACTAAATATTAGTTTGAAAACCTGTTCATGTCTACTCAGAAATCATTTCCATTGAGTTCAATAGGGCTTAGTCCCACTTAAGTATAGGTATAGGTATAGGTATAGTATAGGTATAGTCTTATTCAAGGAACGTAATCTCAAAGAAGAGAATTTAGTATAGAATATACATAACTATGCATTTAGGTAGTTTTGTGAAACAGTTGTAATTTTCAGGGCTTTAGATTTACTTACTGAATTTTTTAAAAAAATTGAAGATAAGGATTTGGTTTACTAGAAATAAAATCTGTGTGATTAGAAAGGCAATCTTTCTTTCATATTGCAACTGGCAAAAAAAGAACACTGAGCTCAGATAATAAGAAGGTATAAAGATTTTTTAAAAGAAAAATCAGTTGCTATTGAGTTCTTTCTTCTGTAGGTAGGTATTTGCTTCATGAATAATATTTTTAACCATTTTCATCCAGGTAACATGATGCACAAAGCTAGTAGATCTATCTAAGACAATGAGCTTCTGTTTATTAGTTGTGTGAATTGTAGTGGCAGATCTCTGAACCTAATAAAGGGCCAACAGGTGAGCTGTGAACCCAGAGGGTGGCCTGGGCAAAGCCCTTTTCACATAACAGTTATGACTACATTGAAAACATGGGGGAAGGGCAGTATCATGTCTACTGAACCTTCCCCCAACTTCCATGCATTCAGCCAAAGAACAGAGTCTACAAATGTCCAACTGAATGCACTAGTGTTCTTTTATACATGATAAGTGATCTTATATGCTGTAAGGACTGGGACTATCTGCCTGACACTGAATCCAGAGAGATCTTGCCGTCTCTTCCATCAGCTCCTGGCTGGGTCAGCAGGGCTGTGGAGTTGGTATGTCAAACCTTTGACTCCGACTCAAACTCCTCTATTTTTCTACTGTCCAACTCCGACTCCTTCATAAATGGCAAATGTATATTGAGTTTTCTACTGTCTGACTTCAACTCTGACTGCTTCATAAATGGCAAATGTATATTAATGTATTAATGTTAATAAATTAAGATTAAGATTAAGATTAAGATATTAATTTTATTTTGAAGTCGGAGTCAGTACATTTCTGTCGACTCCGACTCCACTCAAAATTGTTTCCGACTCCGACTCCACCCAAAATTGCTTCCGACTCTGACTCCACAGCCCTGTGGGTCAGGGGGCATAAAAGTCCAGCAGCCCTTTGGGTCCTTGGGAACAGCTGCAGCACTGGGGGCCTGGAGAAGATCTGCCCTGGGAGTGAGCTCTTGAGCATCTAAGTGCTTGCTTGCTTGCTCCCCTGGGTTGCTGTCTCTTGAGACAGCTGAGATCCCAGTAAGTGCTGTAAGGACTGGGACCCCCTGCTTGACCCTCAATCCAGAGAGAGACTACATTCAATCTTGCAGTCTCTTGCATCAGCTTCTGGCTGGGTCACAGGGCATAAAAGCCCGGCTGCCCTTGTGTGTCAAGTCTGCTGCTGGTGGCATTGTCACCAAAGAGGTTACCCTGTCTATTTTTTTTTCACCCAATATAAAGGAGATTGGTAGTGGGGAAGGTGTAAGGAAATGTGTAGTTCCTGTGCAGGGTGAGAGACTATGCAGTGAACTGAATTGTAGGAGAAAATCACCAGATGCCTTTAGAGTGAGAGCCTGCAACTGGCAAAAGGCTGGCCCTCCCTGGGTATGAAATGGGGGGAGTAGATATGCCTTCTGTGAAAGATATTGAGTGGGTCTGGTTGTTCCCAATTCTCTTGGAGGTGTACTGGGATAACTGGTTCTGGCAGGTTTTGTTGAAGGGCTCTTGTGAATATGTTATCTACTTAAGAGGAGTCTTGGTAAGGAGGGACATGGGTGATGTTGCCCCAATTTCAGTGATCATGGGTTGACGGAGCTATAGCCATAGAGAAGTGATGAGCAACCATAGAAGACGAGGGCAAGCCTATCTTGCTTGTTCCTCATTCCCACTCTTCCCATAGACAAGTTCCTATTTGCTCATCTGCTGCGTCCACTGGCCTGTGTGTGCTGTTGTTTAACGCCAGATTGGTGCACAATACAACCACACTCATTCATGATTTGACCATGGATGAGGGTGCTGATTTGGTGTGTATTGTCGAGACCTGGATGGGTGAGCTGAAAGGAGTTGATCTGACCCAGCTTTGCCCACCTGGATACTTGGTGCAATATCCAATGCAGCAGGGATGGCGGGAGGGGTTGCTGTGGTCTATAGAGTTTCCATATCTGTCACCAGGAAACCATTCTGTCTTACAGTCGGCTGTGAGGGTCTCCACCTGGTGCCGGGCCAAGGAGACAGTAAACTAGGGTTGCTGCTGATGTACCATCTACCTTGCTGCCCAGCAGCTTCTTTGACCAAGCTGACATAGGCCGTCTCGGCTGTGGTATTGGAGGAGCCCAAAAAGATACTCCTGGGTGATTTCAATGTCCCATGCTGAGGCTACCTCTAGTGTTCCAACTCGGGACTTCATGGCCTCCAAGACAACCATGGGGCTGTCTCAAGTTGTCACTGGTCCAACACATAGGGCAGGGCATACCTTCGACTTGGTTTTTGCTTCAGATGGATGAAGGGGTGCTCTGGAGATAGTGGGGCGGATGTCACCCCATTGTCATGGTCAGACCATTTCCTGGTGATGTTTAGACTTACAGCTCCGATCCTCCCCTGCAGGGGTAGTGGACAGATCAAAATACTCCACCCCCGGACACTAATAGAATCTACTGGATTCCTGAATGCCCTGTGGGATTTCCCAGTAGACAGAGTAGGTGACCCTGTTGAAGCCCTTGTCACACTGTGGAACAATGAGACATGTAAGGCACTTAATAATGTTGCCCCCGAGCACCCTCTCTGTCATTGTGGAGCCTGGTTTGCACCTTGGTACACCAGTGAACTAAGGGCAATGAAACAGGTTGGAAGATGGCTAGAGTGCAAGTGGTGAAAGATGTGCTATGAGGCTGAGTGGGCACGAGTAAAACATCATAACCATGCCTACTGTGTAGATGTGAGGGAGGCGAAGAAGGCCCACTTCTTTACTTCCATTTCATCCTCAAGTAGCCATCCGATGGAGCTTTTTTGTATTGTCAGGGGTATCAACTCCAGGAAATGGAGTTTTAGACCCTTTGGAGGCCCACTGTGAATTCTTTGCAAGGCACTTTCAGGGTAAAGTTGCTCGCCTCCGCAGCAAACTTGATGCCCCATCCACATCTACTGTACCCCCAATGAGGTGTCCAGTGCGATATCTGCTGCAACTTCTTGAGATCAGTTTCAATTGATGTGGCCTGAAGATGTGGACAAGGTGCTTGAGACAATGAGACCAGCAATTGTTCTCTCAACCCTTGTCCTTCTTGGCTTATTAAAGCTTGTCAATGGGGTATGACCAAGTGGATCCAGGGTGTGGTCAATGTGTCCTTGCAAGAGGAAGTGGTCCCAGCCACCCTGAAAGAGGCAGAGATCCGACCACTCCTGAAAAAGCCCACCCTGGATCCATTGGCTTGTGACAACTACTGCCCAGTCACAAATACCACCTTTTTAGGGAAGTTGATTGAGAGGGTTGTGGCGCAGCAACTGCAAGTACTCTTGGCTGGGTTTATGCCTGGTTATAGACTGAATTGGCCTTGGTTGCCATGATGGATGACCTTTATCAGGAGAAGGACAGGGGGAGTGCGACCCTGTTATTCTTACTTGATCTCTCAGTGGTTGATAATATTGACTATGCTATCCTTCTGAGCCAACTTGGTGAGATGGGTATTGGAGGCACTGTTTTACAGTGGGTCAAATCCTATCTCCAGGGTCATTTTCAGAGAATAGCACAGGGTAATTATCTTTCAGCACACTGACAGTTGTGCTGTGGGGTGCTGCAGGGTACCATCTTGTCCCAGTGCTTTTTAACATCTATATGAAGCCTTTTGTAGCAGTCATCAGGAGATTTGGGGTGAGGTATCAGCAGTACACTGATGTTATCGAGTTCTATTTTTCTGTAACATCTGAATCAGGATAGGCTGTGGCAAGCCCTGGACGGCTGCCTGCACTCAGTGGTGGGCTGGATGACAACCAATAAACTGCCTCTGAATCCTTTTGTGATATACACGAAATATGTTGCTTTTGCAGAATGCTTTATAACTTTGTCTAGACTATAGTTGAAATAGCTCCCTATGCAGTGTTTTATAGAACTACACTTTGTGTAGTTTGTAGTTAAAATTGCTAGAAGAAGAATCTCATAAGAACTCAGTTAAGCAGTAAGACGGCTGGTAACGAAACTAGGAGGCAAGCAAAAATAGACAAGTAGCAGGAAACAGGTGCAACTTAGATAGTTTATGGTTAGATTCTGCTTCGCTTGACTAACATAGAAGGGGTTTTTCTTGACAAACATAGAAGGGTTTTTTTCTTTGACTAACGTAAGGAGGGGAATACCAAGGGAGGAGGAGATATACCAAATATGGATAAAAATAAATATGGGTAAGGGGGATCTAAAATAAAAGTAATGGGAGATGTAAACAGGGGCGGGACTTCATGTGACATGAATAGGCAGCACGGATAGGTTGTAAACCCTGGAGTACTCGACCAATGAGGAAACAGGGGAGGGAACGAAGCGTCGGGCTAGAGGATAAAAGAACTGTACCAATGTCACTTGGGTGTGCCTCCCATGTAGGCACCCGGTCTTGCAAGAACGAATAATAAACCTTATAATGCTGCTTCACTAAAAATCTTGTTGTGGGTCTCTTCAGAACCGTTGTTTCTTACACTTTCAAGATAAAGGTGCAGTAGGTACGTGGTTCACGAATCTGGATAATTGGTAAATTGCCTGCTTTGGATGGGCCGTACTCCTTCTGAAAAAGAAGGTTTGTAGTCTGGGGATGCTCCTGGACCCATCTTTGTTGCTAGAGGCCTAGGAGTCCTTAGTAGCTAAGAGTGCCTTTTGCCAGCTTCAGCTGGTAAGACAGTATGGCAGTTTTTGAACCAGGATAGCCTGATCACTGCTGTCCATGGGTTGGTAACCTCCAGGCTTTATTACTGCAATATGCTCTATGTGGGGCCACCATTGAGATTGGTCTGGAAACTGCAGCTGTTGCCAACATCTTACCCTGCTGCTGAAAGAATTGCACTGGCTGCCCATTAACTACAAGGCTAACGGTAGGTTTTGGGGCATATAAGGTTTGGGACTAGGATACCTGAAAAATTGTCTTAACCTTATATACTCAGTTGATTACTGTACTCTGCAGGTGAGGGCCTCCTGCAGATATCATCTCATCAGGAAGTCCATTCTGCATAACATAGGAAGTGAAGCTTTAGTGTGTGGCACCTACCTTTTGGTATTCACTTCCCTTAAATATTAGCCAGGCACCATCTCTGTTGTCTTTCTGGCACCTACTGAAGTCCTTCCTCTGCTTTTTAAGCAGATATATTTTCCCAGTCTGCATCTGTGTTAGAATTGTTTTTAAGATGTTTTTAAAGATGTTTATATAGATTTTTAATATATTTTTAATATTTAAGATACTTTTGTTATAGCATTGGGTGATTGTCTTTTGGCACACTGACAGTTGTGCTGCGGGTGCTGTGGGGTGCCGCAGGGTACCACAATGCTGTTTAACATCTATATGAAGCCTTTTGTAGTGGTCATCAGGAGTTTTGGGGTGAGGTATCAGCAGTACACTGATGTTATCCAGCTGTATTTCTCTGTAATATCTGAATCAGGAGAGGCTGTGCAAGCCCTGGACCACTGCCCAAACTGGGTGGTGGGCTGGATCAGGGCCAGTAAATTGAGTCTGAATCCTAGCAAGACGGATGTGCTGTGGGTTGGTGGTTCCAGAGTTTGGATAATTGGTCAGTTGCCTGCTTTGGATGGAGTTGTACTCCCTCTGAAGGAGCAGGTTCATAGCCTGGGAGTGTTCCTGGATCCATCTTTGCCACTAGAGGTCCAGGTGACCTCAGAGGCTAGGACTACCTTTCACCAGTTTTGGCTGGTAAGACAGCTGTGGATATTTCTGAACCAGTATAGCCTGACCACTGTTGGCCATGCACTGGTAACCTCCATGCTGGATTACTGTAATGCACTCTATGTGGAGCTGCCCTTGAGGTTGGTCTGGAAGCTGCAGCTAGGGCAAAATGCAGTGGCGTGACTGCTCACTGGGGGAGGGTATCACCAACATGCCAGCCCACTGTTAAAAGAATTGCACTGGCTGCCCATTAGCTACCAGACCAAGTTCAAGTTTCTGGTTTTGGTGTACAAAGCCCCATGTAGCTTGGATACCTGAAAGATCGTCTTATCCTGTATATACCCAGTCGATCACTGCACTCTGCAGGTGAGGGCCTCCTGTAGTTACCATCTTATCAGGAGGTCCATGCCACACAACATAGGAAGCAGACCTTTAGTGCTGTCACATCTACCCTTTGGAATTCCCTCCCCTTAAATATTAGACAGGCACAATATGTTATATTTTTGGTGCCTACTGAAGACCTTCCACTTTCAACATGCCTTTTAATTAGCAACCTTATCCCAGTCTGTATCTGTGTTGGAATTGCTTTTTTTATGTTTTTAAAGCTTTTTTTCAATATGTTTTTAAAGTTGTTTTATTATATTTTAAAGTCTGTTTTTAAGATGTGTGTTTTAGTTTGCTGCTCTGGGCTCCTTCTGGGAGGAAGGATGGGATATAAATGTAATAAATAAAATATTTTAGCATGATCCCAGATCACATGAGAAGGTCTATGAACATTGAACTCTAACTACAAGGGCTCAGTTCATACCTTTCGTTGAAAGCGTGGACATTGGGAGTGAGCACAATCCTGATTCTGATTCTGAATTTCTCTGTCTCCCACACACCCACACACCATTCAGTCACAATATTAAATCCCCCATCTGTAAAATGGGTGTAATAATCTTCTGACATTAATGTGGTATTATAGTTAAAGAAGGAATGGGCATTTGGTGGCTCATGGGCCAGATCCAGTCCCCGAAGACATTTTATCTGTTGGCTCCAGGTTAACAAATGTTAATCAAAATGTGGTAAAAAAAACAAAACCTTCACCCAGAGTTTCACTCATCAGAAAAACAAAAAAGTTAGTATATACTTTGATTCAAGGATGTTGGCTATTCCTGTTTCTGTATTTTGCTTGGAGTCATGGCTCTAGGTTCAAATCCCTGCTCAGCCATAAAGCTTGCCTGATAGTCTTTGGCATGTTGATGCTTCTCACTCTAAGTGACCTCACAGTTATGAGGCTAAAGCACAATAATGCACTTTGTGCTTTAGAAATGATTAAGGACCCTTTGGGGGAATGCATTTGACATGGAGTTGAGTCAATGGACTTATCTCCACTTTTATGGGCCAGTGAGGCTATATGCAGTTGTTTAACCATACAACTCAGTTCTGTATCTGCCGTGTTCAGCATTCATTCTTCACAGGTGGGTGACTTTGATCTGTTCTCTTGAAAAGAGTTTTAAATGAATCGCTACACAAACACTTTGACCAATAAATGCAGGAAGTAAATAGCTTTCAGTATTCAGAAACTCTGGCTCTGCTTAGGAAAACAACTAACTGGTATACTGTTGGCAGCTGGCAGAGATTTCCTTGAGATTATTGCTTAATAACCATTATCTGCAAGCACCTTCCCCTGTGAGGATTGGCTAGAAGAACAGGCAAGGGAGGAAGTCTCCTTAAAGAGGTCTCATCTGTCATGACAAGTTGCCTGTCCTGAAGAGACTTGTGCTGAGGCCGCATTATGATGACTGATGAGGCCGTCTGGAGCAGTTAACTCAGCCATTTGTAATCATTTCTCTTTCAGGCCTTTCAGTAATCACTTTGGGAAATGCTTTTCGAACAGCACAGAATCTGGGCAGCGGAAATGGGAGCGAAGTTATTTTACTTGTGCAAGAAGGGATTTAGACAGTCATAAACTCAAGGGTGTAAGAAAAGCAAGTTGGTATAAAATATCTAGATATTTTGGCAATGCCATTTATTTTCAAACCAAGAGAAAGCTCTTTTCACACCATGGGTAGAGAAAGTAGTAGCACAAATTTCATTCTTCCTGAAGCCATAGATTAGAAGTATGGAGGGATGACTTAAGGCAGGGCTTCTCAAACTTTGGTCGGTGAACCACAAACTTCAGTTAGGTGGTTCATGGCATGTCTGCATTAAATAGTAATATTGGTTTTTAATTGTATTTTATTGCTTATTTTATTTCTTATATTGCACTTTATTGTATTACAATTTGAATTCTTGGAATTCTGGGCAGCATCTAGCATAGTGCATTATAGTTGCTTCAACAGACAGAAAAATCATTAAGCAGTATGCCAAGACTGCCAGCAATTGTCAAGTGGTCGGGGGGGGGATTTGGGAACACTGGCTTAAGGGATGGCCTGCTGAGTCATTTTTAATAGAGTCTTAACTATATATTTCATAGTCACTAATAGGCAAAAAACCTTACGGTTTAAGAACGTACAGATATTTCTATCAAACTTTAAAAACCATGTAATTCTCCATCTTTGGTGATGGCAGTTGTTGCCACCAGTCACCATATGCTCAGAGGCACGTTACTAAATTCTTCCAAGCTACACAGAAAGTGGATTGGACTGTGAAAAACCAACCCAAATTGTGTTTGCATTTTTCCAAATTTGTAGGGCAGTCCAATATCTCAGGGAGGAGGTCAGGTCTCCTGCTCCCCTGGTGCATTCACTATAGCTGCCCAATTTCCCTGCTTTTTAAAGCTGGATAGAAATATCTGTTGGCTATAGGTACGTTTTTAAATGGCAAGGTTTTTTGCCTATTAGTGAATTTCTCTGCTTTTTAATCTGGGAGGGAAGAAATGGGATCCTGTGCAAGTTCGCTGAGAATGGATTGATCATGTACATGCTTGTTGAGTTCAGTGGGATTTACTCCCCTACAATTATGCTTAGGACAGGAAACCGGCCACAGGGGATGGGGAGGGGATGAGGAGGAAGGGCAGACGGGAGGAGGGGGATGGGAGCAGTCAGGAGGGGAAGGGGGAGGGGAGGAGGAGGAGGAGGGCAGGTCTGATCATTTGCATGCTTATTGAGTTCAGTAGGATTTATTCCCATGCAATCATGGTTAGGATAGGTCAAACTGACCATAGGGGAGGGGGAGAGAAGAGGGAATGAGGTAGGGAGGGAAGGGCTGTGCAAGGAGGGGGAGGGACAAAGGAAGGGGGAAGGAAGGGGCAAAAGGGAGGAGATGAGAGGAGGAGGGGAGGGCTGGTTTGATCATTTGCATGCTTGTTGAGTTCAATGGGATTTACTCCTGTGCAATCATGCTTAGGATAGGTGAAACTCACCTGGGGGAGGGGGCAGGGAGGGGGAGGAGGACAGGAAGGGGGAGGGGAGGAGATTGGGTGGGTGGGCACTGGGCAGAGAGGAAGCCCCTTTCCAAAATGAAAACTTTGTGAACAGTATCATTGTTTTTCAGGGTTTTCCCCAACTTTTTATTCTACATGTAGGTACATGTAGTCTCCCACCCAAATTTAAACCAAAGCTGTCACTGGCCACATCCACACCAGACCATTATTTCACGTTAGACATGGCTTCTCTCAAAGAATCCTAGGAAGTGTAGTTAGTGAAGAGTGCTGAGAGTTGCTAGGAGATGCCCTGTTCCCCTCACAGAGCTTCATTCAGAGGGGCTGACTGTCAAACCACTCTGGCCACTGGAGCTCTGTCAGGGGAATAGCAGTCTCCTCTCAGCACCCTTCACAAACTACACTTCCCAAGATTCTTTGGGAGAAGCCATAACTGTCTCAAGTGGAATAAAGGTCTGGTATGGGTGTGGCCCCTGATTAGGCAAGCCAAGCAGCTGTGAGTCTGGCTTTTAGAACACTGACAACTGGCTCTTACTGAGCATGCCTGGGCTTATCATTGATTCCAATGATACATTTCTTAAAGTAATTAAAAATCAGCCAGGCATTTTTTAAACTTTTAAACCGCAGAAGATGAAGATCAGCTTATGGGGCAAGGTCAGTAACAGGATTACAGGTACACTGTGAAACATGGCTGATGTTTAATGCATTTTAACGAATTATGACAGAAAAAAGTCCAACGGGTCTGGTTTTTCTCTCTCTTTTTACACTTTGAACTCCTTATTCTCTCTTATTATTGTGTGTATCGTCATGAAAATTTAGAGGGTTGTTAAGAAAGAGCTTCTGTGTTCAGGACTACAAGTTTTCTAAGGTTTTGTTTTAAAGTGAGCTTATGGGAAGCATCAGAATGGCATGAGGGGTATTTTCAATTTAACATCACGGAATGCAAAAAATCCATGCTGGCTAAAGTATACAGCCACTCTTGTGGTTGTATAGTCCACTCTTCTCGCCCAATACCGTCAACATTTTCCTTAGCTCACATCTTCCCTTGGCTGGCACTACCAACTTCCACAGTCCCTACCTGTGGCCATAACCCAGTTGTTCTCAGCAGGGCCAGTCATACCACTAGGCAGAGTGAAGCGGCCACCTCAGGAGGCTTACTTTGTGTGTCATAAAAGGGAAACAAGTTGTTAGTTTAGTTTGTTGTTAATGTATTTTTCCTGCCAGGAAGGGGGAGAGTGCTTGTGGTGTTTTTTGCCTTCTGTGCCATAATAACTTGGGTGGGCATACTAATTTATTATGTACCTGACTCAAAGGAGGAGGTGGGGATTTGCAGTAGCATCATGTCTTGAGCTGGCCCTTGCTATGAATGAACCTCCTCCCCCTATGCACACATGTCAGATATATCTGATACATAGTTTTGCATTGGTTGCATGACAGAAACTGACCTGTGATCTAAGGAAGCAGTGCATACACAATGCAAAACCATGCACTCAAGATGGAGCCATGTTTGATGTTGGCACTGTAGCATGCTACATTGTCAATGACGTGCAACGCAACAGCCTTAGAAGAACTATGGCACCAACAGCTTAACTGAAATTGTTATTTACATTTCCATATTGCTTAAACTGAAAAATAAAATCTAGGGGCAGGGTGTTTTTGTTGTGCACCCCTCTTGACTTTTCACATGGCACTATCTTTATGGCATAAAAGAGGTGTTCCTTCCAACAGATGCAGGAAATATTTTTAAGACAGTACAAGCCTCAAGTTTCAACAGAGTATCTCCCTCAGAATGTTTTCCTCAGGGATAACATTTTAGAATTCTTCTTCTGCTAACTCCAAAAGGAGTTCATCATATCGCCCAAATGTCTACAGTGGGTTCACTTTAGTGGACTACATCTCTCAGTTTCTCCCTAGATTCAGGTTGGCCATACATCCAAGGCATGCATGTACAGTACACGTGTGGGGCTGTAGTCAAAGTGGTTTCTGTATGCTTCTGTACTGTTTTCTTGTTTCTATATACTTGTGGACACTCTTAAAGAACTCTAAAATAATCTGTGATGGGAGAGGAATTCTGTGTTTGCCACCAGGAGATGACTGTTTGCATCTGCCTTGCTCTATCTCCAGTCCTGAGAGCCTTTATAATGGAGCTGCTTCCAAAGTAACTCTGAGCGTTCTTTCTGACCTTTTGAGTTGAGTCATAAAGTGGCGGGGGAGGGGGCTGCTAGGTACTGATGTCATTAGTTTTGGGGTTACTTTTGGATGTGAAATTATTGGTTACTTGATCTATTGATGAGCTTCATGCGTACTTAAATTTGGATGTTGCTAAATGAAATGTTTCTTGTGTAATTGTAAATTTGTTTCTTGCGAACACATTTTTTGAGCAACCGAAAAGACAACTGTACACATGGACATCACCAAATGGTCAATATAGGAATCAAATGGATTATATAATTGGTAGCAGAAGATGGAGAAGTTCCATACTTTCTACGAAAACAAGACCAGGAGCAGACTGCAGTACAGTTCATGAACCGGTTGTATCGAAAATCAGACTAAAGCTAAAGAAGAAGAACAAAGCAATCATAATGCCAAAATACAATTTATATAACATCCCAGAAAAATATAAAGATCAAATAAGGAACAGGTTTGAGGCTTTAAGCTTAATTAACAGAGAACCAGAAGAACTATGGCGTGAAGTCAGAGACATTATAAGGGAAGAATGCAAAAAGACAATACCTCTAGTTAAAAAGAGAGAAGACCTCAATGGATGACTGAAGAAACACTTAAAATAGTTAAAGAAAGAAAGCAAAACCAAAAGGAGATAGAAACACAGTCAGAACCCTAAATGCAACAATACAGCGACTAGTACGTAGGGACAAAGAGAACTATTACAATAGTTACTGTATGGAAATAGAAGAGGACAACAAAAAGGGTAGAAGAAGAGCCCTGTTCCAAAAGATTAGAGAAATGAAAGGGAAATTTAAACCAAGAGTAGGGATGTTGAATAATCAACAGGGGAACACACTGACTGACGGAGAGGAAATAAAAGGAAAATGGAAGCAATACCCTGAAGAACTCTATAAAAGAGATGCCAGGATGACAGATTCATTCATGGAGAAATCATATGATGAAGAACCAGAAATTTTAGAATGTGAGGTGAAAGCTGTTCTGAAAATACTTGGAAGAAACAAATCACCAGGAACAGATGGCATACCAATAGAGTTGCTACAGGTTACTGAGACTTAATCTGTCCAAAGTTTGACAAAAAATTGTCAAGAAAGATGGAAAACTAAACAATGCCCCACAGACTGGAAGCGTTCCATATACATCCCAATTCCAAAGAAAGGGGATCCCAGGGAATGTCATAAGTATCGAACTATTGCCTTAATATCCCACGCAAGTAAAGTAATGCTCAAGATTCTACAACAAAGGCTCTTACCATATATGGAGCGAGAAATGCCAGATGTCCAAGCTGGATTTAGAAAGGGAAGAGGCACCAGAGATCATATCGCTAACATATGTTGGATAATGGAACGGATGAAGGAATTTCAGAAGAAAATCACCCGGTGCTTTATAAATTACAGCAAAGCCTTTGACTGTATAGATCATGGAATGCTTTAAAAGAAATGGGGGTGCCACAGCATCTGATTGTCCTGATGTGCAACCTATACTCTGCACAAGAGGCTACTGTAAGGACAGAATATGGAGAAACCGATTGGTTCCCCATCGGAAAGGGTGTGAGACGGGTGTATTTTATCACCCTATTTGTTTAATCTATACGCAGAACATATTATATGGAAAGCAGGACTGGACCAAGATAAAGGTGTGAAAATTGGAGGGAATAATTAGATATGCAGATGATACCATACTACTAGCAGAAACCAGTAATGATTTGAAACGAATGCTGATGAAAGTTAAAGAGGAAAGCACAAAAGCAGGACTACAGCTCAACGTAAAAAGATTAAAGTAATGACAACAGAAGATTTATGTAGCTTTAAAGTTGACAATGAGGACATTGAACTTGTCAAGAATTATCAATACCTCGACACAGTCATTCACCAAAATGGGGACAATCGTCAAGAAATCAGAAGAAGGCTAGGACTGGGGAGGACAGCTATGAGAGAACTAGGAAAGGTCCTCAAATGCAAAGATGTATCACTGAACACAAAAGTCAGGATATAACGCCCTGGTCGCCCGCGCAGCCTGGACGAGCGGGACATAGCTGGGGAGGGGGGCGAAGCTACCACTGACATCTTTTCAAAGGGCAACGTCATGCGTCACAGCTGTTGGGGGGGTGGAGTTCTGGGGCTTATTTAAGTCCAGGCCGCCCCTCCTATCCTCCTCTTTGGTGCACGACAGCTCAGAGGAGGACGGAGCATCGGAACATTGCGTCAGAAAGCTGCAGTGGCCATTTTGTTGTGGACGGCGCCATTTTGCGGTGCTTCACAGTTGCGGCAACTGAAAAGGCCGCATTTGTGGGCCGTGTTAGGCCCAGGCTTTTGTTTTCCCAGTGGGGGATGGAAGGCGGCCAGGCGGCCACATGGAGGCAGCACAGAATGCCAGGGAGCGACGGCGGCTGGAGCAGGCCTCATTAAAGGGGCCTAGCCGGTCAGACGCTTTAGCTCCGTCCCCAGCAGTTGGGGGAGGGTGGCGCAAGGTGTCCTTCAGGGCTGCTTAGGTAGCCGGTTTAAGCAAGTGCCTACATACACACAATAAAATAAAATAGAATAAAAATAGAAGGAGAAACAGGGCGGGGAATAAGGAAACATACATACAGTCACCAGTGGAGGATGATGATGATGATGATAATAATAATAATAATATAAGCCAATGCAGTAATGCCACCCAAGAAAGGTAAAGGGGGGTGAAAGGAAAAGGGAAGGCCTGTGGGCCTCCATAAAAGCGCCCCCCCAGTGTCTGGCTGTTCTGATGAGGAGGAGGTGCCACCATGGCACCTATATTAGCGCACCTGGAGGCAGAGCAGTGGGGGAAGGTGGCATCAGGTCAAGACACCAGGCAACCCCTGGCTGCCGCAGAACTGGCAGCCACTCCTGGGACTTCCACAGGGGTGGTTGGCAGGCTGAAGCGAGCTAAGGCTAGGGCATGGGGTGGCAGTGCCAAGGGGGAGCAGCAAAGGGCTAACCAAGATGTTATTGCATAGATGTTTTGCACAGCTGGATGCCCTGGAGACCCGTCCTGATTCAACCCAGATTGTGAGTGGGGGACGGTGAATCCTTCCACACTGGCAGCAGCAGCTGGAACAGAATGTGAAGAGGCTGCACCCGAGGCTGGCGTGATATCAACAGCAGCTGGGGAGGGTCAGCCAGCTAGTGTATCAGGGCCGCTGGTGGGAGCAGGTGAGTCTGTAGGGCCTGCTCAGGCACTGGGGTGGTCAGGATGTGGGTGGTCTCCATGGGGGCCGGGGGCCGTGGGCCTCAGGGCCGGGGGCGGCATTTGCTACACCTTCCAGAGCAGATGCAAGTAGCACAACCCACTCCTGGTCTGGTATGGGGACAACGCCAAGTGGTCTCCAGCCACCACTACAGGCTGTGTGTAATCAGGTGTGACAGCACACCAGGAGGGGACAAATGGCGGCACCAGCCATATCTCCTGGAGGGGAGGATCCAGCAGTCGCACTGACAGGTGAACAACCAGCTGCAGCCACTGGACAAGGTGCTCTTTCGGATCCTTTAAGGTCAGTAGGGGCAGGTGCCATTCCTTTTGGAGATACGTGTATCACCCTGGGTTTCCGCCCGCTCCCAGCGACCAAGGATAACATCTGGCAAGGGGAGTATGTGGATTTATTTTCCCTGCTTTATATAGAGCACCCCAAAAAGGATAAAGAAAAGGAGGGTGATGTTGAAAGGCCCAGACTTAAGAAGGTGGACCGAACGTGGACCAATTGGCTGCCAGTGTACCTGATTTACGCTGGAGTGCTGATGGAAAGGCAGCCTCTGAAGGGGTTGCCTCTAGTAAAGTACCTGGGTATTATATACAGGGCGTATGTAGAATTCTCTGACCAGGCCTGGCTGTCCTATGATTAGGCCTTTCGTATGCGGGCTGCATGCGATAGGACACTGCCATGGGACAAGGAGCAGGAGTTATGGCTGCAGTTCATGGCAGCGGCCCAAGCCATGACGGGACAGGTGTGATAGCGGGCACTTATTGAGTAGGCAGTTGGCTGCTACCCTTCCCCACGTTAACGAGGGGTAAGGGGTTCAACAACAGCTGTTAGTTCCAGGGGGGGTTGCGCATGTAACCTGTGTCATTTCCAGCACGAATATTCCATTTGTGGAGCGGCACACCCTTGCACAGCCTGCCCCAGGGGCAGGTTCTATAGGGGAGGAGGCAGGGATCAGCAAAGGGGCAGAAAGCAGCCACCACCTGGTGCCTCTCAGGGAAAAGGGTCCCTCCCCGGTTACGTTAGAAGTTTTGCAGACCTTGTTTGCTGGTTACCCAGTGGTCGGGGATGCACATTTTCTGTTGCAGGGTTTTTCTTCAGGCTTTCGAATTCCTTACACTGGTCCACGGGCTGCCTTCATGTCCCGAAACCTTAAATCTGTACTAGGCATGGAGGCGGTTGTACAACTGAAAATTGACAAGGAAGTGTAGGCAGGGCGGGTGCTTGGCCCATTCCAATCACACCCCACTCCCCAACCTTAGGGTGTCCCCGCTGGGTATTGTGCCCAAGAAGGCAGCAGGGGAGTTCAGGCTGATTCACCACTTGTCCTACCTGAGAGGGCAGTCAGTTAATGATGTCATTCCTGATAGTCTATGTATAGTCGACTACACCTCCCTGGATGCTGCAGTGTGGATGGTGCGGGCTTGTGGCCAGGGTGCATTCATGGGTAAGGGTGACATCAAGTCTGCTTTCCGTCTCCTGCCCATCCACCCTTCAGACTTTGAACTGCTGGGTTTTGCTTTTGCCAGCAAATTCTATATGGATCGGGCATTACTCACGGGATGCTCTGTCTCTTGTGCGGTTTTTGAGTGCTTTAGCTCCATTTTGGAGTGGACGATCAGGAGGCGGGCAGGTCTGAATGCAGTGGTGCACTATCTGGATGACTTCCTGTTTGCGGGTAGGGCTGGCATGGGTGAATGCCAGCACCCGATAGCACAGTTTGGGGACCTGGCAGAGGAACTAGTGGTTCCTTTGGCCATGGAAAAGACGGAAGGCCCAGCCCGTCTTGACATTCCTGGGTATAGAAATTGATTTGGGGAGGCAGTGTTGTAGGCTGCCCAGGGAGAAGCTTGAGATCCTCCAAATTAAGATTAAGAAAGTTACAGAGGCTAATATAGTTTTCCTCTCTATCCTCCAGGAGTTGACAGGGCACCTAAATTTTGCGTGTAGGGTGGTAGTGCCAGGTCGGGCATTTTTGAGACGAGTCTATGATGCTATGGTTGGGCTTTTATGGCCCTGCCATAGGTTCAGGGTGACAGCTGCATTGCGTGCCGACTTGGTGGTGTGGTCCTCTTTCCTGCAGGATTTCAATGGTATATCCTTTTGGAGGCAGGACCGGCTCCTGGAGGCGGAGTTGCAAGTCCAATCTGATGCGTCTGAGGCTTTGGATTTGGGGTAGTATTTGGGTATTCCTGGTGTAATGGGCGATGGCCACAGGCATGGATTCAAGAAGGGCTGACCAAGGATCTGACCTTTCTAGAATTTTCCCCGATAGTGGTAGCAGTCTATTTGTGGGCTGAGAGGCTGAGGAACTCTATGGTCCATTTTTGGTGTGATACAAACCATGTCCCTTACATCCATGAACACCAGGGTTATGGGCCTTTTTTGTTTTCCAATGCCTGCATTTTAATGTTCTTTTCCGGGCATGGCATGTTCCTAGCATTGACAATAGTGTTGCAGATACTCTGTCACGGAACCAGATGGACTGTTTCTGTCAGCTGGAGCCGCTGGCCAGGGATCAGCTGGAAGCCATGCCCCCTGTGATTTGGGAGATTGGAGAGCAAAGTTGGAGAGGGCCATAAGCCTTTCCATTGCCCCAAGCATGCTCACCAGCTACCAGAGAGCAGGTAGGGCAATTCAGGAATTCTGGGCCGGCAAGGGCTATGTGCCAGAGTGGCACATATTCTGGTGAGTCACCTGCTGGAATTCCTAGTGGACGGCAGGAGAAGGGGCCTGTCAGTCCAAACACTTCAAGGTAAGCTGGCGGGACTTTCATTCCTAGCAAAGGCTGATGGTTTTCCCAATCATTCAGGGGACTTTAGGGTCTGCCGTATGTTAGCTGGGTGGGCTACAGAACACCCTGTTGCCCCTGATCCCTGTCGCCCTTTTTCACTGGACATTTTATTGGGTATGGTGGGCCAGTGAGAAACAGTATGCTCCTCAAGCTATGAAGGCAGCCTATTCCAGGCAGTAGCTCTTACACTGTTTTTTGGAGCTTTTAGGATAGGAGAGGTGGTGGCTGGATCCAAGCGAGACCTGTCTCAATGTGCCCTCCAGCTATCGGATGTCACCATGGAGGGAGGTTGTGCCTGCATAAAATTGAGGAGGTCTAAGACGGATCAGAGATACAAGAGGCAGACTGTGCATTTAGCTACTTCCTCGGTACCGAACCTCTGCCCTGTGCGGGCATTGCGAGTTTTTCTGGGGGCCAGGGGGTCTGGAGAAGGGTATTTGTTCACCCATGCAAGTGGGGATCCCCTCACAAAATATCAGTTTTGGGCGCTCACAAAGCAAGCCTTACAGGGGCTAGGGCAGGACCCTCAGAGTTTGGAACCCACTCTTTTAGAATTGGAGTTGCTTCTACGGCAGCAGGTCTTGGGTTATCCCGGGCAAAGGTGCAGGCTGTTGGATGCTGGTCCTCTGGTGCTTATAAGGGCTATATTTGCCCCTTTTAGAGGGCCTGGGAATTAGGAAGCCTGAGAAGTTGTAATTTGTTTGTGACAGGTTGCTGGACGGGGATGGAGCAGACGCGCATCCTAATATGCGGCCACAGCATGGTCTTCTGGGCAGCCCAGACAGCTGCAAAATCGAGCATGGGCTCACAGTTGGACCTCAGTCGATGGGCTGCAGTGCAGTGCCTTGGCCAGCGAGGAATGCTTTGGGATGGGCTCCTACCCGCTTTGTTCTAGCAAGATTTCGTGCAGGCAGTTCCGCAGGTGGTGGTCATTCACCTCGGTGGGAATGACCTTGGTTTGATGAAGGGCAAGGCCCTTAGTGTTCAGGCACGTGAGGACATGCAGTTGATAAGGCAACGTTGGCCTTCAGTACGTCTGCTATGGACAGACATTCTCCCACGCAGGGTTTGGCGTGGTGTATGGGACCCATGGGGGATTGACTGGGCATGGAAGAAGGTCAACTGGCAGATACGGTTGGCTCTTCTTGAACACGGGGGGTTGGCTATTCAGCATCCCCACATACAGCATTGGAGGGTTGAACTGTATAGGGCCGATGGCGGTCACCTGTCAGATGCAGGGAACGACATATTTCTGGGGGACCTGCAGAGGTGTCTGTGAGAGGTGCTTCTCAGCAGTGGGGTAAAGGGGGACTAAATAGAGATTTGTCCCCCTTTTGTGGCGGGAAGGTGCAGGAAGGGAAGTAGGTAAGGACAGCTAGGTGGCTCCCTTAGGCACCTTTGGAGGTGATTGGCGGTTCCAGAGGCCTGTCTGTCAGGGCTTTGTGACTCGAGGGCAGGATATGGGCTGCCTCTGGGGCCAACTTAACTCATTCACCCAGAGTTTAACGGCCCCGGGGGATGGTGACATGGGAAGGCCCCCCTACTCACCTACAGGGTGTGGCCGGGGTAAGGGGTAAGCAGAGGGGCTTGCCCTTGCCCCAGCAGGGGCTGGTTGCCCAAGAGCTGTATGGCAAGCTGCTTGCTTATAGACAGTTGCCGCACCTAGGTTTTTCCTCTGCAGGTCACTTTAAAATGGGTTTTGTTTGCTATAGTTTTAATAAAGTGGCCCTTGTTTCTGCTGGAGTAAACAAATATTGCATGGTCACTTTAAGGGATATTTGAGGAATATCCCATGTACCTGTTTACCATGATGTAACTTCCTAATGGGTGGGGTTATTTACTTGACTTCCTCCTCCTTTGTCCTGGGGGATTTTTGAATATTCTCTTTTTGCTGATCTTCCTACCATTGAGAGAGGCCGCATGGCACAGATGCTCTCTCTGAGAGCATCCATACCAAAGACAAAGATGGACTGAGACTATTTTTCTTTCATCTAAGCTAGAATGCAGAATTCGTGAGTAAACATTCTTTTCTTTTACCTAAAGGATTGTGTCTGTTATTTATATAGAGAAAGGTGGGGCTGGTTTATATTCTCATTCTGCTGCTTGTATTTTTACAACTCTGCTAAGAAATAGGACCAACCAAATTAGTTCCTATTTTTGTGTGTATTTTTTATAATACTGAACAGTTTCAACCCAAGCTGATGTGTCTGTGTCTTATTTCGCCCCTCAGCTGCAACATTCAGATCATGGTATTCCCGATCTCTATGTAGAGATGTGAACGTTGGACACTGAAAAAAGCGGATAAGAGAAAAATCAACTCATTTGAAATGTGGTGTTGGAGGAGCACTTTGCAGATACCATGGACTGCGAAAAAGACAAATAACTGGGTGTCAGAACAAATTAAACCACAACTATCACTAGAAGCTAAAGTGATGAAACTGAGGTCATCATGCTTTGGACACATCATGAGAAGACATGATTCACTAGAAAAGACAATAATGCTGAGAAAAACAGAAGGGAATAGAAAAAGAGGAAGACCAAACAAGAGATGGATTGATTCCATAAAGGAAGCCACAGACCTAAACATACAAGATCTGAACCGGTGGTTCATGACAGATGCTACTGGAGGTCACTGATTCACAGGGTCGCCATAAGTCGTAATCGTAATCGACTTGAAGCACATAACAACAAATGAAATGTTAACAGTTGATATTTTAGTGTTCCGTTGTACTGATAAGTAAACCTTTGTATGTATTGTTATTGAACTAATATATTTAGACTAATGTTTCAAAACTAACGTATTTTTTGTGTCAACCATATTGAACACAGATGTATCTGTGGAATTCGTTAATGTGGATTTCAACAGCTCCCAAGCATTCTAGAGAGATTTTGCCCTCTTCATCTGCCCTTTCACCTTTTTACCATTTCCCTCATTTTTAGGAAGTTTCCTCTTTTGAAGTCAAATGTGACTGTTGGACTTTCTTTGCAACTGTCCATTTACATATGTTGAATTTGCCTGACCTCCACCAGCCTTGACTGCATACCAAATGCTTCTGCAGAAATTTATTTATTATTATTTATAAAACTATTTGTATGCTGCTATTTCGTTAAAAACATCAAAGCAGTTTACATGTTTAAAACAACCATCACCATAGAATAAAAAATAAAAAAACAATAAAAACAAAGGTCAATTTTTGAAAAAAAAAAAGCATGTTCTTAATTGCCTGCATAAGCCTGCTGAAACAGAAAGGTTTTCAGCAGGTGCTTAAAAGTTAAAACGGACGGCGCCTACTGAATCTTTGTAGACAGAGCATTCCAGAGAACTGGGCCAATGACACTGAAGGTTCAATTTTGTGTTGATGTTATGAGCCTCACCAACTCGGGGGATGACCAAAGCCGCTCCTGCAGATGATCTCAGTGACTGAACTGGGGTATAAGGATTCAGGTGGTCCCTAAGATACCCTGGACCTAAGTTGTTCAGGGCTTTGTAAATTAATACAAGGACCTTGAACCTAGCTTGGTAGCAGATGGGAAGCCAGTGCAGATGTTTTAAAAGTAGTGTTGGCCATGTGCTCCCATCAGCATTCTGGCTGCTGCATTTTGCACCAGCTGGAACTTCCAAACCAGGGCCAAGGACAGCTCCACATAGAGTGCATTGCAGTAATCCAGCCTCAAGTTTACCAGCACACGGACTACAGAGGTCAGGCTATCCCTGTCCAGGAATGGCTGTAGCTGACAAACCAGACAATGCTGGTAAAAGGCACTCCTAGCCACAGAGGATACTTGAGCCTCTAGTGACAAAGATGAATCCAGGAGTACCCCTAGGCTATGGACCTGATCCTTCAGAGGGAGTACGACCCCATCCAGAACAGATAACCTGCCTCTCTCCCGGACATGGGAACCATCTACCTAAAGAGCCTCCATCTTCCCAGGATTCAAGCACAGTTTATTGGCCCTCATCCAGTCCACTACAACACCCAGACACCGATCCAGAGCATTCATAGCCTCTCTTGATTTGGGTGTTATGGAGAAATAGAGCTGCATGTCATCAGCATATTGCTGCAAAACTCCTGATGTCTGCTCCCAATTGCTTCATATAGATGTTGAATTACACTGGGGAGAGAATAGTACCTGTGGAATCCCATAGCACAAGTGCCAGGGAGCCAAGAAACACCCACCCATTGTTACTGTCTGGATGCAACTCTGATGGTAAGAATGGAACCACGGTAATACAGTGGCTGCAATACCCATCCCACTAAGTTGGTCCAGGATACTATGATCATTGGTATCAAATGTCATCGAGAGATTGAGCAGAAGTAACAGGGTCGCACTCTTCCTGTCTCTTTCATGATAAAGGTAATCCATCAGAGCAATCAAAGCTGATTCTGTTCCGAAACCAGGTCTGAATCCAGATTGTGATGGATCTAGATAATCAGTCTCATCCAGGAATACCTACAATTGCTCTGTAACCAGCTTCACCACCACCTTTGCCAAGAAAGGGGTTTTGGTGACTGGTCTATAGTTGTTGCACTCCATTAGGTACAGTATGGGCTTTTAAAGAAGTGGACATACTACCACCTCTTTAAGAGCAGTGGGCATCACACCATCATACAAAGATGCATTTAGTACACCTGTGACCCATTCAGTCACCCTACTCCAGCTAGCTTTAATAAGCCAGGATGGACAAGGATCTAATGAGCAGGTGGTTGGGTGCATCACTACAATAATCTTGTCCACATCATCAGGCCGCATTAACTGGAATTGATCCCACAACAATGGGTTTGATGTTACATTGGACACATCGACTGCCACTGCCACAATAGTAGCATCTAAATCATTGTGGAGCCAAGCAACTTTGTCCTTCAAGTGCTTAGCCAGCTGGTTACAGCTAGACACCGTGTGCTCCAGAGGTTCATCCCCTTGGTCAGGAATGACCAACCTTCAGACCGCATGGAACAACTCAGCTGGGCAGTTCCTCAAGAATGCAATGGAGGCAGCAAAGTAGGATCTCTTTGCTGCCCCCACTGCCATGTGGTAGGCCTGACTGTGAACCTGCACTCATGCTCTGTCTGCTCTGTCTGCTCTGGAGTGAGATCTGGGTCACTTACGCTCTAGCCCTTGCCCAGTCCATTTAATCAACCGCAGCTCCTCAGTATACCAAGGAGCAAAGTGGGCTCCACGGCACTGGAGAGGGCCCTCAGGAGCGATCATACCAATGGCCCTACAAGTCTCACTATTCCATAGTGAAACTAGGGCCTGTAATGGGCCAGCCCAGATATTGGCTTGAAATATGCATAAAACATGATGAAATCATTTACATCTACTTATATTTACTTATATAGCTTAGAGTATGCTTAAGATTTACTGAAATAGCTTATAAAGTCTGTTTCATGCATAAGGCCAAATAGTAAAAAAGGAGTAGTTTAAAATTGCCCCCCTCGCCTCTGTCTCCTGTCTAAAGCTGTAATTTTCCTAAGAAAGAAGCTTGAGCATATATAGAGATAAGATGTCTGAGCAGACAGCCAATGTCTGGCAAAATGTCAACATAAAGTAAGAGGAAGCTCCTTATTTTATTTATTTATTTATTATCATTATTTTTACCCCGCCCTTTTTCCAAAACTGGAACTCACGGCAGCTTCCAGATAAAAGCAAACATACAAAAGTCTAGATTAAAATCAAATTAAACAATTTACAGTATTAAAACCATTCATACATACAGTTAAAATAATTCAAACTCAGTTTAAAATAATACAGTTAGGCAACAGCAATGCAGCACCCTTCAAGACCTGTCCTTAACAGCTTTCACTTCCAAAGGCTTGTTGAAATAAAAAAGTCTTTGCTTGCCGACGGAAGGACTGCAAGGAGGGGGCCATTCTTGCTTCCCTAGGAAGGGAGTTCCAAAGCCTCGGGGCAGCCACCGAAAAGGCCCTATCTTGCGTCCTCACTAGTCGTGCTTGTGAGGACGTAGGTATTGAGAGAAGGGCCTCTCCTGAGGATCTCAGGGCCTGGGCAGGCTCATATAGGGAGATACGGTCTGACAGATAGCCTGGACCTAAGCCATATAGGGCTTTATAGGTCATCACCAGCACTTTGAATTGTGTCCGGAAACAGAGTGGCAGCCAGTGGAGCTTTTGTAACAGGGGAGTCGCATGGTCCCTGTAACCAGCCCCAGTTAACATTCTGGCTGCAGCACGTTGCACCAACTGAAGTTTCCGAACAGTCTTCAGAGGCAGCCCCACATAGAGCGCATTACAGTAATCTAAGCGGGATATGGCATGGCTCCTTATATGGCATGGCTGCTTTTAGCAAGCAGCTACTGCTGCTTCTAGAAGGAGGTATAACTGAGAAAGACATGGGAACACACCTTCCCTTTGAGAGTGTATAAAAGGACCAGATTTTATAGCACTCAGGACCCCTCAGCTCTGCTGGAGTGTGGGGTCGAAGAAAGCAGGAGAATCACTATTCCATCCATGACATCTGATGGGTGATGCATTATGACATGTATTTCTATGTACTTTGTCACTTTGGCTCTGTAATATGACTTAGAGTTTAATTCAGTCCTTCATCTATTGTCGTCCTGGGCTCCTACTGGGAGGAAGGGCCGGATATAAATCAAATAATAAATAAATAAAATATTGTAACTTGTTTTAACTAAGATGTGCCTTCAGAGTCTTTTACTTTGATGTTAAATGGATATCCAGCAACTTTGTTCATGCTGATGTATATTTCTATTTTTCTGTTTCTGCAATGATGGCTAAGGCCAGCTAGAATGTATTTTATTTGTTGTAGTGTGCAAGATATGAATAAATAGCATATATTATAAAGACTGTTCTGCTGCTTGAAGTCTGACTCCCATATAGAAAAGTTCTGGAACCTCCCAACTCAAGAATTCTTGAGTGGGGTCTCCTCTATCTTCTGCCTGCACTAGACAACTGCGGTTGATAATCTGTGAGCTTAAGTGAACTAACGTTTGACATACAAAGACTCTATGTATATATGGAGGAAGGGAGGAAACAAGAACCCTCAACCCTGCACATTTACTGGCAAGGGGGCCAGCCTTGCTCATATCAGGCCTCAACAGGATCACTTGCTTTTTCCACTGGAAAATCCCCCAGAGCATTCAGGAATCTATCAGATTCCATCATTCTTCAGGAGCAGACCATCCGAACTGGTCCCCCACCCCTGCAAGGGAGAATTGCCACTGTAAGACCAAACCTCACCAGGAAGTGGTCTAACCATGACAATGGGGTGATAGTCATCCCACCAATTTCCACACCACCATCCTCCCCACATGGAGTGAAGAATAGATTGAGGGTATGCTCTGCTCTCTGTGTTGGACTGATGACCATTTCAGACATGCCCATAGTTGCCATGGAGGCCATGAACTCCTGAGCTGGACCTGAGGCAGCCTCAGGAAGAAAGTTGAAGTCACCCAAAACCACCGTTCCTCCAACAACACACCTGAGACAACCTCAGCCAGCTCAGTCAGGGAGGCTGTTCAGCAGCAGGGTGAGCAGTACACCAACAGCATCCCTAATGTGTCTCTTTGGCCCAACATCAGATGCTGGCCTCTAAGAGAGAGGGGTTTCCCAGTGATAGAGAGTGAATCCATATGGACTACAGCAACACCTCTCCCCCCCCCGCCCCTCCAGTCCGGGCTGATGTCGTACCAAGTACCCAGGTGGGCAGATCTGAGAAATGTGGAGAACTGGAGACTGGAAAAATGAGAAATGGAGAGAACTCAAATTGAATGATTCTTCTATTCCTATCACCAGGGCTCCACTCAAGAGGAAAGTTCTACTTGGGAGGAAGGGTTGAATCATGATGAGCTGTAAGCAGTGACCTAGCAGAGAGTCAGATGGAAGAGAACCTGGCAAAGACTATAGAAATTTCGCTGTCACCTCTGGCCCTCTGCTGGATTAATGACTCTATTTTCAGCTTGATCTCTAGCTCCAGAATCCCCTGGCTCAGATCCCACTCCAGTCTCCACATCAGGTGCTGGTCATGGACACCATGGAGTGTGGAGACTTAGGGGTAGTATTCCAGTTGCTCCTTAAATGATCTCACTATAGGCACTGTGACGGTAAGGCTCCTTTAAGAGATGTGCAGAGTCCCTCTTTCTTAGAGCTGTATTGGGTATACCCAAATGTGTTCTTAATGCTGCCCTAAATTTGGCAGCTGAACTTAATTCATTAAGCAGCTTAGCATGGGCATACTCTATTCATTATTGGCTTAGAATATGTCTTTCCACTTCCCCAGTGTGTGTGGTTTATCAGGTGCTTCTTGATTCTTTTACGTCTACATGGAAAAGAGAGCTAATCAGTAAAATGGGAACTGTTGGCTTGTCCCCTTCTTATTTACTAAATCCATAGTTAAACAGAGATTAAAATATATGGACAGCCAAGAGCTTTAGGCTTTAGCCAATGGGTCATGTCCATCATGCTTATTTGGCTGATTTTGTCGGCCTCTAACCAATGTATGACAAGCTTAAACCTTTTAACAATGCCTAAGTATAGAAGAGTTGTTCTGCTGGCACGTTTTAACATTTTACCTTCAAAGCTGCTAGGGGGCAGATTTGTGAAAGTTCCTATTAACTTTCCATATAATCAACTGGCACACAACAATAATCAACTGGAACTCGAAATGGGTTCCAAGTGTGTGTGTGTTTGTTTTACTGTAGATTTTATCAAGGGCTCAGAGAATGTATAATCTACCCTCTTATGAGGCAATTTCCTGGTCGATCCTCAGAGACACTTCTGAGTATTTTCCTTGATGATGCGGGTGGGTGGTCCAATAAACTCATTACTAAACAGGTTGCAATATTTTTTAATGTAGTAATATCTCTTAGATACTGAATGACTGTTAGCTCTTAATCTTCATCTTTGCTGTTTTGATTTTGTGATTATGTATTTATACAGTTGTATATTTTTAATGGTTGGTTGACCACAATAAAAATGTTGTTGTTGTTGAAGAGACGTGCAGGAAGGAACAACCAGAAATGTATTAGAACTTAAAGGTTCTGAATAGCAGCAGAACTGGAAGGCTAATTAAGATGGAGTGCTCTTGTACTGAAGTCCAATGTTAGCATATAGCAGTTTCCGGCATGCTTCATAATAAAGAATAATATAGGAATCCCTGCATGTATGGTTGGGACCCATTTCATCTTATATGAGGAAGCCATTATCTGAAGAAGCATGGATTTTTCAAGAGATTTGTTCACCTAACAACTCTATCCTATTGGAAATTTATATATTGGAAATAAAAATAGAAAATTGCAAATATTTGGCTCAGCCCTAGCATAAAAGAAAAGATCTGTCTGAAAGCATGATACAACCCCAAGTGCAATGAGGGATGGATGGAACTGTCAGTTTTGGTTCTCTCAGTTTCTAATTTTTCCCCTCATAAATTCAGTTCTCCACATTTCTGCAGCAATTTATTTTTTTAAAAAAGTCATGAAAATTCATCAGCATTTTAGTGACAATTTATCCTTAAACATATTTTTGCATGCAGTTTTGACTAATGCACACATTCTTGCAAGCAGTTTCCCATAGTATAATATATTTCTGGTGCTATTTTCACTAATATATTCATCTTTGTGCACACTTCCTACTAATTTTTTTTGTAAACATTATTTGGTTGGAGAACTGCATCACAAAAACCTAATTCCTCCCCTTCCATATGTACAATATTCATTTACCATTTCCTCAGAACTCTGCAAAAGGTTTATACAGTAGAGCCCCGCGTACCGGCATTCTGTTTTGCGGCGTTCCGCTGATGCGGTGGCTTTCAATTCAGGGAAATTCCCTGTTTTAAAGCCAATTTTGTGATTTTATGGCATTTTGCGACATTTTCGCGTCATTTTCACGCGACGTGGCCCATTATAGTCAACGGGTTCCACTTTACGGTGATTTCTGCTTTACGGCGGGGGCCTGGTCCCTAACCCGCCGTATAAGCGGGGCCCTACTGTACTAACAAAAGGGGCAGGAGAGGCACAAGGCCACATGATCCACATTTGAATAGTTCAATGTAAAATACAACACTGAGATTCCATGAAGAATTAGGTAATCCTTAACTTGGCATCTATAGCACCTACTGCCAGAAATAGCCAGATGGCTCTGTGTATCTATTGCTGGCCATAGCAGAAGGATGTTTCTTACACTGTTTAGAATGATAGATGCAAATAAAGATGCATGTAGGAGTGTTATGTAATATGCAGGATAAACATATCAAATCCTGTGTAAAAGTTCTAGTCTGTTGTCAATCAATTTTACATAATATATTTTTTAAATAAATGAAACGATGAGTCAAGTTAATTGTTTCAACTGAAGCGTTCTTCTAGTGTTTCAAAGCACCACTTAAAATCTGTGTATCTCCACTTAAAATCTGTGTACATCAATTTGCACACAGCTGCCATGGTATCTGGTGTGGTAAGATGCTGTTTGTCATCATTTAGAGCTGGTAAGATGTTTAATTATCTATTTCTTTGCTGTTTCTCTTCAGAAACATGTCAAACAATCTCTTTCTTGACCTTTATATGCATGATGAATAGAATTTAGACTAAAAACAGTTGGTTCGGTTCCATTCTTTCGCCAGCCCTAGCAGTACAACTGACTGCCCTGTTTTGCTTGGGTTCAGCTACCAGCCATGACACGTCAGGCTTACTGATGAAAATGACTCCACAGTTCACATCCCTTCCAGTTTTAGTCAAGTACCCTAAAGTGAGGAGTGGTGCAAAGACTAGGCTACTGCTAAGTTTCCAGGGTCATGGGACTCAAGCTTATAAAAATGTCATACTTTCTGTCCCGGAAGAATCTCACATATTCAGGGGCTAGTGCTCATTGCTCTGGGCCAAACTACATCTTACATTAGAGATTATGTTTGGAGATCACCAATATAATTTTATTTTTTGTAACAGCACCTATGTAGCCCTTCCCCTTCAGGTTGAGGCTCTGATCCAGATTTACACATATACACACAAGCACAAGTTGCTATTTTTCATGGGCAGGAAACTTGCAAACAGCATTGTGGCCCTAATCCAAATCCCCCCTCAGGAGCTCCAACATAATATGTAGTTTGGCTTTCAGTGTTGAGGGGCAAGCCTCATGGACAGAGGCACTCTTGTTTTTTCATTTATTTTCCATTACTGAGTTATTGAAGTAAAAACAGATTCTGGGTCAATTATCTGTGGTACAGACTAGTCTCCTAGAGTGTGTCAGCAGCACACATTCATCGTCAAACCAAAGTTGAACTTAAAACTCTACTGAACCAAATATTTCTTTAAAAAAAATGCATCTCCAAAAAAAGAAGACATATTTGCACAAAGTTTGCATATGCTAATGTATATGTACAGATGCAGATTTAGAAATAATTTAAATTGAAATATAATGCATCTCACTGTAATGGGGGATGTAGTGACCTGTGTTCCTGCTTAGTCTGCTTATCTAGGTGCTAACTGTTGATAGGCAACTTCAGAGCCCCTGCTCTCCCTTCTGACTTTTAAAAAATCTTTAAACTGGATTTGAACCAGACAGCCCTTCAAATAGAGGGCAAGCCATTGTAAAGTAGGACATATGAGCACCCTAACTTTAAATTCGTTATTGAACGAGAATGGGCAGATTTAAGGATGCCCTAGGCAAAGTGCTTTCTTGTAGGTCCCCTTATGTCAGTGAACCCTAGTAGGTCTAGGTGTGGTAGCAGTACTCCAACAGCATTGAGCAACTGGGTCTAACCACCCTTTAATTTCTCACAGTGACATACTAGGTGACAGGCAGTGTAGAAAGTTTGAAGGTTGGCTGGATTCAGTCATCGGTTGTGGCTCAGAGTGCCTGGTCAGAAAAGTATAAGGGGCTGCTCAGGTATTAGCATTGGGATCTTACAGGTTGCTGGAGCTCTAGCAGCTACCCAAAGATACCAGGTGTTGACACCAGCTCTGACAACTGGAAAAGAACCACTCCAACAAAAATCAAGTTCCTGGTTCAGACTAAGGATTCAGCTGAAAATAACTTTGTTGCCCAACTAGAAAGAACATGATGACATAAAACAAATATTGGGGAGGAGGAATACATTGTGGATACTCTGACATTTTTAAAACTAAATAGAAGCAGGTAGGTCTGGTCCACACATACAGCCAGAGAAGGGAGTAGCTTCCTGAGATAACAGAATGGACCATTCCATTTTGGAATACAGGTGGAGAATGCCATTGTTGAATGTTCCCTTTCATAAAACACTGCCAACAAATAGAAAACTAGTATAGCAGGGAGATAGGTTCTAGCTGTGCTATGTTCCTGCTGTGTTGGTCAAATAAGGTATCCTCTACCTGTAGTCTGAAGCAGTCAGTTCAACTCTTTGACTTTTCTATCACCTCATCCAACTGTATATAAAACCGGTCTTAGCAAGTGTAAGTAAGGTATAGCACATACTATATAACCAACTTTTACTTCAAACCTTTTCCACACTGTTCTGCAACCTCTGGACTAATCTATGTTTTTTCCATCCAATAATCTAATAAGTACTTATGCTGCCAATTCAAATTTGCTATATTAGTCTGCAGCAAAATAATACATTTGTTGCATGTCATGATGTTCTCATTGGAGGTCTTTATATAGAGATGCTGAGAAGATAATTGCAACAACAGTAAACTTTTTTAAAAAACTCAATCCTTTCACTTTAAAATGCACTAGCATCAGGTAATGTAGTTCTATGAAAGTAAAGAATCTCTCACACTGTTACTGAAGCAAAAAATAGCCCATTTCAAAATAAGACATTTATTAAATGCCATCTTGATAGAGCAAAAATATAATCAAGTATATTCTGATCCCCAAGGTAATTTGATAACAAAGACGTTTAATAAAAACTGAACAAACACAAAAAGAAACCAAAGGCACACTAAAGTATAGGCTTTAATAAGCCTGCTGCTTGTTTAAAACATGGGGGGGGGGAGAAAGTAAGAGGTAGGTTCTTGATAGAAGCTTTTAAAGTTATAAAGCTATGATGGAGAACACTGAATGGGTTCTAAATCTCCCTCCCAAAACATCCTTAAGAAGTGAAATCAAGTTTCTTAATAGAGTATGGTCCTTTTGAATATGTGCCCAGGACCAGCTCCAGGTTTGGGGGGCCTTAGCAAAGTGTCTTCTGGTGGGTCCCCTCATGTCAGTGGAGGGTGGCTTACCTGGCAGAAGTGGCAGGGTTTGAGCAGCACTGGGAAGCTGGGTCTAGATACCCTTTAAAATTTTGAAGAGTTCCCTAGAGTGACACTAGCTCAGGGGCATTTTAGGAAGTTAAAAAGTTGACTAGATCCAGTCACCTGCTGTTGCACAGAGCGCCAGGCAAATAAAATAAAATAAATAAAGAGAGACCCAGGGCAGGCCCTGAGGCCCTAGCAGTTGTCCAAAGATTCCAGGTGCTGCCATCAACTCTGTCTGCAGCTGTTGCTTACATGGGAAGAGAATCACTGGGAACTGGTTCACACTTTTGGAAGCCCTGAGTTGGATGTGATTTTGGAAGAACATTTCCAAGCCAGCACAAGTCCAGGGCCTACATGTATAACCCCCTTCTGAAGGTGCTGGTCCTTACAAATCCTTTTAAGCTCTAGCAACTCTTAAAACATATATTTTAACTTTTTTATTTTTTTAAAAACACACACAAATAAATTCATGTCCCACCTACTTTCCAAAAAATTCAAAGCATCTAACAAGTTAAAATTCCAGAACAGTATTTCAAATATAAAACAGTCCCCAAGTTAAACTCAATAAGACTTGCAGATTTATTTAATACAGTTTTTAAGTTAATGAAATCAACCTTTGAAACACTGGAAGCCTTCATAAATATTTAAACTCAGGTGATAAAACAAAATTTAAGTTATTTAGACAATTCTCTAATTTCAAGTTGGAGTAAAGTACCAAAGTAAAACTTGTTTTATTTGAACAACAGGCATACCAGTTTCAAAAGAGGAGAGTCATCCTACATTGCTGCATTAGAGACATTTTAGTTTTAGGTGGGAGTCGAACAGGTTATGTGAGTCAATCTATATTGTACTATATAATCGCTAGAGTAACCCCCAAAGGCTACATGTTTAACTAAAACATATTGATTCATGATCTAGTGACTTCTAGCAAACTACTTACTGTCCCTGTTCCAAAACCTGTAGCTTGTTCATAGCAAATGCCTATTCAGATACTGTGATGGGTAATTACATACTTGGAAACAGGGGTGATGATTGTCTTCTTCAACCTGGAAGCTAGAGTCTCTGACTCAAGATCTCTGACTATTTGTCCCACCACATAAAAACCAATAGTTATGCTTTTGTCTACCGTACATTATGAGCAATCAGCTACACACCCATAAATGCTGAACTACTTTTTGTATTTCAGAGATGCAACAGTTCAAAACTGAATGAACATAGTTGGAATACCCAAGACTGAAGTGCATTGTAGGAAAATCTGACACTTGTGTCATGTCATGCTAAAGCTATTCCACAGAATAAAAGAAGCCATCAGTCTGTAGTGTCTATCAACCATATACCTTTCACCATGTTTTAAATTTTGTTACAGGAAATAAGGTGCTTTCAAGGAAGATGCAGCTCAGAGATGGCAGCTTTTAATCTCAAACTTTGCAATAGTGAGCAGATCAGAGAAGATTTCAACTCATGAAAAAGAATAAAAACCCACTTACTTCTTTCTCAAATGTTCTCAGTATCAACCATTTCAGTGCTATCAACAGCAGTATTGAAGACAAGTTCAATTTCTTCTTGTGTCATCCTGAAATATGAGACCTCGTTTTTCATTTTCTACTATCTTAGAAGCACACCTGCTCACCAAGGATATGTTGATCAGAAATCCACTTCCATGGCCATAAGAATCCTCATTATCAGTAGGCACAGCTTGCTTGAATTACAAAAGCAGCTCACTCTACCCATTCATTTCTACTCAGAAGCAAGGTCCATTGAGTTTCATAGTACTTACTCCCAGTTAAACAGGTACAGGCTTGCATCCTTATATCATCCTACATTGCCATTCTCACCCAGTTTCTCTGGAGCACATATGTTCAGAAGAGGATATAATTTTTTTCTCCTGAGATGCTCTGAGGGTAACCAGTCCTGCTCTACAATATCTGTGTCCAGCCTAAATTCCTTGCTAATATGAGCATTCTTTTTCTGCTCAGATCTACAGCAGATTTACATGTTCTGCAGGAAATTTTGTGAGGTGAACTGCAAGTAGAACCCGCTGACTGTCATCATGGCTGAATTTTAAGATTGAGAAATAGATCCACTGACACATTTGGAGACAATGGGGTCTTCCAGATAGGAAGTTAATAATGTCATTCAAATATCACAAACTAGTTACTGGCAAGTTTTTTTTTAAATGGATTTTCCCCAGAAAAGGTAAATCTAGATGAAAGGGGGGATACAGACTGGCACTTTGATGCCAATGACATTGTGTGGACACTGTAAAAAAATGAAATGAAATGAAATAAATGCATTTATCAAATTCATGCTTTCTGAAATAGTGAGAGCCATCCTTTAAAGTTTGCATATTTCTGAATTTTGCAGTGCAGCTCCAACCAGTGTTTATCAATATGCATATATTAGGGGAAGGTGTGTGTAAAATGAATATACTAATAAAAATAACATACAAAAATGCATTATATTCGGAGAAATTGCATATAAAGATGTGTACATTAATCAGTACTGCATACACAGGGATTTAGTCATCCAGGGTCTCAAGGGGTCTTAAACACATTTTTTGGGAGCAGGGTCCCTAAGTCTCCAGCATCCTATGAGTCAATCAGCATGAAATGGAAGTGTGTTAGCTGCTAAGAGTCTTCTAACATGCTTCCTTATCCTTCTGCGCTGTTTGGAGCCAATCAGAGTGAAAAGGAGGTGAGTGAGCCACTGAGAAGACTCTTCTCAGTAGCCAACACACTCTGCTTTCACACTGATTGGCTCCTAGGGACATCTGTTGTTGTGAGAGAAGGCATGTGCAGAAAGGACTAAGGAGTGTGGATAACAGGGAGCAAGCGAGTGGAGGGGTGGCAGTAACTCAATCTCTCTTGCAAATTTCAAATTTTATGACGGAATCAATTTCTCTTCTAACAACTTTAACAGTCCTCATTTTAAAAGTTGACTCTCAGGTAAAAATACAAAAAGTCTTCCCAACTCAAATATCACAAAGTACTCAAACTACAGCTGTAAGTTTGAATTCTTCAATCAATAAACAATATTTACTTCAACCAAAGAAAAAGAGTAAGAACATAAAGCATTATAGACTTAAACGAAAATCCCATATGAATTTTGGGAAACTTTTCAATCTACTAGATGCTTCACAAACTTCAGTAAAAAAGAAAAAACAAAAGAAAAAGAGGAAGAAGAAACTTAAGAAGAACAAACTTATGAACTCTAACTTTCTACCTGGAACTGATACTAACCCCCTTTCTACTGATGTTTATCAGGAATTACATCCATTACCTTCACCTATACAAATTTTGGAACAACTTAAGAAGGATGACTTTATGGACTCCAATTTGATTCCTGAAATTGTTATCAACTCTTCTTCTTCTAAAGATTGTTATGAGGCTCATATAGTAACTCCATCAAAGGAACTTTTAGAACACCCCATTTCCTCTCAATATACTCAACAAACTATTAACCATGAAAAATCAAAAAATCCAAATATCCAACAATGGAATCTGGTATTAAATAAAGAAAAACTAGTAATACTAAATTTACCAAGACCTGCTAATTGGCTCAATTACAAAGCACGAAGATATCATCTTTGGGAATTTATCGAATTCTTACTCCCGGGTAAGATTAACCTTAATTCAATCAAGTCAACTCAGTATCTATCTTATAATTACACATCGATTAGAGCACTAGTAACTTTTCATGATTCTGCCACTGCAAAACTTCTGTATCAAGAAAGATCGTCCTTAGCTACTCATCACATCTGGATAACAAGATTTTTCGACAATTATACTCCTCCTGTAAATTTATGTTCACTGGATCCATCTAAGATAAATGACGATGCTGATAAATCTTCTCAAATAAACTTTCAAAATCATATCTCTTCAGCAAAGTTCCACCAAATGCAAGTCATTGAGAATCTGAACATGAAGTCCCATTCCAACAATGTTCCTAACGACAAGAAAAATGAAATCTTACCTGAAGAGTTCTTTCTTCTTGAGTCTTACAAAGACTTTACTCTAGTTGAGCAGTCAGAGATAATTACCAGACTAAAACAACTATTATTTGCCCTTGAAAGTAAGAAGTTTTTAAATAATTCTTCTTTTTGCCCTGAAACAACTGTTAGGGATCAGAAGCAGTCATCTTACTCAAAAGCATTCTCATCTAAAGAGAATCAACAGAAAATCTCTCAATCTTCAGAAGAAACGGATCAAATAATAAATTATCAAGAAAAAAATCCACAGCAGTGCCCAAACTGACTAAGAACCAATTCTCCGGCACTTAAGGATAGGGGCATATGTAAATCCGGGGGTGATGTGACAAAAAGGGATGGGGACCAATGTATACAAACGTTGGGCGGCAGACGATGGAGTGGTGCTGATGGCAGACCATGTCAGACTAGAGGAACAAGGGATCGATGTGTAATATCCATCCCTTGTTCCAGGTCTGCCTATAACCTGAAGATAACTGGGGGATGCAGGATTCCAACCAACCTTTGTTTGCTGTTGTGCAATGCCAGGTCTGTGGTACAGAAAACATCTTGCATCCATGATACGATCTTGGATGAATCTGCAGACCTGGCATGTATAACGGAGACCTGGTTGGACGAAGCCTCGGCACCTATTCTAGAGGCAATGTGCCCGCCAGGTTTCCGTTATGCACAGCAGCCGAGGGAAGGAAGGCGGGGAGGGGGAGTGGCTGTCATCTATCGGGAGTCTCTGGTCTTTGCCAGGTCTCCTCTCCATGGGACCAAGTTTGTTGACTGCATGTACTGGAGGCTGGGCCCGAAGGGCAGTTTAGGGATCCTGCTTGTGTACCGCCCGCCTCACTGCACGGCAAAATCCCTGGCCGAGGTGCTAGAGGTGGTCTCGGGTGTTCGTATGATGTCCCCAGAATTGTTGGTGGTGGGTGACTTCAACGTGCATGCCGAGACCACTCTCGTAGGAGCCCCTCGGGATTTCCTGGAAACCATGACTTCCTGGGAACTGCACCTTAGTAATACTGAGCCCACCCATGTAGCCGGTCATGCTCTCGACCTTGAATTTGTCCTGGGGGAGGAGAAAAGTGCTCTGAAGTTAGGGACTATTACCTCTACCCCTGTGTCATGGTCAGATCACCATCTGGTAAACATAGACTTCTCGATGCCACGCACCCTCTGCAAAGGCACAGGACCTATTAGAATGGTCTGCCCCAGGCATCTGATGGATCCAGAAGGATTCCTGATTGCGCTAGGGGAATCAGAACCTGCTGAAGGTCACTCAGTCGAAACCCTGGTGATGGACTGGAATACAAAGATCACCAGGACATTAGATCGAGTGGCCCCGAAACGTCCTCTCCCCCTGGAAAGATCCCAGACAGCACCATGGTATGCACCATGGTTGCGTGCTCTGAGACAGGAGGTGAGACGACTAGAGTGCCGGTGGCGTAAGTCCCGCTCCGAAGATGCCCGGACACAAGTTAGAGCAGCAGTAGCTGCTTATCATGTGGCAATAAAGGCAACAAAGAAAGATTACTTTGCTGCCTCTATTGCATCAGCAGAATGCTGTCCCAGGAGGTTGTTCCAAGTGGTCCGAAGCCTGGTCGGTCCAGTTGCTCAGGAACCCTTGGAATACTCAAAGGCCTCCTGTGACAATTTAGCAAAGCATTTTGCTGATAAAATCGAACATCTAAGAAGCTCGATTTCGCATACCGTGAATGCAGATAGTGGACCAGAGTTGACCAGTCATAATGTGATCCAATGGGATCGGTTTCAGCCTCTTCCTTCTGAGGATGTGGACAAGGTGCTGTCAACTGTGAAACCTACCCTCTTGTCTCCTTGATCCATGCCCGTCATGGCTCTTGATGAGCTGTAAAGAGAAATTGGGCGAAGGGATCAAGGCGGTGGTAAATGCATCCTTGAATGAGGGTGTATTGCCATTAGCCCTCAAGGAGGCAATTATAAAGCCCATCTTGAAAAAGCCCTCCTTGGATCCCCAAGATTTAAACAACTTCCGCCCAATTTCAAATCTACCATTCTTGGGCAAGGTCATTGAGCGAGTGGTGGCCAATCAGCTGTCAGCGCACTTGGATGAAACGGATTATTTAGATCCATACCAATCGGGTTTCAGAACTGGACATGGAACTGAAACAGCCTTGGTCGCTCTGGTGGATGATATGAGGAGGGCATTAGATAGGGGAGAATCCACCTTTCTTGTCCTCCTAGATCTCTCAGCGGCTTTTAATACCGTCGACCACGGTATCTTGCTGGATCGTCTGGAGGGATTAGGAATAGGAGGCACAGTATTAAACTGGTTCCGTTCCTTTCTCTCCGATAGGCACCAGCAGGTGGCATTGGGAGATGAGGTTTCAGACCCTTGGCCCCTCAATTGTGGTGTGCCACAGGGCTCTATCCTTTCTCCCATGCTATTTAACATCTATGTAAAACCGCTGGGAGCTATCATCAGGAGGTTTGGGCTGCAGTGCCACCAATATGCTGATGACACTCAGCTCTACCTCTCATTTAAGTCCTCACCAGAGTCGGCTGTGGAGACCATGTCCAAGTGTCTGGAATCCGTGAGTGGATGGATGGGAAGAAACAGGCTAAAGCTGAATCCTGATAAAACTGAGGTACTGCTTGTGGGAGACAAGGGGGGGTTGGGAAACATCGACCTGGTATTTAATGGGGTAAAACTGCCCCTGAAGGACCAGGTCCGCAGACTCGGGGTGATCCTTGATTCCAAGCTGTCCATGGAGGCTCAGGTTTCATCGGTGTGCCGGGCAGCTTGGGGTCAATTGCGTCTCATACGAAGACTGCAACCCTACCTTCCTGTCCACCAGCTCCCACTCGTAGTACACGCTCTGGTCACCTCTCGTTTAGACTACTGAAATGCGCTCTACGTGGGGTTGCCCTTGAAAACAGTCCGGAAATTACAGCTGGTACAAAATACGGCGGCTCGTCTACTTACGAACACCCGCCATTATGATCATATTACCCCAGTGCTGTACAATCTACACTGGCTTCCAGTTATTTTCCGGGCTCAATTCAAGGTGTTGGTATTAACCTATAAATCCCTGTACGGTTTCGGCCCAGTATACCTGATGGAGCGCCTCCAACGTCATAAATTGTGCCGCCTTACAAGATCTGCCACTCAGGGCCTCCTCTCAGTCCCGTCAACTAAAGTGATTGGGTTGGTGAGGACTCGGGAGAGGGCCTTCTCTGTGGTGGCCCCCACGATTTGGAACTCCCTCCCAATAGATCTTCGACATGCCCCTTCCTTATATATATTTCGCCGAGGCCTGAAGACTTGGCTTTTCCATCAGGCCTTTATGAACTTGAGACTTCTAAGGTGAACTAGCTTCAGAATTGTATTACTGACAACTCTACTAAATATTGTAATTCTGCATTGTGCTGTACTGGTTATATTGTTTTTATTGTATCATATTTTACCATGTATTTTATCGTGCTTTATTGTACGCCGCCTAGAGTGGCCATTGGCCAGATAGGCAGCCTATAAATTAAAGTTTATTTATTAGTTTATTTATTTATTATTGAGGGGGCATGGCATGACTATCATGAAAGGACCCTGCACTTCTGGGTTTGCCACTACACTACTGTACATACAAAATGTTTTATTAGGACAAATACACACTAAAATGCTGAAGAATTTTCATTAAAATGTTTTAAAACACACACACACACAAATTGCTGCAGAAATGTGGAGAAATAGATTTAAGACTGGAAAAATGAGAAACAGAGAAAAAGGGAAATTGACAGATATTTCTATCCCTAGTCCTCATTGGTTATGGGAGGGGGGATTTCCTTCTGGGGTTTCCACTCAGAGAGCAAATGCTGTTGGACATCTAATAAATTCAACAGTTTTAATATATATATATAAACAATATTTTTCCTGATTTTTCTTTTTAATTTTTGGAAACTCTCGGATTTCCCCAAGCCTGCTGATACTCTTGTGCGTATGTGGTGCTGTTTTGTCTACAAAAAAGCAATAGCACTCACACCCTGAACACTGGAAAAATAAAAGGAACAATTTTCTATGGATGGGAACCATGATAGGCAAAATGGCTTTAAATGCTTTAAACTAGTAGTAGAGGCATTCCTGACTGCTCTTCTCCTTCAGTTAGGTTCTTTTTAACACCACTCAATTTTTTTTTTAAAAAAACACAGCTGTTTCTTTATCTGATTACACATTCCCAGCTGCACAGAAGTTGTTTTCTGCATTCAGGGCAGAAAGATCAAAGACTTTTTACACTGCTGAATTTAAGGACAGATTGATAGGCAAACAAGAAAACACACACACAATCACAGCTCGTATCACAAGTATTTTGAACCTGCCACCTAAAAAGAAAGAAAGAAAGAAAGCAACTGATCTTCCAAGATGCGTTAAACCAGTTGGTCATACTGCTGCCTAGAGCAACTAGAGGGAAGCAAGCCAAAATCTTTCTAATGAATAAAAATCTTAATGGTTTGGCAAAACATCAGAAACATACTTTACTAAAGAAAAAAAGAATCCTTGGTAATTTAAGTAACATTTCTGCCAATATAACATCAGTGGCTGGATTCCAGGCAATATTGATTAAGTATAAAGACCCATATTACAGAGATATACTCCAATACTTCCATCTCCTAACAGATTCAGAAAAGGACAATTTCTGTGTTCTGTATTGACTTTCAGACTCCAGATTCTGGTTAGACCTAGTAACGTTAAACAAAAGCAAAAATTTCATTTCAGCTTTTTAAGTTCCTTAATGTTCCAACATCACTTACTTTGAAACTTACTTCAGCAATTGTGAATCTCAACGCTTTTCCTTAACTTCCTTTATACGTTCTTGAAGCTCTAAAAAAGTCACAATCTTCCTACTCACAAATAGGATTAGAGTATCCAGAGAGGGATAGGGTTCCTCGATCTTTCATTGTTAGTTTGAACAGGTAATTTCAGCAAGTACAGCCTGTCTCACATTTGCAGGATAAGCTACATCTGCTAAAATTAAATATAGAAACAGGAGTCATGTCCTCCTTGGCATCTTAGGCTAGTTTATAAAGGTCACAGGCGATAGAGAAAGACTGTACTTATGTAAGCTTCCTACAGGCAACATGTATAGATGGTTAAATACATCTATACATAGATACATACACATATACATACACATGCAGTGACCTGTTTGCACATTAACTTAGCACAGCACTAATTGTTTGCCTGGGCGGGTGTGCATGTGATGTGCAAACATTACACATTAAAGCAGCAAGTGCATTTAAACATGATGCATATCCATAAAGGCTTTCCATATGGCCTGTATAAATCAGGCCAAGTAAGTTAATTGAAGTAACCTTACCCTCAAGTGATATAAGCCACTCCCAGAGCTTGGAAGTAACTCGTTATTTTTAACGAGTTACTTGTAATTCGTTACAATTTTAAATAACGAGTGGGTAATTCCATTACATTTGGCAAGTAACGGAACGACTAGTAATTTCCCTACTTTTCAGCTGCAACTTTAATGTTTCCACATTAGGTTGGACGTTACTTGGGGGCGGGAACAAGGGGAAGTCAGCTCCTGGCTGTGATTGGTTAACACAAGACATGTGCCTCACATTGATTGGACCTCTGCGCAGACTGTCTCTTCCCTCATGATCTGTGTTAGGAGGCATGAGGGAAGAGGTGAATAAGCAGGGCCTGCTAGTGTCTGAGAGGAAAAAATGGACGCCGGAGGAAAAAGCCAGGGCAAGGACAACGGAGGAGAAGGCAGCAGCAGAATGGCGAAGAGCTGTGGAGGTGAGTGACGATGATTTGTGTGTGTGTGTGTGTGTGTGTGCCCCCCCGTGGCCCCTTCTGCCCCCCCGTGGCATTTTTGCCCCCCTGTGGCCCCTTCTGCCCCCCACTACCTCTCCTTGCCTCGTTGCCGCCCCCTCCATCAATCACAAGGCACTTCTGAAACTTCGGCCTACTTCTCTTCCTTCCCCCCCTTTTTGAACTCTCCCCCTTGTTCCCATGCATACTGTGCTGTATTTATCCAGACAGAGCACTCCTGCCTTTTAAAATGCCAGCTAGCTTTTTATTGTATATTTATTTGAACTCCATCTTTCTTTTTATTTGTATTTTTGTCCTGTTTAATCACAAGACTGAATTGTATGTGGGACAAAAACTGTCTCAGTAATAATAATAATAATAATAATAAATCATTAGGCATATAATAAATGGCTTAAGGCTGATTTTTTTGTTCTTGGCAGAGATGAGGTGAGAAGTAGGGTCCCTGCAGCTCCTCCTCTCAGTCCCCCAGCTCTCAAACTCAAGTTCTGTGAGAAAGAGAGAGATTCCCAGTCCCAGAGTGAGAGAGACTGTTGACAATCTCTGCTAATATCTATACAAATGTACATAACATGCATCACCTGAACTCACATGATCTAGAGTTACCTTAGATCTTGCAAGATTTGCAAATGAGAAGCAATAGGGTTTTATATTAGTTCTGATTGTCTATTGGGCTATCATAGGTTATATGTTTTTTTCATTTTCTATGGCGAAAACTCCAACTTCAGTGGAATTTATGTGATGTGTTCTAATCATTTGAATTTGGCTAATGAATGCTTTAGTCTTTCATCAGAACTTTAGCAGTAGTACTAAAATATTAATAAAAAAGGAAAGGGAAAGAAAAAATACTTTACATACATCATTCAGCTGTATTGCTAATTATAGATATAGATATAAAAGATAAACGGCATTTTGTCAGAAGTATTTTTGTCTACATTTTATACCTCATCCTTGGTTTTCCAAGCTTGGCATGGAATGCTTCTCATACAGAATTAATTTGAAATGCTGCATATTTATTATCATAATCATCATATTCAAAATAAAAAATATATGTACCGCCTTCAAGTTGATTCCAACTTATGGTGACCCTATGAATAGGGTTTTCATGAGGCTGAGAGGCAGTGACTGGCCCAAGGTCACCCAGGGAGCTTCATGGCTATGTGGGGATTTGAACCCTAGTCTCATTTTGTTCTCACAACAACCCTGTGAGATAGTAGGTTAGACTAGCCCAGGCAGGGTTATTCAGTGAGCAAAAATGATGCAAATAGGATCTCTTTTAATTGTGCTATCGACCTGCTTACTTCCACTCTGACTGGGGGATCTTGCAGCATGGGGAAGAGATGGGGGCACATCACAGTTGAAGTTCACCCATATAGGAGCATTATCTCTTGTTTATTACAGAGACGCCTGTTGCAGGTTTTGCTGCTGAGAGCAGCAGTTAGTTAGTGCGGCCACTTGAGTCACAGCTTGTTGATCCTGAGGAGGCAAAACTAGAAAGTGAGGTTCAGAAAGGAGGCCCTGTGCACGAGGAGGAGGAGGGCATGAAGCAGTGCCAGTTGCCCACAGCCACATCTGCAGAACAGCAAGTACCATGGTTTGGCTTTGAGAAAGCTTGTACATTTGTGAGCCAGAGTGGGAAAAATGTTGTTGTACGATGCAATTACTGCCTTCCAAGGATCAAAAATCTGAGATCAGCTGTTTCCTCCTCATCCAATGTGAAGAAACATTTTGAGGTAAGCCTTTGTCATGCTGGTCCTCAAAGAGTGTCCATTGTCTATTTATGTTTAAATTGTGAAGTTCCTCTTCCATTTTTTCTTGGATTCATGCTTTGTTCTTCTTCCTCAGAGGGCACACCCTGAGAAGCTGAGAGCAATTGAAGAAGCAATAAAGGCAAGGAGACGTGGCCTTCCTGAACCAATGCATGACACCCCTCCTCTCAAAATGCTGAAGCAGCAGCAGACAACCCTTGAGAGGTGGGGATCTGGCAGGGAGCCTGTCACCCAGAGCAATCTCGACAGGAGAATCATTGATTTCATTGTAGAGGAGACATTACCACTTCAGACTGTGGACAAACCATCATTCATTAATCTGGTTCGCATTGGACTCCCCAAAGATATCACCATCATATGTGCCAAGACTCTGAGAGACAAAATTGAGAAGAGAGCAACTCTTGCAAACTGAATGGGTGCTGTGGCATATATAGCAACCACTGCAGATTGTTGGACCAATGGCAAGAAGAGTTACTTTGGGGTAACAGCCCACTGGATCAACCCAACTACCCTGAAACGTGAGGTCGGGGCCTTGGCTTGTAAGCGTCTGAAGGGGCGCCATACATATGATGTCCTTTCAAAAGCACTGCATGATGTACATGTGCAGTACAGGATCCACACCAAAGTTATGTGCACTACTATCTGGGAGGACAAGAGGCTTCTTCTGGCAGCCTGCCTACACCCTCGCTTCAAACTAGATTGGCTGGAATCATGTCAGGCCACCACCCATACCAACAAGTAAGAACATTAGGGAAGCCCTTTGGGTGGATTACTCCAAGGGAAATGTTGTCTCAAGGGAGGCATCAGAGGGCTTAAGGTGGTAGGCAGGGGCTGGGCCTTTTCTTCCTGGGGCTCCTCATCACAACCTTGGGTTGCTGCAGGTAATCCTTAAGGGTCTGCTGTGCTGCCCCATGAGTGTGGTGACTTGGTCACCTTCCTACCTTCCATGTCATCATCCACAGGCTCAGGCTGGACCCTGAACCAGGGGACATGACAAGCATCAGGAAATGAAGAGCAGATGATGGTTTCCTAACATATATGTGTTAACATATCCTCTCTCTTTCTTAGATACACAATGGAAGCCTTGTTGAAAGCTGAAATAAAGATGGGTGTACTTAATGAGGACAGTGATCAGTCTTCAGATAAAGACCAGGAAGGAGATGACTTAGAAGATGACTTCTTTAACTTTCTGCCCCAGGGCAAGAAGTCAGCAGTGGACACTGCTGAGGAGGAACTGGTGAGGTACCTGAGGTCTCCCAGCAGGGAAGTGTCATCACTCCATGGCTTTCCACGTGTGCTGCGGTGTTTTTTGCAGCACAACACAGGCATGCCTTCAAGCGCCGCAGTAGAACGCCTGTTCAGTACTGGTGGCAACGTAATGACTGTAAAAAGACATTCCTTGTCTGACATGCTCTTTGAGCATCTTGTTCTTTTGAGACATAACAGAAACACATTATAAAAGCATTTCAAGTAGGGTTGCCAGGTCTCCGGTTTTCTGCCGGAGTCTCCAGCAAAAGGGGGCCGTCTCCGGCCTCCGGCAATATTTTGTTTAAACTGGAGGATCTCCGGCTTTTCATTGGCCCCCTCAGCCACGCATGCGTGATTGACACACGCATACTGTTGGGCTGTAGCTGGCCGCCTTCCCGCTCTTTCTCAGTCAGGCAGCAGGGACTGCAGTGCAGACAGACAGGAGGACTTGAGCAGCCGCCGCCCGTGCAGGGACCCCCCCAGCAGTAAAAAGTAAAATCGCTCACTCTCCCTACCCCCACCCCCATTCCCTAACCCCGCCTGCCCTCCTAAATGGTTTAAAAGTAAGATCGCTCACTCTCCCTGGCCCCACCCCCATTCTCTCCCCCCGCCTGCCCTCCTAAATGGTTTAAAAGTAAGATCGCTCACTCTCCCTGCCCCCACCCCCATTCTCTCCCCCTGCCTGCCCTCCTAAATGGTTTAAAAGTAAGAGATCAGATCGCTCACTCTCCCTGCCCCCACCCCCATTCTCTCCCCCTGCCTGCCCTCCTAAATGGTTTAAAAGTAAGAGATCAGATTGCTCACTCTCCCTGCCCCCACCCCCATTCTCTCCCCTCGCCTGACATCCTAAATGGTTTAAAAGTAAGAGATCAGATCGCTCACTCTCCCTGCCCCCACCCCCATTCTCTCCCCCCGCCTGCCATCCTAAATGGTTTAAAAGTAAGAGATCAGATCGCTCACTCTCCCTGCCCCCACCCCATTCTCTCCCCCCGCCTGCCATCCTAAATGGTTTAAAAGTAAGAGATCAGATCGCTCACTCTCCCTGCCCCCACCCCCATTCTCTCCCCCCGCCTGCCATCCTAAATGGTTTAAAAGTAAGAGATCAGATCGCTCACTCTCCCTGCCCCCACTCCCATTCTCTCCCCCCGCCTGCCATCCTAAATGGTTTAAAAGTAAATTAGCTCACTTTTACATGTTTAACGTTTTGCTTTTTTTAAAAAAAGAAATGAAATCCTGCCTAGCGTAAACGAAGTTATTTATTTTAAAAACAATATCAAACGTTATTTTATTTTGGCGATTTTTCCCGTCAGTGAGAGGGCACTTCCGGTGCTCTTCCGGATCATGCAACGCCTCAGCTGAGGCTTCCCAGCAGGCGGGTAGGAGACTCAGCGCGCTCTTTCCTCCCTACCTGGGAGAAATGGGAATGGGGGCGATTTGGGGGAGCAGTGAGTAACCTAGCAAGACAAGCCGGCTGAAGAAAATAATCATTACACGTTCCTGTTTTGCGTAGATGGAGCCTGTACTAATTGACAGGTTGCCTGCCCGTTTATTATTATTGAGACGGGAGTTAGAGCAAAGCCACACACCTTTTCCTCAGTCCAAACCAGCGGTACTGGTTTTTTTAAAAAGGCAAGCAGTAAAGAAAATGCATGTACCAAAATATAGAAAATAGAGTGGGAAGGAACAAGACCTTTTAAAAAGGGGGATTGACTGGAGAGACTATGGAGGTTAGAGGAAATGAAAGGCAGGTGGAGGATCTGTAGGGTAGAACCAGGACAATAAATAGCCACTGTACTTGTATCAGCTAGGAAGTATTTGGACAGTAACCAGGATGATTTTTGTTCAAAGCTTCACACTGCTATAAAAGTTTCTTAGTGATCTTGTGCTAGTCACTGTCTCTCTCTCAATTTAATGCACTGATGTTTAGTCGAAATCTGGCTTCCAGCATTATTGAGCCCATTATACCATGTCCTGCACTCTGAGACGATCAAGAAGAGACCCCGGCCCTACTCTGTGTGACAACCTTTCATGTATTTGAAGAGTGCTATCATATCTCCCCTTAGTCTGCTCTTCTCCAGGCTAAACATGCCCAGTTCTTTCAGTCTCTCCTCATAGGACTTTGTTTCCTGTCTCCTGATTATCCTCGTTACCCTCCTCTGAACCCATTCTAGTTTGCTGTATCTTTCTTAAAGTGTGGTGTCAAGAACTGGACGCAGTACTCAAGATGAAGCCTAACCAGTGCTGAATAAAGGAGAACTAGTACTTCACTCACTTTGTTAATGCAGCCTAAAATAGCATTTGCTTTTTTTGCAGCCACATCACACTGTTGGCTCATATTCAGTTTGTGATCAACAACAATCCCAAGATCCTTCTTGCATGTAGTATTGCTGAGCCAAGTATCCCCCATCTTAATAACTGCATTTGGTTTCTTTTTCCTAGGTGTAGAACTTTGCACTTATCCCTGTTAAATTTCATTCTGCTGTTTTTAGCCCAATGCTCCAGCCTATTAAGATCCCTTTGAATTTTGTTTCTGTCTTCCAGGGAATTAGGTATTCCTCCCAATTTTGCATCATCTACACGTTTGATAAGCATTCCCTGCCCCTCCTCATCCAAGTCATTAATAAAAATGTTGAAGAGCACTGGGTCCAAGACCAAGCCCTATAGTAGCCAGCTAGTTACCCCCCCCCCCAGGTTGAGAAGAAACCATTGATTAGCACTCTGAATATGATTGTGTAGCCAACTGTGGATCCACCCAATAGCTGTTCCATCCAGTCCACATTCAGCTAGCTTGCTAATCAGAATATCATGTGGCATTTTGTCAAAAGCTTTGCTAAAGTTGAAATATATTGTGTCCACAGCATTCCCACAGTCTATCAGGGAGGTTTGTTGTTGTTGTTATGTGCCTTCAAGTCGATTATAACTTATGGTGACCCTATGAATCAGTGACCTCCAAGAGCATCTGTCATGAACCACCCTGTCCAGATCCTGTAAGTTCAGGTCTGTGGCTTCCTTTATGGAATCAATCCATCTCTTGTTTGGCCTTCCTCTTTTTCTACTCCCTTCTGTTTTTCCAAGCATTATTATCTTTTCTAATGACTCATGTCTTCTCATTATGTGTCCAAAGTATGATAACCTCAGTTTCATCATTTTAGCTTCTAGTGATAGTTCTGGTTTAATTTGTTCTGACACCCAATTATTTGTCTGTTTTGTCTAGAAGGCCCTCCCTTGTCCTTAACATGGCTGCAAATGGAATCTACATTCAGAGGCTGTATACTTCTGGTTGGCACATCCTGATTTGCTTATGGGCATTTGAAGTAATTTGTTTGGCTGCTGTTGAAGACAGAGTAGTTATGTTCAGATGTAATGCTAAACCATGGTGGCATATTGTGTGAATGAACAGCTATAGGTCACATACTCTCTTGTCCCATGCAATCAGAAGCAAGGGACACATTTGGGAGCTATTTGGGAGCTATTTGTTGTTGTTATGTGTCTCCAAGTTGACTACGACTTATGGCGACCCTACGAATCAGTGACCTCCAAGAGCATCTGTCATGAACCACCCTGTTCAGATCTTGTAAGTTCAGGTCTGTGGCTTCCTTTATGGAATCAATCCATCTCTTGTTTGGCCTTCCTCTTTTTCTACTTCCTTCTGTTTTTCCCAGCATTATTATATTTTCTAGTGAATCCTGTCTTCTCATTATGTGTCCAAAGTATGATAACCTCAGTTTCATCATTTTAGCTTCTAGTGATAGTTCTGGTTTAATTTGTTCTGACACCCAATTATTTGTCTGTTTTGCAGACCATGGTATCCGCAAAGCTCTCCTCCAACACCACATTTCAAATGAGTTGATTTTTCTCAGGGGGGGGAGGGCAGAGAGGTGCCGGGGCTGAAGCGGCCCAGAGATCACCAAGGTTGCCTGGCCCAGAAGGCGCTGGCGTCGAGGCTGGGTGGGGCAGCTTCGGGGGGAAACGAAGGCAGGCGCTCTGCACAGTGCACATGCTTATTGCTTAGGAGGAGGCGCTCTCTTCCTTTATTTTTATTTTTGTTCTTTTTCTGGTCCTCCCCTCTCTCCTGCTGCCTGTCGGTCCTATATAAGGCCTCGTAAAGTAGAAAGGCAATTGCTGCCTACACTCACCCTGCTTGTATGGCCATAAATATTAGGGGACACCCACTGCAGTAGCCAGCCAACACATAAAGTTGCAGTGCCTTATGGATAACTTTGTGGATGATCCCCAGTCAAGTCTTAGCAACAGCACAATGCTGACAGGCAGTTGCCAACTGTTTGCCTAGAATGCCCTCCCTTGTCCTTAACATGGCTGCAACCATATCTACTCAGAAGTAAGTCCTATTGAGTTCTATGGGGCTTAGTTCCTTAATAAGCATGTTTACAGTTGTTGCCTTCAGGGGCATCCATTTGTGCTCCCATCTAACATCTCTGCAACACTGAGCTTCTTTCTTCCAATAATGGCCTGGCCTGAGGGCACGTAAACCCTTCTTGCCAGAAGCAAGTAAGCTAGATTAAATGTTCCCTAAAGGCGTTGAACTGTGACCTGGCAGACCAGGGTTGGAATCCCCACACAGCCATGAAGCTCACCGGGTGACCTTGGGCCAGTCACTGCCTCTCAGACTCAGAGGAAAGCAATAGTAAACCACCTCTGTCTGAATACTGCTTACCATGAAGACCCTATCTGGGATCAACTTGAAGGCAGTCCATTTCCATTTTGCATCACCCTAAGCTTGTGAGAAAGAATGACTTTGTCACTTCAGATGGACCTAGGAACACCCTATTTTAGGTAAGATTTCTATTTTAATCTCCAGAGAATTTTTTTTGAATGGTATGCTCCAAGCAACTGTGGTTGATACAATGTATCATGTTTAATGACATCACTAGGGCCCGCCCCATGACATCACTAGGGCCCGCCCCATGACGTCACTAGGGCCCGCCCCCATTTTCTCAGGTTTTTGAATGGTTCTGACCTGGCAACCCTAATTTCAAGTGTAAAATTTGATTTCAAGAGTTGGGGTATCTTCATTGCTTGGGGGGATGTGAGATTCTGTTATGCCTTTATGTTAATCTTATGGATAAAATTTTTTATTCTACTACCCCCTGTGTGTGTGTGTGTGTGTTTATTTTTAATATTGTTTTAGGCTTCTTAGATGTGCAGCAGCCAAGGCCAGCACCTTGTAGGAGTTTTTTTTAAAAAGTAACTGAAATGTAATTGTAGTGATTACTTTTGAGAAAAAGTAAAGTAATCAGTTACTTTCAGAGCAATTGTAATTGTAACGGTAATTACTACTTTTTTGGGCCAAGCAATTGTAACTGTAATTTATTACTTTTTAAAAGTAATCTTCCAAGCTCTGGCCACTCCCTTTTTAACAGTTACCTGGGTTCCTTGCCATATCCCCACTCTCACCATTTTCACACCGTGACTAGGGTTGCCAGGTTCTTGGCCTGAGACTGATCCTGTATCTTTAGGAGAAGAGAAAGTCAGCCAAGTGCAGGTGTTCTTGCAACCCTGTAATGGGAAAAACCACAAGGTGGAATTCTCCCTCCCCCCTCCCCAACTTTTAAAGATACAGAAGACCTCTTGGTTGCCAGGCCCGGCCTCAAAGAGATCTCTGTATCTTTAAAAGTTGGGGAGGGGGGGAGGAATAATTCCACCTTGTGGTTTTTCCCATTACAGAGTTGCAAGGACACCTGCACTTGGCTGACCTTCTCTTCTCCTGAAGATACAGGATCAGTCTCAGGCCATGGACCTGGCAACCCTAACCATGACATACACAGATTAAGTGGGGGGGTCCTCTGTGTCAGTCTCCATTCTTACACCACTCTGTTGAGTATTATCCTTGGGAATAGATAATATTTAAGAACTGTGTTTGGATGATCACATAGAGACCAATTATGTGAGATTCTCTGAACAAACACCATGGGCCCAATGTCCCACATGCCTAACAGATGAACCTACCCATGTGGGGAGACGTTCAGTGGGGAGACATCACTATTTAACCACCAACTTTTCATGCATGTATTGACAAGTACATAGTTCACTGGAAATGTGAACATAATCTAGGTGAATCTAGGTGAAATGTGAACATAATCTACGTGAATCGTTAGAAGGGGCCTATAGGAGTCCAACCCCTTCCTCAGTGCAGGAATCCAACTTAAAGCATACCTGACAGGTGGCTGTCCGGCTGCCTCTTGAATGCCTCCAGTGTAGGACAGACAACCACCTCCCTAGGTAATTTGATCCATTGTCATATTGTGCTATCAGTTAGGAAGTTTGTCCTGATGTTCAGCTGCAATCTGGCTTCCTGTAACTTGAGCCCATTATTCCATGTCCTGCACTCTGGGATGACCGAGAAGCAGTAGAGTAGTGGCAAATTCACAACTGCAGGCTCCCTTCATGTTAGTCATAGCTACAACCCCTACCCCCTCCTTTTTGCTGCTGACTTGAGAATCCTTGTTAATACCTTCTCCCACAACAAACATTCTTAGGAGACAATAAGCATGAAAGGGGAGAGTGTTAGCTACTGAGAAATGTTTTCTCAGGGCTCATCCAAACGGAGCGGGATAATCCATGTTTTTCATATCCGGTTTGCCATCTGACAGTCCTCACTGTCTTCCCCCCCCGCTTTTTTCCGATTTAAATATGTGTTTTTTGCGCCTGCACATGCAGCAGGAAGATCCGTACATCCTTTTCACTTTTTCCAAGCCCCGCCTGTAAAGCCACCCCCATCAGCCAATTGGTTCACCAAAAAAATGACGTGTGCTCCTCCCCCCTTTGCAACGCACAATATCGCACATGCGCTTGAACGTTAGAGCGCAAAAGTTTGAATTTCCCTGTGGCTGTAAAGGAGTTCCTTGCTGCTTGCTACTTACAGGTCTCTCTGTGGCGCAATCAGTTAGCGCCTTCGGCTGTTAACCAAAAGTTTAGCAGTTGGAGCCCACACAAGGACAATTCATGTTTTCTTCTGTTATTACCCATCACAATTATAACTCATTTTATCTGGGTTAGAACCAATCTGGGAGCAGGAGAGGGGATGTGAAGGGACAAAACTGCTGGCTCCCTTCTTTTGGCTGCCTTCCAAAAGCAGCTCCTCGAGGAGGGGCCCCCAAAGGGGGGTTCCTGCCCCCTGCTTTTCTACCTTTATACATATTAAGAGCATCTGCCTCGCATGCAAACAGTCCCAAATTCAGTCTCCGGCATCTCCAGGATGGGCTGTGAAAGACTCCCGTCCGAAATCTTGGGGCTTATACCACTGCTAGACAGGGTAGCCTGTACTGGGCTCGACAGACCAATAGTCTGACTCAGTGTCAGGCAGTTTCCCATGGGGGGGGAGGAAGATGTGGGTAAGCGAGCTCCACATGTCAGTGGGACGGATATCTCACAATAGATTGGTTGTGGGATGCTGTGATGTTCCTGTATTAGTGTAAATAGGGTAAGTGCTGTTTGTATAGGAGATACATGGTAAGTAGAATGAAAGAGGAAGGGGGAGTGAATGGGCAGTAGAATGTTGGATGATTGGCTGAATGTTTAAAATGGCTGACAGTATAAAAGGAAGAATGACAGTGGAATCTGTGGGGTGGTGAATGTTAGTGGGTTGTTTTGGTGGGTTTTGAGAGGAGAGGGTGGAGTTCGGATTAATACTAAGACCAGTACCTCAGGAATAGATGTAACCATATGCTTAAGTGCCTTTTAAAGAAATCTTGTTATCTCTGTTATATAATAAAATACTTATTTGGTTTACCAAAGGCCTGATCCTTGGCTGGGGTTTCACAGACCAGAAGAGAGGGTGAGGTAAATACCAAGGCTGAAGAGTGACAAATGGTGGCAGCGGGGACGGGAAGAATAACACCACAAGTATTCAGAGCAAACCAGAATTATAAGCAGTCTGAGTAAATCAAAGGGATTGGGACAGCTTTAGCACCCAGTCACAGAGGTAACCAGATAGAGAGACTCAGGCAGAGTCTCTGGGACTACTGGTTATAGGACGTGACTGATGGTGCTGTCTAGCAGGGGGATCTGTTGAGATCTGTGCTAGAGTGGGGAGAGAAACCATAAAAAAGGACAGTCCGGACTGGTGGAGTCCCTGGTGGTGCCTAATGACAGGCAGTAGCCACGCGCAGGTAGGAACCTGACAGGGAGAGCCAGGGAAGGGCATCACACGTGATGGCAGTAGCGGTGGGATACGAACCAAAGAGAGTCCCAAAGACACGTGGTGACAAAGGAGACTACATCACAGGTGTTGGCTGTAGCGGTGGTACGGATACTAGAGAATCCCTAACAGTGGTGTGGCAAACAGAAATAACAAAACAAGATTACTTGTGAGAGTGACTGGCAAAGAGTGTGCGGCAAAGAGTGAGTGAACTCAAACACCATTGCTGAATATATAAAAATGAAAAGAGAGGAGCTGATGGAGAAGTGCATAACATACCTCACGAGGGTAAAGGGGTAGATGAATTGAGGGTAGCACTTATAGGATTTGCAACTGCCCAGCAAAAACAACCTGTCAGGGAAGAGACCCCAGAAGGATATTTAAGCAATCCCGCTTATATAGAATACTTGAGAGAGAAGTTAAGATGGAAGGCTGAGGAAAAAGACAAGCAGAGGGAGTTGGAAGCTGAGAGATTGAGGATAGAAGCTGAGGAAAAAGATAAACAGCGAGAGTTGGAAACTGAAAGATTGCGGATGGAAACTGAGAGAATGAGAGTGGATGCGGAATTACAGGCAGAAAAGTTAAAATTTGAAAGAGAGAAGTTTCATTCTGATGAGACAAGGAAAGACAGAGATGGAGCAAAAATAAAAGTTACTCCAAAGGACTTTGCTGTCTATGAGCCTGGTCAAGATCCTCAAATTTATCTCACAACCTTTGAAAAGGCAGCTCAGTTGTGGGGGCTACCTGAAGATAAATACATGCAGTATTTATCAAACCTGATCAAAGGGGAATTGGCAGAGGTATACCAATATTTCCCCTCAGACAGGCCCGTCACCTATGCTGAGTTTAAAGAGGCAGTATACAAAAGGTTCAGACTGGGACCTGACTACTTTAGAAAATTATTCCAAAACTGTCAGATCCAAGCAGGGAGGTCTTTTGTTGAACTGGGAGCAAAGCTGATGGATATATTTGGGAAGTGGATGAGTAGTGCCAAAGCTCAGTCAGTGGAAGAGGTGAATAGCCTCATGATACTGGATCAATTATACCATCAGTTACCACCAGAAATAAGGCTCCTGGTCAAAGACCGTTCCCCTACATCGGTGCAGGAGGCCGCAGAGATGGCGGATCACTTTGCCTCCAACAGAACTGGCTGGGTGGGGAAAACATCAAGAGAGTTTAAACCCAGACCATATAATGGTGGCAGAAAGGATGTGGTGCCACAGCGAGTGAGTCCTCCAGTAAAATCTGAAGGGCACAGGACACCCCAGAGTGGATCTGTGTACCCTAAAACAGAGGAGAAATTATGCTATAAATGTGGTAGACCGGGGCACCTACGTTTTCAATGTGAGGTTGCCAGCCCCATTAGTAATCCTGCTCAGGCAAGGGCAGTAAAAATAGAACCAAAAGATTTAACCACAAAAAAGGTTCAGTTCTGCCAGATAAACTGGACAGAAGTAACAGACCTTGATTCAAGTCTGAGAGAGGAAGTGAGTGTACAAGGGGCAAATTATTGGGCATTGCTTGACACTGGTGCCGCTCAGACGTTACTGAGGCCAGATTTAATAAAATCTGAAGAAATATTACCTCAGGAAACGGTGAATATCCAAGGAGTGAGGGGTCAACCAGAAAGCTTGCCTATGGCCCTGGTGAAAATGGCGTGGAGAGGCCGAGAGGGCAGATATAAAGTAGGCATTAATGCCCAACAACAAGAACCAGTGATACTGGGAAGAGATGTTATGGGGGCACAAAGGAAAATATATGTGGTGACCAGACAGCAACTTGGTAGAGAAACAGAAGCCATGTTAAGGGGGGCTGAAACAAAAAGGGTGGAATCTGTTTGCGAGCCTCAGGTCACCATAGCAACCCTTGGCAGGCCTGCTGAAGGAGACAAACTGTATCAACTGGTCTCTGGGGAAGAGACAGAGCATTTCAGAGAAGAACTGAATAAGTATACCAGTTTGAATCAAATAAAGGAGCAAGCCCTGACCCAACAGATTCCTTTCACTGACAAACTGAGGAATCAAGTTGTGTGTGAAAATGGGATTTTATATAGACTGTGGATGCCTGCTGAGAGAAAGGATGAATGTGAACCAGTGAAGCAATTGATAGTACCTAGCAAATACAGAACCAGATTGCTAGAGGTAGCCCACGATGTCCCATGTGCAGGACATCTGGGAATAAAAAAGACCAAGAGGAGATTGGCTGCACACTATTATTGGCCAAACATCTCCAAAGATGTAAAACAACATTGTCTATCTTGTGGTATATGCCAAAAGGTGGGAAAAAGTGGAGTAAAGACTAAGGCACCCTTAAAGCCCCTTCCTATAATTGGACAACCCTTTTATAGAGTGGGAATAGATTTGGTGGGCCCTTTTTCCAAACCCACAAGGCATGGCAAGAAATATCTAGTGGTGGTGGTGGATTTTGCCACCAGGTACCCAGACGCAGAAGCACTAACATCTGTAGAAGCCCCTGTAGTGGCAGAGGCTTTATTAAAAATCTTTATGAGGCTGGGTTTCCCTCATGAAGTGCTGACGGATCAAGGCAGTGTATTCATGGGAGAAGTGATGCAATGTATGTGGAAATGTTGTGGTCTAAAATATCTAAAGACCACTACTTACCATCCCGCCACTAATGGGTTAACAGAGAGATTCAATGGCATTTTGAAGGGCATGATCAGAAGCTATGTTCAAGATCACCCACAAGACTGGGATGAACGTTTGGGATGCTTCTTATTTGCATACAGAGAAGTCCCTCAGGAGTCAACAGGCTTCTCACCCTTTGAACTGATGTTCACTAGAAAAGTGAGGGGACCTTTGGAACTGTTAAAAAATTCATGGGAAGGAACCCTGGGAGAGTACAAAACATCTGTAGTAGATTTTGTATTGGAATTCCGCAATAAATTAACATCAATGATGGAGGTGGTGAAAAAGAATTTGAGTCAAGCACAGCAGAAGCAAAGTTACTGGTATGACAGAACAGCCAGGGAACGTGTGTATGATGTGGGAGATATGGTAATGGCGTTCATACCCAGGAAACATGACAAATTACAGGCTAACTGGGAAGGACCATATACCATCAGAGAAAGGCTTGACACAGTGACGTATGTAATCACCACAGACCAATTAAACAAAAGCAAAGTGGTTCATGTAAATATGTTGAAGCCTTACCATACCAGGGATGCACAGGTGTTGCAAGTTACCTTATTCCCTGAGGGAAGTGGGCCTGAACTTCCAGATTTGGTACAGGAAAGCAAAGACAAAGGAGGGGTAGATCAAGTGGAATGGTCAGAGGAGGTGAAGGAGGAAGTAAAAGAAGAGATTCTGAGAGTTTTGAAAACCTATAGGAATCTCTTTAGCAACAAACCTGGCCGAACCAGTACAGTTATACATTCCATTGATACTGGAGATCATGCCCCAGTCAGATCTGTACCGTGCTGTGTGAATGGGAAAGTTGTGAGTGAAGTAATCTGTGTAGGACATGGGGTGGGGAGTGGGAAAATCACCCCCTTATGGAGCAAGGTAGAGGCAGTGCAATTGTGGCCTATCCCCTTGCATGAATTAACAAAGAAGAAGTGTTCTGAGCGTGTGGTATGGACGGATGAATGTCAGAAGGCTTTTGATCTGCTGAAGCAAGCCTTGTGCCAAGGACCCATATTAATAGCACCAGACTATGAGCAACCATTCATCGTGGCTACAGATGCGTCAGACCTCGCGCTGGGAGTCGTCTTGCTGCAGGAGAGAGAAGGCACCAGACATCCAGTGGCGTATCTTAGTCACAAGCTGACGCCGAGGGAGAAAAACTATTCGTCGGTCCAAAAGGAGTGCCTAGCGGTCGTGTGGGGACTGAACAAGTTGCGCCCATACGTGTGGGGACAAAGATTCACGGTAACAACGGATCATCGGGCCTTGTTATGGTTACAGACTATGAAGAACCATAATACTATGCTGCAGAGGTGGTCCTGGGCCCTACAAGACTATCAAGTGGACTTCCAGTTCGTAAAAGGCAAAGACAATGTACTGGCCGATGGACTTTCCAGGCAAGTGGCTGGAACTGCAGTGACGTGACCAGACGGAGGAACAAAGAAAGACATTTTCCCCATAGAGACTTGTTATATTGTTAACGCAACGTATAAATCCTGGAACAGGAATAATACTCTGCCGTTGTTTTAAGGGGGGGGAAATGTGATGTTCCTGTATTAGTGTAAATAGGGTAAGTGCTGTTTGTATAGGAGATACATGGTAAGTAGAATGAAAGAGGAAGGGGGAGTGAATGGGCAGTAGAATGTTGGATGATTGGCTGAATGTTTAAAATGGCTGACAGTATAAAAGGAAGAATGACAGTGGAATCTGTGGGGTGGTGAATGTTAGTGGGTTGTTTTGGTGGGTTTTGAGAGGAGAGGGTGGAGTTCGTATTAATACTAAGACCAGTACCTCAGGAATAGATGTAACCATATGCTTAAGTGCCTTTTAAAGAAATCTTGTTATCTCTGTTATATAATAAAATACTTATTTGGTTTACCAAAGGCCTGATCCTTGGCTGGGGTTTCACAGACCAGAAGGGAGGGTGAGGTAAATACCAAGGCTGAAGAGTGACAAATGGTGGCAGCGGGGAAGGGAAGAATAACACCACAAGTATTCAGAGCAAACCAGAATTATAAGCAGTCTGAGTAAATCAAAGGGATTGGGACAGCTTTAGCACTCAGTCACAGAGGTAACCAGATAGAGAGACTCAGGCAGAGTCTCTGGGACTACTGGTTATAGGACGTGACTGGTGGTGCTGTCTAGCAGGGGGATCTGTTGAGATCTGTGCTAGAGCGGGGAGAGAAACCATAAGAAAGGACAGTCCGGACTGGTGGAGTCCCTGGTGGTGCCTAGAGACAGGCAGTAACCACGAGCAGGTAGGAACCTGACAGGGAGAGCCAGGGAAGGGCGTCACAGATGCATTTTTGTCTGTAGAACTAGATCCCATCAAACTTCATGGGGCAACGAGGCTGCAACTCCCTGCAAAATGTCTGGAGAGTAATAGAGTGGAAATTTGCTTCTGAGCTTGAACATTAGAGCGCAAAAGTTTGAATTTTTCTGTGGCTGTAAAGGAGTTCCTTGCCAATTGCTACCTGCATGTCTCTCTGTGGCGCAATCGGTTAGCGTCTTCAGCTGTTAACTGAAAGGTTGGTGGTTCAAGCCCACCCATGTTTTCTTCTCTTATTACCCATCACAATTATAATTCATTTTATCTGGGTTAGAACCAGTAGGGGAGCAGGAGAGGGGACGTGAAGGGACAAAACTGCTGGCTCCCTTCTTTTTGCACTGGAAAGCCGGGACTCGGCTGCCTTCCAAAAGCAGCTCCTCCAGGAGGGGCCTCCCAAGGGGGGTTGCTGCTCCCTGCCCTTCCATTTCTGAGAACGCCTTGTCACAACCACTACCACCCCTCCCTCCCATTTACCTGTGTTTCTGGAGAAATAAGTGGAATTGTCAGCCCTGTGTATCTGAAGAAACGTTAATATGTATAAAGGTAGAAAAGCATACAGCCGCTTTTGCCCTATACCGCAAATGCAAGCTAACAAAAATACAGGAAGGGACTACACTGCTCGAGGAGGGGCCCCCAAAGGGGGGTTCCTGCTTCCTGCCCTTCCATTTTCATTTCTTTTATTAGACGGAACACCGGAAAGCCTGACTGCTTTCCAAAAGCAGCTCCTTGAGGAGAGGCCCCCATGCCTCACATGCAAACCGTCCCAAATTCAGTCTATGGCATCTCCAGGATGGGCTTCAGCGCAGCAGGGCTGTTTCCCCGCATTCCCTGCCCGATCCAAGAGCGGCTTCCTGCACCAACCAGCCACACTTCAGTGAGACCAGCCAGGAAAAGGGGGGCTTTACACACAACCACAATCGCAGATCTCACCCAGAGCGGCCGCCCAGTTCGCAGACTTGCCCCAACACCCCACCATTGTGATGATTGGTTCAATTTTCCCAGGCTTCCCCCCCCAATATTCACGCACATGCGCAAAAGTGCAGATACGTGATTGGCTGGAATGAGGAGAAGGGGCACAGGGAAACGCCCACGAACCACCCATCAGCTGTAAAGTCCGCCATATTGCGTCCTAGCTCCTGAAGGCACAGCGGATGATTCCCAATTTTAAAAGGCAAATCGCATTTTTTGCGGTATTGCCAGGAGCGGATTTAACCCGTAAAAAAAGCGCAACAGCGCGCGATGTCATATGGATGACCGAAAAATAATAAAAACACAAAGCGATCGTGTATCACATTTTGCAGTTGTCTGGATGAGCCCTCAGTTGCTGACTCATCTCCTTTCACTCTGATTGGCTCCAATCAGAAGGAAAGAACAAAGAAGCATGTTAGAAGACTCTTCCCAGTGGCCAACACACTCCCCTTTCATGCTGTTTGGCTCATAGGATGCTGGAGACATAGGGATCCTGCTGGGACTCTGCTCCCAAAAAAGTAAGGGGTCTAAGACACCCCCCCCAAGACCCTGGACGAATACACCCCTGGCGAGAAGAGATTCTGGCCCTCCTCTATGTTACAGCCTTTCAATTACTTGAAGAGTGCTATTGTATCTCCCCTCAGTCTTCTCTTCTCAAGGCTAAACATGTCCAGTTATTTCAGTCTCTCCTCTTAGGGCTTTGTTTCTAGTCCCCTGATCATCCTCGTTGCCCTCTTCGAACCTGTTCCAGTTTGTCTGCATCCTTCTTAAAGTGCAGAGTCCAGAACTAGATGCAGTACTCAAGATGAGACCTAACCAGTGCTGAATAGAGGGGAACTAGTACTTCACTAGTATTTCGTTCCTGGTTTTAGCTAACAAGGGCCTGAGTGGCTTACATAAATAATCCAGTTTTAACTACTGTAATTTAAGAACATAAGAACATAAGAAGAGCCTGCTGGATCAGGCCAGTGGCCCATCTAGTCCAGCATCCTGTTCTCACAGTGGCCAACCAGGTGCCTGGGGGAAGCCCACAAGCAGAACCCGAGTGCAAGAACACTCTTCCCTCCTGAGGCTTCCAGCAACTGGTTTTCAGAAGCATGCTGCCTCTGACTAGGGTGGCAGAGCACAGCCATCATGGCTAGTAGCCATTGATAGCCCTGTCCTCCATGAATTTGTCTAAACTTCTTTTAAAGCCATCCAAGCTGGTGGCCATTACTGCGTCTTGTGGGAGCAAATTCCATAGTTTAACTATGCGCTGAGTAAAGAAGTACTTCCTTTTGTCTGTCCTGAATCTTCCAACGTTCAGCTTCTTTGAATGTCCATGAGTTCTAGTATCATGAGAGTGGGAGAAGAACTTTTCTCTATCCACTTTCTCAATGCCATGCATAATTTTATACACTTCTATCATGTCTCCTCTGACCCGCCTTTTCTCTAAACTAAAAAGCCCCAAATGCTGCAACCTTTCCTCGTAAGGGAGTCGCTCCATCCCCCTGATCATTCTGGTTGCCCTCCTCTGAACCTTTTCCAACTCTATAATATCCTTTTTAAGATGAGGCGACCAGAACTGTACACAGTATTCCAAATGCGGCTGCACCATAGATTTATACAACGGCATTATGATATCAGCTGTTTTATTTTCAATACCTTTCCTAATTATTGCTAGCATGGAATTTGCCTTTTTCGCAGCTGCCGCACACTGGGTCGACATTTTCCTCGTGCTGTCCACTACAACCCCGAGGTCTCTCTCCTGGTCGGTCACCGCCAGTTCAGACCCCATGAGCGTATATGTGAAATTCAGATTTTTTGCTCCAGTATGCATAATTTTACACTTGTTTATATTGAATTGCATTTGCCATTTTTCCGCCCATTCACTCAGTTTGGAGAGGTCAATGCCATTACAACCTGAAATTGACAGAAAATAGGTAATCTGGATTCTGACACTTTTGGGTTGAAATTTTATATGGGTCCTGGCTCCACTTCTTTTGTATGAAATTGGGCACAGAACTGTAGCCTTGCAGCTAAACTGTATGCATGTTTATTCAGATGTATGCCACACTTCCAGTGAAATATACTCCCAACATGGATGCGGAGGACTGCAACCTTGGAGGCCAATGTAGAGAGGTTCATTCATTCATTCATTCTGTCCTGCTTTTCTACATGAACATGTCTCCAACGTGTCTTACAAGTTTTGCTTAAGAAACAGTGAACAATAAAACAATATATTAAAAGGAGGAAAAAGCATCAAATGATATGCTAGCCAGCAAAATAGTGCCACCATGCATAATAGTGGGTTTGAAGTGGCATTTTTGAGCATATGCTAAAACGAGGTCTACTCTGTTCCACACAATATAGCAATTGGACCTTTAGTGCTATTTGGAATCCCCTCCTATTAGACAGGTACTTTTTCTGTTGTGTTTTTGGTGACTACTGAAGACCTTCCTCTTCCAACAAACCTTTTAAGTAGAGATCTTTCCCAGCCTGCATCTGTATTGGAATTGTTTTTAAAGATGTTTTATTGTTTTATCACTTGTTGTTTGCCACCCTAGGCTCTTTTTGGGAAGAAGAGCAGGATATAAATTTAATAAATAATATGCCAAGCTGGAGCATGTGAATAGGAACAGTATTGCTGCTAGATGTTTGCTTTAAAGATTCTCTCAAGTACTGTTGAGTTAACAAATTCCACAGCTGATTGACTGCTACTGACAAGCAGTCTTCTGGATGTTACAACAGACATCCTTGCACATAATTTTGATGAAGCTACTGTATTAGCATCATCCAATAAACAATGTTGCCAAACAACATTTAGGTAGCTATAAATTAAGTATGTTTGACGCAATGGTATAAATAAAAATGCCAGTAACTCAAGCAAACTACATTAAACAATTTAATTTTGAGTCAAATAGCATTCTGTTTTTTAAAAAACCAGATACTGTGCAATTCTAAGCATAAACATGGTCCCATTTTCAATACCCAGGCTTTATTTTTAATAGACCAGTTTTGTGCTGGCTCTTGTTATTAAATAAAATATGGTGACCCTGATACCAATGGCCTGAGGATTCTTAGCCAGATCATTCACCACTCAGTACATCTGTTTGGCACCATTTGGCAACTACAGACTGATTCTGGTCTATCACATAACAGTATTACAAATATGGTTTCCCAATCACCTTAAGAACCTAATAATGTATTTATTCTACTAAATAAATATGATAGGAAATATTACTACTAATTCAAACTGAAATGTCATAGAAGTCCCAGTGATCCACTAGTTAATAGATGATGTGTACAAGAGTGTTGGTGAGCTCTACCATGGCTCTCATGTACAATATTACAGCAGACTCTCAGGCATTCCAAGCAATTGTTATTTTATTACATTGTTCTGTTTCATTTGGAAGAGTTGTATGTCTTTTATAACTGTTTCATCTGTTTTTATAATTGCATTTTCTATTGCTGTAACCCACTCTGGGACCTTATGGTGAGGGGTGAGTGAGAAGTCAGATTAGACAGACAGACAGACAGACAGATAGACAGATGAGTCAGCTTCTGTTGGGACTTTGGCACTAACCTATTTCTTCTTAGGCTGCACTGTATTTTTTCCAAAACTGGAGATGTTAAGAGATAGAATGGTGGATTGAGCTTCAATCCTACTAGAGAAGTCAATATAGGCTCTCTCCTCCAACGCTTGTCTTCTTTCACAAAGAAAACAAGTGGAGAGGGACTGGATTGCTATCCTAGCTATATTTAAAGTACAGGAGTTTGAGAGAGGAGGCTTTTGCTCCTCAAACTCCTGTACTTTCTCATGGGATGGGGGTTAGAACTCTACTGTGGTGTTGTTCTGGTGGGTTTCAAAGCTTACCATACTATGTTAAACAAAAAATAAGTCTGTTTTCTATTGATGTTTGATTCAAAATCAGAATAGCAGTTATTCAGCTCACTGCCAAATTATAAGACAACAAGTAGAATATTAGGAGTCTGTTGCAGGTCCAATGCATTTTCTTTAATTAGTTGGATGAGGTGGGGGTGGCCCCATTAAGCTGGCAGATAGTAGAGGAGAGGAAGGAACTGCAGCACTATATTGTGTTGCAAATGGACATTTGCTGGCACCATGCCAGAGGAAGGATATAAATTTAATAAATAAATAAATAAAAATCACCCAGGAGCAGGCATACACATGCTCAACTGAATCCTTCTTTCCTAGCTGTCAGCACTACTTTTATTATATAAAAAAAGAACATGGTTCTTAGAGAATTTACTTGATTGCTCCAGCATAGTAATTTCGCACCTGTATATAGAGCTTTTAGCAACTATCATCCCCTGATGAAAGCCCTTGATGGGCTGAAACGCGTTGGGCATTTTATATTATAAGTTACTTCTTCTAAGAAAAGATACAATAAACATATTGATACTCCCTCCTTTGGCATTCAGGGTTCACACCCCTCCTTTTTTCTACACGTCATTGTATGCCTTCCACCTTCCTTTCTACGGGCATTAGAGTCCAACAGCATCTGGAGAGCACCACATTGGCTATCCTGGGCCTAAGCCTACCAATATATGTGGTCAGTTATTATCAAAAACAGCAGTGTCAATTTCAAGGGCAACAGAAACATGAAACCTTGGTGCAAGCTAAGCTGGTAAATTGGGAATTTATGGAGACTAGGCTGGGAAAAGCCAAGGCAATAAATTATAAAATGTGAGTAAAGGTCCGAAGGTGGACATCCAGTTTACTAAAACAGCATGGAAAGCTAGGGCTAAATCCCATCTGAAAGCCACTTCAGTGAAAGTCCAGGAAGCCATTTTAAAAGTAGCACACAAATGGCACCTGACCCCAGATAGATTACAGCTCATAAATGGGAATGTGTCTTCCAACCTTTGCTGTAGAAGTTGTCAAGAGCAGGGATTGCTATTCCAGCTATGGTGGGAATGCCCCCTAGTTTAGGAAATCTGGGATAGTGGTTTTTACTACCACTGGAGATATATTACAGCAGTTCTGCAAGGTTTGGCTCTAGCACTGCTCACAATTTTCAGGGCAAGGGGCAAGCAAGTTATGGATAAGGACCTGATAATCAAATTTCTACATGTAGCACATTTGGAAACGGCACATTTCTTAAAAAAAAAAAGCAGTGAACATTTTTCTATTATAAGGTGCAATCTTAGAACAAGGCAAATAGTCCTGGATGAAAAGCTAACCCAAAATGGCAAATAAGCCAGAGGGAAAATTCAGCAAGATGGGTTCATGGAGGGTTTCCTTTTCTTACCTTTGTTAATTAACAATGTAGCGATAAATGACCACTGGTCCTGCAATATCGGTTCTGGATGGAACTTTAGATCTGTTAAAATATACCCAATCTCAATATCGTACTTTAATGAACATTGTTATTATGAGGCAATAAAACTCTGACTCTGTAACTATTGCTTCTGATGTTAATTTTTTGTTTCAATAAATATTAAACAAATTATGAGTAAACCTAATTTCACACAGACATTTGATCAGTCTTTAATTTCCTGAAACCTCTGAAGTCTGGCTGCATATGATATTCAATTGCTGTATGTGTGAATGAGGCTCAGAACTATGTGCCAAACCACCATAAAAGCATTTTGCTCCTTTCATTGTCTAACCCAACTCCATTGAAGTCACCTGCAAAACTTCCCACTGGCTTCCCACAATCGTTACCATTCTGCCCTACATAGCTTCCAAAGGCATAAATATGCAAACTATTATATTATCTCTAAGTAGGCATTTCTTATTACAGTATCTCCAAAGTTTTCTGATTAGTGTGGATGAATATAATGCAATACATTCATTTTTCAGGACAAGCTACCCAGAAACTTCATAACAGAGATTAATTCAAAAGTCTGCTGGGTTTGTTTTGTTTTCAGCTTTTATTGCTTTCCTGTTATCAGGCTGAACCCAAAAAAAAATCAAGAGTAATTCTCTACCTGGAGCTTAATCTTAAACAATTATGAGTAAACTGCTTTAATTTGATCTGAGCAAACCTGTAGTGTGTTTGAGAAAAGCGCTAGGGGCCTTTGGCATTATTGAGATATTGGCAGAGACTTTTCTTTGAGTTATAGAACAGAGAGAAAAGACCCCTCTTAGCAAAGGTTGTTACAGCAGATTAAGTTTAGATCAATGATGTGCTTGATTATCTAACTTTATTCTACAAATCCCTTTTCAGGTTTTGGTGTTATCAGCCATGAAAATTAAGATAATTTACAAAGCTTCAGCACCTCTTCTAGTGTTTACTTTAGGAACAATGCAACTGTTCTTAGCTATGAGTGGCTCTTACTCATGTGCTGTGGCTGAACTACTAAGGAGTGACAGATAAAAACCTCTATCTTTTGACTCAGGACAAAGATTCTCAAACAAGCCACTATGAATCAAGGGGGAAACTCTGAGCATTCATAAGCATTACTCCCAGCAAATGAATTATTATTATTTGGGGCTTTTAATACATAACATGTTTTACAACCATTATATTGTTTTGGATGTTTCAAAAACATTGCATTCTAACTTGGGTTAAGCACAATGGGGGCAGGGGCATAAAATCTGATGATGTTTAGTGGTTGATGGTCAGGTCAGCAACAATGCATAACAGCAGCAGAAAAGTCATGAATGGAGCCTGGTAGTCTGGAGAAGAATCAACAGCAAGCAAAACATTGCTGAACTGGCTCTGATGTTTACTGGCTTTCTAAATGCTGATACTGCTTACATGTCTGAGCATGGCTCCATTGGTCAAACAACTGGCAACCCTGTTTCTTGTCTTCACACCAGTTTTATGAAATTGGTAAAACTACACTGAAATTCACACAATTTACAGTTCAGAATTTGACCAAAAAACCCCTAAATTTGACTTGCCCTCCCAAAATTCCCTTTTGAAGTTCCAGAATGGGGGGGGTCTTTTTAAAATGTCAACTTGCTTTCTGTTCCAGGCAGTCTTAGCCAGCTTGGGTTGTAGCCTGAGAACTGAAGAGGGGGGTAGATATGAGTTTGGGTGGTAGAAAGGGAAACAAAGCAGTCAAGCAAGTTCAAGTTCAGATTCTAATCAGGAAAAAGTCAGCAAAACAGAGGTCAAGTTCCAATGAGGCAAAGTCAGAGCAAAGCGGGAAGCACCCCAGTTGCTTACCGGGCCCAATTCAAGGTGTTGGTTTTGACCTTTAAATCCCTATACAGTTTCGGCCCAGTCTATCTAAAGGAGCGCCTCCAGCATCATCAGCTATGCCGCCCAACAAGATCAGCCTCAAAAGACCTTCTCTCCATCCCATCAGTCAAAACAGCCAAACTGGTGAGGACTAGAGAGAGGGCTTTTTCAGTTGTGGCCCCCACCCTGTGGAACTCCCTCCCAAATAATCTCCACCATGCCCCTTCCATTATGAGTTTCCGTCAGGCCTGAAGACCTGGCTCTTCAGGCAGGTTTTTGGGGTTGCCTAGTCATATAAGCAGGCTCAAATGTTGCTTCAAAAACAAACAAATCCACACTGAGTCTTAAACAGAGCTTCAGTTACATTAGGGTAATTAGCTCAGACTGCTGTGAGCAAAGCTTCCTCTTTCAACAAGCCTTTTAAGTAGAGATCTTATCCCAGTCTGCATCTGTGTTGGATCTGCTTTCTAAGATGTTTTTAAAGCTTTTTTTAAAAAAATGTTTTTAAAGATGCTTTGTTTTAATATAGTCTTGTTAATGATATTTTAGAGTGTTTTTGGTGTTTTTGTTTGCTGCACTGGGCTCCTACTGGGAAGAAGGGCAGGATATAAATTTAATAAATAAATAAATCATTAAAGGAGCCTAGCCTACTTCAGTAGCCATTGACTCCAATGGCACACAGGAGACAATTGGAGTTCTGGTTTGGAGTCCAAGGATAGCAATCTGATCTCAGGATGGAGAGGTCCTGGCAAAATGGGTTTCTCTTGCACTGAATCACCTGGGCCAGTGAGGACATCTGGGGCTAGTTCTGTGGCCAAATCCTTCTCCCACTCTTAATTCTTAATACTTCCTCCAAATCCTCAGTCGCATGCCGCAAAGATGGGAAGTCTGATTCGAGAGTCATGATGACTTCCTGGCTCTAATAATTTTACATTGTGCTTCTATATTTAATCCAACAGCACTCACAACAGGGAATGCTGGGTAAATTAATATTAAGGATTTTTTTCAAGCACCTTTGTATTATAATTTATTTTAGATTTTTGTTTTAAAGTATCACTACTATTCTAGAGATGTCTCTATATTGTTGCCATTTTACAGATGAAAAAATGCAGGCTAAAAGTTAATTGCTTGCCCAAAATCACCCTGGGAAACCATGGCTAAAATGGGACTTGACCAATATATTCTAGCCCTGTGCCCATCACAGAACCATGCCTGAGCAAGAGTAACAAACATGGCATGGCATACCAGGCAATCCTTTTCCATGATGGCTCAAGTGGTACAAAGGAGAAAACAGAGATGAAATCCTGCAAAGTAAACACTGTCAATCATTGGTGTTTGTGTGTGTACATGACTGCTCATATTTTACAGACTGTAAAAGGCCGGTTAGGCAAACATTTCTTATTTCTTATTTATTTATTGAGCAATTATGGGAAGGATTCCAGGAGAGAAAGGAAGGAAGGTGAAGATCACCTCAGGGCCTGCTCCAGCTAAACTATCTCTTTCCCACCCACCACCACAGGGTGATCTGCCATCAACAATAATGTGGGAACAATCCTGATGTATTTTTGATATGTTTATATTTATATTGTATTTTAAAAAAGGTGTAATTGGATATAATTTGTAAGTCACCTTGGTAGGATTTATATCCTGAAAGGTGGGATATAAATGAGTGAAATAAATAAATAATAAATATATAAGTGCAATTCATATCCTCCATTGTACCAGGGCCCAGCTGGATGGCTCCGCTGGAACCTATATGTACAAAGATAAGTCATGGTGCAGATGGGATCTTGAATGTTTGGAGACGCACTCAGCAAGAGAATGTGGAGGGTTGATTCATTCCCACCCCCCAATAATGTCTGCACAAGACTTGTCAGTTGCCATTAAAAAAAAATAACTCTTCAATGCCTATGAACCTACAAAATCTATGAATACCTGTCTTCATGCTTGTTGAAAACCACAAATAATTCTAAATAATTAGTGAGAAAACACTTCCTTTGCAAAAGCCATGCTGATTTTTCATCAGTAAGACTTCTTTAACAGGTTGTATCCAACAAAGTTGTCCCATTTATACAAGGACTTCTGCTTGTGCAATGGAACTTCCCCTGTCTCACCTCTCCCCGACCTGTGCCCCCTGAAATCTGCTCTGAAGGATCAGGGGAACCCCAGAACATATTTAGGGCTGGTACTCAGGGGAAGAGAGGGAGGGGAAGTTCAGGTGCATAAAGGGACGTCCTTGAGTGAACAGGCCACTTTCATTGATACAACCCATAATATTTAACAGCTCTTGTATAAATAATGTTTTAGCGGCCACCACATTTACTTGGACAAATATTAAACTAATATATGACATAATTGGCACCACCTATCCTTGGTGATTCTCTGGCTGGGAGAAGTTCCTTATGCATCCTTTTTGTCCCTTAAACTGCCCATCCCTGGGTCAGTTCTATGTGATTGTAGCAAATCCGGCTTTAAACATTTAGATCTGCCACCATCACATCTAGTTTGGTCCCTGGTACTTTGTCAGGTAGTCTTAAAACTTCTTACATTGTCATCTACATATAATTGTTCTCAACATGATTTCTTCTGCTTCTACCTAAAATAAAGTTAAGGGGATTTCAGCCTCTGAGCAGCACAGCTTGGCACTCAACAGGCCCTACAATAGAGCTTGGACAATAACTTTCCCTCTGCACATTCAGAGGCAGCATGCTTCTGAATACCAGTTGCTGGAAACCACAGGAGGGGAGAGTGCACTTGTGCTCAGGTCCCAATTGTGGGCTTCCACCAGGCATTGGGTTAGCCATTGTGAGAACAGGATGCTGGACTAGATGGGCCACTGACCTGATCCAGCAGCCTCTTCTTATATGCATGTTAGTGAGAAGATACATTTAGGTTATCTAAAACCAAGAGCTGTGCCTTTATTCCATGCTGGTAAATCCTGCCCCAGAATGACATGCCAAACATTTTCAGAAACACTATGTCTTTTCCCTTTTCAGATCATAGACAGACAGACAGATAGATAGATAGACAGATAGACAGATAATTATGCGTGCACATACAGGATTACTGAATTACTAAGCTAAAATATGATCACTAGTGCCCTTTCTCAAGAACAGCCATTACCTGTACTTTAGAGGCAGCTAGAACTAAAATTATAACTAAATTAACCAATTTGGCAGACAGTAATTTGATTTGCACATGGCACAAATCTTCATTTCCAGCTAGATTGCTATCTGTTTATCTGTTTAAGCATGACTCATGGTGATCTGTATTGCCTGAGACAAACCCCATTTGATTTTGGTTCAGGTTCCTAATAAGAAAGTTCTGGAATATAGCTGTGGCTTGGCCCAATTCTCCCTTCTTTTTAATCAGCAATGGAGTCTGTAGCTGTATAAAAACATTAGAGGACATGATGAACAGTTCTACATATTTCTACAAATGAAGATCATAATAGTTTATTGCCTTGTGACTAAAAGGCCACTGTTACATTAATTCATCTTCTATGACACACTACATACCCGTTGCTCCTCAGGGTGCAAATAAAAAGTTTGCTAAGCCATTAAAAGGAATTAAGTACAGGCAGCTGTTATCAACAACATTTTTAAAGAAATAAAAAAGGGCAAAAGGAATCCTACATGACAAAAATTAGAATATCTAGATTTTAACAAAGATGAGTATGTTAAACTTCTGCCTGACAAAAGGTCCGCACACTTAAGGAACTCAATGAGAGGTGATCTCTCTCTCGTTCTATAGATCGGTATACAATAAAACCACATTAATCCATGATTTGATCATACATGAGGGTGCCAGTCTGGTATGTATTACCAAGACCTGGATGGATGAGCTGGGAGGAGTTGATATGACCCAGCTTTGCCCACGTAGATACTTGGTGCAACATCAGCACAGGCTGCAAGGACGGGAGGTGGGCAGAGGAGTTCTGTGGTCCACTGAACTTCCATCTCTGTCACCAGGAAACCACTCTGTCTTGGAAATAGCTGTGAGGGGCTGCACTTGATGTCAGGCCAAGGAGACAGTAAACTAGGGTGACTGCTGGTGTACCATCCACCCTGCTGCCCAGCAGCTTCTCTGACCGAGCTGTCAGAGGCAGTCTAGGATGTGGTGTTGGAGCAGCCCATAATAACTGCCCTAGGTAATTTCAATATCCATGCTGAGGCTGCCTATAATGTTCTGGCTCAAGACTTTATAGCTTCCATGACAACCATGGGGCTGTCTCAAGTTGTCACCAGTCTGACACACAGGGCAGGACACACCCTCAATTCGGTTTTTGCTCCAGATGAAGAAAGAGTTGGTCTGAAGATGGGGGGAGTGTCATGGCCCCGTCAGAGGACTCATCAGACGAGGATGACTCGGGAGTAACAGCAGCAGACCCAGAAGGAGAAATGGAGGAAACTCCTGAGAACCCAGCTCCTTCTCCCCCTCAGCTGCAGAGCACCCCAGACACAGCTGAAGCCCTAGGGTTGCCAGGTCCATGGCCTGAGACTGATCCTGTATCTTTAGGAGAAGAGAAAGTCAGCCAAGTGCAGGTGTTCTTGCAACTCTGTAATGGGAAAAACCACAAGGTGGAATTCTCCCTCCCCCCTGCACAACTTTTAAAGATACAGAAGACCTCTTGGAGGCCGGGCCTGGCAACCAAAAGGTCTTTTGTATCTTTAAAAGTTGTGCAGGAAGAAGAGAGAATTCCACCTTGTGGTTTTTCCCATTACAGTGTTGCAAGAACATCTGCACTTGGCTGACTTTCTCTTCTCCTAAAGATACAGGATCTGTCTCAGGCCATGGACCTGGCAACCCTATGAAGCCCTTCAGCCAGACGCAGCCAGTGAACAGGATACTCCCCCCTCACCTGCAGAACGTAGACAACAGAAGGTCAGGCAGAAGAGGGGCAGGCCTGTCCACTTAAGGCCAAAATGCTGATGGCTCACACCTGCTGACAAACCTGCTCCTTAAAAGTCAAACCTTGGGTTCAGCTTGTTGCTGACTACAACGTCAGGCTTGATCACTGTGTGTCATTCTATCCCCTGAACCTTGACTTGGACTGATCTCTCGGCAAACTAGACCCGGACCTTCACTGACGTCTCTTCTGGATTTCTGGCTTGGCACGTAAGCTTTGAACGGCCTCTGCCCTTATCTTGCTTCCTCCTTGCTAGCCTGGCAGATTTATAGCCAAGCTGCCGGCTGAGGACTTACGACCTGGCAATTACCAAGGAATCTCCAGCCCTGCCTGCACCCCCACCAACACTGCTGTCTCAGTGAAGAGCTGACAGGGTGCATGTCACCCCATTGTCATGGTCAGATCACTTCCTGGTGAAGTCTGGACATGGTTCTGATCCTCCCTTGCAATGATGGTAGATAGATTAAGAGGGTCCACCCCTGGAGAATAATGGAATCCACTGGATTCCTTAATGCCTGGGGGAGGGGGTTCCAGTAGATAGAGCAGGTGACTTGGTTGAAGTCCTTGTCACATCGTGGAATGAGATGTGTTGGCCTCTTGACATGGTTGCCCTTGAGAGCCCTCTCTGGCATTGTGGAGCTCATTTTGCACCTTGGTATACCAATGAACTAAAGGCAATGAATTGGGTCAGACGACAGCTAAAGCCCAAATGGCAAGACGTGCTGTGCAGCTGATCAGGCATCAGTGAAACAACATAACTGTGCCTCCCATGTGGCAATGAGGTTGGTGAAGAAGGCCCATTTTTCTGTTTCCATTGCATCTTCAAGTAACCATCCAGTGGAGCTTTTTCATATTGTCCAGGTCTATTAGCATATACTCCAGGAAATGGAGTTTTAGACCCTTTGGAAGCTCACTGTGAAATGTTTGCAAGGCACTTCAAGGGTAAAGTTGCTTACCTCCATAGCAATCTAGATGCCCCATCCACATTTTGTGCTGTCCCTTGTGAGATGTCAGTTTCAGTTGAGTGGACAAGGTGCTTGTGATGATGCAGTCAGCAATGTGTCTTTTTGACCTTTGACCTTCTTGGCTTATTAAAGCTTGCCAAGGGGATATGACCAAGTGGATCCAGGGTGTGGTCAATGCGTCTTTGCCAGAGGGAGTGCTCCCAGCTGCCCTGAAAGAGGCAGAGATCCAACCACTCTGGAAAAAGGCCACCCTGGACACAATGGCTTGTGATGACTGACATCCAGTTGCAAATAAAATACCCCCTTTTTAGAGAAGATGATTGAGAGGGTTGTGGCACAATACTAGCAAGTACTCTTGGATGAAACAAATTATCTTCACCCATTCCAGTCTGGGTTCAGGCTTGGTTATGGGACTGAATTGGCCTTGGCCACCCTGACAGATGACCTTTATCGGGAGAAGGACAGGGGGAGTGCAACCCTGCTGTCCGTACTTGGTCTCTCAGCAGCTTATGATACAATTTACCATGGCATCCTTCTGAGCTAATTCTGCCAAATGCTGTTTAATTACTATATGCAGCCTATGAGAGAAGTTATTAGGATATTTAGGGAAAGGTGTCAGCAGTACACTGATGATACCCAGCTCTGTTTCCCATTAACATCTTAATTAGGAGAGGCTGTGCAAGCCCTGGACTGGTGCCTGGATTTGGTGGTGGACTGGATGAGACCCAATAAACTGACTCTGAATCCTTTCAAGATGGAGGTGCTGTGGATACATGGTTCACGAATCTGGATAATTCGTCAATTGCCTGCGTAGGATGGGTTGTACTCCTTCTGAAAAAGAAGGTTTGTAGTCTGGGGATGCTCCTGGACCCATCTTTGTTGCTAGAGGCCTAGGAGTCCTTAGTAGCTAAGAGTGCCTTTTGCCAGCTTCAGCTGGTAAGACAGTGCGGCGGTTGTTGAACCAGGATAGCCTGATCACTGTTGTCTATGTGTTGGTAACCTCCAGGCTTTATTACTGTAATGTGCTGTATGTGGGGCCACCACTGAGATTGGTCCGGAAACTGCAGCTGTTGCCAACATGTTACCCCACTGAAAGAATTGCACTGGCTGCCCATTAACTACAAGGCTAACAGTAGGTTTGGGGGCATAAAGCCCTAAAAGGTTTGGGACTAGGATACCTGAAAGATTGTCTTAACCTTGTATACCCAGTTGATTACTGCACTCTGCAGGTGAGCTCTGGAGGTGAGGGCCTCCCGCAGATATCATCTCATCAGGAAGTCCATTCTGCATAACATAGGAAGAGGACCTTTAGTGTGTGGCACCTACCTTTTGGCATTCATTCCCCTTAAATATTAGACAGGCACCCTCTCTGTTGTCTTTTTGGCACCTACTGAAGACCTTCCTCTTTCAACAAGCTTTGGAAGTAGAGATCTTGTCCCAGTCTGCATCTGTGTCAGAACTGTTTTTAAGATGTTTTTTAAAATGTTTATAAAGATTTTTAATATGTTTTTTAAATTTTTTTAAAGATATTTTATAGATGCTTTTAGTGTTTTATTGCACATTTACCACCCCAGCCAACTTCTGGGAGGTATGGTGGATATATAAATTTAATAAATAAATAAATATAGTAAATACTCCCACATGAGTCATGTCGTGGAATAAGCTGCAGAGGAACAGAGGATCATGGAATGAGATAAAAGGAAGAGGTAACGGTAGAATGTGATAAGGACTACTACTAGTAATGGCTACTAGCCATGCTGGCTATATGTTCTACCTCCACTGTCGGAGGCAAACTGCCTCTGAATGCCAGTTGCTGGGAATCACAAATGAGAAGAGTGCTGTTGTTCTCAGCTCCTGCTTTTGGCTTCCCAAGGGGAACCAATTGGCTATTGTGAGAACAGGATGCTGGACTAGGGCTGCATTTTCCTGACATTTTCCTGACATTTCCTTACCTGATAATTTCCGCATTTTATTTGATCTTTCACATGATTTGGAGCAGTATGCCAGCATACAGTTATTTCCTGCCATTTTCATCAGGAAATCATGGGAAGACAGACATGCAAATGTGCAGAAAGGGTGGGGGAGTAGTGAGATGTCCATTGGACTTCATTGTTGTGTCACACCACTCCCACTGATGTGAATGAAATTTAGCACAACATGGTGGTCTTTGTTGTTATGTGCCTCCAAGTTGACTACGACTTATGGCGACCCTATAAAGCAGCAACTTCCAAGAGCATCTGTCATGAACCATGCTGTTCAGATCTTGTAAATTCAGGTCTGTGGCTTCCTTTATGGAATCAATCCATCTCTTCTTTGGTCTTCCTCTTTTTCTACTCCCTTCTGTTTTTCCCTGCATTACTATCTTTTCTAATGAATCACGTCTTCTCATGATGTGTCTGAAGTATGATAACCTCAGTTTCATCATTTTAGCTTCTAGTGATAGTTCTGGTTTAATTTGTTCTAACACCCAATTATTTGTCTTTTTCACTGTCCGTGGTATCCGCAAAGCTCTCCTCCAACACCACATTTCAAATGAGTTGATTTTTCTCTTACTCACTTTTTTCACTGTTCAACTTTCACATCCATACATAGAGATCGGAAATACTATGGTTCCATAATGCAACTGCAGCATGAAAGAAATTTAAAAAGTGGGACAGAAGTGCTAGCATTATAATCAGTCAAACTAACACAATAAACCACATGTCTGAATGCAGCCTAGATGGGCCATTGGCTTGATTCAGCAGTAGTGCCATACTTAGGAACAAGCCAATTAAGCCATGCCTTAGGGCTTCACATTATAAAGGGCCTCTGAATATGTTGGAGATCACTAAGAAGATTTATTATAATTGAAAATGCTTTTGCTTAAATAACCTTTCATATAAAATCCACCACCAAAATTCCAAACCATAATCTCCAATCCCAATCCACACCCAGTCCCATCAATGTCCCTTTTGAGCCTGCTGGCCTACTTGTATCAACCACAGGTTGCTCAACCTCACCTCATACCTCAAGAGGAAAAAGTGGGAGCTAACCTACTAGCACATTCTGAAGTCCCATTCCACACCAGGCATCATCTCCGCTAATCCTTTCCTCACCACTTTCCCACCCCCATCTTTCCATATACCATCACACAGGCTTGTAGCCAGCGTCAATGTTTGGAGGGGGGGACAAAATCTAGGGGTGTTGTGTTGTACAAAGTACTATTGATAAGAACCTGAAGCTTCTTTATTTCAGGAGCTTAGCAAAACTGAAAACTAATCCATCACGCCATAGTCAAACAACTCTAGCTCTACCCTCTCACTTCCTCTTCCTCCCAGCTTTCTTCCATGTCCCTAACTACAACTCCCAGAATACAACTCACTCACTACAACACAACAGGGGGTCAGAGGCCTATATACCAATCTGAAGACTATTTTAAAGACTACTTTTGTAGTCTCATTGGATAAACAAAAATTGTAACTTTAACAATGAAGAGAACTGTGGTCTCTCCGGTGTCTTGACTGAGGGTGGAACTTCATTCTGCACATAGAAAGGTTCCTCAGAGTGTCAACAGTGGAATAGGTCATTTGAGAAATCAAAGTAGTTATTCAAAGACAGATTTAGGTATTGTTCAAAATGTCTATTTCATTCAAAAATAGCTAATGGTGAAAAAAACAATTGGAAGTGCATAGTATATTCCCAAACAATCAGTTGTGTTTACTGCTTTGTCTGCAAGTGCTTTTCAACATCATCAATGACTTTTGCTAATGATGGGTTTGATGACTAGAGAAACTCCATGGGAATTCATAAGAACTTGGAGAATCATAGAACAGCTTTGCTAGCATATATGATGAGGCAGCATGGTTTAACTTTGGATTCACACCTGGATGAACAGATAAAAAAGAAGCAAGAGTTCTGGAGGCATGTATGTGAATGTGTTATTTTAGTTGTGTGCATATTGGCAGAATGTGGATTGGTTCTTAGGAGAAGCAAAGAAATGTTTGGTTCACCACATAAAGGGAACTTTCTTGGCTTGACAGGACTCATTGCTCTGTTTGCTGCATTTCTTGCCAACCATATAAAACATTATAGAAGCAGTGTATCTGGGGCAGAGCTTGGCAAAGTTACTTTTTTGAACTACAACTCCCATCAGCCCCAGCCAGCATGGCCACTGGATTGGGCTGATGGGAGTTGTAGTTCAAAAAAGTAACTTTTCCAAGCTCTGATCTGGGGAGTCTGTATACTCGTCTAAAACAATATGTGATTAAGTCATCCAGTTTATGGCTAAAAAAGTAAGAGGATCTGTTTTGGATGATTTGAGAAAAAGCAAAATACTTCTGTTTGTCTCTTGACTCTACAGCAGATCTTTCTCATGTTGATCAACTCACTTATTGTAAGATACGTATCACCTGATGATGGTTTTCCATTGAACAGTTTCTGACTTTCCTTGAATTAGAAGATCATAGTGGTGAAAATATGGCCAACAATGTGCTGGATTATCTGAGCGATAACTGCAAAGCTGACTTAAGAACATAAGAACATAAGAACAGCCTGCTGGATCAGGCCAGTGGCCCATCTAGTCCAGCATCCTGTTCTCACAGTGGCCAACCAGGTGCCTGGGGGAAGCCCGCAAGCAGGACCCGAGTGCAAGAACACTCTCCCCTCCTGAGGCTTCCGGCAACTGGTTTTCAGAAGCATGCTGCCTCTGACTAGGGTGGCAGAGCACAGCCATCATGGCTAGTAGCCATTGATAGCCCTGTTCTCCATGAATTTGTCTAATCTTCTTTTAAAGCCGTCCAAGCTGGTGGCCATTACTGCATCTTGTGGGAGCAAATTCCATAGTTTAACTATGCGCTGAGTAAAGAAGTACTTCCTTTTGTCTGTCCTGAATCTTCCAACATTCAGCTTCTTTGAATGTCCACGAGTTCTAGTATTATGAGAGAGGGAGAAGAACTTTTCTCTATCCACTTGCTCAATGCCATGCATAATTTTATATACTTCTATCATGTCTCCTCTGACCCGCCTTTTCTCTAAACTAAAAAGCCCCAATGCAGTAAATGCAGCTGACAGTCATATGATAATGCAGCTAACACGGTAGGTAGATACAATGGCATGTAGCAAAAACTTGTAGAGAAAAATAAGTATGCTATATATATTTCATGTGCTTGACATTTGCTGAATCTTGTTTGTTGTGCTGCAGCTGATTGTTGCCTAAATGCAGTAAAAAAAAGCTGCAAATATACACACTTTCTTCTCACCCAATACTAAATGCTGGATAGTATTCAAATCATTCTTGGGTCCAAAATCCAAGTACCAAAACATCTTTCCAACACCAGGTGCACATGCAAAGGCTACTTCAGCTATAGCTATGAATTATAATTCAATTACTGATGCTTTTACTCAAACCCACATTAATGGCAGTAGGAAGGGTTATACAAGAAGAGAAGCTTGCATTCATCTGGAGAAAATGAAAGAATGAGAGTTTGTATTCATGTTAGAACTTTGGGATCCTTTGTTAGATCAGTCCCACAAAACCAACAAGGCCTTACAGGTTCCACATATTGGCATTAGCACATGTGCAAAGCTTTATACATTGCTGTATTACTTCGTGAAAGAAACCAGAGAGAGTTTTGATTAATTTGAACTCTAAGTGAAAGGAAACCTGCCTGATGTAGACTGAAAATGTGTAACTAAAAGAAGAAGAGTGAAAAATAAGTAAGTCACTGATGTGGTGCACCTAATGCTGATGAGAGGCTTTCCTCAAGAGACAAATTTTGAGTAAAATCCTATATTCCTATAATTAAATAAATAATAAATAATATTTCCTTGAAGTCAATTTGAAGAAAAGAGCAACCACATACAATAATGATACATGGTTGTTTTAGATGCCCCAGAAGATGTAAACCTTCTGATGGTCTATCCTGATGATGTTGAGGAAATAAAGCACTTCCATACTTATATCAAGCAAAATGATTCAGATAAAGGACACCTATACTATCCTCCGTGGCGCAGAGTGGTAAGCGGCAGTAACGCAGCCGAAGCTCTGCTCACGGCCGGAGTTCAATTCCAAGGGAAGGAGGAAGTCGAATCTCCGGTAAAAGGGGTCGAGGTCCACTCAGCCTTCCATCCATCCGTGGTTGGTAAAATGAGTACCCGGCATATGCTGCGGGGTAAAGAAAGACCGGGGAAGGAACTGGCAATCCCACCCCATATATACGGTCTGCCTAGCAAACGTCGCAAGACGTCACCCTAAGAGTTGGAAATAACTAGCACTACAAGTGCAGGGACACCTTTTTACCTTCTATACTATCAGAATCTGTATCAGGTCATCTTCCAAGATAAGATTCAGTTAGCTTTCCCTAATATAGAAGTAATATTGTGGCTATCTTTTAGTCTGATGGTAACAAACTGCTCAGGAGAAAGATCATTTGCGCAGCTGAAAAGGATGAAGAATGAACTGCAGATATCAGTGCTGCAAAAAAGCTGTGTGCACTATGTGCATAGAAAATGATAAGTTTCGTAGTTTATCATTTGAGGACATCATCCATGGCACTGCCCTTTTAGAATCACAACATTAAATGTTTTACATTTTATGTGCAAAGAGAAGCAACTATGTAATTAGTTTGATGTTTCCATTTACTAATTGCTAATTGTGTGATGTTCCTATGTTCCTTTACATTAGAAGTCTTCAATTTCATATAAATATTCATATAAGTAAGAAATCATAAAGTACTTTCATTTAAAGATATACAATAATGCACATAGGATTACTCCAAGTCTATACATATTTTGTTTAGAATACCAGCATTAATTTTTCATTACAAGCTACATTGTACTTCCTTTAACTGAGTTCTCATCTCTGTAATTGCTCTTGTGTTTATATAAAATAAGTCTTCAGTTTCATATATACTAATTAAAAAATCAGAAAATATTTGATAATGCAAATGAAGCTTTTTGCAGGGAGTATGTGTTTAGTTGTTTTCATTGCATCCTTGCTGATGTATATATGCCAGTATAATGGTTTACCATTTATTTTTCCGTTACCATTTCTATTATAATGTAATACACTTTTTTTTCCTCATTATTTTTTACGGTATTGGGTCTCTGAACCTTGACATGGCTTAGGGCCTCAGCAAGTCTTAATCAGGCCCTGTCCAGCAGGCTGTTCTTATATTCTTATGGAGAAGGAGCTTTGTCAGCCATTCCCTGTGCATATGAAGTAATACTAAGAGACTGTGCTCTGAACCTGCAAAGTTCCAAATCTTTGCTTCTGCCATGAACTCATTAGGTGGCTTTAGACAAGCTACCTTCAAGGCTGGAATATCATTGTTCACAACCATTATAGCACCACTGCATTTCAAGTCTGATGTGCATATTTCATTACATCTGCATTTGCGCGAACCACCTTCTCCATGTGCATGCTGGTTAGGGATGTGCTAGAATTCCACCCAATTTGGATTTGGTAACGAATTTCCCATTAATTCACTTATTTTCAATAGTTTAGGACCGGATTTTCATGTAGCAATTTTCCACAACTTTTTTTTTAAATGGACTTTTAAAAAATCTGCCTCTAAAACATTGATTTTAAGAATGATAATTTATTGATTTTTTCCTTTTAAATATCGGTATTTCCATTAAAATATCAATATCAATATTTTTCTGAGCTAAAAAACACATGGATTGGTAAATGCAGCAGCTGGCAGATAAAGAAAAAACTCAGATCAATGCCAGCCTGTTAGGTCGACAGAATGCTTTTGAAGTGGAACCTGCCAACAGATCCTGTCCCTAATGCTGGGAGGAAACAGCACATGATGTATGTGTAGGAGGCATGTGGTACGTGGCTCAGTGTAAGATCCTCAAGTGCTTTAATTCTATCCTGTCATTCCATTATCACACTTTTGACCTCTCATGCCTCCTCTGGATGGGGTCTGCAGTCAGTCTGTGGAGTTATCTTTTATGATTGCTCTATTACCAAGATACAGTATGGATTCAGCCAAGCAGACAACAATATCTCTCATTGCACTAACCATGGTATTTATGCTCAGGTGATCTCCTTCACCTCCTTCTGCACAATTCAGCACTTCCATTTGAGGCAATAATGGGCCCATCCATACCTAACCACAAAACCTGGGTTTTCCATATTTGGTTGGTGGCCTCAAGATCCATACATGTCCTGTTTGTGGTCGGATTATTGTGAAAACCCAATGATCAAGCAACCATACGTGTTGGCTTTTTTTTTTGCTTTAGCATTGGCCACTCCCCTAAGTCAACCTCTTTTCGGTGATTGGTCCATAATGGTGAATAGCTTTTTGCGAGCTTTTTTGGAAGAGTGCAAAAACATATCTTTTTTTAAAATTCCCATGTATGCTCAGGTTTGTGGATGTGCAAAAGGGCAAAGTTAATGCCCCTCCAAGTGCAAGCAAAATAAACATCTAGGCTGTTACATATAACATAGTGCATACTAAGGATGGGAGCTGCTGGTTACTCCTGATTCCACTGAATCTGTCGAACTGAGAGGCAAATTCCTTTCTATGTTTGATTGTTTCCCACTATCTCCTGCTGTTACTGTTTTGAAAGGGCTTACCTTCTGCCCAGTGGACCCACCAAATCTCTTCATGCCTACTCCTCCCAAATTGTATTAGATCCTCCACTGCCCACCATGGGAGAAAGCAAGGGATCCTCTCTCATTCAGTTTCAAGTTTGTTTGTTTGTTGATTGAAAAGAACACAACTTACAATCCATGGGCTCACAGACAGAAAGAGTTCTGGCTGCCTGGAGGGAGAGAAGCTGATCTTTCCTTCCTCTCCTTCATAAGAACATAAGAAGAGCCTGCTGGATCAGGCCAGTGGCCCATCTAGTCCAGCATCCTGTTCTCACAGTGGCCAACCAGGTGCCTGGGGGAAGCCCACAAGCAGGACCCGAGTGCAAGAACACTCTCCCCTCCTGAGGCTTCCGGCAACTGGTTTTCAGAAGCATGCTGCCTCTGACTAGGGTGGCAGAGCACAGCCATCACGGCTAGTAGCCATTGATAGCCCTGTCCTCCATGAATTTGTCTAATCTTCTTTTAAAGCGTCCAAGCTGGTGGCCATTACTGCATCTTGTGGGAGCAAATTCCATAGTTTAACTATGCGCTGAGTAAAGAAGTACTTCCTTTTGTCTGTCCTGAATCTTCCAACATTCAGCTTCTTTGAATGTCCACGAGTTCTAGTATTATGAGAGGGGGAGAAGAACTTTTCTCTATCCACTTTCTCAATGCCATGCATAATTTTATACACTTCTATCATGTCTCCTCTGACCTGCCTTTTCTCTAAACTAAAAAGCCCCAAATGCTGCAACCTTTCCTCGTAAGGGAGTCGCTCCATCCCCTTGATCATTCTGGTTGCCCTCTTCTGAACCTTTTCCAACTCTAGAATATCCTTTTTGAGATGAGGCGACCAGAACTGTACACAGTATTCCAAATGCGGCCGCACCATAGATTTATACAATGGCATTATGATATCGGCTGTTTTATTTTCAATACCTTTCCTAATTATCGCTAGCATGAAATTTGCCTTTTTCACAGCTGCCGCACACTGGGTCGACATTTTCATCGTGCTGTCCACTACAACCCCGAGGTCTCTCTCCTGGTCGGTCACCGCCAGTTCAGACCCCATGAGCGTATATGTGAAATTCAGATTTTTTGCTCCAATATGCATAATTTTACACTTGTTTATATTGAATTGCATTTGCCATTTTTCTGCCCATTCACTCAGTTTGGAGAGGTCTTTTTGGAGCTCTTCGCATCCCTTTTTGTTTTAACAACCCTGAACAATTTAGTGTCATCAGCAAACTTGGCCACTTCACTGCTCACTCCTAATTCTAGGTCATTAATGAACAAGTTGAAAAGTACAGGTCCCAATACCGATCCTTGAGGGACTCCACTTTCTACAGCCCTCCATTGGGAGAACTGTCTGTTTATTCCTACTCTCTGCTTTCTGCTTCTTAACCAATTTCTTATCCACAAGAGGACCTCTCCTCTTATTCCATGACTGCTAAGCTTCCTCAGAAGCCTTTGGTGAGGTACCTTGTCAAACGCTTTTTGAAAGTCTAAGTACGCTATGTCCACTGGATCACCTCTATCTATATGCTTGTTGACACTCTCAAAGAATTCTAATAGGTTACTGAGACAGGACTTTCCCTTGCAGAAGCCATGCTGGCTCTGCTTCAGCAAGGCTTGTTCTTCTATGTGCTTAGTTAATCTAGCTTTAATAATACTTTCTACCAGTTTTCCAGGGACAGAAGTTAAGCTAACTGGCCTGTAATTTCCGGGATCCCCTCTGGATCCCTTTTTGAAGATTGGCGTTACATTTGCCACTTTCTAGTCCTCAGGCATGGAGGAGGACCCAAGGGACAAGTTACATATTTTAGTTAGCAGATCAGCAATTTCACATTTGAGTTCTTTGAGAACGCTCGGGTGGATGCCATCCGGGCCCAGTGATTTGTCAGTTTTTATATTGTCCATTAAGCTTAGAATTTCCTCTCTCGTTACCACTATTTGTCTCAGTTCCTCAGAATCCCTTCCTGCAAATGTTAGTTCAGGTTCAGGGATCTGCCCTATATCTTCCACTGTGAAGACAGATGCAAAGAATTCATTTAGCTTCTCTGCAATCTCCTTATCGTTCTTTAGTACACCTTTGACTCCCTTATCATCCAAGGGTCCAATTGTCTCCCTAGATGGTCTCCTGCTTTGAATGTATTTATAGAATTTTTTGTTGTTGGTTTTTATGTTCTTAGCAATGTGCTCCTCAAATTCTTTTTTAGCATCCCTTATTGTCTTCTTGCATTTCTTTTGCCAGAGTTTGTGTTCTTTTTTATTTTCTTCATTTGGACAAGACTTCCATTTTTTGAAGGAAGACTTTTTGCCTCTAAGAGCTTCCTTGACTTTGCTCGTTAACCATGCTTCCCTGATTTTTGGCTCTTTGGTATATTTGGCTCCCCCTCCTATCCTCATCAGCTGTTGGGCAGGAAAAGAGAGGCTTTGTCTGCTGCTGGATTGGCTGCAGGATCAATGCCACATTAACGTACTAGATCTTGCTCCTCTCCCCCCCCCTTTCCCCTACCAGCCCAAGGAAGCTCAGTTAAAAACCTCCTCCTTTAAACTCCATGTTTTCAATGAATTGTAATGTAACGTCGCAAAATAGCTATTAAGTGGAAATACTATTAATTAAACATTTGATTTTAAGTTTGATTAAAAAACCAATGAGATACAGTTACAGAAGCCAGATGGAGGAAGGACCCCAGTTCACCACCAGAAGCAGGAATGAACTGTAAGCAAGGAGGAGGAGGCGTGGATAGAGGTATGGGGAAGGAAACGGGGCTTGGCATATGACAGAGGAACACCCAGGGACCACCTATTGCAGGAAAGTCTGCAGCGTTGCATTCAAGCCCACTGACATTAATGCGATTATCGGTTTAGGAAAGCTTATTGGGGTTATTTCTAATGTAGATTTGTTAATGTGAAAATCCGTACTAGTTTGTCATATGGACGATGGTGAATTAATGAGGACACAAAGCAATTACAGTGCAGATTATACAGTCATATGGATGGGCCCAACATCCGTTAAGATAACAACATGCATAAAGAACTGGATTGTATTTTGCCTCCTTTTTTTGACAAATACATTATTTATGAGTATATTTCTCCAGTGTATCCTCTGGTCTTAAAGATTGTCTAAGAAACATAAATCAAATACATTATTCACCATTTTTGATTCTTCATCAGCAAATGTGGTCTCTGTGACTATTTTTCACCCCATAAAATCAATCTCTTTTTACTTAGAGGACAAAATATTTCTCACAATATTTCCTTGTCAAGCTTTTAAAAAAACAAAATTAATGCAACTCATTCAGAGAAGATATGGATAAATATCTCTATACTCACTTTCCAACTATCTAAATCTGCAGATGTTGGTTAATTAGTAAAAAGAGCCCCCTGGCACTTCATAGATATAGATATAGCCCGGAGATCCTGTACAGGGATCCTCGCCCCTGCAGAACTAGGGTTTAGGTATATGCCCACTCATTTTTTTTAAAGTGCAACTTAAAATCAACACAGTAGGTTCAGTGTTCCAGGCTGTACACACCACTTTCATTCACAGAAACAATGCTAAACCCACTGGGAAATTCTTCCCTGAGAGCAACCAAAACCCCATCAATAAAAAATTGGATTCAAGACATGCTGACTTTGGCGGCACATGAAAAAATTCTATTGCATCAATTTATGAAAAGACAAATGGCAGGGATTCCTTGATCTTTATCTAGACTGATGTGAAAAAAGCTGCTTTTCATAAAGGAATACTACAGGAACCTGTGCACTAATCATATCTATTAGTTGGACAATAGTCCCTCCCCTTTTTTTCCCTCCTCCTCCTTCTCTTTGTGACTTCCTTTCTTGTTCTATACTGGTTAGCCTATCCTTTCTTCTAATCAGTGTTTTCATTGGAAGCTTACATACACTGGGCTCCTCTGGAGTGGTATTTTTTTGCAGATATATTTTTTGCAACTGGTCACTGATGCAATAATGCATTTGTGGTACATTTATACTGGACCATCCAAATGTCACTGCAGTTTATTAGTTGTGCTGTAATGCTTCCCCAGTGTTACTGCATTGTTGCTATCTGGAAGGGCGCTTTTGCACTATAGCTCAACAAAAGCAGGACAAAATAAAAAACAAGACTCCAGAATGTTTGAAGCATAAAAAGTTACATGATTTCAGCCAGAAGCTATGGGACATACACCAACTGGAAATGAAACAGTATCACTACCCTGAAACTTTTGCAAGCACAATATGTATTGAAAGCGGGGTTGCGTATAGCACAAATCATCATGAATGCACAATAAAAAGGATGTCTGGAGGGGACCCATAGTGTGAAAGGGAGAGAGCAAAGCAAGGGGGAAATCAGTTAAGGTGGATGGTTTTGGGAATGAAGGGTGGGCATATTAATATTGGAGCTGTTGTTATTTACTGAATTTCTGTACAACACTGGAAAATTCCAAAATGTATGGAATATCTATGTATTGGAAGGGTGGTGGCGGCAAATGGGAAACTGGAAATTGTTTGTGTATAAAAATTAAAAATCAATAACATTTTAATTTTTAAAAAAGTCTGCTCCTGCATAGTTTTGATTAATTTCAATGGGCTTGTGCAGGAGAACTTTGTGAAGCATTGTGCCCAGAAGAACCACCTCAGTGTGTACCCAGAGCTTGGAAAAGTTACTTTTTTTAACTACAATTCCCATCAGCCCCAGCCAGCATGGCCACTGGATTGGGCTGATGGGAGTTGTAGTTCAAAAAAGTAACTTTTCCATCTCTGGCATACAGAGCAATACTGACTTGATGAAATCAAGCATGTTTCCTTTCCCACACATCTGAAGGTTTAATTCGAGCTGGGATTTGCCAGGACTTAGTCCAGAGACCTGTTTTCATTGTCAAGAATCAGCCACCAGAGGTATGAAATACTAGTAAAGAAGAGACTGGAACAATACTTCCATTTACCACTATATAACTATAATCAGCCATGCAGTGGAGCATTTGCGTTCAAGCCATTGCAGTGGGTATCAGACGGTGAAACTAGATTGACTAGTTCTATAATTCAAGCACAATGAAGCATAGGAATTGAAGAAAGGTATAAAGTTTGCTAAGAAAATGATATCCACTAGATGTATTTCATATGCATTAATATAAGGTGCATTGTGGGCATATCCCAGACAGGACATTCAGTGAGATTAATTTGCACCAGTGAACAGTGGGATTTTGCTTAGTGGTGTCCAAGAAAGCTGTATTGTTATTTGCCATTCTAGTATCTGTGATGCTGCCAGGATCTTACACTATCTCCAGTTTCATGGGATATCTAATAACTAATATTATATTGTTTTTTGATCAGGTAACCTCCCTTATAGACTGTGGGAATGCTGTGGACATAATATATCTCGACTTCAGCAAAGCATTTGACAAAGTGCCCCATGATATTCTGATTAGAAAGCTAACTAAGTGTGGGCTGGATGGAACAACTTTTATTTATTTATTTATTTATTTATTTATTTATTTCCCGCCCTTCCTCCCAGCCCAGAACTATCAGGTGGATCCACAGTTGGCTCCAGAATCGTACTCAAAGAGTGTTTATCAATGGTTCCTTTTCAAAGTGGGCAGAAGTAATGAGTGGGGTACCACAGGGCTCAGTCCTGGACCCAGTGCTCTTCAACATTTTTATTAATGACTTGGATGAGGAGGTACAGAGCATGCTTATCAAATTTGCAGATGATACAAAATTGGGGAGCAAAGCTAATACCGTGGAAGACAGAAACAAAATCCAAAGGGACCTTAATAGGCTGGAGCATTGGGCTGAAAACAACAGAATGAAATTCAACAGGGATAAATACAAAGTTCTACACTTAGGAAAAAGAAACCAAATGCACAGTTATAAGATGGGGGATACTTGGCTCAGCAATACGACGTGTAAGAAGGAATTGTCATTGATCACAAGCTGAATACGAGCCAACAGTGCGATGTAGCTGCAAAAAAGGCAAATGCTATATTGGGCTGCATTAACAGAAGTATAGTTTCCAAATCACGTGAAGAATTAGTTCCCATCTATTCAGCACTGGTTAGGCCTCATCTCAGTTACCGCATCCAGTTCTGGTCTCTGTACTTCAAGAAGGATGCAGACAAACTGGAACAGGTTCAGAGGAGGGCAACAAGGATGATCAGAAGACTGGAAACAAAGTCCTATGAGGAAAGACTGAAAGAACTGGGCATGTTTAGCCTGGAGAAGAGACGATTTCGGGGAGATATGATAGCACTCTTCAAGTACATGAAAGGTCACACAAAGGAGGGCCGGGATCTCTTCTCCATCATCCCAGAGTGCAGGACACGGAATAATGGGCTCAAGTTGCAGGAAGCCAGATTTTGACTGAACATCAGGAAAAACCAATTACCTAGAGAGGTAGTGGGCTCTCCGACACTGGAGGCATTCAAGAGGCAGCTGGACAGCCATCTGTCGGGAATGATTTGACTTGAATTCCTGCATTGAGAGGGGGGTGGACTTGATGGCCTTATAATAATAATAATAATAATAATAATAATAATAAAATTTTATTTATGAGTCGCCTATCTGGCCGAATTAACGGCCACTCTAGGCGATGTACATTAATACCATAAAATAAATACAGTATAAAACCAATACAAACCACACTCAATAATTAACTAATCACCCCTCTTACATTAAATCAAAGGGATTAAGAACTAACCCACCCCAGAGATCCCGTAGGCCTGCCTGAACAGCCAGGTCTTCAAGGCTCGGTGGAAACTTATCAAGGAGGGGGCATGACGAAGGTCGAAAGGAAGGGAATTCCAGAGGGTGGGGGCCACAATTGAAAATGCCCTCTCCCTGGTCCGCACCAGCCTAGCTGTCTTAACTGGTGGGACTGAGAGAAGGTCTTGTGTGGCTGATCTTGTCAGGCGGCATAATTGGTGATGCTGGAGGTGCTCCTTCAGATAAACTGGGCCGAAATCGTATAGGGCTTTAAAGGTCAACACCAGCACCTTGAATTGGGCCCGGTAAACAACTGGTAACCAGTGTAGATCTACTAGCACCGGAGTGATATGATCACGGCGACGGCTGTTTTTAATCAAATGTGCCGCCGCATTCTGTATCAGCTGTAATTTCCGGACCGTTTTCAAGGGCAACCCCACGTAGAGCGCATTACAGTAGTCTAAGCGAGAGGAGACCAGGGCATGTATCACCCGTGGGAGGAGATGGGCAGGAAGGTAGGGTTGCATCCTCCGTATCAGATGGAGTTGATACCAAGCTGCCCGGCTCACTGCCGAGACCTGAGCCTCCATGGACAGCTGGGAGTCAAGAACGACCCCGAGGCTGCGGACCTGGTCCGGGCAATCTTACCCCATTAAACACCAGGTCGATATCTCCCAACCTTCTCTTATTTCCCACGAGCAACACCTCGGTCTTGTCGGGGTTTAGTTTCAGCCTATTCCTTCCCATCCATCCACTTACGGATTCCAGGCACTTGGACATGGTATCCACAGCCAACTCTGGTGAGGACTTAAACGAGAGATAGAGCTGAGTATCATCCGCATATTGGTGACACTGCAGCCCAAATCTCCTGATGATGGCCCCCAACGGCTTTACATAGATGTTGAATAGCATGGGGGAGAGGATAGAACCCTGTGGCACTCCACAATTGAGAGGCCAAGGGTCTGAAACCACATCCCCCAATGCCACCCGTTGGTGCCTGTCTGAAAGATAGGAACAGAGCCACCGTAAGACAGTGCCCCCTATTCCTAATCCCTCCAGGCGATCTAAAAGGATACCCCTTCCAACTCTACTATTCTATGTTTCTATGTTACTCTGATTTTTGGTATTACCAGTTCATGATCTGTACCGCAGCCTGCTCCTGGTCTTGTTTTCACAGAAAGTATGGAACTTCTCCATTTTCTGCTACCAATTATATAATCAATTTGATTCCTATATTGACCATTTGGTGATGTCCACGTGTACAGTCATCTTTTTGGTTGCTCAAAAAATGTGTTTGCAAGAAACAAATTATTGCCTTCACAGAATTCAGTAAGTCTTTTTCCTGCTTAATTTCTGTCTCCTAAGCCCCATTTCCCCACAATTCCTAGTTCTTCTCTGTTCCCTACTTTTGCATTCCAGTCCCCCATGACTATCAGAACATCTTATTTTGGTGTGTGATCAATTTCTTCCTGTACTTCTGCGTCAAATCTCTCCAATTCCTTTTCTTCTGTGTTTGCCATTGGAGCATAGACTTGGATGATGGTTATGTTAATAGGTTTCCCGTTAAATCTCATTTATATAACTTGCTCAGACCTCAGCTCCTAATTGCTTTTGCTATATCACTTCTCACTAAAAGCAACCCCGTTTCTTCTTGATTTCTCATTTCCTGCATAAAATATTTTATAGTTGCCTGATTGAAAATGACCCATTCCCATCCATTTTAATTCACTCACGCCAAGTATTGTAATATTGATACATTCCATTTCTTGCTTGACAATTTCTAACTTTCCCTGGTTCCATGCTTCTCACATTTCATGTTCCTATTGTGTACATTGTACAACTCTGGACTCTCCTTTCGCATCTGTGTGCATCAGCCTCCGGGCTTCCATTTGGCCTTCACCCAGTTGTGTCATTAGTCACAGGGCTACTCATACTTGTCCATTGTGTTCTTTCCCAGTAGCTTGCTGATTGCCATCTGACCTAGGGGTCTCATCTTCCAGCACTATCTCATGTTGCATTTTGGATAGTCTATTCATTTGGTTTTCATGGTAAGAGGTATTCAGAGGTGGTTTATCATTGCCTTCCTGTGAGTCTGGATGCATCTTAGTCTGGTGTCTCAGCTTTAACCATTCCACCTTGGATGACCTTGCTAGGAGTCTCTTGGTCTAGACTCCTGATGGGATTGCTCTCAGCTTCTTCGACTTCTGTATCTCCATGTCACTCCATGTCTTTCTGCTACTCAAGAACTACTTGAGTCAAGGGTCTAACATTGTAAGCTAGAGGTGGTGAATTTCTAAGCCTCTCTAACATACACAAAAACATACACATATACACTCTAATGAAAACCACTTATTCTTGTACAATGTGAGGCATTTGATTTTCACCAATCTCCCTACCTTCTGCAGTCCTTCATGCTATATCCTACACTGTTCGAGGGAACCCTTCCCTGAAACCTCAGATCAGATTTCAGGGGGCTCAGACAGCTGCAGTGGGTAGGATGCACCTGTAGACATCAGGTGCCTTCTTTTCCATAAGGCAAGTGGAAGTGTTTTCTACAAGTGCAAACCCATCCTCTGTATGTGGTTGATTTACTTACACTTCTCTGTTGATATTAACCTGTCAATATCTTTCTAAGGCATATTATATGCAGAATGGGTAGTAGGGTTTTTTTAAACCATATTTGTGATCACTCCTAATCAGAATATTATTCCAAGATACATTTAGATCTCCATAGTGCTTTCTGTCTTATTCTGCAACAGAAGCGGGAGGTACAGGAATAAGAAAGGCTCTTTATCTGCTTGATTGCTGGTTCTATCCTAATGTTCAAACTATTCATCTTTTTGTTCTACTTTGTGGTGCTGCATTGTGACTCCAGCAGACAACTGCAAGCAGAAGCTCATCAGAGAGCTGGCAGTCATTGTGAAAAAGGACATTTTGCATCCAAAAGAAGACCAAGAAAAATAGCTGCGCCTGCACACAACAATACAATAGTCTGCTTTCTGGAATCGTGGAATAGCCAAACAGTGTAGTGATGAATGTCCTAGCAAATGCATCTCCTCCAATATTTGATAGCATAAGAACACAAGAAAAGCACTGCTGGATCTGACCAAAAGGTCATTTAGTGGAGCACTCAGTTCTTGCAGTGGCCAGCCAGATGCCTATGGGAAGCCCACAAGCAGGACACTCTCCCCACTTGTGCTCCCCAGCAACTGGTATTCAGAAGTATTCTGCTTCTGATATTGGAGGTAGTACATAGGCATCACAGCTAGTAGTTATTGATAGTCTTATCCATGAATTTGTCTAATCCACCCACGCCGGCTCAGCATCTTCATCTTGCTACTCACTACAATTCCAAGTTATCACTGCTTGTCAGTCACCATCATTCAGACCTGGTTTTGCCCCAATGGCTTGCTTGTTTGATACTAAGGCTGTGAACACACCAGTTGCCTACAGCAAACTGCTTCTATTGGCCACACCCAGAGGGGCAACATGTTGATCTGCTGATCAGTTGCGAAATCTGTTTGAAGGTGAATAACAATAATAAAAAAACCTCATTCGAGCTGATCCCACCAGGTTTTACAGTAAAAAGAGGCAGAGTTTGTCTAGTGTCGTGTGCCCCCATTTTCAGAAAAGAGAGGCGGAGATGCACTGGAACCAGCAGAACAATAAGCATGTCTCTATCCTTAGTAAACAACTTGTTCATAGTTCAGGTACAGAGCAAGACACGTCACACACTCCCAAAAAGCCTCCAGAGCCAGATGATGTCTCTGAGAGACATCAAAGTCAGGCCAGTGAGGGCAAAGCTTGGAAGATTACTTTTAACAAATAATAAATTACAGTTACAATTACATGGCCCCAAAAGTAGTAATTACTATTAGAATTGCTCTGAAAGTAACTGATTACTTTTTCTCAAAAGTAATCACTACAATTACACTTCAGTTACTTTTTTTAAAAAAAACGCCTACAAGGTGTGGCCTTGGCTGCTGCACATCTAAGTAGCCTAAAACAACATTAAAAATAAACACACACATACAGAGGTAGTAGAATAATTCTTTTTATCCATAAGATAGCTATGGTGGTCTCTCCACTGGTAAGGGAGGTGGGGAGGGAGGCGGAGGCCACTACTCAGATCTTTGCACATCAAACCAAGTGCAACCCCCCCAACTCAGCCAGCAAGCATAATTTCTCTCACTTAACCACCTCCCGGACCCTGCCCTGCCACCAACTAAGGGACACTCACACAAGCAAACATTTTCCCCTGAGATGAAAAAAGTTAAAATACTGCAAATGCAGCACAGTAGCCAGAAAGGGTGGTGAAGGCCACTTTGTGTGCCAAGTACAAACACAGTATTCACACACACACACGTTGTCATCTTTCACTTCCATAGTTCTTTATCTCCATTCTGCCTCCTTCTCCTCCTTTATCCATGTTCTTGCCCTCCAGCTCCTTTTTCCCTCTACTCTATTCTCCACCACCATTCATTTTTTTAAACAACTGTTTTCTCCACTCCACCCCATCTCACTCTCCATCCACCTCTTCCCTCGTCGCCTCCTACCCACCCACAGAGCATTAGGGAAGAGTGACGATGCACAGAAGCCCAGTTTGAGGCACATGATTTTCATCCACAAATCAGAGAAGCAAAAGACTTCCCTTGCTCCTCCCCCCCCAGGTAATGCCCAAAAGTAATGCTGGAAACATTAAAATTACTCCACAAAAGTAATAAAATTACTCCTAGTTCTATTACAATCAAAATGTAAAGGAATTAACCACGCATTCCTCAAAACCCATCTGTTTCCGAGCTAGATTCAAGGTGCTGGTTTTGACCTATAAAGCCTTATACGGTGTGGGACCACAATACCTTGTGGAACGCCTCTCCCGCTATGAACCTACCCGTTCACTTCGTTCAGTATCTAAGGCCCTCCTCCGGGTACCAACTCATCAGGAAGCCCGGAGGACTGTTGTTAGATCTAGGGCCTTTTCTGTGGTGGCCCCCGAACTCTGGAACAGCTTACCTGAGGAGATACGCCTGGCGCCTAAGGTACTTTCTTTTAGGCGCCAGGTTAAGACCTGGCTATACTCCCAGGCATTTTAATGTTTTTACGTTTAATTTTGTTAGTTAACTTGCTGCTATGTGTTATTGATTTTATTATATTATTGTATTTTAATCCAGTTTTGTACACCGCCCAGAGAGCTACTAGCTATGGGCGGTCTAGAAATGAAACAAAATAAATAAAATAATAAATAAATAATTTGTTACTTGTAATGAATTACTTCCAAGCTCTGAGTGAGGGTCTTAACATCCAGCTGCTTTGGCAGCCATATGTAGGCCAGGATTATTTCTGAGGAGGCCTGCTGCAGCCCAGAACTTCAGCAATTAGAGTGGCAGTTGGAATACCTGAGGGCTGGCAGGGAGGCATCTAACACCATTGCTCTCCCAGTGCCTCCAGAATATGTGAGAGACATCAGGAGAAACCCAGTGAGGAACCCCTGGACTATGAGGGCTTCATACACAGCTGCTTTAACAGCCATTTCTGAGCTGGGAGGGGAACTTCTATAAAGTTTTGCCCTTCCCAAATTGATCTTGTCTATTTTACAGGATTTAAAATATATTGTAAGCACCTTGAAATATAGTAGATGAAATATAAATACTCCAAAATAAATAAAGATCCATGAGATCTTGTAGCATGGGTTGCCAAAATAATATTTGAAGCATTAGCTTTCAAAAACACATTACATCAGGAATCTGTATATTATAAACCCAAGAGTCAATATCCCAAGCTGATAAATTAGATTTGCTGTCATACAACATCTCACCTTACTACAATTTTTGGAATTTCAAAATTTAGTACACACTAAGAAAAGCTGTCAAGTTCGTTTCTCAAATAGTTCAGAGAACATGATGCCAGCCAAGCAGGTACAATTTGCATGAAAAAAAAACCTTTAGTATCATATAAAAATACAGAATACAGATAGGATATATTTAGACTGCAAACTTTTATTGGTTTTATACCAGTTTGATTGTCATGGCTAACTGAGTAGAGATCTGTTAACAGAGAACTATTAGCACTCTCAACAAACTACAGTTGCAGGGTTCTTTTGAAGTTATAAAACCAATACATAATTGAAAACTTACTGAATGTCTATTAGGATTCTGTTAAATGTATTATGCAAGTATACTCCTGTGGAAACGTTGAATGTTATAGAGCTGGTGGCCTGCATGAACACTTTGTTGTTAAACTGTTTTGTAGATGTGTTTGCCACCCTGGGCTCCTTTGGAGTAAAGGTAGGATATAAATTCAATAAATAATAAATAAAAACAACACTGTATCTATTTATTTATTTATTATTTGATTTATATCCCGCCCTTTCTCCCAACAGAAGCCCGGGGCCGCAAAGAAAAGCACTAAAAACACTTTAAAATATAATAAAAACAGGCTTTAATATATATGAACAAACAACAACCATTAAAAACATATTAAAACAAAACATTTTTTAAAAAGAAGTTAAAAATATATTAAAAAGCATTTCCAACGCAGATGCAGACTGGATAATAAGGTCTCTACTTAAAAGGCTTGTTGAAAGAAGAAGATCTTCAGTAGGCGCCGAAGAGATAACAGAGATGGTGCCTGTCTAATATTTAAGGTGAGATAATTCCAAAGGTTTGGTGCTACTAAACTAAAGGTCCGTTTCCTATGTTGTGCAGAACGGACCCCCTGATAAGATGGTATCTGCAAGAGGCCCTCACCTGCAGAGCGCAGTGATTGACTGGGTATATAAGGGATACAACAGTCTTTCAGGTATCCTGGTCCCAAGCTGTATAGGGCTTTGTACACCAAAACTAGGACCTTAAACTTAGCCTGGTAGCGAATAGGTTATGTTATGTTATGTTATGTTACGTTTTATTTCTAGGCCGCCTTTCAGCCAAATAGGCCCCCAAGGCGGCTTACACACAAATAAAAATATAAATACAAAATACAAATAAAAACAATACAATTTACAAAAAAAAAATCAAACTAACAAAGTCCTAACATCTCTAATAAAAACAGGAGCAGCAAACCAAAAGCATTAATCTTCCTGGTAAAGGGCAGTCCCCAGAAAAACATCACTAAGAGCAGGGGGGGGGGCAAAGCAGGTGGAAATGCTTGCCCCTTGATGGTCCCAGCACAGTCTCATCCCTGCAGCCAGTGCAATTCTTTCCATAGTGGAGTGACATCTTGGCGATAACCTGCTTCAGTGAGCAGTGTCGCTTCCACTTTTTGCAACAACTACAGCTTCTAAACCAGCATTAAGGGTAGCCCCATATAGAGCACATTACAGTAATCCAATCTGGAAGTTACCAGTGCTTGGACAACAGTGGTCAGGCTATCCCAGTCCAGAAACAGCTGCAGGCAATCACCAAATGCTATTCTCTGAAAACGACCTTGGAGATAGGATTGGAACTACTGTAAAGCAGTGCCTCCAATACCCATCTGCTATGGAGGTGAGCAACTTTACCCTCAAAGTGCCTTGCAAACAATTCACAGTGGGCTTCCGAAGGGTCTAAAACTCCATTTCCTGGAGTTGATGTCAACAGACCTCTGACAATATAGAAAAGCTCCACCGGATGGCTACTTGAAGATACAATGGTGGCAGAGAAGTGGGCTTTCTTTGTCACCCTCACCGATGCACAGGAGGCATGGTTATGATGTTTTACTCATGCCTGATCAGCCTCACAGCATGTCTTTCGCCACTTGTGCTCTAGCTGTCATCCAGCCTGTTTCATTGCCCTTAGCTCACTGGTGTACCAAGGTGCAAACTGGGCTCCACAATGCTGGAGATGATGCTTGGGGGCAACCGTGTCAAGAGCCCGATGCGCCTCGCTGTTTCACAGCATGACAAGGGCTTCAACAGGGTCACCTGCTCTATCTACCGGGAACTCCCCCAGGGCATTCAGGAATCCTATGGATTCCATTAGTTTCCAGGGGCGGACCATCTTAATCTGTCCATCCTTGCTGCAGGGGAGGATCAGAGCCATAAGTCTAAACTTCACCAGGAAGTGGTCTGACCATGACAATGGGGTGACATCCACCACCCCCATCTCCAGACCACCTCTTCCTCCATCTGGAGCAAAAACCAAGTCGAGGGTGTGCCCTGCCCTATGCGTCAGGCCAGTGACAACTTGAGACAGCCTCATGGTCATCATGGAGGCCATGAAGTCCCAAGCCCGAATACTAGAGGCAGCCTCAGAATGGACATTGAAATCACCCAGCACTATCATTCTGGGCTCTTCCAATACCACAGCCAAGATGGCCTCCGCCAGCTCAGTCAGAGAAGGTGCCAGGCAGCATGGTGGACAGTACACCACCAGCAACCCTAGTTTAATGTCTCCTTGGCCCAACACCAGATGCAGGCCCTCACAGCCAGCTCCAAGACAGAGTGGTTTCCTGGTGACAGAGATGAAAGTTCTGTAGACCACAGCAACTCCCCCCCCGTCCCTGAAGCCTCTGCTGGTGTTGCACCGAGTATCCAGGTGGGCAAAGCTGGATCATCTCTTCTTATCTCACCCATCCAGGTCTCGGTAATGCACACGAAATCGGCACCTTCATCCATGATCAAATCATGCATGAGTGTGGTCTTATTGTGTACCTATCTGGCATTAAACAACAGCACACACAGGCTAGTGGGCACAGCGGATGAGCAGCGGGGAACCCATTCATGAGAGGAGTGGGAGCAAGGAACAAGATGTAGATAGCCTTGCCCTCTTCTTCTGTGGTAGTTCACCACCTCCGCATGGATCACTGAAATTGGGGTGGCATCACCTATGTCCCTCCTTACTAAGACTCCTCCTAAATACCTGATATGAACTCAACAGGAGCCCACCAGCAAAACCTGCCTGAGCCAATTATCCCAGTAGGCCTCTAAGAGAATTGGGAACACTCAGACACACCCAATATTTTTCACACAGAGCACATCTACTCCCCCCATCTCACACCATGGGAGGGCCAGACTTCTACCAGTTACAGACGCTCACTCTGAAGGCATCTGGTGACTTTCTCCTATTGTTCAGTTCACTGCACAGGCTCTCACCCTGTACAGGAACTACAAATGCACCATACACCCTCCCACTACCAATCTCCTCCAGATTGGTTTACAAAAGTTAGAAGGGTCAGTGCCCTCCCCCTCGGGACCCCCTCAATGCACTTTGTTTATATTATTTTTATTCATTTATTTAAACTTCTCTATTGCAGTGATTAAAAAACACACTACAAAATAAACATACAACAATGGAAAACAGGGAGTTAAAAAAGAGCTAAGTAAGAATTCTGCTTCCTCCAGTGGCCCAATGCTGTGGCCTGGGAGTGCCATTTGCTGCTGGTCGGGGGAGAGAGTAGACACAAGCAATGCCAGGCCAGGCTTAATAATGTTGGGGGCATAGCCGTGTTATGCCCAAGTCAACCTCTTTGGCCTTTTTCCACATGCCCATCCCACCCTTGGATCCAGTGCAGGATTTCTAGTCACTTTGGGTCTGAGTAGGATTTTTTTGCTTGTCCCACAAATTGGCCAATTTGGAAAGGGTTTTTTACCTACTTTGCACTGGAAGCTGAGGGTAGTAAGGGTATAGCTGGGTTAATTTGGTTGCACTATTAGCAGGAAGATGCAGGGAAGATTAATGGAAGATCAGGGAACAGATGTACACACCTAGGGTCTTTCCAGAGGCCAGATACTCTGTGTTGTCAGGCCCTTAGCCTGGATATGGAATGTTTTTGAAACTAGCCTACCACATCTGTCCAGAGTTGTGGGGGTCCAGGAGAGGATGGGGACATAAAGGCCTTCCTACTCACCGTAAGGTGTGGCTCAGGCATTGGGCCTATGCCTTGTCATGCCCTTTGTCATGAGTAGGGTTTTGGCTTACCCAGAGGTAATGTTAAAGTTAGCTTCCCACACTTCTGATTTCCACTGCAGGTGTCATTAATGAACGTGGCCCAAGTTCAACCAATTCTTTGTTCTTCACCAATTTATTCCGATTTCCATTGACAATACCCACTTCCAAAACTGACAAAATATTTTTTTTACAATATGTTGGACAAATATTATAACCTGGTTTTATATCAGTTGAACTATCCAAATGAAATCTGGAAATTGTAGTTTGGCTGCAGTGAATTTTCTGGTAAACAGACTACAGTTCCCAGGAAACTGAATGACTGTACACCATTCTTGAGACCGTAGTGTAGTTATACCCAGAGTGAAAATATACATACTGAACCAATTAAATTGGTGTTGTCAAACAGTTTGGTTAACTAATAAGTGACCCAACTTTTAAAGAAGTTAAGGATAGGAAGAGCAGAGTCTGCAGGTGGAAAATGTAAATTAAAGGAGGGGAAAATGAGGAGGAGAGAGATAGGAAATATGATTTCAATTGCCTAAGCTGAATTTAAGCTGGTATGACACATTTCAAAGCCACACAAGAAATTGAACCAGTGATGGGGAAAAAAATGGCCACATCATCTCTGGTGATCAATAAACCTCAGCTCTTATTCATGCTAATAGAGACATGAATTTATAGATCTGTCTGTGATGAAATGTACCATGGAGGATGACCTTTAAAATATTGTTGTCCCTGAAGAGACCAATTGAAATGTATTATATTCAGGAGGTGGATGCTGGATGCCTTGGCGCCAATAAGAATGGGATATAAATATTTTAAACAATCAATCAAATGTCCTCTAAGAAGGAATTCTTTTTCTTAAGATTTGGAGGAGGGGGGGGTCCTCTCAGAGGTAACAGAAATGGTCACAGCCATAGATAAGGTCATCTTTCTGGTAGCTTCAGAAAGCAGGAGGTTCTTATCTGTCATTTCCTCTTTTGGCCACTTAGAGATGAACAGCTCAACCTAACCATGTCTACTCAGAACTAAGCCCTGTTGAAGTCAGTGGGGCTAACTTTCAGGTAAATGGGGTTAGGATTGCAGCCTAACTCAGTAAGGTCATCAGGCAGGGCCACAAAAGAATGTAATACTCAGGGGTGTAGTTTTCTGGGGTCATGGGGGGTGTCATAGACTTGTTACTTTTTTGGAAGCAGGGTCCCAGCCAAGTCCCTATGCATGAGACAATCAGCATGAAAGGGAGTGCATTAGCCACTGAGAATAGTCGCTGTCCTTCCAGGCTGATTGGAGCAATCAGAAAAGAGGTAGGTCAGCTACTGAGAAGATTCTTCTCAGTAGTTAACGCACAGCATCCCCTTTCATGCTGATTGGCACCTAGGGATGTTTGTTGTACTGGAGCGTGGACTTGAGAGATGACAGGGAGAGCAAAGGAGATGAGGGAAAATGGAAAAAGTGGAGTGGCTGTGAGGGTGTGTGGTGTGACTCTCATGAAGGGACCCTGCCAGGGCTGGTGCCAGAGGACGGCCAGGTCAGGCCCTGCCCAAGGGCCCCTGAAGGGCCCCTCCCTAGGGTGGTTGGGTGGGTAGCGCTCCCTTCTGCAATCTGTGGCAGTGTCGGCTCCCAATCCTGCTACGGATCACAGAGAGGGAGCTCCCAGGCACCCCCCTACTACTATGCAGGCCTGCAATGCCCACCGACATGCCCCACCTACCTTTCCCTTGAAGTGAATGCTAGCCACACTGTGCGCACATGCCTGCCATAAACCAAAATGATGGCCGAAGTTTTCCTAAGGGACTGCTTCCCCTGCTACCATCTTGGTTGATGGCAGGCATACATGAGCAAAGCACACATGTGTGCCATCAACCAAGATGGTGATGGAGCCATCAGCCCCTTAGGGAAGCCTCGGCCACCATCTTGGTTGATGGCAGGCATGTGCACACAGCACGGCCAGCATTCACTTCAGGGGAAAGGTAGGTGGGGCGTGGAGGCGGGTGCCAGGTGCTGGGGCAGGCAGGTGCCCATGGGCCCTAATGTGCCTGGCGCCGACCCTGGACCCTGCACTTCTGAATTTGCCATGACACTACTGGTTATACCATCCACAAAGCTTTTGTAAGGTTTTAACTAGTCATGAGAAGATTTTCACCCATTTTCGGCCCTGCGTTGCACTCCTGCTGAATCCTGACCTAGCTGATATAATTTCTAAAATTTATTCCAGAACTGAGGCATGAACAGTCAGTGTCTGCTTCAGGTTTTGGGGGCCCTTGGGCAAGACACCCTCAACAGGCCACCTGAGTAAGTGTACCTCCCTCGTAGTCATTGTTGCCAGCTGCTGCTCCTCCGTCTCATCATTAACACTATTAATATCACTTTATTGCCAGATAGATCCAGCAAACAAGCACACAGTGGCAGCTCCTCCTCATCACTGTTGCTGTTTGCTTGCTCATCCTCTCTGGGCCAGTGCAGGTGAACCAGCAGAGTGTAATAGTGAAAAGGAGCATTTTGTCAGTGGGACTCCTGCTGGGGTGTGGTCCCTTGGCAGGTGCCCAACCATGCCAACCCTTGACATTAGCCCTGTGAACAGTTTGCTGCAGCTTTCAGTTCCTTTGGTACATTTTCATCTTTTCTCCTTTCTGCATGATCAATGTCCACGTGTATACTGATAAAACACTACAAAAAAAGCAGTTGTGCTGTGACTATATCACATGATTTCACTGCAACAAGATTCTTTACACGCTATGATTTACTGACACACGCTTGTACTCCTGAACATCAAACATCACACAAAAAGAATATTGACACAGGCATATGTACAATCACATCAAGATTTCTTTTCTTTTTTGCAGTGCTGTATGCATATTGATAAAACACATTGCAAAAAAGATGCATTCATCACAAACCCAGGATACCTGAAAGGCTGTCTTACCCCTTATATACCCAGTCGATCACTATGCTCTGCAGGTGAGGGCCTCCTGCAGATACCATCTTATCAGGAGGCCCATTCCACACAATATAGGAAATGGACTTTTAGTGTAGTGGCGCCTACCCTTTGGAATTCCTTCCCCTTAAATATTAGACAGGTGCCATCTCTGTTATCTTTTCAGCGCCTACTGAAGATCTTCCTCTTTCAACAAGCCTTTTAAGTAGAGACCTTGTTCCAGTCTGTGTCTGTGTTGGAATTGCTTTTTAAGATGTTTTTAAAGATATTTTGTTTTAATATATTTTAATGTGTGTTTCTATGTTGTTTTAGAGGGTTTTAGTGTTTTTGTTTGCTGCCCTGGGCTCCTATTTGGATATAAATTTAATAATAATAATAATAATAATAATGACAACAACAATCACAGCAAGAATGCTGGCAGTGTTTTATCAATGTGAATGTGCCACAATCTGCACAAAATTTAAATTGTTTAAAAATGGAAAACGTCTAATGTATTTGCTCCACTTTGAAAATAACTAGTACTGTGCCAAACCCTGGCCCTTTGTTCTCCATGAAAGAGGCATTTTCTTTCTGCATCTATTGGGGAAGGAGTTGCATTTATGATATTAAATATACAGGGGTCTGAATGATCTTTTCATTCCTGATTTTTTTAAAAAACCACCTCTTCCCGTACTCACTGTGGCTCTTTTCTCAAAGGCTTACACACCAGTAGCATTTCCTACATTGCCCATGTGACCATGTGACATCAGGATAGTTGTCAGTAAGTGAATAGGGAGACATTAGAAGGTTTCAAAAACTGAAGCAAGGATACACCTTGGGTCAAAACCAATGTAGGTCCTGCTTTAAAGTAGACCAAAATGAAGCGGCCCCCATCTGAAGAACCAAAATGAGTTCTAAAGCAAAAACATTTTCTGAGCGTATCTCTAAAAATGTAAGAAGTGTAGATGAAGTGGCAGGCAAGAGTCCAAAACATCTGGATAGGATACAAAACCATCAAACTGTTGTGTTACATTTTTCATGCTTCAGCATTGTAAAGTGAGGGGTGGAACTGCTGAAACTAAAATACATTTCTTGTAAAGTGGTTTGAAATCAATAGGTGAGGAATGTGGGATTGGTGTTTGTACAAAAAACCTATTAGGCAATGTAAAATTATCCTAATACATGTGCTTAGAGAAACAGTAACTCATTGTTTAGAAGTAAAACAAAACATTTTATTGAGAGGCAAAATTCAATAATGCAGGCAGCTCAGCAGTCACAGAAACACTGCCACATATTCTGGCCATATCAAAATATCGAATGACAATCCTTGCACAATATTCAGTGATGACTGACAAATGAATCACTATGAATACAAAGGCTTGCAGTCCTCCACATACCTACTTGCTCAAAGCTAAGAATAAACCACAAAACCACTTTTGAGATGGATCATAGTCACCATTCTCCTCTTGTTTTGAAATGGTTTTATGCAAGATTCTCCATGTGATAAGATTGCCTTTTATCATATCCTGGACTTGATCAATAAAATCTTAATTCATGTGTTCTCTCAGATCACTATTTATCCTTCTGAAACTGTAGGGGAAAATTAATATTGTGGTGACTTTTCCTGCTCAAAATTATTTTTCTGAATTAGTGTTCCTTGGGTGGTATTCAATGCTAGTCCTACTAGAGTAGGCCCACTAAAGTTACTAAACATGACATGGCTGGTAGACTGTGGGAATGCTGTGAACATATCTCATCTTCAGGAAAGCTTTTAACGAAGTGTCCAATGATATTCTGAATAGCAAGATAGCAAAATGTGGGCTGGATGGAACAACTGTCAGATGGATCCACATTTGGCTACAGAATCGTACTGAAAGAGTGCTTATCAATGCTTCCTTCTCAAAGTGGGAGGAGGTAACAAGTGGGGTACTGCAGGGCTCACTCCTGAGCCCAGTGCTTTTCAGCATTTTTCTTAATGACTTAGATGAAGAGGTGCAGGAATGCTTAGCAAATTTGCAGATGATAGCTAATAACCTAGAAACCAGAAACAAAATTCATAGGCTGGAGCACTGAGCTGAAAACAACAGAGTAAAATTTAATAGGGAAAAGTGCAACGTTCACCTAGGAAAAAGAAACCAAATGCACAGTTATAAGATGGGGACAGTTGGCTCAGAAATTCTACATACGAAAAGGATCAGGTTCAGAGGAGGGCAAGGAGGATGATCAGGGGACTGGAAACAAAGCCCTATGAGGAGAGACTGAAAGAACTGGGCATGTTTAGCCTTGAGAAGAGAAGATTGAGGGAGGTATGAAAGCACACTTCAAGTACTGGAAAGGGGTACTTTCCACAGAGGGCCAGGATCTCTTCTTGATCATCCCAGAGTGCAGGACACGGAATAATGGGTTCGCTTACAGGAAGCTAGATTTCACCTGAACATCAACTTCCTAACTGTTAGAGCAATACAACAATGGAACCAATTACCTAGGAAGATGATGGGCTCTCCAATACCGGAGGCATTCAAGAGGCAGCTGGACAGCCACCTATCAGATATGCTGTAACTTCTATCCCTAGATTAAGCAGGGGTTGGACTTAATGACCTTATAGGCCATATCTTTCCAACTCTACTATTCTATTGATTATATGACTAACATAGCTTCATTTATTTCAATGGGTATAGCACAGTGGGGAGGACAGCCTGGCTGGGAGTCCAGAGTCTGTGAGTTCAAATCCCTGCTCGTGTCTCCTGGGTGTAAAGGGCCAGCTAAAGATCACCCCCACAGTGAGTGGCTCAAGCGTTACGTGCCCTGCCACCTGTGCAGCTGTGGGCAAGCTGCATAGTCCCAAGGAGCCCAGTTGCCCTCCAGCTGGCAGTTGCGGACAAGGAAGGGGCTAGCTTGTGCAGCTGTGGCAACCCTAGCTAGCTGGGGAGGAGTAGCCTCAGAGGGAGGCAATGGTAAACCACCTCCGACTACCACTTACCGTGAAATCCCTATTCATAGGGTAGCCATAAGTTGGGATCGACTTGAAGGCAGTCCATTTCCATTTACTCTGAATAAGACTTAATTGAATATAACCTAATGTGAATATCAATAAGATTTATTCCAAATCCACTGTATAAGTTATGGTAGCCAAACCAAGGTTTACAGTGCAATCCTATACATGTCTACTCAGAAGTCCATTGAGTACAATGGGGCTTACATTCAGGTAAGTAGGTATAGAATTGCTGCCATAGTTCTAACAGAGATAGTAAACCTGTGTCTGAGTTGTACCACTTCAGACTGCAGGTGGGGCTGACATGACAATTCTCTGAATTATCCGCAGACAGTCTAACTTTTCCCTTACCAACTAGTTTTGTCTGTGTAGGGATTTTAAAAAATACAGGTGAACATTCAGTCCCCATCCATTTTTGTCCTTAATGGGTGTTTTAATACGTTTTAGTATTGTCTTTCAGATATTGTAACCCACCTTGGGACCTATTGGTGAAGGGTGGGCAATAAATAAAAACAACAACAATAATAATCTATACCAGTGGTTCCCAAACTTGAGGCCATAACCAGTAAAGAAATGAATGAATTATTATTATTTTAAAAAGTCTTCATTCCCTGGACACTGTCTGCTTCCCACTGCCACTGCAGATGACATCTTTCCCTTGATCCAAACGAGAGCAGAGGACTTTTGCGGAAGCACCAGAGCATCTTTCAGGTGCACAAAGGGCAGGCATCTCACTATAAAATATATGGCAGATGCCAAAGGAGGCTAAAGGTGGAGCTACCAAGAAGAGGGGATTACTTTCACCAGCTCCTGTATCCTCACACTGCTGCTGCTGCTGCTGCTGATCAGAATGAGAGGAGAGGGCTTTTTGTGAAGCAAAAAGAAGTAAGGCTGTAAGGAGAGGCTGCTTTCCCTCTTCCTTCCTGGCAGCTAGCCTGCCTCCCTGGGGGAAGGGGGTCATGAATTTTTTTGAGCTTATAAAAAGAGTCCCGTACTCATAAAGGTTGGGAACCACTGATCTATACAGCTTCCACCTATGCAGTTCAGACAGAACTAGGCACAAGAGAGATTGAATTAAAGTAGCCTGTCCACTGACCTCTCAGCCCTTGTATTAAAAAATATCCAGGCAATATTTCTCACAGGCATGCTTGGGAATTAAAATTCATAACCATGCTGAATCCAAAGGACATTGAGTTAAATGGAGATCTTAGAGTCTTGGGTCATTACTTGCAATTTCCTACTGGCCAATGTATCATCCATGTTTTAAATGATAAAATGTTCTGTGATTCAGTCACTATCCCAACTAAGAATATTTGTGCTTGTGTCAAACCTTGTCCTGCATATTGTGGAAACTAAAACTGCCATGCTGTTTTGCCCAATGAAGAGTTTTGCCTGACTGACTTAAGGACTTGCAGTTTCATACTCCCACATGAACAATAAGGTGTGTTAAGATATGCCTATATAGCACCGTGCAAGATAAGCTGACCCAGTAAAAGCTATAATCTTAACTAAATTGTGGCTTACTCTCTGGGACCAATTTAGCCGTGAGTCTATACAAAGCAATATTTAACTCATTGACTTACTCTTGGGATCTAGCTGTAACTACCCAAAAAGGAAAGATGGTCTTTCTACTATGGGATTCCCATCTCTAACTGTTAAAAGCACAGTACTAGTTTAATTGTCTTGGGGTGCAATCCAACTTGCATTTGCAATGGGCTGGGGGGAGTTGGATGTGGCTATGCAGGAAGGTTCCCAGCGCTGCTGGGTTCCACCAGGAGCCTACCAGCTCAGCTTGGGGTCCTCTGGGGATGGCAAGCCCAATGGAAGGAGAGCCAGCGGAAGCCAGTGGAAGCCCCCAAAATGAGGCATTCTGGAGGTGTGGCAGAGGAGGAGCAGAGGGGGAGACTTATGCATCCTCCTCCTTGTGTTTGGGGTGCTCCCTTGGGTCCCGATCCATACAAAATTTGCGCTGGGCAATAGGCAGTAGGCTGGTGGAGTAAAATAATTTCAATGGCGCTTAATTACTCCCCAGTAAGGGTATTTGTAAGACACGGCTTTTGCTTTTCCAGCCCCTGAGCATGGCTCCTGACTGAGCTGGCATTCTGCCTGCCTGGCGGCTCCCGAACAAGGAGGAAATGTCATGGAGCTTCCCGCTGGCTCCTCCTCCACCGGTCCCCCTCCCTCTGGCTTTGCAGGACTTGGAATGCTCTGTCCATCTATCAACAACTATTAGTCTTGATAGCATGATAGAACCTCCAAATTCAAATGCAGTATACCTTTGAATACCAAAATGAGTCCATTTCTTCTGCCCTACTTGCAATGTCACTCAATAGAACTGTGGAAAATATAAATGTGGGTAGTTCCCAGACCCAGCAACTGAGGCCAAGCGTCAGTACAGTGATAGATCCTGCCAGGGTACTGGAGCCCCAGCGACCCTGTAGCCAGGGTGGGGCTGTTTTTGTTGATGTGTGCGGTTGTTGCGTGACAGCACACGTTACTTTTGGAAGTAAAATGGTCAAGAAACATCACAGAGGCAATAGATCTTGTTAAGAGTCCTTTTTACTCGGACATTAAGGCTTGTAGCAGTTACAAGTAGCTTCCCCCCCTCTAGACAGAACATCTCTCTCTGAAAGTAAAACTTAGACAGACACTAACAAAAAACTGTTAGAACGTTTCCCCAGTCGCTATCTTGATGGTTGCCATGGTACCGGCCTTGGCTGTCCGTTCCCAGGCCAGACACAGGCTTTGCAGCTGATAACACTCCTTCTTCCCCAGACTTCTTGAAACTTTCAGACTTGATGAAAAACAACCTGTGGTAGTAAAGCCTAATGGGTCAACATGTTCCCCTTTTTTCATCATGTCTGCAAGTCTTTTACAACAATAACAATGGCATTTTTAGGAATACATTTTCTACTATACATAGGCAATACATTTCAATACATTGCATCATACATTTCCAGTCTACAGTTCAATAAGCTCAAACTTTATTAACCAAATTTTGGTTGAACACAAGTCAGATATAGTGTCTCTGGACCCATCTGCACTTCTTTGTGCATCCCTGGGCTGGTAATTACCCCCACAGTAAATCTGTCAGGAGGTTTCCCAATGTTAGCTCTCTCAGAGCGTCTTAAAAGAATTGGAGCTTCTGCTTCCACTGCCCACAGGCATCACAATCCATTAACTGCCCACAATCTTTCAACCGCATGTTTTCACTATGCATCGGGGTTTTCTTAATCGTGTCATAATTTGCATGCCCCAGCCTTTTGTGCCAATCATGTACACAGCCTTGATGTGTCTGCGCTACAGCATTTAACACAGCACACCCTGCTTGATTGCTCTTTATTACAAACTGATCATCTTTCAGGCTCCCTTGCATGCATATTTCACCCCCTCTTTTCACAAAACATTTGTCTCTGTCAAACACCACTAAAAACCCAATGCTGGTCAGTTTTCGAACAGACAAAATATTACTAGACAAGTCAGGCACATACAATACATCAGAAATTATGCCAATCTTATCCAATCTCACCATTCCTCGCACTTTGACAGTTCGTCTCGATCCATCAGCCAGTAAAACATAGTCCTGCACTTCTCTTGATGTGTGCAATAAACGTAAGTCCTTTACGAGACTATGGGACGCTCCACTGTCCAAAGTCCAGTCTGTATCCATAAACTGAGGCTTTTCTGCGCTGACAAAGTTCACACTGCTCTGTTTCCAGCCTCCGTCCCTGCTTCTTTGCTTGACTGCACAGTCTCTCTGAATATGCCCACATGCTCCGCAAAAGTAACAAGTTTTCAGCCGTGGCTCCTCCTGCTTGCTATCCTGCTTGCTTCTGACTGCCTCCTTCGGCTCTGCACTTTTCGCCTCTTGTCTCCGCTGCCACTCCTGGGTCAGTTTTTCCTCAATAAAAGCTACATTCAGGCCGCCATCTGGCATAGCTTCCATCGCCATCACAAAATTATTCCAACTTCCATCGAGTGAAGCCAGGATCATATAGGTCTTCTGAAGGATGCTGTGTTCGACCCCTCGATCCTTTAACTCAGCAAACAAATGCCTGAATTCAGTGAGATGCTCACTCATGGTGCACTCACCCGTGAAGCGCATCTGGTACAGCTTCCATGCCAAACACAGCTTAGACCCAGCTGTCTGTTGAACATGTAAAGCCTGCAACACGTCCCAAATCCATTTGGCTGTGGGAACATCTCTCACGTACAGCAATTGTGAATCTGATAGAGCCAAAGTAATAAAAGCCTGCGCCTTCTCATCTCTGCGTCTCCAGGCTGCTGTGAGGGGAACTGGGGGGGGTTCCTTCAAAAACATCAAATAAATCCTCTTTTATTAGGAAAGCCCGCATTCTCAGCTTCCAGCTGGCATAATTCTTTTCATTAAGTCTTTCCATCGGCAAGCCTCCAGACATGTTTACAGCCATGTTCGCTCACCTCTGTCTGGCACAATCAATCAAGCTGCCCTCTGGATCTCCGTCTGCCGTTCAGACCAGCCACTTACTCCTGTGTAACGTGCGCTGGATCTGGGCCCATAACCCTGTTGATGTGTGCGGTTGTTGCGTGACAGCACACGTTACTTTTGGAAGTAAAATGGTCAAGAAACATCACAGAGGCAATAGATCTTGTTAAGAGTCCTTTTTACTCGGACATTAAGGCTTGTAGCAGTTACAAGTAGCTTCCCCCCCCCTCTAGACAGAACATCTCTCTCCGAAAGCAAAACTTAGACAGACACTAACAAAAAACTGTTAGAACGTTTCCCCAGTCGCTATCTTGATGGTTGCCATGGTACCGGCCTTGGCTGTCCGTTCCCAGGCCAGACACAGGCTTTGCAGCTGATAACACTCCTTCTTCCCCAGACTTCTTGAAACTTTCAGACTTGATGAAAAACAACCTGTGGTAGTAAAGCCTAATGGGTCAACAGTTTTTGCCCCCACTCTGATTTTTTTTAAAATTGTTGTTTTAATTTGTGACATGACAGACAATTTAAAACCTCCATTTAAAGAACAATAGCTTGTTTTAGGAACAGGAGCAATTTAAGGAAAGAACCAAGAAGGCAGGGTGACTATACAACCAAAGCCTCATCTGGAAGAGTTCCCAAAAGTCTGTCCACTTAAGACTCTCTTGGATTTTTCATGATCACAATTACCCTATAATTGCTTAAGTGATCTTGAAAAAAGCAGCCTTGATAGTAACATGACCCTTGAATATTTAAATATTAGAACTTTGTATTATGGGCTAGAGTCTACCCCTTGGACTTTCCTTTGCTCTGCTTTTTTGTTTCAATTTCAGTTGTGCAGTAAGAAGTAAGAATTTGTTTATTCTGCATTTGTTATTATGACTAGAGCAGGACTGGGTGCTTATTGCTAAAGAGTGAAATATGGTGATAAAGTGATCTGAAAAAGTATCTCCCTAAGTTATCATTTTACTCTTTTAAAGTACTCACTATACTCACAATCATAGTGGGTTTTTTTTTCTTGAGTACTTGAGGGCAAAGAATGAAAACAGCTCTAGAGGAATAGAAACACTGCTGTGCATACTACAGTTAGGTGGCTGGCTGGCCACCTAAGTTTTAACAGGCCTAATTTATTATTTTTCCAATGTGTGCTGCTCACCATGAGGCCTTCTTAGAGTTTCTGGGCAGAAAAAAAAATCAACCCAGCAATCAGTAAAAAAAAATCCAAGTGCTTTCCACGATTAGTTTTCAATTGCTTAGTTAGTCCTTTATATAGCCACCAGTTAAAAAAAATTTCCTTGGAAAATTTAAAGGTCAGGAACAAGACTAGAAGGAGGGACCTTCAAGGAAGAGTTAACACCTTTTGGTATCCTCTTGTTCACTGTATCCTTAACATCATTTTTTTCTTATGAAACAAAAAATATGCCAATAATTTATTTCTTGGTGTTCATATTAAATTTTCTGTTAACTTGACCTTTACATTGTCTATTATGTAAGTTAACACACACTCTCTGCATGGAGGAGGACTGAGTGGGAAGGTCATTGCCTTTCCTGTGGCCTGGCCCTCACATGCTCTCGAACAGTGAGTGTGTGTGTTGAAAAGGTATTGGCTAGTGCTATGCACCTCCCTCCCCAATGCCCCACCTAGAAATGTGACTGCCCCACCTAACAAGGAAGGCTGGCCACAGGGCTGAGTCTCAGCAGCTGCATGCAGATGTTGTGTGCCTACTTTCAGTTTAGCCCTTATGAGATCATTAATGATAGACCAGCTTCCCAGGAAACCAGCTTGTCTACCCCTACCAATCTTTCTCTTCAATCAGGGAGAGTGATGGGTATGGTCTAAAATGCATTCTCACAAGGATGCAATTCAACTGACTGTGCACCCTGAAATCTGCCCCAGAATCTTCCATAATTCACAGGACTCCATGACAGACAAGCCAGTATAGACATGGTTTTCCAAAGGTAGGACATTTGAAAACCATTGCTTTAACTGAATCAGTTTCTTATTTAAGAAACTCACACCATTAAGAAAGCAGCATTATAGTTTCTACTCAGCCAAATTGTAGGTTAAAATTATGTTTGAATAAAGCGGTGTACAATAAAGATTAACCATATTATTTAATTATTTGTTTTATTTCTATCCAACCTTTCTTCCAAGGAGCTCACAGTGGCACATGTTTCTTCTCCCTCTCCATTTTATCCTCACAACAACCCTGTGAGGTAGGGTAGGCTTAGAGATGGCCCAAGGTCATCCTGTGACCTTCATGGTTGAGTAGGGATTTGAATTCTGGCCTCCCAGTCCTAGTCCAACGTTCTAAGCATTACACCACACTGGCCATATGCACACTAGACATTTTTGGGGGAAGGGGGAATTCAATGGCTCTTGGAATTTGGTCACACTGTTTCCATCGTAACCCCCCTCCCCCCCACACACGCATACTTTGAAGGATATTTTTCAACATGCTTATACTTGATATTCTTGGTTGGGGGGAAAGTATTTGCATTCAGTAGCTTATTCTTCCCACTCTACCTCCTGGCCATGTTGAATCATTCTATTAAAGTGAAAGTTATTGTTGTTATTATTAGCATTAAGGGGCTCCTTTGAAAACTTGGCCCATTGTTCAAATAAACCACCCTGACCATCAACTGCCCTTAACATTGCCCAGCTGTTGGACAGTCAATTATCTACTGACCTCCCTTCAGTAGGGCCCTGTTGTTGAAATTACTAATGCATCAGTCAGGCAGGTGGGTTTAATAGTACTGTATAAGCATTTATTCTGGAGGACAATGGACAAGAAATGATCTGGATCATTACCAATGTAACATTTTCTTCTTTAAAACTTGTATGAGGACTCTTTAAGGGTTTTCTCCTAGCTAAGCCAGAATGGTTTGGTATGGCATGCATGGGTCTATGGTGATGGTGGTATGTAAAAAGGGGGGTTGAGTAAGAGGCCAGCTACCTGTTATGGATGAATGCATGTACAGAGCCCCAATACAATTTTGTTTTTAAAAAGCACTTCAGGATATTGAGACACTTTAAATGGAGAAGCAACGGCAGAAGGGAGTACTTAACTATTTGCCTAACTACAACTTCTCTGTTACAAATTGCTTCCCAGACTCCCTCACCACCATGGAAGCAGAATACAGGTAGCCCACATTACAAATGCTGTGGGGAAGAGCAGCTTGGGAAGGATTTGGAGTACAGATGCTACAAACAAGAAAGGATTGTGTGCCTTCTTCCCTTCCCTGCCCCCCAAGTTGTTTTTCTCAAATAAAACAGATCTAATATACATATTTGCATGTCACATATAGCAAGCTCCCACCTCTCAATCAATCCCTACTAGAACCTACATTTTGCATACATTTTTGATCAAGTTACTTCCAAGGTTTTTCTATGATCTTGGCATCTCCATTGATTCCTGGTGATTCCTATACTATTTCAATCCCTCGCTAGTAGTCTCTTTCCCCTAAAGCTTGATCCAAGGGGCATAGTGGGAGTTGCTCTTCATCTGGTTCTTCCGGCAGTAGGAAGGATCCAAGTCTTGGCAACACAGGGCTTCCAACATCACTTCAGCCTTTATGACAAAACTGCTTCCAGGTGACAAAGCATCAGAATGTGAAGAGAAACTTATGGCATCTTCATAGCACATTGATTTTATCTGGTGAGCTAGGCCCTCAGTTACCTGCCTTAACTGATGAAAACATTGATTTGGAAACCTCAGTTAAGATAAACCTCAGGGGTACTCTTGCAGGTTAAAAACAGCTGTGTTTAACTCAAGTGAGAAAGTAGTAATGGATAAACATCCCCTAGCTCAATTTGGAATTGGCTTTCTATTTATTTTTTGTCTTGGCAGGTATTCAGAAAAAGCATATCTATCTGTTCTCCAAGAACTCTTTCTTGGTTCATAATATTAGTGCATGTATATTGATATGGTGCTGTATATATAAGCCTTATTGTGTTGCTCTCTGTGAATTACAGTTCTCATTAACCATGGCTGAAAGCCATTTAGAAATTCATCCCAACCAACCCTTACCCAAAAATACCCTAAATGCACCAGGAACAAAAGAGAATCTTAGTTCTGGATGGGTGACAGCAAACATACAAGTCTGAAAGAGAATTGACTCAAATAGTGAAGTTACTCACAAAGAGCTGGTTGATTGGTTGGTCTGGTCATGTACTTTCCCAGCAACCATCAAGCATATCATTGAGAGTAAAGGACAAACATTAAATAACGTATGTGCATGCACCTACATGCACAGCTGGCTTTGGATGCATGGCCAGCTGAAAACTGACACTGCATGTGCCAAATCTCATTTTCAAGATGGAGAAGACTACTTTAAGAAATGATGCTTAATGCACAATACATCAGAGCATTATGACCTGGACAAATCTGTATGCCCAATGCATCAGTAAGGGTGAGCTGGCAGGCCTGACCATTCTGATATCACATTTTCCTGCATATATGCACAACTAGTTCTGATTTTTGTTCCCCAAGCATACCATCCATTTTTCACTTATATAGTGTCAGTGGACAGGTCTGCAAAGAGAAGTAATTTTTGTCCATCCCCTGAAGAAAGTTAGGTTACATTAGATTCTTTCCTTTAGGTTACAGTGAACATGACATAGCTCTACACTACTTTATATTTGCATCTCACTAAGATAAAAATGATGAAATCATTATGCTTTGAAATTTGTGACATCTTCCAATTTACTATGGTTCCCAAGACCATTTGAGGAATGGCACTTGTCTGCTGCAATGTTTGTTTTTAGCATAAATCTTATAGTACCTCTCTAGACAGACACTTGATTTTTGGACAAACTGTTTTTTCTTTGCTAATCCAAGTACCCATTAGGAAGGTGCAGTAATGCGGGTCTCCATGGGCATACTAACAGTTCTGCATTTCAGGTACCTAGAAGAAACCCTTGAACACACTGACCATCATGAAGATGCAACAAGGATGAGAACCAAGGGATTGATAGCACTTATTGCTGAACATCCATGTATCCTACCCAGAGCTAGGGTGTTGGGTATAGAGCATTGCATATCTTTCTTGCTATACTTTCAGATCTTATCAAACTTCCACACTGAAAGTAGCTGTGTTAGTCAGATCCTGCTTACTCTAAGGATCAATATTTTGCTTACATTACAGTTCAGTGCTCTCCTTCCAAGCACTTTTTTGTGTGTGAAAGCTTAAAGCAGGGATAGGAAACCTGTGGCCCTCCAGATGTTGTTGGACTCCAACTCCCATCAGCCCCATCCAGCATGATCAGTGGTTGGGGATGATGGGACTCAATAACATAAGAAGAGCCTGCTGGATCCAGCCAGTGGCTCATTTAGTATCCTGTTAGCAAAGTGGCCAACCAGATGTCTACCATAAGCCCTAAAGCAGGACTTGAGCACCACAGCACTCTCCCCATTTGTGATTCCCAGCAGCTGGCATTCAGAGGAATACTTCCTCTGACAGTCTAGGTATGACATAGCCCCTGTGCCTAGTAGCCACTGATAACTTTATACTCCATGAATGTATCTGATCCTCTTTTAAAGCCATCCTAGTAAGTGGCTATCACTGCTTCTAGTGGCAGCAAATTCCATAACTGAATTATGCACTGTGTCAAGTAGTTACTTTCTTTTATCTGTCCTGAAACTTACAGCATTCAGCTTCATTGGATGCCCCCAAGTTCTAGTGTTATGAGAGAGGGAGAAAAACACTTCTCTATACATGTTCTCAACATCATGCATGATTTTATATATCTATCTATCATGTCTCCTATTACTCTCCTTTTCTCTAAACTAAAAAGCCCCAAATATTGTAACCATTTCTCATAGGGGAGTTGCTCCATTCCCTTGGTTTTTGAGTTTGCCTTTTTCTGAACCTTTTCCAACTCTACAATATCCCTTTTGAAATGAGATTACCAGAACTGTACACAGCATTGCAAGTGTGGTCACACACACCACAATTTGCATAATGCCAAACTGTAGCCCAACAACACCTGGGGGGCTACTGGGTAGCTACTTCTAGTATACAAGAATATTTGATGTTTTCTTGGGCCAATTCTCCAACCTGTCATTCCACCACTAGAGTTAGAAGAAAATCCTATGCAACCTCCGGCAAACAATTAGGGCTATGTTATTATGCCAACTCCAGGCTCTAAATTCAATGCCACACCATGAATACATGGTGTATTCACCAAGGGAAAAGCCATTCCTTCACCAGTAATAATACTCAACGGAACAAGCAGGTGGGGATGGAGCCAAGAAGAAGATAGAAAGGGGGAGGAGACAGCCAGTGGATCTATGTAAGAGAGGAAAGAAGAAAGAACATGGAGGACATAGCCAGTAGATCTATGGAGAGCAAAGAAGGAAGGAGAAAGAAAATGGACAACAAGGGATGAAGCAGAGAGAAAGAGAAAGACAGACTTTGCATGCGGTGAGCAAGAGGGAGCCAGAATCAGAGTGTCAGGTGATAGAATGAAGGTATGTGAGGGCAAGGAAAGAAAAGCATTGGTGGTGGTCACTGCCTTGTCCATCCACTGGCTCTGCTGAAGTCAGTGTTGTGGAAGGTGATTATATCCATCACATTAAGCAAAGCAAAGAGGGAGGTTCAAGAGAGCAGAACCGTCCCTCTGGAGGCATGTTTGGCTTCATCCCTGATTTGTTTTAGATGGGCCCTAAAGGTTGGATTGGATTTTAAATTAATACTGCTCTTGTTTTTTTTTTTTAAAAAAAGTGATGTAGTCATTTCTATGTTGGCTTGCTGACCTGGTGTGCGTTATGTTGCTCTTGTGGTCTACCCTCATATTTATTTATTTATTTATTACATTTATATACCACCCCATAGCTGAAGCTCTCTGGGAGGTTTACAACAATTAAAAACAATAAAAACAAATTTACAAATTTTAAAACAAAAAACAATTTAAAAACACAATTTAAATTCTTTTAAAGAACAATTTAAAAATATAGACTGGCTACATATGTGTTTCTGTCACAATACATATTTAACAATTTCTAGATGCCCCAAATGCCTCTGCCTAGAACAGTAGGTCATGGATCCAACCAGAGGGGCAGTGATCCTGGACTTAATTTTAAGTAGCACCCAGGACCTGGTATGAGACGTAAGTGTTGTTGAACTACTTAGGAACAGTGACCATAGTGTTATCAAATTCAGTGTATATATAAATGGTCAACTGCCAAGAAAATTCAGCATGGTCACTTTTGACTTCAAAAGAGGAAACCCAAAAAATGAGGGGTTTGGGTAAAATAGAAGTTGAAAAGCAATATCAAGAGAGTCAAATCACTTCAAAATGCTTGGAACTGTTTTAAAGACACAATGTTAGAAGCTCAGCTGGAATATATACTACAGATCAGGAAAGATACTACCAGGGACAAGATGATTCCAGTGTGGTTAATGAGCTGTCGGAAGGCAGAGCTGGGGTCCCAATCCCGGGGAGCTGGATCCCGGAGAGTTGGGAGAAGAGTATTCGGATGGATGGCAGAGGGAAGGGGGAGGAACCTCCCCCCTTTGGAGCGAAGACGAAACAGAAGAACTGCCAGTGATAAGGTCGCTTAGGAACGGGGAGCCTGAGCCCTCCCTGGACATTCTCACGCCTCCCCCTCTTTCAGGCTCAGAGCAAGAGGGGAAAGAGGGAGGGCTGCTCACAGCCGAAAAGCGGGGAGGCAGTTTACCATCAGCCCCTCCCCTATCCCCCATCCTGGAATCGGAAACTTCAGAAGAGGAGGGGGTGATGCTTCCCCCCTCACCGCGCACACGCAGACAGCTGAAAAGACAGGAGAGAAGAGGGGGAAGGCGGGCAGTACCTGAGGGGCAGTTAAGGAGGAGCGAAAGATTGCGCGCCCGTTTGGCCCCTTCTTAAAGAACAGGCGGGAAGAAGTCCCTTGCTCTGTCAACTTTCTCCCAATGCCGCAGGACCTGTATCCCTGTATTGCTTCATGAGAAAACGCAGTCTTTGTTTGGACATTACCCTAATAAAACATGAATTAACTACAGCCGTTGGTCTGGTTCCTGAGTCACATCCTGGGCCTGACATGAGCAGAGTCAAAGAAGCTATTAGTGGCAAGAAGGCTTCCTTTATGAAATGGAAGTCTTGTCCAAATGAGAAGAACAAAAAGGAACACAAATGCTGGCAAATGAAATGCAAGCAGACAATAAGGGATGTTGAAAAAGAATTTGATAAGCACATTTCTAAAACATAAAAACCAAATTCTTTAAAAATATTAGTAGCAAGAGGCTAGGGAGGTTGTTGGACTATTGGATGACAAGGGAGTCAAAAGCTTGCTAAAGGAAGAGACTTCCGGGAAGGGTGACTTCGCTTGTGCCTGCTTTTGAGACGGGCTCCCGCCTCAAAAGAAGCTTATTCAGATATAAATCAGTCAGAACATTTTTTTTTTGACTGATGAAATTTCTCCCGGGCAGGGAGAAACGTAGAGATCAACCTCAAAAGCCTGTTTTTGTTGGGAGGACTGGATTTCATTAATTTGTGAGAAAAGGTCCAGCCAGCAATGCCGGACGGACTTCCGAACAAGCTCTATCTGATTAATGCGATACGTTTATCTTTTCTTCAAAGAGAAAACGGACTAACAGGCAAGCACCCTTCTTTCTATTATTTTTTTTACTTGGTTTAAATTGTTGCAGCAAAAAGAGATTTGTCAAATGAATCAGCTTTAAAGAACTTCTGGGTGAGCTATAACTCTTCTCTGTTATTCACGAAATTAACAGCTTATCTCTGTTTCTATTGCAAAAAGCTGTCCTGGAAGTGCATTCTAAAGATATAAACAGAAGAGGGATTTCTATTCCGAGGAACATTATATTGTCTGGGACTATTCTCTTTTTGGTCTATTTTATTTTGACGAATCTGCTTCTTCACGACGCCACTAACTGTTTTGATGCTGGGAACTAAATTTGTTTTGTATTCTTGAACATAGAGAGATAAGGCAGGCTGCTCTGTTTATACTGTGATGTCATCAAGCCTGGAATATTAACCCAATTGTTGCTGAAATAAGAAGTGGTTCTTCTTTATTTTTGTTTTGTTTTGTTTTCGTGGTTTTAAAAATGGCAATCAAGAAAGTGGCTGAGAATCTGGAAGTAATTATGTTTCAGAAAATAATGGATGAGATTGAGATAACAAAACAAACCCTGCGACAGGGCAGTAAGGAGCTGAAAATTGAACTGAGCAAAATGACACAGGAGCTTAAAGAAATAGGGGATCCTGTGAGAGAGGAGAATGAGATCAGAGATGAGAAAAGAAAAAATAAAGGGAAGATACAAGCCCTGGAGATTGGAACAAATGTGGAATTGGAAAAAGATCTGGAGTTTATGGATATTAGAAATAAAATCTACTGTTTGGAATTTAACGTTATCTCTGAAGAAATTAATGAAGATATTAGAGATAAAGTTATCAATGGCTTGGATAATCTTCTGGACTGGAATGACGTGATGGAGCTTGATATAGAGAAAATCTATGGAACTAACAGCAGCCATGTGACAATGGAAAAACTCTCAAGAGATGAGCCAGTGCATTTTGTAAAAAAGAAGAACACAGATATGACTTTACAACAATATTTCAGCAACTTATTCAGAATTGATGGCAAGAAAATATTTGGGATAGAGGAAATTCCCATCAGACTCTTATTATATGACTATGGCTATGACAGCAAGATTATTATGGAATACTGATAATGGAAGATTGGACACTGAAATTACTGGACTTAACAGGACTATTGAAGATGGAAGATGGAATTAATAGGGATAATGGAATAATGGCTATTGAAATTATTGGACCTAACAGATTTTGATGAGATGGACTAATCGATATGTTTATTTGGACTATGGTTATGACAATAAGATTATTATTATTATTAACGAGATGGATTAATCGACATGTTTATTTGGAGAAAAATTGATAGATATATTTCTTAAAGAATTGAAACCTCTCTTTGACTTTTTGTGGAAAGAATAAAGTAATGTTTATGAGATTTGATGATTAATTAAGATAACTACTGGAGGAAAGTGATTTTATAATATAATTTAAGAGACAGGATTGTTATATATTGTAGACCTATAACTGATTTGATCTGCGACAAATGGGAAGTCAACATTTTATTTTTTTGGTTAATCATTTTTGTTTTGTTTTGTTTTTTGTCTTTGAATGTTTTATGATTTTGTTTTGTATGTTTTATGAAAATTTGAATAAAAATTATTGTAAAAAAAAAAAAAAAAAAGCTTGCTAAAGGAAGATAATGAGATTCCAGACAGGGCTGTGGAGTCAGAGTCGGAGTTGTGGAGTCGGAGTCGGGAGCAATTTTGGGTGGAGTTGGAGTCGGAGTTGGTAGAAATGTACCGACTCTGACTCCAGCTTCAAAATAAATTTTGATTGACAAATTTTTAAAAATATAAATTCAAAATGTCAAAGAAGCTTCCCATGAAGTCAGCTGTAGTTGAGCATTTCACCATAACTCAAAACGGAAAACATTTTGTGTGTCAGTGTATGACACAGGACCCAGATGAAGACAAATGCTGTGATGCCAAGATCAGTGCATATTCAGGCAGCGATAAAAATGCTCCTATGAGAGCTTCCAATTTAAAAAGACATTTACAGCCCTTTCCAGGGCTGTGGAGTTGGAAGCAATTTTGGGTGAAGTAGGAGTCGGAGTTGGACAGTAGAAAAATAGAGGAGTCGGAGTCGAAGGTTTGGCGTACTGACTCCACAGCCCTGATTCCAGAGAAGCTGAATGAATTCTTTGCATCTGTCTTCACAGTGGAAGATATAGGGATGATCCCTGTGTCTGAACTAATTCTTGCAGGAAGGGAGTCTTAGGAACTGAGGCAAATAGTGGTGACAGATATGAAGTTCTAGACCTAATAGTCAAAACAAAATCTGACAAATCGCAGGGTCCAGATGGCATCCATTTGAGAGTCCTTAAAGTTATATGTTAAATTGCTGATCTTCTAATGAATATATGTAACTTGTCCCTAAGGCTGCCCATTAGCTACTGGGCCAATTTCAAGGTTCTGGTCTTGGAGTACAAAGCCCTATACAGCTTGGGACCAGGATACCTGAAAGATGGTCTTATCCCTTATATACCCAGTTACTCACTGTGCTCTGCGGGTGAGGGCCTCCTGTAGATAACATCTTATGAAGAGGTCCGTTCTGCACAACATAGGAAGTGGACCTTTATTGTAGTGGCATCTACCCTTTGGAATAAACTGTATTGTTTTATTGATGTATTTCTATATTTGTGTTTTCCTTGTAAGCCACCCTTAGGGCCTTTTGGCCATAAGGCGGGGTATAAATAATAATAATAATAATAATAATAATAATAATAATAATAATAATAATAATAATAATAATAATGTACTTGACCTTTCAAAAAGCTTTCTGCAAAGTACTTCACCAAAGATTCTTGGGTAAGCTTAGCAGTTAAGGAATAAGAGGACAGGTCTTCTTGTGGACCAGTAATTAGTTAACCAACAGGAAACAGAGAGTTCGAATAAATGGACAGTTCTCCAAATGGAGGCATACAAAAAGTGGTGTCCCCCAAGGATCAGTATTGGAACCTGTGCTTTTTAACTTGTTCCTAAATTATCTGAAGTTAGGGGCGAATATTTTATTTTATTCAGTTTATGAATTGCTTCCCATAATATATCTTGAACCAATTTCACAATAAAAACAAGAATAAAAACAATTAAAAACAAAATTCCATATGTAAAAATAATTCAAAATAATTTCAAATCCAATACTGGTTGAGATAAAGACTTATTAAAAAGGGAAGGTCTTCAATAGGTGCCAAAAACACAGCAGAGACAGCACCTGTCTGGTGTGGGAGCTCCAAAGTTTAGGTGCCACCACACAAAAAAGCTCAATTCCTGTGTCATAAGGAATAGACCTCCAGATAAGATAGTATCTGTATGTAAAAAATGTCAACTCTTTCACAACATGAACCTCTGGAAGCCTCCAATTCAATGCTTCATTGCCAATTCAACACTTTAGAACTTACTGCAGGAAATAATAGTTTAAAACATCATCAGAAAGCTGTGACCATGAGGTTCCACAAAATCTCTCTATTTAGATTACACCATTGAACTTGACTCTGAGATTCCACAGATTAGGATGAGAGTTGGTAGGTTGAATCTGCATGTCACATGCGAAGACTGGATGCACTGGATTGGACCACTTTTGCCCAGACCAAAAAAAGCCTCTTGCAGGCATGGGTGAAGGGAGCATGCTTTACTCATCTGTAAAGTTAGTCTAAGTCCTGCCCTCAAAAGCTTTCAAAAGTCTCGAACTTTTTCTAGACTTTGTCTTACCTTTGAAGCATGCAGGGCAGGAATGCTTCTTTACTAAAATCAATCTAGACAGTATTTTTATCCTATGAAAATGTATGTAGACAGTACTGAGAACAACTGAAGAAGGCGAAAATGTACTGTCTACATACATTTTCGCTTTCTTCAGTTGTTCTCAGTCATGTTCTACTTAACAGTTTTGGCTTGCTACACACTTTTGACAACATCACACTTGATGAAAAGATATAGGTCTCAACTAAGATATTGTATCTGTTCCATCATGAAGACCGGAGCTAAACTCCTCTATTATGTATGAAGCTGCAGTGCATGCAGCTGTGTCCAGAAAGGAAAAAGATGTCCTCCAAATGGCTTGCAACATGTTGCCAACAAATCAAAAGCAAGTTCAATAAATGTCTTGTTAAAAGAATATGTATCTTAAAGAAATCACAGGCACACACAGTTACATCGAAGGTCCACTGCAGTTAATTTGTTAGGCTGCCTACAATTAATTATTCCATGCAGGATTTTTCACACATGGCCAAATATCCTTACAGGTGCAGCAGTAGCTTATTTTAAAAAATCCTATAAATCCATGCCAAAACATGGATAGTATTATCACCTTTATACCTCTTGGATCTATATGTTTTTGAGTTGTTAGCAAGAAGGAAACCAGATGTGATTCTGATGCATACAGATTAAACCCAAAAGATTCAAAATCAGCCTAAGGCCTAACCTTTGAAATTATATCTAGTCAGTCCCTTGACATCAGAAAGCTCTGGATTAAAGCCTTGGTGAAAGCAAATGACCCAGGGGATGCATAATGATTTCATTTCTTTTAGGTTATTGCCGTGTGCCTGCTTGATTGAGGCAGTGTCATTGTGTTCCAACATTTCTATCTTTATAAGCATTCAACACAATTCATGGGACAATGGAACTGCCTATATATAGCATATGAACATACACAGCTTGCCTATTAATCAAAACACTGGCCCATCTAGTCCAGCATCAATAACGTCTATTCTAGCTGTCAAGTGCTCTTTATGATCACAAGCAGAGGGATCTTTGGAAGTCCTGCTTTCTTTTTTTGTTGCTGGGAACAGCACTGGGAGCCTTCTGCTGGTAAAGCAGAGGTAGGCAACCTTATGCCCTCCATATGTTGTTGGATTCTTAACTCCCATTTGTTGTTGTTGTTATATGCCTTCAAGTCGATTACAACTTATTACGACCCTATGAATCAGCGACCTCCCAGCCAACATGCTAATGATCAGGGAAGTAGTCCAACAACATCTGGAGGGCCACAGGTTACCCATCCCTGATGTGAAGCATGTGCCCTTCCTTCTTAGTAGCATCATTTATTATTAAATTTATATCCCACCCTTCCTCCCAAAAGGAGCCTATGAGGTGCTCAAAGTGCTCCACAAGTATTAACAAAGTGGATGTGTTTATAGTGTATTATACCAATGCTGTATACACTTACCTGGGAGCAAGTCCCACTGAACTCAGTGGGGTTTATTTCTGCATAGACATGCATATGATTGCACTGTAAGTGAACCCATCTGATGGGTCTGGAGGAAATTCAATGCATTATATGAATGGACTGATTTTCTATGAATCGATGTAGCAATGCCCTGCGTAACTGACTCTACAAAGCTGAACCAATACAAAGGGCAAAGGGCCTGATCCTGTTGTTTTTAACAGGATCATGCTTAATGTCACCAGTCCTCCTGTTTACCTTGTCTATCTTGTGGAGATATTGCTGAACCACAACTCCCATCAGCTTCAGCAAACATGGCCAATGGCAACATCTTGACCCATCCCAATCTGGGTTCAGGTCTGGTTTTGGGACTGAATTGGCCTTGGCTGCCCTATGGATGACCTTAATTGGGAGAGGGTCAGGGGGAGTGTGATCTGTCAGCAGGCTTTTGGTCTCCCAGCAAGCTTTTGATACTATTGACCATGGTATCCTTCTGAGCCAACTGGTAAGATGGGTATCATCTGCACTGTTTTACAGTGGTTCCGATCCAATATCCAGGGTCATTTTCAGAGAATAGCATTGGGTGATTGTCTTTCAGCCCCCTGGCAGTTGTGCTGTGGGGTGCCCCAGGGTACCTTCTTGTCCCCAATGCTGTTTAGCATCTATATGTTATGTAGCAGTCATAAGGAGATTTGGGGTGAGGTGTCAGCAGTACACTGATGACATCCAGCTCTTTTTCTCTGTAGCATCTCAATCAGGAGAGGCTGTGCAAGCCCTGGATTGGTGCCTGGAGTCAGTGGTGGATTAGATAAGAGCCAATAAACTGACTCTGAATCCTAGCAAGATGAAGGAGCTGTGGGTACGTGGTTCCTGAGTTCAGGTAATTGGTCAATTGTCTGCTTTGGATGGGGTTGTACTCCCTCTGAAAGAGCAGGTTTGTAGTCTGATGTGCTCTTGGACCCATCTTTGTTGCTTGAGGACCAGGTGACCTCAGTGGCTGGGAGTGGTAAGACAGCTGCAGATATATCTGAACTGGGATAGCCTGACCACTGTGGTCCATGGACTGGATTACTGTAAGGTACTCTATGTGGGGCTGCCCTTGAGGTTGGTCCAGAAGCTGCAACTAGTGCAAAGTGCATCAGTGCAACTGCTCACTGCGGGACGGTGTTGCCAACATGTCACCCCGCTGCTGAAAGAATTGGACTGGCTGCCCCTTAGCTACTGGGCCAAGTTGAAGGTTCTGGTTTTGGTGTACAAAGCCCTGAGCAGCTTGGGACCAGGATACCTAAAAGATTGTCTTATCCCTTATATACCCAGTTGATCACTGCACTCTGCAGGTGAGGGCCTCCTGCAGATACCATCTTATCAGAAGGTCTGTTCCACACAACATACGAAGGGACCTTTAGTCTTGTGGCACTGACCCTTTGGAATTCCCTCCCCTCAAATATTAGACAGGCACCATCTCTGTTATCATTTTGGTGCCTATTGAAGACCTTCCTCTTTCAACAAGCTTTTTAAATAGAGACCTTATCCCAGTCTGCATCTGTGTTGGAACTGCTTTTTAAGATGTTTTTAAAGCTGATTTTTAAAATATGTTTTAAAATATGTTTTGTTTATAATGTTTTAGAGTGCTTTTACTGTTTTTGTTTGCTGCCCTGGGCTCCTTCTGGGAGGAAGGGTGGAATATAAATTTAAGAAAGAAAGAAAGAAAGAAAGAAAGAAAGAAAGAAAGAAAGAAAGAAAGAAAGAAAGAAAGAAAGAAAGAAAGAAAGAAAGAAAGAAAGAAAGAACCAACCAACCAACCAACCAACCAACCAACCAAACAAACAAACAAACAAACAAACAAACAAAGGTTTCCCACACCTGGTGTACCTGCATCCAAACAGAAATACTGGCAAAACCTATACTTATGGGCTTGGGATATGAGTTTTCTTCTTGAGATATGAGTTTCAGGGGCTTGTAATAATTGCTTCATCTATGAGGCAAGTATTTGTGGTCCTCTAATTCTTCTCTGGCTTGGACTTTAAGCCAATGGGAAATTCTCCTTGTTCCCCTCAGCTGGTCTCAAGAGCTCACTTTTCCATCCATCCATCCTCCTACCAATATCCCCCCCTTCCTTCCCACACCACTTACTAATCTTGAGCAGTGGCAGAACGGAAAGAGAAGAAAGCAGAGTGGCAGAGTTCCAGTGGCAAACCATAGCACAGAAGATATTTTGCTCTTTTCTTTTCCTTTTCAATATCTGGTGTGCTGCCACACAACATACAAGGCTGAAGTAGCTCATACGAAATATAGTTTAACCAAGGGCTCCTGCCATTGTAGGAGTCCTACAAAAATGACATTTCCCAGGGACTACTTTGGGAAGCAGAACAGAGACCCTCTTCCTTTCCTCTCCTTGCTTATTGACAGAGTACCACCACTGGCACCAAGTGAGCCCAGTAACTGTGGTAGAAAGTGAAGGCGTTTCGGGGATCGGTATGAGGGGGCTTTGGGGTGGGCAACTTATTTACAAAATCAGAGTAACTTGGACATGCCAATCTATTCCCTAGTCTTTGGAAAATAGCTCCGTTATTTTTTATCCAATCCAACATGAGCTTAGGGGGAAGTTACCCACTTCCAAGCAAAAACTGACCATCAGACAAAGATCTTGCCTTTCCCATTTGCATTAAACAGCAGTAGGTTTATGCAAAAGAGGCAAAGTTTGTACTATATATCCATTACTTGCAGTGTTCATTGAAATGAATATCCTTGCTAATCCAGTCAGATGAAAAAGGGCCTTGCTGCAATTTTTGGTAAAGTAACCATTCAAAGCACAATGGAAAAAGAACTTGTGGTCAACCACGCTAATCTGTTAAGGCATGGACATGGACCAGCAGCTTTATAATGATGTGATCAACTTGGCATCTTCTCAAAAAGATAATGAAACAAGCTTAACTCCAACTCATATGAGATGATTAGGGCAGTGGGGGGGGGACGGGACTGGGAGGATGGAGATGGGAAGAGACAGAATGGAAGCATCCTGCAGAGATATGATAATTTTAGTACCCAATTTCACTCTGGGAGGCAAAATTACTGAACCTGTAAGCTGATGCAAAGGAAAGGCCTCTTCATTCAGTATACTAAAAGCCAGTTTTTAGCACATCAACACTGCATCAAAGCAAACAGCAAGATCACAATCATAAAATTATAATAAGAGTGGAATTGATTTTGTGTCACTCTCTCCCTACGGTTTCATTATGGCCTTTGACAAAAGAATGGATTCATTTAGTGCCATTTCCTTTTTAGCAGCTGAGATTCTCTCTCTCTCTCTCTCTCTCTCTCTCTCTCTCTCTGTCAAGAGAATTAACTGTCAGGTATGGACATTTTTGTTCTTCTCATGCATACCTTTAGCAATGCTGAAACTATGTATGGAATTTACTTTCACCGTCCAAGGCCCTCATTCTGTGCTTTTTAGCCCTTCAGTTAGGATGTGCTGTAAGAAGTGACCAGGAACAGGTGTCATGGAACTATATGGACCAGAGAATGGGTAAGTTCTCAATGGCAGCCACTGATGACATCACTCTGGAAGGTCTGCCTTCCTTGATGCAATTTTCATCTACCCTACTGCCCCTTCTTCCAAGAAATCACTTAGTCTAGACAGCCTCTTTCCTCCAAAACATCACTGGAATAATGCTGCCCTTATCACACTCTACACTTGAACTAGACCTATATTGCTGCTGGTTTGTAGAAATCCAAAACCAACAGCAGAAGTAGAAAAGACTAGGGGATAAAGGAATTCTATCCTTTCAAAAGCAAGAGAGCTGCATCTTCTGTACACCACCCAACAGAATCAGCTCTCTGGCTAGTCCTATATATGGGATTAAACTGGCACAAACTGAATAAATTGAAAATGGCATATAATACTGGCTTTTAAGATCAGTGTGGAGGGATTATTGTAACACTTCCTGTTTTAATTCCCAGGGAGACTGACATGGGCAGCCAGCTGAATATCCCAACAGCACAACTCATAAATCAAACTCATTCCCTATGTAGGGAGAGGTAGGCGTGAGGTAGATTTTCCCATTGGAGCTGCTTGTAATTCCTGCTTGCAATTCCTTCAGTACCATAGACAACAGAGCCAATTGTAGGATGCTTGGCCTTTTGAGTGTCCTGTTATTCCCCATCCCAGTTAAGATGGCCTTGTAGGCACCTTCCCATATTCCTCACATTGCCAGTGTTTTCCCACATCCGTTCAAGCCATTCTTCAATGACAAAGGAACGAAACAAGTAATTACAAACCAAAATCAACAAACAAGCTAAAATCAAGAAAATACTATATCACAATTAAAGCAGGCAGACAGTGCGGGCAGGGAGGCAGAAAAATAGAACAGGCTTCCCTGGGGAGCATCCTCAGGCACCTCCACATTGAAAGGATACTGCCTAGGCTACCTCAACTCAGGGGATTAGGGAGAGAGTGTCCTTTGGACCCTAGAGATGTCTTCCCTCCAAATGCTGGGTGGGGGTGGAGTAATCAGGTGCCCAACCAGCTTTCCTTTGACTAAGCAGGCAAGGAAGGGCATGAACCAGTTAACTTACTGATCTGAAACCAGGGTGTTGTCACTCACAGGGAAGCCTGGGGAGAAGCTCCCATCAGCTTCCTCCAGCAAAGCTGCCCACCTGGATTGCTATAGATCCTTGGGGGGGGTTTTGGTAGTAAATTAAGCTGTGATTATTTACCCAAATCCTGATCTTGTGTTTTCCTTTCTTGGAGTGTAGAGGCAATCAATTTTTCACGAGCAACATATTTAGGAAGGACCAGGGTAATCATTGTGATAGGCCCTGCCTCTGACTCATGTATATTCAATAAACTGTGTGAACAAAGAGACCCTATGTGCTTACAAACTACACACGATAGGAATCTTGAAAAAAGCTGGGTTCCCAACTACATGGACAAAGCTATGTGCTTAAGAGTTTGTATGCACATAGAATCTGTCCAAGCAGTCTACTCAATATGTGGAAGTGAAGGGCAGGGTTGTGGCCCTGCTTCTACTCCTCATTGTGGCATTCAATTATTCTGGATCGATTGTCTGAAAGAGGCTATCAGATCAGAAATGGATCTCTGAAATAAAAACTTCAGTGTCTTTTTTTTAACTGTTGGAACCACCCAGTCCTCTGTTGAGTCTAGGACCTAGACACACATTTCTGTTCTGGATTCTAATGTCCTTCTGATTTATTCAGCAGTTGGGGGTGTTTTATTTCTTTCCTCTCTCATTTAGTGGTAGGACATTGTCCTGCTGTTATGAAATTGCAAATAAAGTCAGGATATTGGATAACGCTCTGCAGAATCCATCAGACATTACTATTCCAGAACAATGAATACAAATGTATCAAATAGACCTCAGGAGCAAAACTTGGTTGTGTGCTATGGTACCATACATTTTGGACACATTTAGAAGAACACAGTTAAAAGGAATCGATATACTGCAAAACCATACTGAAGAGTTCACAAATCCAAATCTATGATATCACATTTCTGCACTCTTCACATCTTTTACCATGGCAGATGTTCAAGATACTAAGATAATAAGATACGATATCCCTGCCCGTGGCCTAATATGACCTTTGTCTGTTCCCATTTCTGGGCCAGATGGATGCCTAGTAAGACAGGGGAAAAGTCCTCCTCCCAATATCATTGCCTCTTTCTTTGGCGTTGCTTCTCCAAGGTTGCAGGGAGGTAGGGTTCATGAAGCTCAGCTGTCTGGGCAGTTAACATAAGAACATAAGAACATAAGAAGAGCCTGCTGGATCAGGCCAGTGGCCCATCTAGTCCAGCATCCTGTTCTCACAGTGGCCAACCAGGTGCCAACCAGGTGCCAACCAGGTGCCAACCAGGTGCCAACCAGGTGCCAACCAGTTCAATTCATCAATGCTCACAATATGTGAGAGATAGATGGAAAAGGAAGGGGTTGCTAGCGCTCAATCAGCTGCTTCAGTTCATCAAGAGAAGAGCTTGTCTGCTCTGCAAGGACTGAGACCAAAATGAAAAACACATGTAACAGTGGAAATCATATGGAGGAGTGATTGCACAAAGAATACATGTTCACCCTGAATGTATACCAGCTATGTTGGCTTTTGGGGGAGAGAAGAAATTCCTGTCAAACATTCAATATAGTAGCTGAGTGAATATATGAAAATACATTACTAACTCCTGTACATAGAAAGAATTAAGACATTTTTATATGCCAACTTTTAAACTTTACTTTTAAACAAGACATCCCTGTTTCCTGATAAATGAATGTTTTAGGCAGGATTCACTTTGTTAGAATCCTTAGAGTCTCTGTTTTGTTTTGTATTTGTATTATGATTTTTAAAGAACTTGCCAGTTTTCTGGAATGCATAAACATTGTATGGTGTGTGCCAAGCTACCAAGAGTGCTCTCTGTTGGTGGGAAGAGCTACCTGGATGAGTGAAACTGAGGACCACTAAGCCTGTTCACACATTTTTCATTTGATGACTGCAACATCAATCTGGTGATGACTTGCATGTGTGAATGGACCATCATAGATTAATAACCACCCATGGCAGATTAAGTTCTAATACATCAAAGTTCTAATGCATCAAATGTTGATTAATCAAGTGTTGAGAAAACAAATGATGAGCATGCCTCTGTGAATCTGGGAAGAAGCTTAATGGAAACCAGAGTGATTCTGGAGGGGACAGACACAAAGCTAAAGGCACCTGCTGGCATTACCCAAGCAGCTTGGGAACTACTCCTTCCTGCATCACTTAGCTAATGACAGAAGCCAAAGGACACATGGGAGGAGTCTTTTGAATGCTAGCTTTACCCCTCCTGAAAACTGTGGCAAAGCTGGTTTTGGAAAGTACTGGGGCCGGATTCAGGAAACATCCCAAAGGACCTTTAATTTGGGTTGCAGCTGTGAGACTGAGTCCATGAGGGCCAGATGTACAAACCAAAGCAATCTTGTGGTCCTCAAATAACAATAGACAAATCTGTTAATTTGGGGTTTTCTCAATTTCTCATTTTTCCAATCTTAAATTTAGTTCTCCACACTTCTGCATCAGTTTTTGAATTTAAAAGTCCTCACAAAAATGTGTTAGTATTTTAGTATGCATTTCTCAATATATATACACATTTTAATGAATTTTTACCTAATATGCACATTTTTGCAAATAATTTCCTAAAATGGTAGGCATATTTCCTAAAATGGTAGGCATATTTGTATGTTATTTCCACAAATATATGCATTTTTCTACATACCTTCCTCTAATATACACATTTTTATATGCAGCTTTTGGCTGGAGAACGCATCCCAATTCAGAGGAGTGCAAATTTTGAAGGATAACTGTGTTTCAGTTTATGTATTGTTTCAGGAAGTGCGAATTACATAGCTTCACAGTAAACGGCAAACCAAACTGAACTTCTCTTCCACACCTGTGCTCAGATATAGGGATAGGATTGGGAACTGGAGCAGTGCTGCAGCCAAGCACAAGGGCACTGACTTCTGGGAAGTCTAAGCATTTTACGCATCATGGTATAATATGACTACAGTATGTTGCATGTAATATATATTAATAGGTAATCTGTCACTTTCACCATTGTATTAATTTGTAATGGTGACAGCAACAAATGACAGACACTAGACAACTGACTGTGTTATTAAAGGTTTAACTATATCTACATGGCTCAACTTTATAAGCCTAGTTACATCAACCTCATTAGGAAAAACATAAAATGTTCTTATACAAGCCAGAGTTTAATTGTCAGGAAATCTCTCCCTTTTTTGAACAGAAGCAAAGTATTAAAATCAGTGGTAAGAAACTTTCTAGAACAGTGCCAGGAGTCTGTAGAATGGGTAACGACATACAAAATTTGCATTCCTTCCAGATAAATACAAAATATTGATATGCCCATGAGGAATGTATCAGGTGTCAGCCTTGCACACTCATTGCACTTCAAGGAAGACCACTCTCTGGGGAGGACCTTTTTCATTACCATGTATTTTTATTTCATAGTGTATTGTGTAGTAGAATAATGAGAGCTGTTTTGCGAAGTAAGACTTTGTGAATTAAAACACTTCATGTTTGCCCCCATTTGCCTTGAAAGTTTATAGATCAGTGGCTAAGTTTTAGTTTTAAAATCTTAAGTGATTACTGTCTTTTGCAAACATAAGAGTTAAACTAATCTACATAACACACATAAAATAATGTTCCAGACCCCAAGAGAAGGACTGGAATATATACAACCTGTATTATAAAATGGCAGTCATGGTGAGAGTTTTAGCTGTGCATTTTGGGGAGAAACTGCCAACCTCTATGCATGCAGAATACATATACTGCATACATATATTGGAATACATGTATAGAAACAAATAAGAAAATGCAAGCCTTCCTGAAAACCGTAAGCAGTTGTACTGAAAAACAAATTTTCCTAGGGCCAAGCTGCATAGGATAGTGGCAGAACAGTCTCTTTGAATGTGGCCTTCCACAATCACACATGGATTGGAGTGCTATTTATTAATTTTATATATTTATTTATTTATTTTATGAATCACTTTCTGCATGGGTCATTACAAACCATACAAAAAAAATAACTGAAGATGAGTTAAAAAACAATACAAAATGAACATCTAAGGCAGAGACCTTTCCATTAAGCTGGAAAAACCTGTTTTACAAAAATATCTTAAATTGTTTCTGGAAAGTACAAATGGTGGGTGCCTGTTATATCTCAAGAAGAATGCTGTTCCATAGAACAGGGGCAGCCACACTGAAAGTCCTGCTCCAAGTTACTGTGCAGTGGGCTTCTGATATTTTGGGGACTTAAAGCAGAATGTAGTGACCTACTGGGTACATAAGGCAGTCTCTCAAGTAACCTGAGCTGTACAGGGCCTTATATGTTAGTCCCAAAACTCTCAAGTTGGCCTGGTAGCATATTGGCAACCAGTGCAAATCCCACAAGTGAGGTGTTAAGTTTGCCCTCATAAGCAACCAAGCCACCATGTCCTACAGCAGCTGCCATCTCTAGACCAACATTAAGGGCAGCCCCACACAGAGCACACTGCAGTAATTCAACATTGAGGTTACCAATTCAAGGACAACTTTAGAGAGTAAAAGAGGTGTGTGGCTGTGAGGTGTTGAACCTACTTATGCTTATCACTTAATCTTTCTGCAGTCACTCCTCTTGGGTGCTGTTCTCCCAGAAAGGTTCACTTCCAGTATTGGTGCCTAACCCAGAGAAACTTGTAAAGGGGGGCAGCTTACAAAGAAATAAGATGTGTATGTGTGATGGAGAACAGATGGAATAAGTATCCTTCATCTACATGGCCCCTTTGCTCTTTAAATCAGACTCCTAATCTCAGAGTAAATGTGTCTAGGGGAGATACTCATTTAGAAGGTCTGCGGCCATTATGCCTAGGTTTGGCTTGTGGTCACATATTTTAACAACTTCTTCGTGACAAAAATCCACTACTTAGGTGTGCATAAGCATGTTCCTAAATTCAATGACAGCTGTCTTCAAAAATGCAACATTGTATGTTTATTTTCTCCAGCATGCAGAAAAGCCAATTTCAAATGTACACCGTGGGTGTTCATATTGCTTATGTATGTAGATCCCTAAGTAAGCACATTGATTTTAGTGAAATTTTCTACCCAGCAAATGTTTAGGATTACAGCTAAAAGGCAGGAGTAGCAGAGAAGGCACACAGAAATATTTTATTAACAGATTTTAACACACACACACTTTATCCCATTAGCTCAGGATTGATACCATAAAGCAAAAAAAAGTTCTATTAAAAATATAGATGTTCAGCTGAAATACATGCCATGTATTTGGGGAGAGGTAACGAGTGGGGTACTGCAGGGCTCAGTCCTGGGCCCTGTGCTCTTCAACATTTTTATTAATGACTTGGATGAGGAGGTGCCGGGAATGCTTAGCAAATTTGCAGATGATAGCTAATAACCTGGAAGCCAGAAACAAAATTCAGAGTCACTTTGATAGGCTGGAGCATTGAGCCAAAAAACCAGAATGAAATTTAATAGAGATAAGTGCAAAGTTCTACACCTACGAAAAAGAAACCAAGCGCACAGTTATGAGATAGGGGATGCTTGGCTCAGCAATACGTGTGAGAAGGATCCTGGAATTGTTGTTGATCACAAGCTGAATATGAGCCAACAGTGCCATGTAGCTGCAAAAAAGGCAAATGCGATTTTAGGCTGCATTAACTATTAATTAAATCAATAGTTTCCAAATCATGTGAAGTACAAATTCCTCTCTATTCACCACTGGTTAGGTCTCACTTTGCATCCAGTTCTGGATATCACACTTTAAGAAGGATGCAGACAAAGTGGAACAGGTTCCGAGGAGGACAACAAGGATGATTAGCTGACTGGAAACAAAGCCCTATGAGGAAAGACTGAAAGAACTGTATATGCTTAGCCTTGAGAAGAGAAGACTGGGGGGAGATATGATAGCACTCTTCAAATACTTGAAAGGTTGTCACACAGAGGAGGGCCAGGATCTCTTCTCGATCATCCTAGACTGCAGGACATGGAATAATGGGCTCAAGTTACAAGAAGCCAGAATTTGGCTGAACATCAGGAAAAAGTTCCTAAACGTTAGAGCACTACAACAATGACAACAATTACCTCGGGCAGGGGTGTAGTCATCCAAGGTCTTGCGGGGTCTTAGACCCCTTACTTTTTGGAAGCCGAGTCCCAGCAGGGTCCCTGTGTTTCCAACATCCTATGAGCCAATCAGCATGAAAGGGGAGTGTGTTAGCCACTGAGAAAAATCTTCTAACATGCTTTCTTGCCCTTTCCTACTGATTGGAGCCACTCAGAGTAAAAGCAGGTGAGTCAGCCACTGAGAAGACTCTTTTCAGTATCTAGCTGTCCCCTCTTTCATGGTTATTGGCTGCTAGGGACATCTATTATTGTGGGAGAAGGCATTAACAAGGATCTGATTCTCAACCCAGCTGTGACTATAATGAAGGGATGCTGCACTTCTGAATTTGCCACTACACTACTGACCTCAGGAGGTGGTAGGCTCTCCAACACTGGATGCATGCATGGGGCAGCCGGGCAGCCACCTGTCAGGTATGCTTTAAGTTAGATTCCTGCATTGAGCAGGGAGTTGGACTTGATGGCCTAATAGTTCCCTTCCAACTCTACTATTTCTGTGGTTCTATGATTCTACTCATCCAAATAAAATGTCTTAATGTTCCCTGTGAAACATTGGCAGGAGAGGGGGCACTACTTCCGAAAAAGCTCTTCAAATATTTTAGAAACATGACAAACTTTGAGCAATTTGAATGTTCTGAGAATTTCATAGCTTGGGATCAGCTACTACAGAAATGTCCATCCAGATGCATCAGATGGCAGATTAATTACTGATTCCTGCAGCCTACATATTTCAGGAGTTGGATACACTGACCCCAGAGGCAGAGCCAACTCTACCAAGAGGTAAGGAAAGAAGACAAGTACCAGGTGGCAGCAACCTCTGAGATGGTGCCCAGCATGTCCATTACCTTTAAGCTTCCTAAAGGAGTTATTCTATTGCAGCACTATATCTTCTAAGATGGCACAACGCTATAGCCACTGTAGAAAGTTTGTGCACAAAGAGCTTGATGACATGAACTATCCTGGAGGTATTTCCAACCTGACTACAGCAACTGCTTGAGGGGCAAGAGGTGGACCAGGTGCATGGAGGGTAGTGAAGATGGGTGATCAGAAATATGAGAGTAATACAAAGCTTTTGAACAAAGGGTGTTGACACCTATCTGATGGATGCCAAGACAAAGGAACTAACCTGAGTACAATTATATCTGGATTCAAATACCCTTATGACTCTTCCGCAAATGTAAATGTTATGGTGCAAGACAGTCTATCACCCCTTTGATATGAAATCCTTCCATTTGTCACCTAATTAGAAATTATAAGAAGCAATTCCCTAAGCAATAGAACATTTGGAGAAAACCTACTGAATATGACATCATAGTTTTTTACTGTTTTTAAATTTTAATTGTTTTATATACTGTTTTATCTTGTACGTTGCCCAGAGTGGCTGGACATCCAGCCAGATGGGCAACTAACAAATTTAATAATAAAATAAATAAATCAGGACAAAGCTTCCAAGAAAATAGTCAAAAGGAAATGTATCTCTCACCATGAAAGCAAGGAACATTACCTACAAACTGTTAAATGTATGGAGATAGATGAGGAAAGTAGGTGTTACACTGGAATACAATAAAGACTAACCTTGCCCACTAGTTTACAAAGACCTAAATCCTACACAGAGTTAAGCTTGCTTAAGCCTATTGAAATCAATAGGTGTAAGCATGCCTAACTCTGTGCTGGAATTAGGGATGCTTGGCAATTTGTTTTCTGTACTCTTGATATGAATTGACCTGATCCACACCTTCCTTGGAATCAATGGAGAGAAATTACTCCCCCTCCCCCCAAAAAGGGGATCTACAAAGAAAAATAAATAAAAGTCCACCCCTTCTCTCCTGCCCCAGGCAGCCCATGCCAGCAGAACTTTAGAAGTTATGGATGATCCCACATTAGCACGTGTGCACATACACCCACACCCACAGACACAATTTGGGATTGTACTGTCAATGCAACTTTTTATCTTGCATAACATAAAATCAGCAAAATTATAAATGCTGTATTAAAATAATATCAAAACGAGTAATACAGAACAACAAAAGTTAAAGTTCTAGCAAAATATAAAGGCTTTCACCTGGCACTGAATAGACATTAGACTGTGTGGAAAGTGAGCTTCTTGGGGAGAGATTCTAGAGGGACACCACCACTGAAAAGACCCTCTTCCTGGTAGCTTCTGGGTGGAACCCAAAGAAGGGCCTCTGATGAGGATCTCACAGTACAAACAGACACATAAGGTGGGAATGGATGGTCTAAGTCCGCTTGCCCCAAGTCATGAAGGGCTTTAAATATCAGGTCCAGTACGTTCAACTGAGACCAGAAATATATTAAAATACATATTTAAATGCACATATTCATGCAGATTGCAAAAAAGTCTGCTGATTAATATGGAAGTAGGATGGAATTAATTTATGGTTGAACCCATATGAAAGTAACACAGACTGGAAATGAACTGATTCACCCATCCCTAGACACAAGAGGGGAGGCCCATGTAACACCAATTTTTAAAAAAGGGATCCAGAGGGAATCACAGGAAAGTTAGCTTAAAGTCTATCCCAGGAAAACTGGTGGAAAGTATTATTAAAGATAAAATAACAGAGCATATAGAGGTAAAAGCCTTATTGAAGCAGAACCATCATGGCTTCTGCAAGGATATGTCCTATCTCAATAACCTATTAGAGTTCTCTACCCCTCGCTGGATCGTCACCTTGCAGTGGTGAGTGGGCTTGCGTGTTCCAATGAACCCAATGAGTGAATGGGCAGTAAAATGGCAAATGGAATTCAATGTAAACAAGTGTAAAGTGATGCATGTCAGGGCAAAAAATCTTAATTTCACATATACCTTCATGGGGTCTGAACTGGCAGTGATTGACCAGGAATGAGACTTTGTAATAATAGTGGATAACTCAATGAAGATGTTGGCCCAGTGAGCAGCAGCTGTGAAAAAGGCAAATTCCATGCTAGGGAATATTAGGAAAGGAATTGAAAATAAAACTGCTGATATAATAACGTTGTTATACAAATCTGTGGTGTGACAGCATTTGGAATACTGTGTACAGTTCTGGCCATCTCACCTCAAAAAGAATATTGTAGACCTGGAAAAGGTTCACAAAAGGGCCACAAAAATGACCAAGAGGATGGAGCAATTCCCCTATGAGGAAAGATTTGGGCTTCTTAGGGCTATGGTCTCCCTCCATGCTAGGAGGCAGCCTGCTGCTGAATCCCAGTTGCTGGAAACTACAGGAGGGAAGAGTGCTTTTGTGCTCAGGTCCTGTTAGCAAACTTCCAGGCATCTGATTGGCTACTGTGAGAACAGGATGTGGACTAGATGGGCCATTGGCCTGATCCAGCAAACTCTTCTTATGAAGGGGAAGAGGAAGAGATACAGAGAAAAAAGAGAATAAGTAAATAGGAAGCCATAAGAAAGAAGTGGGTATCGTGAATGCATAGCCCCTCATATGCTCACTTTCTCTGCTAATGTAACCCCTATGGGTTATATTGGTTTGGTCCAGTGGGTGGAGAAACCTTATGGAAGGATTGTATTAAGGAGTTGAGTACAAACCGTGAGGAAGCTGAAGAGAAAAGGAGCTATTAATGCCAGGGAGTAAGGACTAGGCCCTTGTCACCTTGAATTAGGTAATGGGGTTTTACAATTATGTTTGTAAAGGGGATGGAAGAGTAAATTAATTCTTTTGTGGCTTTATGTATTTGAATTTAAATTATATTTTATTTAGGGCTTTGAAGTTTGCAACTGGAAATTTCCAAATTTTCTCTACTGGACTTTCTGCAAGCAACTTCTTCATTTATGTCTTGCTGAATGCATTGGACTTTGGGAATTATTATGTTAAGAAGATATATGATATATTCTGTTGGCATACATGGTGTTATGTTCCTTTCAGTTATTGTTTAAATATATATATATAAAACAAAAATTGTAATTGTGTTTGCAGTATTCGTTTCAACGAGCCCCATAGGACCCAAGAAAGAGGTACACTACCTCTTTTTATAAACCAATATATATGTTTGCAATAGCTTGTTTGAAAACTCAGAATCATTCTCTAAAACATTCTTGATTAGCTTTATCTTAAAAAATATGACATGCATTCTTCTGAGGTTTTTCCTACTCTGAGGAATATGAGATTTTTAAACTTCTTGAAGTTTATTGTGCTTATGATTAATGTTTATTACTGTTCACATTTATTGCAGTTGTGGTTAATCCATGTGCTTTTTCTGCATTAAATGAGAACTTGGGCCTATTGCTGATGTCATTGTAGCTTTTCCCAGTGTGTTTGCACCCCACCCCCAGTCAGTCTTTTTTTCTAAAATGCTGGTATTGTCTCAATCCGAGCTTGGCTTCATGAAGAGGAAACCAGGAAATAAGAATTTGTGATCCTTAGAGATCTTACAGGAGGAAATGAAACACCACATATTTTGAACATTTTAAAAGTGGGACCTTTTTGGTAGTGGTGGGGGAATGATCTTGTGAGTCATACTGTAACAATTCACATATTGAATCCTCTCTATGTGGACATAACAATTGCAAATGAGCACATAGAGGTCACTTTGGCATCTAATAAAGATGGGTCTAAAGGTATTCCCAAATTATGTACCTGTTCCATTGGAAGAAATGCAACTCTGAAAGTAAAAACATTCCAATTCCTAGACTCATGAACCACCCACTTAAAGGGTCTCTGTCTTGTCAGGCTTCAGTCTCAGTTTATTAACTTTCATTCAGCCCATTGGTACATCCAGGCACCCATTCTGGTTTTGAATGTCCTCTCCTGAATCAGATGTTAGAGATATTTTCCAGAATGGCCCAAAGAAAAGTTATGTTGCAGGCACTGTGGAAATTTTAAAATGGCAGCTCATAGCTTCTTACCAGATACACCTGCGGTCGGGGTCCACTGACATCAGAGGGGGCATAACAGACAGCACTTAGCCAAGGCCTCTTCAAACTTTAGAATGTGGCATAGTAACCTATCCCTCCCCATGTACTACTCAATGGTTCCCATTAGCTTTACTTTTGCCACCAGAATGACAGATTATTTATCACTTCCATAGTAGAGACCATTTTATAATAACAAATGGAGCATAGTTCAATTCATTATTCTTAATATGTAAGGCATTTGGCAGGTTTCTAATATATGGAAGATCAAACAATATGATCAGGTTATACCTTCTGAACTTAAAGTCACAGAAACCATTAAAATGTTAACAACTGTTGTTGGCATACAATGGGGAAACGTGACTTTTGGAGATGTGTCAACAAAATGATGGATACCTTTTCTAATTTGCAAACAGAGCATACGAACATATAAGAGCCTGCTGGGTCAAGCCAGGTCCCATCTAGTCCAGTATCCTGCTCTCCAACCAAATGTCCATGAGAAGTCCAATAGCAGAATCCCTCCAGTTTCTAGCAACTGGTATTTAAAGGTATACTGCTTATGACAGTGGAGGCAGGTGTCAAATTTGATGCCTTTTGGGGGGGGGGAAGTCTGTGAAAGTAAATGGCCCTGTAAAGCCCTTAAATTTTCCCAAGGGTGGATTTAGGGCAAAACAGCATTTTATATAATTTTAAATTAGAATTGAGAAAACTGTTAAAAATATCCTCGTGAAAATATTTTGTTCCTAGGCACTTCACCATTGCACTTTTTTAAGTGTGAATAAACAGCAAGAGTTAGAGATAATGGACCATTCAAAATCCATCATCTGAAGTTTTCAGAAATACTGTTTTCAGTAAGTATATTACTTGGAATAGCAATTACTGAGTTTTAAATAGCACCCACAATTTGGATTTTTTTAAAAAAAATGTTTGACCTAATCCTTTTGTCTTTTCTTTTTCCAAGCAACAATACAAACAAGTGTAGTGGGGTTTTTTGGAAGAGGAGATTGTAATTCAGTTGCCTTGTTTTTGTTCCCCGTTATTATTCTTCATTTTCCTCCTGCCCTACTAGTACTGTTTTCATGTACCAGTTCCAACTTGGATCTAGAAAGCAACAATCTTTTTCTTTTTTTAACTTGTCTTCATGAGATTTATAGTACTATTGTGTACAACTGAAATTCTCACCTCCATATTGGAGTTACACTGTGAAAAGTGCTCATAAAAATGCATTCACATTTTAAGATGAACTTACTATGAAGGCTAATTCACGCCTCTTTTCTATTTGTTGCATGTGAATAGTGTAGCAAGTATATTTACTACCAGAAATATCTGCTGAAAGTAAAATTTAAATATATTTGCTAGGCAGTTGAATTGATGATCCCCAGTATTTACAATTATCAGAAGACTCAATGCCCTTTATTCAGTTAACAGGCACATATAATGCATTCTTAAGCCTGGGACAGATGTTTTACTTATGCATTGTCCCGTTGCTTAATTAGTAGCCACACACCTGACATTAAGATGCACCAATCAGCTCCTGCCCCTGGCATCTGCATATACAATGTGGTCCCTGGATGCCTGAAAGAGGCAGTAGTGAGACCACTCCTGAAGAGACCCTCCTGGACCCAGAAAATCTTAATAATATAGGCCGGTAGCAAATGTTCCATTCCTGGGCAAGGGCCTTGAATGAGTGGTAGCAGGCCAGCTCCAGACCCTCTTGGATGAGACCGATTATCTACATCCATTTCAGTCAGGTTTCAGGCCTGGTTTTGGCACAGAAACAGCCTTGGTTGCCCTGTGTGATGACCTATGTCGGGAGAGAGACAGGGGGAGTGTGACTCTGTTGATTCTCCTTGATCTCTCAGCGGCTTTCAATACCATCGACCATGGTATCCTTCTGGGAAAACTGGCTGAGTTGGGAGTGGGAGGGACTGCATGGCAGTGGCTCTGCTCCTATTTGGCGGGTCGGCTCCAGAAGGTGGTGCTTGGGGAGCATTGCCCGGCACCCTGGACTCTCCAGTATGGGGTTCCGCAGGGGTCAGTTCTGTCCCCCATGCTGTTCAACATCTACATGAAACTGTTGGGTTCAGTCATCTGGAGCTTTGGAGTGTGTTGCCATCAGTATGTTGATGACACGCAGCTCTATTTCACCTTTTCATCTTCAGGTGAGGCTGTCAATGTGCTGAACCAGTGTCTGGCTGTGACAATGGACTGGATGAGGGCTAATAAACTGAGGCTCAATCCAGACAAGACCGAGATGCTGCTAGTGGGTGGTTTTTCTGACCGGATGGTGGATGTTCAACCTGTCCTGGATGGGGTTACACTCCCCCTGAAGGAGCAGGTTCGTAGCTTGGCGGTTCTCCTAGAATCATCTTTGTCACTTGAGGCTCAGGTAGCCTCGGTGGCACGGAGTGCCTTCTACCAACTTTGGTTGGTGGCCCAACTATGTCCCTATCTGGACAGGGATAACCTGGCTTCAGTTGTCCATGCTCTGGTAACCTCTAAATTAGATTACTGCAATGCACTATATGTGGGGCTGCCTTTGAAGATGGTTCGGAAACTGCAGCTTGTGCAAAATGCAGCAGCCAGATTGGTAACAGGGACCAGACGGTTGCATTGGCTGCCTGTATGTTTCCGAGCTCGATTCAAAGTGCTGGTTTTAACCTATAAAGCCTTACATGGCTTGGGACCACAATACCTGATGGAACGCCTCTCCCGATACGACCCCCCCCCATACACTACACTCAACATCCAAGGCCGTCCTCCGGGTGCCTACTCCAAGGGAAGCTCGGAGGATGGCAACAAGGGAGAGGACATTCTCAGTGGCGGCCCCCAAATTATGGAATGATCTTTCTGATGAGGTGTGCCTGGCGCCAACACTATTATCTTTTCGGTGCCAGGTCAAGACTTTCCTCTTCTCCCAGGCATTTTAGGATGTGTTTTAAAATTTTTTTTTAAAAAGTGTTTTTAAATTTGTATATTTGAATATTTGTTTTTAATGTTTTTAATTGTTGTAAACTGCCCAGAGAGCTTTGGCTATGGGACGGTATACAAATGTAATAAATAATAACAATAATAATAATAAATAATGTTTGCAGGCGGGGGGTTACACATACAGCCCTGCACAATGAGTAAATATCAGCAGGACCGGCCCCAGACATGTTGGGGCCTTGGGCACAAGCCTGCTCAGGGCCCTTCCTCTCCCCTTTCGTGATTTGCTGCAGGATTGCTGCTGCGGATCGCAAGCCGAGAGCTCTGGAGCCATTCCCTGCCATTCCCTTGCTTCAACCTATCTTTCTCGGCTACTGGGCAGTTGCATATGCAGCGCTGCCCTTAACCAAGATGGCGGCCGAGGTTTCCCTAAGGGGAACAGCTGCAGCACTAGGGGACTGAAGAAGACCCTGGGAGTGAGTATCTGAGCATCTGGGTGCTTGCTGCTCGCTCCTTTGGGTTGCTGTCCCCCGAGACAGCTGAACTCCCTACTAAATGCTGCAAGGACTGGGACCACTGCCTGACCCTGGCTCCAGAGAGAGGCTGCAGTTAGTCTTGCAACCTCTTGCATCAGCTGCTGGCTGGGGCAGGAGGCATAAAAGCCCAGCTGCCCTTGGGTGGCGGGTCTCCTACCGGCAGGGTTACCACCGAAGGGACAACACCAAAGGGGATTGGCCCTTGGGGAGCCCCTTAGGGAGTCCCAACGGCTAGGGCACTACCCCCCTTCTATTACCTTTTCTCTTTTTCTTTTTAATTTGTTTTCTTTTAAACGAATCTAGAGGAGATTGATAGTGGGAAGGTCATGTGGTGCATGTGTAGTTCCTGCACAGGGTGGGAGCCTGTGCAGTGAACTGAATGATAAGAAAAAGTAGCCAGATGCCTTCAGAGTGAGAGTCTGTAACTGGCAGAAGGCTGGCCCTCCCTGGGTGTGAGATGGGGAGTAGATGTGCCCTGTGTGAAAAAGTTTGAATAGGTATGACTGTTCCCAATTCTCACAGAGGCCTTCTGGGATAATTGGCTCCTGTAGTCTTTGTTGGTGGGCTCGTGCTGGGTCCAAATCAGGTGTTTAGGAGGAGTCTTAGTACGGAGGAACATGGGTGATGCCACCCCAATTTCAGTGATTACAGGCAGAGGGAAATATAGCCATAGGGATGTGATGAATTACCATAGAAGACAAGGGCAATGCTATCTGCACCTTGTTCCTTGCTGCCACTCCTCTCATGGATGGGTTCCTCGTTGCTCATCTGCTGTGCCCACTGGCCTGTGTGTGTTGTTGTTTAACGCTAGATCAGTACATAATAAGACCACTCTCATCCATGATTTGATTGCGGATGAAGGTGCCGATTTGGTGTGCATAACCGAGACCTGGGTGGGTGAGCTGGGAGGAGTTGATCTGACCCAACTTTGCCCACCTGGATACTTGGTGCAACACCAGCACAGGCTGCAGGGACAAGGGGGAAGAGTTGCTGTGGTCTACAGAACTTCCATTTCTGTCACCAGGAAACCACTCTGTCTTAGAGCTGGCTATGAGGGCCTGCACCTGATGTCGGGCCGAGGAGACAGTAAACTAGGGTTGCTGCTGATGTACCATCCCACCGGCTGCCCAGCAGCTTCTGTGACCAAGCTGGCGGGGGCCGTCTTGGCTGTGGTGCTGGAGGAGCCCAGAACGATAGTGCTGGGTGATTTCAGTGTCCATGCTGAGGCTGCCTCTAGTGTTCCGGCTTGGAACTTCATGGCCTCCATGACGACTATGGGGCTGTCTCAAGTTGTTACTGGCCCAACACATAAGGCAGGGCACATCCTCAACTTGGTTTTTGTTCCAGATGGAGGAAGGGGTGGTCTGGAGATAGGGGGGTGGATGTCACCCCATTGTCATGGTCAGACCACTTTCTGGTGAAGTTTAGACTTATGGCTCCGATCCTCCCCCTTCAGGGGTGGTGGACAGATTAAGATGGTCTGCCCCAGAGATTAATGGAGTCCACTGGAGTTCCCAGTACATAGATCAGGTGACCCTGTTGAAGCCCTTGTCACACTGTGGAACAGCGAGGCGCGTCAGGCTCTTGACACAGTTGCCCCCGAGCGCCCTCTCCAGCATTGTGGAGCCCGATCTGCACCTTGGTACACCATTGAACCAAGGGCAATGAAACAGGCTGGACGACGGCTACAGCCGAAGTGGCGAAAGACATGCAGTTAGGCTGATTGAGCATGAGTAAAACATTGTAACCATGCCTACTATGTGGCAGTGAGGGCGGCAAAGAAGGCCCACTTCTCTGCCTCCATCGCATCCTCAAGTAGCTATCCGGTAGAGCTTTTTCGTATTGTCAGGAGTCTGTTGACATCATCTCCAGGAAATGGAGTTTTAGACCCTTCAGAGGCCTATTGTGAATTGTTTGCAAGGCACTTTGAGGATAAAGTTGCTCACCTCCGTAGCAGTCTTGATGCCCCCTCCACATCAACTGTAGTCCTCAATGAGGTGTCCAGTGCAACATCTGCTGCAACTTCTTGGGAACGGTTTCAGTTGATGCGGCCTGATGACGCAGACAAGGTGCTTGCGATGATACGGCCAGCAACGTGTCCTCTCGACCCTTGCCCTTCTTGGCTTATTAAAGCTTGCTGAGGGGGTCTGACCAAGTGGATCCAGGGTGTGGTCAACACATCATTGCAGGAGGGAGTGGTTCCAGCCGCCTTGAAAGAGACGGTGATCCGACCACTCCTGAAAAAGCCCACTCTGGACCCATTGGTTTGTGACAACTACCGACCGGTTACAAATACTCCCTTTTCCGGAAGGTGATTGAGAGGGTTGTGGTGCAGCGATTACAAGTACTCTTGGATGAAAGAGATTGTCTTGACCCATCCCAGTCTGGGTTCAGGCCTGGTTATAGGACTGAATCAGCCTTGGTTGCCCTGATGGATGACCTTTATCGGGAGAAGGACAGAGGGAGTGCGACCCTGTTATTCTTTTTTGATCTCTCAGTGGCTTTTGATATAATAAAATAATAATAATAATAATAATAATAATAATAATAATAATAATAATAATAATAATAATAATAATAAATTTAATTTCTGTGTCGCCTGTCTGGCCGATGGCCACTCTAGGCAACGTACATGTAAACAGTTAAAACACAATGTGGTAAAATACAGTAATAGAATATAAAAACAATACAGCAGCAACAACAACACTAATACAGGGTAAGAGGCATTTCAGTCGTAACAATTAACCCTCCCTGGAAATCCCAAAGGCCTGTTGAAAGAGCCAGGTTTTTAAGGCTTTACGAAATACATTTAGAGAAGAGGCGTGCCGTAGATCTTGTGGGAGGGAGTTCCAAAGGGTGGGGGCCGCCACTGAAAATGCCCTCTCTCTAGTTCCCAACAATCTGGCTGTTTTTGTCGGCGGGATTGAGAGAAGGCCCTGTGTGGCTGATCTTGTCGGGCGGCATAATTGGTGGCGTTGAAGGTGCTCCTTTAGATAAACTGGGCTGAGACCGTATAGGGATTTAAAGGTTAATACCAACACCTTGAATTGGGCCCGGAAGACAACTGGAAGCCAGTGTAGATTGAACAACACTGGTGTGATGTGATCCCGGCGCCGACTATTCGTAAGTAGTCGAGCCGCTGTGTTTTGTATAAGTTGTAATTTCCGGACCGTTTTCAAGGGTAGCCCCACGTAGAGCACATTACAGTAATCCAAATGAGAGGTGACCAGGGCGTGTACTACCAGTGGGAGCTGATGAACAGGAAGGTAGGGTTGCAGCCTTCGTATGAGGTGTAGTTGATACCAGGCTGCCCGGCTCACTGCCGAAATCTGAGCCTCCATGGACAGCTGAGAATCAAGTACAACCCCAAGGCTGCGGACCTGGTCCTTAAGGGGTAAACTCACCCCATTGAACTTCAGGTCAACATCTCCCAACCTTCTCTTGTCCCCCACGAGCTGCACCTCGGTCTTACCGGGGTTCAACTTCAGGTTGTTCCTTCCCATCCATCCACTCACGGATTCCAGGCACTTGGACAAGGTCTCCACAGCCAACTCTGGTGAAGATTTAAACAAGAGATAGAGCTGAGTGTCATCCGCATATTGGTGACACTGCAGCCCAAATCTCCTAATGATTGTCCCCAGTGGCTTCATATAAATGTTAAATAGCATGGGAGAGAGGATAGAACCCTGTGGCACACCACAATTGAGAGGCCAAGGGTCTGAAACCTCCTCCCCCAATGCTACCTGTTGATACCTATCGGAGAGAAATGAGCGGAACCACTGTAATACAGTGCCTCCAATTCCCAATCCCTCCAGGCGATGTAAAAGGATACTGTGGTCGACAGTATCAAAAGCCGCTGAGAGATCGAATTCTCCCCTATCTAATGCCCTCCTCATATCATCTACCATTGACCATGGTATCCTTCTGGGCCTCCTTGGTGAGATGCGTATTGGAGGAACTGTTTTACAGTGGTTCCAATCCTATCTCCAGAATAGCATTGGGTGACTGTCTTTTGGCCCCCTGGCAGTTGTGCTGTGGGGTGCCGCAGGGTACCATCTTGTCTCACATGCTGTTTAATATCTATATGAAGCCCTTGGGAACAGTCACCAGGAGCTTTGGGGCGAGGTGTCAGCAGTATGCTGATGATACCCAGCTCTATTTCTCTGTAACATCTGAATCAGGGGAGGCCATGCAAGCCCTGGACCGCTGCCTGAACTCAGTGATGGGCTGGATGAGGGTGAATAAACTGAGTCTGAATCCTAGCAAGATGGAGGCACTGTGGGTTGGTGGTTCCCGGGTTCAGATAATTGGTCCGTTGCCTGCTTTGGATGGGGTCGTACTCCCTCTGAAATAGCAGGTTCGTAGTCTGGGGGTGCTCCTGGATCCCTCTTTGTTGCTAGAGGCCCAGGTGACCTTCGTGGTTAGGAGTGCCTTTTATCAGCTTTGGCTGGTAAGACAGCTGTGGCCGTTTCTGGACCAGGATAGTCTGACCACTGTTGTCCATGCACTGGTAACCTCCAGGATGAATTACTGTAATGCGCTCTATGTGGGGTTGCCCTTGAGGTTGGTCCGGAAGCTGCAGCTGGTGAGACTACCTACTGGGGCAGGGTATCGCCAACATGTCACCCCACTGCTGCTGAAAGGATTGCACTGGCTTCCCATTTGCTACCGGGCCAAGTTCAAGGTTCTAGTTTTGGTGTACAAAGCCCTATACAGCTCGGGACCAGGATACCTGAAAGACCGCCTTACTCCTTATATACCCAATCAATCACTGCGCTCTGCAGGTGAGGGCCTCTTGCAGATACCATCTTATCAGGAGGTCCATTCTGCACAATATAGGAAACGGATCTTTAGTGTGGCGGCTCCTACCCTTTGGAATTCCCTCCCCTTGAATATTGAAGATGTTCCTCTTTCAACAAGCCTTTTAAGTTGAGACCTATCCCAGTCTGTGTGTCTGTGTTAGAATTGCTTGTTAATTTTTTTTTTAATAATATGCTTTTAACCCTTTTTTAAAAGATGTTTTTAAAGCTTTTTTTAAAAAAATGTTAAAAAAATGTTTTTAACGTTTTGTTTTAATGTATTTTAAGGTCTGTTTTTATGATGTTTTAAAGTGTTTTGAGTGTTTCTGTTTGCTGCCCTGGGCTCCTGCTGGGAGGAAGGGTGGGATATAAATCAAATAATAAATAAATAAAATAAATAAGGGGCTGAAGTCTCTGCCACCATCTTGGCTCATGGCTATGCGTACGCAACACCACATTTCAAATGAGTTGATTTTTCTGTTATCCACCTTTTTCCCTGTCCAACTTTCACATCCATACATAGAGATCAAGAATACCATGGTCTGAATGATCCTGACTTTAGTGTTCAGTGACACATCTTTACATTTGAGGACCTTTTCTAGTTCTCTCATAGCTGCCCTCCCCAGTCCTAGCCTTCTTCTGATTTCTTGACTATTGTCTCCATTTTGGTTAATGACTGTGCCGAGGTATTGATAATCCTTGACAAGTTCAATGACCTCATTGTCAACTTTAAAGTTACATAAATCTTCTGTTGTCATTACTTTAGTCTTCTTGACGTTCAGCTGTAGTCCTGCTTTTGTGCTTTCCTCTTTAACTTTCGTTTCAAATCATTACTGGTTTCTGCTAGTAGTATGGTATCGTCTGCATATTTTAAATTATTGATATTTCTCCCTCCAATTTTCATACCTCCTTCATCTTGCTCCACTCCTGTTTTCCGTATATGTTCTGCACATAGATTTAACAAATAGGATGATAAAATACACCCCCTGTCTTACACCCTTTCTGATGGGGAACCAATCAGTTTCTCCATATTTTGTCCTTACAGTAGCCTCTTGTCCGGAGTATAGGTTGCACAGCAGGACAATCGGATGCTGTGGCACCCCCATTTCTTTTAAAGCATTCCATAGTTTTTCATGATCTACACAGTCAAAGGCTTTGCTGTAATCTATAAAGCACAGGGTGATTTTCTTCTGAAATTCTTTGGTCAGTTCCATTATCCAATGTATGTTTGCAATATGATCTCTGGTACCTCTTCATTTTCTAAATCCAACTTGGACATCTGGCGTTTCTTGCTCCATATATGGTAACAGCCTTTGTTGTAGAATCTTGAGCAATACTTGCTTGGGATATTAAGGCAATAGTTTGATAATTACTGCATTCCCTGAGATCCTCTTTCTTTGGAATTGGGATATATATTGACCGCTTCCAGTCTGTGGCCCATTGTTTAGTTTTCCATATTTGTTGACAAATTTTAGTCAAAATATGGATAGATTTAGTCTCAGTAACTTGTAGCAACTATATTGGTATGCCATCTGTTCCTGGTGATTTGTTTCTTCCAAGTATTTTAAGAACAGCTTTTACCTCACATTCTACAATTTCTGGGCCTTCATCATACGTTTCCTCCATGAATGAATCTTTTGATACCTCTTCATATCTGGACCTTTAAGTGGTCATTGTAATCATTTTAAGCTTCTGAATGTTTAGCATTTGCTCTAGTAGAAGGACAGGGAGAATCAAAATTTAAAAAAACTTCACTAGAACTTTGTCTTAGCCCTTGCATGCTCCATGTCTCCTCTAAACTTATTTTATCTGCTTGGCCTGGTGCCAAACAAAATTGATTGTCAATGACCCTGTTAAAATCAGCATGCGTGCGGATGCATGGGCTTTGTCAGTCCCTTTTGCCTCAAGCTTGTTTTTAAAACACACACACCACATAATCATGTCCATCTTCTTACAACTTTGCCATTGGCTGTGACAGTGATGATTAATGTGAAGAAACAGCTTGATTTTCCAATAGCAGCTTGTGATAGGGTTACTAAGAGTTAGAAAATTCCAGTTTTGATTTGTTAAGTGGAGACTGAAAGTGAAGCTGCTGCTTGAGAACTGATTCAGGACTTTTATGAAGTCTGTTCTTCTGAGCTCTGAGATGTCTAGGCTGTTTTCTAGGAAGGTTCTTTTTAAAAAAAAAAAAAAAGCAAGCAATGCTGGCCATAATGTTTCCATTCATCGTAATAAATATTGTGGATGCTTTGAAATACATTTTGTAAAATACAGAAGGCAGTTATGTACTACATTTCCCCTGACATTTACGGGTGTTAAGGTGTCTGTCTTTGCAAACCAGCCTTTCCGATCTAGAGATGAAGCATACCAAAACACATCTACACAAGGCACACTTCTGTCCTGATTCATGTGCCTACAGGAGGAAAAAAACTTTTGCAGGTGAGGGGAGTTTATGGGTGGAATTAAGTTCTACTCAGAGTAGTTCCACTGAAATCAATGGACCAAAGTTAGTCTTGTCTGTTAATTTTAATGGGTCTCCTCTGAGTAGAACTAACATTAGCTACAACCTTATGTTTGCAAAGCACTCTTCCATCTTGGCTCAGCACAAGAAATAACGTGGAGATAATTTGTTCAGAGAAAAAGATGAAAAAGTAACCCTTCTACTGAGCTAGCCCAAGGCTTTTTGCATGTGCCAAAGTGATTCTTTGGATCCTGACCACTCTTTTTATTATGTGTTCCAGAGCTCACCTGTGGATCAAGGTTCAGCCCTGTCTCAAACTAAACCTCAATTTTGTCCAACCTAATCGGATGCCAGGAGCCTACTCATTTGGGAGAGTACTCCTCTCACACCATTGAAGTGGGTAAAGTTATAAATTCTAAAGAGAAAGTAAAAGCCAAATAGCAGGCTTCCAGCAGCGATGATGCCAAGACTATGCCTCTTGCCTCAGCAGCATCTTATAGGAATACCAAGTACAGGTATCAGCAAAGAGCTCCAAATGGGATTCAACTGCATGAGCAACTTTCCCTTACTTCCTTAATACTCCTGACCTTTGCTCCAAGCAAAACTGCAGGCAGTGGAGAATGCACATGACTCCTCCCTTCCCACAAGGAAAATGAAAGGCCATTGCCATATCCCAGTCTGCTATCTCCTGTCATCCCAATTACTGAACCATACTGAAACTTTCTCAAAAACCATGCCTGATTACATTTCTACATGTTAATAGGTATAATAGATAGATATAACACAAATAAGCCGCCACCTCTTCCTCCTCACATGCTTCATGTTTTCCTCTTCATTACATCCATACAGCTAGTCTGCAGCTAACAAAATTTAAGATTTACCTTGGCCCAGATAACCTTTCTGAATCAAGACTTAAAAGCATCATTATTTAGCATTATTTTTGTGGACAAGGGATAATGCTGAACTGCCTAACTGAACTACCTTAAGAAAATAATATTAAAGCACTCTTGTAAAACATTTTTCTTTTCCTAGCACACATTATTTCCTCAATATTCCTCTGCAAAATAAATTACATAATGAGCCAATTGGTGATGATGTAAAGGAAAGCATAACCATTACTTTCTAAATGGGTGAAACAGATGGAAAAGATTTTTTAAAAAATATAAATTTCCTAGGGTAATTTTCCTAGTGTCTTATGGACCTCAGGTGTCCTGGGAGAATTATATTGCCCAGGATTCCTGCAGGGATGTAGGAACGGGGGGGGGGGGAATAAGGGCATTGCCCCTCGTAATGAAATTTTCCTTCAGTTTCCAAATTTCTTGCATTGCAGTAACTTAAAATTTCAGTTGAGCTCTTAGAAATACAGTTTAGGCATCCAAAGAGACGGGCAGGGCAAAGTTACCAAGGGAATACGAACACAGTAAATATAAGTTAAAAGTGTGAATGATGTGAACTAGGGTTGCCAGGTTGGAAGCATCCCAAAACCTGAGATGTCATGGGGCGGGCCCTAGTGATGTCACAGAGTGGGCCCTCGTGACATCATGGGGCGGGCCCTAGTGACATCATAAAGCATGATACATTAAGTATCAACCACAGTTGCTTGGAGCATACCATTCAAACAAAAAAAAATGCCTTTCCTGTCCAAAACACCTTCTCTCAACTTCTGTGCAAGAACCCAGTAAATTCTTTGCAAACTTCAAGAGATGGACACCTAGGGATATTGGGAGGGGTGTGTGGAGAGAGAGAGAGGTTCTCTCAAGGACAAATCTGTCCTGTTTACTTGCCGCCCTGGGCTCCTGCTGGGAGGAAGGGCAGGATATAATAATAATAACAACAACTAAACATTAACACTAGCTCCACCAAATAATATAAATTAATGAATTATTTAAATCACTCATTGCATCTTAGAGGAATACAGGAAAATGAAATATGGTCTATCCAGATAATAAATCCAATCTCTTGCACAAATACCTAGAAGTTCAGATTTGATGAAGATCAAAGTACTGCAGGAATTATTTTGGGTAACTGTGATAATCCTTAGGAGAAATAGTTCTTCCACTATACACACCACGTTGTATATTCCCATTACCCTCTGCTTAAGCCAATAACATTTTACTAAATCCTGTGATGTTAAAATCTAAAGCTCTCCTATAAAATTTTACATTTCATAAATGATATATTATAGATTAATTACAGAACTTCTGAAATATCTTTCCCTTATGCTGGAAGCACTAGTTAGTCTCATTTAAAAAACCCTCCACTTTTTACATTTTCTAGGTTTATTTACTCTCCCACACATGCTTATTTTAAAATGTGTTGTCCTGGAGTGCTCCAAGCACTAGAGGCCTAAAGCCAAGTATGGAACACATCTCTTCTAGTCTAGCACCGGAAAGCACACCAGGGCAGTTGTTCCACAGAGTCTACAAACCTATAATAATTATAGATATGCCATGCATTAATTAGTGCATGGTGTGTGTACATCACCAGCGGCATCTTAAGGCAAAAGGAGGGGCCATGTACCTGAGCCTCAGTGTATGAGGTGCAGTCAATGAAGGGGGGGCATAGGGAGCTGCCTGCCACCAAGTCAAACCATTGGGTACATCTATCTCTGTACCGCCTACACTGACTGGCAGCAGCTCTCCTGCGTTTCAGGCAGGGAGTCTTCCCAAGCCCCACCTGGAGATGAACCTGGGACCTTCTACATGCGAAGCAGGTGCTCTGCCCACTCAGCCACAGTCCTTCCCCAGGGAGTGTGGGGAGTTCTGGAGGGGGGAGAGGATGCCAGGGGTGGCTCAAGGCATGTTTGAGGGAGAAGGGAAACTGGGGTAAGGGGGGCTCTTTTGGCAGGAGCCCAAACTGAAGTCAACCTGCAAGAAGGTGTGGCATGAGGGGGTGCCCACCTGCACTGACCCAAGTGTGCGAGGAGGGTTTGGTTCAGTTTTGTTTTTTGGGACGGGGGTGGGGGTGGGAGACTATTAGAGGGTGGTTAATCCAGGCAGCGCCCTATCAGTCCTGGGGAGGGAGCAGCACCAGGGATCAAGGGTGGCTCTCTAGTCCTCATGGAAGATGGTGGGTTAAGAAGCTAAGAAGAGCCCTGCAGTGCTGGATCAGGCCAATGTGGGCTCATCCAGTCCAGCACATCCTCTTCTCACAGTGGCTGACCAGCTGCGGGACCCCTGTGCTCCCCTTCTGCAATCCGCGGCAGGATAGCAGGGCAGAAGCTTCAGAGCCGCCCACCATTCTCCTGCTTCACCTACCTTTCTCTCTGCTGTTTTTTGCAGCATGCGCAGGTTTGACATCCATTAAGATGGCGGCCGAGGTTTCCCTAAGGGGCTGATGGCAGCAATACGAGCGTGTAGCACACATGCATGCCATCAACCAAGATGGCGGAGAGGCTTCAGCCCCTTAGGGAAACCTCGGCTGCCATCTTGATTGATGGCAAACCTGTGAGAGCTGCAAAAAACAGCAAAGAGAAAGGTAAGTAGAGCGAGGGAATGGCAGGGGGCTTGGGGTCTCCTGCCCTGCGGCCAGCCCTGCTGGGTGGCCATGCCACACCATGCCAAAAACCGGAGATCCAGGGACAGGGGATGTGGTCTGGCCAGGGAGCCAGAAAACACCCCCAAAGCCGGAGACTCTGGCCGAAAACCAGAGATCTGATAACTCTAATGTGAACACAAGTCTTGTTGGATGGAGGAGGGAATTGGCAAGCCTAATGGTTTGTAACTGGAGGAAGAAAAAGTGGGAAGGTCAGTATTGTTATGTACTGCAGAGCATCCCCCACCTCCCTTGTAATGCTCAACCAGCATTTGGAGGTGGTGGGTGTTGTTAGCACATCTGGTGGGTGCATCTAGGCTTTTGGGCCTAGACTGTGCAGCAGCCTAGCCTTGTCCAGGGCAGGACCTGAGAAGACATAGAGAGGCCCAAGAAGCCTAATGAGACCCTTACTAACTTAACCTAGGCAATGGGAAGCTGGAATATTGTGTGTGTGCATATCTGGGAGGCATTTCTTCCTTACTTATAATTATATAGTTATATAATAAGCACCATATTTAACTTTTCTCATGCAAACTTATGTACTACCAAAATATGATGTGTGAGATTTGCTGGTAGAGCCATCAGAAGCAGTGTTAGCTGGCTGGCCCGGGGCCTTTCTGTGAACAGGGATTGCGTGATTGTACAGTTGATTCTAGCACCTGTAGTTCAGAGAGACATATAGTTCCTATGTGACATGCTGTCAAACATTTCCTTATGAAAAGTGATTTATTGGAGGTTGCTGATTCATAGGGTCGCCATAAGTCATAATCGACTTGAAGGTGCATAACATATATAGGTATTAATTACATTTTTAAAGTGAAACTTCTCTTAATTGCTTTCCTGACATGGCAAAGGAGACCAGGGCGGCAGCTGCATCAGGAGAACGGAACTCACAGTTCACGAGCATACTAAAAACATTGTACTGTACAAGGAAGCCTTTCCACACATGCACACATTATATGCCGTAGGACTCACCTTTGGCACATCTACAGCTGTGTGTGAACATTCTCAACTTTGACACATTTGTTGACACCATACAGCTGTTCAGTTGTTCATCAGAGAAAAACAAAATCAGAATAGTAGAGTTGGAAGGGGCCTATTAGGCCATTGAGTCCAACCACCCGCTCAATGCAGGAATCCAAATTAAAGCATACCTAACAGGTGACTGTCCAGTTGCCTCTTGAATGCCTCCAGTGTTGGAGAGCTCACCACCTCCCTAGGTAATTAGTTCCATTGTAGTACTGCTCTAACAATTAGGAAGTTTTTTCTGATGTTCAGCCAAAATCTGGCTTCCTGTAACTTGAGCCCATTATTCCATGTCCTGCACTCTGGGAAGAGATTCCAGCCCTCCTGTGTGACAACCTTTCAAGTACTTGAAGAGTGCTATCATATCTTCCCTCAGTCTTCTCTTCTCAAGAATAAACATGCCCAGTTCTTTCAGTCTCTCCTCATAGGGCTTTGTTTCCAGTCTGCTAAGCATCCTCGTTGCCCTCCTATGAAACTGTTCCAGTTTGTCTGCATCCTTCTTAGTGTGGTGTCCAGAACTAGATGCAGTATTGAAGATGCCTAACCAGTGCTGAATAGAGGGGAACTAGTACTCACATGATTTGGAAACTATACTTGTGTTAATGCATCCTAAAATAGCATTTGCCTTTTTTGCAGCCACATAGCACTGTTGGCTCATATTCAGCTTGTGATCAACAACAATTCCAAGATTCTTCTCGCATGTAGTATTGCTGAGCCAAGTATCCCCCTCCCCATGTTATAACTGTGCAGTTGGTTTCTTTTTCCTAGGTGTAGAATGTTGCTCTTATCCCTGTTAAATTTCTTTCTGTTGTTTTCAGCTCAATGCTCCAGCCTATCAAGATCTCTTTGAATTTTGTTTCTGTCCTCCAGGGTACACTGACTTCTTCTGCTGTCTTCAGGTAGCAAACTTAGTAATCTTGGCTTTTGAAAGTAACATATTTGAAGGAATTTCAAGTGAACAGTTTCTCTACAAGATTGCAGAGAAATCGTGGTGCATTAGACTTTATTAACAGGTCAGATCATTATGGTAGGATGACTTGCACAATATACATTTACTTCCTAGTCACTGTTATTTAGTTTACATAACTATTTTGCATGTGGAAAATATTGTATTTCAGTTTAATTTGCTTTTTTGTAAACTTCACAAATCATAGTTCCTAATTAAAATGCATAAATTGAGGTTTATTTTTATCATTACTTAAGAAATCATTCCCCACCAGAAACCTCTTTTGTAGTGAACGGTGCACCAACCCTTCTGCGCCCCCCCCACCCCATTTTTGTCTCTGCTCACACCATGAAAATTGTCTTGCTACACTCCTGGATTCCTGGCACCTGGTCACTGTTACAGGTTCTGGTGGGGAAGGAAATAAACCTTTCTTGCACTTGGTAGCTGCCACCAAAGCAGCAGCCCAGTATGTAGGTAGGAAAAAGGAGTTGTTCTGTAGCTCAGATTAATATCCAAGGCAGAGAACTTGAGGTCTGAATCTCAATCAGGTCTGGAATAAAATACTCACCTTGTGTTAGGATGAAAATTAAAAGCAAGGTTCATCTTCTGAGCCAAGAAATCACAGACTTCAGAAAGATCACTAGAGGAGAGGCCTCTAGAACATGGGTTCTCAACAAGGGGGGAATTCCCCCCGGGAGGGAATTTTAGGGTTCCAGGGGGGGAATTGGGACCACTATTCAGCAAAGTGTGATGTCCTGTAGATTATGTACAATCTGTAAAATTGTAGTTTGTTTTTAATTTAATCTGCGACATTCAATAAAGTTTATTGAATGTCACAGATTAAAATCGATTCTTGAACATGCAGCATTATTTTCATTTGCAAAATTAAATTATTATTTAAAGACCAGAAAGTGCTCCAAGAAATTCTGTTAAAATATAAACTAAGAAATTTTTCTCTCACGAGAAACACCACCGTCACTCGCGAAACGTCAACACGCTATGAGAGACTATCTTGGGAAGGGGGGAATTATATTCTGAACAATGGTGAAAGGGGGGAATGGAGCAAAACAGGTTGAGAACCACTGCTCTAGAACAACAACACAGGATGTAACACAAGGAGAGAGATTCAACCTAGTGAATCCTCTTAAGGGTGCTTTTTATTTTAAAAAATTAGAGATACATGCAACTGCATGAGCCTAACCTTCATGGGATTTATTAGGTGTTCAAAAATGTGAATGGGCCTCCCTCCCTCTGCAAAGCTACCTCTTCACAGAATTGAGCGTACTGTGAAAAACAAGAGCCACAATTACACACTCCTATCACAGATAGAGTGACTTTATCCCTTCTACAGCAATTTAACCTATAGTTTATTTTTAAAAGCTTTTATGTTGTCAGTCCCAAAAGCTGCTTAATCTTAGATGTACCTCTGTAATTCATAGCTAGGGCTAATAGAGTTTTAGCAAATTGGATTCTATCCATCAAAAACTGTGACTCACATGAATAATGAAAGCCTGAATGAAAAGTGACAAACCAAACTGTTTTCATGAAATTGTGGCAAAAAAGACACTTGTTCTTGATACTGCAATATCACTGAATGACAACACTGAAAATGGTGGAAAAGTGGATTAACACAGCAATTCCTACAATTTCTGCTGCTAATGTCACCATATTTATGGTGGACAGGACAGATTTCAGTGCTCTGCTTAGACTGAAAATATGTCAGTGATCAACAGAAAATTAAATAAGCCACATTCTTGTTTCATATTGGCACAATGTGATATTAGTAGTCATAGGTAAGTTCCTCCCCCCATGGCTCAGCTAAAAATGAGGGTTGTTTTTTTTTTAACTTTCTAGGAGAATTCATGGGGAAAGCTTTGATCTTTCTATGTTTTTCCCCCCAAGAAAGCTGAGAAAAGCCAAACGGGATGGCAAGAAATCACACACTAGCTTTTTCTGCCAGATGTCCGCCCTTTCAACTGGCAGCAAGAAGGGCTCCCTTGAGTCACACTGAACTCTCTAAGACTTATTTCAAAATAGGCTGTGAGTGGTGCTTTTGGAAAAAATCCCCTATACATGTTCCACAAACTTTTCATTGTATGTTTTAACACATCCATTCTCAGTCTTTGCAAGTATCCCTCTCTTTTGTCTGTTTTCACACACCCTGTAACTGTATTTTTCTCCTGCATCCACTAATATGCATGTTCTGTACTTGTAAACATGGTTTTGAATGAGTGCCAACAGGCCTCCTTTTTCACTCAACCAGTTTTCAACCTGTCAGGGGATGTTATGGAAAGCATAAGAAAAACATGATCCCCCCCATCGTGCTTCAATTTTAAGCAGTTGTTTGGCACTGTGTGACAAGCTCCGTTCTATAACCACATTTTTGTACACCAGTTTTTACTGACATATATTGTTTGTATCAGGTAACAGGTTATGCCAGGAGGATAAAGTTAGATAAGAGCAGGGCAGAAACTTCAACTGCTTAAGTTATATATTTTTTTAACTGAGAGATGGTCAGATGGCTTATTCCTGTTAAAAAATAGCAGAACAGTAAAACCTAGAATGGAAGTAAGATTTCAACTCTTTATAAGGGCTTCTGATTTCAAAATAGACTGAAGAAGCTCCCAGAACCAATGAATGTGTAAAGGAAGTGTGGAGAACCTTGTAGTTCAGCACATCTGGAGAGCACAAGTCCCAACAGCCCCAACAAGCATGGCGAATGGCCTGGGATGATGGGAGATATAGTTCAGCAACAGCTGGAGGGCCACAGGTTCCCTACACCCAATGCAAAAGTGCAAAATTACTGTTTTAAGGAGGCTAATAACACATCCTGCATAAGTAACTTCTTCCATGAAACTCCGCAAATGCAGCCACTACTGAAAAAAACAGTCCTGGATCACATTGATTGTAACAATTATTACCCGGTCACAAATCCTCCCTTCCTGGGAAAGGTGATTGAGAGAGTTGTGGTGAAATAGCTACAGACATTCCTGGATGAGACTATCTGAATCCATTCCAGTTTGGGTTCAAGCCTGGGTTTGGGACTGAATCAGCCTTGGTCACCCTGATGTATGACTTTTAGAAAGAGAAGGACAGGAGAAGTGCAACCCTGCTCCTCTTGCTCGATCTCTTAGCAGCTTTTGATATCATTGACCATGGTATCCTTCTGGACCGGCTCTGCCATTGGTGGCACTGTGCTCTGGTGGCTCCATTCACAACTGCAAGGTCATGTCCAGAGAGTAATATTGTGAGAGTACTCCTCAGCCCCCTGATGTTTACACTGTGGAGTGCCACAGGGTACTATCTTGTCCCAGTACTTTTTAACATCTACATGAAGCCATTGGAAGCAGTCGTCAGGAATTATGGAGCAAGATGCTGTCAGTACACTGATGATACCCAGCTCCAACTGTGACTGTTCCTGGACTGTGGCAGCCTGACCACAGTGGTCCATGCACTGGTAACCTCAAGACTTGATTACTGTAACATGCTTTATGTGGGGCTGCCCTTGTATCAGATCCAGAAGCTGCACCTAGTGCAGAATACAGCAGAATCTGCTTACCGGAGCAGATTACTGGTAACATGTTACCCCACAGCCGAAAGAGCTGCACTGGCTGCCAATTTGCTACCAGGCCAGGTTCAAGGTACTTGTGTTGATTCACAAAGCCCTAAACAACTTGGGCCCAAAGTACCTTAAGAACCACCTGACTCCCTATGTTCCATCTCAATCACTGTGATCTTCAGCAGGAATCCTATCAGGTCCACTAACTTTGTTGTTCTTCATTTGATTGATGGCTTTACTGACTTCATCCAAATTAGGGGATACTACAAGCTCGTCTCTAGTTTATTGTTGTGGAATTTGCGAGAAGATCTCACCAGCCACAACAGAGTTACGATTAAGGAGGTCATGGTAATGCTCTTCCCAGCACAGTGCAATAGACTCTTTATCCTTAAGAAGTTTGGTACCATCCACTGAACAGAAGGGATTTGCACCATAATTTGTTGGTCCATAGATGGCCTTTGTGGCATTAAAAAAGGCTTGAGCATCATGAGCATCTGCAAAGTGCTGGATTTCTTGAGCTTTCTTTATCCACCAGGCGTTCTTAAGTTCTCTAGTTCGTCTTTAGACCTCAGCCTTTGCATTGGCATAGATTTTTTTTCTTAGCACAGTTAATGTCTTTCGGCCACATCTGGAAGGCTTTCCTTTTCTTGTCGATATGTTCAATCTCACTATCATTCTCATCAAACCAATCCTGATGTTTCTTAGTTTGGTATCCAATAGTCTGTTCACATGCTGCAATAATGGATGTCTTCAGTTTAATCCAGTGTTCCTCGACATTTTCAGGGAGTTCCGTTGGTAGATGTTTCTTGAGAGTTGTTTGAAAGCAGGCTTGCTTAATAGGATCTTGAGGGGCATGGATGTTTATTTTACGCCTTGGTTTTCTTCCTTGGAGCCTAAGTTGAGGAACAATGTTAATGGCTATAGTGGATCAAATTAATCAGTGATCTGTCCAGCAGTCATCAGCACTCGTCATGGCCCTAGTGAGGAGTACATCATGATGATCTCTGGCACGGACAATTACGTAATCCAGAAGATGCCAGTGTTTTGACCGAGGGTGCTTCCCTGATGTTTTAAATTTATTTTTCTGACAAAAGAGTGTGTTTGTAATAACAAGATTATGCCCTGCACATTTAGTCAGACGTAGAATTCCATTCAGGTTGCTATTGCCAACTCTTTCTTTCCCATTGGGTCCTGGCCATAAATCGAAATCACACCCAACTCTTACATTGAAATCGTCCAAGAGGATAATTTTATCCTCCTTAGGTATCTCTGATAAGATGGTGTCCAGCTGGTTAAAAAAAATTCCTTGATGTCTTCATCAGTATCTAATGTTGGTGCATAAGCACTTAGAATAGTTGCCTGCTGGGTTTTGGCAAGTTTTAACCAGAGAGTTGAGAGTCTTTCATTAATGGCAATAGGAAATTCTGACAAGAGCTTCACATGATTATTTTTAATAGCAAAGCCTACTCCATGTATTCGTCCTTGTTCAGGCAGTCCTTTCCAGAAGAAGGTATAACCTCCTTTTTCTTCCTTCAGTTGTCCTTCTCCTGCTCTTCGAGTTTCTTGGAGTACTGCTATATCAATATTAAAATGTCTCAACTCCCTCACAATGATGGCAGTCCTGCGTTCAGGACGTTCACTATCTGTATTGTCCAGCAATGTCCGTATATTCCATGTTCCTAAGTTCAATTGTCTTTTGCAACTGCTAAGTGGTGACCCCACTGGATGTGGTGATCCAGTCAGGGAGAGAGATGAGGCAGACTATGTTTAGGGCACCTTTTCTAGCCCCCTCCCCATACGGGGTGAGCAGAGTGGATCCTCAATAGGACTGCTCAGTTGTGGATATAGCTGCCGAACTACTCAACTGCCTCAGTCCTTCAGCCAGGACAACTGAATCTGTATCCACCGCCCATGTGCCAGTCCATGACTAGGGGCTTCCGGATTTGACAGACCTGCTCCCGTCGCCATTCGCCAGTTGCTGTGGGACTTTTGGTTTGGTTTGGTTGGAAGACGCCTGTGTGTGAATTTGTTTTCTGTGGGGAGATTGGCACACAACGATCAAGCACAATCTTGACAGAAAAAGGCTTTGATCCAGTGGCATGGATGCCACGATGACTGGAAGTCTTTTATCTGCTGCAGCCTTCATCTGCCTTCACAGCCGTTGTAACATACACATTGTTATCCTCCACCTGTTCTGCCATTGAGGACATTCTTGGATCGTTCTTTGTCTGGTTCCTCTTCCTTGACCTTATCACCATGGCTGACCTCTGCTGGGAGTACATGACTCCCGACGGCATCGCTCATAGGGTTCATTGGAACACACAAGCCCACTCACCACTACAAGGTGACGATCCAGCAAGGGGAGGGAGGAGAGTAGATGCATCATAGCAGCACTATAGCAGGGAGTGAGGAAACCCATTCAGCAGCACCAACATTTTCCTGAGCTATGCGGACTATAAGGACGCAAGCCTATGATTTGGGAAGCATGTCATTAAAGTCCCAGGCATCATGAAGTGTCACATCAGCAAGCCTATTAGGTATTCAGCAGCAGCACGTACTAAAAAGAAGTAGTTGAACTGCTGTCATGGTCTGCCTTATATGTAGAAAGAGGAATATAATGGGAATGAGAAAGCCAAGATAAATTCCCTACTAAAATAAAGTTAGTTTAAAACACTTTTCCAAACTTGCTTGTACCTTTCCTCTCCAATGATGAAAGCAATAAAATGTACCAAGCTTTTTCTCTATTTTTTATATTTCTTTTAAAATAGCGCAGCAAAATGTGGCTGTTACTGATTGAATGCTGTTGTTAAATGAATTGCTATAAATTGAAGAAAAAACACAAGAGGTTTTTTTAAAGACCCCAATTGTCATTAAAGCACTTTAATACTTTTTGTTCTGATGGTCTGATCCGTTTTTAATTAGCTGGGGTGTTAAGCATCCTTTGTCAAGCCCTGATAAAATTGCAAGTCTGTACCACGGAAGTGACACCTGAATATAGCTTGCACCTCTTTTGGTGTCACAACCATGTCTGCAAACTCTATGCTAATTGCACCTTAGCGGCCCATGATGTTGCTTTAGCAACTGGCAACTTTCAGAAGCCTAACTGTGGCACCAGTTTGGGTAGAGCTTGAATCCATGCTGACACTGTGTGATATGTAGTGTTTGATATGTATTTTAAAACTGTTGTACACTATTTCAAGACAGATGAGGGGTGGTGTAGAAATGTTTTAATAAATAAAATAGCCCATGATCAAATGTGTCACTTCCTTGATATTGTCAGCATGTACATGTGGCTTCTGACTTCACCTGAGATGAAGTTTCAACACAGATACAGAATCAAGCATCTCGGGAGTATTAGCCAGTGCTCAAAGAAAGACTCATTTAATTCCATCTTTGGATACTGTAATAGCACACCAACTGCTGTTGGAAGAATCTTTATGACAATTCCATCTCTGATGATGTGGACAAGCAGTTCTTTTCAATCTGGACTTGGCTTCTTTCATTCCTGTTTTTGTAATCCTGAGTATGGCTCAATCATCATCAGACTCTAGAAGCAAGGATGAGCAGATGCAAGAGTGTTTCATTCTTCCACTTCTTGAGGTTTCACTGTTATCATTAAATACATTTGCAACCCACCTTTCCTCTATGGCATTCAGCATGGCATACATTTTCCTTTTGCCAGTGCAGCCAGGGATCTGCAGCACCTAACTCACCCCAGCCCACCAGAAAGGTGAGTTGGACTGCGCCCTAAGTAAAACAAACACCGTTCTGTAGGAAGCCTTTCTCAAGCAAAGGGATTTTCTGGTTCTTCACAACCGATTAAATTTGGACATACAAGGGAGTGGAATTCTTCATTCTCTGCTTGAGAGAAGAGAGGCCCTGGAGGACAAACACACTTTCATGTTCATGACACTAACGAGTTTTGTGCACACTGCCATGAGGGTTAGGAAATTGCTTATTGTTTGGGGATGGGCTGCTGTGTTCGCAATAGCTGTGAAAGTAAGTGCACTGCACTTCCATTTTTGTGCTTCAGCTTTAGTCTCCAAAGTGGAACTTGTACAGCGAACATGCCATTGCACTTCAGTTGATAAAGTGCTGCATGTGGACCACAGAGACCAGGATTAAACTACCCAGGAAGTAGGGATGGAAGGATCTGTTGATCTCCGTTTTTCCAAACTTAGATTGTTTGCCACATTTCTGCAACCATTTGATTTGTTTTTTAAAAAATCCTCATGAAAACTCATGAGCATTTTAGTGCAAACATCTTAATATACACATTTTGTATGCAGTTTCGACTAATGTACACATTTTTGTTAGCAATTTTCCCAAATAATGTATTTTAATATTATTTTCATCAATACATTCATTTTATGCACACTTTCCCCAAATATATGCATTTTTTGTAAACATTGGTTGGAAAAATGCATCACAAAATATGGATAAGTGTGAATTTTGAAGGATGGCTGTGTTCAGTACTCATATTGTTTTGGAAAGTATGAATTTATTTATTTATTTATTGTATTTATATACCACCCCATAGCCGAAGCTCCCTGGGTGGTTTACAGTAACTAAAAACATTAAAAACAAATATACAAATTTAAAACACATCTTTTTAAAACTATTTAAAACACAATTTAAAAATTTAAAACAATTTAAAAGCACATGCTAAAATGCCTGGGAGAAGAGGAAAGTCTTGACCTGGCACCAAAAAGATAACAGTGCTGGCACCAGGCACACCTTGTCAGGGAGACCATTCCATAATTTGGGGGCCACCACTGAGAAGGCCCTCTTCCTTGTTGCCATCCTCCGAGCTGATTTGATAGATTTGACTTTAAATGTAAACTGAATTGAATTCCTTCCCCATCCTTACCAGGAAGCAAGGATAAAATGGGAGAACAAAATGTATGCCAGATCCCACTCCACCCGGAAACTGCCAGCCAAAAGGCCAGCAGAGTAAAAAGTGGTAATGGGCCTCTATGGAGATCGCTTACTCCACAGGAGGCTGATTCACAGGAACTGGTGCTTTCTGGCCGGCTTGTGTGCATGGCTCCAAAGGGAGCCAGCATTCAGCCAGGCCGGCAGCTCCCAAACAGGAGATGATCCCTCAGAGCTTTCCGCCAGCTCCTCTTCTACCAGCCCCACTTCTGCCAGCTCCCCAATATTTGATTGTTCTGTCCGATACTTAAGACATGGAATATTGCTCGGCAATAGGAAATGCAGAGCAAAAGAAAGATATAATTCCCTAAACAAAGACCACTAACCAAAGTGAGTCATGGGACTTGGCTTTCTTAAAAGCAACCCCTTCCATGCTATATGACAAACCACTCTTTAATAACAACCACTCTTAATAACAGCAACAACAGCAAAAATTTATATCCGACCCTTCCTCCCAAAAGGGCCCAGGGTGGCAAACAAGCAATAAAACATGATAAAACATCTTAAAAACAAAACACCTTAAAAATATCTTTAAAAACAAACCATCTCAAAATCATCTTAAAAAGCAATTCCAATACAGACACAGAGTGGGACAAGGTCTCTATTTAAAAGGCTTGTTGAAACAGGAAGGTCTTCAATAGGTGCTAAAAAGACAACACAGATGGTGGCTGCCTAATATTTAAGGGGAGTAAATTCCAAAGGATAGGCGCCACAACACTAAAGGTCTATTTCCTATGTTTATTTTATTTATTTATTTATAAAAATATTTGTATACCACTATTTCGTTAAAAACATCAAAGAGGTTTACAACACGTTAAAAACAACCACCATCATAGAATAAAAAACATTAAAAATACAATAAAAACAAAGGTCAACTGTTGTGAAAAAATCTTAACTGCCTGCATAAGCCTGGCAGAACAGAAAAGTTTTCAGCAGGCACTTAAAAATTAAAACAGAAGGCACCTGCTGAATCTCTGTTGGCAGACCATTCTGGAGAACTGGGCTGATAACACTGAAGGATTTTGTGTCAATATTAAATGAGCCTTGCCAATTTGGGGGACAACTAAAGCCACTCCTTCAGATGATCTCAGAGATCAAGCTGGGATATAACAGGTCAGGCAGTCACGAAGATACCCTGGACCTAAGTTGTTCAGGGTTCTGTAAATTAATAAAAGGACCTTGAACCTGGCTCAGTAGTGGATGGGCAGCCTGTGCAGTTGTTTTAAAAGTGGTGTCACATGTTTTTGGCCATGTGCTCCCATCAGCAATCTGGCCACCACATTTTGAACCAGCTAGAGCTTCCAAACCAGGGACAAGGGCAGCCTTGGGGGGCACATTGCAGTAATCCAGCCTCAAGGTTACCAATGCATGGACTACGGAGGATAGGCTATCCCTGTCCAGGAAGGGCTGTAGCTGACTAACCAGACAAAGCTGGTAAAAGGCAGTCAGCCACAGAACAGACTAGGAGCAGACCTCCTGTGTGGAACAGACCTCCTGATAAGATAGTATCTGCAAGAGGACCTCACCTGCAGAGCACAGTGATCAACTGGGTAATATAAGGGGTAAGACGATCTTTCAGATATCCTGGTCCCAAATTGTATAGGGCTTTATATACATCAAAACCAGCACCTTGAACCTAGGCTGGTAGCTAACGCAGACAGTGCAATGCTTTCAGCAATGGGTGACATGTTGGCGATGTCGTGCCCCAGACAGCAGTAGTGCTACTGCATTTTGCACCAGCTGCAGCTTCTGGACCAACCTCAAGTGCAGGACCACATACAGCGTATTACAGTACTCTAGCCTGGAGGTTGCCAGTGCATGGACAACAGTGCTGACTACTTTTAAAACTAAGAGTTTCAGAACAGATTGACATACTTCATGGGCATTCTGGGGTGTAGGAGACTAAAAAGTCCTATTCAGCATGAGCAATCCCTCAACTTTCCTGAATGAACTCACTGGATGGTGGCCTAGGTGTGTAACCCTGAGATAATTTTAAAGCCCCATCCCTGGACAGGTATAGTACTGGATTGCCACTATTATGCCCATAATGAATTAGAAGCAACCCTGCATTCTTCACTGCAATTTTTCCACTTTGCAAAATGAAAAGAAAAAAAAAGCTCAAATATTGGAAAGCTAAGTGCTGACTACTCAAATATATACACAAGATGTCCCCAGTCTTCACTCCTCTGACTTGATGTGATTGCTGAGAGGTACAATAGCTGATAGCCTAGTCTATCTTCACTCTCCTTATTTCTCAAGGAAGTAGAAGAAGCCTTCTATAACTGAGAACTTAGCTAAATGTTTGATCATCTTGATGGATGAAAGGTGCTATAGGAATGATAGGTAATTACTATAGCACTGTTAATAAAGTAGAAAAACATAGGAATTCACAAAGGCAATGTCTCAAGATAGGATTTTAAAATGATATGGAGACATATATCTCAAAGATACCTACTGACTGGTAAATTGGATGTGTCATGAGGTGGTTTACACATTACATTTCTATCACCAAACACAACAAGCATCACATGTGATACCTGCAGACACCCACAGTTACAGGATAGCGCAGACTCTGAAAAACCATGTGTTATTAAGATGGAGTCACATGCTAAAAAAAATGGGGCCCACTGACATACCGTAATGACTTTATATAAATCTATGGTACAACTGAACTTTTAATACTGTGTTTAGTTGTGGTCACCAGATCTATTACAGAGCTAGAAAAGATGCCAAAAAGGGTAACCAAAATTATCATGGGGCTGGAGCAACTCTCCTATAAGGAAGGGTCATATATATTTGGAGCTTTTAAGTTTAGAAAAATGTGATTAAGGGGGCACATGATAGAAGCATATAAAATTATGCATGGTATGGAGAAGATGGATACAATTTTTTCCAGACTCCCATCATTCATCCAGTGAAGCAGACTGGTGGGTGGGAGATTCAGGACAGACAAAAGGAAGTACTTCTTCACACAGTGCATAGTTAATGGAATTCACTATGACAAGATGAAGTGATAGCCACCAACTTGGATGGCTTTAAAGATGCTTAGACAAATTCATTGAGGATAAGGCATCAGTGCCTACCAGTCATGATGGCTAAATATTACATCCAGTATCAGAGGCAATATGCCTCTGCATACCAGCTGTTGTGGAACACATGTGGGAGAGTGCTATTGAACTCATGTTCTGCTTGTGAGTTTCCCATCGACATCTGATTGGTCATTGTGAGAACAGAATGCTGGGCTCAATGAGCCTATGGTCTTATCAAGCAGGGTTCTTCTTATGACAGGAGCTGCAACACATCTTGTTCAGGATGAATCATGAAGATAAAACCTGGAGATGCCAGGGATTAAATCTGGGATTTTCTGCATGCAAAGCATTTGTCCTACCACTAAACTATGATTCCTCCCCAACATTTGGTGAAAGTTAGGTATATCACAAAAAATTGAAGGTTGTGTGTGGAAGTGACACACTAGCGAGTTACCCAAGTAGCCGATCAGCCAGGCAGCAACAGCAGTTCGTCAGGTGCCTGCTAGCTACCATGCTCTAAGGACATTCTTCATTTTGGGTGGCTAGTATATCACTTCCTACTCCATCTCACCCACGTTGACATGGAAAAACATTTCACAGCAAGCACAAGGTGGACATTTAATAGTTTCTTTTTTTTAAAAAAAAGTAACCGCTGCCTTTTTTGGGTGCTAGAATTTAGGACTATATTTCAGAGCTAGACATTTATACTCTGTCTCTGTATTTTGTTGTTTTGCTTAACTGATTGCTATATATTTCCTGGAATAGCACCTATTTGCTTGATGCTAATAGCATAGTTTATCAGCAGCTCCATTTACCTTACAAGATAATCAGTTGTGCTGTTTCTCTACGTCTGAAGTGAAGTTATGGCTTTATATCTGCAACTGTATTGGCACATCAGTGGAAAGAAGTGCCCCAAGGCAGAATATGCTACTTTTAAGAACAATAATGGAGCATGGATGATCCATCGCCAGTATTGTGCAGACGTATATAGGTCAGACACAAGTAGAGGAACAGCTTCATTAGCTATGTCCATGTGCAGTGCCATTTGGGCAGAAAAACTGCACATCTGCTGTGGAATTGGTGTGTGGAATAATGCAAATTGTATGGGTCAATAGGTCATTGGCATGTCTGATGTGCAACTCTACCCATGGGTTTGCATAAATGTCACCACAGCCTCAGATGCCCTAACCACCCATACTGTCGTATCCAGGTTGGGACTCAGGAACCAGACCAGTTGGTGAAAGCAATTCAGTTTTTATTAAAGTAATATCCAGACAAAGGCTACGCCTTCTCATGAAGTTTCACTACAAAACATAACCTGCGACTTGAAAGAGAGTTGACAGAACAAGGAACCACTATTCCCCCTATCCCTTAAGAAGGGGGCAATCGAGCGCGAATTCTTTCACTCCGCCTCAAAGTGCTCTCATCCACACCCCTCCTCTCCTCCCTCTTTTGCCGCCTCTTTTGCTGTCGTCTTGTGCGTGGTGAAGGGGGTGCTACTGCCCCTCCCCTTCTGAGGACTCTGACTCAGGTATGGGGGAAACCGGGGGGGGCAATGCTTAAAGCATCTGGCTGCTTCTCCTTGCTTTTCTCTGGATCAGGAGGGGGTTGGATTCCCCCTTGCCCTCCCTCCTTCTCCAACTGCTCTGAGCTCGAAGGGGGAGAAGGCGTGGGAAGCTCACGGGAAGGATCTGTGTCTGTCGGACTTTCAAGGTCTTCGCTGCCAGACAGTTCTATCTCTGGGATTCCCTCCCCCTCTTCTGCTGCTTCTTCACACGGCTCTGGCCAACTGACCCCCTCCCTCTCCTCATCTTCTGAAACCTCAGGGCCCCAATCCTGCATCCTGACACATACAATACACAATAGATGTATTGTATTCCTTTGAATCCCACTGGAATATGCCACTATTATAATAACCACATTTGCTGAGTGCACTGAAAATTAGTCATAATGTTTAAAAAATGAGTAGTGTTATCCAAAATGAGATGTGACAGAGGAAAGGATGAAATATTGCTAGTAATCCTTTTCTGTAACTCCTTAATTCAGAAGAACTTTTGAGGAGCCCCATGTGATGAAAGTGGGCAGTGCAGGGTGGTTGAACTTTTGACTCAGGGACCTACAAGACTAGTGTGTGCTCAGGAGATGTACTGCAGAGCTGTATTATTCATTAGATGCTAGACTTTCCTGTCTGTCTCTATCATGGTGATTCCACCAGCAGGAATTCTTGAAAAGGTGATCATAGCAACATTATTTTTTTGAGTAAGACAAGGCAGAGCATTATTAGATACAAGTCATTAGAGGCCTGATCTTGTGAGGTACCCATGAATGTAAAATCTGTGGCATCTCTGTTAAAGCTAGCAATCCAAACTCTGACTTGCTTATCACCATAAGGAGATTGCTTTAGCTTTAGCTGTGCAGCTGTGTATCTGCAGCCCCATCTAAAATGAATCTAGCATGATACCACCAAGGAGGCTTCCCATGACAAAGCAGGGCAGAGAACTGATAGAACCCTAGAACCACAATTTTAGGAGAATGTGTTTTTAAAATAAGGAAGACTGAAAAGTAAAATAAGACTGAGTCTGAATGCAAATTTGGTTAATTTCTGGTCATTTTAGCCAGCATGCATTTCATAGGAAAAGGGGAAAGGGGTTCCAATCAAGAATACTGTTGATGGAGGGCACATCACTGAGCCTATTATTCTCAGGTTCTGCAGCATGAAGCAAATGTTGCTCCCTGTCACTATTCTCTCCTGCACCCTCACTGTTGCTTTTAGGAAAGTAGTTTACACAGGAACAGAGGAAGCTACCTTATACTGAGACAGACCATGGGTCCATCTAGCTCAGCATTGTCTACACTGACTGGCAGCAGCACTCCAGAGTTTCAGGCAAGTGGTGTCTCTAAAAGCCCTACTTGGAAATGCCAATGATTGAACCTGGGGCCTTCTGCATACAAAGCAGATGCTTAACCACCATGGCACTTCCCCTAACACATTACTGCTGCATTCATTGACAGCTAGCATTCATACTGGGAAGCTGTTGGGCAAGATCCAATTTGGGTGAAACATATAAGATACGTGAGACAATAGAGAAAAATTCTTCCTACTTAGGGATGGGGAAGAAATGTGTTTAGTTTGCATTTTAATGCAAGCCTATCTAATTCACACTTCTCAAGGCAATACATAAATTAAGCTATCCTTCCAAAAAAACACATCTCCAAATTTTGCTATGCAGTGGTACAACCAAAATATGCATACAAATATGTTTATACAATGGGAAAGTGTACATGAAAATGCAAAATAACATAAAAAATAAATTATATTAGGAAAAAGTGTTTGCAAAAATGCGCATATTAGTGAAAATTGCATACAAAATGTGCATATTAACAGAAATGTGCATTAAAATTTGCCTGCACTCCCTGATCTGAATAAGCTAGATGGAAGGAATTATTTCATGATGTCTTCCCCTCAGCAATAATTGAAAAACAGGAAGCAGGGAAGGCTGGCTAGTGGCTATCAAGTGTCTGAGACGAGTGTGCTTGCTTTTTTAAAAAAAGCAAAGTCCTTCTTTTTACCTTTTTTTAAAAAAAAGTCTTTATGCCCTAATTTTTCTACATGTAAAAAGACTTCACTTTTTTATATAAAAGAACAGCCATGAACAATTGTCAGGCACATGGTTGGCAGCTTCCCTGGTTTCCTGCAGAGTCCAGCTGAGGACATTATTTATTTATTTAAGTCATTTATATACCACTTTTCAGGCAGTTCTCACAAAGTGGTTTATGTAAGATTATTACAACATCATCATTCGGTTTTCAGGAAGCTCAGGAACCCAGGAAGGCTGCACAGCGCAGACCATCAAAGATTATTTATAGAATGAAAGAAAGGATGCTCAGAAAACCCTTTGGCCACTTTGACAGTAACCTCAACAAAAAAACCACACTCCACTCATGACGATGTCACCTAAATATTATTTCCCCTTTGATAATTTTTGAATGCAATTTATTTTCTCATTAATCGATGGGGAATGGTTGAAAAGAACTCAAATTTTCAGCACAGCAATAGTTCATGAAGGAAGAGAAATGGGGAGTATTTCTTGCCTGCTAGATTGTTGCTGGAAGCTGAAATTCAGCAGTCGAGTTCTTAGATAATGGGGAAGGTCCATGAAGATTGGTTTCTCTCTAGGGGGCTCCTTGAATGCCAAGATTTTAACATTTGCATGATCATTCAGGCTTAGACAACCCTCATGCAATATTAAATGTTTACAAAAGTCCTTGCTATGCTTGGAGCAGCAACTGCAGCAGCTTGGGATGAGGAGTGTAATCTCAGGAGGGAACTGCACTGTGCTTCGAAGTTGGCCACCAAGCCACAATAATCACCACAATAAATCCCAGAGTGGTTAGCTCAGCTTATGCTGTACCACTCCTACCCTTTGCCACTGCATTTAGAAACTTCTTTAGCATATCAGTGCATCAGTCAAGGTAGGGAACATGCTTTTATTTTAAAAAAGCTTTCCCATTTAATGCAATCCGTAGCTAAAGGGAGAATGTTACAGTTGTATCTCAGGGTTTCTTCACAAAGCAAAAGAGGACACTTGACTTGTGCTTTCTCTTTTCATGCTTCTCTACTGCGTCATGCCAAGGAGGCAGTAGCAGCACACAGAGAGGGGCAAAGCCACTCTCATGACACCAGTATCACTGCTGCTTATCTGGACAAGGCTGAGGTGAGGTATTAGTCAGTTGTGCTGCTGCAGCTGCCAATCCAACACTTCTGCTAGTGCACCCACATAGCCACAATCTTGACACCTGTCCCATTCCAACCATATACAGGTAAGCCACAGTAATACTGGTGTTGGAGGGTGACTATGCAGCTTTGCCCCACCACACCTGCCACTACCACAAAAAACTTGGACATCCCACCTGTGGAGAGATTCATGAGCTGTTTATGGAACTAGAGCTCACATATCTTCTGAGAAGTTCCTTCATATGTTACAGGATATAAGTGTGCACAGAGGAGACATATGCCATTGCACTTCTTTTGCCACTCAGAAGACAGACCATATGTTCATACATTTTTAAACTCCTGCATGAAGTGACCCTGTGAATGACAGCCACACAGGCTGAATTCAAGGTGGTGCAGCCCAAACACCCAGAAGATCACCTCCCCCTGTATCAGCCTACCCATGTCCAAAGACTGGCAGCAGAGACCTTTCTTGACGTTCCACTGGCTGTGGTGATGGGACTACTACATGAGGGGCATTAAAAAAAATGAGCCTCTTTCTCCCTTCTTGTAATGTCCAAAAGAGTCCTCAGTAGACAATGTCCTGGTTCATAAATTACTGCAGCCACATCGGACAAGCAACGTTTGTGCCAAGGGAAATAACAATGGCAGCTCCCTGGAAGACCTTGTTCATGTGATCTTCCCACTATGGCCCACTTCTTGAGGAAGAGGGCTCATGTGACAAAGGCTGCTGGACAATCAGGAGTCAGTGTGCATGTCTGGTTTATATGTTACGTATCCCCCTGTGTCTGCAATGATGGAGTCATTGCATGCAAGGGATTTTATTGTAAGGATAAAGATGGAGATTGTATAGTGCAATCCTGTGTTCAGTGTGTTTGCAGGATTGGAATCTACTGTATTGAGTGTGGCTATGTAAGTGTATATAGGATTGCAACCCTAGTGGGGGATGTGGCTGTTGCTGGAGGGATTATGCCATGTGGACAGATGCACTGCTTTTCACAGCACCTTGCTAGCTGATGAGATCTGAAAATTACAAGCAACCAAGCTAAGAATCTGTACCTGACTGCTTATCATTTTATACATTTTAGTTGCCATCAAATTCACCTGAAGGACATTTTGTGGTGGTTTTTAAAGTACCTGCTCAGGCAAAACTCCTGAGGAATTTCAAGGCAAAGTAGAAGCTTTTAAGCAAGACTAATGACATTGATGGGCTCTGTGTGTGTGTGTGTAAATCCCCAACTAGCTCCTGAAGCAAACATTTAAAGAAACTTTGGAGAGACAAACTCACACTAAATAAATAAATAAATAAATGGAATGTTGGAAGAATCCAATGTTGTAATCTAGACAGCTGTTTTTCAAGATTCCAGACCCTCCATTGTAACCCCTTCCTCCCCAGTTTACCATTTCTTCCTCAACAGTAGGTTAGCATTCCATGGCCACTAACCACACTAATCCTCATTGGGCTATTCGCAGGGGCAATCACCTCCTTAGTTTTTTTTCTCTAAAGGTTTTTGTACTTCTGCAAACCTTGGAGTTCCCTGATACTACTGATTCCTCCCTCTACTATTTTTGTTTTTGTTTTTGCTTCTTATGCCAGATTGGTAACAGGGACCAGACGGTTCGAACATATAAAACCGATTCTGGCCCGCTTGCATTGGCTGCCCGTATGTTTCCAAGCTCGATTGAAGGGGCTGGTTTTAACCTATAAAGCCTTACACGGCTAGGGACCACAATACCTGATGGAACGCTTCTCCCAAGATGAACCCACCCATACACTACGCTCAAAATCCAAGGCCCTCCTCCGAGTGCCTACTCCGAGGGAAGCTCGGAGGATGGCAACAAGGGACAGCGCCTTCTCAGTAGTGGCCCCCAAATGATGGAATGATCTCTCTTACGAGGTGCGCCTGGCACCAACACTGTTATCTTTTCGGCGCCAGGTCTAGACTTTCCTCTTCTCCCAGGCATTTTAGCATGTGTTTTTAAATTGCTTTTTAAAAATGTGTTTTTAAAGTTGTATATTTGTTTTTAATGTTTTTAATTGTTGTAAACTGCTCAGAGAGCTTCGGCTATGGGGTGGTATACAAGTGCAATAAATAATGCAAAATAACTCACAGACTGAACAACAGAAATCAGAAAAATGATTAGTGATTTCCCAAGTGGGGGAGACAGGATTGAACATCTCCACATTAAACACATGGCTTACTTTATGTCATAAGCAAACCACAAGGAAACAACAAAGCCAACACACTGCACACAGCATTAAATCTGTAGAAGTTTCAAGTGAACAGAAGGAATGGTTGCAATACTCTTACTATACCTGTTGTTGTTGTTGTTATATGCCTTCAAGTCGATTATGACTTATGGTGACCCTATGAATCAGTGACCTCCAATAGCATCTGCTATAAACCACCCTGTTCAGATCTTGTAAGTTCAGGTCTGTGGCTTCCTTTATGGAATCAATCCATCTCTTGTTTGGTCTTCCTCTTTTTCTACTCCTTTCTGTTTTTTCCAGCATTTTTGTCCTTTCTAGTGAATATGTCTTCTCATTATGTGTCCAAAGTATGATAACCTCAGTTTCATTGTTTTAGCTTCTAATGATAGTTCTGGTTTAATTAGTTCTGGTTTAATTTGTTCTAACACCCAATTATTTGTCTTTTTCACAGTCCATGGTATGTGCAAAGCTCTACTCCAACACTACATTTCAGATGAGTCGATTTTTCTCTTATCCACTTTTTCCACTGTCCAATACCTAGGTGGATGCATTTCAGGATATGATATTCTACTGGTTAGATTACCATTGCATAAAATTAGAGTAGAATACATTTGCTATTCAACCAATTCCATTTAATAGTAGCTTCTCTAGATAAGAGCATAGTTTATTTGTATTACTAACAGGCATCTGGACAACATAATTGCAAATATATGAGCAAATAATCTGGAACTCGTGAGATTTGTCTCAACATCAGTTATTTTCATAATGATTTTCTAGTTAACTCTTAAATTAAACATCTTGACATGCATGATTCATTAAAGATTTAGCCCACAAATAAAGTATGCTTGAAAAATTCATTTGGAATGCTCAGTATGATGAGCATACTCTGTCAATGCCTCTGTGCACTGAATCAACGTGGGTGTTGGAAGCAACACATTAGCAGGATATACTTCTTTTGAATGTCTCATGTATGATTAAGAATGCAAAGAGTAATCATGTTTTTAAAGAATATCACCAAGCTATGAATACACCCCAAAAACATACATTTAGCTAACTGATTTACCAGTCTCTCTCAATATTCTTAGCACATATTCCATGTAATGTTGGATAAGCACTGCAAAACATTCATAAGCCAGCTCATGGAAACTGTGCTTTCTCACTCCCAGTCAGCTGGTAAGATGTGACAGAAATACCAGCTGATGCTGCAGGAATGTTGAGCGGCAAGGAAAATAAACACCAGGAGAAAGCAGTCAAGAAGGGGGCATCACAGGCAGCATCATAAAAACCCACAGTTCCCAGCAGATTTGCAGCTCTTGTTCATAACAGTGGCCTGTACCTGCACTGGAGCTGTTTGCCAAACAGCAATTGCATACTTGCATGCTACTGACTCTGGCACTGCCTACCTCCATTGCCACTTCCTGATGCTTATAAAGAAAAGAGGGAATTCTAATTCCACCCAGTTGTCCCATGGCAGTATTTGGCAATTCCACCTAGCCAACTTTTTCACCAACCATTGCTGCTCCCAAACCTAGGCTAAAGCTTCCGGAAGTACCTGGCTAGAGCAATTACTGATCTGGCCACCTTCATGCGCACACAGTCAGTAACATCATCCTGAATAGGATCAAACAAATGTAGCGGGTAAAAAGCTGTTTTCTGAAAATTAATCTTTATTAATTTCATACTTCCATACTAGCACAAAAATAAACTGGGCCTAGAATTTCTTGGATCATTTTCAGACATGTTGCTTTTAAATGTGCATTGTGACTATTTTGTTTTCTGTTCATTGTCTTGACACCACACAATTGACCCCAGAGGATGTTGCTGAATGCCTGGCTATAAATATTCCATGAGGTTTTGTTCATCCCTAAGTACTCATTTTATATTTGTAAGACAAAAGCAGAGGGGTGGTGGTTAAACCTCCTCGCTTTGTAAATGAATAGGACAATCTTTGCATTCCACTTATTTGTAGTCACTAAGGAGATTAAATTTTCATTTGCTGTATGATGTAGTTCTTTTAAATTACTTGACAATAAAATAAAATTTTGCATAGTGATTTTTTTTGTATTGAAATTAGTATAAGTGTTTGATAATAAATATTTGTGGCCTATTTTTAGTCCTTTTGTGTTGACACGCTATCCAAATCTCATAAAATCATTCCTTGAATACAGCCATCAACTAAATTATGGCCCTATCTGCATTATACACTTAAAGCATTATCATACCACTTTAGTCATGGCATCCCACAAAGAATCCTGGGAACTGTAGATTGTTGTTTGGTACTAAGAACTCCCAGTATGGTTTAACAATCAATCCCTCTTTCCAGAGAACTTGGGGAATTGCAACTCTGTGAGGGGAAGAGGTGTCTCCTAACAATTCTCAGCACCAAGCAACAAACCACAATTCCCAGGATTCTTTGGAGGAAGGCATGACTGTTTAAAGTGATATGATATTGATTTAAATGTATAGTACAGATGGGTCCTATATGGTTTAGGAATATTCTAAAACAATATCTGCCCAATACAGAGCTACATGGACATTCCAATGTGTAGCCATTATTCCTATGATTGTAACACTCCTCATGCACTTCAATGGAAGGTTCACTTATGCACACTGTCAATCCATACATTGAAATAAATGGGCCAGATTTTGTGTGCTTATAGATCTCCATGCTCTCAAGTGATTATTAGATTATTAGGTCAGGGTATATCTGTGAAGATAACATACAACATTTCTCTGCATACTGCCTCAGTTCATGCATAACACTAAACCACACCATGGCTTAACACAAACATGTGAACCTGTGTGCTCCCAGAGAGGATATTATGGCTTCTTTACTGGTGCTCTGGCCCTGCTGCTGTGCTGCTGTAAAATAAGCCATGGTTTGGTTTAGTGTGTCATCCAAACTCAGGCTCATGGTTTGTTTCCTCCAGACTGATATCTGCAAGACAAGCACAGGCCCACTGTGACATCAGAACAATTGATTAGCCAATGACATTGAGATGCATGGCATGCATAAGAGATTACATCTTCACCAATCAGGTGCTCTCTAGATGTTTGGACTGCTAGCTGGGACTGATGGGAGCTGCAGTCCAAAACATCTGAAGGACACCAGGTTGGCTTGAGTTAGTGCCATTTTCATATCAGTACCTGAGCTCCTGCTGCTGACATCCTGACCCTGGAGGTGGGAGTGGCCAGCTGCTATACTCACCAAGCAAGCAGGTAGGCAAGCAGGCAGCGAGGAAGGGAGGCACCAATGTAGTGTGGGAGAGTACTGAGAGGACATCTTGTCCAGGGCCCCTCAAACTTGGCAGCACTACCATTGTTTAACACATATGAGCTATTCAATCTCTACTGTATGCAGTTTTAGAATGCATTTTTTACCATTCAATTAATGGAATTCTGTTTAATGTTAACTTTCTGGTTTCTTTTAACCTGCTTTGGTGCATTCTTTACAGATTTGTGACAGCAAAAGTGATGTATACAATAAAAGTTTCTTCCCAGTTCTTCATAAATCATCATTTGGACAGTTAATTTGCTGCTGAATGAAATGTTGTTAAAACAGTACTACTGAATATAATGCGTATAAAGTAGAAATAAATAGATAGAAACAAGAGACATCTGATGCCTGTAAAGAGCAAGGACTATCTAATGTGTTTAGCTACCTTTGGGAAGTTGAATAAAGTAGCAATATGTTTTGAACATATTCAATGAAAATCTGCATTGACTTTGTGTGTGTCTTTACTGATGACATATTGTGCAATCATTTATGGTAAGGAAACTATTGTATGTTTTTATGCTCCGATCCTGTAGATAATTCTGCATAGGTGCAATGCCCAGAGAGTGGCATGGCTGCTATACCTACAGCTGCATTTTATACTTAGCAAGTGGGCTAAACTTCTCTGTTCTTCTGCCTGCCTTTGGCTTCAGTCCCACTAAAACGTTTACTATCAATCACATATGATGTTCCAATGGTATATAGTGGCCAAAATGTCATGCAGCATCATTTATGTGTCTCTAGTTCCACCATGCCTATTCTCTACCCAACTCTGTGCTCTGCCCAAGCATTGTTTCACATTGGCTGTTGTGACTTTGGGAAGGCTGGCTATTATGTATAATTATATAATAATAGCATTTCTACAGCATTCTTTCCTAAGTGCTCAAAGAAACTCATTTACATCATAAGAAGCCTTATAGCAACCCTGTCAGGTTGTTTATTTTATTTTATTATAACACAGTTGTAAAACCTCTAAACAACTGACATAAAATATAAAATATACATTCAAATTATCAATATAAGTGAGAAGTTAAAATCAAATGGACCTTTAAAAATTCAAAATATCAAAATAAAATTACATATTAAAACACATGTCAACTTTACATATCCGGGTAGGCTTTCCTAAACAAAAAAGTTTTTAGCAGGCATCAGGGAAAAAATACGAATGTCTAATGGCAACTGGCAGGGAGTTCCAGAGTGTAGGCACTGCCACATGGAAAGATCAATTCTTTACAAATGCTAAATTAACATTGTGTAGCAGTTGTATAAGTTCTAGTTCTGCAAATTGAAATGGTTGAGCGGACATATATGGGCTGTAAGGCGATTCTTCAAGTAAACCAATCTTAAACTATTAAGGGCTTTATATACAAACAGTAAAACCTTGAATTTGGCTCAGTAACAAATCAGCAGATAATCCTTTGTAGCAATCTGGCTAGTTCCTATCAGCCTCAGTAGACACTTTGTCTCTGTTGTCTTTGGGCTCCAATAACAATAAGGGAATATTTGAGAAGAAAAACATGACAAAGGCAATTGGTTATTTTAGTTTTGCTGAGTTTTGCCTCCAAGCCCACATTTCATCCAATGTTGCAATCAGTGACAGAAACACTGTGTACAGATTATCCTATTCTCTTAATAAACCAAATGCTAAAGTTTATTTAACACACTAATATATTTACTTATGGCATTTTTATAGCCTTCAGTATTCTAAAGGTGTGTTATTCACAAGAGATTGTTGATTAATGGCCAACATGTAACCTTTGATTAATTAGCTGATATCCTAGGATAACATCCTTGAACTTTCAGGTGAATTAGTATAAAGAGCCCCTAGAAATTAATTACTGTACATCAAAATCAGACATGACAAGAGTACGTGCAGATAGAGGTGGTGGTGCCTTGAAGAGGGAACAAGATATTTATCCATACTCTATTCATGAGGAACTGATGTTACGGGGGCTGTAGTTAAAGCTTCGTTTTATTATAATTATTTTTTAGATAATCTGTAGCCTTGATTTTGACCTTAATGAGCCAATATGAAGCTATGCATGTGCACTCCAGTCTTTGGCAAAATATTCAGAATTGTGTGAACAGGCATGTTGCAATTAGAGTAGAAAATTCTAACCCACAATCTGTGCTGTTGGAGGGCGTGAGGATGAGGCAGAGGTGTCCCTCCATTGCGTTCTGCTAGTGGGGTTGGGATGGGGAGTCCACTGCCATACAAGCTTCCACTGTGCCTGCCAAAAGTACAGTAGAGTACATGTAACTGCTGGGAGTGTCCCTGGCTCTGAAATAAGGTGTTGTGGGATGGGGGGGTGTAGCAAGGTTGGAAAAGGATCTGCTGTATCCCAAAGCCAGTCCACTTCCTGGAGAGGGCCTGATTCAGGTCCTTCTGTTGCACCAACATGGAGCTAGTGAAGCAACACACAACAACACACACAGACATTTTGCTCTGGCTAACATAGGGCTTCGGAAGCAGTGGTAGATCCACTGCTGTATTCCACCCCACTGCTCCCAGCTTTGGATTGCTCCCTTATGAGATGCATGGAAGATGGCCGACAAGGGAGGAGACGCTGTCTGATGTTGATCTTAAACTGCTTTTAATAGTTTTAATAGTTCTTAGAGTTTTTAGAGTTGCTCCTAATTAAGAACGATCAAGTAACTCATCAGAGTCTTCTCTGTTCATTAGTCTTTAGACCTAGCAGAAATATATTGCTTGAGTCCGTGAACTGTGAACTGTGAGTTGGGAGCTGTCTCTTATCAGGCCTCTAGCTGTATTGGATTACAAACAACGCTGTCTCAGCCTTCAGCTTTCTGCCTTCAATTAACTTCAACTGTTTTTATTTGGCATTATTTGACATGGTTCTTACCAGGAAAATGTATCGGGACTGGGAAATCCAACAGGAGAGCAATTTAGCAGACAAAGACGTCCAGAAGAGTGAGAAACAACTCAAAATCACTCATTTTTTTCACTGGAAAAATAGAGAGACGAAAAGATTATGTCCTCCTTCTCTTCCAACAGTTGATTTTAATTTAAAGGAGACGCCTTATGTCTTTGACGGTAACTCTACTCTTTCGACTACTTCAAATAATGAAATATTGGATTGGTCCTTGGACTCTAAAGTATTTCATCTATTACAAGAGCCTCCTTTACCGGTTACCCCAAACCTGGCTGCTGAATTAGTTCAAGCTGAGTTTCTTTCCTCACAGAAGGTGGAGATAACTCGAGCTGACTCCTCTCCTGTAAACAGGACACAATCTGTTCGGACTTTAGATTCCTTAGGGGCTTTGAATTCGCCCAATTTTAATGAAGGCTCTAGACAACCTAACCTTCTTTTAATCATTCCTTTCTACCCCCTCAATTGGTGATACTTTCAGACCAACTGATGTCTATTATAAACTTTATTTCAGTGACCAATAACCTTTTAAGAACCCTCACTGAAGAATTCCGGAAGACACTACCCTTGGCCAAACCGGGTGTTCCTTCCGAAAATTTACTGCCTACTGTTACATCCCCTGCCCCCAAGCAGAAGACACTCCAAAACCAAAGACAGAAAAAGAAATGTCTTAAGAATGTAATAGAAGCAAGGAAATCTAAGAATATAAAAAATTGTAAATTACCCAGGGGAAGAAAGATGGACTTTCGTAAACTTTTCAAATTACTGGAAGACTTACTCTCTATCGAACACTCTAAGAGGAACTCTGAACAATTATGCTCAGCACATGAGGCCTTTAGGGCATCTCCTGCGAAGCATTTATCTCCTCCACGGAAGCCAACTCCTGTAATTGTATCTCCTGCATCCTTAAATAGACAAATTACCTGTCGGACTCAGACTACTAAAAAAAGGGAGACTATAGACCACTGGGCCTTACAACTTAACCAAAATACGATAGTCTTGTCCCATGTGCCATATCCCAGTAACAATGTACAACCTTCAAATTTGAAGTTATATATCTTGAAAGTTTTTCAATTTTGGAACATAGGCCCCATTAAATTTGGTGATCTATCCAAAATTGAAGTTTTGTCTAAAACTTTTACTGGTATGACACTACTGTTAACTTTTAAATCTTGTGGACCGGTAAATATACTCTTATCTAAGAGATCCTTTTTTTGCAGATCGGGCATTCATGTACATAGGCATTTTTTTAATTTAGTGAATACTTATCCTATAATTGCCAAGTGGCCCTGGGTTTGCTCAAGAACCCATGATCAATTATCAACCATAGGAGAATTACCTTGGGATTATACCTTACCCATAACTCCCATTTGTTTGGCTATACCTAAAGACTTAAATGATGTTCCTAGTCATGATCTTACTGTTTTAGACAGTTATAGTGCCCCTGCTAATTCCTTGTTAAAGATCGCTCCATCTCAATCACTATCAGTAAATTCTAGTCAAGAAGATATTTTCTGGTGATAAGGCCGAAGAATTATTGAGTAATTTTTCTAGTTTTTCAGATCGTGCCCAGCAGGACATTATAGATGATCTACAAAAACTCCTTAGAATTTTGCAGACCAAGAAATCCCCTCCCGATCCATGTGAAGAGACCGAACTAGGTTCTTTAAGCAAAATCCATCCTACTGAAATGGCTTTATCCTCTTCTTTATTAAAACAATCAAATACGAACACCTCCAGACATATGTTACCATCAGATAGTCTAGTTCATCAATTAGATTTCCACTTACCTTGACCTTATACAACCCAATTAGATCTGGCACTTTCCCTTCCATCTTTAGTGCCCGGGAAATCCTGTTCTGACTCAGTGAGGGCTCTAGAAATAAAGCCCTTAATAACCATGTCTGAAAGGGGGAGATATAATTGGAAAAATCCATCTTATCGTTCCAAGAAGAATGTAGCACACCGCTGCTTATTAACTCCTGTTCGATTACCCCAGCAAAATAGACAGATATACTCAGAAGAGAAGCCCCCGGGTTTCTTGGTCCTGCTTTTTAATGCCAGGTCGGTAAATGATAAGACTGCGATCATCCAGGATCTTATCTTGGATGAACATGCCAACCTGGCATGTATCACTGAGACCTGGCTGGACGAACTCAGTGGAGTTAATCTCACCAGTCTTTGTCCACCCAGGTTCTCTGTCCAACAACAGGCTAGACTTCGTAGTCGGGGAGGAGGAGTTGCAATAATATACCGTGAAACTATCTCCCTAACTAGGCTCCCTCTCCAACAAAATGCTGGGTTTGAATGTCTTTGTCTAAAGCTTGGTAATCCTGATAATATAGTGATCCTATTAGTATATCGCTCCCCTTATTGTCCAACGATTTCTCTACCTGAGCTCTCCAGTCTAATTTCGGAGTTGATGTTGGAGTCTCCCAGACTGTTAGTGCTGGGTGACTTCAACATCCATGCAGAATCTTCTCTTTATGGAGCGGCTCAGGATTTTATGACCACTATGACAACCTTGGGGTTGCTTCAACTAATTTCCGACCCTACACATATTGCGGGACATACTCTGGACCTTGTTTTTTATGCTGGTTTAGATGAAAATGATTTGGGAGTGGAGGGCTTATCAACTATCCCGCTGTCTTGGACGGATCACTACTTGATTAAATTTAAACTATCAGCAATACATACCTCTTCTGGAGAAAAGAGACCCATCAAAATGATCCGCCCTAAGAGATTAATGGATCCTATTACTTTCTTGTCAGCACTCGAAGAATTTCCTGATCCTCGAGTAAATGACTCAGTTAAAGTCTTAGTCAATTTATGGAATAACGCAATGACTAAAGCAGTGGACTCTATTGCTCCCCTACGCCCTCTTGTGCGTCTTTGGGCTAGATCAGCCCCATGGTTCTCTAGTGAGCTGTTAACCATGAAGCGCACTTATAGGGGTTTAGAGCGCCACTGGCAGAAGACTCGGAGCTTATCTGACCAACTTTGTGTTAAAATATTTTCAAAGACTTATGCGGCATCTAGGCGTGCGGCGCAAAGAACTTTTTTTTCGGTTGCCATCTCGTTAGCTGACAACCAACCAAAAGAACTATATCGGGTGGTCAAAGGCTTACTCAGTTCTGACCATCATGAAGCCAATGCTGACCACTCACTCATTTGCTGCCAGGAATTTGCTTCTTACTTTGACAACAAGGTTGCTCAAATTCGCTCCGACTTAGATGCCAATATCGTTGCAATTTCTATGGATGTACTCTCGGATTCTGTCTGTCTTACTGAATTGGATTCTTTTCAGCTTGTTCACCCTGATGATATTGATAAGCTTCTCGGTGGGATGAGACCTACTACCTGTTCACTCGACCCTTGTCCTTCCTGGATCATAAAACAGTCCAGGAAAAGACTGGCCAATTGGGCCTGCGGGGTGATCAATGCCTCTCTCCAACAAGGCCATCTCCCCGGATGTTTAAAAGAGGCCATTGTAAGACCTTTATTGAAAAAACCCTCTTTGAACCCTTCCTGTTTAGATAGTTTCCGCCCAGTTTCCAATTTACCATTTTTAAGTAAAATCATTGAACAAGTAGTTGCCACCCAACTCCAGTGTTTTCTGGAGGAAAGAGACTATTATGACCCTTTCCAGTCTGGTTTCAGGCCTGGTCACGGGACTGAAACGGCTTTGGTTGCTTTAGTGGATGACCTTCGTAGGGAACTAGACAGGGGGAGTGTGTCCCTGTTGGTCCTTCTTGATCTCTCAGCGGCCTTTGACACCATTGATCATAGTATTCTCTTGGACCGCCTCTCCGGGATGGGATTACGGGGTACCATTTTGCAGTGGCTCCGCTCCTTCCTGGAAGGTAGAACACAGAGAGTTTCACTCGGCGACTTCTGTTCGGACCCTTGGCCGCTATTGTGCGGAGTCCCTCAGGGTTCAGTGTTATCTCCGATGTTATTTAACATCTATATGAAGCCACTGGGAGAGGTCATCCAGAGGTTTGGAGTTCGATACCATCAATATGCTGATGATACTCAGCTTTATTTCTCCTTTCCTCCAGATGCTAAAGAAGCTGTCCGGCCCCTAAACCAGTGGCTGACTGCAGTGATGAACTGGATGAAGCTGAATAAGCTGAAACTAAATCCAGACAAAACAGAAGTGCTTCTAGTTAGTCGAAAGACTGATCTGGAAATAGGGAACTTACCAGTGTTGGATGGGGTTACACTCCCCCTGAAGACCCAGGTTCGCAGTTTGGGTGTACTTCTGGATTCGGCCTTGACCTTGGAAGCCCAGGTTTTGGCGGTATCCAGAAGTGCTTTTGCCCAGCTAAAACTGGTCCGCCAACTGCGCCCGTTTCTGGAGATTTCTGACCTAACGAAAGTAACGCATGCCTTGGTTACATCCCGGTTGGACTATTGCAACGCGCTCTATACAGGACTTCCCTTGAGAACAGCCCGGCAGCTTAAATTGGTTCAAAGGGCAGCTGCCAGAATGCTAACAGGAGCTGGCTTACGAGCCCATACAACCCCACTCTTACAACAGCTACACTGGCTACCAATTTTCTACCGGGCTCACTTCAAGGTACTAGTGTTAACTTTTAAAACCTTACATGGCTTGGGCCCTCTTTATTTGTCGAATCGTATTTCCTTTTATGAACCCTCTCGGCTCCTGAGATCCTCTACAGACCCTGGTCTTATGATCCCTCCATTCTCCCAAATCCACCAGATGGGTACTAGAAACAAAGCTTTTTCGGTGGTTGCCCCTACACTTTGGAATGCCCTACCGATGGAGGTACGTTTCTCCCCCTCACTTGCAGTTTTTCGCCATCAGGTCAAAACGCTTTTATTTCACCAAGTTTTTAATTGTAATGTATAGATTGTTTTAGAAATTTTAATCTGTCATCGTACTAATTATATAATTATGTTTTTATTATGTTATCTTAATTTGTATATGTAACTGTAGTTCCTGTTCGCCGCTCTGAATTCTTCTGAAATAGAGCGGGTTATAAATATATTAAATAAATAAATAAATAAATTATATATGATTGTGAATAATGTATTAGGAGCATAGGAACACAGGAAGCTTCCACTGGTACATCTAGCTCAGCAATGTCTACACTGATTGGCAGCAGCTCTCCAAGGATTCAGGCAAGAGTCTTTCCTAGCCTTACCTGAAAATGCCAGACTTTTTTGGTAAGATGTTTTTAAAGATGTTTTCTTTGAATACATTTTAAAGATGTTGTGTTTTAATATATTTTAAGGTCTGTTTTTAAGATGTTTTAGAGCGTTTTTAGTGTTTGTCGCCCTGGGCTCCTTCTGGGAGTACAGGCAGGATATAAATTTAATTAATAAATAAATGACCTTCTGCATGCAAAGGAGATGCTGTAACAATAAGCTACAGCCCTTCTTCAAAGGCCATATTATGTATTATTACAGCTTCTTCATACAGAATTAGTATCACTTACATTATATGTTGTGCAGTGAACACAATACTGTGATAAAGATCACAATATCCTGAGATTTGTTATGTATGTATATACTCTGCACCTCTAGTCATTAGTTGATCTATTTGGAATTGTTTGAGAAACTTTTATAGCCTTCCTTCAGATGTGTTATCAAGAATTACAAGCTGTTGTTCAAAAAAAGAGGGGGAAGTGCTAATATTATTTTCTGGATCTATAGCTATAAAATGGATGATTGCAGTTGAGGGGTGAAATAAAACACAGAGACATCAGCTTGGGTTGAACAAGGGCCACTTTATTTAAATTATATCAAACAAAAATCCAATTTAAAGTGACCTGCAGAGGGAAACCTAGGTGCAGGAACTGTCTATAAGCAAGTAGCTTGCCACACAGCTTTCGGGCGACCAGCCCCTATTGGGGCAAGGGCAAGCCCATCTGCTCACTCTTTACCCCGGCCACACCTTGCAGGTGAGTAGGGGGGCCTTCCCACATCATCCCCACCCGGGGCCGTATAACCCCTGGGTAGATGATAAGTTGGCCCCAGAAGCAGCCCATATCCTGCCCTCAAGCCGTAAAGCCCTGAGAGACAGACCTCCGGAACCGCCAATCACCTCCAAAGGTGCCTAAGGGGGCCACCTAGCTGTCCTTACCTATTTCCCTTCCCGCACCTTCCCAGACCAGTGCTAACTATATTGCCCTGTGGGGCATGACCTATTGAATACTTCGATTAGCCAAATAAGCCGAATCTGCCTATTAAACACAACATCCCCTAACCTGATTCCCTCCCAGTCCCATAGTGTGGAGCAGGCAAAAAACCTGTCCGCCAACAAGGGTGGGCAGGATAAAAATTCCTACTCGGCCCCAAAGCGACCCCATAGGCACCTTTGAAAGAGGGAGGGCGGGGCGGGCGTCGCGCAGCAAAAGAGGAAGGTAAGAGGGGCAGCTGGACTTAAATAGTCCTGTAGTCTCCGCCCCTCACACTGCACGTCGTGCTCACATCACAGGTGCGACGCACAACATTGCCCTATTAAAAGATGGAGGCAGCATCTTCACTCCCAACTGCAACCATGCCCTGTTCGTCAGCTGCGTGGTGAGCGGAGCGTCATATGTAAGATGAAAGATTTAAAAAAATCTATTGGCATTTTTAAATCTCCAAAGATTCGATTTGAGGAAATATTTGAGACTGAACTTATTTAATAACAAATGACATGCAAAAGCAATGTAACTCCTGCAATACATGATTCATTTCTGATTATAATAGTTAGAATGAGTCTTGTTATCTGTAGATACAGAAAATAATAGGTGTCAGCACAGTTTGGGAGGGAACAAGTGCCTCCCAACAGTAGCTTCTCCTCCCCCATTGTTTTACCCTTGTGGTTAGAACAAACAGCACATTTCTCATAAAGCCTATAACCCTATGTATGCTTACTTGAAAGTTAACTCTAGCAACATCAATAGCACATAACTTCAGAGAATATATATTTAGGATAGGAATGTTAATGTTGTGAAACAACCCTTTTTCTTTTTCAGAAATCTGATATGTGGGATAAAGTGCTTTCCATGAAATACACTTTGCCCCTTTGGTCCCACTCCCCCCAAATCTGGTGCAACCATTGCAGAAGATAGGTCAAAACTGAACAAAGTTTGCATTTTCTTTTAATATGTTATTGTTTCAAAACTGCATCACTTAATATAACTTCCCAATACAAAAATTCTAAGAACACGAATAAAATCATGTTACTGATAAGCATTCTAGTCCATTATGCTGTCCAGGGTACAAATTTCCATAGAGCATAATGAATATAATACCTGGAAACCTTAATAAGTCTCCCTTCTCTCTCTTGATTTTGACTTTTTTTTAATCATTTGAAATATCAATAGAAATGTCAAATTCTGAACACTCAGATCCATCAACTACTGGAGGATTCAGCAATCTTCATTTCAGTGTAAATCCCATCCAACTTCAGGAAGTCACGGACACTGGTTTTCGTGAATATCTAAACTACATGCTGTTGTGTTAAGCACATGCTTTAAAAATGTATCTCCAACTGACTACGCTCTTTCCTTAGTAAAAGCAGATGTGGGAGACCTATATTCCAGATTGGAATGATAGCACATTTTATCCTGGTGTCATTTTCCTACCAAGCAAGCTATTATTTGCCTCCAAAGTGTGTGTGTGTGTGTGTAACAGCACAGGGAGAATGAATTTTAATAAAAACTCCCCCGCACAAAGGTCCTAATTCACATGTCCCCGCCCCCAATGCAGCTGCTTTGACTGAGGAAAGACAGTGGCAACTTGTAAGTACAAAGAGAGTAGCAAATGGTAAGGAGCAGCTGGTGGGGTGGGTGCACTGGCATAGTCAATCTGGCATTTCTACTAGAGCGCCTACACTGCCCAAACATCACTGCTGCCTTGCTGCGCTATGCCCCACATCATCCTGGTAAGTGGCAGAGATGCCACTGTAGGGAGGCAGGCTCTGCTGCACCACACTGCTGGCTGCTGCTGGGTTTAAAAGCATGTACATAAATAATGTCACCCTAAAGATCAAACCAACTGATCCTGAGTTAATTCCTCCTCCTCCTCCTCACCTTTGAGAAGAAGAAGTGCTAAGACAAGGCAGTGACTTGTTGGAATGGTATCTAGGCAGAGAGGTTGTGCTCTCCAGGTAGGAGCTCTTTATTCTGCCGTAGGAACTGCAGACTTCCTTTCTTTCTTCCTTTCTTAATTAATTAATTAATTAGTCGCCCATCTGGCTGGCTGTCCAGCCACTCTGGGCGACGTACAAAATAAAATCATACAAATACATTAAAACATTAAAAATCTCAACAATAATAATAAATCCTAATCCACCCCAAAAGACTTGAACTGGAAGCTAGCAAAATTGGGAAAAATAGAATTCAAAGAAAGAAGTACTATTTGTTTATTTATTTATTTATTTAATGCCCCGCCCTTCTCCCAGCAGGAGCCCAGAGTGGCAAACAAAAGCACTAAAAACACTTTCAAACATCATAAAAATAGACCTTAAAATACATTAAAACAAAACAACTTAAAAAAGCTTTAAAACAAATTAAATAAATAAAAAGGGTTACATATTAAAAGCAATTCCAACACAAACGCAGACTGGGATAGGTCTTAACTTAAAAGGCTTGTTGAAACAGGAAGGTCTTCAATAGGTGCCGAAAAGATAACAGAGATGTCGCCTGCCTAATATTTAAGGGGAGGGAATTCCACAGGGTAGGTGCTGCCACACTAAAGGTCCTTTTCCTATGTTGTGCAGAACGAACCTCCTGATAAGATGGTATCTGCAGTAGGCCCTCACCTGCAGAGCGCAGTGATCGACTGGGTATATAAGGGGTAAGACGATCTTTCAGGTATCCTGGTCCCGAGCTGTATAGGGCTTTGTACACCAAAACTAGAACCTTGAACTTGGCCCGGTAGCAAATGGGCAGCCAGTGCAATTCTTTCAGCAGCGGGGTGACATGTTGGCGATACCCTGCCCCAATGAGCAGTCTCACCACCACATTTTGCACCAGCTGCACCTTCCGGACCAACCTCAAGGGCAGCCTCACATAGAGCGCATTACAGTAATCCAGCCTGGAGGTTACTAGTGCATGGACAACAGTGGTCAGGCTATCCCGGTCCAGAAACAGCTGCAGATGTCTTATCAGCCAAAGCTGGTAAAAGGCACTCCTAGCCACTGAGGTTGCCTGGGCTTCTAGCGACAAAGATGGATCCAGAAGCATCCCCAGACTACGAACCTGCTCTTTCAGAGGGAGTACAACCCCATTCAATGTCCAACCATCTGAACTCGGAAACCACCAACCCACAGTGCCTCCATCTTCCTAGGATTCAGACTCAGTTTATTGGCCCTCATCCAGCCCACCACCGAGTTGAGGCACCGGTCCACGGCTTGCACAGCCTCTCCCAATTCAGATGTTACAGAGAAATAGAGCTGGGTATCATCAGCATACTGCTGACACCTCACCCCAAATCTCCTGATGACCACTCCCAAGGGCATCATATAGATGTTAAAGAGCATGGGGGACAAGATGGTACCCTGAGGCACCCCACAGCACAACTGCCAGGGGGCCGAAAGACAGTCACTCAATGCTATTCTCTGAAAGTGACCTTGGAGATAGGATTGGAACCACTGTAAAACAGCTCCTCCAATACCCACATCACCAAGTCGGCCCAGAAGAATATCATGGTCAATGGTATCAAAAGCAGCTGAGAGATCAAGTAAAAATAACAGGGTCGCACTCCCCCTGTCCTTCTCCCGATAAAGGTCATCCATCAGGGCGACCAAGGCTGATTCAGTTCCATAACCAGGCCTGAACCCAGACTGGGAAGATAATCTGTTTCATCCAAGAGTACTTGCAATTGCTGCACCACAACCCTCTCAATCACCTTCCCTAAAAAGGGGGTATTTGCAACCGGTCGGTAGTTGTCACAAACCAATGGGTCCAGAGTGGACTTTTTCAGGAGTGATCTGATCACCGCCTCGTTCAAGGTGGCTGGAACCACTCACTCCCGCAATGATACATTGACCACACTATGGATCCACTCAGTCAAACCCCCTCGGCAAGCTTTAATAAGCCAAGAAGGGCAAGGGTCGAGAGGACACGTTGCTGGCCGCCTCATCGCAAGCCCCTTGTCTACGTCATCAGGCCACATCAACTGAAACCGTTCCCAAGAAGTTGCAGCAGATGTTGCACTGGACAACTCATTGAGGACTGCAGTAGATGTGGAGGAGGCATCAAGACTGCTACGGAGGCGAGCAATTTTACCCTCAAAGTGCCTTGCAAACAATTCACAGTGGGCCTCTGAAGGGTCTAAAACTCCATTTCCTGGAGTTGATGTCAACAGATTCCTGACAATATGGAAAAGCTCCACTGGACAGCTACTTGAGGATGCGATGGAGACAGGGAAATGGGCCTTCTTTGCAACCCTCACCGCTACACAGTAGGCACGGTTATGATATTTTACTCGTGCCCGATCAGCCTCACAGCACATCTTTTGCCATTTACGCTCTAGCTGTCGTCCAGCCTGTTTCATTGTCCTTAGGTCACTGGTGTACCAAGGTGCAAACTGGCTCCACAATGCCAGGGAGGGCACTCGGGGGCAACCGTGTCAACAGCCTGATGTGCCACCCTGTTCCACAGCATGACAAGGGCTTCAACAGGGTCACCTGCTCTATCTACTGGGAATTCCCCCAGGGCATTCAGGAATCCTGTGGATTCCATTAGGCTCCGGGGGAAGACCATCTTAATCTGTCCACCACCCCTGCAGGGAAGGATCGGACCAGAAGTCTAAACTTCACCAGGAAGTGATCTGACCATGACAATGGGGTGACATCCAGCCCCGCTATCTCCAGACCACCCCTTCCTCCATGTGGAGCAAAGACCAAGTTGAGGGTGTGTCCTGCCCTATGTGTCATGGCAGTGACAACTTGAGACAACCCTATGGTTGTCATGGAGGCCATGAAGTCCCGAGCCCGAACACTAGAGGCAGCCTTAGCATGGACACTGAAATCATCCAGCACTATCGTTCTGGGCTCCTCCAACACCACAGCCGAGACGGCCTCCGCCATCTCAGTCAGAGAAGATGCCGGGCAGCAGGGTGGACGGTACACCAGCAGCATCCCTAGTTTACTGTCCTCTTGGACCAGGTGCAGGCCCTCACAGCCAGCTCCAAGACAGAGTGGTTTCCTGGTGACAGAGATGGAAGTTCTGTAGACCACAGAAACTACTCCCCCCCCATCCCTGCAGCCTGTGCTGGTGTTGCACCGAGTATCCAGGTGGGCAAAGCTGGGTCAGATCAACTCCTCCCAGCTCACCCACCCAGGTCTCAGTAATGCACACCAAATCGGCACCTTCATCCGCACTCAAATCATGGATGAGAGTGGTCTTATTGTGTACTGATCTGGAGTTAAACAACAACAAACGCAGGCCAGTGGGCACAGCAGATGAGCAACAATGAACTTATCCATGAGAGGAGTGGCAGCAAGGAACAAGGTGCAGATAGCCTTGCCCTCATCTTCTGTGGTAATTTACCACATCCACGTGGCTATACCTCCTTCTACCCATGATAACTGAAATTGGGGTAGCATCACCCATGTTCCTCCGTACTAACACTCCTCCTAAACACCTGATATGGACCCAACACAAACCCACCAACAAAGCCTGCCGGAGCGAATTATCCCGGAAGACCTCTGAGAGAATTGGGAACAGTCATACCCATTCAAACTTTTTCACACAGGGCACATCTACTCTCCCTCCTGTCTCACACCGAAGGAGGGCCAGACTTCTGCCAGTTACAGACTTTCACTCTGAAGGCATCTGTCGACTTTCTCCTACCATTCAGTTCACTGCACAGGCTCTCACCCTGTGCAGGAACTACACATGCACCACACACCCTCCCCACCACCAATCTTCTCTAGATTGGTTTAACAGATTTTTTTAAAAAAAAGGTAATAGAAGGGGGGTAGCGCTCTCATCCTCGGGACTCCCTAGGAGGCTCCCCAAGGGGCAACCCCCTTTGGTGTTTCCTCTTTGGTGGTGACCCTGGTGGCAGACCCACTGCGCACAGGCAGCTGGGCTTTTATGCCTCCTGCCCCAGCCAGCAGCTGATGCAAGAAGCTGCAAGATTAACTGCAGCCTCTCTCTGGAGCAAGGGTCAGGCAGGGGGTCCCAGTCCTTGCAGCACTTACCACTTACTTGAGAGACAGCACCACAAAGGAGCGAGCAGTAAGCACCCAGATGCTCAGATACTCACTCCCAGGGCAGGTCTTCTTCAGTCCCCTTGTGCTGCAGCTGTTCCCACTCTACTGATCAAACAAAGGCAGAAGATCAGGCTCCCAGTATTTACACCAGGCCTGGCCAATGCAGAGTGTTTGTGCTACCTGCCAATCAGAGGGCCTGATATTTCACATTCTATTCCCTTCTGGGCAAGAAGGCTTTGAACCTTTATAAACGGTTCCAGGAAGCTCATTTGGCTAAGTTCCAGCCTCAGGCCACAGGATTCCTGGGTCAAACACTGGAATTCCTGACCCAAAATACATTTTTGAGCATTTTGTATTTTAAAATAATTGCAATTCACCAAAGTTCTTAATGAAGAAAATTACCTGTTTGAAGGCCTCTCTGATATAGGGCCTAGACTCAGATTTTCTTCTACAACCTACCTAGAAGACTGGCCATAATAGGGAGTGAATGTAAATAGTTGTAAGAAATAAACCCTGTGCCCAAGCATATTTCAAGCAACAGTGCTGATGGGCCATGACTGTCAAACTAGGCTATTTCACTTACTGTTGTGAAAATCAGAAGGGAAAGAAACATGAAATGAGGATGAAAGGTCAGGCAGAATGCTCAACCATCTGTTACAGAAACTCAATAAAAAATTGTGATGCTGATTATTTGTTCCCTTCAGATTGTCCAGAAAATTCAGTTAAACAAAATGGGAAAGGTGGCAATGATGGCTTGTGAGGAAACACTCATTTCCAGAGAATGCACCGTTTGTATTTAGCCCTAACACCGCCTAAAATGTGGTTGGTAATTTCACATTGGTGATCTGTTCTACATCCCATAGAAGGGCTGCTATATATCTATTACTTGTCTGGTCATGAATTATGTGTTGAATATTATATTTAAGGCCTAAACAGCTCTTAGAATCTTTATTTTGAAAGTTATGCATAGATATTGGAAATCGGAAAAATCCACTGATATAATAAGTGAAGAGCCAGTTCCTTCAGATAGAATTCAATAGACACTGTGAGATCTCTAGATATGTTGGAGCCAAACCCCCACTTGTGCAAGCAGACACGGAGATAATAAATTATTATTACTACCCTTATATCCTACATTTCCTCCAAAGAGCTCAAGGCAATGTTAATTGTTCTTCCCCTCCTCGTTTACAACATTTACAATTCTTACAACTCTGTGAGGGTAGGGTAGCCTGAGAAATAGTGACTGGCCTAAGGTCAACCAGTGAGCTTCATGGCTGAGTAAAAATTGGAACCCTGGTCTGAAATCCATACTGAATGTCACTATTGAGGGTCCTGTGACTCTCTGGAATAGAGATGGAAAGATCCGTCAATTTTGTTTTTTTCAGTTTCTCATTTTTCTTATTTTCTCATCTTAATTTCAGGTCTCCGCATTTCTGCAGCAATTTGCATTTTAAAAAAAAGTCCTCATGAAATTTCTTTAGCATTTTTGTGTGAATTTCTCCTAATGAACACATTTTTGTAGACAGTTTTGACTAATGTACACATTTCTGCAAGTAATTTCTTGTCATATAATGCATTTTGTATGCTATTTTCACTCTTATATTCATTTTTATGCACACTTTCCCCTAACATACACATTTTTGTAAACATTATTTGGTTAATGAACTGCATTGCAAAATTTAAATAAATGCAAATTTCAAAGGATGGCTGTTTCAATTCTCATATTGTTTCTGAAAGTGCAAATTTGATAGATTCAGACTGAAATGCGAAATGAATCAAATTTCTCACCCATCCCTACTCTGGAGTGGGGCGTGGAATTGTAGCTTGTGGAAATTAGTGATCCTCACTATCTGTGAGCAATGCTTCCACTCATGTGTGGAGGGTTGAAATCTCTGTCTCTCTCTTTCTGTATGTGTATGATATCACCTACTGTGCTTTTAGAAAAGGTCATAGGCCTTGTTGCTTTTCAGTTTCATTTTGTTTGTTTTTTTAAAAAAAGAAATATGGGTGAAAAATATATATATTTCATGGATAAAAATGGCTTTGTCATTCCTGCTCAAGGTTTTCTTTGATAGCATTTACCTCAGAGCAGAGACCACAATTCCAGTATATGAAAAGGCCTATTTCTGTAAATGATAAATAGCGAATGATCCTTAGACCATCAGGTTTGACTTAAAACATGAGCCCAGCTCCAATACTGCTCTGTAGGGCCATGGGCAAAGCTTGGAAAAGTTACTTTTTTGAACTACAATTCCCATCAGCCCCAGCCAGCACCATGCTGGCTGGGGCTGATGGGAGTTGTAGTTCAGAAAAGTAACTTTTCCAAGCTCTGGCCATGGGTAACAGGCAAGAGTTCTCGTCCTGCTCCCATAAGAAAACAGAGGAAATGGTTCTATTCCATCATTTTATAATAATGATAAAGAAGCAAAGAAATCATATTGATAACCTATTAAAGCTCAACCTACTTCTAAAAATAAAGCTATTTGATACATTTGTTTGTCAGTAAATGTAATGATCTGGCAATGTCCTTAGCCTAAGACATAATTTTTATTTCCTATAAATCACATCCTATCCAAGACAGAGAATGCGCCAAAGCTTGATTAAACTGCTGCTGTCAAATTTGTTGGCTTTTTCTTCAAAGTGATGTCACAATAAATCTTTATCAATCATTGAAGTGCAATGATTTAGCAATCACTCTGTGATGGAGAAATATGACGCCACTTAAAGATCAGTAGCAAGAATTACTTTCTCAATAAATTATTATAATAATTATTTATATAACACCAACTTCTGTATAAACAGAAATAAATACAAAAGGCCCTGTCAAAAGGCTCACAGTGGAAAATATACAAAACATATAGGGAAAAGAAACTGAAGTAAGTCAACAAGTTCAGCAAAAATATCAACAGTAAGAAAAGGGTCATCAGAGAAAGTCTGAGTACAGGGAGCGGTCTTAAGAAGTTGTTTAAATGTAAGCAAAAAAAGGAGAACAAATATCAGTAGGAACAAAATTCTAAAGATAAAGGATACAATAATAGATAAAGTATCACCGCAAGAGCAAACAGGACTGAGTTGTGGTTTAATAGAGGGCTTATCCACACGGCGATTTACTGTGTATCTGGTGCTACTTGCACCCCCTTTTAATTTGCATGGTTCACATGACATTACTGGCAAAAAGAAGCTATCACAGTTTCCCCCCTGTAAATCTGTACTAACCCAATCCTCTGATAATGCTAAAAGGGAAGGAAAAAAATATTCACACCGTATCTTTAGGACTTGCAGACACTTTGCTCTGATACTTTTAGGTGGGTGTGTCAATGTTCCCTTCTCCATGCCCACTCCCTCCTCCTCCCTTCGTTCATTTTATTTCCTGCAACTTACAGCTGCTCTCCCCTGTTCTGCAATGCTTTTTTATGTCGCTGCAGATTGTGCCTTTATTTTCTTTCCCCCCCTAACTTGTGCACAAAAGCATAACACTGCTCAAACAAGGATCTGTATTTCAGCTGTATTGTACCAGTGAAAATAAAAATAATCGCACTTCCAGGTGTATTTTTTTAAAATGAAACTTACTGGTAAAACAAACTGAGCATGCTCAGTTGCCAGATAATGAGAGGGAGTGGGAATGTTAAATTAGAGGGTATGGTCTTTAGGAAAAGGTGTGATTCATGCTTCCCCTCAAGTGTGACAAGAAAACACCGTGTTTGCAGCTGGCATTGATCCCTTACTGTAGACGGTGCAAAGAGAAAACGGAGGTAAAAACAGTGTCTTTAGCACAAAGTTATACTCCCATGTGAATAAGCCCAAAGAGATGAGCAGAAAGAATGAAAAGGAACACACAACTGAAAATGAGATGAAAGAATCATGTGAGCAAAGAAATTACCACTGTCCCTACTTATTCACTGCCCAGTGATGCAGCTAAAGATGGAGCTTGGACCCCTCCACAGTGATATGAACAGAATGCCAAAGTTCAGTCATCCTGTTCAATCATCCTGTAGCTAGCCAATCTAGCTCGTCAGGACAGGAGCTCTCTGGTTAATTGAATAAGCCAAACTGACCAAACATCTATTCATTACATTGAACCAAAATACCTTTCAGAGCTGTGTCAATCACATGGATAAATATTTTCTACAAATCCCTCACAAGACCTAAAAATAAGCAGCTCTTACTGCTCCTGTTCAAGTGCAAATTTACAACTGTTCAAAAGCATTTCACAGCAGTACCACATCAGATTTTGGTACTAGAGCTGATATTTCATTTTTATGTATGTTTTGTCTTTAGCTAGTAGATGGATGGGACTATATGTTCTTTTGCTATAAAAGTGCAGAATCACACTAAAGATTAATGATACTGCACAGCATAATTTCAAATATGAAATACATATATAACCCCTCTCCTGACATAATGAACCATGCATTACAGTAAGTTAACAATTTGTGTGTTTTGAGATTGGCTTGCCTTGATTACTATGAATGGGCTTTACTCTGCTGGACAAATATGTTCCAGCTATCAGGGAATGTTATTAACATTTTAAGCTCCATCATAGTCTTCTCAAGATAACATTAAAACTTCTCCCGTGCCTTCGGAAGATCTCACTGGCAACCAGAAGGGACAGAAAAACAGTTGTAAGTTTGCACTTGAACATGGGCAGAAAGAGCTGCTTATTTACCTGTATATTAAAGCACAGACGTTGTTATGTGCCTTCAGGTCGAATACGACTTATGGCGACCCCATGAATCAGTGACCTCCAAGAGCAACTGTCTTTAATCACCCTGTTCAGATCTTGTACGTTCAGGTTGGTGGCTTCCTTCATGGAATCAATCCATCTCTTGTTTGGCCTTCCTCTTTTTCTATTCCTTTCTGTTTTTCCCAGCATTATTGTCTTTCTAGTGAATCACATCTTCTCATGATATGTCCAAAGTATTATACAGCCACGACAGTGGCTGTATACTATAGCCAGCATGGGTTTATCACATTCTGCAATGTTAAATTGAAAATACTCCCCATGCCATTCTGATGCTTCCCATAAGCTCATTTCAAAACAAAACCTTACAAAACTTATAGCTCTGAACTCAGAAACACTTGCTTAACAACCCTCTCACTTTTTATGGCGATACACAAAACAGTCAGAGAGAATAGAGAGTTCAAAATCTAAAAAGAGAGGGGAAAACCCAGAGCCCTTTTGGACTTTTTTCTCTGAGAGTTCTCATAATCTGTTGAAATTAAATAAAAACCAGCTATGTTCACAGAGTACCTGTAAACCTAATACTGACCTTGCCCCATACTCTGACCTTCATCTTCTGCAGTTTAAAAGTTAAAAAAATGCCTGGCTGATTTTTAATTAATTTAATAAATTTTGGCTGGCTGCCTGTGATAACGCAGGGCATGCTCAGTAAGAACCAACCGTCAGAATTCTAAATGCCAGACTCACAGCTGCTGGGATTGCCTAATCAGGGGGCCACACCCACACCAGACTTTGATTTCACTTTAGACAGTCATGGCTTCCCTCAGAGAATCCTAGGAAGTGTAGTTTGTGAAGGGTGCTGAGAGGAGACTCCTGTTCCACTGAGAGAGCTCCAGTGGCCAGAGTGGTTTAACAGTCAGCCACTCTGACTGAAGGCCTGTGAGGGGAACAGGGCGTCTCCTAGCAACTCTCAGCACCCTTCAGTAACTACACTTCCCAGGATTCTTTGAGAGAAGCCATGACTGTCCAAAGTGAAATAAAGGCCTGGTGTGGATGTGGATGTGGCCAAGGACAGGTTTAAATTTGGGTGGGAGGCTACATATGCCTGCTGTAGAATAGAACGGTGGGGGAAATGCTGAAAAGCAATGATTCTGTTCACAGTGTTTTCCTTTTGGAAAGGAAAGGGGCTTCCCCTCTGCCCAGTGCCCACCCACCCAATCTCTTCCCTCCCCCTTCTCCTCCCCTCCCTGCCTCTCCCCCAGGTCAGTTTCACCTATCCTACACATGATTGCACATAAATAAATCCCACTGAAAGTATGCAAATGATCAAACTCACCCACCCTTCTCCTCCCTCCTATCCTCTCCCTCTTGCCCCTCCCCTCCCCTTCCTTAGCCCCTCCATCCCCCGCCCCTTCCAATCCCCTCCTTCTCCCTCCCCGTCCCCTCGCTCTCCTCCCTATCCCCTCTCTCTCCTCCTCCCCATGGTCAGTTTTACTTATCTTAAGCATGATTGCAAGGGAGTAAATCCAATTGAACTCAATAAGCATGCAAATGATCAAACCTGCCCTCTCCTCCTCCTTCCATCCATCACTTCCCTTTTGCCCCTCCCCTTCCAATCCTCTCCTTCCCTCTTTCCCTCCTTCTGCTCCCCTCCTTTTCCCCTTCCCTCTCCTCTCCCCTCCCTCTCCTCCTCCCCCATGGTCAGTTTTACCAATCCTAACCATGATTGCATGGGAGTAAATCCCATTGAACTCAATATGCTTGCAAATAATAGACCTGCCTTTCCCCTCCTTCCCCTTTCCTCTCCTTTTCTCATCCCCTCCCTGCTTCCTGCTTCCTCCTCCCCTGCCCACTCCAGCTCTCCCTTCCCCCAGTCATTTTTACCTATCCTAAACATGATTGCAAATGATCAAACCTGCCCTTCTCTTCACCTCTCCCTCCTACCTGCTCCCCTCCCCCTCCTCCCCTCTGCCCTTCCTCCCCTCTGCCCTTCCTCCCCTCCCTCCTCCTCCTCCTCCCCTCCCCATGTGCTGTGGTCAGTTTCACCTATCCTAAGCATGATTGCAGGGGAGTAAATCCCATTGAACTCAATAAGCATGCAAATGATCAATCCATTCTCAGCAGATTTGCACAGGATCCCATTTCTTACCTCCCTGATTAAAAAGCAGAGAAATTCACTAATAGGCAAAAAAACCTTGCAGTTTGAGAACGTACCTATAGCCCACAGATATTTCTATCAAACTTTAAAAAGCAGGGAAATTGCGCAGGTATAGTGAATGCACCAGGGGAGCAGGAGTCCTGACCTCCTCACTGAGATATTGGACTGCCCTACAAATTTGTCAAAATGGAAACACAATTTGGGTTGGTCTTTCACAGTCCAATCCACTTCCTATGTAGCTTGGAAGAATTTTGTAACGTGCCTCTGAGCATATGGTGAGTGGTGATAACACCTGCAATCATCCTAAATAATAGAAATAAGACGTGCTGTGCTGATCTTGTTTTAGCAGGGAGGCAGCAACAATATTAAGATACAGTTGATATAGTTCAGATAGTCACTTTAAATATGTTTGATTTACTTTGCAATTTTAGTGAAGTTTCCTATAGGAAATCATTTTCTTTTGCTTCTGTTTCTGTGAATATGTGAAGCACAGCAACACTTTGCAAAATATACACTAAAAAACTCCAAAGACAATTGTGGAATAATCACACTCACTTCTCCAGTGGACATGCAGAGTGTCTCAATATGGGTGGGAGGCTACATGTGCCTGCTGTAGAATAAAGAGGTGGGGGAAATGCTGAAAAAGATTAATACTGTTCACAATGTTTTCCTTTTGGAAAGGAAAGGGGCTTCCCATCTGCCCAGTGCTCACCCACCCAATCTCCTCCCCCTTCCCTGGGTCAGTGTTGGACTATGACCTGGGAGACCAGGGTTCGAATCCCCACACAGCCATGAAGCTGACTGGGTCACCTTGGGCCAGTCACTGCTTCTCAGCCTCAGAGGAAGGCAGTGGTGAAACCACCTCTGAATACCGTTTACCATGAAAACCCTATTCAAAGGGTCACCATAGGTGGGGATCGACTTGAAGGCAGTCCATTTCCATTTTCAAACATGACTGCATAGAAATAAATCCCACTGAACTCCAAAAGTATGCACATGTTCAAACCCTCCCTCCTTTCTCCTATCCTCTCCCTCTTGCCCCCTCCCCCTTCCAATCCCCTCCTTCCCCTTCCCCCTCCTCTTCCTCCTCCCCATGGTCAGTTTTACATATCTTAAGCATGATAGCATGGAAGGAAATCCCATTGAACTCTATAAGCATGCAAATGATCAGACCCGCTTTTCCCCTCCTTCCCCTCTCCTCTCCCTTCCTCCTCCCCTGTTCCTTCTTCTCCTTCTCCGTTGCCCACTCCAGCCCTCCCTCCCTCCCCCCCAGTCAGTTTTACCTATCCTAAGCATGATTGCACAGGAGTAAATTGCATTTAATTCAATAAACATGCAAATGATCAAACCTGTCCTCCACCCCTCCCCCTCCTGCCGGCTCCCCTCCCAGTCCTCCCAGTGTTTTCTCCCCTCCCTCCACACCTCCCCATCCTCTGTGGTTAGTTTCACCTATCCTAAGCATGATTGCAGGGGAGTAAATCCCATTGAACTCAATAAGCATGCAAATGATCAATCCATTCTCAGCAAACTTGCACAGGTTCACATTTCTTACCTCCCGAATTAAAAAGCAGGGAAATTCACTAATAGGCAAAATACCTTGAGGTTTTAGAATGTACCTATAGCCCACAGATCTTTCTATTAAACTTTAAAAAGCAGGGAAATTGGGCAGCGGTAGTGAATGCACCGGGGAGCAGGAGACCTGAACTCCTCTCTGAGATATTGTACTGCCCTACAAATTGGTAAAAACGCAAACACCATTTGGGTTGGTCTTTCACAGTCCAATCCACTTCCTGTGTAGCTTGGAAGAATTTCGTAACATGTGCCCCACCCAATGGTGTTTGCATTTTGACCAATTTGTAGGGCAGTACAATATCTCAGAGAGGAGTTCAGGTCTCCTGCTCCCTTGGTGCATTCACTATACAGTAGCTGCCCAATTTCCCTGCTTTTTAAAGTTTGACAGAAAGCTGTGGGCATATAAGTACGTTCTTAAATCGCAAGGTTTTTTGCCTATTAGTGAATGATAACCCCAGTTTCATCATTATAGCTTCTAATGATAGTTCTGGTTTAATTTGTTCTAATACCCAATTATTTGACTTTTTTGCAGTCCATTGTATGCGCAAAACTCTCCTCCAACACCACATTTCAAATGAGTTGATTTTTCTCCTATCCGTTTTTTCACTGTCCAAGTTTCACACCCATACATAGAGATTGGAAATACTATGGTCTGAATGATCCTGACTTTAGTGTTCAGTGATACATCTTTGCATTTCAGGATCTTTTCTAGTTCTCTCATAGCTGCCCTCCCCAGTCCTAGCCTTCTTCTGATTTCTTGACGATTGTCCCCATTTTGGTTAATGACTGTGCCAAGGTATTGATAATTCCTTGACAAATTCAATGTCCTCGTTGTCAAATTTAAAGTTACAGAAATCTTCTGTTATCATTACTTTAGTCTTCTTGACGTTCAGCTGTAGTCCTGCTTTTGCGCTTTCCTCTAACTTTCATCAGCATTCATTTCAAATCATTACTGGTTTCTGCTAGTAGTATGGTATTATCTGCATAACTTAAATTATTGATATTTCTTCCTTCAATTTTCACATCTCCTTCATCTTGGTTCAATCCCACTTTCCATATGATATGTTCTGCATATAGATTAAACAAATAGGGTGATAAAATACACCACTGTCACAACCCACTTCTGATGGGGAACCAATCGGTTTCTTAATATTCTGTCCTTACAGTAGCCTCTTGTCCAGAGTATAGGACAATTAGATTCTGTGGCACCCCCATTTCTTTTAAAGCATTCCATAGTTTTTCATGATCTCTACACAATCAAAGGCTTTGCTGTAATCTATAAAGCACAGGGTGATTTTCTTCTGAAATTCCTTCGTCCGTTCCATTATCCAATGTATGTTTGTAATACGATCTCTGGTGCCTCTTCCCTTTCTAAATCCAGCTTGGATGTCTGGCATTTCTTGCTCCATATATGGTAAGAGCCTTTGTGGCAGAATCTTGAGCATTACTTTACTTGCGTGGGATACTAAGGCAATCGTTCGATAATTACTGCATTCCCTGGGATCCCCTTTCTTTGGAATTGGGATTATATTGAATGCTTCCAGTCTGTGGGTCATTGTTTAGTTTTCCATATTTCTTGACAAATTTTTGTCAAAATGTGGACAGATTCAGTCTCAGTAGCTTGTAGCAACTCTATTGGTATGCCATCTGTTCCTGGTGATTTATTTCTTCCAAGTATTTTAAGAGTAGCTTTCACCTCACATTCTAAAATTTCTGGTTCTTCATCATACGGTTCCTCCATGAATGAATGTGTCATCCTAGCATCTCTTTTATAGAGTTCTTCAGTGTATTGCTTCCATCTTCCTTTTATTTCATCTTGGTCAGTCAGTGTGTTCCCTTGTTGATATTCAATATCCCTACACTTGGTTTAAATTTCCCTTTGATTTCTGTAATCTTTGGGAATAGGGCTCTTGTTCTTCCCTTTTTGGTTTCCTCTTCTATTTCTATACAGTTACTATTGAAATAGTTCTCTTTGTCCCTACTTACTGTTGTTATGTGCCTTTTTCTACTCCCTGCTGTTTTCCCCAGCATTATCTTTTCTAGTGAATCATCTCATTATGTGTCCAAAGTATGATAACCTCAGTTTCATCATTTTAGCTTCTAGTCATAGTTCCGGTTTAATTTGTTCTAACACCCAATTATTTGTCTTTTTCGCAGTCCATGATATGGACAAAGCTCTAACACCACATTTCAAATGAGTTGATTTTTCTCTTAATCCTCTTTTTTCACTGTCCAACTTTCACATCCATACATAGAGATCGGGAATACCATGGTCTGAATGATCCTGACTTTAGTGTTCAGTGATACATCTTTGCATTTAAAGACCTTGTCTAGTTCTCTCATAGCTGCCCTCACCAGTCCTAGCCTTCTTCTGATTTCTTGACTATTGTCTCCATTTTGGTTAATGACTCTGTGAAGGTATTGATAATGCTTGACAAGTCCAATGCCCTCGTTGTCAACTTTAAAGTTACATAAAGTTTCTGTTGTCATTACTTTAGTCTACCCTACATACCAGTACCCTACAGACTAGTAGCTGTATTGTTGCATTTAGGGTTCTAGCTGTGTTTCTATCTCCTTTTGCTTTTGCTTTCCTTCTCTCTTTAACCATTTTAAGAGTTTCTTCAATCATCCATTGAGGTCTTTCTCTCTTTTTAACTACAGGTAATTTTTTTTTGCATTCTTCTCTGATAATGTCTCTGACTTCAATCCATAGTTCTTCTGATTCTCTGTCAACTAAGTTTAAAGCCTCAGATCTGTTCCTTATTTGATCTTTTTATTCTTCCGGGATATTATTTAAATTGTATTTTGGCATTATGATTGCTTTGTTCTTCTTCTTTAGCTTTACTTTGAATTTTGATATTACCAGTTCATGATCTGTACCACAGTCTGCTCCTGATCTTGTTTTCGCAGAAAGTATGGAACTTCTCCATACGCTACCAATTATATAATCAATTTGATTCCTACATTGACCATTTGGTGATGTCCACGTGTGCAGTCATCTTTTCGGTTGCTCAAAAAATGCGTTTGCAAGAAACAAATTATTGGCTTCACAGAATCCAATACATCTTTCTCCTGCTTCATTTATATCTCCTAAGCTCCATTTCCCCACAATTCCTAGTTCTTCTCTGTTCCCTACTTTTGCATTCCAGTCCCCCATGATTATCAGCACATCATGTTTTGGTGTGTGATCAATTTCTTCCTGTACTTCTATGTAAAATCTCTCCAATTCCTCTTCCTCTGCATTTGCCACTGGAGCGTAGACTTGGATGATGGTTAAGTTCATAGGTTTCCCATTTAATCTCATTGATATCACTCGCTCAGACCTTGCGTTATAGCTCCTAATTGCTTTTGCTACATCGTTTCTCACTATTAAAGCAACCCCGTTTCTTCTTAATTTCTCATTTCCTGCATAAAATATTTTGTAGTTGCCTGATTGAAAATGTCCGTGTCCCATTCCCGTCCATTTTAATTCACTCACACCAAGTATTGTAATGTTGATAGGTTCCATTTCTTGCTTGACAATTTCTAACTTTCCCTGGTTCATGCTTCTCACATTCCATGTTGCTATTGTGTGCGTCGTACAACTCCAGACTCTCCTTTTGCATCTGTGCACATCAGCCTCTGGGCTTCCTTTTGGCTTTGACCCAGCTGCCTCATTAGTCACAGCGTTACCCGTACTTGTCCTTTGTTCTTCTCCAGTAGCTCAGTGAGTGCCATCTGACCTGGGGGTCTCATCTTCCAGCACTATCTCATGTTGCATTTTGGATACTCTGTTCATAGAGGTTTCATGGTAAGAAGTATTCAGAGGTGTTTTACCATTGCCTTCTGAGTTTGGATGCATCTTAGTTTGGTGTCTCAGCTTTGACCATTCCACCTTCGATGCCCCTGCTAGGAGTCTAGCCGCTTGGTCTAGACTCCTGACGGCATTGCTCTCAGCTTCTTCAGCATTCTCAGACCCCCTCACCACATTAAAGTGTGCATCCTAGAGGGGGACACAGACATAATTCCTGGGGGGGGGAAGCATTTCATAGTAGTACCAGATCAAATTTTGGTACTAGAGCCGATATTTCATTCTTATGTATGTTTTGTCTTCAGCTAATATATATAATAGAAATGGATCTAAAACAAAGGACTTTCTTAATATGTATGCATCTAGAAGACTCAAGGAATCATGTCTGAGCTTTAATACATAGGTGAGCAACCTTCTTGTGAAAAAAATTTTTTTTTCCTTCTGATATCTGATGACAAATCTTTAGGTTTCTACTGTATATAGGGTTGCCAGGTTCATTCCCTGAGACTGATCCTGTATCTTTAAGAGAAGAAAAAGTCAGCCAAGTGCAGGTGTTCTTGCAACCCTGTAATGGGAAAGACCACAAGGTGGAATTCTCCCTCCCCCTTGCACAACTTTTAAAGATACAAAAGATATCTTGGTTGCCAGGCCAGCCTCCAAGAGGTCTTCTGTATCTTTAAAAGTTGTGCAGAGGGGAGGGAGAATTCCACCTTGTGGTTTTTCCCATTACAGGGTTGCAAGAACACCAGCACTTGGCTTACTTTCTCTTCTCCTAAAGATACAGGATCAGTCTCAGGGATTGAACCTGGCAACCCTAACTATATATGTATGTATGAGTGCTAGTCAATGCTAATCCTACTCAAAGTAGACCCACTGAAGTTAACAGACATGACTTACTTAAGTTCATTAATTTAAATGGGTCTACTCTGAGTAATATGCCTGTGTGTATAATAAATAAATAAAAATAAATATAATAGCACACTAAAGTTAGAAAAGAATTATTGTCATTTCTTTCCAAAATAATAGCTTTATTGGCCTGTTGCACACAAAAAAATCATCTGTATATTTATTTGAGAGGAATCCCATCAAATCCAGTGAGACTTACTTCCAAGTAGACCTTCACAATATTTGGAAATCTAATCTGAGGTAGCCATGAAAACTGACTCAGAATACTCTTTATTCTGGATTGTCGAAAACACATTTTTCTCTGGCACCACCCACAGCCAGCATGCAGCCTCTGACAGCTACCCCAAAAGCAGACTATTGCCTTCAACAGAAGAAAGATTGCCCATTCTTCCTCCTCCTCCTCCTCAGTTATAAAAGGAGCATGCCACTCCTGATAATGACTTACAAGCCAACATTACAATGTTAATCTTGTTAACATTACAATGTTAACCCCCACTTTAGGTCTCTATTTCAGACTTAAAGAAGTTCATACCTTTGAGATTTCATGAGGTTTCTATATTTCTAGACCCTGCTGCTTGAAAGGAGAAAGAAATAGCTTATTACTACAAATCTAGTACCAGAGAGTGCTGTGCAAGCAACTGTAAATATTTTAAATTCAATTGCTCTTATGCAAGGAAAGTGTAGGAGACAATTAAATAAATATCAGTGGCCACACTTTGTATGGTATTTTCCTCCTGGGTTTTGATTATAAAATACAGCCCTGGCTAAGCAAATATGCATCTTGTGTCCCCACCTCCCAAAAATTGTTGTTTTCCACTGAGCTCCCTCAGATCCACTGCATTTGTGGGATAAAGCTGCTTGGATGTATATGGGCTGGCATTTGAGTTGCAGAATGATCTTCTTTAGTTGGAAGGTAACAGTGTCTGCACACCCATCTATACAGAATAATAAGCCAATCAGAAGGAGTTGATTAAAAAAACAGAGGATGGGAGAGTGAAAGATTTGCTTCGCATCCATAGACTTGAATGTAATGCGAAGAGAATCTCACAGTGTTGCACAACTACAGGCGATCCAGTCCAACTTTATTCACTACACATTTTGTGTAACTACTCATATGGACAACAGTAATCAGAATCCAGTTCATATGTATTTGTTCCAATGTCTCTATGTCCCTAAATATTTGCAGTTATGTAACTGCAGGAATTTATTGGGGAGTAACAAAATGATCACTGCCTCAGGAGGTGAGGACGCCTAGAGGAGAACCTCAGATACACAAGAAGATTGTCCAGCAGATATCTGGATTTTAATCCAGATATCTGGATTTTAGGGCTTTAATTGTCAATATCTGCACTTTTAATTGGGCCTGGAAATGAACTGGGAATCATTGTAGATGTTTCAAAACTGGTAAGCTATTGTTTTGTAGCCTTGCTCCTGTTAGCAACCTATTTACAGGATTCTGGACTAGCTCCACTTTTCAAACCATCTTCAAATTCCCCACATAGACCACATGACAATAATCCTGGCTAGAAGTAACCAGGGCATATGTAGACATGGTTAGAGTAGGGAATTATTAAAAGGCTAGAGGGATGAAAAATTAAAGCATAAAGAACTGTATACGTTTTCAGGCAATATTGGTTGCATTAAATGTATGTATCTGTTGTATTTGTGTGTGTGTGTGTGTTTATAAATAGATATGGAAGCTACACTCTGGATAGAGAGGGGGATTAACTCTTCTTCTCCATATCACAGCCCTGATGAAAATCTCACTCCACAAAATCAACTTTTCTCCCAGGACAATTAGCAGTTTCAGGTGGTGATTTTCATCAGGATAATAGTGTGACGTAGGGAAGGATTAACCAGGGTTCAGAGCTTGGAAAAGTTACTTTTTTGAACTACAACTCCCATCAGCCCCAGCCAGCATAGCGCTGGCTGGGGCTGATGGGAGTTGTAGTTCAAAAAAAGTAACTTTTCCAAGCTCTGCCAGGGTTGCCATATTCCCCAGTTAGCCGGGTTTTACCCAGATTATAGCCCTGCTACCCAGAACCCGCTTAGCCATTTAGGTGGCCCAGATTTTCTGGACAGGTGCCAAGCCACAGAGAGGGAGCTACTGTGCCTTTAAATTGGTAATGCGAAAAGCACATCCCAGTTCTGTTTGCCTCTGATCAGTTTCGTTTCAATTACACGTGTGGAAGGAAATGCTGAACTTTGACCTTTACTGACAAGAGGGATTCTATAATCAGTGTGCCTACATCTGCCTATAAAAACTAAGGGGTTTCTGATCACATCCTAAGGTACATTTTGTGGTCACGAGGGAAATGAGGAAGTGCTATGCTTTGCTAGCTAGCTGATGGAAAGGGAATTTGTGGGCAGCAGAGGTATGTGAAATCTTTCTGCTTATAAGTTTGGTTCTGGCTCAAAGGATGAGTCCATACAGTCAGAATGAGGGTACATGCACTCAGCATATGCTCTGAAAACCCCTCCTCACTCCTATGTCAATTTCTGTATTTGGTAATCTTGCTGATGGTTGCCATGCCTGTATAACTGTGTGTGTCCATGTCACAGGGAGGGAGACACTTTGACTCTCTCCTGATGTACATCAGTGATTTCTTCTTTACTGCAATAAAGCTTGTCTAAGCAACTGCTACTCCTAAGTTTGAGTGGTGAGTTATTTATCCTTCAACACACTCCTCTCCACTTCAGACAGGAGAGGAGTGCAATTGACAAGAAAAAATGAAACTGACAAAAAAAACCCATCCCCTTCTCCCTTAGCTTTAGCGATACTCCGGAAGAAGTAAACATCCTTACCTGTGTGTGTGTGTGTGCACATGCGCATTGAGCTCTGTGCCTTGGCAGACCGCAGCCCCCAACCAAGCAACCACTGATGGGGAAGTCATCTCCAGAGCAAAGCACCAGCAGTAGCAGCAACCTTTGCTTTAAAGTGTCTGCAGCTTCCACACACTTTCCTCCTCCTCTGGCAATTTGGGGGCATGGTTCCCCTTCTTTTCTTCTTCTCCCCTCCACCTGATTTGAGCTCCTCGCTTTTCCCAGGAGGCTGCTGATGGTAATAAAGTGTCTCTTTGTGTCTTGGGTGAAGGCAGCATTTGGAAGCACGGGGGGGGGATTGGCCAGCTCAGACCTGTGAACGGATCACCTGTTGTCTGCAAGTCTTGCTTTCTTGAAATCATGTGTGTGTGTGTGTGTGAATTTTCAAAGTTGAGAGCCAGTGTGGCATAGTGGTTAGAGTATTGGACAAAGACCTGGGAGACTAGGGTTTGAATCCCTACTCAGTCATGAAGCTTGCTGGGTGATCCTGGGCCAGTTGCTGCCCTTCTGCCTTACCTGTCACAGTGTTGTTGTAGTAATTAAATGAGAAGGGTTAGAACTGCATACTCCACCTTGAGCTCCTTGGATATAAGGTGTTATTTAAATGCTAATGCTAATAGTAACAATAATAAAAATAATATAATAAGACTTTCCCAAGGAAGAGCTTCTTCCTCAGAAAACAAAAACATACTTTTTGTTTGTTTTTGTTTTGAGTGTCCTGTTGTCTGTGTCTTGGTTACGGTTTGTATCCAACCTTGATGTGCTTATGGAAGGGGTGTGCAAGTAGTCCCCCCCCCCAGTGTGAAGGTTTGGACAAACACTGTGTTATAGAAAACCAAAGTCTGTGTGAAAGTACATATTTGGAAATGCCATTGGTGTGATCCTAAGCACATTTAATAAATGATGTCATATAGAACTTGAACTTCACAAAATATTTTGCGGTCACGCTCATAAACACCTATGCAACCTTGTGTCTGGAGACCTAGAGCAGATAACACATGATTAAGAATCATTTTCCATAACTGTAAAGCGGTATGTTCACATGCGTGCATCCCAGGCACCTAAATGAGGGGTGAGAGCAGCATAGGAACATAGGCAGATGCCTTACACCAAGGGTTCCCAAACTTTTCTTGAAAAGTTACACTTTTATTGTTTTTATTACATTTGTAAGGTGCCCTGAGCTCTGTTTTTAACAGTGGAAGGGCAGGATATAAATCTTCTTAATACATAAATAAATATTCCATAGTGTTGGAAACTAGAGCCTAGGCATTTAAGGCTAAAAATGTACATTAAAAAAATATTTCTCACATATTCCTTCAGTTTTCTTTGCTAATTACTAGGTACAAAAACAAAACAACTGGATAATGCAACTATTAATATGCTTAATTTGCATGATTAGCAAATAATTTGCATAATATGCAAATCAGCCTGCCCAGATTTGTGGGACTGGAATATGGCAATCCTAGGATTAACCAGCTGAACATCAAGAAGACAAAAATAATGACAACAGAAGATTTATCTAACTTTAAAGTTGACAACGAGGACATTGAACTTGTCAAGGATTATTAATACCTCGGCACAGTCATTAACCAAAATGGAGACAATAGTCAAGAAATCAGAAGAAGGCTAGGACTGAGGAGGGCAGCTATGAAAGAACTAGAAAAGGTCCTCAAATGCAAAGATGTATCACTGAACACTAAAGTCAGGATCATTCAGATCATGGTATTCCCAATCTCTATGTATGGATGTAGACGTTGTACAGTGAAAGAAGGAGATACGAGAAAAATCAACTCATTTCAAATGTGGTGTTGGAGGAGAGCTTTGTGCATACCATGGACTGCAAAAAAGACAAATTGGGTGTTAGAACAAATTAAACCAGAACTATCACTAGAAGCTAAAAAAATGAAACTGAGGTTATCATACTTTGGACACATAATGAGAAGACATGATTCACTAGAAAAGACAATAACGCTGGGAAAAACAGAAGGGAGTAGAAAAAGAAGAAGACCAAAGAAGAGATGGATTGATTCCATAAAAGAAGCCACAGACCTAAACTTACAAGATCTGAACAGGGTGGTTCACGACAGATGCTATTGGAGGTTGCTGATTCACAGGGAAGCCATAAGTCATGATTGACTTGAAGGCACATAACAACAACAAGGATTAACCAACTGTCCATTCACAATTTATTTTTTATTTATTTTTTATTTAATTTATATCCTGCCCTTCCTCCCAGCAGGAGCCCAGGGCGCAATGTGGCCTTGATCCAGAACAAGGGCCTGGTGACTGCTGTTTTGTTTTATTTATTAAACCGCCACACAATTGCAAATTTATGTTTAATGTGAAGTGCAGTTTGGCCCTAAATTTTCAATAATTCCATGAGGGCAAAATATCATACATTAGCCACTTCTACCTCTGCCCCAAGCATTTTTTTCCCTGTGGGTGGCAGGAACCAGTTAGTACAAACTATACAATTTTGCAAAAAGCAGCCACAGGGGCTTATCAGATCAAGGCCACAGCACTGGGGGATTAACTCTTTCTCTCCTCAATGTTTTCCTAGTTAAGAAAAAAAAACACATTCTTATCCATCCCATCTGCTATTTTTTCACCACTAGGGAAATCTGTTAATTTTCCTTAATAGGCCAAACAGTAGCTTTGACGGGTAATATTCATTTGGGACGCAGTGCAGGGTAAAAGTGCTAAGAACTCCTCCTGTGATACTGAAATCCCATTCTGAGTTTGGGGGGTGGGCTGGGCTGTGGATGCTTTTTGCAAAAATGTTAAGAGATGAGGGCAATCTCCATTGTGTAATTTAGTTTGGCCCAAATCTCATCTTTAAAAAATATGAATGGCAAATGCCTGCAACGAATGTCTCTAGTGCAGCTCCCATTCATTTAATAGGGCTTGTACATGAGATTCTTTATAGCTGGCTGTGCTCTAAATCTGATGGAAGCTAAAGTCCAACAACATCTGGAGGACATCCTGCAAGTTATCACTGCTGTACAGGTTGCTAGCTTTTGAAAAACCTGATCACAATATGTTAATCTTTCCTAAATATTTTTAAAAGTAGCATTGAATATCAAAAATAAGATCTTTTGCATAATTCTGCTCCAATTGCTCCAATTATGCCTCTTTAATTATGTAAGCAGGCAGCACTGTTTTGAAAGATGCCATTGCATTCAGGTTACAAGCACCCTGGATATCTGTCACTCCATATGTCAGACCTGTAGGACTCCCTACAAGCCAGCTGTGAATCAGAAGACGAAGCAGCTAAAAATGAATGCTAAAGCTCCTCATCAGTTGATGTCTTTCAGCATTTTGTTAGATTGCTCTAGTGTTGTGCTTTTCCCCATGGTATCAACTGTGAATTCACTTTTTTTTTCAAAATTGGAAACTAATTAGCACTCTATTGTGGCACTAGACAAGTACACCTCATTCATTACAGTACTAAATGGCTTATCGCCAAGGGAACATTCAGAAGGGAGCCATTCACTTTCAGTCCTGTTTGCACTGTTTCAGACATGGGACAAGGGAGGGTCAGGCAGAAAGGCTAAATGTAAATTAGGTTGCTTTGGCTCAGATGGAACAGAGCAAATGTGAAATGAAATCAAGCACTGTAGCCAAACTAGATGCAGAAGTGAGCCCCACTAATTCCAAGGGGCCACTCTACCCTTGTATATGTGGTTAGATTACAGCCTTGGGCCATGGAAACTCCTTCCTCCCTTTCCCTACTTGTGAAGACTAGACAGAGAAATAAGAAACACCCTGGGCTCCTATTATGGTTAGTGGCTGATGGACATGCCAAGAAGGGGGAGGGAGGAGGACCTCAATGGCTCTATGATGATCACTGGACATGAGCCTCCACAAAGGTGCTATATCATTGGCCTTCAGACTATGCCCAGGGACCATACATATTTCATAAACTGGAAAAGGTTATGTTGTAATTATTCATTCATGTAACTCATCTGGGAACTATTCCATCAGCAGAATTTAGATTTGTATTGAATTCTTCTTGAAGAAATGTTGGGAAATCTCATAGTCACTGTAAAAAAATGCTCCCATGATTGCCATACTTTCAGAGCAATCCTGTGCATGTTTACTCTGAGGTAAATCCCACTGTGTATGTATAAGTGTGCATAGGGCTGAAGTGCTAATGTCAGAAGAGGGTCCCCCAACTGGTTTGTAGTTCATGAGTGATATTCTATTATGTGCTGACATAGCTCCACTGAATTCAATTTCCAAGATAATATCTACACAGCTCCCAGAAGCTCAAGAAAAAAGGCACCAGCATTTTACTCATTCAGTAATTTGTGCCAGAAATGCCTTCAAACAATGACATTTTTACTTTCACCACACTATTCATTATGTTGTTCCTACCACTTTAATGTAGCAATGACAAAATATAGTTTTCCTATTTGGATACCAATCTTCATTCTCACCACTTCCTTATAGCTTCAGGAAGATGGAAAGGTATGTCAAACAGCAGCACAGGCCCTAATATGGCCAGGGTTCAAATTCCATACATGGGGAAATTCTGAAGGCTGCTTTTAGCCATAAGACTGTATTATTTCCTAATAAATCTATTGCCATCTGCTCTCCGTGCTTTGTCTCACAGAGTTATAACCCTGTACTTTTCTTCAGGTACAGATTATTGTGAAATGCATTGCTTTTCATAAGGGTGACTGATTGTCAGAGGTTTTTACATTCACTGACAGTCTTTCCTTGAATTTCTGTTTCTCCAGCTATCCATAACCCCATTTTCTCTAGGTGCTTAAGCAGCTCTGTTTCTAAGTTCATCTATTCCAATCAACTTTTGGGGGAAACTGCCTTTTAATTTTATATATGCCAGACTTTGTTCACTGCTGCCCCAGAGGGTAGGACTAGGTCTAATGGTTTTAAGTTGCAGGAGCGTAGATTCAGATTGGACATTAGAAGGAACTTCTTGACAGTAAGGGCAATTCGGCAATGGAACCGACTGCCTAGGGAGGTGGTGGGATCCCTTTCGCTGGATGTCTTCAAGCAGAGGCTGGACAGCTATCTGCGGGAGATGCTCTAGCTGTGGATTTCCTGCTGTGAGTAGGGGGTTGGACTCGATGGCCTACAAGGCCCCTTCCAACTCTATGATTCTATGGCTTTCTGTTTTTCCAAGTTCCTATTGTGTTTTCTCTGCAATTCTCCTGCTGAGATATTATCCAACGGCCCACACTCAGTTATCATGTAGAGGGGGAACAGGATAGTGACTGACCCTGACTTCTTTGTACTTTCAGATAAACTTCTGAACAAAGAGTACATACCACAGGCTTTATGCAGAGCTCCAGAGAAACATGGAAAGATCAGGCAAAGTCCACTCTCCCTGTCCTATGCACACATGCATTGAATCCAGACAAAAAGATGTGTCCATTTTTAGGATCCCAACCAACCTCAGTTTCTTTCATGCTCTGAATCCCCCCTCATGTTTACAAATGGAAGACATACCACACAATAGAATCCAACTAGGGCTTTGGCTCAGTCAAACATGGGTAAAGTGGAGCAAATGCCAGGGCACATTGCTCCTGGAAGGCTGCTGACACTGGCCATCTTTTAAATATAAATATATAAAAATTACCTTTTACAGTCCAGCACTCTGAAGAGGTGAAGTGGCTGCACCAGAGACATTCTGATGAAATCAAGATGGCAGAGGCTGCAGCAGCCACTTCACCTGACACTTCTCTTTTCAGTATTGGGTAGTCACCCACCTCTTCTCTCTGCAGTTTCCCAGTGAGGAAGAAGCATCCAGTTTATACCGACACCCCATCCCCAATAAGCAGCTTGCTACATCTGGCCCTGGGCCTATTACCTCACTTCAGAGCTAAGCCTCATTCATGGAACACGAGGAATTTCAGAGAAGAATGTTGAGATGAGCATGAACAACATAAACTCAATGTTTAATTACTGCAGTCAACTTGATTAAGGTACACAGCTTTCAGATTAGAAGGTATGGCTTCCGGGAAAACATGACACTTATCCTTTCCCAGAAGAAAAATAAATTAACCACTTCCCACAGCCTTAAAATAATATGCTTAAAGTGCCCCTCCCAGAGAGATGATTGCCCAGACTTTTATCAACAACCTCCAACAGAGGAGATTCTACAACTTCCCCTAAGCTTCAAGCTATTCCCTAGGACAGCCTTTCCCAACCAGTGTGCCTCCAGATGTTGTTGGACCACAACTCCCATCAGCCTCAGCCAGCATTGCCAATGGCTGAGGCTGATGGGAGTTGTGGTCCAACAACACCTGGAGGCACACCAGTTGGGAAAGGCTGCCCTAGGAGATGGAGTACTCAGGCAGCTCCTCCCCTCTATAAAGACTGGTTTGCTCAGGATGTTGCCTGATTCTATTGGAGCAGGCTGAGATACATGAACATCTTCAATTGGTATTCGATTTTTAGCTCTTTGGGTCAAACCAAGCTCTCAAGACTTTTCTGCTTCCCTTTAATCTGCATCTGATCATTTCTTTGCTGAGCCTTGAGGTTTTGGTCCCCAAAGCCCCCTTGAGGTGTTTCCAAATATCAGTACTGGACTGCTGAGACTTCCTGCAATCTCTGCCTGATAGCTCCTTGCCTTGCCCAGTCCCGTCTTGCCTTAATTCCAGGCCTTGTTTTATCTTAAACTCATCTATCTTGATCTTTACTACTTTCTTTTCCTCAGTCATGACTATGAGCCTACATATCTATCCTAATTATAAATTTGTGTACAAATTTCAGTATAGAAATAGCTCTTACAGGTCTTTCACAAAGTTCTGGGTTTTTTTCAAACATGCTTTTAAATATGTTACTTGAGCCACATTTTCTTATGGATTCTTGCCAGAAACTCCCTTCTTGGTATATAATTATTGCTTAGTACAAACAGGAACACCATTATTTTCCAAGTGGATGAGGTAGCTCCAAGTCTTGAAACCAGGCTCTGCTATAACTGATATTCTCAGTGGTAGACATTCACACTATGGGGGCTACAAGATTGATAAGATACCTGATCTTATATCAGGTTTGAGGAACCTTTGACCCTCCAGATGTTGTTGAACTACAACTCCCATCATCCCTGGTCATTGGCCATACTTGCTGGGGCTGATGGGAGTTGTAGGTCAGCATCATCAGGACAGCCAAAGGTTCTCCACACCAGTTTTATATTGTGTAGTACAGGGGTCAATAATGTAGTGCCCTCAAGATGTTGTTGCATTCCAGATTCCATCATCCCAAATCACTGGACTTGCTAGGTGGAGCTGATAGGAGATGGAGTCCAACAACTTCTGGTGGGTATCACATTGGCTACCCTGGTGTATTAGATGGACATTTACCAAGGAAATCCAGATTCAAATTGCTTCTGAATTGAGAAAGCTCATCACCATCTCTCAGCATAACCGAGCTCTCAGGATTGTTGTAAGTATAAAAGTTGTGTTACTGTTACATCCTTGAAGCAAGGGCAAGGTAAAATGAAAATATTTTTTGTTGAAAGCTGCTTTATGGACCATTTTTAAGGGAAGCAGGATAATAGTAATGCTAATAATGACAATAATAATAATAATGGTACAATTTGCTGCCTCTCTGCCATGCCATGGTACCACTTCCATTCAGGACATCTGCAAAACCAACTACTGTTCCTGACCAGTCAGGAAACAAGCTACTAATAACTGGGGGCTAAACTGGTAATGCATGCAAATATGAGAAGAATGATCATGAAATATACATAAGCTATATAGTTGAAGATTCACCATCATCCATCTAAGCTAGGAGGCTTAGTAATAAGGTAGTCTGTATGGATTATTCCCCACCTCCAGAACTGATGCAGTTGCTTTCACTCAAACAATTTGATAAGAGTGACAGAGTGAATCATCCCAGAAATAACCTTTTTCTGAACATATGCTCATCTGTATAAAAAGTTAGGAGTTACCTACATCCTGATATAGCTTGGTTTGGGTGCATACAAGATTTTACTTGTTTATTTATTTAAGTTCAATGTCTATCTCAAACAAATACAAAGACTTGGAATAGGCAACAACAAACTAAGAAGAAGAAAAATCTTTTCAAAACCAGTACTACAACATGAATAAAAACATCCTAAAATACACACGAAAGACATAAATAAAGACATGGATGTCCTTAAACAATACTTTGGACTTTTCAGACCTCTACAACAGGAAAGGAGTGGCTAGGTTTAGCCACTAAGAATCTATCAATTTCAGGACCCACTAGAAAGAGGGGTTTTCATGTTTCATCAGAATGAGTCCATTCAGCAAAAATAAAAATAAAAATTTGTTTTCCCATGCAACAAAGAGAAGGCAAATAGATTCCTTGCCTTGTCAAGTCCACAGTTGTCCAAGACATGATGACAAAAAAATTAAAAGGAGAAGAGAACAGGATCATGTGTACACTGACATCCTCTAATATAAAGTATTCAGAAAGAAAGTATAAAAAAGAGAGAGCTCCCAGCATGCACACAAAAATCCCAGAGAGGAGTCCACATCTCTCCTAGCAACACTTACCATCTCTTTAGTTCAAAGGTGAGGAACCTGTGGCCTCCAGATGTGGGTCACAAGTTCCCCATCTCTGAGTTATAGTCTAGGAGAAAAGTAGCCAATATGGGGCCCTCCAGATGTTTTGGCCTATAACTCCCATCAGAATGGCCAATTGTCATCTGTAAGGCATCATATTGGCTACCTCTGATCCAGACTTTTAAATCATTCACAGATATAAATCCAGTATGTTAGTAGATAAAATAATTATGAGGAGTTTCTAAGTCAGAGTGAATCACTTGCTGCAGAGTATGGATCTAAATGTAATATTTGTTCTGGTGTGCTTGCAAGCAAAACCGTCTATTCTGATCTCTGGTTGCAAATCAAAATTGAGGAAAAAAACAAGCTCTGGATCTATTTGCACATGAGTTCAAGAGGACTGATCCCATTCTTGTCCATTTAGGCACAATGCCATGGGGATCAGTGGATTTACTCCTGGTGTACTGACATTTTATGGAAGATCAGAATCAGACTAGCTATCACAGATCCTGTAGCTCCTGATTTCATGGAAGAAAATGAGATCCAAGCACTTGAATCCCAACTGGCAACATGTTATGATGTAGCCATATTGCTGGGCCAACTCACAAATCCTTTTAAAGTAAATTATTGATAGATCTGCACACTAAACCTCCTTTAGGAAAAGCTGTTTGATGAGAGCATTAAGGTCCTGATCTCAAAATGCTCAAAAGTAGATTTTGGTGTAGTTTCTATTCTCATAATTGCATCAATCACTTTCCTTTCCCACTACGGCTATAGCCAGAAGCAACTAAGGAAAAGGTGGTGTATAGTCTGCTGATAAATGACATAACATTTATAACATTTATAAAATAAACAAAATATGTTTTTTGATATTGAAAACTGTATACTTTCAGGAATCTCACTAACAGTTCATAGTAGTTCCACCCTTAAGACTGTCCACTGAAGGCAAGGGTGACTGGAGGACCAACATGAGCAGTTTCTTGAAGGCATGTACTAGCCAGGATGTCTCATATACTTTCTGTAATGTACAAAGGGGCTAAACTGTAAATATGGGCAGCTGTCCTGAAGATTGCAGTGATGCTCCAATGTCTATCCATGATTATTTCAGTGGAGCTGTTCACAGTGCTGAAAATGCAGCACTGTGAAAATTTCAGCACAGTGCTGAAAATGTACCAGTGAATACTGGTGGCATTGCATACACAGCTGTATGAAGCTGGTGATAGCAAGTAAGAATGATTCTGGTGTTCTTGTTTTTAAGGTTTTCCTGTACAACTGTATGCCTTTACAAATCAGGAGTAGTTGAGAAAACAAAACATAATTTTGCATGTAATCAGGAGTCAAAAGAAAAGACTTGCTACCTGAGTCATTCTGGTACACACAAGTAGGCATGATAGGGCAATCAGAGACAGCTATGTATTGAGGATTAACTACCAACATTAGTGTGACTCACTGATTATGATTAGGGATGAGGACAAATCAGTCTGTTTCCAGACTCTGTCCTTTTTACATGTCTCACATGTGAAGGTTCATATCAGAATTTGCAAAGACAGAAATCCACTTCCAACCCTAATTATGTTTACAGGTCACTGAACATGCCCTGTAAATAAATCTACTTTACTTCATTGACTGTACAGCCCTAATTGACAACTAATTTTAACAGGTATTTTGAACTGATCCAGGCCAGAAACACTAGCTCCACCCACTGGCATACAAATCAAGACACAAGCAAAGAGCTCTTTAACATCCTCTTTTTTTACATGAAAAGAAACAGGCTTTGGTAGGGCTTTTCCTGTATTATGCAGTCCAGCCATTCTCTTCAAGACTGAATTAACTCCAAGTTCTCATGCAAATTAGCAATAGAGATTCTGCACAAGTTCTTCTTTTTTGTGCCTCACCTTGTCAGTCCTGCTTGCCTGAAGTATATAACAGAGAACATTTTTCCCCAAGTATTATCAACTCTTGCTCATAATCACGTTACAGTCCAAATCCAGTCTGAGGCAGTTTGCCCTTCTTTAGTTTAAATACTGAACATGGGGTCAGAGTCAGGGGTAGGCATCAATGGGCACCTGCTGAGGCCCATACCCCACTAGTACTCTCTTGACCCTCATGGTCTTTCTGCTGATCCTTCTTAACATCACCACATGTTTACCTACCCCGAGGGTGGGAAAACTTTTGGGGTCCATGGGGCAGATCCTCACCAGGAATGGCCTCACAGGCCAAATTTGACAGGTGGATGGGGCTGCCCACCTGTCATTCACATTCACATTATTACATCAGATGATTGCCAAGTGAGTTGTTCTGCCCACCTGTCAAAATCTCTTGCGTAGGGTTTCCAAACTGACCTGCAACACAAGAGGCACTGCTGAGGGAAATGCAAGGAAGAAGCCTGCATTTAAACAAAGGGAAACAAAGGGGAGAAAGAAGCTTATTTATTCCCTTCATCCCCCCCCCGCTACTGCTGTTGTCACTGCAGAAAGCATGAGAAAGAAGCCTGTATCTTAAAATGCAGACTTCTTTCTCACGCTTCCTGCAGCAGTGGTGGTGGTGGTGGGGAAACAAAGGGAATAAAGAAGCTTCTTTCTCCCCTTTGTCCCCACCCCTCAGCTGCTGCAGGAAGACCAAGAAAGAAGCCTGCATTTTACAGGCTTTCTTTGGTTTTGCACACCTGTTCCCTGAGCAGGGCACCCCCACTTGTCAGCTGATGAGCAGGGGTTAAATTCTGAGAACAGGCACCCACAGCCAATGCAGAATTGAGCCCTCCCTCCCACTGATCAGCTGATTTCACAAGTGACATCTGCTGACTGACAGATGGGCGTGGTTTGGGGAAAATAGCTGCATGGGCCACATTGGAACCCCTGGCAGGCCAAAATTGACCCATGGACTGGAGGTTTCTCACCTCTGACCTACTCTCTTCACGTACACAAATTTGGACAGGGGCAAGGAAGTGGAGCAGCATCCTCCAATTCCCCTGTGCTTCCCAGAGGTGGGGAATGGTGTGGGTTGGGCCAGAGGGAGAGAGAGGACAAGTTAATGGGCAGTGATGCCTTGGAGAAGAAAACAGAGGCCCACAGGGAAGGGACCCCACTGACTACACCTTGCCCAATAGCCCCCCAAAATCTCTAGCTGGCACTGACTAAACACTTGTTTTTATTATTTATTTACTTATATTGATTCATTTCATTTATGAATACTTCCCATGAAACGTCCTGAAGTGACAAACAATAACAAAACCAACAATAAAACCATATATTAATAACAATTTCAAAGCCAATACGAGTAAGAGTGATGATTTATAGAGGTACCTGAAGATCAGCGATAAGCAGTCCTTCAGAGTCATTTAAATAAATAAAGTAAAACACAGTTCTCCTTCATATTATCACTAGAAATGAAAGCTGTGTGTTATCATTCTGACAAATTTTTAAGCTATTAATATTGTGCTGGGTAAGTAATCAAGCAGCACAGTCTTCCATCTGTTGATGCCATCACAAGCTACCTCAAGAGGACTAGGGAACTGTGTATCTTGACTATTTAATAAATCTTCTTTCCTCAGGTGATCTGATTTTGGATGGTTTCATCACCCTAATAGGCTATATCCTTTACATTTTCCAAACAGCTGCTCATATGACATGTTTGATGGGATCATACAGTACTTTTCATAACCTCAATGAGACTGTGAAATGAAGATAAACTGTTCTTTGTAGTGGATAACTGTGTTGTCAATAACACTGATAACTTGCCCATATAAAACAGCCAGCTTATGACATGTATAGAAAGTGATTTTGAAAGGGGGAAAAATAGGAGAAAGAAAAAACTTTATAGAGGAAATAATCACCAGAGAAGTATTCAGGTACCTTTTAAAGTGAGAGAGATCTGTATATAGAGTCCCACACAGAAGGACAGTCCACTGACTTGAGATACAATGGCTGGTTCCACAAAGAGCAGTTGGTATCTGAGTACCAAATCTAGTTTTCCAGAACAGGCCTAGAATACAGACAGGGCTTAAGTATAGTCTATGGCAGCCTTTGCCAACTTGATGCCCTCCAGATGATCTGGAGTAAAATTCCCATAAGCTGCACTATATGGGGCTAACAGGAGTTGTAGTACAAAGCATCTGGACAGCACAAGGTTGGTGAAGGCTGGTTTATGGCCTTGAATACAAATAGCTGTGTTTTAATTTCAATCCATTCTGTGTTCATCCAATGTAAAGAATGCACGGCATGTGAAATATAAACATTGGGGTCTAAACCACAAACCAACTATGCTGATACACTCTGAGTAAGCTAGAAGCCATGAGAAGCTCTGGTGTTATCTCATATAAAAGGAAATACTGTAAGTTAAGCTTGATGGTCATTAGAGTATGGATTCTTACCTGAGACCCAAAACAGCATAATAAAAGGTGTCAAATTAGATTGGTTCCATATGAGTGCTATGTTTCAAATCACCACTCACTATGAACATTAGAGAGTATCTCTTAATTAATGTCCTTGAGGCTGGGGCAATCCCTCCTTTTATATAATTCTTAATATTTTAAATGAATGGTTCTATACAGGTCTGCCCCAAAACAAATCTTGTAACAATATTTTTATTGTTAAATTCTGTTTTATTTTTGTCACTTTGTGAGAGAGAATGCAGCAGTGTGGTCAATAAATTCTTAAAATAAAATAAATATTAAATTTTATGGGCTGTATTTGATTGTGCCTTTCCATGAATGGAATAATTCCTTCCATTCACAGAACAGTCTTTGATCTAGCAGTTACCTCTGCTAATAGGAGAATGGGTGATTCTCACTGATTCCCTCTTCCCCCTGCAGCCTCCAGTGCCACCTTCCACCCTGTTCTGGAGTTTCTCTTCAATCCTCTGGAACAGATTTTCAGAGGGCAAAGGAGACTTCAGGGGGAAGAGGAAAGAGACAAAAATCACCTCCTCTGCCACTTCCTTTGACAGAGGCTTCTACTGGATCAAAAGTCCTTCCGTGAATGGAACAGCACAACTGGATTTCATCCAACAGCTCTTAAGGGGGGGAAATTGCCTTTATTTTTAGATATGCACACACCTTGCAGCAGGCATTATCTACCAAGAGGCATTCCCTGCTGTAGGAGGCAACATGCCTCTTCTAAGATGACACCCAGACTACTCGCTTTTTAAAATACTTGCATTTTTAAAAAATGAAAAGTCTGCTGCCACTAAATCAGGGTAACTTTTTAATCAATTGAAAGGTTTTTAATTCGATTAATCTAACCAAACAATTCGTTCTTATGTTGCAATCCTACTGCTAACACTAAAGGAACAGCAAGGGATAAAAATTCTATCCTTGTGAATATAATCATTACTGGTTCTGTTTAACAGCCAAATACTTGAGACCAGTCTTCTGAGGCATTGAGACCTCATGTGTGTTATGGAAATATGCAGAGATACTCAGTATCTGAGCTGCATGTGTGCCATTGTGTGTATTTCCCTAAGTAGCAGGCTTTTACCCTGCATTTTGATCACTGAGACTTAAGATTTAGTAAAATAAGAAAAGCTACTTTATTTATAGAAATACATAGTAGATAGGAAAGGCATACCTAGTTCTAACTAAGTTAGAGGTGCAATGCCCAGACTTCGGTATTGCCCTCATGGCTCAGGAAAGAGAATAAAGACAAAAATGTCTCCTCTCTCCTCAGACAGTCAAAGAAGATGACAAAAGAAGGGGGGGCAGGTCAGCTTCGCTGAGCATATCAGTTTACAATGGAAGGAAGTTAGGTAGAGAAGAGCACAGGTAAAGGTAGGCAAGTCTAGCCAGTTGGAGGACCCTAAATCAATCTTCCTTCTGGAATACAAACAAAAGAACCCAAACAGGAGTTGTCCTTGCACCACATCCAACAATGTGTAACTCAGAACTCAATGATCTTCTCAAGAGCTTTCCAAGACTGACTTAACAAGTCCTTGACTTTGCAAGTCATTTTATTCTGCTGACCCACATGAAGAGCAATAGTGTGTACACGACACAATAAATCTGAGTATTTTTAAAGGGCTGGGCTGCACAAAAACAGAACAGTGACATTATGGAACATGTAGGCACTGCAGGGAAAAAGACTGCATCATTGACCATCCTGAGAAACAAGCCTAAGGAATTTATTGAAGAGCACAAAGGATGGGCTTATTACAATCTTCAGTGGAGCTGGAAATTGTGTTGTGGCATCTTTAAATTAAAGCACACTACTATAGGAAAAAGTTATATTACAGTAACATGCTATAGTAAGTAGCACTTATTCCAGTTTGAGAGAAATAGTGAGGAATGAAAAGAACAGCCATCAAAACAACCTTGTGGCCCTGACTACAACATAAACTTGTAGTCATTTGGAACTGTCATGCAGCGGCAGAAATGCTTGCTGTAAATTCCTAATGCCATCATACAGAAGCCCTCTTTAAAGCAAAAGATTTTGTTGCAGGAGAATCCAGGGCTTAGGTCCCGTGGGAGGCCTATACCTTTATTAAGTGGTGTAAACAGGAAACTACAATATATGATCTTCAGTTACACTCACATGTCTACAGAGGAGGGGGCATATGTATGTATTTATTCGTTTAAAAATTTTGCACCTCAGCTTACTAGGCTACAGAACTTTGAAAGCAGCATACAAAAGAAATAACAATGTAGAATTGTTTCAATATCAAATTAAAATTTGGAACTCCCTTCCTAGGGAAGCAAGAACGGCCCCCTCCTTACAGTCCTTCCGTCGGCAAGCAAAGACTTTTTTATTTCAACAAGCCTTTGGAAGTGAAAGCTGTTAAGGACAGGTCTTGAAGGGTGCTGCATTGCTGTTGCCTAACTGTATTATTTTAAACTGAGTTTGAATTATTTTAACTGTATGTATGAATGGTTTTAATACTGTAAATTGTTTAATTTGATTTTAATCTAGACTTTTGTATGTTTTTAATTATATGTGTGCTTTTATCTGGAAGCCGCCGTGAGTTCCAGTTTTGGAAAAAGGGCGGGGTAAAAATAATGATAATAATAATAAATAATAAAATAAAAATAACCAAAAAGGATTCATAAGCTGTTGAAGTATGGGGAAGCATGAGAAGGGTCCTGGGGAATACAACTAGTTTTACTAGCAGGACACTGCCTGGGGAAGGGAAAAGCAGTGTGATTGATTGGTTGAAGTGTCATACAAGGACTGGGAAGACCCCAAGTTCAAATCCCCACTTATCTATGAAGCTCACTGGGATGACTTTGGGCCAGCCACCATATGTCAGCCTAATCTACCTTATAGGGTTATTGTGAGAATAAAAAGGTAGGGGGAGAACCATGTACACCATGTTAAGGTCACTGAAGAAAAGGCAGGATATAAATGTAGTATTAAACAAAAATAGGGGTTCTCACCCTTCCTCAGAGTGCCCCTCTGGCACAGCTAGTGGCTGACCAGTGTTACACAGCAAGAACACATAATTTATATAGATTTATATAAATTATAAATCTATATAATTTAGATATCCAACTAAGGGTGTCGTATCTGTAGGATCCTGCCTCACAACAGATCCTGCTGGACTACTGCTGTTACCCTCCAGCTTTACAGTTCTACGACTCTGTGTTTATATTTCAGCATTTTCCAAAATGTAAAATAAAGAGGCTGCTGTGTGTAAGCATATCAAATTTAAAAAATCATCAATGTTGGCTCAATACTTTTCGTGGTAATTTATTTCTCTTTAGGTAGTTCAGGAATAGATTTTGTTGCTATTGACACTTGATTCTTCGGGCGCTGATGCTCATCTAGCACAAATCAAATGCTGCCAGAATCATCATTCCCTTATAGAAAGCCACAAGTTAACAACCCATTACATCGCCGCTGAACCTCTTTTCACTCAATGATTTGTCATACATTTATAACCAAAGAGTAGGTACAGCATGATAGCTTTCCTTAGGTGGGCATTTTCATCAAAAATGAAATAATATGAAATTGTATTTTTCTTGTCATATAAGAAGTGCATAGACAGAGACTGATTAGAACATCACCAAGCAACAGGAGGAGAATACTGTACCACATGTAATCACATTAAAATCCTCACCACATCTGCCACCCTCTAGTCAACTCATAGAATAAATTATCACCCTACAGAAGTAAAGGAAACCAGTTTTGGCCTTTAACTTGCTGAAAGAAGCAGGAGTTTTAATGAAATGACTCCAGTCTTTGCGCATTGCAGGAAGTATCAGAACGAATTTGACCTGCTTTTTGCATTTATGAGACAAAGTGCAGATAAGGAGTTTGCATATCTCCCCTAGGGAAAAGATGCATGAACTGAATCCCTACTGGAATACATGCATCTCCTTTCAGTGAAGGTGGTTGAATGCTCTTCCACACAACACCTTAGAATGGCAAAACACAGAAGCAAACCCATCTGCTGTTTTTCACCACTTCTTCAAATGTGGCTGGCTACTGGTTAATTCACTGTCAAACGCTTGGCTTTAGACCCTTTATAAAGAAATCTATCAGCTTGTTCACAAGATTAAAACTCAAAGATCAAAGAGAGAAAGGAAATAAATATTGATATTCTTTAGTGAAAGTATCTAAAAGGAATATGGTGTGAAATGCGGTCTGGGTGAGGAAGGCTGAGAAATTAACACATGAATCCAATTGTCTTTCAGATATCCATATAGTTGCAACTTCTAATACTTGGGAAACTCTTGTGAGAAAAAGGGAAATGATCCAGCAACGAAGACATTGTAGCATAGATCTTTAATGGGTAAAATCACATCCTAGTCCCTATTTTTTTCTGAAGGCCATGTGCCTAAGCACAGTTTTGAAATCTGACTTTGTGGGTAAGGCTTTATAGCACTGATGAGTACCATGCACCCCAGAAGCAATCCCATCACTGAGGCTCTTTAAGAAGTCCTTAGGCTCTTGTTAGAAACCTCTGAATCCCCCTGCTTCTCAAATTTCTGCTTCTCAGAATTGTCACAGAGAAGTGTGTAATACTGTGGAGACCAGAGCTTGGAAAAGTTACTTTTTTTGAACTACAACTCCCATCAGCCCAATCCAGTAGCCATGCTGGCTGGGGCTGATGGGAGTTGTAGTTTAAAAAAGTAACTTTTCCAAGCTCTGGTGGAGACACGCAATAATGAAAAATAATGATTCTTGTGTGGTGCCCTAAGTGTGAGGGTTTTGAGATCTGCCCTCACTAGCAGACACAACCACAGACTAGCAGCAAAAAAGAATGGCCCCAACAGGAGGGAATAGTGCTGAAGCTAGATCCTCTACAGTTGCCACCTAACAATCTCCCCTACCACCCCTGCCCCTTAGTCAAATTCAATAACAGCTTTTTTAGACAATGACAGAGTCTCATGCCACCCATGAAGTCAGAGGATGATTCAGTTTTCCATATATAGCTGGTGACAATATGCTTCTGAATACCAGTTAGTTAGTTAGTTAGTTATTCTTTATTTATATCCCGCCATCCTTCCAATACTGGAACTCGCAGTGGCTTCCAGATAAAAGCACATATAATTAAAACATACAGAATCTACATTAAAATGAAATTAAATTACATCCAATATTAAAACCAATCACACTGCTAGATAAAAAGGAATCAAAACCAATTTAAAAATAGTAAAATTCAGCATTAGTAGTGCAGTTCCCAGCAGTCCCAACTTTAGCAACCGTCAGTACCAAAAGCTTGTTGGAATAGGAAAGTATTTGCTTGACGCCAGAAGGACTGCAAGAAGGGGGTCATTCTTATATCCCTAGCAAGAGCATTCCACAGCCTAGGGGCCGCCACCGAGAAGGCCCTATTCCGCGTCCCCACCAATCATACTTGAGAGGAGGTGGGTACTGAGAGAAGGGCCTCTTCCAGTTGCTGGAAACCGCAGGAGGAAAGAGTGCTCTTGCACTCAGGTCCTGCTTGTGGGCTTCCAACAGTTATCTGGTTGGCCACTGTATGGATGCTGGACTAGATGGGCCACTGGCCTGATCCAGAAGGCTCTTCTTTTGTTTTTATGGTTCTTATATAACCTAACCTGTTTCTCTGTGCCAGTCTGGTAGGCAAACACCAATCGTCCCTCCACCTGCCCAGGTGCTGAAGAAGTTGTTTCCATCTGTCCATAGATGTCAGTTTTCCCCAGTTTAAACACCTGACACACTCAAACAAATAGGCCTATGGTGATCATTTTAAATCCAAATTGTCTGGAGGCTGGTGCATATGGTGAGAGGATGGAAGTGGAGGAATGAGTGGTCTGGAGATGAGGGGGTGGATGTCACCCCATTGTAATGGTCAGACCACTTCCTGGTGAAGTTGGGACTTATAGCCCAGCAGGGTTGGTGGACAGATTAAGATGGTCCACCCACAGAGACTAATGGAATCCACTGGATTCCTGAATGCCCTGAGGGAGTTCCCAGTAGATAGAGCAGGTGACCCCACTGAAGTCCTTGTCATGCTGCAGAACAATGAGATGCATCAGGCTACTGAGACGGTTGCCTCTGAGTGCTCTCTCCGGTATTGTGAAGTCCAGTTTTTACCTTGGTACACCAGTGAACTAAGGACCAGATGATGGCTAGAGTGGAAGCGGTGAAAGATGTGCTCTAAGGCTGACTGGGCACAAGTAAATCAACCTAACTGTGCCTATTGTATGGTGATGAGGGCAGTGAATAAGGCCGACTTCTCTGCCTCCGTTGCATCCTCAAGTAGTTGTCCAGTGGAGCTTTTTTGTACTGTCCAGGGTCTGTTAACACCAACTCCAAGAAGCAGACCGTTAGACCCTTCAGAAACCTACTGTGAACTGTTTGCAACACACTTTGAGGGTAAAGTTGTTTACCTCCATAGCAATCCTGATGCTCCATCCACATATACTGTAGTCCCTAGTATGGTGTCCAGTGCAACATCTGCTGCAACATATTGGGATCAGTTTCAGTTGATGCAGCCTGATGATGTGGATAAGGTGCTTGCAATGATGCAGCCAGCAATGTGTCCTCTTGACCCATGCCCTTCTTGGCTTATTAAAGCTCTCTAAGGGGTATGACCGAGTATATCCTGGATGTGGTTAACGCATCTTCACAGGATGGAGTGGTCCCAGCCACTTTGAAAGAGGCAGTGATTCGACTGCTGCTAAAAAAGCCAACCCTGGACCCATTGGTTTGTGACAACTACCACCTAGTCACAAATACCCCTTTTTTAGGGAAAGTGGTTGAGAGGCTTGTGGCACAGCAATTGCAAGCACTCTTGGATGAAACAGATTATCTTGACCATTCCAATCTGAGTTCCAGCCTGGTTATGAGACTGAATTGGCCTTGGTCACCCTGATGGGCAACCTTTATCGGAAGGATGGGGGAGTGCAACCCTGATATTCTTACTTGATCTCTCAGTGGCTTTTGATACCATTGACTATGGTATCTTACTGAGCCGACTTGGGTATCAGAGGCACTGTTTTACAGTGGTTCTGATCCTATCACCAGGGTCAGTTTCAGAGAACAGTATTAAGTGATCGCCTTTTGTGCCCCTGGCAGTTGTGCTGTGGGTTGCTGCAGGACCGTATCCCCAATGCTGTTTAACATCTACATAAAGCTGTTGGGAGTGGTCACCAGGAGATTTGGGATGAGATATCAGAAGTACTGATGATGGTACTTGGCTCTATTTCTTTGTAACATCTGAATCGGAAGAAGCCACTCAAACCCTGGACCAGTGCCTGGATTCGATGGTTGGCTAGATGAGGATGAATAAACTGACTCTGAATTCTAGCAACACAGAGTTGATGTGGGTAGGTGGTTCTCAACTCCAGATAATTGGTCAACTGTCTGCTTTGGATGGGGTTGTACTCCCTCTGAAAGAGCAGATTCATTGTCCGGGGGTGTTCCTGGATCCATCTTTGTCACTAGAGGCCCAGGTGACCTCCATGGCTAGGAGTGCCTTTTAACTGCTTCAGCTGGTAAAACAGCTGCAGCCAGTTCTGGACCAAGATAGCCTAATAACTTTTGTCCATGCACTGGTAACCTCCAGACTGGATTACTGTAATGCGTTCTATGTGGGGCTGCCCTTGAGGTGGATCCAGAAGCTGCAGGTGGTGCAACTGCTCACTGGAGCAGGATATCACCAACATGTTACTTCGCTCCTGGAAGAATTGCACTGGCTACCCATTAGCAATTGGGTCGAGTTCAAGATGCTGGTTTTGGTGTACAAAGCCCTATACAGCTTGGGACCAGGATGCCTAAAAGACTGTCTTACCCTTTATATAGTGTGTTCTGTAGGTGAAGGCCTCCTGCAGATACCATCTTATCAGGAGGTCCATTCCACACAACATAGGAAGCGGACCTTTAGTATAGTGGCACATACCCTTTGGAATTCCCTCCCCTTAAATATTAGACAAGTGCCATCTCTGTTATCTTTTTGGTGTCTACTTCCTCTTTCAACAAGCCTTTTAAGTAGAGACCTTATCCCAGTCTGCGTCTGCGATGGAATTGCATTTTAAGATGTTTTTAGATATTTTTTAAAATATGTTTTTAGAGTTTTGTCCCCTGATTGCTTCCTTGGGCACCTTCTCAGAGGAAGGGTGGGATACAAATTTAATATAATAACAATAGCAATAATAGTTATTAATGTATAGCTACTTGCCAACATAGATCCTCCAATTTCACATCCCATTTTTTGGGTGGCTTAGAACAGCATGAAAACCAGCATGGGAAGTTGCTCACTACACTTACATTTCAAGCAGCCATCAGATCATTTGTGTGAATTAGGCTCAAGAACTGCCTCACTCTAGAGCAGCCTTCCCTAACCTGGTGCCCTCCAGATGTTGTAGGACTGCAGTTTCCACCATCCATGACCATTAGCCATGCTGACTAGGGCTGATGGAAGTTGTAGTCCAACAACTTCTGGAGGGCACTAGATTGGGGAAGGCTTATTTAGAAATACAAAGAAGTATATTTTATTAGTTCTATTAGGGGATCTCCAGGAAAGAATGCCCTTGTTCATTCAGATAACAAACAGGGGGCAACATGACTTTATAGTGTGCCCTGCTTCCTACAGGGAGCACAGATATGTCACTGATGAAGAGGCACCTGTTTTTCTTCAGGAATAAGAGTTGCCACTAAATTAAGCTTTAGACAAAATATGAATCTTATTTGGAGGCTCCAGCATGAACACAACACCTGTCAGAGTTTCAATATGACTAGCAAAGCTCATCAGAGGAATTTTGCACTCTATAAGTTGTCATGTAACATGAAATTCTAGAAGATGCCAATTGTGCTCCATAGTGCCCAATCAAAACCATAGTTCCTTTTTTTAAAAATACAAGAAGCAAGCTTTCAAGTTATGCAGAATTTTTCTTCAAGTTTAGTTAGAAAGAGAGAATGAAAAATAATTATCATATAGCTAGGGTCATGTTAATCTAGTCAAATTTGCTCCCTTTTCAAAACTTAAAAACAAGAGATTGGAACACTTTCTTAAATGAATTAGATTACAAAGAGTCAGACTTCACTGTGAGGATTCAGTTTGCAAAAGTCCTCTAAAAGCAAAGCAGTGATATCTCTTCTGGGAATATAACCACAAAATATAAATAAAATACTTTTGCATTTCCAGTACTGTTTGGGTCACACAAAATCCTTGGAAAAGACAGAACAAATAAGCAAAGTATAGTAGTTATTATATTAGCAAAGCTAGAGATTGCTTTAGAAAAACACACAAGGGTAGAGAGAGTGAAGTCAAATTTGATAGTGCTTACACAGCATTACCCAAAAAGCCTGTGGAAATGAACACTGCTCTCCTCAAGCACTTCACCCACCTGTGCTTCACAAAACTGCACCCCATTTTGTAGCCACTTGTGCAGTAGGATGCTTTGGGATATATTGCTCTTGTACTACTAGGCCTGATGAATTATAACTGTAGCAAAGATTGATTCTGAAATTATGCTTTTGCTGAGACTCTATAATTCACTTTGGCCTCTTTTCTCTACTGGCATTATACCATTGTTTGGACATTAGTATGGTTTGATCCCTAATAGTTCTTTCCCCTTTTCACAAACTCATTCTTTGATTCCTGTGCTCAACCAGCCTTATGGCTGTCTGGCTTTTGAAGTGTTCTGAGGACATAAAGAGCCAATTGTGTTCCCTATCTTCACAGGAGCCTTGACTCTCACCTCTGACTTCCTGTTGAATGTTTTTGGAGCACCTAAAATAAGTTATTTTCAGACTTGTTATGAACACAGATGGAAAAGTTATCCATTTGACCAAAGATCCTGAATTCGCACCATCCTTTCTTACTTAACAAGATCTCATTTTGTTTTGGTCTACTTTAAATTTCTTCAACCATTAAAAATAAAAAATAAAAATTTATCACATAGTTTTGCAAATAATATGCTTTGAATGAATTTATTATCTTGGACAGTGACAATTGTAGAGTATATTAGCACCAGCTCATCTCAGTTAAAATCTTTAATCTTTTCAAATATATATGTAGACTCATGATAATGTAACTATCCTTTGCATTTTAGGGACAGATTATATGAAAGTGCACCCCCTTTTTAGACATGTGCACCCCCTTTTTATACACTGCTAATTTTGCTGGTATAGGCAAAATCTGAAAAACAGGGGAAGACCCTTACAAAGATCTGTAAAATGATTTACCTGTAAATAAGTAGCCATGTGAAAAATCAGGAGAGGGGCATAAATAAAGTTGAAAAAGGGTTCTGTTAATGTGTTTCAAATGTATTCCCTGAAAAGTTGCAATGTCCATGAGCTGAAAACAAAGAAAACTTGCCATATTGTACAACAAATATTGATGAATAATTGAATATATGGACACAGTCAGATCCAAAACACTGCTAAAAGAGTTTAGAATCCTCATAAATGTAGAGAAGAGGAGCAAGACAATAACCATAATCCAGCACAGAGTCAAACTAGACATGATGTTATATGTGTGAATGTATTTAAATGTCTCAAAAAAACCCTCTAATTAATAGCTTCATGGGGAAAATCAGGATTGAGACTATTGTGTGCTGCGGTTCTAGCCCTTCCCCTGTAGTTTCAATGAATATTCAGCCTGCTATGCTTAAACCACTCCACTTAAGAAAAGGCGAGCACGGTCAATTAAAAGCATAGAGCACACCTAGAATTATGCTAGAATAGTAGTAGAGTTTTATTACAGTCATAGACCAGAAAAACCAGAGCTTGGAAAAGTTACTTTTTTGAACTACAATTCCCATCAGCCCAATCCAGTGGCCATGCTGGCTGGGGCTGATGGGAGTTGTAGTCCAAAAAAGTAACTTTTCCAAGCTCTGAGAAAAACGTAGCATACACATACAAATTGTATACATTTAAAAACACGATACAAAATTACTAAAATCTTAAATGGGTAATGTTAAAATTTCGTACAAGTGTTCAGACAGTAATTTACGATATCTTCAGTTTTATACATCAGTTAAAACAAATTGGTTAAGATTATTAAATAGATGACGTAAAGGTTTTCCTGATAGTAATAATTGTAGCACAATTATTCAGTTTATCTGTGCTGAATGATCAGCAAGGAGATACTGGACATAAAAAGCTTCACTTCTTCCTGGAAGGTGCGTAATTAAAGGACTAATCATTTTATACCTAACTGCGTGGTAATATGGACAGTGGAGTAGGACATGAGTTACTGATTCGATTGCATCTTTACCGCACGGACATTTTCTGTTGTTGTATGGTATTTTTTTATATCTACCCTCTAAAACCGCAGATGGCAAGCAGTTTAGTCTTGCCAGTGTGAATGCCTTGCGGAGTTTGGGTAGAGATAAATTAGATAAGTATGGCATAGCAAATTGCGGTTTGATGTTGTAAATATGTTTTTTCACCAGGATCAAATGTTGTTGCAGATCAACGTCTTTTACTCGTTGAGTAATATGCTCTTTGGCTTTGATTAAGCCCATTGATAAAATTACAGGAATTGAGAACCCTAATTTTAAGATTTTATTAATAATCATCTTTTCCCACGTTGAGTGGTAATTATCCTAGAATATATTTCACCTCCCACTGTTTTATCTTGTGCAAACTAAGACACACCTCATGCCCAATGGAAACTATTCTACAGAATAGTCAGTGCCATTATTCCACAATTGTTTTTGCAGTTTTGTTTTTTTTAGTGTTGCAAAGTGTTGCTGTACTTCACATATTCACAGAAACAGAAGCAAAAAAACAATTTACTATAGGAAACTTCACTAAAATTACAAAATAAATCAAACATATTTAAAGTGACTATCTGAACTATATCAACTGTTTTAATATTGTTGTTTCCTCCCTGCTAAAACAAGATCAGCACAGCACATGTCTTGTTTCTGTTGTTTGGGCTGATTGCAGGTGATGCCACCACTCACCATATGCTCAGAGGCACATGTTACCAAATTCTTCCAAACTACACAGGAAGTGGATTGGACTGTGAAAGACCAACCCAAATTGTGTTTGCATTTTTACAAATGTGTAGGGCAGTACAATAGAGAGATCAGGTCTCCTGCTCCCCTGGTGCATTCACTAGAGCTGCCCTATTTCCCTGCTTTTAAACGTTTGATAGAAATATATGTTGGCTATAGACAGATATGTTCTTAAACCACAAGGTTTTTTGCCTACTAGTGAATTTCTCTGCTTTTTAATCCGGGAGGTAAGACATGGGATCCTGTGCAAGTTTGCTGAGAATGGATTGATCATTTGCATGCTTATTGAGTTCAATGGGATTTACTTCCATGCAATCATGGTTAGGATAGGTGAAACTGACCACAGGGGATGGGGAGGGAGGAAGGGAAGAAGGGGGGAAGGGGGAGCAGGCAGGAAGGGGAGGGGAGGAGTAGGGCAGGTTTGATCATGCTTAAGATAGGTAAAACTGACCATGAGGGAGGGAGGAAAGGCTGGAATGGGCAGAGGAGAAGGAAGAAGGAAGGGAAGGAAGAAGAGAGGAGGAAGAGAGAGGAGATGGGAAGGAGGGGAAAGGCAGGTCTGATCATTTGTATGCTTATTGAGTTCAATGGAATTTACTCCCATGCAATCATGCTTAGGATAGGTTAAACTGACCTGGGAAAGGGGAGAAGGAGGAGAGGAAGGGGAGGAAGGGGAGGGAGAGAGGGGAGGGAGGAGGGGGAGGAGATTGCATGGGTGGTCACTGGGCAGAGGGGAAGCCCCTTTCTTTTCCAAAAGGATAACATTGTGAACAGTATCATTCTTTTTCAATGTTTCCCCACCTTTTATTCTTCTGCAGGCACGTATAGCCTCTCACCCAAATTTAAACCAAAGCTGTCACTGGCAAAATCCACACCAGACCTATATTCCACTTTAGAGAGTCATGGTTGCTCCCAAAGAATCCTGGGAAGTGTAGTTAGTGAAGGGTGCTAAGAGTTGCTAGGAGACGCCCTAGTCCCCTCACAGAGCTTCAATCAGAGCAGCTGACTATTAAACCACTCTGGCCACTGGAGTCTGTCAGTGGAATAGGAGTCTCCCCTCAGCACTCTTCACAAACTACACTTCCCAGAATTCTCTGGGGGAAGCCAGGACTGTCTAAAGTGAAATAAAGGTCTGGTGTGGGTGTGGCCATTTGATTAGTCAAGCCAAGCAACTGTGAGTCTGGCTTTTAGAACACTGACAGTTGGTTCTTACTGAGCATGCCCGGCCTTATCATTGACTGTAATGCTAAATTTCTTAAATTAATTAAAAATCAGCCAGGCATTTTTTAAACTTTTAAACTGCAGAAGATGAAAGTCAGAGTATGGGACAAGGTCAGTAATAGGATTACAGGTACTAGCTGATTTTTAATGAATTTCAACAGATTATGAAAACTCTGACAGAAAAAAGTGTCCGGTTGTTTTATCTCTTTTTACACTTTAAACTCTTGATTCTCTCTGATGGTTTTGTGTATCGCCATCATATTTAGAGGGTTGTTAAGCAAGCATTTCTGTGTTCAGGACTCTAAGTTTTTGTTGTGAAATGAGCTTATGGGAAGCATCAGAATGGCATGTGGGATGTTTTCAATTTAACATTGCAGAATGTGAAAAATCCATGCTGGCTATAGTATACCACTACTCTTGTGGCTGTCTGATTTTCATCCACTCCCAAGTTGCTATTACCCCTCGATTGGAAGCTTCCATTAGTGACAACTGGTCCTTCACAGCATCTTCAGAGAGAGATTATTTCATTCACACTCATGGTGGGGAAAAGGGTTAACCACCCTCTTAGCATACCACAGTTCTTCTCTTCTATTATTATTTAGATTATCACACCAAACTGGCCCCAAGTGTGTCCACTGAAATTAACTCTGCACTGGATTTTTGCCAACAAGTTGTGAAAATTTGGGTCAAATTAGAGGTGATCCAAAATTTCAACAAGGATATTTTTCTGAGAATATTTCTCATATTTTTCTTTTCTGAACCCTCCCCCCTTCCACACCACCACTCAGAAAAGGCCACTACAGAATTTTCAAAACCATTTGCAGGGGAGTAGATTCCACTCTCTCTCCTCACCCCGAAAAGTCCTCAAATGAGGACCAGGGAATTGCGCAGGATGCAAAATGGTGGCCAGGCTACCAAAATGTTTGCTGCTGCTGCCACTTATAGTCAGCAAAACAAGAAAATGAAAAAACCACTCTCAGTTAAAAAGAAAGAAGTTGTGTTCCTGCCAGTGATAATTGTGAGCCTCCCCCCTGAAACCGTTGCAGAATTTCTCTCCCTGGAGGCATGATTCCCCCCAATTTCCCCACCGAAAAATATTGCAGAGACTTTTAAGAGGTCATTTGTACACAGCTCTAGTACAAATTATATACAATGGTAGGCATTTTGAGAAATATGAACATTAATGGTAAAAAACACCCTTAGCAATGGAGCACAATCAGTATACGACATTAGGTTCACTCTACCATCTATAACAGCATGTATTAGAACAAATCATGTGAAAATTAGCTGACAAATCTTTAAAGAGAGGAGTGAGCTGATAAAGATAAAAACTATAAAGCGATCTAATAGTGATGCCTGAATTCACACTGTACAACATTTTCCATCATAATAAATTTCTATAGGTTTTTAATGCAAATTAGTTGATCGTGATGACCGGATGGCCATGAACAATACTAGCACCCTCTACAGATTCTCAGTGGCTATTGCAGAGGGAACACAATGCATAGGTTTATGGCCACTAAAGAACAACTAGCAATCAGCCCATACTTAAGCAAAAAGCAAATGCATTTCCAGAGTAGCACAAAAGGTGACTTGCTGTAGAGGGAGAATGATGAATACTGTGCCTTTCTCTGGTCAATAAGACATTTTTCATAGGTTGAAATTGCAAATAGCAGTGGGAAGATTATGGAATCAAGACCTTTAAGCAGTTCAGTGAGGACAGCAATCTATCCACTTAACTTTGGGCAACTAGTTCCTCAGACTTCTTTTTCGATGATCTAAAAGCAATTCTAGTTCCACTTGCCAAATAGTAGACAAAATCAATCTTTACTAGAGTCCCATGGAAGCCACCATTTCCTACTAGGCCTAGTGATTTATATTACCCCTCATGGCAAAGCAGACCACAGAATCACGTAGCATCAAAGTTTCCTAAAAATGAGAAAAGAGCCCCAAGGTGCAAAAGCAAAAGCACAGGTGGAAGAAGCCTTAAAGTCATGTAACAATCATCTGCAACAGGTTTTAGACTGACTCACCAATAGTTTGGTCCTCTAAGCATAAAATGAAAATAATGTGACAAAGTAAATTTAAAATTACAGATCCTAACAATGGCATAAAAGAGCAGAAATCCAATTTAGTTAAAGCAACATTATGTGGCCAATTCTATCTCTTCGTTCACGCACATGGCTAATGGCTAAGTCTGCATTAAAGTTTACTACTACTATCTCTTCGTTCATGGACATTACAGGAACAGCTTCAGCTTTTTCCAACATACTTTACACCTTCATGTTAAAGTGAAGAGCATTCAAGGGGGAATAATACCACCTTCTTTATCTTTCCTATCAGTACAGTCCAGATTCTTACACACACACTCTCAGCAGCTGTAGGTATCTTTCTCAAGCAATAATTTCTGCATTTCTTTACATGGGTCTTGTGCTCCAGCTCTTTACTATTTAGAGGATATTGCTCTATTCATCCTTAGCTTCATAGCCTCTTTTATGTTTATCTACCACCATTGCCATCTTTCAAAGCTCTGCTACTTAAAGATAAGACATTCTGCATCTGATTACTGCTCTGCTATTTATTTGCTGGCATCTATCCCTCTTAGAATTTGGAAATATTTTGCATGTTTGCTGACAGCTTTCACTACTCTATTATACCAACTGCTGTCACAGAATTAAAAACAGGAATGTATCAATGACTCTTGAAGCATAAGCATGTAGCCATAACCAATACTAGTTTATCTATTTATGGTTTTTAGAGCTTTTTAAAAATGTTTTAAAGATGTCTTGTTTTAATATATTTTAAAGTCTGTTTTTATGAGGTTTTAAAGTGTTTGTACGTCGCCTAGAGTGGCTTCGGCCAGACAGGCGACACAAAAATTAAATTTATTATTATTATTATGTTTTTAGTGCTTTGTTTGCCACTGGGAGGAAGGGTGGGATATAAAGCTAATAAATAAATAAAATACCTACCAATCTGTTCAGAATTAATATGCTGTCAGTTTTAAAGGTACAGAATAACTCCTTTTATATAGCATATGTTTGTGGAAACTGCAGGTGAATTTGCCTGTTCCTTTCAACATGTGATGACATTTTGAAGACTCCTAAAACTGTAAATATCTCCCCAGATGCCTCAAGGAAGAAAACAACAACACCTGAAGGTCTGGTGGACTCTAAAGTTTATCCCCTCGCACTTGATATATTCAAGAGTTTACTCCCCCACCCCTGGGTTTATTTATCACATAGGTATCTAATTTTTCGCCCAAGGAGCTTCAGACAGCTCAGGGCAATGCCATTTTCTTTCACAATAATGTTTTAAACAGTATTAGTCAGAGAGATGGCATAACATAGCCATAGGTACCCAGAGAGCTTCATGGATGAATATAAATTTGAACCCAAGTTTCTCATCATTTCTCCACTACAACAGTGGCTTTCAAACTGTTTCAGGTTTCCATGGAGGCATATTAGGGGGTTGTGACATTCATCCCTGTGCCTCTCCAGGATTCTTCCTCCTGATACCCCATGCTTGGATCAGGAAATCCCCCATGGGATGTCTGCCGCAGGACAGGTAGGCAATAGCCCTCTCCTGCTGTTGTTCCTCAGCAACTGTTATTCAGAGGCATACTGCCTCTTAATCTAGAGGCAGAGCATAGCCATCATGACTAGTAGCCATTGATAGCCTTATTCTCCATGAATTTGTCCATCCCTTTTTTTAAAGTTGTCCTGGCTATCACTACACCTTGTGTTAGTGCTGCCCTGGGCTCTTTCTCGGAGGAAGGGTGAGATATAAATTTAATTAATAAATAATAATGAATTCCATAGTTCAACTATGTGCTAAGAGAAGAAGTTCTTCATTTTGTCTGTCCTGAATCTCATGCAGCTTCATTGGATGACTCTGGGTTCTCATGTCATCGAGAGGGAGAATAGCTTCTGTCTTTCCATTTTCTCCTTAGCATGCATAATTTTATATACCATTTATACTTATAAACCTCATGCGTCCTTATACTCATCTTCTATTCCCTATACTAAAAAGATCCAAATATTGTAACATTGTAATCAGTGAGGTGTAATGGTTAGACTCTAACCATTTAGCCACTCTAACCGCTAGAGTGTTAAACTGGGACCTGGGAGACCAGGATTCAAATCCCTGCTCAGCCATGAAGCTCACTGGGTGACTTTGGGCCAGTCATCATCTCTCAGCCTAACCTACCTGATTGTTCTGAGGATGAAATTGAGAGGGGAGAACCATGTTTGTATGCCAGCCTGAGCTCCTTGTAGGAGAGGTGGGATATAAATATAATAAATAAATACATAAATAAATATGTCCTTATAGCTGAGTTGCTCCAGTCCCCTGATAATTTTGATTGTCCCTTTCTGCACATTTTCAAGCGCTTCAACATCCTTTTTTGAGATTTGCCAACCAGAATTGTATACGATATTAAACTGTAATCACACCGTAGGTTTATATAAAGGGTTTATAACACTGGATGTATTTGTTCATTTGTTTTTGTTTTTTTAAAAAATCCCTTTCCTAATGATCCCCAGCATGGAATTTGCTTCTTTTCACAGCTGCCACAAACAAGGTTGGCAATTCATCTAGTAGTCCACCATGAACCAAAGATCTCTTGCCTGGTCATTAGACCCCATCAATGTGAAGATAGGGTTTTTTTTGCCTCAGTGGGCATCACTTTACTTTACTTACATGGATGCATTTGGCATTTTGTTGCCTATTCATCTAGTTTAGAGAGATCTTTCTTTAAGGTCTTTGTACTTGGCCAAGCAATCAATGACATGATTTTACATCATAGAACATGCACCAGAATCCTCAGCAGACAACCTGATGCAGAACAAGTTCCTCAAGATACAAAGTTGGAAAAATAATGTATTCCACCATAAAGACCAGATCCCTTTGTTCCTCTTTTAATATATACCTATAAAATGTAAATAATACAACAGCAATGTCATAAGCAACGCTCTTGAAGGTATACAGAGAAATGGGGGGGGTTATAAGGTTTCCCCAACTTCTCTTTTGGATAAAGGGAAAGGGAAAGAAGCCATCATAGAATTTGAAAGGGGGTCCTTTGGACAGCAAAGAGATCTGCTTTCTCCAGGGCTGGCCCAAGTCTTTTTGCAGTATAACATGAAGGACAAGATGGTGCCCCCTCCCCATTCAATATACTGAACCTGACTTCAACCCTGATGACAGGATGGAATCCCCCACTGCACCTGAGGCAACAGCTTAGGGGGACCAGGAGAGGCCGTGTGGCAAAAGAAGGGAATGGCTGGGGGGAGACTCAGGGGGAACAGCTGGTGACTGTTGTTGCTGCCCCCAGCATCTACCACCTGAGGGGGTAGGCCTCACTCTGCCTAACTACAGAGCAGGCCCTGTCTTATTCTCTGATCTAAGCCTTGCTCACATAAATGTCAGGAATTTATTAGAATTATTATTATTAATTTGTAGCATAACAATAACGAACAATAATATATGTTTTCTCTTTTTAAAATAGATTCAGCAATATGTGTGGTAGTACATTTTATTGAACTTTATTTATTTATTTATTATACTTGTATACCGCCCCATAGCCAAAGGTCTCTGGGCGGTTTACAGTAACTAAAAACAAATACAATTTAAAATACATCTTTTAAAACACAATTTAAAACACAATTTAAAAATTTAAAACAATATAAAACACATGCTAAAATGCCTGGGAGAAGAGGAAAGTCTTGACCTGGCGCCGAAAATATAACAGTGTTGGCGCCAGGCACACCTCGTCACCAAGAACATTCCATAATTTGGGAGCCACCACTAAGAAGGCCCTCTCCCTTGTTGCCATTCTCCAAGCTTCCCTTGGAGTAGGCACCCAGAGGAGGGCCTTTGATCTTGAACGTAGTGTATGGGTGGGTTCGTATCGGGAGAGGCGTTCCATCAGGTATTGTGGTCCCAAGCTGTGTAAGGCTTTATAGGTCAAAACCAGCACCTTGAATCAAGCTCGGAAACATAAAGGCAGCCAGTGCAAGCGGGCCAGAATCGGTTTTATATGTTTGGACCGTCTGGTCCCTGTTACCAATCTGGCTGCTACATTTTGCACAAGCTGCAGTTTCCAAACCATCTTCAAAGGCAGCCCCACATAGAGTGCATTGCAGTAATCTAATTTAGAGGTTACCAGAGCATGGACAACTGAAGCCAGGTTATTCCTCTCCAGATAGGGACATAGTTGGGCCACCAACCAAAGTTGGTAGAAGGCACTCTGTGCCACTGAGGCTACCTGAGCCTCAAATGACAGAGATGATTCTAGGAGAACCCCCAAACTACGAACCTGCTCCTTCAGGGAGAGTGCAACCCCATCCAGGACAGGTTGGACATCCACCATCTGGTCAGAAGAACCACCCACTAGCAGCATCTCAGTCTTGTCTGGATTGAGCCTCAGTCTATTAGCCCTCATCCAGTCCATTGTCGCAGCCACGCACCGGTTCAGCACATTGGCAGCCTCACCTGAAGAAGATGAAAAGGAGAAATAGAGCTGCGTGTCATCAGCATACTGATGGCAGTGCATTCCAAAGCTCCAGATGACCGCACCCAATGGTTTCATGTAGATGTTGAACAGCATGGGGGACAGAACTGACCCCTGCGGAACCCCATACTGGAGTGTCCAGGGTGCCGAGCAATGTTCCCCAAGCACCACCTTCTGGAGGCGACCTGCCAAGTAGGAGCGGAACCACTGCAATGCAGTACCTCCCACTCCCAACTCAGCCAGTCTCCCCAGAAGGTTACCATGGTTGATGGTATCGAAAGCCACTGAGAGATCAAGGAGAATCAATAGAGTCACACTCCCCCTGTCTCTCTCCCGACAAAGGTCATCATACAGGGCGACCAAGGCTGTTTCTGTGCCAAAACCAGGTCTGAAACCCGACTGAAATGGATCCAGATAATCGGTCTCATCCAAGAGTGTCTGGAGCTGGCCTGCAACCACTCGTTCAAGGACCTTGCCCAGGAATGGAACATTTGCTACCGGCCTATAGTTATTAAGATTTTATGGGTCCAGGGAGGGTTTCTTCAGGAGTGGTCTCACTAACGCCTCTTTCAGGCAGCCAGGGACCACCCCCTCTTGCAGAGAGGCATTAATCACTTCCCTGGCCCAGCCTGCTGTTCCATCCCTGCTAGCTTTTATTAGCCAAGAAGGGCAAGGATCCAGCACAGAAGTGGTTGCACGAACCTGTCCAAGCACCTTGTCAATGTCCTCAAGCTGCACCAACTGAAACTCATCCAAGAAATCGGGACAAGGCTGTGCTCTGGATACCTCGCTTGATTCACCTGCTATAACACTGGAGTCTAAGTCCTGGCGGATGCTAAAGATTTTATCCTGGAAGTGCCTAGCAAATTCATTACAGCGGCCCTCAGATAGTTCTACCATGTCCCTGGGGCCAGAGTGTCATAACCCCCGGACAATTCTGAACAGCTCCGCTGGGCAGCAGATTGATCATTTGATAGTGGCAGCAAAATATTGTTTTTTTTGCTGCCCTTACTGCCCCTAAATACAGCTTACCATAGGCACTTACCAGTGTATAATTGCATCCACTAGGAGTTCGTCTCCATCTGCACTCAAGCCGTCTCCTTTGTTGCACCAATACGCAATATAAAAAAATATTTTTAAATCTCCCAAGAAATTGTTGTCTTTAATAAATGTGGCCATCTACAGGAGACACTGCTCTCAGTTTTTCCCCTCTCCAGTACTGTAGCCAATTCCTCATGCCTTATATCACAGCCAATCTTGTATATTTTCATTAGAATAAAAGTTTTCCTCCCCATTAATCTTGCTGAACAACTGGGGTTTTTTTTATGTTGCCAGGCTCTATTGCCCATAATTTGGGGTTCCTAATTCCAGAATATCCATCATATGTAAATTGATTCTAAGCACTCCCATTACTCACATATTTGGACATGTCAAAGCAAGGCCACAAAGGAGCTCCAGTACTTCTTAGAATTCCCTTTGCTTTTCACACCAGAGAAGCCAAGGAGATACAAGTGAATAGTAGCTGTTTAAGGAAGCTATTCTTCAGACAAGACAGAGTGGGGGAGGAAAGCTCATTCAGAAAAAAAATGGAATACTCAAAGAAAATAGTAAAGTATTTCCAACTGAATACACACCTAGGGTTGTATCTGAATAAGTCATCATATTCAGAGTAGGCCCATTGAAACCAGTGGCCTTAAATTGATTGTGGCAATTTATTTCAATTAGTTTTTTCTGAGTATGAGTGTTTCCCAACCTCTTTTTATTTTTTTGTTGCTGGACTACAACTCCCATCAGCCCCAGCCAGCATGGCCAACGGTCAGGAATTATGGGAACTGTAGTCCAGCAACAAAAAAATAAAAAAGGTTGGGAAACAGTTGAATACAATCCCTTGATTTTTAGATGTTTCACTGAAATACATGGATGTGATGGGCTACCAAGAGTCTATTGAAGTCAGTAACAATATAGTGCTTTTTTCATGTGCCACAGAAGTCCCATGTCATAAAGGATGCATCACATTCCCGGGCAATTGCCTGGGCATCCCCTCTCTTTCTCTCACACTTTCCCTGTGGCCTCCAACCAGGACTGGAACTCCTCTAGACAGAAGAGCATGTCACATATTATATGTGGGAAAGGAACTCCATCCATTCTATGTGCAGTGGAGCCACAGCACTGGCCCCAAGGTATTCCAAATTCATCTGGCCTCACCCCAGACCATCTGGAGTGGTAAAGCCTATGTAGGTAGATCAGGGTTCCTACTCTCAGGGAACCCTATGTGCGTAGAAATCTATTGGCTTCCCCCCTGCCAATTTGGAAAGGGGAACTGGTGCACTCTCAGGGAGGTATCAGCAGCACTGTTCCACTGCCCCATGATTGTATGGAACCTCTTTTGTACTTGTGGTGGGACTAGAATGTTTTTTACATGAGAATTCCCACCAGAATCTCACTGTTTCTTTGAATTCCTGCTCCTGTTCCTTTTAAGACTTTTGCTTAACTATAACTTACCTTAAGTACATGTTAACTCATCTCTTGTTGACACATGCTTTTTACCTTTCTTTGCTTCTTACATTTTTTCTCCATCTTTGTTGACTTTCCCATTCTTCCTCCAAGGATACTTCTTTTAATCCCACCCTTCCTCCAAGGAGCATAGGGCAATATATACTGGACACTTCTCATTCCCAATTTCATTCTCCCAACAAACCTGAATGAAGTTAGGCTGACAGGTTGTAACAGGTTCAAGGTCACCCAATGGCTGAGCATGGATTTGAAACCAGGTTTTCCTGGTCTTGGCCTGACATGCTCACTCAGAAGTGGGGATCCTGTGGTCCACCAATTGTCATTGGACTCCCAACTCCCACTAGCCCAAGCCAACATGGCCAATGGTCAGGGCTGATGGAAACTGCAGTCCAGCAACTTCTGGATGGCCATAGGTTTCCCACCCATGGTATAGCTGCTATTTTACCCTGGTTGTCAAACTGCTTACGTTCTGACAGTTGCTTTAAGCTGGCTTGAAATGACAAGTATAGATGGAATGATTTCTATAGTAAGACAAGTGATATAAGCATAAACCACCCTGTATTTCAAGATTCTCTTTCTGCTTTCAGTAAGTAGCCAGCTGCACAGAGTCTTCCAAGGTTTATGAAGTGTAGCTAATAGTTTTTTCATGTGGTACAAATTCCCAAAATGATGCCTGCATGGTATGACTGGTGCCTGCTTGAAATTCATTTTTTTTATATTGTACCTCTTTGGAATCACACCAAATTCAGATAGGTTAGCTAGATTGATAATAAACTTCAATGCAAAGTCATTCATAAGCTGATTTTTGAAGACTTAATATCAGCCATAATAATAATCCATCAAGTGTTATTGAATCAGGCCTTAAAACTTAGTGCTGCTTTCATTACCTAAGCAGGAAAGGATACTAGTTTGGAAGGCACTGGGAAGAAACATCAAGCCCCCATTGTTGATCAAAACTTGCTAATGTGATTTAAAACCTTAATCACTCCCAGAAAGTTTGCCTTTCAAAATGTTATCATTTGCACTGCACAGTGGGCTCATGTCTAATCTGTGCATATTGAGATAAATGGGGAATCAGCACAGAACCAATGGAAAAAACGCAACTCCCATATCTGATTGAAGATGATGCCATTAGGATTAGTACTAAACACAAGGAGGTTATACAAGCCAATGGTGGAAAAAGGCAACCCCATGGAACCTGAGATGTATGTTGGCACCATATGAAATGTACAGTCAGAGGTCAAATGGTTTACACAGAGATAAGTAGCAGGTATAATAAATTTATGGTGCAGTCCATTATATGTCTGGTCAAAAGTAAATCCCATTGAGTTCAATTCCAACATGCAAGTGTGTACAGCAGTGGTTTCCACTATGGCACCAATGAGCATTATGGCTTTCATGGAGAAGTGCCATGTTACCTGTGAAGCTCACTGACCCTCTCTGGTGTATACAAACTGTAGTCTGGATTGCTTGTGAAGGCAGCTTCACCCTTTTATTTTACACATACACACAATTACACAGAGTGCAATAAACACAAAAAGACCAGTGTGCAAAATGTAAACAGACAGGTACTATATTTTCCAAAGGCTTACACCAGGGATGGGGAACCCTTGGCCCTCCAGATGTTGTTCCACTCTAATACCCTCAGTCAGTATGGTCAATGATCACAGACAATGAGAATTGTAGTTCACCAGCATCTAGATCAGCCTTTCCCAACCAGTGTGCCTACAGATGTTGTTGGACCACAACTCCCATCATCCTCAGCCACCATTTCCAATGTCTGAGGCTGATGGGAGTTTTGGTCCAACAACATCTGGAGGCACACTGGTTGGGAAAGGCTGATCTAGAATACAACATGGGTTCCCAATCTCTGGTTGACAAGGTGCAAATTGTGATTGTCTAGATCACTGTTTTTCAACCTTGGGTCCCCAGATGTTGGACTTCATTTCCCATCATCTTTGGCCATTGGTTAAGCTGGTTAAGGTTGATGAGAGCTATAGTCCAACAACATTGCTGCCCTGGGCTCCTACTGGGAGAAAGAATGGGATATAAATCATCATCATCATCATATCTGAGAACCCAAAATTAAAGAACAGTAGTCTACATACAATTAGATAATTTGCATACATTAGTTGTTCCATGCCTTTTATAACTATATTTTTATTCATTTATACTACTATTCAGTTATTACAAAATTATTTAGAGAATAACAGCAATTAAGACAGCAATCCTAAGCACCAATCCATGCTGCTGGAGGAGGTGTCCATCTACTTGGCTCTGCCAAGGTCTGCTCTGCCCTCCACTGCACCTGCCAAACATGTAGCAAAGCGCAAGCTACCACCACCAGTGTTTCTACCGGACACAGCTGTCACAAGTCCCTGATATGGAGCAGGGCAGGGGGTGGAGCAGGGGTGGCCCTGAAGCCACTGGATCTATAGCCAGCTAATTTCCCAGAGAGAAGCCCTATTCAAACCCCTCTGTGGCTGCAGCCTGAAGCTGATACAGGAAAAAGTTGACGAATGTCGACACATACCTTGTCTGCTCTGGCACAGATTTGGATGTGGTGGAGGATCTGTAGCTTTGTTTCACTCCATTGCACCTGACTGGGCTTTGGGTTGTTCCTTAATTTGAAAGAATAAAATGGTACAAAATCCCTCTGCTAACTTGATCTTCTTTCCTTGTCAGCACACTCACATCACTCTTACTCTTTTAGTTATTTGACTGGCTCCCTATTATCATTTACATCAACTTCAAACTGCTAGCCCTCATGTTTAAGCTTATCACATCTCTTACCCAGCTATCAAACTCCCTCTTCTGTATGAGCTCATCTTTTGCTTTTTTATTTTTGTTGTATTTTATAAATTTAATGTTTTATTTATTTAAAATATTTGTTTTTTATTATTTTATTGTTCTGAGAAGTTTTTGTCCTGAAGGGTGGCACAGAATGAATGAATGAATGAATAAAATTTACTATTGCTCCCATTTATCTCCTTTCACCTCTCTCTAAGATAGCTTACATGACTAAAACACATGAAAATACAATTAAAATCTTAAAAATAAATATTAAAATAAGTATTACTGCAGTGAAGATATTTCAGCATTATGCAATGCAATTTTATGCATGTCTGCTCATAAAGAAGTGTGCTACTGAGTACAATGGGACTTACTTCCATATAAGGCAGCCTTTCCCAACCTTTGGGTCCCCTGTTGCTGGACTACAAGTCCCATCAGCCCCAGCCAGCATGGCCAATGGTCAAGAATTATGGGAACTGTAGTCTAGCAACATCTGGGGACCCAAAGGCTGGGAAAGGCTGAAGTAAGGACTGCAGCCTTATTATTTATTTATACATTTGCATTCCCTTTGGCTAGATAGCTCCTAGGATGGTTCACAAACAGTACAAACACACACAATAACCTGTATTTTGTATTTGCGTGGATTGTTTGTGAGCAGCCTTGGGGGCCTTCCTGGCCAAAAGGCAACATAGAAATAAACCATAACATAACAATAATGCACCAGCATTTTACAGCAACAGATTCAGTAGATTACTACCACTATTGTCCAACAAGTTATTTTTAATAGTTTAGTCCAAAGGAAGACTGAAAATAGAAAAACAACTTCTTTTTTAAGGGTATTCCCAGTTTTAGGGATAGGGCTAGTCTTGGGTATTTATGCTCCCATTATTCCAAGGTCTCCTCTTTGTCAGTGCCCTTTCCCACAATGGTTCCATGACCATCACTTCCTTTTATGAACAGCAATAAAGAGGAGGACACATAAGAAGGTTTAAATAGGACTCAACTTTATTTAAGCCAGGGGTCGCCAACATTTTTGGGCCTATGAGGACTAAGCTCTATGTAGGAGCGGTGAGGGCGGCAAAAAAACAACATTTCGCCGCCACTATTCAGTCATCTCTCTCACGCCCACGGGAGCTTTTTAAAGTGGTTCGTGGCCTACTTCATCCAGGCCTACAAGATACGGCAGATACATCGGTAGCTTGATGTAATAAATTTGCTGAACACTTCCAGCATAAGATCTCATGCATTCTCCGGGACTTAGACTCCTATTTAATAGCAGTTAATCCTACTGAGGTGTCCGGAGCACAAGTCTTGTCATGTTTTGTTGGATGAGTTTCAGTTGGTTCAGTTCGAGGACGTGGACAAGGTGCTTGGACAGGTTCGTGCGACCACTTCGGTACTGGATCCTTGCCCCTCTTGGCTAATTAAAACTAGCAAGGAAGGAACAGTTGGCTGGGCCAAGGAAGTGATTAATGCCTCTTTACGAGAGGGAGTGGTCCCTGGCTGTCTGAAAGAGGCAGCAGTGAGACCACTCCTGAAAAAACCTTCCTTGGACCCAGAGGATGTCAGCAGCTACAGACCAGTAGCCAATGTTCCGTTCCTGGGCAAGATCCTGGAATGTGTGGTTGCTGACCAGCTCCAGGCGCTATTGGATGAAACCGATTATCTAGATCCATTTCAATCGGGGTGCAGGCCTGGTTTTGGCACTGAGACTGCCTTGGTCGCCCTGTTTGATGACCTATGTCGGGAGAGAGACAGAGGGAGTGTAACTCTGTTGATTCTCCTTGACCTCTCAGCGGCTTTTGATACCATCGACCATGGTATCCTTCTGGAGAGGCTTGCGGAATTGGGAGTTGGAGGCACTGCTTGGCAGTGGTTCCGCTCCTACTTAGCGGGTCGTCTCCAGAAGATAGTGCTTGGGGAACATTGCTCGACACCGTGGGTTCTCCAATGTGGGGTCCCGCAGGGTTCGGTTCTGTCTCCCATGCTTTTTAACATTTATATGAAGCCGCTGGGGGCGGTCATCAGGAGTTTTGGAGTGCGTTGTCATCAGTATGCTGATGACATGCAGCTCTACTTCTCCTTTACATCTTCTTCAGGTGAGGCAGTCAACGTGCTGAACCGTTGCCTGGCTGCAACAATGGACTGGATGAGAACTAACAAACTGAGACTCAATCCTGACAAGACTGAGATGCTGTTGGTGGATGGTTTCTCTGATCGGATGGTGGATATATACCCTGTCCTGGATGGGGTTACACTCCCCCTAAAGGAACAGGTGTGTAGTCTGGGAGTCATCTTAGACTCTTCCCTCACACTTGAGGCTCATGTAGCCTCGGTGGCCCAGAATGCGTTCTACCAACTTCGGTTGGTAGCCCAGCTACGTCCCTATCTGAGTAAGGAGGACCTCTCATCAGTGGTACATGCTATGATAACCTCGCGTCTGGACTACTGCAATGCGCTTTACGTAGGGCTACCTTTGAAGATGATTCGGAAGCTACAGCTAGTGCAAAATGCGGCGGCCAGACTGCTAACAAGAACTAAGCGGTCTGAGCATATAACACCTGTGCTAGCCCGTTTGCACTGGCTTCCAATATGCTTCCGGGCCAGATTCAAAGTGTTGGTACTTACCTATAAAGCCTTATACGGCGCGGGACCACGATATCTGTCGGAACGCCTCTCCCGATATGAACCGGCCCATACACTACGGTCTACTACGAAGGCCCTCCTCCGGGTTCCGACTCATAGGGAAGCCCGGAGAGTGGTGACAAGATCTAGGGCCTTCTCAGTGGTGGCCCCCGAACTATGGAATGGTCTCCCCGAGGAGGTGCGCCTGGCACCGACACTATCATCTTTTCGGCGCCAGGTTAAAACCTTTCTCTTCTCTGAGGCATTTTAATTCCTGTTAATTCTAAATTATTATATTTTGATTTTAGACTGTACAGTTTTGTGTACAGTTTTGTGTTATTTTTATTGTATTTTTAATGTTCACCGCCCAGAGAGCTGTTGCTAGTCGGGCGGTATATAAGCTTAATTAAATAAATAAATAAATAAATAAATTTGCAAATCAGGGAAACTATCAAGAGCACCACACTGCAGCCAAGAACACACCCACAAGCTATTCAGAATGCTTCCAAGCCAAGTTTCAGTGGGGGAAGCAGTGGGGGAAGGGTGCCCTGTGAGTGCCAGCAAAGGCCTCTGTGTATGCATGTGGACCCACAGGCACCACATTAGTAACCCCTGATTTTCACCAATTACCATTAACAATTAACATCACCAGATCTGTGATCATGAACAGCCAAATACATCTCTGTGCCCTCAAGGTCTGGCATGGCTGTCACAACAGCTGACCTCAGGTTCCAGCTGAGAACTGAACTGTCCCATCAGGACAAGCCTGTCCAATCCCATGATGAGTATGATGAGAGCCAAAACAGCACCTGCTCGAAAACTGCCAACTCAGCTAGCACACTCATCCCCAATGCAATGGCAGTCCTCTTCAGCAGTACTACCCTCTCTATTATCTAGCCAAGATTATACATCTTGTGCCATCATACCCTCCAAGTGGCTCCTCCTTGATCATTGCCCACCTGCTAAGTTGTGACAAAATGAAAAGTCCAATAAGGGCATTTCAAACAAATAACTTTCCAAGAGCAGCTCCCTGGGAAAGGCAAAAAATGCACTCCACACAGGCAAATTCCTTCCTGGCCCCATAAGACAGCTTCAAGGCAACTATTTAAACTAAAGGGTGGATGTGTAGGGTGTGCTGCCTGCCAAGACTGACCCCAAGCAAAAGGTGGGACTGGCTTAAATACTCTGGTTTCCTGCCTTTCACACAAAAGATTGATCTTGATGACACAGCTCATAGGTGTCTGCCCTTTAAGACCAATGCAAACTACCCCCATCCTTCTAGCTATGGTGTAATGATGGATGACCCCTTCCATACTTCTGCTTCTTCAAGAGCTATGCTCTCTCCTTTCAGTGCTTTTCTCTTGATATTTGGTACCTCATATGGCTTTGGTCCCATAATTCATATTCTACCTGTCTGATGGTAACTAAAGATTGTACAAGTTTTTTTTTTAATTTGTTGGGATTTATTTATTTATTAGTTTTACTTTTACACCACCTATTCAACTCTGTTCTCTAGGCAATTCACAGCACGTAAAAATTAATAAACCAATGAAGGAATGATAAAACCCCAACTAAAACAGTATAAAAGAGCAGTTAAAATTTTGCACCAGCACAAGTCACAGGAGCAACTTCAATACAAAAACCAAAGGAGAGAAAAATAGAGTTAAAAGGTTACGTTAAAAGGCCTATTAAAAGGCCTGGGAGAAGAGAAAGATCTTCACCTGGCACCTAAAAGACAGCAAGATAGGTGCCAGACAGTAGTGTTGCTGCTGCTTACCGAGGGGTAGTGGGAGGCGGTGCTGAGGTCAGTGTGGAGCAATTAGCGGAGCTAATTTGGTGCTCCCACTGGTGTGTTTGCACTGTGCCAACCTTGCCACCCCCTCTATCTCCCAGTAAATAGCAGTGACACAACCAACTGGAGGTCCGGTGAGTGCTATCTCCCTACCACATCATCCACTACTAGCGTCAGGTGAGCCTCTCAGGTGTGTGTGTGCACGCCATATAGTCTTGTGCTTACTCTTAAACTGGAAATGTTCCCATACATCTATGTTTAGGAGAAGCATAACAAAAGGAGGGCAATGACACAGGTCAACTGGATCTACAACATGGGATGAAGTTGGACCTAAGTACAATCAATCACAGATATGGGGGTAGGGGGCCTTTATTGGAAATAATAGTTAGTTGCACCATTGATCTAAACAGCTGAAAAGCTACACAAGTGCTGGCAGTCTGCTTCCTAGCCTAGTAATCAAGGTTACTTCTGGAAAATCACTTGTGCCTCTCTTGACAACTGGCCACACCTCTCTGGGGTGACCTGCTTCACACTTGAGAATCACTGAATTGTATACTCAGATTCTGTATACAGAAATACCTCTACCAATTGGTGCTGATGTGCACTTTGGGACAACTTAAGTAGTTAACGTATTGTTGTTCTGTGGTTGGGTTGTTTGGTTAATGACATAGTAGAAGAAGTTATTAGTTTATAAAAGCATGGTGATTACCGTCAGTACTTTAAAAAAATATTATTGAAGTTGTATCTGCAGGTATTCTGTTTTCCCCAAAAGATTCTATGAACATTTGGAGAATTTGTAGGATAACATTTTATGCGGGCTTTTTAAAAAATACCTGTTTATTTGGTTATGCTAATAGTTAATTAATTCAAACACCTGAGTCCACAGTTGGGAGAAAATATGGCATTTCTAAAGATGGAAACCTTGCATTTTCTAAACATTGCAAAAATATACAATCTGGATTTCAAAAATGAACTTAGTTCACCAACACTTTCAGGTCTGCTGAGTAAGGAAGCATGGATGGAGAGAGCTGGCTGAGGACAGGAGGCAACTTCTTTCTTGCGGGGAACTGTGAACCTGGATTTGGCTTGCTGTTTAGTAGCATAATTCTCCATCCCCCATTTCATGCCATACACACATCCCATTACACTTAAGAAACCACATCATGTTATTTATTTATATATATATTTTAAAAGTGATCAGGATTTCCTCCCTGAATGTGCAGTATATGCCATCCATGAATCAGGTGCCTCCCCGCCAATATTCCATGCCCAAAGGCCAACCAGACTGGCACTGAATTTTATTTCAAACATCACTGAAGGGAGAGCACCTTCAACTGCACCTGAGAGCAGCTTGAGGTGGTGCAGGAAAGACTGCCTGCTCCCCACCTCTCAACATTTGCCACCTGAGGCAGCAGCCTCACTCTGCCTAATGGTAAGGAGGCCCATGAACCAAAAACATACTACACAGCAGGTACAGTGAGATTCCAAGCAGCTCTCCCACACATCCACTTATCAGGAAGCTTCTGAAAGTGTTTTTCTTCTTCTTCTTCTTCTTTGTCTGGTGTTTAATGGCGAATCAAGGCCAGGAAAAAGCCCTATTATCGCCACCTACTGACTAACTGTGAAAACACAAGTCATTCACAGCCGCTCATAAAGCTTGGTAACTTTAACAAACTGCCACATGGCCTCCAGTACCATGCCCCAATGACTTTTGTCTTGAAGGGCCGACCTCACATCCAAATTTCTAATCCCCAAACCTCTAATCTTTCAGAGGAGAGGCTCTCTATCTGCCACATATCTAATACAGTCCCAAATAACATGATCCACTGTTTCCGCCACCCCACATAAGTCACAATCCCCAGAATCCACACGCCTAACACTGTACAAACCACTTCTGAGGGCACAATGTCCCGTTAATAATCTAAATATGCCACTTGTCTTTGTCGTCCTTTCAAATGAAACACTTTGAAATCGTCCAGTGTTGGACAAAAGAAAAATACCCGTCGACCCGTAACTTCCATTTTCCATCGTCTCTGCCACTCCCTCACCATCAGCTGTTTAACCCTACTTTTAACTACTGAAGTGGACAGAGGCAGCATAAAATCAATGTTCCTCTGTCCCAACGCCTTCTTTGCCATTTGATCAGCTATCTCATTCCCAACAAGTGTTTTCTTCTCTTGTCTTTTTGTTTTTAAACATAATGTGGTGCCTGCTGAGTGAAGCACCTGCCTTGATGCCTAGGCCTCCCACAAATTACCATCAGCAACAGGCAGCAGCATCCCTTTTTCTTCGTTTGTTTTTTAAATCCACTGATATTATATAAAGTGCCATCCAAGCCAACTGCAGGCACATGCACCTTCTGCTACCTTCATATCCCCAGAATGCCTCTGAACCCCATGTGATACCTAGAAATAGTCTGAGGAAATGAAGATGGCAATGGGGGCATCTGCAGCTGGCTCAGCAGGTGCTTCCCTGAGTAGCTCACCTGCTGCCTATTTGAAAAGCAAAGAAAAGAGACTGCTGCCACCACCTGTCTCTGGCGGTCATTGAGGATAGGCAGTGGGCAGGCTTTGCAGCCTTGAACTTAAGTGCTGAAAACTAGCCCTAATGATGCCACTGCATTGTGCAGAAGGACAGCAGAGACAACCTGATACACAATTACTTGAAAGCATTGTGTGTCTTATAGAGTACAAGTGGTCAAGCTGCCATAAAACTACTTGAAATCATTAGACCTGGCATGAAACATTCTGCCATTGTGTCTGCTGATAAGACACAACATTAAGCCTGGAGGCTGAATCAGGATAATGTTGCCATCACCAGAACTATTATTTATCAGCAGGTATGGAAACTTGGAATACACAGGGTAGTTTGCTATCTTTTTGTTATTTACAGTTTACCTATGGTGTCAAAGTAGATTTACAAAAAGAAGCAAACAGAAAATCCATATTGGCCAACAAAATTGTCCCAATATCCCACTCCATTCCAACTCAAGCCAGGTCTGGACTTGGTTTGCCAGGGCTTTCAGCACACACACCTATGTGGGCTTCTCTTCCCATTACCTTCCCCTGTGTTAGAAATGTGACAAAAGCAACTCCCATTTGGTCCTCTTTGCATGTGGAGAAAGATAGAGAAATAGTCGTCCCAGCTGGCCAGGTTGCCACTGACCTGTGCTCATCTTTTCTGTCTGTCTTCCTTCTAAACCCCTGTGTAAACTCCCTGTGTTTCACAGAGCTATTCACACCTCTGACTCGCTCCTGTTTCTCTCTTCTATGCTGAGCACCGGAGGAGAAGGAGCCATGTTCTTGTTGTCTCCTCTCCTCTAGCATGAGGGGCAATTTCCAGGCATGGCCATTGCAGCCTCCAACTTAGTTAGCTAGACAGAAGTAGTGCGTTTCCTATCCAGTATGTATTTCTATTAATAAAGTAGGTTTTTTTTCTTATTTTGAAACCTAGTCTAAGTCTGAGTGATTTCAAGCAAGGTAAAAGATTGCTTTCTGTCAGGTAAAATCACACCCATGCAGCACAGAGCGCTGAGCAAGCTACACTAAGCTAATTTCTGCTAATTTACTAGAACTCTCATTGGTCTACCAGCCATTGGAGAACCCAACACTCTGGTTGTGGCTGTCAGGCAGGCAGATGTAGCAGCAGCAGCAGCACAAAACAACAAAAAGACACCCTAGCCTCCTAGTGCTTCTGCTGCAGTCTCCTTTTTTAATTCCACTGCAATGTCTTTGAGTCCCCATTGTAGCATCTATCTCGAGCAAGAATCCTACCCCCTGCTTTCTTTTAAAAGGAATATGAACTGAGATTTAGAGGATTTATCATGGTGAAAATGTCATAATTTTTGCAAGAAGAAAAATATGAGTTCTGAAAGTGGGGAAGTGTGGGTCAGAGAGGAAATAACATTTTCCTCACTAACACAAGAACTACAGCCTTACTTTTTTGTTAATGAAAACTGATCACCTAAATTGTAGATGCCTGAAGAACTCCCCAGAACCCAGTGCACCCTATTGTTATCCATTCTAAACAATACAAAAAGGCCAGCAGTAGAAATTGCCTCTACTATACTTAAGACTGTGACATCATAGCATAAAAAATACTTTTTTAAAAATAAGGAACATTTAACAACCATATATGCAAATGATGGAATATTTTGTTGTTAAAAATCATGGAAAATTCAACTTCAGTCTGTAAACTAAATTTGATCCAGAAAGGTGGCTTATAAACATTAATAGACTAAACAAAAATAATATTATTCCAACATTTGAGACTGAACTCAAATTTTAATTGGGGATTTGAGCCCAAGCTGAACTACAGGTTCCTTATAACCTTTTTTTTCTTGTTGTGGTAGTTCAAAAATTAACAATTTCCTTTCTGGGTTTTTAAAGGTTTTACATTTTTCAAAGCTAAAACGTGCACTAAAAAGGCTGGCAGGAGATATCTGCAGGGCACACTATTATTCTGTATTCATTATATGTAGGTAAGGCACAGCATCTCTTTCCTTAAACATTTTGTTAACCTTATGCTGATGCAAAGTGATTTCTGATCAAGCAGTAGTTGGGGGTCAGTACGACAATTATATTTTGAATTCTCTTCAAACAAATCTCACCCAGCATAAAGGGGGGGGGGCGGAGTTGATAAAACAAGTTGTTCCTGAAATTGAGTCTTTTAGAAGAACAATTAACCTATAATAACTGTTCTGGCCTCCTCTTAAGCCCTGAATAGTAATCCTTCCTCATTAGCTTCAAATTTAATTAGTACCAGTAATGAAAACTGCTTCTGAAATAATCATAAGGTCATGCTCCCTTCATCTACAAAGTCTAATAATACTAATTAGCGGACTGGCCATTTTGATTTAACCACATGGCCATTGAGTTAGCCAACAGACATGGGCTGGAGAAACCTGCACATCTGGATTATGCCACATCTGGGAAATAGTTATCAATGATATGGTGCCATAGATGGCCCCTCACAGATGAATGCTCAAGTCAAGTCACAGCTCTTGTCATGCTTCCTCTTTATTCCCTACTACTTACAATCTATTTCTCCTCTGCTAATGCTCAACAGTGAAAAGCTTTTGGACACTACTGGAATACCAGCAGAACTGGAAGCCTTCTGTCCAAAGTTGTCATGGTTCTTCTTGGGAATATACAGTACTTAGATTTTTTTTGAAAAAAGACAGATGCCTGGAGGACCCTTTTGGCAAAGCATGAGCTCAGAACAGTTTCTATTTTCTGCTAGTCTAACAATCTAAGAAAAGATATTTAAACTAGGGGAAATGTAATAATTTATGGGGCCAGGTAATCATTTAACATGTTGGAAGTTACAGATTTGCATGCTCTTTAAGAACATAAGAACATAAGAAGAGCCTGCTGGATCAGGCCAGTGGCCCATCTAGTCCAGCATCCTGTTCTCACAGTGGCCAACCAGGTGCCTGGGGGAAGCCTGCAAGCAGGACCCGAGTGCAAGAACACTCTCCCCTCCTGAGGCTTCCGGCAACTGGTTTTCAGAAGCATGCTGCCTCTGACTAGGGTGGCAGAGCACAGCCATCATGGCTAGTAGCCACTGATAGCCCTGTCCTCCATGAATTTGTCTAATCTTCTTTTAAAGCCATCCAAGCTGGTGGCCATTACTGCATCTTGTGGGAGCAAATTCCATAGTTTAACTATGCGCTGAGTAAAGAAGTACTTCCTTTTGTCTGTCCTGAATCTTCCAACATTCAGCTTCTTTGAATGTCCACGAGTTCTAGTATTATGAGAGAGGGAGAAGAACTTTTCTCTATCCACTTTCTCAATGCCATGCATAATTTTATACACTTCTATCATGTCTCCTCTGACCCGCCTTTTCTCTAAACTAAAAAGCCCCAAATGCTGCAACCTTTCCTCGTAAGAGAGTCGCTCCATCCCCTTGATCATTCTGGTTGCCCTCTTCTGAACCTTTTCCAACTCTATAATATCCTTTTTGAGATGAGGCGACCAGAACTGTACACAGTATTCCAAATGCGGCCGCACCATAGATTTATACAACGGCATTATGATAGCGGCTGTTTTATTTTCAATACCTTTCCTAATTATCGCTAGCATGGAATTTGCCTTTTTCACAGCTGCCGCACACTGGGTTGACATTTGTCAGATATGGGTTTTCAGAGGGGGGAAAAACTATATGGATCCTTGTGTATAGCTAAACTGGAGGATACCTGGTTGAGGCTGCTGCTCTGGAAACAAAGAATTATGAAATCAGTTTGTGGCAATTAATACAATTACACTCTGTGAGACTTTGCCCAGAGGAACAGTTATTTCTGCTATGCCTGATGAGGAATAAGTGTTGGAAATTTTCAATATTACAATCATTTAGTTTGATAAAAGATATAATTTAATTTATTCCATATCTCTCATAGCAGACTTCAGTAGGTGCTAAGTGAAGGGTGCTGAAGGCCAATTCACACAACCATTCTGGTACATCAGAAAAAAACTGGATTATTGTGCCCAGGGCCGGCTCCAGGAATGCGGGGGCCCTTGGGCATTAGCCTGCCCCAGGCCCCTCTCCTTCCCTTCCGCAATCCCACGGATCGCAAGACGAGCTTCCAAACTGCCCGCCATCCCCCACCATCCCCAGCACTTCACCTACCTTTTTCTGCTGTTTGCGCAGGGTTGCCATCAATAAAGATGGCGGCCGAGGTTTCCGTAAGGGACTGAAGCCTTTGCCCCCATCTTGTTGGATGGCATGCAGCGTGCGCATTGCTGCCATCAACCAAAATGGCGGCAGAGGCTTCAGTCCCTTACGGAAACCTCGGCCGGCATCTTTATTGATGGCAACCCTGCGCGAACAGCAGAGAAAGGTAGGTGAAGCAGGGGGGATGGTGGGCGGCTCGGAAGCTCATCTTGCGATCCGTGGGATCGCAGAAGGGGAGCGGAGGGCCCCTCAGGGCCCCCCAGGGGCTCCTAGAGCTGCGGGGCCCTTGGGCCAGTGCCCAACCTGGCCGCCCTTTGGAGCCGGCCCTGATTGTGCCAAGCAGTTATCTAGGAAGTATATAGAGAATTAAGCAGGAATCCTATATCTAAACCAAAATGTACCCCAAAAATCATTAGAAGGATAAATGAGACAGGAATTGTAAAGTGATTAATACACAGAAAAAGGCTATGAACAACAATGACAAGAAACCACATTTACGCATCAGTTTGCTTTTTTACAAAAAAAAGTCCTCATGAAAATTCACCAGTATTTTAGCGCAAATTTCTCCTAATATACACATTTTTATATGTAATTTTGCTTGATATGCACATTCTTACAAACTAATTTCCCCTAATATAATGCATTTTTGTGTATTATTTTATATGTATTTTATGCATTTATTATGACAACGTATGCATTGTTTTTACACATTGCTTGGCTTACTTGGCTGGAGAACTGCATTACAAAATTCAGAGAATTGTGAATTTCAAGGGATAACTGTGTTTCAGTACATCTTTTGTTTCAGCAAGTGCAAATTAGGTAAGCTTGCCTTTAAATGTGAACTGAATCAAATTTCTCCTCCATCTCTAGGTAGACTCATTTTGCCAGCATGTGGGCCAAACTACACCTTACATTCAGAGAGGCATATCTTTTTTCCTCCAATGTTATATTTTTCTAACCAAAAGAAACCTCCTGAAGCTGTGAGTTTCCGTGGAGGAATTTTGAGTAGAGTAGGGGTGAGATATGGCTTAACTCTTCCCCTTCCAGGCATTTTTGCCCATTCAAAATCCATATAAACACACACACCCAAGATGCTTTTCATTCCACAAGGATAAAGATATAGGTCCCTTTCTCTTTTTCCTTCAGGACAAAATACAACTGGAAGTTAGCAATTTTCAGCCAAAAAAAAATGTTTGGAAGCAAAAAATTTAATACTGCCACTACCACCCTGCCTATCCTTCACTGCTATGCACAGTTTCTGGAGGCTACTTTCAGTTAAAACAAGGATTCACATAGTTATGTAACATGTAATTTGATTCAAAGAGTAAAACCTACACATTCAGTAGACACTAGCAAGCTGTACATTCAAGCTGAAGTCTATGGGATTATACCCATGTAAAAAAACCCTGGCAAGATTAGGTCACATTTGTACTGGGTGCATGCTAGTGCCATCTTTTGGATGCAGTCAGAACTACTCGATTGAAACTATTGAATAAACTTGTACAGTCGTTCAGTCAGCCGTGTCTCTTTCTACCAGCTCTCAGTAATGTGTTCATGTAAGAGATTCACCTTTCATACAAATAGTTTAAAAGTATACTAATAATTTAGACAACATATGTATTATAGAGAATGGCATTTAAATAGTAAGGATTTATTCACAATGATCTGAAGCTGATTTAGAGGAAGGCAGCATCCTGCAATGTTATAAATAGGAATTTTGATTCTTTTTGGAGGCATGCTATGGTGCAGCGCTCCATCCCTGGAGTGTTTAGCATCAGAAGGGTCCCTTGCTTTGCATTTCGTGATGATGAATGTGATTCCTGAAATGTGGCTCCCCAATCCCTGCCTCAGCACTGATGTATTAGCTGTCTTCACTGCTCTCACAACTCCACTTTTGTCGAGTTACTGGCACAGCTACAAGCAAGGAGTCTTGGATCATGCCCTTTGTTCTAGTCACAATAAAAATAATATTTTGATTATTTATCCTATGCAGGTTTCTAACTTCCTATGAAGCTATTTTATTACTATGATATGGCCACATGTGCCACCTATTACATTTCTTTTTGTTTCATTCTTTTCTTCTTGGTCCAAGTACTGCTAATATTAACTCTTTAAAAATAAAAATAACAAGTGCCAAGTGCAGTTCCATCCATGCACCTAGAATTTTACCAATAAATTTGAAGCAATCTGTGAAAAAAGGATGCAAGGAGTCTTGAGATGTCTCCATAGAACTGCAAAAAAGCAGAAAGTGTTAAGAGGGTAGGCATGCCCAAAATTAACTTTTATTTTATAAATAGAAAAGAGATTTTGGTACTGAAAAGGGGCTGTGGGTCTGGGACAACAATAATCAAATGAGGGACATAGTCTTTCAGCTAATTGCTGGAAAGTTAGTACATCTTTAATGAAGTACTAACTTTCCAATGAGGTAATTAGGAAGTAGAGTGCTAATCAAAAAAAGAAATGAGGTGGAGACTGCACTAGTTCTTCATGCTATTTTATGTGACAGATAGCTTTGAAAAAATAAACTGGACCAGATATACTTTCTTAACTCATTTTGAAATTCTTAAAAACCAGCAGCATGTAACTGCCTAACGTGAATCCTGTGAATTAACAAAGGATCTTTATCACCTCTAGGAGATGTGTGCTTTTAACATGTTGTTTTTCATTGAAGAGGCAGTGGGCACATATTTTATGAGGAGTTTGTTTTATTTACATTAGCCAGTGCAGGCAAAATACAGGATAGCTCTATGAATCCTATAAAGGACTACAAGCACATCCAAAATGTTCAGATAACATGCACTGGGAGAAATAGAAATGCTACTTGCCTAGGATTATGTTAACATGGGGAACTCATAGACTAATTGGATAAACTTGATTTAAAATGTTGGATTAATGGAGGCTTGGGTGAGAGGAAGGAGGAGTAATGTGCGTGAGCCCTATAGCAAGTGCTATTTGAAAACATTGTGCTGGATGTTGTACAACTTACTTTGCTGACAAGAAGTAAAAGTAATGTATCATATATGATAAGTGGGATGCCAGAGTCATGTTTCTGCTGTTGCAGTGAATCTCTGTAGGCATGGTTTTCAGCATAACAACAATGATGATGATGTCCCAAGACAGACACCATTAAAACAGCTCTATTGGAGTTAATGTAGAGTTGAAGATGACTAGCTTCCACCATCCTTCCCTTGCCATATCAGACAGGATTCTGATTAAAGCCTCCTTCACATATTATGTGCATGAAAGGGAGGGGTCAACACAATTAAGGGAATGGAGGGCTTGGCTGGTAGCCTTATCCTGATGTCTCATATAAAGTGTGAACATGTGAAGAGGAGAAGCCTATGTTTTTGCTCAGCATGCAGACATCAGAAGGTAGGAATAGGGAGGTGTGCATTGCCGGAGTGGGACCAGGATTGTAGCCCATCTTCCCTTCAATCACAGTGCAGGAATGGGGCTTAGCTCTGGAACAAATCAGGGCACAGCACCAGGAACATATATAAAGCCTTGCAATGGAACAACAGCTCAAGGCTATAGTCTAAAGGTACATGATGCAGCAATGTTGCTACAGCAAAGCTGTGGGTATGGACATTGCCTGGATGGAACTCTATACAGGCTGTATTGCCTGGGAACCCTATACATACTGTATTGACTAATGTTGAAGAAAGGCAAGATATAAATGTAATCTCTGCAGTTATGAATGTAACAAACATTCACTCAACAGGTTGTGATTGGTGTGTTCACATGGGTAAGCGTGTACTCTGCTGACAGGGCCATACTGTGAGCCACAACCACCCACCCCCACCCACCATGCTTTGTTGAAGCTGTGTGAACCACAGCCACCATTGTTATAGACTAGGCACCTGGCAGACGTCGTCATTAGCCTTCCTTGTGGATGTGAAGTTATTGCTTTGTATGGGAGACTGAGATCTAGTCCTGCTGCCCCTCCCTTTTTGTGCCTCAATGTATTTTTACCAGCTAGTCACTTAAAAGATGTTGCAAGGCTTGAACTCATCTCTTTTGTATGCCATTGCATTTTCTCTCCTGTAAGCCAGTTCACATCACTGTCTACTGTAAACTTGCTGTTGTACTGTGCATTTTCCCTTAACTATGTGTATCCTATCTCTTCTCCCCTGAAAAATCTGTGTTCCCTTCCCACAGACATCCACACAAACATATTGTGTGCAATTATAATCACATTCTCTATGAGTGAGGCATCTCAGTGGGACTTGAGCACTTCCCTGTGGGGGTGGAGAGAGAGAGAATGTGTGCACTGTCACATATGGGATCCACATGCAGACCTCTTATCCACTGGGCAATAGGGTGGCTTGGATGTTGAGATTGGAATGGCACTACTTCCTTCTCTGTCAGACCCTGGCTATTTTCCTATCAAAAAACATTTTTGTACGCTGATGCTGGTTATGCTTGGACTACACAGGAATTTAAAGTTTTGTCTGAAGACAGCCCTGGAGCTTGTGGCTGTCTGCATTCCTTCACTCTCTGCCATTCTATCTGCTAGTCACTGGAGGCCTCTGACAGGGAAAGTGCTGCTGGCTCTTCTTGGCAACATCCTTGTGCATTGATATGTGGGATGAGATGAGGACCAGCTTCCATAATATCATCAAGGCATCCCTACTGTTACTGTGTGTTGATTGATGCCCTCTATGCATGACGATTTTGTGGTGTTAGTACACAAGGTCAGTAATGACTGGTGCTGGCATAGTTGTCACTAATGCTGTGGGAATGTCTATTGGTGTTGCTACATTGTTTCTTGTATGCTACTTTTATTGTTTTGTTTTCTGCTTAACTGCTGTGGGTGCATATGATTGCGACTACAGGATTCTATACACCAGAATAGCATGGGACTGGCATGTTATTCTCAAAATGCATTTCTTGCCTAAATATTTAAACACATAAATAACCTCCTGCTATTCCACCATGTCATTTTAAGCTTTCTGACATTTATTGTTCTGAAGACAAGAAAGGTCAAACTTATCAAATCTGCATTTATGCTTCCATGACATTTTTGTCCAACCAAATTTTTCTGAATTACAGAGGCAAGACAAATGTAGCTCATTTCAGAAAGGACCTTTTTCATCTGTGCATGGTCGCCTGTGCCACAGCACACATTTCTGAATATTCTTTGTATACAGGAAAAGTAATAATTCAATCATTTCAAGAGAAATTTGGCAAACTGTATTGAGAGATGGGGCTTGCATTCCAATTCTGTCACTGACCCATTAGCAGTATGGTCCTATAAATATCTACTCAGAAGTAAGCTACAGCTAGGATTGTAGCCTAAATATCTTGGCCATAGGACTTAAGGCCTCATTTTGCAAATACAGTGACTAATTTTAGAGTGCCTACATTTCAGATAAACAAATATAAAAAGCGGTTTCAATGCAACTTTTCATATGCTTTGAGCAGTAAGTTTGTATGCAGACTTGTTGCCTCCTGTTGATTTTTAGCTATAATTATATTTCACTAAATATTTACATAAAACCGTGTCCCTTAAGGGACTGCAGATTTTCAGAAACAGATGTAGAAAATAGCCCCAGCTAAAGTAATCACTTTAAAAGAAACCTTGTATATTTTCCCATATATTAAACACTTACTTTGCTCATACGTACAATGTATTATTGTCTATCAATATTTTAGCAGATTAGGTTACTTTTAGGAATTCTAACAAAAGCCAACTGAATGATAAACAAGTGTAAAATTATATTTCAACAAAGCAGATTCATTAGCACAAGTCTATGTTTTCAAGTATGAGGCTCAGACCAGAAACAAGTCCATAGCACTAGCCTTCAAACAGAAGCTTGAACTTTGAATATCAAATGTACACAGTGACCTTCACATAAACAAGTTGCATACCAAAAAAATGTTTGCTGAAATTAGGTGGCAAATAACTCTGACAAGCCTGAGACATCCATAAACTACAGATAGGCAATGTGCAAACAGGGAACAAGGCTACAGTTTGTCAAATAATTGTGTGTGTGCGTGTGTGAAAAAGAGAGAGAGAGAGAACTGCTAACAAAGACAGGGGGAATAACTCACTGCATTTCAAAAGGGCATTTTATTGGACTCATCAGAGAAAATCCAGGCATCCTGGCTGCTGAGTACTTGTCTCCCTAATCAAGCAAGACTAGAGATTTAAGGTATGGATTTACTGGAAACCTCTCCTGAACAAGACCATTTGAATGAATTGGTATTCAGGCTTCAAGGTGTGATTCCAAAGTCTTGGAGGTATCGTGGATGAAAACCCTCTTAGGCCAGGCCTCTCTTTGGAATTGGGGTTGATTCAGCAAATTGGTGAACAACAACACTTACTAGCAGCACTATATGTGATAGGCAATGACATTGGAGTGAATAGTTCAGTAGCCATAATGTCCCCTTGGGAATCCCCCCCCTTTCTGGAGACATCTCTGGGTAAGCCAGGAAGAGGGACTTCAGCTGGCATAGCCCTGGTGAGCCCAAGCTCAACCAGATATCCACCTATTCCAAACTCCACTCATCCTGGCAGATCTTGGGTTTGGATTGCTCCATGCACCTTATTATGCCACAGTTCCCCATGTGGACATGAGAATAACTACATTTCTTTTTTATACAGGAATTTGCCCTGTATCTGACCAGCCACAAGAGTAGCCATATACTATAGACAGCATGGATTTTTCACATTCCACCTTGTTAAATTGAAAATACCCCCATGCCATTCTGATACTTCCCATAAGCTCATTTCAAAACAAAACCTTAAAAATGTATAGTCCTGAACTCAGAAATGCTTGCTTAACAACCCTCTAAGTGTTCAGGGTGATACACAAAACACTCAGAGAAAATCTAGAGTTCAAAGTGTAAAACAAGAGAAAGAAAAACCAGACCCCTTTTGGACTTTTTTCTATTAGTGGTCTCCTAATTTGTTGAAATTAATTAAAAATCAACCATGTTCCCAGAGTACCTGTAATCCTATTACCCACCTTGCCACATACTCTGACCTTCATCTTCAGCATAACAGTTTAAAAAAATGAATGGCTGTTTTTTAATTAATTTAAGAAATTTAACTTTGGAATCTATGATAGCACAGGTATGCTCAGTAAGAACCAACTGTCAGTGTTCTAAAAGCAAGACTAACAGGTGTTTGGCTTGGCTAATCAGGGGGCCGCACCCTTGCCAGACATTTATTTCACTGTGAACAGTCATGGCTTCCCCAAAGAATCCTGGGAAGCATAGTTTGTGAACGGTGCTAACAGTTTATAAGAGCCTCTTATTCCCTTGACAGAGCTCCAGTGGCCAGGAGGGTTTAACAATCAGCCACTCTTCTGGAGATTGTAGCTCTGTGAGGAGAATAGGGGGTTCTTCCCCTCCTTCCACTCCTCCCCCTCCCTCCCCCTCTCCCAGTTCAGTTTCACCTATCCTAAGCATGATTTCAGGGGAGTAAATCCCATTGAATCAATAAGCAAGCAAATGATGAGACCTGCCTTTCCCCTTCCTTCCTTCCTCTCTCCCCCTCCCCCCTCCCCCTCCCCCCTCCCTACCCATCCCCATCTCCCCTCCCTCATGATCAGTTTTACCTATCCCCAGCATGATTGCATGGGAGTAAATCCCACTGAACTCAATAAGCATGCAAATGATCAGACCTGTCTTTCCACTCCCTCTCCTTCTCCCTCCCTCTCTGTCTACTCCTTCTCCTCCTCTCCCCTGCAATCAGGACTACATCTCCAAAGATGGAGAATTACATTTTTTGTATGTTTGTTGATGTTATCACTTTGCTTCTTTCCTGTGTTACTGCTGTTTCTACAGAGAATCTAACCTAGAAAATTACATTTCACTCATTATTCATCCCATGTGTTCAGCCTGCCATGCTTAAACCACTCCACTTAAGGAAGGGTGGGTATGGTCATTTAAAAACATAGAGCACATCTAGAAATTTGCTAGAATATATTTCATCTCCCACTGTTTTATCTCGTACAAACTGAGATAATCTTCATGTCCACTAGAGACTATCCTGTAGAATAGCCAGTGCTATTATACCACAATTGGTTCTGGAGTTTTTTTTAGTGTAAATTATGCAAAGTGTTGCTGTACTTCACATAGTCACAGAAACAGAAGGAAAAGAAAATAATTTACTACAGGAAACTTCACTAAAATTGCAAAGTAAATCAAACATATTTAAAATGACTATCTGAACTGTATCACCTGTCTTAATATTGTTGCTTCATACTTCCTGCTAAAGCAAGATCAGCACAGCACATGTCTTATTTCTGTTATTTGGGCTGATTGCAGGTGATTACCACCATTCACCATATGCTCAGAGGCACATCATATTCTTCCAAGCTACACAGGAAGTGGCTTGGACTGTGAAAGACCAACCCAAATTGTGTTCGCATTTTTACACATACATGGCAGTACATTGACATTTAGGGCTGTACAATGTCTCAGAGAGGAGGTTAGGTCTCCTGCTCCCCTGGTACGTTCACTATAGCTGCCCAATTTCCTTGCTTTTTAAAGTTGGAGTCTATTACCGACCACCCAATCAAGGAGAAGACAAGAATGTAACTTTTGAAAAGCAAATTGCCAACATTTCGAGGAGACATGATGTAGTAGTAATGGGGGATTTCAATTATCCCGATATCTGTTGGAAGACAAATTCTGCCAAACACGGCCCCTCCAAGAAATTTCTGACTTGTGTTGGAGATAACTTTCTCCTACAGAAAGTGGAAGAAGCAACCAGAGGATCAGCTATCCTTGACTTGATTCTAACCAATAGAGATGATTTGGTGAATGAAGTGGCCGTTACGGGAACTGTGCTGCCTCCGCAGGGTTAGAATTGTATATAGAGATACTCCTGTTGTGTTAAATAAGGCATTTATTTGGTTGTTATGGAATTCTAGAGGGCTGTCTCTATGCTCCCTTAGCCTCATAGTAACTTCCTGTCAGGTGACATCACCCCTCTCTTTAATTGGTTAGTTATTTTTTCCCTCCAAAAACCTGCCTCAGTTTGTTTCAGTCATCAGTGAAGCTAGCAGCAGGCCTAGTAGCACCAGAGGACAACACTCCTTTTTTACCTATCTCTCTCTCAGAAGCTATCTCTCTCGCAGAAGATACTTCTCTACCAGAATTGCCTCTTGCAGAAGCTTCTTCCTCAGAAGGTAACTCTCCTCCATTTAATCTACCTCATCAACAATCCTACAATAATTACCTGCTATCAACCTTCTTCATCATCATCACCCTCCTCAGTTCATCATCCTTAGAGACTGTATGCTTTCTTTTAAGTTTCTGTATACCTTTGTGTTTTCTGGTTTAATAAAATAGTTCTGATTAAAAGAGAGAGATTGAGTTGACTGTCTGGCAAAGTGGGTTTCAGAACCACAGGCTCAGAACAGTAAAAAAGGAGTGATTTACACTTCCTCTGAAGTCTTGAAAGCAAGTGAATTAGCATGTAACCCTCCTGCTAAAAAATCCACTCAGCTTCTCTTACAAGTTTCTAGCCTGCTTGTCTCACAAAGTAGCTGGGCCCATTCAGAGTTATCAGGAGACTGTGTTTGGCTGTGTGTTACTCCAAAGCAGACTGGAAACTTATACGCAGAGTTCTTCAACCCCCAGACGGCGCAGACCAAGCCAAGCGGGAGACAGAACAAAGCACACGGGTATTCCAACCACGCTGAAGGCAGTAGCCCACCAGCTATTCACAAGGCCTGATTGCTCAAGGCAAGCCCTCAGACCACCTTGTACTCAGCTCCAAACTCAAGCTCTGGGTGCAAAACGCAGATCGGCCTACAAGGAGCCAGCCCTGTTGTTTCCTCACATTGAGTGAGCACCAGAGCGCCACCTGCTGGACTCCAAGCATAACTGCAGTCCAGCTATCCACATTAGAAATTGCAGCCATTTTAGAAAGCTTCTGCAAACTGCAAAATGCAGGTTTCTACAATGCCACTTCCCAATGAAGCAAACTGCAATGAAGGCAGTCAGGATAAGGCTGAAAGTGCTGCATCCCCATCAGACAAAAGAAAAATGAAACTAACTTCTAAGATGAGGGAGTTTCTAGAAGCGCAAGAGGCTCAACTTTCCATGAAGTGCAGCAGGCCTGGGAAAAGGTAGAGAGTGACCTGGAAGTATCCAGAACAGCTGCCATCCTGGAGGACATTCAGAAAGTCCACAAAAACCTGGCAAAGCACTGCATCACCTGGCTTGGCCTGACACAAAACCACTACCGCATCCTAGACAGACTGAATTCAGAAACAAGCCTGAGTGAGAAACAGGTAAACAAACAGCGACATAAACTAGTTGATGAGGTTCAGGAGGACCTGGAGCAGCACATCCTAGCCTCAGGGGAACTAGAAATGCAAGATGGGTTAACACCTGCATCAGCTGGTGACAAAGTCAAAGGGAATGAGCCTCGGGAAGCACCAAACCCTAAGGCCCTTCTTTCATCAAGAGCTTCCACAACATCAAGCTCCAAAGCTTCTTCCAAGTTAACCAGTAGTTCTGGGAAGTCAGCCATAATTGCCCTAACCCTTGCTGCAGCTGAGGCAGATGCTGAAGCTGCAGCAGCAAAAGAGCACATAGAATTTGCCAGGAAAGAGGCTATTCTACGTGTAGCAGCTGCTCAGGGGAAGGCAAAGATGGAAGGGGAATTGGCTCTGCTTGAAGAAGAAAAGGTAGCTGCCCAGGCCACTGCACGGGCCAAGGCCCTGAAAACAGCGCTGAAAAGGGAAAAGACAGATTTCCATCCTGAGAAGCTGGAAGAGGTGGACTATGCTCAGCGCATATCAGAATACATATCAGACCAGACAACTTCGCTGTTTGAGTCCATAAGGTGTGAGCCCAGCCACAGCCCAGAGTATGCCTGTCAGCCTGACTCCCGTAGGCCTCAATACACTGAAGCTTCCTATTGGGCCCATACAGCAGATGTTTGCACTGGGAGCAATCCATTGGATGAGATAGAGTTGGAGTTCAGGAGTCAGTCACAGCCATGCCTTCCCAAGATGGATGACATCCCACCTCTCCTTGATGAGGATCCCCTGCTGATGGTTCCACCAAATGGGCCCATCTCCCATGCACCCTGGGAAATTTCACAGGTAACCCATCCAGAAACTTACACTGCCCCCCACAAAGGCCATCAGAGGCTATGGGATACTCCAGATCATGCTGTCAACTATTCCAGCTTGGCTGCCCAGTTATCTAGACGGGACCTGTTATCTGGAGGGCTTACAAAATTTAGAGATAGACCAGAAGACTTCAGACCCTGGAAAGATGCATTCCTAACCACCACCCAAGGTCTGGAGCTGTCAGCTGCTGAAGAGCTTAACCTCATGACAGCCTGGCTGGGGCCTGATTCTGCAGCCCAAGTGCGGCGTATCCATGCAGCATGCATAGGCAAACCCAAGGAAACGCTGTGTCGAGTTTGGAATAGGCTAGAGACATGCTATGGTGCACCTGCAAAGATTGAAAGTGCCCTTATGGCAAAACTGGAAAGCTTCCCCAAGGTAACCAGTAAAGACTACCACAGGCTGTGGGACCTGACAGATCTCCTGGAGGAACTTGCAGCTGCGAAGGCAGACCCACATCTTCCAGGACTCTCATGCCTAGACCACTACCTGTCTCAAAAGCCTATTGTAATGAAGCTGCCATATCCAATACAAGAGAAATGGAACTCTGCACTCACAAACTACAGGGAAAGGTACCAAGGCATCTATCCTCCCTTTTTTCCCCCTTGTCAGCTTCGTCCACAGAGTTGCTAAACAGATGAATGACCCCTACTGTGTCCGCTCTGCATCGAGTACCATTGACCCTACTCATAGGAAGACATCTACACGTGACACCAAACCTAGAGCAGTTGCAACTGTCCGTAAAACAGAGATTGCAGATCTCATGTCTACACCTAAGAAAGCAGAAGGCCCAGACCATATCTGCCCACTACACAAAAGGCCCCATCCTCTAAAGAGGTGCAGAGCCTTCAGAGAGAAGCCACTTGAAGAATGCAAGGCTCTGTTGAAGGACCACAAGATTTGTTTCAGGTGCTGTGCCTCCACTGAGCACTCTGCTAAGGACTGTAAGGTCAGCATTAAGTGCACCAATTGCAGCAGTGACAGACATGTTACCGCACTGCATCCTGACTCAAGCAAAGCAATTCAGTCCTCATCTGTTTCCTCTGCCATCAACCACGGCGGGGAGGGAAGTAACAAGAAGACAGAGCTTGATGTCTCCACAGTCCGGTGCACCAAGGTGTGTGGTCCAGGGCCTAAAGGAAGGTCCTGTCACAAAATATGCCTAGCCAAAGTGTTTCCTGAAGGGCATCCAGAAAGAGCTATAAAAATGTACGTCATGCTAGATGATCAGAGCAATCAGTCATTGGCAAGACCTGAATTCTTTGAACTGTTCAATCTCCATGGGAAGGAGATTCCATACATTCTTGAGACGTGTACGGGTGCCACGCAGACAGCGGGGAGAAGGGCCACTGGCTTCCAGATTGAACGCCTCCAGGGTGAGGTGCAGCACCCCTTACCTCCACTGCTAGAATGCGATGCCCTACCGAATAGGCGTGACCAAATCCCCACCCCAGACATTGCCTTCAGCCAACCACATCTCAAGCCGATCGCCAACCACATTCCGCCTCTAGATCCTGATGCCCAGATTCTGCTCCTGCTGGGGACAGACATCTCAGAAGTCCATGTGACCCATGAACAACTTACTGGAGCTTATGGTGCTCCCTATGCCCAAAGACTGGACCTCGGGTGGGTTATTGTGGGCAACGTCTGTATGGATCGTATTCGCAGGCAAGGCCACATGAGTGTCTTCGCTACAAGTATTCTGGAGAATGGACGTCCTTCATTCTCAGAGCCATGCCCAGAACACTTTACTGTGAAGGAAGAGCTCTCCCTTAGAGGGCCTCTCCAGCCTCCTGGAAAGGGAGATACAGCTTTAGGAGCCACAGTGTTCCAGACAACCAAGGATGACAACAAGCTTGCTCTGTCTATAGAAGACAAGCAGTTCCTGAAAATAATGAACAAAGAATTCTTTCAGAATGAGTTCAATAGCTGGGTGGCACTGCTTCCATTCCTCACAACTAGAGATAGCCTGCCCAACAATCGTGAGCAGGCCCTGTCATGGCTCATCACCTTGCGCCGTACCCTGGAGAGAAAATCTGAAATGAAAGCCCACTTTGTGGATTTCATGGACAACATGTTGAAGAACAAGCATGCAGAACTCGCACCACCGCTGAGAGAAGGTGAAGAGTGCTGGTATCTTCCGTTCTTTGGCGTGTACCACCCACAGAAGCCAGGGCAGATCCAAGTGGTGTTTGACTCCAGCGCACAGTTCCAAGGATTCTCCCTGAACTAGTCCCTCCTCACCGGACCAGACCTGACCAACAGCTTGCTCAGTGTTATTATCCGCTTCAGAAAAGAAGCCATTGCAATAACTGCAGATATTCAACAGATGTTCTACTCATTGTCAGAGAAGATCACCGCAACTACTTGCGGTTCCTGTGGTACAGTGATGAACATCACAATAAAGAAGTGACTGAACACCGCATGAGAGTCCACGTCTTTGGAAATGGACCATCTCCTGCAATAGCCAACTATGGACTGCACCGTACTGCACAACTAGGTGAAGAAAAGTATGGCCGTGATGCCAGGCAGTTCATAGAGAAAGACTTTTATGTGGACAATGGCCTGAAATCCTTACCTACCCCAGAAGAGGCTATTGACCGGCTGAAGATAATGCAGCAGATGTTAGATGCCTCCAACTTAAAGCTGCACAAAATAGCCTCTAACAGCCCTCAGGTGATGGAAGCATTTGTTCCTGAAGATCATGCTAAAGGCCTAAGAGATTTGGATTTGAGTTCTGACATTCCACCAATACAACGCAGCCGTGGGCTGAATTGGGACCTCAAAGGTGACACTTTTACATTTCAGGTGTCATCTCAAGAAAAGCAGTTTACTAGGCGTGGTGTCCTATCAACTGTGAACAGCCTGTTTGACCCCCTGGGGTTTGCAGCTCCTGTGACTATCCAGGGAAAATATCTTTTCAGAACTCTGACCATAGAAACCAAAGACTGGGACGAGCCACTTCCTCCTAGCCGAAGGCATGAGTGGGAGTCATGGAGTAACTCCCTCAGTACTCTGCAAACTGTTAAGATACCACGCACCTACGTTCCAATCTCACCTTCCACTGCCATGCGAAGAGAGATCCATGTCTTCTCCGATGCATCCACGAAGGCGATAGTAGCTGTGGCATACTTGAAAGTCACTGATGGGGAGAAGCGCCCACACATAGGGTTCATATTTGGCAAGGACAAACTAGCGCCACGGCCAGAACTCACCATTCCAAGACTCGAGCTGTGCAGAGCAGTGTTGGCTGTGGAGATTGCAGAATTAGCAAGAAAAGAGTTGGACTTTGAACTTGATGCTGTACATTTCTACACAAGCAGTAAGGAAGTTCTGGGCTACATATACAATGAGAGCAGAAGGTTCTATGTGTACGTAAGCAACAGGGTAACGTACATGAGAAAATCCATGAAACCTGAACAGTGGCACTATGTTCCCACCGACCAGAATCCAGCAGATCACGCCACACGCTCAATCCCAGCAGCGCAGCTCCCTGTGTCAACATGGCTAAAAGGCCCAGAGTTCCTCTTAAATTCGGAAACTACATTTCCAGAGGAAGGGGACTGCTATAATATCTTCGCTTCAGACCAGGATGTAGAAATACGTCCAGAAGTTACCAGCTTGAAGACAGAAGTTATACCAGAGAATCATCTGGGAACACAGTGCTTTGAACGTTATTCCAAATGGACAGTGCTTTCCCGAGGAGTCATCGAACAAGTCATCCCTTGCACAGATGGAAAGGTCCGCAAGGTACAGACCAGAATTGTCAAGCAAGGTACCCAAAAAGCCTTCACCCGACCGATCACTGAAGTAGTACTCCTTGTATCCAAGCAGGAAGCTCAGACCTAGTATATATGTCCTTCAGTCAGTATTGAAGCTGTATGTTTGTTAGTAATGTTGATTCCCATCATCACAGTATATAGGTGATGGAATCCATAGAATTCCAGACGGGGAGTGTGCTGCCTCCACAGGGTTACAATTGTATATAGAGATACTCCTGTTGTGTTAAATAAGGCATTTATTTGGTTAAGAGTTATGGAATTCTAGAGGGCTGTCTCTATGCTCCCTTAGCCTCATAGTAACTTCCTGTCAGGTGACATCACCCCTCTCTTTAATTGGTTAGTTATTTTTTCCCTCCAAAAACCTGCCTCAGTTTGTTTCAGTCATCAGTGAAGCTAGCAGCAGGCCTAGTAACACCAGAGGACAACACTCCTTTTTTACCTATCTCTCTCGCAGAAGCTATCTCTCTCGCAGAAGATACTTCTCTACCAGGATTGCCTCTTGCAGAAGCTTCTTCCTCAGAAGGTAACTCTCCTCCATTTAATCTACCTCATCAACAATCCTACAATATAATTACCTGCTATCAACCTTCTTCATCATCATCACCCTCCTCAGTTCATCATCCCCAGAGACTGTATGCTTTCTTTTACGTTTCTGTATACCTTTGTGTTTTCTGGTTTAATAAAATAGTTCTGATTAAAAGAGAGAGATTGAGTTGACTGTCTGGCAAAGTGGGTTTCAGAACCACAGGCTCAGAACAGGAACTTTGGGGGAAAGTGACCACACCATACTTGAATTCTTGATTTTAACAGAAGCAAAAGCTGAGAGCAGCCATATGTGCACCCTGGACTTCAGGAAAGCTGAATTTAATAAACTCAGAACAATTTAATAAACTCAGAACCGTAAGTACGGTTCCATGGCAAGCCACCCTAATGAGAAAAGGAGTCCAAGATGGGTGGGAGTTTCTAAAAAGGGAAATTCTAAAAGCTCAATGGCAAGCAATTCCACCAAGGAAAAAAGGGGGGAAACAACAGAAGAAGCCAATGTGGCTTCACAAAAACCTTAGAGATGACCTGAAAACAAAAAAGGACACATACAGGAAGAGTACAGGCAGCTATCACGGAATTGCAGGGATGGTGTCAGGAAGGCTAAAGCTGAGAATGAGCTGAGGTTAGCGACAGATACTAAAAGCAACAAAAAAGATTTCTTCAGGTATGTCCATAGTAAAAGAACAGAGAAAAGAAACAGTGGCACAGCTACTTAATCAGGCTGGCAAAATGATAACAGATGACAAAGAAAAGTCAGAAGTCCTCAATTCCTACTTTGGCTCAGTCTTCTCCCAAAAAAGGGTCTGTGACCCTCCCGGGAAACAAATGGTCAAGGAATACCTAATCACTTTGAAAGAGTTTAAATTGGCAGGGCCTGATAAACTGCATCCTAGAGTATTGAAGGAACTGGCTGAAGAACTCTCGGAACCGCTGTCTATTATCTTTGCGAAATCGTGGAGGACTGGTGAAGTGCCGGATGACTGGAGGAGAGCTAATGTTGTCCCTATCTTCAAAAAGGAGGAACCAGTGACCTACAGACCAGTCAGCCTAACATCAATCCCGGGAAAAACTCTGGAGCAGATTATAAAGCAGTCAATCTGTAAGCACTTTCAAAACAATGCAGTGACTACTAGGAGCCAACATGGATTTATGAAGAACAAATCCTGCCAAACTAATCTTATCTCATTTTTTTACCGGGTAACCTCCCTGGTAGACTGTGGGAATGCTGTGGACATAATATATCTCAACTTCGGCAAAGCTTTTGACAAAGTGCCCCATGATATTCTGATTAGCAAGCTAGCTAAATGTGGGCTGGATGGAACAACTATCTGGTGGATCCACAGTTGGCTCCAGAATCGTATTCAAAGAGTGCTTATCAATGGTTCCTTCTCAAACTAGGCGGAAGTAACGAGTGGGGTACCACAGGGCTCAGTCCTGGACCCAGTGCTCTTCAACATTTTTATTAACGACTTGGATGAGGAGGTACAGAGCATGCTTATCAAATTTGCAGATGATACAAAATTGGGGGGCACAGCTAATACTGTGGTAGACAGAAACAAAATCCAAAGGGACCTCGATAGGCTGGAGCATTGGGCTGAAAACAACAGAATGAAATTCAACAGGGATAAATGCACTTATAAATTCTACACTTAGGAAAACAAAACCAGATGCAGTTATAACATGGGGGATACTTGGCTCAGCAATACGACATGTGAGAAGGTTCTTGGAATTGTCGTTGATCACAAGCTGAATATGAGTCAACAGTGTGATGTGGTGCAAAAAAGGCAAATGCTATATTAGGCTGCATTAACAAAAGTATAGTTTCCAAATCATGTTAAGTATTAGTTCCCATCTATTCAGCACTGGTTAGGCCTTATCTTGAGTACTGTGTCCAGTTCTGGTCTCCACACTTCAAGAAGGATGCTGACAAACTGGAACAGATTCAGAGGAGGGCAACAAGGATGATCAGGGCACTGGAAACAAAGCCCTATGAGGAGAGACTGAAACAACTGGGCATGTTTAGCCTGGAGAATAGAAGACTGAGGGGAGATATGATAGCACTCTTCAAGTACATGAAAGGTTGTCACATAGAGGAGGGCCGGGATCTCTTCTTGATCGTCCCAGAGTGCAGGACACAGAATAATGGGCTCACGTTGCAGGAAGCCAGATTTCGATTGGACATCAGGAAAAACTTCCTAACTGTTAGAGCTATACGACAATGGAATCAATTACCTAGAAAAGTAGTGGGCTCTCCGACACTGGAGGCATTCAAGAGGCAACTGGACAGCCATCTGTCTGATTTGGATTCTTGCATTGCACAGGGGATTGGACTTGATGGCCTTATAGGCCCCTTCCAACTCTACTATTCTATGAAAGTTTGATAGAAATATCTGTTTGCTACAGGTATGTTCATAAACCACAAGGGACTTTTGCCTATTAGTGAATCAATGTTTCAGCATACTGATGGCTTAAATGTAGCTCTCAGCTATGCTAGCAGGTTGGTGGTAGAAGAACCTACAAATATTTAGCATAGACAAAGAAAGACAGAATTTTGTTGTTATGTGCCTTCAAGTCAATTACAACTTATGGCAACCTTGTGAATCAGCAACCTCCAAGAGCATCTTCCATGAACCATCCTGTTCAGATCTTGTAAGTTCAGGCCTGTGGCTTCCTTTATGGAATCAATGCATCTTTTGTTTGGCCTTCCTCTTTTTCTACTCCCTTCTGTTTTTCCCAGCATTGTTGTCCTTTCTAGTGAATCATGTCTTCTCATTATGTGTTCAAAGTATGATCACCTCACATAACCTCATCATTTTAGCTTCTAGTAATAGTTCTGGGTTAATTAGTTCTAACACCCAATTATTTGTCTTTTTTGCAGTCCATGGTATGCTCAAAGCTCTCCTCCAACACCACATTTCAAAGGAGTTGGTTTTTCTCTTAATCTCCTTTTTTCACTGTCCAACTTTCACATCCATACATAGAGATGGGGAATACCATAGTCTGAATGATCCTGACTTTAGAGTTCAGTGATACATCTTTGCATCTGGGGACTTTTTCTAGTTCTCTCATAGCTGCCCTCACCAGTCCTCGCCTTCTTCTGATTTCTTGACTTTTGTCTCCATTTTGGTTAATGACTGTGCCAAGGTAATCCTTGACAAGTTCAATGTCCTCTTTCTCAACTTTAAAGTTACATAAATCTTCCATTGTCATTACTTTAGCCTTTTTGATGTTCAGCTGTAGTCCTGCGTTTGTGCTTTCCCTATAACTTTCAACAGCATTCGTTTCAAATCATTACTGGTTTTTGCCAGTAGTATGGTATTGTCTGCATATCTTAAATTTTGATATTTCTCCCTCCAGTTTTCACACCTCCTTCATCTTAGTCCAATCCTGTTTTCCATATATGTTCTGCATATAGATTAAACAAATAGGGTGATAAAATACATCCCTGTCTCACACACTTTCTGATGGGAACCAGTCATTTTCTCCATATTCTGTCCTTACAGTAGCCTCTTGTCTAGAGAATAGGTTGTGCATCAGGACAATCAGATGCTGTTGCAGCCCTATTTCTTTTAAAGCATTCCATAGTTTTTCATGATCTACACAATCAAAGGCTTTGCTGTAATCTATAAAGCACAGGGTGATTTTCTTCTGAAATTCCTTGGTCTGTGCCATTATCCAACGTATGTTTGCGATATGATCTCTGGTGCCTCTTCCCTTTCTAAATCCAGCTTGGACATCTGGCATTTCTCGCTCCATATATGGTAAGAGCCTTTGTTGTAGAAACTTGAGCATTACTTTACTTGCATGGGATATAAAGGCTATGCATCGATAATTACTGCATTCCTGGGATCCCCTTTCTTCGGAATTGGGATGTATATGGAACGCTTCCAGTCTGTGGGCCATTGTTTAGTTTTCCATATTTCTTGACAAATTTTTATCAAAATTTGTACAGATTCAGTCTCTGTAGCTTGTAGCAATTCTATTGGTATGCCATCTATTCCTGGTGATTTGTTTCTTCCAAGTATTTTAAGAGCAGCTTTCACCTCACATTCTAAAATTTCTGGTTCTTCTTCATATGGTTCCTCCGTGAATGAATCTGTCATCCTTGCATCTCTTTCATAGAGTTCTTCAGTGTATTGCTTCCATCTTCTTTTTATTTCATCTCGGTCAGTCAGTGTGTTCCCCTGTTGATTGTTCAATCCCTACTCTTGGTTTGAATTTCCCTTTCATTTCTCTAATCTTTTGAAATAGGGCTCTTGTTCTTCCCTTTTTGTTGTCCTCTTCTATTTCTATACAGTAACTATTGTAATAGTTCTCTTTGTCCCTACATACTAGTTGCTGTATTGTTGCATTTAGGTTTCTAACCATGTTTCTATCTCCTTTTGTTTTCCTTCCTTCTTGAACCATTTGAAGAGTTTCTTCAGTCATCCATTGAGGTCTTTCTCTCTTTTTAACTTGAGGTATTGTCTGTTTGCATTCTTCCCTGATAACGTCTCTGACTTCAGTCCATAGTTCTTCTAGTTCTCTGTCTACTAAGTTTAAAGCCTCAAATCTGTTCCTTATTTGATCTTTATATTCTTCTGGGATATTATTTTTGGAGTTGGCTAGATTTTATCTTCATTGTTTTTAGATTTTTAATGTCTAGGTATTGTATGCCTATTTTGTACGTCGCCCAGAGTGGCTGGACAGCCAGCCAGATGGGCGACTAATAAATTCAATAAATAATAATAAATAAGAATTATTTAAATTGTATTTTGGCGTTATGATTGCTTTGTTCTTCTTCTTTAGCTTTACTCTGATTTTCGATATGACCAGTTCATGATCTGTACCGCAGTCTGCTCCTGGTCTTGTTCTGGCAGAATGGGGGATGGGGCGGAGAAGGAGCTCAATGGGGATGCTGCCACCACTGCTGGCACTATTGCTGGTTGCCCTCCTTGGTGTCACCGGCACCAGCGCCGAAGGCGAGGCGCAGCCATGGCCATCAACATGGAGGCATTGCTGGCAAAAGCGCTGGAGGGCTGCCCTCCACCCGTGGACTCCCAGGAGATGGAGAAGCTGCTGGCCGCCATTGGGCAAGCCTTCAAGGCCTTCTTAGCCAGCAGCAGGGACAACAGAGTGCTGGGCGAGACAGAGAGGAACGGCCACCATAGCCTGCCTTACCGATCCAGCTCGGAAGAGAAGCTGGAGGACACATCGCTCTCGCTGTCAAGACTTAGCTTGGGGCACATCTCCTCCACAGCTACCACCTCCAATCTGCACGAGCCGGGCCGCTCGTGGGACTACCTGCCGCTTGCCATCTTCTCATGCTTTTGCCCCATCTGCCCCCTTAACATCCTGGCCTTGGTCTTCTCTATCATGGGAAGAATCCAATGTTGGTGAGCGAATCCTTTGTAACCACTGCTCAATGCTTGAGGACTAAAATTCTTGAAGTGGCAGTACTACATTTTAAGGACAGATTATCTCCAGGCCTGTAAAGAACCTTGTTTTCTTAAGAACGTTAATGTTTTATTTAAATTTTTGTGCACTGTATTTTTTTTTTCTGATGTGTACTTTGTATTTGTGTTTTTTGTGTGTGTGAGCTGCCTTGAGGGCCTTTTGACCAAAAGGCGGCATAGAAATAGAATAAATAATAATAATAATAATAATTTTTTTAAAAAGTATGGAGCATCTCCATCTTCTGCTACCAATTATATAACCAATTTGATTCCTATATTGATTTGGTGATGTCCACATGTACAATCGTCTTTTTGGTTGCTCAGAAAATGTCCTAAGCTCCATTTCCCCACCATTCTTAGTTCTTCTCTGTTCCCTGCTTTTGCATTCCAGTCCCTCATGATTATCAGAACATCTTGTTTGGTGTGTGATTAATTTCTTCCTGTACTTCTACGTAAAATCTCTCCAATTCCTTTTCTTCTGTATTTGCCGTTGGAGCATAGAGCTGGATGATGGTTATGTTAATAGGTTTCCCATTTAATCTCATTGATATCACTCGCTCAGACCTTGTGTTATAGCCCCTAATTGCTTTTGCTACAACACTTCTCACTATTAAAGCAACTTCGTTTCTTCTTAATTTCTCATTTCCTGCATAAAATATTTTGTAGTTGCCTGATTGAAAATGCCCCATTCCCATCCATTTTTTCACTCACGCCAAGTATTGTAATGTTGATACGTTCCATTTCTTGCTTGACAATTTCTAACTTTCCCTGGTTCACGCTTCTTACATGAAAGAGAAGCCTATAAAATTCAGCACTACTTAGAAATTCACCCAAGCTTAAGTCATGCAGAAACTGCTCTTCATGCATACTTTATACCACAGCTACATTGCTCTTGGAACCTTACTTCTCTGCAGGACACTGAGAACCAATGTCATCCACTATATAGTGTTTTATGTTTCTTTATGTTACATTTAGACTTTGGCTTCAAGTTGACCATGGCCCTGGATAGGTCCTTCAGTACAAAGTGCTTATGTGTAAACTGGGAATTAAGATTACCATCCAGGACTATGTAGAACATGGACAAAATAATGGCTGAAACATGCACACTGCATTTGTGTACACTAAAGTCCTATAGAAGTCTGCGGGATTTATGCAATTTTGAAGGGAATAAATGTAAACATCCTTTGCACATTAATATGCATGTGATTAATGATCAGGCCAACTGAAGATTTTCACACTTTAAACATTAAACGTGCCTGCAAGCTTGATTAACATCAATGGCAATTAAAGGGGAAATGTTTCTTTTGAAGTATAGGAAGATTGTAGCTGAGGTTATATTGCATCTGAAGTTGTATCCCAATCAAATAAAATAAATACAATAGATTCAAACACAAGAAAAATCATTGGAGACAGATGATTTTAAAAAGCCATAGACAGAGAGCAGAATAATGTAGTTCTTTCCACTAGCTTCCAGCATCCCACCCATATTTCACTCTAACACCGTTTTTGTTAGGATTACAAAATCAAACAAAAGACAAAGCATGTATTGATGTTCCATTGGGTCCATTTAAGTATTATTATTGTATGCTCTAGCCAGGGATAGGGAACTGCGAACCTTGGCCCATGAGTTCTCCCCATCTGGTCCACAGTTTTCCTTCCTCTGTCCTTCCCCCCCCCAATCATTTAGGCTTGAAAACAGCCTTCAATTGACACCAATAGAAGACTACTGCTCTCCTTCCCTACAGACCCTCTCAGATGTAAAGATGAGCAGAAGGGGCCTTCTTGGTAGTTCTGCCACCTTCAGAAGTTCAGGAGAGGGCTTTCTCTGTGGCAGCCCCTAAGTTGTGGAATTCCCTCCCTACAGAGGTGTGCCGGGCACCTTCACTATACAGTTTTTGGTGAATCCTAAAGACATACCTCTTTACCCTGGCCTTTGGTTCCTGAGACGTATGTTTTCAGAACCCACCAATATGTTTTAATTCTTTTAGATTTTGTAACCTGCCCTGGAACCTATTGGTGAAGGGTGGGCTAATAATAATAATAATAATAATAATAATAATAATAATAATAATACTGCCAAGCATCATTTCAGTAGAAAAACATTTTCAGTGAAGTCATAGCTGGGAAGGGAGTTTACATTTAAGAGTATATTCACACTAGATGCAAACTGGGCAGGGAATCCTGGGGAGCTCTAACAGAGGGGACTAAGAATCTCTAGCAGAGAATTCTGAATACCTTAATCCACTGTTCTTCATCCTTGGGCCCCCAGACAGGTTAGCCAGTGGCCAAGATGATGGGAATTATAGTCCAACAACATCTGGGGATTCGAGGTTGAATAACAGTGCCTTAATCAAACTGCAGTTTCCAGGCTTTCTTGTGGGAGACTATACTAATTAAACTGGTATAAGATCAACATAGGTTTATAGAATAGATATAGCATTAGGATCTACAAATTTGCATATGCAGCACCTTTTGCAGCATTACTCTGGAACAATTGTGCAAGAAGTCAAATAAATTTACTTCCTAACAGATTCTCCAAGAAATGTAACATTTTGCCACCAGGATGTCATAAGAAATGGTCTATCTGTGGCAGTTGATTAGTGTCTTGTCCATAGCATGTAGAACAGTCAGGTCTCCATCCTCAAGCTAAGAGTCTCTGGTGGCTGCCAGGAATGTGTTTCAGTTCCTAATCCATGGGGATCCGACCATCAAGAACAGATGATGGCCCAAGCAAGGGAGAGGTCAGTAGTCCCCAGATTCCAAACAGACAAGAAGGCCAGACAAGATAGGATCAACACCTTAAAGAGGAATCAAGATGTGGGTTTCAGGACCACGGTTAGTGATCCTGCAGCTAAGGCATAACATGCACAGTGGTTCAGCAAGTCTATGGGGAAACTGGCAGATCTTTATAGCCTGCCCTGGGTATTCATCAATTGGAGGCCCCATCCCCTGAATGCTGCATCTGGACAGTTAAAGAGCCAGCATCCTCTTCTGCAGAACTTGGTTTCTTCTAGGCCAGGAGTGAGGACTCTTTTTGGCTTTGGGGGGCAGATCCCTGTGGGGTAAGATGCCTGTCAATCACATGATGTCATTTTGGCATCACATGATGGATAGATGGATTGTCCAACCCTGTCAGAATCCCTTGCTATTTACAAGCCTCCCTGGGCTTCTCCTTTCCATTCCCCTCCTTGAGCCAGGTGTGTTCCTACTATTCATCAACTGATGAGTGGTTGGGAACACAGCATGCTCCAGCAAAGGAATAATTAGAAGCCAACTTTAAGCTCCCAAATGTTCCTTTGAAGCCCCATCTTTACCCACCCCATACACAATGTCTGTATGATATTATATGTAGGGTTGGTGGATGTGGCTTCTCCAAAATAGCCTCATGGGTGGTTCCCCACCCCTGTTCTACACCCTGGTATTTCAAGCTGTGGGGATATCTCCTCAGGGCTCTCCTGATCCTCCAAGATGTATGTCATCCAATAATTAGGATCTAGTGGCAAAGTCTGGTTCAGGGGAGGGGAAATAAACTCCAGTGTTCATGGCTCTCCATAGGATAGACAAGGGATTAGATCCACCTCCTTGGGGCTGCCATTGTTGGAGGACTCCGACTCCAAGAATTCCTGATCTGGGACCTGAACTATTATGTCTTGGAGATTCACAACATGGCACAGATATCCATGTGGAAAGCAAATCTACGTGGCAGAAATACTACCACTTCCCTCAGTGAGGCCCTTTTTGACAACTTCTCCAAACTGAGTATTATGTGTACTGAATTCCATAGTGAATATTATGTGAAGGAGTAAACTAGTACAATATTAACAAATCTTAAGGCTACAGTTCTAAAAGCAAACTAGTGTAATATATGAAATTAACAAGTACTAAGGCTATACAAGCCTAAAAGCAATTCAGCAAACTCAAGCTAAGTGTCTCTGGTGGCTTCCAGGCATGTGTATCAGGTTAAATTAATTTGTGAACTGTTTCCTGTAACACAAACTAGCTGAAATCAGTAGGACACATCCAGGACACCACCCTTTACTCAGAGAGCTGGACCAACACACTAGAAGAGCAATAAGAATGACTATTAAGGAAGAGCCATGGCTGGCAGAGAATGCCAATGTGTTCCATGTGCTCAGGTAATGCACCTGAAAATGAAGAACAGTAGCCAGAGTTTTAAAAAAAAACACTCCTGGGGCCACAGTTCCATTGCCAGGTTGACAGTGTTGTGATTCCTGGGGAACCAAGTACTAGATACCTTGCACGAGAGAGATGAGGGACAGGCTATTGTGGAGCCTGCCAGCAGCTGTTCAAAATAAGCAAGGCTTGGACCTAGGAGGACTCATCCAGGATTCCTAAAGTGTACAAAAGCACAAGGAGAAAGAGGAACCCACCCCCTATAAAGCTGATGACCAGGGAGGCACCAAGAGCAGGGTCAAGTGTGTGGCAAAATCACCTTTTTTCAGAATTGGAAGCTAAAGACCACAGGGGGTGCACCTTAAGGCAGTGTGAAAAACAGGGCATCACATGATTCAGGAATGAAGCATTCTGAGAGTTTCTGCATAGTGAGCCACAGTGACCTACCTCAAGCTGTCTATGAGAACATCCAGACAGAGGATTTTTCTGGTGTCAGGTGAACTGTCAATGTATTGTTTCTAGAAGCCAGTTACTGTTACTGTCCATCTTTTTCACCCCACTAGTCCAAATAACAGCACTGGCAGCAATGTCCAAATGGAAGATTGCTGGGCATGGAAGGAAGATCATCTCATAACACCTTGCAAAATTCAATACCTTTTATTTGTGAGTACTTCTTCCTGTACTTCTAGTTTAGCACTAAACTGAACAGCTTAGATACCAAGAACTTACAATGGAAACAAGACAGAAGGACTTATACATCCATGCAACTAATTCCATCTATCCCATTTGAAGTAGTTGAATTCAGTATCCTTTTCATTAATATTATATTCTCTACAAGTAGCAGATCTTAAGAACATAAGAAGAGCCTACTGGATAAGGCCAGTGGTCCATATCAGCCAGCATTCTGTTCTCACAGTGGCCAATCAGATGCCTATGGAAACCCCAAAAGCAGGACCTGAGTGCAACAGCACTATCCCCACCTGTGATTTCCAGCCACTGGTATTCAGAGGCACACTGCCTCTGACAGTGGAGGTAGAGTATAGCCATCACAGCTAGTAGCCACTGATAGCCTTATCCTCCTTGAATATGTCTAATCCTTTTTAAAAGCCATCCAACTTGGTAGCCATCACTGCTTCTTATGGGAGTAAATTCCATCATTTATCTATGCACTGTGTCAAGGAGGACTTTATTTTTGTCTGACTTGTAGAGAAGTTGCTTCATCCCCCTTGATTTTGGTTGCCTTTTTCTTGACAGTGTGGTTGATATATTTCTTTACTGTTTTTGAAAGAGTGTCTTAATCTACATACTTGCTTTTTTTCTTCCTACATGTCCATCTTAGCATAGGCAGTATCAGAGAAACAAATGAGTCCCACTCATATAAGAATGAGCTATGTCTTTTGTTTCAAATTTGGGGGGGGGATTGCGTGGCTTAGAGCGGATTGAAAACACTTCCAAAACTCATGGATGATCAGACTTTGTAATTCATTTCAGCATGCTCTTAGAGGAAAGGAAGCCCCAAGAGACATTCCCATGCCATGCAAGGCCTGTCATCACATGGTTAACGGCTTCCAGGATGTGGAGAGACTGATGACATCATCAGCCTCTTAATGTGCCTCTGTCTATCTCCAGATTCTTCTGGACATCTTCAAGTTATGCTAAACCACACTTTGCAAGCTGTTTCAGACCAAAACCCACCAAAATGCAATAGGCTCTAGATTCTTTCTGCCCCAATTGCCATCCTAACTTTTGGTCTGAATTCTAGTTGAAAACACCAATCTATTCCATCTATATACTGATCTCCAGCCATTTCTCACTGTTTTCATTCTTATATAGGTCTTTTCAGGTTGGTCTATGTTTCCATGCTGAAGTTCAGTGGCCAGGTTCCAATTTCTTAAAATCTGAAGAACTTTGCTACTCAGGTATGCAAGGAGTATAAATGTGAACTAAAAGCTACACTGAGAAAATCCTTCAGCACTACATTCCAGCTGCTTTTAAAGTGTGGGCATGGCAGTAACTCTAACAGGAATGCAATTATACTCCCATGGCACCAGAATAGCTTTAGACATAGCCTCATGTCAAATTAGTATTAGTCTACATGTGTGCTATAGATTAGGGAGAAATGCATCCTCAAGTCTCAAATGGACATGCTATGCATTGCTATTAGGAACATTGCTTAACATCTCAATCTGTCTCATGCATCAAAGTGTCATGACCTTGTGAATCATCTCCAGACTGTTTTGCACTGTATGTGCTTTTATATGCACCCCCCCCCACATATGCACTTTTGAATATGGAGGTAACAATTCATCACTGAGGGAAGTTAAATCCTTCTTACCATCCACAGATTACTGAAACATGCCAACAAACGTACTCTAAGGAGCAAATGAAAACATTTCCAGCACGATATCAGCTGATTTCCCTATAGCTTAAATATGGTATAGCTGAAATAAATCCCAGTGGTTTATAGCTCTTTGCCCACGCTCATACATTCACTGGGGCTTACACCCTCTCCTCCACTACAGAGGTAATATCTCATGCAAAGGGGGCACTACACCCACACAAATGCCCTGTCACACGGAGAGGCCTAGTTCAAAAAAAGATGTGTGTTCATGTGTGGGGAGGAAGGTCATGTGAACCTGACATACATGTGATGAGATGTTTGTGTGGAGTATGTGACTCACACAAGATATCACTTGCATGGAGCTAGTCCTCTCCTCTGCCATGCAAGAATAGAACTGTTTCTGGTAGATGTAGGAACTTGAACTCTATTGCAGCAAATGTTGCAGCCCATGATATTTCTTATACTTGAAGACTTTGTCATGGCTAAATCTTATGAGCTGCTAGCTCACTTGTATAAGACTGATCCTGCCAAATGAGAAAAGTTTTGAAAGCTCTGAACAACACCCTTAGAAAAAGTCACTATGACAAAGGTTAAAAACCTCACCATGGAAGCCCCATACAACAGTTATATTCTCCCTAATAGTTGAGAACAGAACATTTAATCTAAGGATTTTTGCTGCCATGTTCTGCAGGATGTTCTATAGAGCTTTTGTAGTCCTTCAAGATTATTTTTCCTACATTCTTTCACTGTCTGCTCAACAATACTGCCCGCACACACACACCAAGGATTAATTTTTATAGAAATCTCTGAGTGATTTGTTCAATAGGGTAAAGGTGAACTTCAGTTAAGAATTTTTTGAATAAGCTTCAAAGTGTGTTTTGAGGAGAGGAGGCGGGTGACAGTTAAGGCAACAAGAATATTTACTAGAACTTCTTGCTCATTTGAGAGCCAGAGTTCAGCTGCAGTTTGATTCCCAGATCATCAATATTTTAATCTCAGTCTACATGAAGAACTACTTTGCCAGCCATAAATAAATAAATAATAGCAAATAATTATTTATCTACACTTGTGGCAGTTGTGAACTAATCACTAAAAAGGAAATAAGGAAAGGGGCTACTATTTACCAAGGAGAGTGTAAAGGCTTTGCATTGTTGACTCTAGTACTGCATTGTTTACAACGTGTTTCCAATTAACTTGAGTGATAGAACAACTGCTTACATATCTTTAGGCGAAGATGTCAACTGTGTCCTTTCTGGAACAACTTGGCTCATATAAACAATATTGGAAGCCCTTGTGTGTAGATGAGCTGCTTGCGGATGGTGCCTTGAAACTGAATGCATGGCCACACTTAATAATGGAGTAAATATGACTATTTATAAATATGAGTAACAGCAGGTCTGAATTACTGTCAATACCAATGACAGAATCACTCAGAATTCCACTCCCCCAGTCCAGCCCCAGAAAGTGTCCGGGCAGGAGCACACTTGCAGGAAGGGCCAGAAGCTTGGCAAGAAACTACTTCCGGTTTACTTCCTGGAAGGTGCCAGTGCTTGGGAGGAGTGGATGGAAGTTCTATAAGACCTAACACTTACCTCATCCCCTCCACCTCAATAGCGCACAGAATCTTACCCAAAGGTGCTGCAAACGGTAACTAGAAAGATCTCCAGGTTCTATCTGTTTCTCTGAAAATCATATCCTTGATTGCTCTGAAATTGAGGGCAGAGCTTCAGACACATTTTTTTAAAGAGTCCACAGGAGGTCCATCATCATGACTCAAAAAACTGAGTATAAGCCCTGCTTGTCCAATTTTTATTTGAGTTAGAATGCTTTCAGTCTTGATTATGCCCACTGAAGTCCTATCAGCAATTTTAAACTTTCTGGCCCATTTATTCGTATATAAGACAGAACCTGGATGCTTCAGCTTTCATTTCTAAACCAATCAGAAGATACAACTCTCTTGAGATATTTATTTAAGACTCTGCAGTCCATTAAGTATGGGGTTTCTAACACTCCACTGATTAGGTAAAATGCCAGTGTATGTCCTTATGGCACATTATAAGGGATATAGGGTTAAATTTACACCATAAATTAATTCTACTCAAATTACAGGAAAAACAAAGAGTTCCAGTCTAGATCATGTCAGTGCTCACTATATGGGGAACAGAAAGGATCAATTCTGGATTAGAAAATTCATCTAAGACTAGAAGTAATTGGAGCAAGGGGCAGGCAATTCAGTGATCACTTACACTGGTCTCATTTTACTGGAGTTAATGAGACTGAATCCATTATATGGTCATCAGGCAGTCTCTCAGAATAAGAGGTGGGCAGTTTCCTCAGTCAGGAGAGAAAGACCCTGCCTTGTCAAGCTGTTTGTGGGCTGCAGAAATTGGGGGAATGATGTCACTGCAGGCCCAAGCATAGCTTGGTCATGGAGGATCCAGCTTTCCCAGGCAGAAGATCTCAGAAGATGCCAATCTCAGCACAAAACAGGAGGGCACCTTAAGCTCCAGGGCAAAAGTCTCACATGATGGACTTTCATACTGCTTCCATCCTGATATGAGGAGTGGTGACAGTCTGAAAGAATCAAAACATAGACTGAATGCAGCTTGCAGGCTGCCAATTGGCCACTGCTGCCTTTGAATAGGGAAGCATTCCCTTAAGATACAAAAATGCCATTGAAAAATATGATGCTAAAGAGTTTCTTCATGTGTACACCTCTTTTAAGAATGTGACCATTGCCCCTGTGCATTAACTTTATGTATTGACTAGGTATTTTTCCTAAATAAATAAATTCTGGGACTTTTCAGTATACTCTGCTTGTGCATAACATACAGTACAGTCTTCAAACCATTTACTCTAAAGTAGCCCAAGAGAACTCAGAACTACTCTGGAATCAGCAAACTGAGAACCAAACTTTGGCAGTCTGATATGCAATCTAAGTGAGTCTAAGTAGCAATTTAGTCCTCTTGTATCAGTTGGACTACATAAACTTTCATCAGTACTTCAGATTAACAAAATTAGGTAGTTAGCTGTTGTCCTACTGTATATTTCCATGGTAATCCATAATGTAATTTCTGTATCCTAATACAGAAAGCTATAGGGACAAATAATTAACTGTTTCATTATATTCATGTATCATACATTTACAATATGGAGTTTGAATTACACTATATTGCATGGAGCTGGTATAGCACAGTGGAGAGGAAAGCCTGGTGGGGAGTCCAGAGTCTATGAGTTCAAATCCCTGCTCGTGTCTCCTGGGTGTCAAGGGCCAGCTAAAGATCACCCCCACAGTGAGTGGCTCAGGGGTTACATGCCCTGCCACCTGTGCAGCCGTGGGCAAGATGCATATTCCCAAGGATCCCAGTTGCCCCCCAGCTGGCAGTTGCGGACAAGAAAGGGGCTGGCTTGTGCAGCTGTGGCAAGCTGAGCAGGCTCTAGCCAGCTGGGGAGGACTAGCCTCAGAGGAAGGCAATGGTAAATCCCCTCTGAATACCGCTTACTATGAAAACCCTATTCATAGGGTAGCCATAAGTCGGGATCGACTTGAAGGCAGTCCATTTTCCATATTGCATGGAAAACTTTTTAAAACAGGCTGATAAACAGCCTGTGAGAATCCCTTAATAGAAGGAATGTGTTTCAGACACATGTATTGAAATACAGAGATACTGATTTTGAACAATTTATTAATGGAAATGAAGATTGGTCATTAATCAGTTGACAGCTTTAGCAACTGTAGACTTACTTACATAAGACTAGAAAAGCTTATGAACTTCAGCTAAAGAAATGCATCCTGCTTATCAACCAGCTAACCACTTTGTAAAGTCTTTTCTAGGCTAAAGTTGTTTGTAACTCAAAAAATACATACATTTTTCACAAATATGGCTGATCCAATAAAGTATCAGTTTTGTATCTCTTTTTCCAGGACCAACAGTTTCAAGAACTTGAGTATTTCTTTAAAATGTGGTTTGTTTTTATCTTGTAAATTTAATTGGGAATAAGTCCCACTGAAATCAGTGGGACTTACTTCCAGGTAACCATGCACAAAATTGAATAATCTCAAAAGACAAGGAACTTTACCATTTCATCTCCAGAGATAAAATAAGCAAACCAGTAGAACCAGAGTAGTCCATAGCCCAATTGCTCCTTAGTAGCCTCACCAAAGTCAATTGTATCTAAAGTAGGTAGTTCTTGGACTGAAGTTATAATGATCCCCCCCTCAGTTTTTTTTAAGAGGAAAGGGCAGATTCCTGGACAAGGGAAAAGGGAGCTTTGCCTTTGATGAGGACTAAGGTTCCCAGACAGAGCACTGTAGGCCCTATGCCCATCACTGGCAGTACAGAATTTTACACTGGACACACCAAGGCTAAGGAATTAGGAGAGAGGAGGAATTTAGATAAGAACAACTGCACTAGGTAAGTAGTTCCATTTGGAGACACACATCCTTTCTTACACGGTGGTAGTTGATTACTTTAAGATCCTGTTGGAATTAGAAAACAAATTATAAACTCTTTCCAGAGAACACTTGTGGATGTTGTGGATAGCTACATGACTGATATTGCTAAGAGTCAGAATGAGCTTTAGAGGCAGTAGCAAAATACCTCACTGAGGTTTCTGGGATAAGTGAGAGCAGAAAGTTAGTTCTCTGCCGCATTCCCAATCCAAATCATACTAGCCCAGAGGGAAGGCAGAGACCCCTGCCCTCACTATTTCACTCCCGGTAGACTTCCCAAACTTTCCCCAAATACAGATTTGACTCTTTCAACTAGATGACTCCCCACAACACACTAATAAAGGAGAAGCCTGATCGTGTCTAGATACATAAGTCGCTAAGTAGCTGCTCACCTCTGGTGGCCATCTGGAAGAACAGTCGAGGCTGGGAGGCTCTGATCGCCGCTGATAAACTGCCTTCTCTGCCCTGGAAAGATGCCTTCCTCTCCGGCATCAACCGGATCCTCAGCCTGCCTTCTCCGGAGCGGATCCACCAGCTGAATTCCTCGGTCAGGGTAAACTCGAGCTGGCTTGCCTCTGCCAGGGCTCTTTCCCCGGCAGCACGCCAGGCACAGTTATCCCTCAGGTTGGCTTCGCCCACTTCCAGCACCAGCTGCTTGGCGCGGCGCAGCTTTCTCACCGAACCCGCTTTCAGCACCTTGGACGGGGTTCTGGCGCGGCCAGCCGGCACGGTGGATCCGCTCCTGGGAAACCAAGCGCTAACAGCGCGCAGCAGCGGCGGGCAATCCAGCACCAGGCTGCAGCGCGCCTTGAACCCGCCCAAGGACTCCCCGCCGCCGCCGCCCAGCACCAGCTCACGCAGGTAGGTCCGGAACAGAGAAGGCACGATGAAATCCATCGCCAGGCTCTTCCTCTGCAGCCGCGAGAAACTCGGCGCATCCCGCGTCGGCTGGCGGGGGCCCGATGGGGAGCTCCCCACTTCCCGGGGCACCGCTTGGGTGGCAACGGCGAGCAGAGTGGCCAGAAAGAAGAACCGCGAGAGACCGACAGCGCTCATATTGCCATGGGGTGGAGCGGGGTTGGAGGAGAGGCTAGAGTCCGAAAAGTAATCTTCGTTCCGCTTCAGTCACTAGTGGGAACCAACTGGCCCCTCAGGCAATCCGCCTTAGCCAGAACTACCAGCTGGACAAGGGGCTGAATCGCGCTACACTCCGCTTGTTATCATCACCAGCCGCGCTGCAGAGCGTCTAAAGGTCCTGCCACATCCTTGTGGCACGCTCTTCCTCGAAAAAACAAGAGGAAGGGAAGGGGAGAAGATCCCCTTGCCTCGATCTTACACCCAGCCGCTTTCAGCCGGCGAGAAGAGCTCTCCAGAGCCTGCCCACTGGCGGTTTATTTTGCTTTCCAACGAACTGACCGCGCCTTTTCCCGTCTCAGGGTCACGCTTTCCCAAGTCCGAAAAGGCCCGCCGTTTGTGTGTGTGTGTGGAACCTTCCACTCAGTCTACTCGGAGGATCCAAGGAATTCCTAGGGTCCAAGCAACAGCCGCTCTCCGGATTCCTGGCGTCTCTCTGCCCGCTGAGCTGGAAGGGGGCGGCTCCGCTCCGCTTGCGCGACTCTCCCCCTCGGGTTGTGTGGCGGAGGCGCCTTTCCTGGAGGCTTCCGAGTCCTTTGCTTTTGTCTGGAGCAGGCACTGAGCAACCTTTGCGTGCTGCTGCCCTTCCCACTCTGGGCTCTTCTTTTACTTTCCTTCGCCCCGGCTCTGAGCAAGTGGAGGGCCTCCTTTTGGCGGGAGCGGCGGGCACTTCAAATTACCTCAAGGCTCACCGTGGCTCACGTAAGGCTACCCAATCGCCGTGGCAGGTGACAGAGTCTCCCAGTTGCCCGCGTTTTTCTCTCTCTCTCTCTCCCTCCCCCCGCCCCCCGGTCTTGCCGCTTTTGTGAAGAAAAAACAGAGGAGAAAGGTGGTCGCGTTTTCAGCCCTCACCGGGAATGCAGCAGTTGCTGCTTCTGCTACTACCACCGCCTCCTCTGCTGCTGCCGCCAGTCCCGCTAACAGTCAAGACTACTTCACGTTTGCTTCGCTCTCCAGCTTTGCTTCCTTTCACCTGCGGTCGCCGCCGCTGCGAACATTTTTCACAGGCTCCAACTACCCGCCACAACCCAGGCATTACCCTGTGAGCGCTGACATCACGCACAAGCGCGGCTGCTAACAGCCAATGGCCATTTCAGGGGAATTCATTATGCAAATGAGCAGAGGTAGGGGGTGAGAGGCGTGAGCCGAAGAAAGAGCCATTGAGAAAAGCCGTGAGATACGCTCTCTCCCTCGTTCATTTCACTGATGGCAGAACAGGCTGGCTGTTTTAGGCAAAGGAGAGAGCCCTTGAAGGGAAATTTGCAATCATGCACTTTCCCTAATTATGCATTAAAAGATTAAGCAGATCAAGCAAAAGAAAAAAGGGAGGAGAACAAGCCCCTATGAATTGGACAGGACGTGCATAGGCCTTTAATTCACCACCTCTGTTAGTGCCCTAACAAGATATAAATCACCATCTAGGAGAAATAAGCTGACTTCTATAGAACACAGATGGGAAATACGCAAGTCTGTGAGGTCTAGTGCAGTGGCATAGCACTGTAGGATTAAATATTTCGAAAGCAAAAATGCATTGACCAGGGACACTGTTGAGTAGCGATGGAAGTGAACTCCCAGAGTTCAAAATGTGTCACCTCACTGCTAGGCAAGCCCAGAACATGCTGAATATGGGCCTGAGCTCATAGTGCCTTCTCATTACTGTCAGACAGCTCTTCCTCCCCTCTCCAAATGAGGTGCACGGGCATTTAAATGGCAAACACAGTTCAATGTAATTAGCATAGGGTCATGCACAGAGGGGCAAAAAATCCTAACTAAACATATACATTAAGATCTGAACTGGCAGTGACTGACAAAGAAAGAGATCTTGAGGTCATGGTGGAAAGCTCAATGAAAACATTGGCCTAGTGTGGGGCAGATGTAAAGAAAAGGCTGCTTCCGTGTTTGGGATATTTAGGAAAGGGATCAAAAATAAAACTCTCAAATATCATAATGCCCTTATTCAAATTAATGGTGCGACCACATTTGGAATACTGTGTACTACAGTTCTGGTCACCACATCTCAGAAAGGGTATTGTCATGGAAAAGGTATACCAGAGGGCAACTAAAATGATCAGATGGTTGGATCTCCTTCCCTATAGGCAATGATTAAAATGCTTAGAACTGTTTTGCTTTGAAAAAGGCAACTAAGGGGAATATGATAGGAAAGTATAAATTTGTGCATGGTGCAGAGAAAGTGGACAGAGATAAGTTCTCTTCTCTCATAATATTGGAACTTCTGGTCAACCAGTGAATCGGACTGGTGTAAGATTAAGGACCAACCAGGGCTGTAGTCATCTAGGGTCTTGAGAGGTCTTAGACCCTTTACTTTTTTTGGAGCAAGGTCCCAACAGGGTCCCTATGTCTCCAGCATCTTATGAGACAATCAGCATGAAAGGGGAGTGTATTAGCCACTGAGAAGAATCTTCTAACATGCTTCCTCCTGACAGGAGCCAATCAGAGTGAGAGGAGGTGAGTCAGCCACTGAGAAGACTCTTCTCAGCAGCTAACATTCTGCCTATCATGCTTATTGGCTGCTAGGGATATCTGTTGCTGTGGGAGAAGGTTTAAAAAGGATCTCATTCTTAACCCAACAGCAAAAAAGGGGGACCATGCCTGTGACTAACATGAAGGGACCCTGCACTTCTGAATTTGCCACTACACTAGTGGGACAACAAGAAGAAAAACCTCTTTGCACAGCAAATAGTTAAACTGTGGAATTTGCTACTTTAAGATGTGGTCATGCCACCAACTTGGATGGCTTTAGAAAGGGGTTTGATCACACTTAACTGGGTAGAAAGGCTCAAGGACCAGCCAGCCTTTGGTCTGATCCAGCAGGGCTCTTCTCCAGAGTCAAAACCACTTGCTTTTTGTGATCTTTTGTGAGCATTCAAAAGGCAAGGGACAGGGATTAGCACTCACAAGAAATAATTGTTTAAAAAGAGAACAACCCAAGGGGATTTAACCCAACACTACTCCTTGAGCTGAGTTTTAATTCCTTTGGGAGAAGGGCCATAGCTCAGTGGGAGAGCATCAGCTTTGCATGAAGAAAGTCCCTGGTTCAGTCCCCAGCATCTTCAAGTGGGACAGACCCTTGACTGAAATCTTGGAGAGTTACCAGCAGTCAGTGGAGACAATGCTGAGCTAGATGAACCAGTACGCTGCAGCTTCTTATGTTCCTTTTCAAAGATATCACAGAATCCATGTCTGGTGCAATCCGACCCTATGAATGTTTCCTGGAAAGCAGGGCCATCTGGACCACACAAGCAGACACACAGCTGCCTAGGCTGTACAAATTAGGGAATGACCATCATAGTGGAAACATCCAATGCTCTTTGCTGCTTCTGGTATGGCCAGTACTCCATGCAAATTGGGGGGTATGCCTGCAGAAGCCATTGACAGGACAAGAGGTTCTGCACCACATGCTCAGCTCTTGTGGAGGTGCTCTCACTTGCAGAGTGTAAAAAAAAAGCTTGAGTTGGCCCTGCTCAAAAGTAAGCTACTGAGTTCAGTAAGACTTTCTTAGAGAATCTTTGGAAGAAACTCTGGCTTTATATAAGCCTTTTCTAAGAAAGCTAGGGAGAAAAAAACAAATGCAGGGAGATGACCCCTCTTCCCACCAAACTACCTGTGAGGCTCTCTGACCCTCTCCCCCATCCATAACAAGCTCCAAATCCTCACCCATTCACAAGTCTACTCACCAACAATTCTACAAACTCCTTCCTTCCCACCTGCTTCTGATGGCAGAAAAGAAGGGTGTTCTGTTCCCCATCCCACCCCAGTAATACCCATCAAGCAACAATGAAACATAACAGCTGCAACGAGCCTGGTAAATGTAATTTTCCTATGGGCTACTGGCATTCACAGTTGCCTTTAAGTCTTGCTCTTGGCACACTTGTTCTTGGGTAAGTCCTCCCTCCTTTCTTTCCTTCATCCACATCACCAGAGCAGCAAGTAAGTAAGAGGATGGGGATTCCGGTGGGAGGGGGAAACGATCTGTATTCTTCCCCTTTTCTTAGATAATCTGAGGCTATCGTTTTATGCCCCCAAAACATGCAACATACCAGCTGCAACTAACAACTAAAACCCAGTTTTAGTGACATCACTAAGGACTAGAGACTTTGCATCAGTTATTAAAAAAAAAAACAGGATTGAGCCTCCACAACTTGTATTTAAAGTTTTTTCTTGGGCAAAACATTGTTTTTCTTTCATTCCCCCTATTCTGACTTCTTTCCCTTTGCAAAAATGAGTAGACCAAATACAATCTCACAATACAGATGTGTGAGGCCACAATATTACTCTTGGGTTTAAAGTTCTGAATTTACAGAAAATTCTATCTAGTTCTATTTGAATGCTGAAGTGTAATTTTCACCTCCCTTTGGCAGAGTGTTTTGTGGAAGGTCACATATGTGTGGCTTTCCCTGCCAGGTGAAGATTAATAGCCTCTGCTGTGGGGTGACTTTCGCACTAACATGTATTTAATTTCTTTGATGTTATAAATAATAAAACATGGGTTTTATTTGCAAAGCATTTCCAAAGCAGGAGGTACAACGCAAGCCAATACATTAGTTTTATTCCCAGCCAAGGTATAGAACAAGAGACTCATGATCTCAGCTTGAGTCTTTGGAGAATGCAGTCTAACTTACCATTCGAACATTTAGTGAGCAGCGTCAACATCCAGTTTTCTGTTTCATTTTTTTTAAAAAAGGAAAATTGTTCCCTTCAAAGATGGTCACTAGTAATGGCAATGACTCAATGGTAAAAATAAGAGCTCTCCTCATACTCTCTCTCCCTTGTTAGCTGTCAGACATGGCAGTTCTCTTCCAGATATCTTTTGAGGTATGATGGCTCCTTAATTAAGAACTGAATGATGCTTCTGCTCACATTGTTTATTTAGTTTGGCTTCTGCTGCTTTTATTAGTTTGCTGCTGTGTGTTTTATTCAATGGTGTTAAATTTCTACTGTTTTTAGCTATGTACAGTGAACTGCCTTGGAGATTTTCAATCGAAAGGCAGCGTAAAATTATTTTAACAAACAAACATACACATATATGCTTAGAGGCAGTGTCCTTTTCATGTCTAGACAAAAACAATGGGGGCTGTTGAGAACATGGGATGTTAAGATTTCATCTGACATCAGCTCTGAAAATCGATTCCAAAGTTAGGATTACCAGACCTCCCTTGATGGGCTTCTCTACCTCTAACAGCTGGGTGACAAGCAAACATTCAGCAGATGTAGGAATGGAATTCAGCTTACTGCTGTTGCTGTTGGTTTTGTGTTTATTTGTGCATACAGTGCCACTGATGTACATAGTGTATGCATGCCAGTAACAGAGGAAGTAATACAAAGATCAATTTACTGTTAAATGCACAGCAACAGCAGCAAAAGGTACAGGAGTTCTGCTTGTTACTCAACAGATCATCTTGCTCAAAGGTAATGAAAAAACAATGAGGCAGGAAAGAGAGAAACTCTTTTCTTAACTTCTTGCACTTAGCTGCCAAAAACACTTTTAGAGATTGGGATTGGGAGATTATTCCTTAAAGTTATTGCATATAAATTCATATCACAACATGCTTTCTAGGACACAACCCCAGCAAACTCAGGCTAAAGTTATCTATTTATTAATTATATTTATTCTGTTTATATCCTGCCTGTCTTCCATAACAGAAAATGGTTTCTTAGGCACCCTCTCAAACCAGCACTGACTAGACCTGTTTAGCTTCATCCAGGTTGCTGCATCATGTGCCTTCAGATAAAGCCTTCAGTGGTTTTTACTGCATAGACCTGATGCAATAAAAGACAGTGTTCCTTCTGTTTCTTTGTTAGTCATATAGAAAAGGGAAATCTGGCAGGTGAAACTTGCCATGTCATAGTGCTGCAGTTTGATACCACTCCTAAAAGGTTCAGAAACTCTGACTGAAGTCCTGTGCATACTTACCTGGGAGTAATCCCCACTGAACATAGTGGGACTTCTTAGTATATATGCAAATGATTGATTGCACATCTTCTTTTGCATCTTGGAATTCTCATTCTTACAGACTGGATTATTGCAACACATTCTGTATGGGGCCACTCTTGCAGAAGATTAAGTTCAACTGGTCTGAAATGCAACAGTAAGATTACCAGCTGGAGTTTCATTTAGAATACATATAACCCCTGCTTTAAAACAACTACTTGGCTGCTGATTTGTTTCCAGGGCCAATTCAAGGTGCTCACATTAATGATTAAAACCGTAAATGACTTAGGGAACAATCCAACTCACATTTACACAGGGCTGACAAGAGTTGGATGCAGCGGATCTCCAGCTGAGCCGTCTGGGTACCAGCTCAGCCAGGCTACACCGGCATAAATAAAGCCATAAGCCAGAGTAAGTCCCACAAAAGGAGTGTGTTAGGGGCATGTCAGGGGAGGAGCTGAGTGAGGGGACTTAGGCCACATCCAACTCATGTTTGGAGTGCTCCTGCAGGTCCCAATTCAAGTAAAAGTTACACCAGGAAAAAGGTTGGTCAAAGAAAATTAATACAATAGAAGCAATGGAGAGGACTTACTCCCTGTTAGGAGCAGTTAAGAGAGCAGCCTTCTGCTTTCTAGTCCCTGCATGCAGCCCCTGGCTGACTCAGCATTCAGCCAATCCAGAGGCTCCTGAATGGCAATTGGCTGAGCAAAACTTTACACCGGCTTCTCTTGTGCTGGTACCACTCACACTGGCTTCCTCTGAGTTGGATTGTTCTGCCCAGCCCCAAATATCTGAAAGCTTCCCACTTCCCTACAGTACAAACCCAGTCAGGTATGAAGATCAGCACATGGGGCTTTCTTGGTAGTTCCATCACTCTCAGACGTTTTGGAAGTGAAACTTGGGAGAGGGTATTCTCTGCGACTGCCCCTGTGCTGTAGAATTCCCTCCCCACAGAGGTGCATCTAACACCTTCATTATGTAGTTTTTGTTGTATGCTGAAGACACACCCTGGCCTTTGACACCTGAGATATATATTTTAGGACTCACCCTATTATCTTGCCTGTAATTTGTTTTTAACTGTTTTAATATTGTATTTTTAAATTGTAACCCACCCTGGGACCTAATAGCAAAGAGTGGGGAAGAAATTTAATAAGTAACCACCACCACAACAACAGTTCTAACCTATTGAGTGCTGCACTTCTCCACAAACTGAGGACACAGGTGATCACCACATGGTAAAGGTTTTCATTTCACTCCACAGTGTGTTGTTTTGTTGTGTTTTTTTCTTAAAAAATCCTGCAGTGCTGATACCAAAAGTCTCAAAGCTTTCTAATGCACTCAATCCTTTTTTAATTATTCCTTTTTTAAAAAAGTTAACTCCCCAAGAGGCAAGACATTTGAAAAATTAAAGAACATCATAACAACACTGACAACTTCCCCCAGAGATATTCATGTTTTGTAGCATATCCAGATTGTACACCTGTGAGCAGGGATTATCTTCCAATTTCATTTTTTGTCCCATGCTTAGTAGTTTTTAGGCACTTAAAATGTTAAGCGCAACATTACCACAGTAAAATAAAAATAAAAAACTGCTGGGGTGGAGTTGAATCCCTCATTCATGGATTTGATCCCTCATTCATTGGTAGCTAAAGGAATAAGGCACTCTGAGCATCATTTGAGGGAAAGGTGAGCTACAAATTTAAGAAGGCAACAAACACATAAATAAATGATTTGGGAAATATTGGCAACACAAAATCAGTTTTTGTTTCCCATAAGTGAGGCTGAAGTAAAACACACAATACCTTATTTTAAAAGTGTAAAAGAAAACAGCAGTAACAGGATAGAGCACGTAGGCCTGAGCAGTCTCCCAGTTGCTACATCCTGGGGTGGGGCACCTATGGCACTTGAGATATTGTGGGACTCCAACACAAATTTGCCTCAGCCAGCATAGGCAATAGTCAGAGATGATAGAAGCTGATGTCCAGCAACATCTGGAGGGCCACAGGTTTCCCACCCCTATTTTATATGCTGCCTTCCTTCACCTGGCTAGAGTCCCAGCCAGTAATGCAGCTGCAAATTCGAAAGTGCAGGGTCCCTTCATGATAGCCACAGCTGCATCCTCTCTCCTCTTTTTTCTTTTGATGCTGGGTTGAGAATCAGATTCTTGTTAATGCCTTCTCCCACAACAACAGACATCCCTAGGAGCCCATAAGAAGAGTCTTCTAAAATGCTTCCTTGTCTTTCCCTGTTGATTTCAGCCAATTAGAGTGAAAGGAGGTGAAAGGAGACTCTTCTTGGTAGAAATAGAAGAGCATGAGCTTGGTGCCCCATCAGGAGTATCTGGATTAAGTGGGGCAAGCAATAAAAGGAGCACAGTGGTTGACCAGCCAATCATGGAGAAGACGAGGATGAAACTTTTGGAAAGCAAATTGCCAATGTTTCAAGGAGGCAAGATGTAGTAGTAATGGGGGACTTCACTTACGCCAATATCTGTTGGGAGACAAATTCTGCCATAAGTGACCCCTCTAAGTAATTCCTGACATACATTGCTGATAATTTTCTCCTACAGAAATTGGAGGAAGGAACTAGAGGATCAGCAATCCTTGACTTGATTCTAACCAACAGAGATGACTTGGTGGATGAAGTGGCAGTTACGGGAACTCTGGGGGAAAGTGACCATATTATACTTGAGTTCCTGATTTTAAAGGAAGCAAAAGCTGAGAGCAGCCATACTTGTACCCTCAGCCTCAGGAAAGCCAATTTTAATAAGTAAGGTTCCACGACAAGTGACCCAAAGGAGTCCAAGATGGGGGGGAGTTTCTAAAAAAAGAGGAAATTCTAAAGGTACAATTGCAAATATTTCCAATAAGGAAAAATGGTGGAAGACGGCAGAAGAAGCCAATGTGGCTTCATAAAAAGCTTATAGATTACCTGTAAACAAAAAAGGACACATACAAAAAGTGAAAGGAAGGCCAGGCCACAAAGGAAGAATACAGACAGGTAGCATGGAATTGCAAGAATGGTGTCAGGAAGGCTAAAGCTGAGAATGAGCTGGGGTTAGCTATGGATGCTAAAAGCCACACAAAAGCTTTCTTCAGGTACACCCATAGTAAAAGACAGAGAAATGAAACGGTGGTACAGCTACTCAATGAGGATGGCAAAATGATAACAGATGATAAAGAAAAGTGTTCAATGCCTATTTTGGCTCAGTCTTCTCTGAAAAGAGGGTCTATGACCCTCCTGGCAAAAATGAAGTTGAAGGTGCAGGATTGCAGATTGAGATAGATAGATAAATGGTCAAGGAATATCTAATTACTTTGAACAAGTTCAAATCTCCAGGGCCTGTTGAGCTACATCCCAGAGTACTGAAGGAACTGGCTGAAGAACTCATGGAACCACTGCCTATTATCTTTACAAAATTGTGGCAGATGGATGAAGTCCCAGATGACTGGAAGAGGGCTAATGTTCCTATCTTTAAAAAGAGCAAAAAGAAGGAACCTGGGAACTACAAACCAGTTAGCGTGACATCAATGCCTGGGAAAATTCTGGAGCAGATTATAAAGTGGTCAATCTATAAGGACTAAGGACCTTGAAAACAATGCAGTGATTATTAGAAACCAACATGGATTTATCAAGAACTAATCCTGCCAGACTAATTTTATTTCATTTTGTAATCGGGTAACCTCCCTGGCAGACTGTGGGAATGCTATGGACATAATATATTTCAACTTCAGCAAAGCTTTTGACAAAGTGCCCCATGATATTCTGATTTGCAAGTTAGCTAAATGTGGGCTGGATGGAACAACTATCAGGTGGATTCACAGCTGGCTACAGATTCATAGTCATGGAGTGCTTATCAGTGGTTCCTTCTCAAACTGGAGAAAGGTAACAAGCTGGATACCACAGAGCTCAGTCCTGAGCCCAGTGCTCTTCAACATTTTCATTAATGTCTTGGATGAAGAGGTTCAGGGAATGCTTATCAAAACTGCAGATAATACAAAATTGGGAGGGATAGCCCATACCCTGGAAAACAGAAACAAAATTCAAAGTAATCTTGACAGACTGGAGCATTGGTCTGAAAACAACAGAATGAAATTTAACAAGAACAAGTGCAAAGTTCTACACCTAGGAAAAACATGCCAAATACACAGTTATAAAATGGGAGATGGCTCAGCAATACCACATGCAAGAAGGATCTTGGAATTGTTAATCACAAGCTGAATATGAGCCAACAGTGCCATGTGGCTGCAGAAAAAGGCAAATGCTATTTTAGTCTGCATTAACAGAAGTATAGCTTCCAAATTGTGTGCAGTACTAGTTTTCCTCAATTTGGCACTGGTTAGGCCTCATCTTGAGTACTGCATCCAGTGCCAGACACCACACTTTAAGAAGGATGCAGACAAACTGAAACAGGTTCAGAAGAGGGCAACAAGGATGATTGGGGGACTGGAAACAAAGCCCTATGAGGAGAGACTGAAAGAACTGGGCATGTTTAGCCTGGAGAAGAGAAGACTGAGGGAAGATATGATAGCACTCTTCAAGTACATAAAAGGTTGTCACACAGAGGAGGGCCAGGATCTCTTCTCGATCATCCCAGAGTACAGGATATGGAATAATGAGCTCAAGTTAGAAGAAGCCAGATTTCAGCTGAACTTCAGGAAAAACATCCTAACAGTTAGAGCAGTATAACAATGGAACCAATTACCTAGTTGAGGTGGTGGACTCTCCAACACTGGAGATATTCAAGAGGCAGCTGGACAGCCACCTGTTAGGTATGCTTTAACTTGGATTCCTGCATTGAGCAGGGGATTGCACTCAATGGGCTTATGGGGTCCTTTCAACTCTACGATTCTATGATCTGTCTGGGCCAGCATGACTTTTTTTTTTAAGGACCTAGCACTGACAAGAAAAGTGCGACTTTAGGCAACTCCGCAGGGTCCTCCCTGCTGCTGCTTCCTTCCACTGCCTGTCCCTGCTGCTTCTTTCTTCCACTGTTGCCCAGTAAGCTTGTGAGAAGGGGGGAGAGGGAATCACCTGGAATGCACTGGAGGGGGATCCCAGAGGGCCCCTTGCCTGGAATGATCCTCCAGTTTGGCACCAGGCCTTTTCTGAGGTGTGTTTAATTAATTAATTAATTAATTTGTATCCCACTCTTCCTCCCAGCAGGAGCCCAGGGTGGCATGGCAAACAAAACACTAAAACATCATAAAAACAGATTTTAAAATACATTATTTTATTTATTTATTTATTTTTAAAACTTATATACCGCCCGACTAGCAATAGCTCTCAGGGCAGTGAACATAGATACAATAAAATACAGTATAATACAAAAACATCAGTCTAAAATCAAATTTCACAATCTAAAAACAGCAAAGGCTAAAATCAAATTACAAACATTACAATCATTAACAAAAAATTAAAATGCCTCGGAGTAGAGAAAGGTTTTAACCTGGCGCCGAAAGGATGATAGTGTCGGCGCCAGGCAAACCTCCTCGGGGAGACTATTCCATAGTTCGGGGGCCACCACTGAGAAGGCCCTTGATCTTGTCACTGCCCTCCGGGCCTCCCTATGAGTCGGGACCCGGAGGAGGGCCTTCGTAGCAGACCGTAGTGTACGAGCTGGTTCATAGCAGGAGAGGCGTTCCGACAGATATCGAGGTCCCGCGCCGTATAAGGCTTTATAGGTTAATACCAACACTTTGAATTTGGCCCGGAAGCGTATTGGAAGCCTTTGCAAGCGGGCCAAAACAGGTGTTATATGGTCAGACCGCTTCGTTCTTGTTAGCAGTCTGGCCGCCGCATTTTGCACCAGCTGTAGCTTCCGAACCGTCTTCAGAGGTAGCCCTATGTAGAGCGCATTACAGTAATCCAAACGTGAGGTTACCAGAGCATGTACTACTGATGTAAGATCCTCCTTACTCAGGTAGGGACGTAGCTGGGCTACCAATCGAAGTTGGTAGAACGCATTCCGTGCCACCGAGGCTACATGAGCCTCAAGTGACAGGGAAGAGTCTAGAACGACTCCCAGACTACGAACCTGTTCCTTTAGGGGGAGTGTAACCCCATCCAGGACAGGATATGTATCCACCATCTGATTGGAAAAACCATCCACCAACAGCATCTCAGTCTTATCAGGATTGAGTCTCAGTTTGTTAGTTCTCATCCAGTCCATTGTCGCGTCCAGGCAACGGTTCAGCACATTGACCGCCTCACCTGAGGAAGATGAAAAGGAGAAGTAGAGCTGCGTGTCATCAGCGTACTGGTGACAACGCACTCCAAAACTCCTGATGACCGCACCCAACGGCTTCATATAGATGTTAAAAAGCATGGGAGACAAAACCGAACCCTGCGGGACCCCACACTGGAGTACCCACGGTATCGAGCAATGTTCCCCAAGCACTATCTTCTGGAGACGGCCTGCCAAGTAGGAGCAGAACCACTGCCAAGCAGTGCCTCCAACTCCCAATTCTGCAAGCCTCTCCAGAAGGATACCATGGTCGATGGTATCAAAAGCCACTGAGAGATCAAGGAGAATCAACAGAGTTACACTCCCTCTGTCTCTCTCCCGACATAGATCATCAAACAGGGCGACCAAGGCCGTCTCAGTGCCAAAACTGGGCCTGAAACCCGATTGAAATGGATCTAGATAATCGGTTTCATCCAATAGCGCCTGGAGCTGGTCAGCAACCACTTGTTCCAAGATCTTGCCGAGATATGGAACATTTGCCACTGGTCTGTAGCTGCTGAAATCCTCTGGGTCCAGGGAAGGCTTTTTCAGGAGTGGTCTCACTGCTGCCTCTTTCAGACAGCCAGGGACCACTCCCTCTCACAAGGAGGCATTTATCACTTCCCTGGCCCAGCCAACTGTTCCCTCCTTGCCAGTTTTTATTAGCCAAGAGGGGCAACGATCTAGTACCGAAGTGGTTGCACGTACCTGTCCAAGCACCTTGTCCACGTCCTCGAACTGAACCGACTGAAACTCATCCAACAAAACATGATAAGACTGTGCACCAGACACCTCACTAGGGTTAACTGCTATAAAATGAGAGTCTAGGTCCCGACGAATGCGTAAGATCTTATGCTGGAAGTGCTCAGCAAACTCATTGCAGCGGGCCACCGAAGTATCTACAGTGTCCTGAAGGCCTAGATGGAGTAGCCCTCGGACAACTCTATAGGAAGCCAGTATAATTTATGCCGGGTTAAATTATACCAGAGTTTGTTGTTGTTATGTGCCTTCAAGTTGACTACGACTTATGGTGACTCTATGAATCAGTGACCTCCAAGAGCATCTGTCATGAACCACGCTGTTCAGATCTTGTAAGTTCAGGTCTATGGCTTCCTTTATGGAATCAATCCATCTCTTCTTTGGCCTTCCTCTTTTTCTACTCCCTTTTGTTTTTCCCAGCATGATTGTCTTTTCTAGTGAATCATGTCTTCTCATTATGTGTCCAAAGTATGATAACTTCAGTTTCATCATTTTAGCTTCTAGTGATAGTTCTGGTTTAATTTGTTCTAACACCCAATTATTTTTCGCATTCCATGGTATGCAACAACAACAAATTTTATTTGCTTATAGCCATAGGCCATTGCAACAAACTATGAACACTGTGCCAGTAAAATACATTTATACATTTATATCCAGATGAAAACAGTTATAACAATCCAAAATCTAATGAGAATGTGAGCTGACATATTTTGCTCTGATCTTTTTGGCGGCAAGAGCAAAATTTGCCACCGCCAATGTAACCGTATTTTGCTTGTCCGCCAATAAATCAACTATTAAAATATCAGCGGGGATTCCTACCCTAGAGCTAATCAAGGGTTCCAAGAATTTTTGTCTTGGGTCATTATACAGTGGGCACATTAACATGTAACGAACGAGGTCCTCTATGGCCTTGTTTCCACAGACACAATAACGCTCTGCTCTCGGTGTTCCCTTGTATCTACCCTCCAGAAAGGCTGTGACCATCGTCTGGAATCTTATCCCAGTGAAGGCTCTACATACAGGAGAGCTAGTTAAAATAATAAAATATGATGGGATGATATGATTTACTTTTACAAGGGGGAACCACTGTGAAAAGGGCGATGACACTATGGAAGCCCTATCTTGGTCTGCGTCGAAGTTCAAAATCCAGTTGCGAAGCTCCAATGGGGAAAAAGATAGAAGGTCTCCAGGGGAGAGATTATAAAAATCTATTAGAGCTCTAGTGGCTTGGGCCCAGCCTCCTTTCAGTAATTGTTCTTGCCAACAAAGTTTAGCGATGGAAGTCTCGTCTGCCATTGAGATCTTCCTCCAGAACCTTAGCACAGCCAGATCTATTTTGGCTGTCAGAGATGGGAGGCCTAGTTCGGTCCTTACGTGAGCAGATGGGGTTCCACGAGGGAGCCCCCAAATCTGTCTCATGAAGGAATTTTGAAGGGTCTCAAGACTGGCTTTAAGTGAGTGGCCCCAGAGTTCTGCCCCATAAAGTAATTTTGGTAGGGCTTTGGCAGTAAAAATTTTCAACATAGGTATAATCAACTGTCCCCCACGGGTGTAAAAAAAACTTTTCATTTGTCCTAAAACTCTTGCACCTGATAGTTTGGTGTCTTCAAGGTGGAGTTTCCATGAGTTAAAAGTTATACCAAGATATTTAAAGGAGTGCACTTGTTCTAAGGGTTTCTCATTCAAAGTCCAGCTTGTTTTGGCCTTACTATGTTTCCCGGAAACCATAATTTTAGATTTTGTATGGTTAACCTGCAAATGCTGGGCATGGCAATATTCCCCTAAGCAGATTAGCATTATTTTTAGGCCGATTTTGTTTAAAGAAAAAAGGGCCAAATCATCTGCATACAATAAAGCTGGTATTTTTTTGGTACCCACAGAGGGGGGGAAACCTATTTGAAGTCAATGCAGGGATGATATCGTTTATGAAATAGTTAAAAAGAAAGGGGGCCAATATACATCCCTGCTTGACCCCTTTTGAAGCAGGAATTTCGCGGGAGAGAGCACCATTCCTACCTAGACGGACACGTAGGAAGTTAGATTGATGAAGAGATTTAATTAGCCATAAAAGCCTTTTATCTATGTTAGTTTTATCCAATTTATGCCATAACAACTCCCTATCCACCGAGTCAAAAGCCGAAGCAAAATCTATGAACGCAACATATAGCAATGAGCTTGGCCCTTTTAAGGATTTAGATATTAAATGGTGTAAAATATAGGCTTGGTCCATTGTGCTCCCGCCCTTTCTGAATCCGGCCTGTTCCTGATGAATAATCAAATGCTTAGTATCCCAGTCCATAAGTTTATTCAACAGGAAGTGCCCATATAATTTGTCAAGGAGGCTAATAGGCCTATAATTACAGGGGTCTTAAGGGTCCCCTTTCTTAAAAATAGGTACTATTATATTGGTATGCCATCCCAAGGGTACGGCACCCGTGGTGTTAATATGTGTAAAGAGAATAGCAAGAAGGGGGGCCCACCATGAGATTTCTGCCAAAAAAATCTCAGGAGGCAGCATATCCTCCCCAGGTGCTTTATTTGCACGAAGAGCCAAGATCAAATCTCCAATCTCTGTACTGGAGACTGGGGGCCACGCTGGAAGGGCTAGCAAATCGTCAGACAAAAGGGGTGGTGTTAATGACACAGACCCAAAAATAGCGCTAAAGTGTGATACCCAGGTTTCGGGGAGAATCGGAGGAATAGGGACGAAAAGGCTTTGGGCAAACCCCCCCCCCAAACAAGCTTCCAAAATTCCAGGTCATTTCCTTGTAATAGGGCCTGGCCTAAGTCTCTCCAGTTATTCGCAACGTAAGCTTGTTTTTTCTCTTTAAGGAGCTTCTTGTAAGCCCTTTTCAATGAGAGTAATTGAAGAGTGGCTTCATCTGAGGCATCCCGGCGGGCGCACAACTCGCTCTTCTTTACTTGGCATTCCCTGTCAAACCATGTTTTAGGGCCACCTACTGGTCTAACAGGGGTAGAGGAGGTCACCAATTGCTTGAGAGCAGTGGCAATCATCTCATATATTTCAAGAATGGCCTCTGGAGTAGAGGTGGCCTGTTGGCGAAGATTTAACAAGGCTGTTGCTCCCAAGGACTGTTTTACTGCCATTGCAATGTCTACTGACCACTTTAGACGTTTGGTTCCAGACAAATTATCTAGTACTACACTACAGGAACCTAAGGGAGTGTGATTAATTTGGCCTCGTAGGGTAAGGGAAAGGGGTAGATGGTCACTATCTGGCCTGTTTATAACAGACAATTCTTTCACAGAGGACAATAATAAAGTAGATCCAAGGATATAATCCACCACACTTACCGCCCCTCCCTGTAATGGAAGTATAATAACCGTGTGAGGAATCCAAGTACGTTCCATTAAAGCAAATTAATTGCTGTCTAACCAGTAGTCGAAATAAGGCCCTCCCTATCTCTTGACGACCGAGGTAACACTGATTGGTCATCAAGAGAAACCCCAGCTAAATTTCCCAAGAGTGGGTAACTCAGACCCAGTCTTGCATTTAAGTTACCGCAAATTAAAAACAAATGCAATGGATAATCAATTGAGAGCTTTTCCATATAATTCTCTAACGTGCTCCAGTTAAACAGTGCAATTTGAGGGGGAGAAGGGGGAAAATATACATTTAAACATAAGATGGGGGGAAGATCAGTAAAGCATATGATTAAAACCAGACAAAAATCTGGGGTTGGTTCGGGGGGTTCAGTTACAACTACATCCAACGTGGTGGCTATTAAAGTTGCTAAGCCACCACTGGCTCGACCTCTGGTGGCAGTCTTCGTTGCCGATTTATCCCAGGATTTAAAACCTTGGAGGGCTAAAGAATGAGAATCCAGTAGCCAAGTCTCTTGAAGGCAAAAGATGTCATAAGCTTGTAAAAAGTTTATAAACTCTAGGTCACTTGCCTTATTATTCCAGCCTGCAATGTTCCACGAAAGGAGGATTATATCAGAGTTTGTAACATTGGGGCAAATCATGTAAGGGGGGTTATTAGTATCCCCTATATGGGATGAGGACCATGGCCGAGTAGGAATTAGAGGGGGAGAGTGGGTTATACTTGGCTGTTTTCTTCATTTCTCTGGGTTACTGAGTTCCATAATTTCATCGATATCTGGGTTTAACACACAAACATTAGAGAGGGGGAGCCCAGTATGACTTCTTGGAGAGCAAGAAATAGGTGCCGATTTTGCTGGTGATCCTAGTTCATCGGGGTCCAAATAACGCCTTTCCATCCAGGAGGGACCCGATAAATTCCTTGTCTTCCCAGGTCACTGGCTATCCTTGGCATTATTTCGCATGTTGTTTGAAACATGGAGGCATGATGACAATTTTGTTTCTATGGTCACTTGGGTGGTATTAGTACTTGGAAGGATAGGGTTCATAGGATTATTCAACATATCAGACTGGGCAAAGAGTTTGGGAGGAGAGTTGGAGGGCTGGAGGCACAGCCAATTGGAGGGCATTGAGCCTGGCACATAATTAGGTGAAGCTTTATCCACTTGCAAGTTTTCTAATAATGTTGTGAGACGAACCAGCCTGGAAGTAATGGCGATTTGCTCTGACTTTGGTAGGTCTCAAAAGGACTTAATCAACTGCGCTTCTTCCAAATAAAAGGGTTCATTAGGAAATCTTTGAGAGCAAGGTGTCATAAGCTCTGGGCAAAGCGACGAAGAGGGCATCTCTGTGCTGAGCGCACTGCTTGATGTACTGGCAGGTAGGGGCTGTGGAGAGTGGAGACTTTTAGTTATTGGTGTTGACTTGCAAAAAACTAAAGGTTGCGGTGTGATCTCGTTTATGAAGTATCTCGTCACAGGGATCCCTACCTCCTCCAAAGCAGCTCTATTCTTGTATACCACTCTCGCTAGGGTGGGGCTCGTAAAAGAAACGATAGCCCGTGCTGTTCCTTGCTTGAACGGCAGTAATTTAATGCTTTTAATGTGGTCGATGTGGAATCGGCCAGGAAGAAGTGAGTCTAGAAACTGCAATAGATGTCTTTTTCGGCAGAGCTGAGATTGCAAGCCAAGATGTTTTGGATAATTTAACAATACCACCGTGTCTGGCATCAGAGTCAAGTTCCACTGGAGATGTGGTGAGCATTTCAAGTCCGGGGCGGCATTTTGGTCTGCTCCTCCTTGGGGAATGATGCAATGATGAGCCCTGGATGTGTTTAAAGGGGCTAGATGTGAGAAGGAATTATCACACTTTTGAGTAGTTGTAGAGATTCCTTCGGATCGGGTCTTGTTTTCTGGGTTATCCTTCTTGTCCTTCAAAGGTTCCTTAGATGTCTGTGATGAACCTGGCACCAGGATCTTGTTTAAAGGCTCGAGTAATTTGAATAACGGTTTAAAATCCATTTTTTTATACTGTGGAAATCTGGGATTTTTTATGTTCTTTGATTTTTTGAGGGAAATCTTCCCTTTCCTAGGCTTTGCTTTAATCTTGCTCCTTTTCTGCAACCTCATGTTACAGCCAACTCCTACCTCTTTACCACTCTTTCTCTGTATAAAATTCCCCATGCCATTTACCAGTGTAGTCAAGAGGTTGTTGCATTCAGAAATAAAAGTTTTGACTACATCCAGTTCTTCAAGGATCATAAAAAACCATCCGGCTGAGGGTGTGATATTTATGCTGGGGGATGGGTCTACTACGTTGACTGGAGAAGGCAAGGGAGTAGTTTTAGGCAAACCCTCATCGCTCCCCTTGTTCGAGCCTTCACCCTGGGAACACCAGCGTTCAGCTGCCTCTATTTCTTTGGCCAGATTTAAAGACTCAGAAGACATCAAGCCATCCCTAAAACTATAATTGATATTTTTATAGTTTAAGGACCAGTCAAGAGCATGTTCTGTTAAGGCTGTTGGGAAAATCTGAGCTGTCTCCAACGTGGATAGCTGTTCGCTCTTAGGAGAAAAATACTGTGTGATCTTAGCTTGTCGGGTGTTTAAAGGGACCACGTCTGCTTCTGGCACTAGGCCAAGCTCTTTGTATCTTTTCCTGGTGAAGACCATTTTCCCTTTTTATTTTATTTTATCTAGCCTCGTTGGTACTAGAGAGTTTTCCCCAGGTTGTAAATTGGCGAGGGCAGAAGAATGCTCTTAATAAGACAGCTTATCTTGGCTGGAGTAGATTGTCAGGTGGAAACAAACTCTCGTCGGTTTTAGTAATTAATGGCTTTCCTCTTGCAACTTTACACTTTATGCTCTTTACCTCCTCCAGCTAACATTTCATTATTTACATCTTGTCTCCTGGACTTTTAAGGCTTTTTAAATGTTCTAGATTGATTTGAGGCTAGGCAGGAAAGAATAACTTGGAGCGTTAAAATAAAACTCACCCGGGGCTCTAGTCCCGGGTTACTTTAAAACTTTAAAACTATTAATAAGGGTTAGAAAGTTAATAAAACAGTAACCCGTCCAGATATTCAGACTTGTGTTTATATTAACCTGCCAAAAAGCCGCCTAGCAGAGGAGAGAGATAAATTTACTTGCAATAGTCGCCATCTTGCCCGACCCATTCCATGGTATGCACAAAGCTCTCCTCTGACACTACATTTCGAATGAGTGGATTTTTCTCCTATCCGTTTTTTTCACTGTTCAACTTTCACATCCATACATAGAGATCGGGAATACCATGGTCTGAATGATCCTGACTTTAGCGTTCAGTGATACATCTTTGCATTTGAGTTCTCTCACAGCTGCCCTCCCCAGTCCTAGCCTTCTTCTGATTTCTTGACTATTGTCTCTGTTTTGGTTAATGACTGTGCCAAGGTATTGATAATCCTTGACAAGTTCAATGTCCTCATTGTCAACTTTAAAGTTAGGCAAATCTTCTGTTGTCATTACTTTAGTCTTTTTGATGTTCATCTGTAGTCTTGCTTTTGTGCTTTCCTCTTTAACTTTCATTAGCATTCGTTTCAAATCATTACTGGTTTCTGCTAGTAGTATGGTATCATCTGCATATCTTAAATTATTGGTATTTCTCCCTCCAGTTTTCACACCTCCTTCATCTTGATCCAATCCCGCTTTCCGTATATGTTCTGCGTATAGATTAAACAAATAGGGTGATAAAATACACCCCTGTCTTCCACCCTTTCCAGTTGGGAACCAATCAGTTTCTCCATATTCTGTCCTTACAGTAGCCTCCTGTCCAGAGTATAGGTTGTGCATCAGGACAATCAGATGATGTGGCACCCCCATTTCTTTTAAAGCATTCCATAGTTTTTCATGATCTACACAATCAAAGACTTTGCTGTAATCTATAAAGCACAGGGTGATTTTCTTCTGAAATTCCTTGGTCCGTTTCATTATCCAATTGTATGTTTGCGATATGATCTCTGGTGCCTCTTCCCTTTCTGAATCCAGCTTGGACATCTCGCATTTCTCGCTCCATATATTAAGAGCCTTTGTTGTAGAATCTTGAGCATTACTTTACTTGCATGGGATATTAAGGCAATAGTTCGATAATTACTGCATTCCCTGGGATCCACTTTCTTTGGAATTGGGATGTATATTGAACGCTTCCAGTCTGTGGGCCATTGTTTAGTTTTCCATCTTTCTTGACAAATTTTTATCAAAATTTGTACAGATTCAGTCTCTGTAGCTTGTAGCAACTCTGTTGGTATGCTATCTGTTCCTGGTGATTTGTTTCTTCCAAGTATTTTAAGAACAGCTTTCATCTCACATTCTAAAATTTCTGGTTCTTCATCATACGGTTCCTCTGTAAATGAATCTGTCATCCTGGCATATTTACCCCCATTCCAAACTCCATTCAGGAATGGGGCTATGCTGGCTGAGTCAGCCTGAGTGTGGCAGAGGGAGCCTTTAAAATAAGAGTTTGACTTGTTAAAGCCAGTGTAACTTCTGCTGGCTTGCTAGGCCATGGAACCAAACTGAACAGAGTTTGGAAGAGTGGTGAGGGCCTCCTGCACATACCATCTTATCAGCAAGTCCATTCTACACAACATAGGAAGTGGATCTTTAGTGTTGTGGTACAGACATTTTGGAATTCCCTGCCCTTAAATAATAGACAGGTACCATTTCTGTTATCTTTTTGGCGCCTGCTGAAGACCTTCCTCTTTCAACAAGCCTTTTAAATAGAGACCTTATCCCAGTCTGTGTCTGTGTTGGAATTACTTTTTTAGATGTTTTTAATGCTTTTTTAAAAAGATGTTTTTAAAGATGCTTTGTATTCATATGTTTTTAAAGATGCTTTGTATTCATATGTTTTTAAAGATGCTTTGTATTCATATGTTTTTAAAGATTTTATTTTAATATGTTTTAGAGTGTTTTTAGTGCAATAAATAAATAATAATTTAAAAAGTGATATGTCTCCCCCTACTCCCCTATTCCTTCTCGCCGCCACCATGCCTACGCTACTCCCCTGGAATGCCCTTTTTGGGGTACTTACCCTGGCCTTGCCTCAGCTGGCTTTGGCTCAGCTGTCAGAATCCTGGCTGAGCTGGCTGAGACAGGATGAGGTTTTACACAGAGATATCTCCAGATCAGCTGGGCTGTGGCACTTCAGCTAGTATAGTCCTGGCTGAGCCGAGACTCAGACAGAGACGCACCTATTCCAAACTTTGCTCATCCTGGGAGATCTTGCATTGGGATTGCTTCCTAACTGTATCTGGATCAAGGTTTTATCCTTCTAATTGTGGTTTACTCTGCAACTCCATTGTTCTTCGTGCTGAACAAAGCTGTGCAGGTTTAAAAACTCAGTGGCTTCTTTTAAAGGTGCAACATGCACTTGGGGCAATTGTTCTCTTCTTTATTATTAGGAAAATGCCTGTCACAGTAATGGGGAAAGGGGGGAGAAGCAGGAGCGCCTGTGCATTGTAAGGAACGATGGGACTTACGAAGCGCATCAACAACATGCTGCTTCCTTGTTATCCTTTTAAGCAGGGGTGGGGAACCTCCAGCTGATGGGCCAAACTTGGCCTGCCAGGCTTCCCTACTTGGCCCCCCATGCTGTTTTGTGGAAGACACACTCACCTGCCCTACACCTATTGTCATACATGTCAGGCATGCAGCAGATAAGGACGAGGCTTCAAATGAACAATCAGGACCTTAAAGTGGATTCTTGATTGTCCCTTTGCTGTACCAAGGAGCTCTCCCAATCACCCACCAGCTAATGGGCAATAGGAGCCCCCCTTGCTCAAGGAGGGAGAAGCAGCTTCCATTCAACAGAAACTGCTTTGCCCTCCCAGAGCTGCTGTTTGAAGCCTTCCTGTGCTTCTCCTTTCCGCCTTTGACAGTGGCGGTGGAAAGTTTGTGAGGGTTTGCGAAGGGCTATTCAAACCATCTGACATCAGAGGTAAAAAGCAGCATTGTGGGGAGGCTTGCAAAGCATAGGGCTGGCAAGGCCCCTTGTGCTGTGGTTCCCAAGCTTGGAAACCCTGAGCAAGAGATTTTGACAGGTGGGCAGGACCTGTCAGCCAGGTGACATGACATCATGTAATTGATAGGTGAGTTTGCACCCCTGCTTTTAAGGCTAGAGGGCACGTTTTGCTCTCATTGCTCCTGTGTGTACTACGTTGCTTTTTCCACATAAGAATGAATGGCACTTCTTATAAATGTGCAGTTCCATCCTTTGGTATAAAAAATTGTTCATGGCCATGTAACAAGTTTAAGGTGCATTATAGCTGGCAGTACAGCAATGTGATCATCTGATTGCTCTGTTGTCTAGCCATATCCATTTTCAATGTATGATGAGGCAACTTTCCTTTTTCCACTACTTCACTGCAGGCTGAAAATTAATCTGGCTGCTCCATGGAGCCATGAGATGACCATTCGGCTGCATGGCAAGGTGTAATGCATTGGATTCAACATTTTGCCCGTAATGCTTCTCAACTGTGAAAATTGGCCTACATACCCACATCAGATACAGAAAAGTAACAAAGCACTTTGCTGTAGTCACTGATCATGATAGGCATCCTGCTTTCTCTTTGGATAGTGCACATTTCATATACCATCCCCTCTTATTAACCTGGGGTTTGTTATTTCATTCATGAATCACATCATGGTAATTAGTGTGTTTGCATTTTGAACAGTGATCCTGCCTAAGAGCAATGTGGCCACTAATGTGACACAATTAGTCTCTTGTTCTGTTGGACCAATTATAGATGCTAATGTTACCATTTGACAATGTTTATGTTCTAATTAAGAGCATGGCAGCAAATAAGGCATACTGAATCCAGCCAAACTCTTGATTCTTTGTTTGGCATTCACACTTTATTCACAATTCTTTCTGTATGCCCCTGGCACTGTACTCAGGGAAATAAAAATAGATGGTCACTGTCTGGCTTACTTTCATGCACATTCATCTCCTCAAGTCCTAAATAGCCAGTGTGATCTTGTGAGGTCGACTTGCTAGCCAAAGACTGAGTACGCTAGGGATGTAAGCAGGACAGAGCCTTTAATTAACTTAATTTAATCCATTTTTAATGCCCAAACTCTCCAGTCACAGCATCAAAGCACTAAGAAATCACTCTGTAGCAGGGCACTCCAGCATAAAAGGCTTTGACCATTGTAGGGAAAACAAAAATTACATCAGGTCACAAAATGAGATGAAATAATCTGTGGGGAAAATGTCATTTAAGACATGCGGCCATAGTCAGATATTCTTAGTGATTACAGAATAGGACTTTTGTGAGATCGTATGGTTGTGTAAAGATGCACTAAGTCAAACTTTCCCAACCTGGCTCCCTTTTGATGTTTTGGACTCAAACTCCCATCATCCCCAGATAGCATGGCCAATGCTCAGGGATAATGGGAGTTATATTTCAATAACATCTAGAGGGTCCTAGTTTGGGGAAGGCTGCACTTAGTAGTTCTTTCCGATTCCATGAATTATGGGAATTTATAACATTTATATCTCACCTTACCTCCAAGTGTTGGAGAATTCTTTCTCCATTGGGATCTTTTGCTGGGGGTCCTTAAAAAAAATATTTGAGGACACAAGCATATGCATATGCACATGCAGGGTCAGCCCCCCAGAAACATCCAGGAGAGACTGCACTGAGGCACTGTGTGCAAGCTCTTTTATAGAGTACAGTTACAGCATGTGACAATGATTTCACCAATCTCATGAGTTCTTGCCTACATAACATCACAGTTCCTCCTCTCTACAATCGTTCCAAACCAATCAGAAAGTATTAGCTAACTCCAGTGGTGATTCCAAGATTCTGTCCATATCATTAATGTCTCAATTGTCCAACTGTCTTAAAAGACTAATGAATTTTGGGACTAGTTGGAACAGTTACTATTGTTAATATGCTTTATGCATACTTGGTACAGTCCATATGCCATTGTTCCTGATCAGTCAGGCTGACCCAGGTACGCCTGGAAATATTTGGACAAGTTCCCTGAGTTAAGTTTGCCTCAACTCAGGGTGTTTGGGAATGTATGAGCACCCCCAGTTCTACTCCTTTGCCATAGGGGTTCTTATGTCCTTATACTTTCTCAGAAATCCCATTCCCTTACTTATGAAATAAATAGCTCAAGAAAGGGGATTATTTAAAAACCTGAGCTTCATTTTGAAGCCACACAGACTAAGTAAAAACTGGGTAACTCTGGTAAACTAGTATCTTTCAGCCTCAGGGATATAGAGGAGGCAGGCCACCCCGTCTTTCTTAATGAAAACACCACCTTTTTCTTAATGAAAACACTCTTTTAAAGTTGTAAAATCATTATAAAATCTCACTATTTCTCTTCACTAAAACCTTAATAATTATTACAGACTTTTCCCCTAGGTGGCATTATAGCTTTACCCAAGAATCAAACATTGGCAATTCCTACTTATTACATCAGTCACAGTTTCTCTCACAATTTAAGCTCTCCTTGCTTCCAAACAATAGAGTAATCAATTATCTGTCAGTCAAACATTGGCCAGTTCTTGGCAAAGAAACAGAAGGTCCCTGTGACCGCTACCATTTGCAACAGGTTTTTACAACAGGTTTTTGCTTACAAGTCTGAATTAAATGCTAAGATTCAGGGTTCTCTATGAGCCTGAATCTTCAGGGCCCCAACAGGCCTGCAATTCAATGCTTAATTCTTTATGATTATAAAACATATACCTTCTTAATATCTATGATTATATATGTATGGATATATAGAATTCCCCATTACAAGGAGCTCAAGATGGTGTACTTAATTCTGCATGCACACACTAATCTTGTGAGGCTAGTTAGGTTGTAAGACTGTGATGGCATAAGGTCACCTAGCAAGCTTCATGGCTGGATGGAAATTTGAACCTACGTCTCTCCAGTCCAAGTCTGATTCTCTAACCACTATACCACATTGTCTCTTGAGCTATAGATGTTACTACAGACAATGGACGTCATTAATGCAATTACTATACTATATGTATCTCAGTCATTTTTTCAAACTTGCATTCTGAGGATTCTGGAATTCCTTCAAAAATTATGCCCTTCAATGAGAAGACTGCTGCTGCTGTTAGTATAGTTTATTCAAAGGCCGCCAAAATGGTGAACAGCATTTTAAAATAAATACACAATAGGGTATGTTCCACAATGTTCCATAAACCAATCAGCAATAAAAACTATAAAAGTTGTGATCAAAATCATAACATATGGATGTGAAAGTTGGACAGTGAAAAAAGCAGATAAGAGAAAAATCCATTCATTTGAAATGTGGTGTTGGAGGAGAGCTTTGTGGATACCATGGACCTCGAAAAAGACAAATAATTGGGTGTTAGAACAAATTAAACCAGAACTATCACTAGAAGCTAAAATGATGAAACTGAGGTTATCATACTTTGGACACATAATGAGAAGACATGATTCACTAGAAAAGACAATAATGCTGGGAAAAACAAAAGGGGGTAGAAAAAGAGGAAGGCCAAAGAAGAGATGGACTGAATCCATAAAGGAAGCCACAGACCTGAACTTGCAAGATCTGAACAGGGTAGTTCATGACAGATGCTACTGGAGGTCACTGATTCATAGGGCCGCCATAAGTCGTAATCAACTTGAAGGCACATAACAACAACAAATGCACTCAAGTTCAAGGTTCTAGTTTTGGTGTACAAAGCCCTATACAGCTTGGGACCAGGATACCTGAAAGACCCTCTTATCCCTTATATACTGATTTGGATTCTGGCTGCCATTCCTTCTAAGGAAGGGAGACACGTAGACAGTAGTAATTAGAGCTGCTTTAGCAGACTGAGCATGTGCGGAGACGCAATTCTCACAAGAATACTTAGAGAGGCGTAGTTAGTATTGGGACAAAGGACTGCGGTGGCAGAACTTCATTGGATAAGACTGTTGCTATGGCTATGACGTATGTAGTGGTATATATATCTGTACCTGACCGCCATTTTCTCAGTTGGGTTTTGAACTTTGCTCCAGCGAAGCACTTTGCAGAATAAACAACCTTAAAACAGGCTTTGGCTTTATTCTTGAGTCTCCTCCAAACAGAACCCAGTTGTAAAATCTACAATATCCAGTCAATCACTGCGCTCTGCAGGCGAGGGCCTCCTTGCAGATACCATCTTATCAGGAGGCCCATTCTGCACAACTAGGAAATGGACCTTTAGTGTGGCAGCACCTACCCTGTGGAACTCCCTACCCTTAAATATTAGATAGGCGCCATCTCTTGTTATCTTTTCGGTGCCTTCCTCTTTCAACAAGCCTGTTAAGACCTTCCTCTTTCAACAAGACTTTTAAGTTGAGACCTTGTCCCAGTCTGCTTCTGTGTTGGAATTGCTTTTTAATATGTTTTTAATCCTTTTTTAAAAAAAAAAATACAATATGTTTTTAAACCTTTTTTTAAAGCAATATGTTTTTTAACCTTTTTTATGATGCCTTCAAAGCTTTTTTAAAAAATGTTTTTAAAGTTGTTTTGTTTTAATGTATTTTAAAGTATGTTTTTATGATACTTTACAGTGTTTTTAGTGCTTTTGTTTGCCACCCTGGGCTCCTGCTGGGAGGAAGGGCGGGATATAAATCAAATAATTAATAAATAATTATATAAATAAATTAAAAAATACAATAAATCTGAACAAAATTACAAAATAACCACCCATCATACTAGAAATGTGTTTGTGAGCTGCCTCCATGCTCTCACCACAGGTGTAGCTTCTCAGCATTCTGCCTCTCATTTGGAAGCCAGGTTAACTTACATTCTCCACCACCACACACACACACACACACACAAGCTGCTCCAGTCTAGGAGCAAGCCCATCCAACCAATCACACAGGGGATTGCCCTCATTCTAGTCATACTCTGAAGGTAAGACACAAAGGGGTCACTCCCTTCGGGCTTCCCCATATGTAATGTGCAGACCCAGGGGAGTATTGCTGTGCCATCAAGGTCACACTCTTAGCTGATGCAGTGTTGATGGGATGTTTATTAGTGACAGAGCTGAAGGTCCAGGTTCAATCCCCGGAAACTTCAGGTGGGACTGGAAAAGACTTCTGTGTGAAATCTTGAAGAATTGCTGCTACACAATGTAGACAAAACTGAGCTAGATGGCTCCTATGGGTTGTATCTAATGCTGCACATGTGGAGTTCCACTTACACAACAAGACTTCCATTTCCTCTCCCCATGCACTCCCAAAAATTATTCCAAAGGATCTCCCAAACTTTTGGAGCAGATTTTGAGGGTGTGTGGGGGCTGCAGGGGAGAGGAGGGGAAAGTTTTGTTGCACAAGCAAAAGTAATGTAGTGCAAGTGGAATGACAGGTTGGATACAACCCAACGTTGTTACCTGAGTGTGCACCTGAGTGCAGCATGCAAGGATTCTGTGGTAAATGATTAATAGGCATGTCAGCTTGAAAGTGTGCTATGAAGGTGTAAAGTTTGAAAACCTGCACATGATTTGGTCTGCATGCACATTCTCCAACATATAGCCTGTACAGCCAACTTTGACAGGACCTATAACCTGTTTGGGATAATGGGGGAATTAATCCATTCCTTCTTCCCCTTATCACCCCACCCCACCCCAAAACAGGTGATAGGTACTGCCCAACTCAAAGCTAAGTACACTGACCAGCTATTTGGTAGGTACAAATACAAAGATCCTTGCATGCAGCAGTATTTGTGCAGCTGTCTTTTGATTGGGGCCAATGGGTGGGCAGGTTATTTTTTGAACCATTTCCAGTCTGTGCATAGAAGTGACAGCTCTTAGAATGTTTCTTGGAAGCTCCATGCTTCCATGCTTCCTCCTGCTTAGATATTTATTTAGTAGCAATGTGGTCATTCCACAGTTAAATTTTTTTCTAGGCCTTCCATTTCTTTCTCCCATAACCCTCCTTTTCCAGACAGGGGTTGTCACCTCTTCTCTGTTGTTACAGAGACATATTTCTCAGCGGCATTAACATATACACCAGCACACCCACTTGAAAAATCAGCCAAAACACTAGAAAATAATATGAAAGAGTTTAGTTCTCCTTTTTGCAACTCATCAAATGCTGTATTTTTGACCATCTTAAGAGCTCTGAATCAGCTATCAAAAGCAGACTAACCACAGTAAACTTCTCTTCATACGTGATTAAATATTTATTGCTAAAATAGACAGGTAAGCTTGGAGTCTTGTGACACCTGCTGATTGCAATGACTGCTTCTGCTTGTTCATCATTGGAACCATCAGTAATGAGTACGAGATTCTCATGTCTGCTAATTTTAAAGGATAGAAGAGGGTCACAGGCTTGGAAAATCAAAATGGAACATCGACATACAGTATAATGCTGGTAACAGTTACATACTTTCTTGCCTGAATTAGCAGAACCAGATTCTTAGGCTTGGCTGTAACAAATTAAACTTCTCTGTCTATGCTCACAAGTGCTAACTTTAGTATAGTGATTTCAGTGTCAGCTCATATTATCCCTGTAGATAGTGTACCTTTAAATCAATATTCCTTGAAGTGTCATACTTTAAATAGAAGGAGCTTGATTCTCCCTCCCAAATATACAGTGTGTGCTCTTTCGTTACTATTCACTTAATTCCATGAGAATCTATGGTGCTTGGTGCCTTTATAGATCACAGTGTTCTTTCCACAGCATCACAAAGCCATTGGGCTGTAAGGGATTTTATGAACATGTGGCCCACTCCAGTACGTGTTATGCCCAACATGTGTCATAGATTCACCTCTGTCATTCAGAGTGTGGGAGAAACCTGGGTCCACCACACCAAGATAATGAATTTTAGTCAGACACACACAACTGCTAAGTTCAGCTGTGTCCAACTGCATCAAGACCTTAGGAAAAAGAGACCTCTTGGCATCTTATCTGCCTATGTGACTTATTACAGCCACTATGAAGCATTCCTAAACCTTCACCTGTCAACCTTTGCCTTCTTTCTGGCTCATCTTTGCTGCTGCGCTGCTCACTGAGGTTTAGCCATCCCTGCCATACCACCATCCCTTATTCTTGACCTTGACTCAGACTAACCTTCTTTCATTACTTACTGTGATCCTTTACTGTCACCTAGTAACTGTCTGATGGGTTTGTAACCTACAGGATTTGGGCAACAGACAACCATAACTATTAATTCTTGGTAATGGGAGCTCAACGACACTGTACGAACGTATGTCAGTTGTGAGGTTGACCAAGAAGTATGTCACTTGTAAGGATGGAATGAAGCAACCATACACCTTCTGCCAAACAGTATGGATCCATTCAGAGGATGCACACCAGTTAAGATAATAAGCCTGTGCACACCTACCTGGGATTAGGCCCCATTAAATGCATTGGGACTTACTCCTAAGCAAGCATGCATAAGATTGCATTGCACAACAGGTTCCCCCATTCTTCAAATTCCTAACTCTCATAGGCTTGAAGATTTGATAGGGTGATATAAGCTATGCATGGATCATGTATGATACCCAGTGGAGGCTGGTTCATTGGGGCTACTGGAGCACATATCTCCGAATGAGAATGTCAAGTAATAATAAAAAAAAAAATCTCAAAGCCCCACACTCCTTATCCTACACATATTGCATTTGAACTCAGAGAAGCTCCGTAAACATGTCAATCTACTGTTCTCTGACCAATCACCTTCTTGTTATCTAGCCAATCAGCTCTCTGCCCTGCTCAGTCAATCCAAAAGTGTGGCTATGGTAAAGAGGTCCCTCCCCTTTGTCTGTTTGCTTGTCAGCCCTCTTACTCCATCTGTTGTTAAGAGGTTGATCTAACACAGCCGCTGGAGCAAATTAAGGAGGAATCAGGAAGGAGCCTCGGCTGCTTCGAGAACAACCCGCTTGGTAGTCTTATCCTATTTCAGAATCACACATTGGTTTTGAATGTGGCTCAGATACATAGAGACATATCAGTGAGGGACTTCCGGGAAGGGTGACTTAGCCTGTGCCTGCTTTTGAGACGGGCTCCTGCCTCAAAAGAAGCTTATTCAGATATATCAGTCAGTTTTTTTTTTTTTTTTGACTGATTAAACTTCTCCCGGGTAGGGAGAAACGAAGAGATTAACCTCAAAGCCTATTTTTGTTGGGACGACCAGATCTCATTAATTTATGGGATGAGGTCCAGCCGACGAAGGTGGGACGGATTTTCAACAACAAGCTCTATCTGATAAAGCGAACGTTCATCTTATCTTCTAAGAGAGAACGCACTAACAGGCAAGCACCCTTCTTTCTATATTTTTCTTTTACTTGATTTAAATTGTTGCTGTTTTAAAGAGATTTGCCAGATTGATCGGTTTTTGACATCTCACTGGGGAGCCATAACTTCTCTCTGCTACTCACTAATTAATAGCTTATCTCTGTTTTTGTTGCAAAAAGCTGTCCTGGATTTGCATTCTAAAGATATACACAGAAGAGGGATTTCTATTCCAGATTTTTATTTTGAAGAATATTATATTGTCTGAGACTACTCTCTTTCTGGTCTATTTTATTTTGACGAATCTGTTTCCTGACGACCGCCATTAATTGTTTCGATCCTGGGAACTGCATTTTGTTTACTTAAGCATGGAGAGATAAGGCTGTCTGCTCTGTTTATACTGTGATGTCACCAAGTTTGGAGTATTAACCCAATTGTTGCTGAAATAAGAAGTGGTTTTCCTATATTTTTCTTTTAAAATGGCAATTAAGAAAGTGGCTGAGAATCTGGAAATAACTATGTTTCAGAAAATAATGGATGAGATTGAGATAACGAAACAAAACCTGCGACAGGGCTGTAAGGAGCTGAAAATTGAATTGAGTAAAATGACGCAGGAGATTAAAGATATAGGGGTCCCTGTGAGAGAGGTGACCCTGGAAGGGGTCCCTGTGAGAGAGGAGACCCCGGAGATTGGAACAAACGTGGAACAGGAAAAAGATTTGGAGTCTATGGACTTTAGGACCCTGGAGACTGGAACAGGGGTCCCTGTGAGAGAGGAGACCCTGGAGACTGGAACAGGGGTCCCTGTGAGAGAGGAGACCCCGGAGATTGGAACAAACGTGGAACAGGAAAAAGATTTGGAGTCTATGGACTTTAGAAATAAAATTTATTGTTTGGAACTCAATGTTATCTCTGAAGAAATTTATGAAGATTCTAGAGATAAAGTTATCAATGGCATGGATAATCTTCTGGACTGGAATGATGTGATGGAGCCCAATATAGAGAAAATCTATGGAATTAACTGCAGCCATGTGACAATGGAAAAACTTTCAAGAGATGACCCAGTGTATTTTGAAAAAAAGAACAGAGATATGATTTTACAGCAGTATTTCAGCAACCTATTTAGAATGGATGGCAAGAAAATATTTGGGATAGAGGTAATTCCCATCAGACTCTTATTATATGACTATGGCTTTGACAGCAAGATTATTATGGAATACTGATAATGGAAGATTGGATACTGAAATTACTGGACTTAACAAGACTACTGAAGATGGAAGATGGAAAATGGAACTAATAGGGATAATAGAACAATGGCTACTGAAATTACTGAACCTAACAGATTCTGATGTGATGGATTAATTGAAATGTTTATTTTGACTATGGTTATGACAATAAGATTATCATAATTAGTAATGAGATGGATTAATCGATATGCTTATCTGGAAAAAAAAATTGATAGATATATTTCTTAAAGAATTGAAACCTCTCTTTGACTTTTTGTGGAAAGAATAAAGTAATGTTTATGAGATTTGATGATTAAGTAAGATAACTACTGGAGGAAAGTGATTTTATAATATGACTTAAGAGACAGGATTGTTATATATTATAGACTTATAACTGATTTGATCTTTGACAAATGGGAAGTCAATATTTTACTCTTTATTTTTTATTTTTGTTTTTTTTTTTGTTTTGTTTTTTTTTTTTTTGTTTTTTTTTTTTTGTTTAACTATTTTTGATTTTGTTCTTTGTCTTTGAATGTTTTATGATTTCGTCTTGTATGTTTTATGAAAATCTGAATAAAAATTATTGAAAAAAAAAAAAAAAAAAAAGAGACATATCAGTGAGAGGAGTGGTGGTAAACTACTCTAAAAGCAGGTTTCATTTCTTCATAGGCTGGATTGAGCCCTGTTTATTGCAAGGGGTTGGGAAGAGAGAGAAGCTTCTTCTTGGTGGCAAACTGCCCCTAAAATGTTTGGCTGGCTTCACAAGGGGGTGGGGCAAAATGTGGTTTCTTCATGGGTCAAACTGGGCCTTGTTTATTGTCAGAGTGGGAGGGAAAGGAGATTCTTGATGGAGAACTGCCCCAGGAATGGACTGGGTTGGACTGAACGTTTTTTATTTATTTAAGTATCTGAAAAGTTGGTAAGAGCTTCTGCAAGATAATTAGCCCTCATAGGGATATGAGCAAGAAATTATAATTATTTTAATTAAAACAAAAGACTTAGGAGTACTTTGAAGAAGACCAGATGTTTATTTTCTTTCTGAACCGAGGACAGGATCTTTCATGATGGGGGCTGGGGGAGAAAGAGAGCAGAACAGTAGGTGATAACACAGATATCGTGGCATTAGTTATCCAATTAGCAGAGCACATGTGAGGTTGTTGCACAATTCCAGTCCCATTTCACAGGTGGGAAAGTGAAACCTATGTAAATGTGGTTGATCAAAAGAAGGGATTTTGAGTTAACCAAATCCCTGCTTTTATAAGAAACAAGAAACTTAAATATACTTTGTGAATGTCTGAGTTCCTGCATCAGTGGAATGCTGGGGGAACTTGTGGAATGCCCTGCTACAGTATTTAGAACTGATCATGTGGTGTGAAAGATTCCTTTTTCTAACATGTTGGCTTCTTGTTTTTCCCACCTGCCATATCTCTTTCTCTGAGCAATAGGAGTATACAGTTTGCAGGATTGGTTTTATTTTTTAAAAAAAAGAAACTCTGGATGTCTTTAAGCAATAACTATTATCCAAGATACTTAAAAATACTGGTCCAGGTCAGGGAGGTTCTTTCTGTGTACCAGGGGATGTCAGGCATAGCTTAAATAAAACATAATAATCTTGAATATAGTATTTGCTGTTTTGTCCATAGAATTGATAAATAGTCCCACACATGTTATGGTTCATTATACTGAGGAGGAGGTATGATTTAGCTGTAGAAACTCAATAATTGTATTTTTTCCACTTAGAAGTAAGCCTCTCTGTTTATTTAAGTGGGTGTAGAATTGAATCCTGGTCTTCCAGGTCCTAGTCCAACGCTCTAACCATTACATTTATACTGTTGCACGCCTCCCCCAATCTCCGAGCGGTGAGATTTCGGGGGTCCCTGCGCCCATCCAGGGTTTGGTTTCCTTTGGGAAGAAGGTCAGCGGAGACTGCGGTGTCTTTATGAAATATGGTTTGTTTATTTACACACATTCCAACCTGAGCTTAGGATGGAGGGGTTCAAGGCATCAGCAGTCTAATATCCAGCTTTTCCCTCTAGGTGCAGGGGCATCCTATAGCCATGATGCAGAGGGATAGCCTCTCTGCATGCCTGCAGCCCCAGCCATTCTCTAGCACACACACTACAAACTCCAAACACACTTTTGCCCGCCCAGGAGTGGGGGGAGAGACTCTCCTCCAGTAGAGTTTAAAATGACAAAAGGATCTTCCTAGCCCCTTTCACCAGTTGCCAGGGCAATTAAACAGGCCCATTAACTACCTGGCCACTCTATTTGATTAACAAAGGAGATTCATCTGGCTAGCAGAGCCAGCCTCCCGGACATAGGATTCCAAATGAGAGACTGGAAAGGGGACCCACAGAAATCATCCATTCCAGTCCCCCCATGCTCATAACAATACAATTACAGATGCTCATTTTAAATTAGGGTTGCCAGATCTCCGGTTTTCTGCCGGAGTCTCCAGCAAAAGGAGGCTGTCTCCAGCCTCTGGCAATAGTTTCATTAAACAGGTGGATCTCTGGCTTTTAATTGGCCCCCTCAGCCACGCATGCGTGATTGACACACGCATACGTTGGGCTGTGGCTGGCCGCCTTCCCGCCCTTTCTCAGTGAGGCAGGGACTGCACTGCAGAGACAGGAGGACTGCCATAGTTGTTTCTGTGCTATACCCAGGTGAGGGTGCTGGATGTGGAGCCCGCAGCCGCCTGGCCCACGTCTGCCATGACGTGGACGCCTTTGTCCAGCTGCCACCCCTTCAGGGACCCCCCCATAGCAGCCCCCATGGGAGCAGTTGCTAGAAGATGACATCTGAGTGGCCTAGCAGCCTCAGCAGGAGCCGTGAAGAGGCAGTGGCAGCGAGGCTGGGCCGGCTCCTTCTTAGGCCCAGAGCCTGCTCCGGAAAGGATGGCCGGCTGCTTCACCCCTCATGCTGTGGGTGCCACTGGGCAGGAGCGGCCACGATTGGGCTCAGCAGTCTCTGGCTGGGGGGGCCCATCGCGGCCGTTGCCACCCAGCGGCGCCCACAGCATGAGGGGTGAAGCAGCCGGCTGTCCTTTCCGGAGCAGGGGAACCGGCTCCGGGCCTAAGAAGGAGCCAGCCCTGGCCGGCCTCCACTCCTACTGAGGCTGGCAGGCCGCTCGGATGCCGTCTCCTAGCAACCGCTGCCGAGACGGGGCCCATGCAGCCTGGCAGCTTGAGCAGGAGGCGTGAAGAGGCGGTGGCAGTGGAGGCCAGGCTGGGCCGGCTCCTTCTTAGCCCCGGCCCCGGAGCCAGTTCCCCTGCTCCGGAAAGGACAGTCGGCCGCTTCACCCCTCCTGCTGTGGGTGCCGCTGGGCGGGAGTGGCTGCGATGGAGCTCGGCAGTGGCGGGGGCGGCCGTAGCATCTCTGGCTGGGGGGCCCATCGTGGCCGCTGCCGCCCAGCGGCGCCCACAGCAGGAGGGGTGAAGCGGCCGGGCGTCCTCGGGGCTATGAAGGAGCTGGCCCTGTCCAGCATCCACTGCTGCTGTGGGTGGCAGGCTGGAGAGAGAGAGAGAAAGAGAGAGGGGCTGGAGAGAGAGAGAGAAAGAGAGAGGGGCTGGAGAGAGAGAGAGAAAGAGAGAGAGGCTGGAGAGAGAGAGAAAGAGAGAGAGGCTGGAGAGAGAGAGAGAGGCTGGAGAGAGAGAGAAAGAGAGAAAGAGAGAGAGGCTGGAGAGAGAGAGAGAGGCTGGAGAGAGAGAGAAAGAGAGAGAGGCTGGAGAGAGAGAGAGAGGCTGGAGAGAGAGAGAGAGGCTGGAGAGAGAGAGAAAGAGAGAGGCTGGAGAGAGAGAGAAAGAGAGAGGCTGGAGAGAGAGAGAAAGAGAGAGAGGCTGGAGAGAGAGAGAAAGAGAGAGAGGCTGGAGAGAGTGAGAGAAAGAGAGAGAGGCTGGAGAGAGAGAGAGAGAGGCTGGAGAGAGAGAGAAAGAGAGAGAGGCTGCTCTCTACTTCGTTCATATCATGCATAATTTTCTACACCTTTATAAGCCTCCCCCCTTTACTCACTTCCCTTCCCTTCCATCTAAAAAGTTCCACATGTTGTAACCTTTTCATGTCGTGGAGTTGTAACATCCTCTTGGTAATGGCATTATGATATTGGCATTTGAATTCTTTAAAAACTCTCAGATAGATGCCATCTGGGCCTTCTGATTTGTTCACTTTTGTCAGGCTGAGAATGCAGTGACAGATATGGCTCAAGTATGTTGCATGGCAGCTTGGATCTAGCTTAATTGGCCTAAGAGCTGCTTGGAACTAGCAGTGCATTCAGGGTTGTGGCAGCCATCAGCCCCGCCAGAGAAGCCTGAGGTTTCTCTAGAGGGTTCGCTAAGGGAATCAAAGGCTTCTGCAAGCTTTTGTAGGTCACCAGTTCAAATCAAGAACAGATCCAGAGCAAGCAAATCTGCCAGACAGTTCCTGCATGAATCACAAAGTGACAGGCTCAGAACTGTTCCTGGTGGCCACGTGCCAGCTTTGCCACTGACAATCTAGGTATAAGGGTCACAGAGGTAGCAATGCCTATCACTGCTCATCCTTCCCAGTTTTGGCATAAGACATGCTGCCAAGTTTGATTTGCTCTTGCTGTGTTGACCTAATTGACCCTGTTAAAGATCCCATCTTGACCAGTTCAGTGTGGCAAACCCTGACTCCCAGTTTAAAAGAGGGAGTCCCGCTTTTTCACGACAAAGGTCTAGTTCTCTATTCCGCCTAGTCTCTTTCTTTCTGCATTCAGATGTATCTCAAAAAGTACATATCTCTCATTTATTGCTGTGCACTTGCACCGGGCATTGCAGAGCTCTTGTCTTTAAGTATTGTCAAATGCTCAAACTACTCAACATAAAATGGCCTGGGGGGGGAAGAATGGGGTTTGTATTTATCCTCTATTGTGGGGCTCCCAAACTGTGGTTTGTGGATACCAGTGGTCTGTGAGCTTCATTTGGGTAGTCTGCAGCATTTAAATATTCATATAGATTTTTAATTGTATTTATATTTCTTCTTTATTTCTTATTTTATTGTATTGCAATTTGAATTCTATGGAATGCAAATTGTAATTCCATAAAATACAATATTAGAAATAAAGGAAGTCATAAAAATACAATTAAAAATCATGCTGCGTCCAGCACAGCACATTATAATTGCAACAACAGGCAGAAGAATCATTAAGTGGTCCACCAAGACCCTAATCAATTTTCAGGTAGTCTGGGGGAAAAAGCTTAGAGACCACTGCTCTATTGTACTAATTTAGTTATTTATCTCTTTATTTGATTAATGTCCCGCCCTTTCTCCCAGTAGGAGCCCAGTCTTGTGCTGATGTGTCCAAAGCTACATCACTTACATATGAGAGAACTTGTGGGTAACCCCGAGTGTGGTGTAGTGGTTAAGGTGTTGTACTACGACCTGGGAGACCAGGATTCAAATCTCCACACAGCCATGAAGCTCCCTGGGTGACCTTGGGCCAGTCATTACCTCTCAGACTCAGAGGAAGGCAATAGTAAACCACCTCTGTCTGAATACTGCTTACCATGAAGACCCTATCTGGGATCAACTTGAAGGCAGTCCATTTCCATTTTGCATCACCCTAAGCTTGTGAGAAAGAATGACCTTGTCACTTCAGATGGACCTAGGAACACCCTATTTTAGGTAAGATTTCTATTTTAATCTCCAGAGAATTTTTTTTGAATGGTATGCTCCAAGCAACTGTGGTTGATACAATGTATCATGCTTAATGTCACTAGGGCCTGCCCCGTGACGTCACTAGGGCCTGCCCCGTGACGTCACTAGGGCCTGCCCCGTGACGTCACTAGGGCCTGCCCCGTGACGTCACTAGGGCCTGCCCCGTGACGTCACTAGGGCCTGCCCCGTGATGTCACTAGGGCCTGCCCCGTGACGTCACTAGGGCCCGCCCCGTGACGTCACTAGGGCCCGCCCCCATTTTCTCAGGTTTTTGGATGGTTCCGACCTGGCAACCCTATTTTAAATATGTTTTAATTTAAAATATACTCAAGTTGCCCAAATGTGTGTTTTCTTTTCATTCTTCACGAGTTCTTTGTATGGTTTAGTGTAGGCATTGGGGAAGAGCAGCACTCTTGTGCCTTTAATATCTCTGTGGCAGGCAAAAATTATTATGAACTAAAAGTGCATCTGAATGAACTTGAACTATTTTGTTCCTTTTTAAAATGAGTTTTCTAAGCACTGGTGGTTACTAACACAATTCTCTTCATCTTATTCACAAGTAAATCCCACTGTATTCTGTGGGGCTTATTCATGAGAGCAAGCTCAAGACTAAAGCCTTTTGTAGTGCCTACTAAATGGGTTTCCAGCAACTCACTCACTTTGTGTGTGGTTTTTAAAAAAACAGGATTGAGAGAGCATTACTGAATGAGCAGAGATCTAGTTTTCTGTTCACTGCTGGGGAGGTATAACTTAACTGTGTGCACATTCATGAGAGCAAGCATAGGACTACAGCTCTGTTAGGTGCTATTACTAAAACTGCAATGTTTATGTGTCCACTATTTCTTTGCAAAGGAGGAGGATAGGGAAAGAACTAGAACAGGTGGAGGCCACACAACGTTTCCCCCAACAGAGAAGCAACTGTGACAGCAGGAATCCCTTCTGAATCAAAGTAAGACACTTGAGAGGAGGAGTTGAGATGGCGACCGGGAAGGATGCTGAACAACAAAGCTCCGTACTTGTGTTTTATATTTTCCTTAAAGAGTCCTCCTTTCAAGTACTGAAATTGTATCAAGCTAATTTATGAGGTTCTATATGAAGACGGAGCCAAGAAACGTGGATTTTTAAACATGGAATAAGCTATGCAGCAAATAAATTCTTTTTTATCCCTCATTTTGATTTGAGGGGCTTCTGGAGGTGACTATCAGCTAATTAACGATTTTAAAGACTGTTTTCTATACTATCTGACCTAACCCCCACTAAGGACAATAACTCAACAAGGGGTGGAAGAATTTCCCTGAGCAGAACGTGTCTGTTTGTTGCTATTAATTTTAAACTTGACTGGTTTATCTTATTCAAGAAAAACCTATACGCCAGGGAATGTTAAGAGAATGTTAAGAGTCTTCATATAGATATACTCTTGAGTAAGATGGGACTAGCAGCTATGGTGTTAACAAGACAATCCTATAAAGAACTGGGAATTATCCCCACCTCTGAAATGGATCTATCTAGAATTAATATAAGATCTACAATAAGAAGACAACCTAAAATTACTCAATATTATAATGTGATAGAGCCTGAAACAGCTCTCCTTTCGACAACGGTGGATAAGATCCCTGCTAATATGGAGGTGGCGAAGACAGCTAATGAATTTCTCTCCCCTCTACTAAGTAAAGTGAATCTGCCAAGGGAAAGTATAGCCTTTGAACTGCAGACAGAGGGAGAATTAGCTGGATTTCTACCGTGCCCTGAATATGAGGATATAAATATTAGTACAAGTAGCTCTATGCCTACATTGGAATCATCTTTTGAGGAGGACCAGATAGAATCTTCAAAGATACCTTTAAGAGACACGATTCCACAGCAGCCGGTAATTAATCAAGAATCTAAATCCGGTGAAAACTTGGTGCTAGATAATTTGAATTCTATGGACTATACGATTAAAGAATCCCGGATTGTACAGGAAGTTGTGGACACACTATTAGAAACATCAATAAGTAGTGTGGGAAGAACGGAGATACTGTTAACCCAAGATAAAATTATAAATGGGGAGACGTGGTCATCAATGGTTACAGCTTCTCTCTCTCAAATCTCTAAATATATAGAAGAATATATTCCCTTGCTGACAATCTTAACAGAGTTAATAACAAAAACAAATAGCTCCACTACTAATGGGAAAAAAAACTGAATAAGAAATCACAGTCCTCTCAAACTGTATTGACTGACCCCACCCTATTGGCAAAGGAAAGTAAAAAGAGGACTCATAAGGCACCACGTCGTAGGAAAAGTAAGAACATTAAGAATACCAAAGCAAATTATTACTCCTCCCTAAATTTCCAGAAATTGTTTATGCTTCTAGACACTCCACAGCAACAACTGAAAAAGAAAAGAAGGAAAAGGAAGCGCAAGAAACGCAATTCCTAATCGGATCATGAACAAAACTTACCTGTAAAGAGTGATCTTCCCTCTTCCTCTTCTAGTGACAAACCAGAGACTGAAAATGAACAAAACTTACCTGTAAAGAGTGATCTTCCCTCTTCCTCTTCCAGTGACAAACCAGAGACTGAAAATGGGGATATAATCAACAATCAAAATGGGGTGTTTGCGATAGACCAGATTTCTAATCAAATCGAGGCTTTTAAGATCATTCCTACGAATGAATCTGTGCCAACGGAGCAAGCATGGGAATTAGTTCTAAACAACCTTAAGTTAGTGTTCATAAATTATCCTAAACCCAGAGGGTTATTTAGTTCATCTCAACGAAGACTTCATTTTTGGAAAATAATTGAAGCTTCTGAGCCAGGTCATTTAGATTTAGATGGAATTCTATCTATTCATATATTTATTTTATAATTATAAAAAGGCCAGAGCAGTAATTACCTTTCAAAATTCTGCTATTGCGAATTTAATATATGATAAAAGATTCATTTTTGTAGCCCAAAATATTCAGATATCCAGACTATTTGAAAATACTGCACCTCCATTGAATCTGCTAACCTCTATATCATCTAAAGAAACAGTTTCTTCCCAAATTAATACGAAGATATTATCGATTCCAAGCCCAATTAAGATCCAGGATTTTATTGACAATCCCACAAGGCACTCACAGGTTTCTATTGATAAGAATAAAAAATCTGAGAGCCCTTTATCCTTACCTACTCTACCAGAAGAACAGATGCTTGTTACATTATGCAATGATCAAGATCCAAGTGAACGAGGTAAAATTGTTGCTCGCCTTAGATTTCTAATAGATGCCATTGAGGATAGAACGATAACTCCACAAATTAACACCACAGATGAAATGCTGGAACTAGTGCCTTTAAAGAGTTTAAATGATAAATCGATTTTTCTGAAAGAGACTGTGGACCCTCTGGAATCTAGTTTCTTACTAAAGTCTCCCGAACAAGTGTTGAGGAACCCATTGGATGCCTCATCCTTAAACTCAACTTTGGACCAACCTGATAGGAGCTACATGAATCATAATTCACTCCACTGACTACAAACATCCATTTCAGCTGATCAGCTTAAAATAATTTCATGGAATATTGCGGGATGGCAGAGTAAAGCAAAAGATCGTGACTTTAAAACATTCCTACTATCCTATGATATCATCTTGCTCCAGGAAACTTGGCTTAAAGATAAACTATATATAGATGGATACTCAACATTTGATATTCAAGCTTCGGCTAGTATAAAGGGAGGTCGTCCTATGGGAGGGGTATCTATATCGGTGTCGACCTCTCTAGCAGCTAAAATTAAGCAATTAGATCCCCTCCATGAATTGGCTACTGCTTTAATACTAGAATTTCCTCATTTTTCAATAATCCTAATTAATGTTTATTTACCCCCAGGTAGATCTAAAGGCATTATTAATAACTATTTTTTCTTATTGGAACCATTTATCTCAAAATTGGTAACAACATATCCAGAAATCCCGATTATACTAATGGGTGATTTTAACGCGAGACTTGGCTCTTCTGATGAAGCATTATATGCTAAATACTCACAGCAGCATTTAATTCCCGTTGAGACCTTAAATTTCCCGCCAAGATGTTTGAAAGATTCAGGAATAAATTATGTGGGTTTCCTTTTAATGAAGTTAACATCTAAACTGAATCTTACCTTATTGAATGGCCGATCACTGGGGGATATGGAGGGCGAATTTACTTATGTTTCTCACTCAGGAACATCCCTTATAGATTTAGGTTTTATCTCAAATGAATTATTTTTTGTGGTATCTAATTGTACTGTTCTTAGGCATATAGAGAGTGATCATCTCCCAATATCCATAGAATTAAATTGCAAAAAGAAATCTATACATCTAACTAAAAAATCTTTTCCAGATGAGGATATTGTTATGCATTCAACTAGAATTAGATGGATCCCCAAAATAGCAGAACAAATCACTAGTGTCCTTATAACACAAGAGGTTTTGTTTATTAAGCAGGAGCTATTAACTTACCCCTATCTGGTAGATCCTTTAAAAAAATTTCAGAAATTAACGACACTTTTACAGTTGACATTATATGAGTATTCCTCAAATATTTCGAAAGTGAGATCAAATAAATCAAAACCATGGTTTGATCTGGATTGTATTAATACTAAAAAGCAATTGAGAGAAACTTACCAGTTGTATAAGTTGACAGACTCACAAGAAGTCCTACAAGAGTATGGCATAATAAAGAAAAAATATAAACATTTAATTAGGAAGAAAAAAGGAGCAGAAAGAATTGAAATCTGGCTTCGTCTCCAAAATGCTGCAAAACTAAAAAATTCGAACCTTTTTTGGCGTCTAATCACATATTATTGGCCAAAATCATATTCCTATCCCAATTGTAACATTCCCACTAATGTTTGGGAAAATTATTTTGGCAAACTATTTAATGATTCAGTTGATTTAGGAATATATGAGTATACGATTTTAAATGACCTCCCGGAATGGCCTTCAGTAACAAGTGAGGAAATTTTAAGGTTGATTGGCAATTTGAAATCTAATAAAGCCCCCGGCCCGGATAATATTCCACCAGAAGTATATAAAGCTAATGCCAACTGGTGGGCACCGGTGTTGGTGGCATTATTCTCACATATTGATTCCACCATGACCATTCCGGAAGACTGGGGGATGGCAACGGTTGTTCCCATTTTTAAAAAAGGTTCTAGGTCAGACCCAGTAAATTATAGACCAATAAGTCTTTTAAATGTCATAAGTAAAATATATGCGGCTCATTTACACAGTAAATTACTAACTTGGATGGAACAATCAGATATATTGGCCCCAGAACAGGCGGGTTTCCGTCCAAAAAGATCAGTAATGGACCATATATTAGTATTACAGCATATTATTTCTAAGTATGCACAGAGAAAGGGGGGATTCTTCTATGTAGCGTATATAGATTTGAAAGCGGCATTTGATTCGATACCAAGATCCAGGCTTTGGTCGAAATTATATAACTTAGGAGTGGATAAACGCTTGATATTGCTAATGCAAGGCCTATATAAAAATACAATGTTACAAGTAAGATGTAATACTCAAGGCCATTTAACTAACCCTATATCAACTAATAAAGGGGTGAGACAAGGATGTATTTTATCACCCTTGCTCTTCAATCTATATATTAATGATGTTATAAAGGAATTAGCTCTCTACGCTATCCACCCACCAATGCTGGCCAATATCCCTAGAAATGCTCTTCTATATGCTGATGATTTGGCTCTGCTATCAAAAACATCTGTTGGATTAAAGCGATTATTAGGAGGATTAGCCCAATACTGCCATACTGAGCTTTTAGAAATAAACTATCAAAAAACTAAAGTAATGGTATTCAGTAAAAAAAGATTAAAACATAAGTGGCTCCTAGATGGAAAGTCAATTGAGCAGGTAAACTCTTTTAAATATTTAGGATTTACCTTCCAGACATCAGGAAACCACCGCTACCATACAAAATCGGTCCTGCTGAATGCGAGAAAAACATCTAAAGCGTTGATAACTTTCTATTATTCTAACGGAGGCCAATTGATCATTCCAGCGATCAAAGTATTTAAAGCAAAAATTATCTTGCAACTTATATATGGTATGCATGTGACAACAGAGGAAAAATTTACTGATCATGAAGTTGTCCAAACTTCTTTTTTACGGACTATTATGGCAGTGCCATCATGTGTTTCAAATTGTATAATTCGCCTTGAAACAGGTGTACAATCTATAGAGTCAATCATTTGGACATTAAGGATTAACTATTGGTTGAAATTGGTTTTAGATCCTCAGGGATTAGCTCCCCATATTCTTGAAGATAATTTTAAATCATCATGGAATATCCTAATTCAAAAGAAATTACAGTGTTTAGGTTTTTCCATGCAAACTATTATACAGATGGGAATAGAGACTGCCCGATTAAATGTCAGACAACGTATTAGAGATGTTGATTATCAACTTCATCTAGCACAGGCAAGAAGACATAGACATAATACAAATTGTTTCATAACAATGTCATATTTATCAAACTTAAGTACCTCCAAATATAGGAAAGCTTTCACCTTAATTAGACTAACCATTCTCCCTTCCGCCTTACTTGAAGGCTGATATAACAAGAAACCATACACAGAACGACTCTGCCCCTGCGGTGTAAGAGAAGTGGAATCGAATGCTCATGTGCTTTTACGTTGTCCTTTTTATGATCAAAAGAGACTCCAATTAATTTTGCCTCTGCTAGCCCCATATGCCTTAAATTCTGATCACTCTCAACTAGATTACTTATTAGGTGATAACAGGGCGGAGATTACATTAGCTGTAGCAAAATTTACTACAGCAGCCTTACTAGAGAGAAGAGCAAAATTAAATATTCCTTAATAATTTTAGGAGGAACCTATATAACTTAAGTATATATACTACAGAAAATTACTTAGAGATTTGCCCCCACACAAGGAAGACTCGTGACACCAGACTGGTATAATGTTATATTTATTAAAATATAACATCGTAAATCAAATGCAATACAGCCAATTATTCAAATATCCAACTCTTCGGGCAGGTGAGGCTAAACCTAACAACGAGGGATTACACCCTCACCTTCTAAAGGCATCCATTCACGTCATTACGTAACCCAAGAGTCAAGGACGTGTGTGAATTCCTCCCTCCTTGCTCTTGGAGCCAGCTGTGTGGTTCCCACCTCCACACCATGGCCCCGCCGTACAGGCGTTCACCCTGATGCGCAAGCAGGTCCCACAAGGACACAACCCAGATCGCCACCAGACACCAAGCCCTGATGGTTCCCTGTGGAGTGCCCCTTTTTCAGGATGCCTTAACCACCTAATTTTAACCCCCATATACCTCACCTGCCCGAATTCTAAGCCAGCCAAAGCAGACGCATCCCAACCCAACCGAAAAGCCAATTGAATTAAACCCGAGCAGTATGGAGTAGGCAAAATGAAAGGGATTCTGAAATCAGGATCCCCCCCAAAAAATTCCTACTCAGCCCCATTCAGGCGACCAGCAAAGCCCATGCTGACAAGGGAGGGAGGGTGGGTGCCGCAAGGCGAAAAAGGCAAGTGCGGGAAGGACGGAGCAGCCTTATATCTGCTGCTCCGTGCCTTCATCTATTGGTTGATTGATCTCACGTGGCTCCTAACTCTTGATTCTAGAATGTTCACAAGCCTTCCCTGTAATTATGTTGAGGGCAAATACGCCCCTTAAAAGGAACGCCATTGCCCCCACACAAGGAAGACTCGTGACACCAGACTGGTATAATGTTATATTTATTAAAATATAACATCGTAAATCAAATGCAATACAGCCAATTATTCAAATATCCAACTCTTCGGGCAGGTGAGGCTAAACCTAACAACGAGGGATTACACCCTCACCTTCTAAAGGTATCCATTCACATCATTACGTAACCCAAGAGTCAAGGATGTGTGTGAATTCCTCCCTCCTTGCTCTTGGAGCCAGCTGTGTGGTTCCCACCTCCACACCATGGCCCCGCCGTACAGGCGTTCACCCTGATGCGCAAGCAGGTCCCACAAGGACACAACCCAGATCGCCACCGGACACCAAGCCCTGATGGTTCCCTGTGGAGTGCCCCTTTTTCAGGATGCCTTAACCGCCTAATTTTAACCCCCATATACCTCACCTGCCCGAATTCTATGCCACAAGAGGGGATCAGCTTAAGCTTGGTCCCCTCCACCCAGTGAAGATAACAAACCCCTTAATCCCCCCATAAGATCCTCCAAAAAAATGTCACACCCTTGCTCAGAAAGATGAACACCATCATCACGAAACAGATGTGGGGCATGGAACTTAATCCTTTCATGAGGCATAACTGCCCCACCCAAGGACAAAACTAGCTCTCTTACCTTCCTATTAACCCATTTCCTAGATCTATCTATCTTATTGGGGTGCAATGCACCCCACCAGATCCTTCTAACAAGCATTTCGGACCATACAATTATAAGATTGGGATATACGCGGATAAGCCACGTGAGATCACGCGTAACTTTCAGCAGCAAATCCAACGCAGGACGCTGCACCAAATCATTTTCTCCCAAATGAATCAACACGATGTGTGGCCTATTAGCAGAGGACATGATTCGGCACATGGCAGGCAACAATGCATCCCATAACATGCCCCTCCGTTCATCCCACTGAACCGTAGCTGAGGCCGACAGCTGCAGCTGTGTGCCCGGAACAGAGGAGGATGTCCTCCGGTGAGCCGAAAACAAAATTGAGTGGCCACACAAGACGATCCTCACAGGAATTGGGATGTTTGTCAAACCTATGGGAAACAAAAACAAATTCCTCTGTTAAAACATGACGTAAGACTTGAATGCATTGGAACGCCACCTGCCAATCGCCTGTATATCACTTATACTCGTGCCCACGAGGGCCGCGGCCATAGCCGCACCAATCCGGAATGAATGCAGCCCATAGACTCCAACAGCGCAACCACTGGCCAACAAGGCCCGCTGAACAACGGCCCAAAATTGAAACTGAGTCAGGGCAGTTCCATCTGCATGTAGAAACAAATAACGCTGGCCCGCTGGCCGAATGGATAAGAATTGCCGCATTGCAGACACAGGGCACAATACTGGGATCTGGCATCGCTGTAACCACGATACTGCCACGGCCCTTTTGCCGCATTGCAGACACAGGGCACAATACTGGGACCTGGCATCGCTGTAACCACGATACTGCCACGGCCCTTTTGCCGCACTGCAGACACAGGGCACAATACTGGGACCTGGCATCGCTGTAACCACGATACTGCCACGGCCCTTTTGCCGCATTGCAGACACAGGGCACAATACTGGGACCTGGCATCGCTGTAACCACAATACTGCCACGGCCCTTTTTCCGCATTGCAGTCACAGGGCACAATACTAGGACCTGGTATCATTGTAACCACGATATTGCCATGGCCCTTTTGATCGGTCTTAGAAACACGCAGGGAGAACCTCACTATAACAGCACCTAATGTGCAATCGCCAAAGCATAAGGCTCGATTAGTCACATCACGCTTAGAAGGGGCAAGTATTTCACTAGGGCGAAAAGCACCATAAAACATTTTCAGAGTTACTGCGGCGAACAGGTGCGACTCATACTGAGATGAGCATAAAGAATTAAATAGTGCCAGGATCTGGAGGAGGACATCGGGCGTGATTGGCCTCCTCCGGCCAGCGGACCTGGGAGCGGAACGCGACCAACCCACAAGGACCTTTCTGACCCTAAAATCTACAGAATGATCCGGCAGACCCCTTGCCTTGGAGTTAAAGGCTAGCGCCGAGAGGTGGCCGGCGATAGTGGAAACAGAATTATTGTGCCCTTTTAAATATATCATAAACTGCAATAAAGGACCCACAGGAATAGGCCAGTCAAATGGCAGCTTCAAGCTGATGAGGAAAGCCTGGAACTTCGCAAAAGATCGCTTATACGCATTTTGAGTACTGGGAGCAAGAGCAGCTGCGATAGCAACCCCAACTTCTAGTTGCCAAGGTTCCACAGGAAAGGAGGGATTGGTACTGGATCTGGAGCCGCGCCAGGTGCAAGCTCCTGAAAGCGCGCCATATGTAATCGGGAAAGTGCATCAGCAACTGTATTCTGCAAACCTGGAACATGTCTGGCCAGGAATAAAACATTAAATCGCAAGCATTGCAATACAAAAGCACGCACCAAGCGCATCACATGAGGAGACTTAGAAGTTTGGGCATTAATAACGCTAACTGTGGCAAAATTATCACACCAGAAACGCACTGTGTGATTTTGAAATGCCAGTGGCCGGATATGAACCGCTACCACTATTGGAAAAAAATCCATAAATGTCAATTTGAAGTAATTCCGGTAGCCTGCCAACTTTCAGGCCATCGCTCAGCGCACCACTGGGATCTAAATATTACTCCGAAGCCAATGCTTCCGGCAGCATCGTAATGCACCTGTAATTCGGCTTCTAAGAGCAATTCCTCCCACCAAAATGAAAGGCCGTTGAAATCCGTCAGGAATTCCAGCCACATATGCAAATTCTCCCTCATCCCTGACGTCATCCTTATGAAATGGAAGCGAGAGCGAGCTCCTTTCATAGCGTCACATAAACGCCTGAGGAACGCACGACCTGGTGAAATAATTTTGGAAGCAAAAACTAAATGGCCGACAAGTTCCTGTAACTGGGCCAATGGTATCTTCTTCAGCCCTATGACTGAATGAAGCAGTTGACGCAGTACCACCAACTTCTCTAGCGGCAAACAGGAAGACTGAGCTACAGTATCTAACTGGATCCCTAAGAAAATAAGGGAAGTAGTAGGGCCGTCCGACTTTTCAGGTGCTAGCGGGACTCCCAATTCCTCAGTTAAATTATCAAAGGCTTGCATGAGATGTAAGCAATGAGAAGACCCAGCAGGCCCCACAAATAATAATAATTAAAAAAAATCATCAAGATAATGAGCAGAGAAGGAGGATAATGCTTTCCTCCTCAATGCCCATTCAAGAAATGTGCTAAATGCTTCAAAAGCAGCACAAGACACCGAACAACCCATTGACATAGCTCTGTCTACATAAAACTGGTCCTGAACTTTAAGACCAAGCAAATCACATCTGCAGGGTGTACTGGCAAAAGGCGAAAAGCGGATTTTATATCACACTTTGCCAGTAAAGCACCCTTTCCAGCCTTCCTAACTACTCTCACTGCCTCATCAAAAGAAGTATATCTGACAGAGGCATATAATGGGGAAATACCATCGTTGACTGAGGCTCCCTTCGGGAAAGACAAATTATGAATAAGGCGATATTCCCCAGCCTGCTTCTTAGGGATAATACCTAAAGGGGAAATCCTCAAATTTTCCAAAGGAGGAAAACTGAAGGGGCCTGATATACGATCGGCAAGTATCTCCTTATTAAGCTTGGCCAGCACTACAGACGCTAAATTACTGATAGTGGGCTGATGGACTAATGATGTAGCAATCCTAGGGCCCTCAAAAGGGATACAAAAACCATCCATAAAGCCCTGAAGTAGAAAAGTAGCAGCCTGCCTATTGGGATAGAGCTCTAACAGCTTTGCTAAAGGAGCCAGCTTGATCGGGCTACTGGCCTTGCGATGTACTGCAGTGGTACATGCTATGGTAACCTCGCGTCTGGACTACTGCAATGCGCTTTACGTAGGGCTACCTTTGAAGATGATTCGGAAGCTACAGCTAGTGCAAAATGCGGCGGCCAGACTGCTAACAAGAACTAAGCGGTCTGAGCATATAACACCTGTGCTAGCCCGTTTGCACTGGCTTCCAATATGCTTCCGGGCCAGATTCAAAGTGTTGGTACTTACCTATAAAGCCTTATACGGCGCGGGACCATGATATCTGTTGGAACGCCTCTCCCGATATGAACCGGCCCGTACACTACGGTCTACTACGAAGGCCCTCCTCCGGGTTCCGACTCATAGGGAAGCCCGGAGAGTGGTGACAAGATCTAGGGCCTTCTCAGTGGTGGCCCCTGAACTATGGAATGGTGTCTCTGAGGAGGTGCGTCTGGCGCCGACACTATCATCTTTTCGGCGCCAGGTTAAAACCTTTCTCTTCTCTGAGGCATTTTAATTCCTGTTAATTCTAAATTATTATATTTTGATTTTAGACTGTACAGTTTTTTGTACAGTTTTGTATTGTGATATACTGTATTGTGTTATTTTTATTGTATTTTTAATGTTCACCGCCCAGAGAGCTGTTGCTAGTCGGGCAGTATATAAGCTTAATAAAATAAAATAAATAAAAATATTGCCAGACCCACGTTTTGGCTGTTGATGCTCCCCTGTACCTTGTCGAGCAGTACGTGCCCTCTGGCAAGAGGAACTAGAGTGGTTTCCTCCACACAATGCACAGACATGTCTGAATCTACAGGGATGCCTAGAGCATCGTCCATTAAATGTCCAGCAGACTTGCTGGGATTGAACCCAATGCCCGCCTTGGCTGGAGCCATAGGCGGAAGTCTGTGCACGTGCCAATAAATGCCCACTATCGGCTCTCTCTCCTGTAGTGGGCCTGGCGGAAGTCATAGATCTCAGCCACAGACCAGCATGTTCAATATCCCAATGACGGGTGGGATCCAATGCTGCTCCTTGCCTGAAATTCGTATCATATGTCAACCAAGCGGTTCCAGAGAATTCTCGGAAGGCCCTGTGCACAATATCCTGATATCTTATCATGGACAAAGCCCTAGACGGATAAGCCTGTGTCATAACGCCCATATAAATCGTATAGGCGTTCAACCAATTAGGCCATACACGATCAATCTTTCGTTTTATTGCTGCCTCACGCTCTTTAACTTCCTGACCATCCTTAATCTTAGCCTCATTCTCACGAAACAGGAGAGTAAACAGATCAATATACTCTCCCCTCCATATTTTTTCTTTCGTTGCTAACAATAAATGATCACCTAACGGAAGGGAAATATCGGCCTGCGGATAAACCCCATGTGGAAGGGGCAAATAAGCAGGTGATGGAGAAGAGGTAGTCGAAGGCAGCTGCCAAGGACTCACGGCAGCCGCCGGCCACGGAAGCTGTGGGTACTGGGGGACCAAAACACTTCCCATAAAAACTACTGGGTGCGTAGCATCTTCCGACAAAGGAGAGCCAGTCATTTGTACCTCCCTGTTAAGGGCATTGGAATCTTGTACATGTGTATTGTGAGCTCGTGAGTGCAAAAGTTGCTCACCTGTATCCACAGAATGAGAGGAACAGTTGGCAAACAAGCGGAAGGCGTCTGGGTAGCTGGCTCCTCACAGTGCGCTGCCGCTTCCAGAACTCCGATCCTAGAAACTAAATCAGCAAGAAGACGATTTGTAGGCATTCTGGAAGCCAACCTTGCAGATTTCTTACCTGCAGGAGCGGAACTTGTGCCAGCTTCAGCATCAAGCGGCTGCTTGCGTTCCTTTTCCAGCGCCTCCACCCTAGCCACCAAGGCACGGATGGTCTCCAAATCTTCCTCTTCGTCAGAAGACAAGTTCTGCTGGGGTGGAGGACGCTTTGTTGTTTGCTTCACAACCCGCACCCCTTTTTTCTGTTGAGCCTTCCTGGGTGGCATATTTGTAAAAACCAATCCACACAATTATGCAACGTACCAAAATGCAATCTCTACTAGATTATAAAGTTGACAAATTTAATAATAAATGGCACACATAAGTGCTAATTACACTATAACAATAAATTTGACTTTTATTATTATTATTATTATTATTTCTAATATATTAACTTATTCTTTATTTATGTATATATGACTATGATATGGGGGGGAATTTTTAAGGTAAAGGGAAGTGGGAGGTGGGGGTGGGGTAATGTATTACACTCTAATAAACTGAACAATAAACCACTATGAAATGTAATTTAAAACTAATGCAATACCTTAATAATGAAATTAACTTAAGCAATAATTATGAATATATTTAAAAGTTTACTCAAAGTAAGATGAGGCAACTGCCAACTAAACCACAGGATCACCAAGCAAACTAAAGGAACTCAACAAGAACGTATGGGGGGGGTCAATATTATAACGTTAACGATAGATAGGGCACAATTACTTAAATGCACGCAAACTGTAACAAGAACAAAGAATCAACCAACTCCAACCCTTCTTACTGAACCTTAAAAGGCAATAACTGTAACGGTAGCACGACAAGGAAATAATAAAGCCTGCCTGTCGCCCGCGCCGCGGGGTGTGTGGGCGGAGCCCGCCCAGCTGATCGTCGGAGATCAGATAAAGCAACTGAAGAGGCTTAAACAAGGAAACAATTGGCAAACGAAGCTCTAGCGATGAAAATACTTAGCAGGAACGCCCAAACCGCAAACGGAGCAACGTGTAAGGAGAACAAACGCAGCTGCCGCAAGGCGAAAAAGGCAAGCGCGGGAAGGACGGAGCAGCCTTATATCTGCTGCTCCGCGCCTTCATCTATTGGTTGATTGATCTCACGTGGCTCCTAACTCTTGATTCTAGAATGTTCACAAGCCTTCCCTGTAATTATGGTGAGGGCAAATACGCCCCTTAAAAGGAACGCCATTCTTTCTGATTCAATGTTAAGTTTAATCGGTATAACTATATTATACTATGTCTATATTATAACTATATTATACTATGTCTGAATTTAAAGGCTGGATAAATCTGTAGTAGAAGATGGAATTTTAAATTTTAAATTTTTTTTTTTTCAATAATTTTTATTCAGATTTTCATAAAACATACAAGACGAAATCATAAAACATTCAAAGACAAAAAACAAAATCAAAAATAGTTAAACAAAAAAAAAAAGAAAAAAAAAAGAAAAATAAAAAATAAAGAGTAAAATATTGACTTCCCATTTGTCAAAGATCAAATCAGTTATAAGTCTATAATATATAACAATCCTGTCTCTTAAGTCATATTATAAAATCACTTTCCTCCAGTAGTTATCTTACTTAATCATCAAATCTCATAAACATTACTTTATTCTTTCCACAAAAAGTCAAAGAGAGGTTTCAATTCTTTAAGAAATATATCTATCAATTTTTTTTTCCAGATAAGCATATCGATTAATCCATCTCATTACTAATTATGATAATCTTATTGTCATAACCATAGTCAAAATAAACATTTCAATTAATCCATCACATCAGAATCTGTTAGGTTCAGTAATTTCAGTAGCCATTGTTCTATTATCCCTATTAGTTCCATTTTCCATCTTCCATCTTCAGTAGTCTTGTTAAGTCCAGTAATTTCAATATCCAATCTTCCATTATCAGTATTCCATAATAATCTTGCTGTCAAAGCCATAGTCATATAGTAAGAGTCTGATGGGAATTACCTCTATCCCAAATATTTTCTTGCCATCCATTCTGAGTAGGTTGCTGAAATACTGCTGTAAAATCATATCTCTGTTCTTTTTTTCAAAATACACTGGGTCATCTCTTAAAAGTTTTTCCATTGTCACATGGCTGCAGTTAATTCCATAGATTTTCTCTATATTGGGCTCCATCACATCATTCCAGTCCAGAAGATTATCCATGCCATTGATAACTTTATCTCTAGAATCTTCATTAATTTCTTCAGAGATAACATTGAGTTCCAAACAATAGATTTTATTTCTAAAGTCCATAGACTCCAAATCTTGTTCCTGTTCCACGTTTGTTCCAATCTCCGGGATCTCCTCTCTCACAGGGACCCCTGTTCCAGTCTCCAGGGTCTCCTCTCTCACAGGGACCCCTGTTCCAGTCTCCAGGGTCTCCTCTCTCACAAGGACCCCTATGTCTTTAATCTCCTGTGTCTCCAAACAATAGATTTTGTTTCTAAAGTCCATAGACTCCAAATCTTTTTCCTGTTCCACGTTTGTTCCAATCTCCGGGGTCTCCTCTCTCACAGGGACCCCTTCCAGGGTCACCTCTCTCACAGGGACCCCTATATCTTTAATCTCCTGCTTCATTTTACTCAATTCAATTTTCAGCTCCTTACAACCCTGTCGCAGGTTTTGTTTCGTTATCTCAATCTCATCCATTATTTTCTGAAACATAGTTATTTCCAGATTCTCAGCCACTTTCTTAATTGCCATTTTAAAAGAAAAATATAGGAAAACCACTTCTTATTTCAGCAACAATTGGGTTAATACTCCAAACTTGGTGACATCACAGTATAAACAGAGCAGACAGCCTTATCTCTCCATGCTTAAGTAAACAAAATGCAGTTCCCAGGATCGAAACAATTAATGGCGGTTGTCAGGAAACAGATTCGTCAAAATAAAATAGACCAAAAAGAGAGTAGTCTCAGACAATATAATATTCTTCAAAATAAAAATCTGGAATAGAAATCCCTCTTCTGTGTATATCTTTAGAATGCAAATCCAGGACAGCTTTTTGCAACAAAAACAGAGATAAGCTATTAATTAGTGAGTAGCAGAGAGAAGTTATGGCTCCCCAGTGAGATGTCAAAAACCGATCAATCTGGCAAATCTCTTTTAAACAGCAACAATTTAAGTCAAGTAAAAGAAAAATATAGAAAGAAGGGTGCTTGCCTGTTAGTGCGTTCTCTCTTAGAAGATAAGATGAACGTTCGCTTTATCAGATAGAGCTTGTTGTTGAAAATCCGTCCCACCTTCGTCGGCTGGACCTCGTCCCATAAATTAATGAGATCTGGTCGTCCCAACAAAAATAGGCTTTGAGGTTAATCTCTTCGTTTCTCCCTACCCGGGAGAAGTTTAATCAGTCAAAAAAAAAAAAAAAACCTGACTGATATATCTGAATAAGCTTCTTTTGAGGCAGGAGCCCGTCTCAAAAGCAGGCACAGGCTAAGTCACCCTTCCCGGAAGTCAGGAATTTTAAATTTTAAATTTGGGAATTTTAAATTTTAATTTAAGATTTTATCAATTGTAATGTATGTTTCTTGATATTTTTCATTCATTCATTTCATTCATCGTAAGACACTTTACAATTTAGTTAAGTGCTATGTGCAAAACTGGAATTCTTAAGTATTCATAGTATGTTTGCAAGGGAGGAGAATGAGGAGCAACCCAAAACTTGGTCACTCCCCCATTACCTCATTGACCATATCCCTATAGCAGCCCTATCAGGTTTAGAGGGCAAAAGCCACCACTGACGATACTATCAAATGTCATGGTTTCCACAGTCATTTTAGAATAGTGGAACAATCCAAATTGTAGAATAACTTATTTTAAAAATCAGTCAGTGCTGCTTTGTATTTTAAAAGACTACATTCTTCAAGGAAAATGGGGAAAGAAAGAAAAAGAATCGGAGGTTCTTTTCTCACAAATATTGTGCTTGGCAGCCATTTGAAAGCATGTGCATGGGTTATCATGATGAAAGATGAATCTTATGTATGGTGGCACATGACCTGTTTGCCATGACATAGGAATCAACACACTTCTCCTATGGCTATTATATGCCCGTTGATAATTTCTTTGTCCACCATGATTATATTCAACCTCCATGGATCTCAGGGTGACAGACATGGTTTTTTTCATGTTATCCTCACACAATCCTGGGAGGAAAGTTGCATTGAGAGAAAACTAGTAGCTAGCTCAAGGTCTGAGCCCAAGATTATCTTCTTCACACATTATGAGCTAGAAGTGTGAATTGGTCATGTGACTTCTCTCTCATTCTCACTACTCCTTTTGCACCTGCAGCCAGCCGTTCATCTTTCAGCAATATGCTGTAACTGACATGTACAGTAATAAATAAATAAGTGTCTGTTGTAAACTCTGGCATTGCATTACTGTTAATACAGTCCCCATCCGCTGCTGCATCAGCCCTTGCCTCTCCAGAAAGGGAATTAAAGTTGTTTTTCTGCGATTAAACAAGCTCTAATGGTTGCAGCCAATGGGCCATCTATTATCATGAATGAGTGCAATTACTATCCCAGTCACAATCAATATTTGCTTACACAAAGTTAAGAGAGATATTGAAAGCTTACAGTGTGTTTAAATGGTTGTTGACATCAGGACAATAGGGGAGCTCAAGAATGCTGAATAATGTTACTTCAAACAAGGATAGCCTCTGACAATATTACTGAAGTCATCCGTGAAATGAACATTGGAAAGCATCTTTTCTAGCACTGGGCTCCTCACATCACACCAAGGAGAGAAGAGATTCAGAGAAAAGGGAAGGACTGGCAGGGAGGAGGGTAACTGACCATTTCTCAGATATCACAAACTTTGGAAAATGCCCTACCCTCTTCTCCCACATCATCCCATCCCCACACAATGATCCTCACAGGCAAAAATAGTCAGATAATAATGCATTGTCTGGGTTGGATTCCGCTTTGAAAATGATTGTGAAGGGACTGATATCCTAGCATTTGACTTTTTGGTAGATATATATTGCAGCAGAGTTCAGAAATAACTGGTCTCTTGACTGGTAGTTGAAAGAATAAAGAAACGTAAGGTTTACTGCTATAAAGAGGTAAAGTCATACATGCAGCCCTGTAGCCAGCCTTCCTTATTAGTGGGGAAGCCACATTTCTAGGTGGGGCATTGGGGGGGAAGACACATAGCACCAGTCAAACCCCCCTCCCCACTGGTGGAGAGGACATGAGGGCTGGGTCATTGGAAGGGAAAGGCAGCAACCTTCCCCTCACTCCACCTCTATCTACGGTTTGTGTTAACTTACATGAATGAAGTTTAATCAGTTGAACTGTCTAACCCAGGAATGCAAGACTCAAAAGCTTGTCTTTGCCTACAGCTACAGTTCCCTTTAACCTGTGGCAGGGGTGTCACTAACCAGGTGCGGGGTGTATGGACCGCACCTGGGTGACACCGAGAGGGGGAAGACACCCAGAGCCGCCCCTACCTTAATCTCCAGACTCTCAGCTTCAATTTTAAAAAAAACCTAAGTTTCTAGGTCGTCTGGTTCCCGAGATATACACCAAAACGTCAGCCCCCCTGCGACTGTTTAATCTGTTTTTTAACCAATCAGTATAGCAGCTTTTAGCCAGAGCTTGGAAAAGTTACTTTTTAAAACTACAGCTCCCATCAGCCCCAGCCAGCATGGCCAGTAGATTGGGCTGATGGGAGTTATAGTTCAAAAAATAACTTTTCCAGGCTCTGGCCTCTAATTCTGCCCTTTCTGGATTGTAGCCAATAAGGGGAGCCAGGCTTGTGATTTGTTGACCCAGGCAGTGCTTAGGCTTCATTACAACGTCAAAATGGTGGTTTTGAGGTCTTCAGTTTGAGTAAGTAAGAATATGGGTTAAAGGTTTTTTTTCTCTTGTGTGTAACACGCAGTCAGACCCTGGGCTGTTGGAGAGGGCAGTGCTTTGAAAACCAGTTATAAATCTGTTTGATTTTTACATTTCATTTTGTCACTAGAGTGGCCAGATCCAAAATAAAGGGCAGGGTTATGTCACCTTTAAAAGTTGTGTAAAAGAAGGAATTTCAGCAGGTGTAGCTTCAAGCCAGAGCAGCAGGAGGGAAAGAAGTAAGACCAGCCGCCTGAACTGAGAGACTGTGCTTGTTATTTGCTTGCTACCTCTTTGTGGCATCTTCTTCCTCTTAAGTAGACTTACTGAACTGGTCAGAGGGCTTCTGTTGGAGGGGACTACAAGTGAATCAGCAGTTTCCAGCAGCCCTCTATATTGGGCCATTGTTGGAGGCAGGGCTGTAAGAGAGACACAGGTGGGGGTGGCAGCTTGCTGTTGGCTATGAGGGCCTGTACAAGACACTGGGGCAATGAGACAGACTGGGGATGCTGTTGGTGTACTGCCCACCCTAACTGAGCAGGCAGAGATGGTCTCAAGCTTGAGAACCCCATTACATTTGTTTTAAGGGACTTCAGTATCCACACTGAAGCTGCATTGGAATTTCATGGCCTGCAACCATGGGGCTGTCTGTCTGGGCCAAAGTGTAAGGCAGGGCATACCTTTGTTTTGGTCTTTGCCTCAGTGTGTGAACAGGGCAATCTGGACATTGAGGGGGGCTTAACTCACCCCATTGTTACTGTCAGACCACTCTGGTAAAGCTTGGACTTATAGTACTAGTCACCTTTGGAAGAATTGGGGGACCTATTAAGATGGTCTGCCCTTGGAGACTTATGGAATCCAGAACCAAAGCCGGTGGTGATCCTGTTGAGGTCTTTGTGTCACTATGGAATGCAGATGGGGGTGGGCGCTTGACATGATTGCTCCCAATTGTCCTGTCCTGCACTGTAGAGCCCAGATTGCTTCCTGGTTTTCTGCAGTATACCAGGACAACGAAAACTAAAGTGCAAGTGGTGTAAGATTCAAAGTGAAGCCAACTGGACATGTGCTATAGCGCATAATTGCACCTACTGCATGGCAGTGAAGGCTGCAAAGAAGCTTGTTTTGCTGCTTCCATCACAGCCTTGAGTAGCCATCCAGCATTGCTTTTCCGAGTGGTGCGGTGATTATTCTCATATACCCCAGCAAATTGAATGCTTGCACTCTTGAGTCATGCTGTGACAAATTTTAAAACACTTTGAAGATAAAACCTATGCCAGCTTGAATTGATACTGTTGATACAGTGTCAGATGGATGTCCAATGGAGTCTTACCTAGTTTTATGGGATCTGTTTCAGTTTTTGAGGCTTGAGGGCACGGACAAAATGTTTGTTGTAATCCAGTCGTGCACATGTTACGCCTGTGCTAAAAGCACTGCACTGGCTGCCTATTAGCTATTGAACCATTTTTAAAGGTTTTGTTGCTGATGTATGAAGCCCTAAAGAACTCGGGACTTGGATACCTAGAAGAGCACCTTATACAGACCTGCTAGGACATAAAGGTCATCAGAAGAGGCCTTGTTAGGGTCATCACACTTTATGATGTGTTGCTTGTTGATGACCTAGAAACAAGCCTTCTCTGTAGTGGCACTCATTCTTTGGAATGCTCTTTCCCCCACTCCTATAGGGGAGGCATCCACAGTAGAGAGCTTCTGAAAAAGTGTGAAAAACACATTGGATTGCTCATGCTTTCCCCAGCTGGGTCACTGGTTCATTTTAGACACTCTGCATATACCTGGCATTTGTTTGTTCTTTGCTGTTGATATTTTAATATTATATATATTTCAGTACTTGTTTGATTTTATATGTTTTTAACGTGTTAATGTTGGATTTTATTCTGTATGCCACTTTGGGATCCTGGATGGGAAGTGGTCTACAAATGATATTAATTAAAGGTACAGGAGGTCTGTCCTCTTTTTCATCTTTATCTCCCTCATTATTATTGCTTGTGTTTTTTATCCTCAATATTCAAGGCAGTTTTAAATGGACATACATTCAGACAAATTAAGGTGCAATCCAACTTGTATTTATGCCAGGCTGAGGGAACTAGGATATACCTACACCAGCAGAAGCCCCTCACCCCAGCTGAGGTAGACCCTGCCAGCTTTGTATAAGCATGGTCCCTCATTGGCACCAAACAGGCACTGTCCTTTAGCCACTGCCTTGGGCTTCTGCAGCTACATATCCTCTTGCTAGGCCACACCTCTGAGAGCTGCAGGTGGAAACAATTCTGCCTGAAAACAGACTGACAAGCAGGTAGGCCGATAAAAACAGGTAAGTACTCGCAGGGTACAGCAGATGGTTGCTAGGCACTGCCTTGGGCTTCTGCAACTTAATAGTCTCTTTGCAGGGCTACACTTCTGAGAGCTGCAAGTGGGCCATTATGGGACAGCACTGCAGGAAAGAACATGAAAAAACAAATGAACTCCAAGCTTAGCTCCAGACATCAGTACATCTTAAGAAGTTCATGATTGAGGCTGTCTGAGGTGCTCTGACCCCAGAAAAACTGATGATTGCTTCTTGCTTGCTGGTTGGACAACAAAAGAACATATGAAGAGCCCTGCTGGATCAGGGCAAAGGCCCATCTAATTCAGCATCTTGTTCTCATAGCGGCCAACCAGATGCCTGTGGAAGCTAGGGTTGCCAGGTCCATGGCCTGAGACTGATCCTGTATCTTTAGGAGAAGAGAAGGTTAGCCAAGTGCAGGTGTTCTTGCAACTCTGTAATGGGAAAAACCACAAGGTGGTCTCCCTCCCCCCTCCACAACTTTTAAAGATACAGAAGACCTCTTGGAGGCCGGGCCTGGCACCACCTTCTGGATCAGTCAGATAGGACAGGAGAAACCATAAAGTAATGATAAAAGTCAACTTTCAGAAACCACATTAGGAAAATCGGTTCCTTTAGGCATATAACTCAGAAGCAAGAAATCAGAAGTGCTTCCTTCCAGGTTTGGGACGGAGAGGAGTGCGGCCTGTTGTTCCATCTGGAGGCCCCTGTTCGACTGCCCACTTTCCTCGTCAGCGTCGCTGGTGGATGACGCGGCTTCGAGGGGCCTTGGAAGCATAGAAGGCCCAGACGGCAGCGAGGAGGCGGTCTCGGATATCGCCTCCTTTTGGGAGCTGTCGGGAGCCGCTGGAAGGTAGGGGGTCCCCCGCTTCCACTTTTTGCTCCCTGCTCTTTATTTCTCTCCTGCTGTTGTGGCTTACTGGAGCCCGAGCCCGGGTGTCGTTGCGGCCTTGATCACTGTGGCGCTGCGGTTTTGGATTGTGGCTGTCGCCGCTGCCATCGATCTGGACGCGGCCATTGCTGCAGCCAATTCCCATGGCGTTGCGGGACGGGTTGGACCATTGCTGCTTACCCGGGGTGTGGACGCTTCTGTTGCTGCTGCTGGGCTGTCCTGGAATGCGAGACTGTATTGCTGCGGCTGTCTCTTCTGAGGTGTACGCCACCGTTGCTGCTGTCATTGTCATCTGGCTGGGGACATTGCTGTCCATCGCTCTTGGGCCCCTATTACATCAGCTACTACGGACTGCCAGTTGCTGAAGCACCTCGGATGCTGCTGTGTTGTCTGAATGTATGAGTGGGTTGTATGAGTGAGTGTGTGATTGTGTGTATATGCCATGAGTTTTATTATTTATTTTATTTTTATTATGTGCCTGGGCGAGAGGACAGTGTTGTGGGAGGGAGGACCAAAGGGGGCCCCTATTAGTGTAGTGACGGGTAATGGGAGGTATGGCGTTGTGAGTAGGACATGCCAGTTAAGGGGAACTCGCCCCAGAAAACTGGTGGCTGTGACATGTTCCGGTCCTCCCCACACCCACAGGATTGCTGGTAGTTCTATCAGCCAACCCTCGGATCTCCAGTTGCTGCTTTTCAATGCCAGATCGGTAAATAATAAAACCTCCCTCATCCATGACCTAATTGTGGATGAGGCGGCCGATCTGGCATGTATTACCGAGACCTGGGTGAGCGATCTGGGAGGTATTAATCTCTCCCAGTTGTGCCCACCTGGGTATTCGGTTCAGCATCTGGGTAGATCCGAGGGTCGGGGAGGGGGAATCGCTGTGGTCTATAGAAGTTCCATCCCTCTTGTTAGGCACCCTATCCAGGTGGCTAATGGTCTAGAGTGTCTGCACATAACGTTGGGTCAGCGAGACAGACTGGGAATACTGTTGGTGTACCGTCCACCCTGCTGCCCAACAGCCTCCCTAACTGAGCTGACAGAGGTGGTCTCGGATCTATTGTTGCGTTCCCCCAAACTTTTGGTATTGGGGGATCTCAACATTCATGCTGAGGCCGCTTTATCTGGAGCAGCTCAGGACTTCATGACCTCCATGACAGCCATGGGGCTGTCTCAATTTGCTACTGGCCCTACGCATGTGTTGGGGCACACTCTGGACTTGATTTTCGCCACTGGATTAGGGGATGGTGATCTGAGAGTGAGGAATTTTACATCTATTCCTTTGTCATGGTCAGATCACCGCCTATTAAGGTTTAGACTCACATTGTCTTCTCCCCTCTGCAAGGGTGGAGGACCAATTAAGATGGTCCGTCCCCGGAGACTAATGAATCCTGAGGGTTTTCTGATGGCTCTAGGAAATTTTCCGGCTGATAGAATTGACGGTCCTGTTGAAACCCTGGCCACGCTGTGGAATACGGAAATGGCCCGGGCAGTTGACACGATCGCCCCGGTGCGCCCTCTCCGTTGCAGAGCTCAATTGGCTCCCTGGTTTACCCCGGAGCTAAGAGTGATGAAGCAAGAAAGGAGACGGCTTGAGTGCAAATGGAGGCGAACTCCCGATGGCTGTAATCATGCACTTGTGAGGGTCTCTACCAAACTCTATGTGAAGGCAGTGAGAGCAGCAAAGAAGCAATACTTTGCTGTCTCTATTCAGTCATCCCTTAACCGCCCAGCGGAACTTTATAAAGTTGTCCGGGGACTTTTACACTCTGGTCCCCAGGACGCAATAACACCATCAATTGCCCGCTGTAATGAGTTTGCACGACACTTTCGTGATAAGATCATGAACATCCGCCGGGACCTTGACTCCATTATTGTAGCAGTTGATCCTAATGAGGTGTCCAGAGCACAGTCTTGTCCTGTTTTATTGGATGAGTTTCAGTTGGTACAGCTCGAGGATGTGGACAAGGTGCTTGGACAGGTGCGGGCGACCACTTCTGCTCTGGATCCTTGCCCCTCATGGCTAATAAAAGCTAGCAGGAATGGAACAGCCGGCTGGGCCAAGGAGGTGATTAACGCCTCTTTACGAGAGGGAGTGGTCCCACCCTGCCTGAAACAGGCGGTGGTGAGACCGCTCCTAAAAAAACCCTCCTTGGACCCTGATAATTTGGACAACTATAGGCCGGTAGCAAATGTTCCATTCCTGGGCAAGGTCCTAGAGCGTGTGGTCGCTCGCCAACTCCAGGCTCTCTTGGATGAAACTGATTATCTGGACCCATTTCAATCGGGCTTTTGGCCGGGGTTTGGTACAGAAACGGCCTTGGTCGCCCTGTATGATGACCTCTGTCGGGAGAAAGACAGAGGGAGTGTAACTCTGTTGGTTCTCCTTGATCTCTCAGCGGCGTTTGATACCATCAAGCATGGTATCCTTCTGGAACGACTTGCGGATTTAGGAGTGGGAGGCACTGCTTGGCGGTGGCTCTGCTCCTATCTCGGGAATCGTCTCCAGAAGGTGATGCTGGGGAAACATTACTCGAGTCCCTGGGTACTCCAATATGGGGTCCCGCAGGGTTCAGTTCAGTCTTACCTAGGTGAGGTAAGACTTTCCTTTTTTTATTCACGGAACTAAGGGGGAAGAAAATATAAATAGCTTATCTTTTTTTATTGCAAAAAGCTGACATGGAAAATAGCATTTTAAAGATTACAACGGACGAGAGATTTCTGATTGGAAGAGATAAGAAATCTTTTTGATTTATGGCTGGGACTATTTTTCCTGATCTACTTTTTTTTGACGAATCTGCTCATTCTCTCTGCTACTAGCTATTTCGACGCTGTGAACTAAAGCCGTTCTTACACTTCCGGGCAGATAAGAGATAAGGGCTGTCTAGCATGTGACGTTAGTTTGTTGGAAAGATTAACTCCTTTGTAACTGGTTAAAGAAATAAGCTGCTCTTTGTTTGGGACATTGAAAATTGAAGGAGTTTTGTTCCTTTGGCTTTAAGAATGACAATTAAGAAGATCATGGATGTACAAGAAGGGACTATCTCTAGACATGTTTCAGAAAATAATGAATGGGATTAACTCAATAAAACAAGAACTGAGAAATAATAGACAAGCGTGGAGAATTGAATTTCACGAAATGAGACAGGAGCTGAAAGAAACTCAGGATTCTATGAGAAAGGAGAATAAAGATAGATCTGGAAAACAAAAAAAGGATGAAAGAGAAATTAAAGGCAAGGTTCAAACTATGGAGATTGGCTTAATTATGGACATGAAAAAAGATTTGGATTTCCTGGCTGTGATGGATCCTGGAGACAAATATTACAGTTTGGAATTCAGCGCTGTCCCTGAAGGAATTGAAGAGATTGGAGATAAAGATATTATCGGTTCAAAAAAATTCTTGGACTGGAAGGATTTGATGGAACTTGAAATGGAGAAAGTTAACAGAATTAATCCCTGTTTTGTGTCAATGGAAACACCTTCAAGAGATGTACTAGTGTATCATGTGGAAAAGAGGAACAGAGATGCGGCTTTGCAACAATACTTCAGTGATACGTTTGGATTTGATGGCAAGAAAATATCTGTGATGGAGGAAATTCCTATCAGACTTTTATTATATGACTATGACAGCAAGATTTTTGGGTGCGTAAAGATGGAAGATGGAAGATGGACCCAATATGGATAATGACAGAAGAGCGATTTAAAATTACTGGACTTAGTAGATTTGATGAGTTGGATTAATTGGCATGTTTATTTAGAAAAAAAAATGATTGACATATATCTCAAGGATTGGAAACTTCTCTTTGACTTTTTGTGGAAGATTAAAATGATATGATGTTAATGAGATTTGAAACCAACTAAGATAACCGTTGGAGGAAGGTGATTTTATAATCTATTAAGAGATAGGTTTGTTATATATTATAGATCTATAGCTGAACTATGACAAATCGGAAGTCAATATTCTTTCTTTTTTATATATATATATATATATATTTCTTTTTGTATTGTACTAGTTATTGATTTGTGTTGTTTTCTTTTTGTATTGTTTTGGTTTTGAAAATTGGAATAAAAATTGAAAAAAAAAAGACGGAGATGCTGTTGGTGGGAGGGCCCTCTGCCCAGATGGTTGACGTTCGACCTGCCCTAGATGGGGTTACACTCCCCCTAAAGGAGCAGGTACGTAGTTTGGGGGTCACTTGAGGCTCAGGTAGCCTCGGTGGCACGGAATGCATTCTACCAGCTTCGGCTGGTAGCCCAACTACGACCCTATCTGAACAGGGAGAATCTCGCCTCAGTTATCCATGCTATGGTAACCTCTAGATTGGACTACTGTAATGCACTCTACGTGGGGCTACCTGTGAAGACAGTTCGGAAACTTCAGCTAGTGCAAAATGCTGTGGCCAGAGTTCTTACTGGGACAAAGAAATTTGACCATATAACACCTATCCTGGCACAGCTGCACTGGCTACCGATATGTTTCCGGGCCAGATTCAAAGTGTTGGTTCTTACCTATAAAGCCCTAAACGGCATCGGACCGCAATACCTGGTGGAACGCCTCTCTCGCTATGTACCTACCCGTTCACTACGCTCGACGTCGAAGGCCCTTCTCCGGGTCCCAACTCATAAAGAGGCCCGGAGATCAACAACTAGATCTAGGGCCTTCTCGGTGGTGGCCCCCGAACTATGGAATGCCCTCCCAGATGAGATACACCTGGCGCCTTCTCTGTTATCTTTTCGGTGCCAGGTAAAACCCTACCTTTTCACCCAGGCATTTTTAACATTTTAAACATTTTAAATTTAATATTTTAAACCTAATATAGATCTTAATTTATAAACTCAATGGCAATTCTATTTCAGATTTTTATCATGTTTAATGTTTTTATAATTGTACTATATTTTTCACACTTGCTCATATTTTAATTGTGATTTTATCTGTTGTACACCGCCCTGAGAGCTTTCTGCTATAGGGCGGTCTAGAAATATAATTAAATAAATAAAAAAATAAATAAATAAACACCTGTACTTGGCTGACCTTCTCTTCTCCTAAAGCAGCCTTTCCTAACTAGTGGGCCACCAGATGTTATTCGACCGCAATTCCCATCTTTTCTGACCATTGGCAATACTGGCTGAGGCTGATGGGAGTTGTGGTCCAACAACATCTGGTGGCCCACTAGTTCGGAAAGGCTATCCTAAAGATACAGGATCAGTCTCAGGCCATGGACCTGGCAACCCTAGTGGAAGCCCACAAGCAGGACCTGGCTGCAGTAGCCCTCTCCCCCTACTTGTGATTCCCAGCAACTGGTGTTCAGAGGCATACTGCCTCTGATACTGGAAGTAGTAAATAGTCATCAGGACTAGTAGCTGTTGACAGCCTTATCCTATATGAATTTGTCCAATCCTCTTTTAAAGCCACCAAAGTTGATGACCATAACTACATCTGTGGGCAAATTCCATAGTTTAACTGTGCACTGAAGAGGAAGTCACCACTTTTGTCAGGATACTTCAAAAACAAGTAAAAGTGACCACACAGAGACACACCTCCAAGTTCTTCACTGTCAAGTGCTGCCCAGTTTTCAAAGTCAACTTTGACAAGCATTTTTCAGAGTCCCAACTCAGCTTAACAAGGCAATAGATCTTCCCAGGGCCACATAATAAGAATATGGGTTAAAGTTTTTTTTCTCTTGTGTGTAGCACGCAGTCAGACCCTGGGCTATTGGAGAGGGCAGTGCTTTGAAAATCTTTCCAATATGAAAGCTTTAATCCAATACTTGCTTTTCTGGGAGTAAAGGAATGCTGATCCCATGTACCTGGAGTAAACCTCATTGAATTCATTAGGACTTACTTTTGAGTAGACATGGTTAGGATTGTGCTGTAAATTAATGGGACTTCTGAGTAAACATAACAAAGAATTGTGTTTGTGTTAAAATGAACATAATTTTGATGTAGTTCTTAAACGTTTTTACTTTGAATTCTAGTTTTCTTACCGAATTTTCACTTTAACCACATGAAACTATGTATAAATGTAAATACATTTAGGCTGTGCGTATGATATTGCAATTTAAAGGTGTAATTTTAATTTTGCTAGTTGTTTATGTCGCTATTATTGCCATTACATTCAGTGATATATGGGAATTAAGATTTACGAGTAACATTAGTACAAAAAACATTACTAAGGATTCTGTATGGTCTGGTACGGGAGGAGGTCCATGAGGGTGACACCATGAGTTACTGCACTGGGTGACACCAACCCTAGTGACACCACTTACCTGTGGTCTGACCCTGTTTTTTGATTCTTCATGAACTGAATTTCTTTGGTAATGACAGTGAACTTCTGAGCTTGGCTTTGATGCTGCATTTGGTATCTCAGTTTTAGATTCCACCTTAAAAAGAAACTTGTCTATACTACTGGTTTAGAGAAGGGCAGAGAGGAAATAAATACTTTAGGGTGTGTTTGTTAAATTCTCCTTGAGAGTCCCTCCTTCTAGTCTTGTTCCTGACCTTTAGTTTTTCTTTACATTGGACAATCAAGGGAAGCTTTTTAACTGGATGCTATATAAAGTACTAACTAAGCAATTGGAAACTAATTATGGAAAGCATTGGGATTTTTTTTTTTTACTGGTTGCTGGGTTGATTTTTCTGTCCACAAACCCTGAAAAGGCCTCATGCTGAGCTGCACATAAAGTCAGAAATTAGGCCTGAGCTACAGCCTAGGTGGCCAGGCAGCTAGCTAGCTAACTGTAGCATACACAGCAATATTTCTATTCCTCTGTAGCTGTTTTCATCCTTTGCCATCAAGTATTCAAGAAAAAGAAGAAAAATAGCCACTATGATTACTTTAAAATATAGTGAGTGCTGTAAAAGAGCAAAGGGTAAGCATTTTTTCAGATCATTTTAAGTTATTTCTTTATTTCACCCTTTAGCAATAAGCATCCAAACCTGCTGTATGATAAGTGCAGAATAAACAAACTCTTACTTTTTACTAAAGGCAAACAAATATGCTTCTTTATTGCTGACTGGGTAGAGAACACAAATTAAAATGGAAATGAAAGGCAGAGCAAAGGAAAGTCCAAGGGGTGGAGTCTAACTGTAGCACATAATACAAAGTTCTAATATTTAACTCTTCAAAGTTCATGTCACTATATAGGCTGGCTTTTTCAGGATCACTTGAGTAATTAAAGGGTGATTGTGATAATGAAACATCCACCCTCAGTTAGGAAAAATCTTGAGTGAGACAACTTTTGGATGAGGCTTTTGTTGTGCACTCGCCCTGCCTTATTCACTGAATTTTTCAGAGCATCCTATTCTTAAATTGCTCCTGGTCTTAAAACAAGCTGTCTCTGTTTAAATGGAGGTTGTTATTGTCATGTCACAAATTAAAAAGAAAAGAATTGCCCCAAAAATCTTGAAGGGGGGGAAGCACAGGTATGGGGGGGCAGCTCCATTTGCCCCCCCCCCGGCTACAGGCCTGCATACATGCTGAAGCAGCCATGGGGCCTGCATCTAGGGAACCGTTGCTAACTTACAGAATAAAGACAGGAAGGAGAGGAGCAAAGCCTGTAAAAACAACATACACTTTAGACAAGGAATCAGCAGAGGGAAGAATAGATTGCCTTTCTGACTGTCACCCCCCCACACACACACACAGTTTCAGCTCACTTGTAACACATGTTATGCTTTACTCCCAACAGTACTGATGTCCTCAACTGCCATCCACAAATAGTCCGTGGGCATAAGTAAAGGGAATATTGCAATGGATGATAGATCACATGTCAGGTTATTTCAATAGCACATAACAATTAACTTCACATCACATCAAACATATTTTATGAGCCAAAGATTGGGGGGGAAGGGGCACCTAGGAAAAGTCAGTGTCTTGATATTGGAGGAGGTGTTAAACATTTGCATAATTTGATGCTAACTCTTTCTTTTGACAATTTGCTTCTACCTCGCTTTCTGCATTTGTAAGGCTGCAATAGCAACAGTAACTCCACATGATCTGGAGAAGGTTGGTTGCTTAGTCTGCGTAAGTTTGTTAGTGGAACCAGTATTTGGCAAGAAATAAAATTAAGAACTCACCTGCTGTGGCTGGCAGTTAAGGAACAAATGAGTTTTCCTTTTCCTTTATTAGGAATTTCTCCTGCCACACTTGGAAGGAATCAAAGACTGTATAAAATAGAGGAAAGGAACTAGCCGAAGTAGGGAGATTAATAACAGTTTGGAAGGCTATCAAGATGTGTGGATGAGAAAAGAAACACTTCTTTAGATTTCCTTCCTTCTGGCTAGATGACAAGCATGAACAACAAAGACAGCCAAGTGGTGCCCTCCAAGTGTTGTTGGATGTGTCACCCCAAAGTTATCTTTGTATTTCTCCCATTGAGAAAGCATCAAGGATTACTTTGTCATTACTTTGTCAAGTCCCAGAGTAGCCAGACATTGCCTTAAGGTCTCATCCCAATAATCAGTAGTAATCATATAATAATATTGTTTTGTGTTGAGGGTGAAGCCTCTGACATTGATTGGCTGAGCAGGTGTAATGGCTCAGATAATAATTCCGATCCTCAGAATGTTCAGTCCAGCATTCATCTGGGACACAACAATTGTCAATACGGCTGGGATAAAAACCTCAGCATGGGAATCTGAGCAGGGCCTTAGGGGTGGGAGACCTGGGAGCTCACCCAAGGCACCAAGTTGAGAGGTTACTGAGCTGAGCTAAAGAGGGTGCCAAGCTCAGGGGGACATCAAGCTGAGCTCAGTGGCTGTGTTTTTTTTAATGTGCTTTCTGCAGTGAGCTAGAGCAGCAAAAAGCAAGTGTCTGTAACCTTTTTTTCAATATTTTAGAGGTTATTTCGGTACTAACTACATTAAGATCTCTCTTCAATTAGCTTTAAAGTATGTTTCTTTTTCAGTGTCCATTTTGACGTCATTTACGCTAGGTAAAAATCAGTGGAACACATAGTCAATAGTATCAAGCACATAGCACTTCAAATACTATACAGTAAACACTATTAGCGCAATCTCAGTAATAATAAAATAAAGCCGTAAGAGGTCGGCTGGATAACTTTTTTACTTATAAATTTATTTTTGAAGATACAAATAATGGATATTCTAAAATAAAGAATGCTTACCAAAAGATAGGAACTGCTACAGAACAAAAAACAATAGAAATGAGATTGATCAGCTAAGTTTATGATTGGCCCAGGCCAAGTAGCTCCAGTTACAGAGTTTGTTGTGAGGGGAGAGGGAGAAGGGAAGGCTTTAAGGAGGGATTCTATGGTAAAGCAGGTGGCCTGTTCTTGTCACAGAAAGAACTCCAGGCCTGCTGGGAAAAGAGTTCAAGGAGTGAGGAAGTGAGTGAATGCCACCTACGATTTCCAGGCAAGATGCCATTGGAGAGTAATTTTCTGTGGCAGTTACCACAGGGGAAGACATAGGAGTGAGGCCAGACCTTAAGGGAGGAATCCTTCCTGGGTGAGTAATGGAGAAGGCCAACAGCAGGCCAGAATCAGAAGACCTGTGAGACTGAGCCCCAAGAAGGTCTGCCAGAAGGGGACTGGAGTTTGGAGGAGCTACTCAGGAGAAGCACAACCTGATCCCTATTCCCTTATCCCCATGTAAGAAAAAATGAAGTGCATCTATTCTGCTGGATCCCAGAGCAAGGGGGAGCTGCAGGCGAGGATTCTGACATGTAGTCTGTGCATGCAAGAATTCTTGCATGTGGCCCTTGCCTAGGGCACTATTTATCCTGCAGCCAGCCCTGCATCTAAGGATCAGAAACAGATCCTGGGACCTGGATCTGCTAAGGTTGCTAAGGGACAGAGAATCAAGACGCAGAGCTTGGAAAAGTTACTTTTTTGAACTACAACTCCCATCAGCCCAATCCAGGCAAGGAACCTGAAGAAAGAGTGCAGTGAGAGTAGATTAAGAGAAACAGTAAGTGGATATTGAGGCTTGAGGAAGGGGGTTCTGAAGAAGCTTCACAGCTCTTGAAATCAGGAGGGACTACATGCTTCTGGTGGAGTGGAGAGAGAGAAATATATGAGGGAGGCTGGTCAAGAGACCAGGTGGCTAAAGAAATTGGGGAAACAGGCAGGGTCCTGAAAAGCAGACACTGAGAGAAGCAATGAGTGGTGGAGGAACTGGAGGAGGAGGAAGTAATGTGAGGGCCTGGATTTTTTGACTATTGGTATGAAGGAAGGCAAGGGGCCTTCAGATTCCTTGGTCTACTGCTGCCTGGATCCTGACAGGGGAAGTCTGAAAGAAACAGAACATCCCTAGTTCCAGCTTTCTAGTACTGAAAGGCTCAAAAATAAATAATGCTGAAAAGTGCTGGATATTCTCTTCAAATAACAACCTCAAAAGTGGATGCAGTCAAACTGATAGAACTGAAACTATATGGCTGGTCTAGAAAATTGTATTGCCTGAGGCAAGGAATGAGATTCCCCCCTCCCCCAAATTCCAAATACAGATGTTACTTCTGTCAGTATTCATCACATGGGAGGGCAGGAGGCAAGCTTTAGGGGTGCAGAGCTGGGTATGTGGCGCATACAGATCTGTCCTCTAGCATCTCAGTGCCACTCCCCAGCATCTGCCATCACTCTGCCTAATGATAGGGCTTCCCTGTGAAACTATTATGGTTTTTAGGAGCTTATGGTTTGACCTGAACACACGCAATCTACATTGCCTGATTTTAATGGAGAAAATTGCTTGACTTCCACTAAAAAAGTTAATGGAAGAAAATTATGAATAAATAGCAAGTACTTTACTGTGCAAAGTCAGTCAATGGAAGTAAAGTGAAATGCCACTCCAAGTGAAATGCACTGGAAGGAATGCTGTCACTGGCTAAAAGGAAGTGGTATTGCATCCGCATCACTGCTGGCCCCTGTGACCATGCTGTTCCCTTGTGTGAATCTGGTGTGCACAACCAACTGAGAATGAGACATTTTTAGAAAGTCTGTCCAAGTTGGAAACTAAAGCTAGGCACTTATGGTATTAATGCAAATTGTGCTGAGAGAAAATCCATAAGAATTTACAGAGAACAATTAATTCTATTAGCACCTGTTAGCTTGATTTTCTCCTGTCAATTATTCAGCCAACACACACTTTTAAAAAATATATGTTGGATTACAAGTCCTACAATGTTTCTCTTGCTTGTGGTTTTACATTCTTAAAAAAGAAAACAGAAGCCTCTTTCAAACACAAACTCTATAATGCCACTTAAAACACAAGTGAAATAGGAAGGTAACAAACATGTTTTTATACCAGCTCCTTCCCCATCAGCCGGACTTTCTGAGACCAAGAAGAAGCTGCACAGATCAGCTTGGAGATCATAAGTGACTATAACAAAATCAATACAATATTTTGAAGCATTGCCATGTTGTAAACCAAGTGCTGCCTTAGCATTTATTAAATCATAGTCAATAATATTCAGGACAAAGGGAAACAGAATTTAACCAGGAAAGAAAGTGTTGATACATATTTCATTCTAACCATAGAGAATTTTGGTACCTAGAAGAATCAGAAAAGACAGAGTCTGTATTTTAATAGTTGTAGTCATTATCCCTCCAAAACAGAACCTTTGGGTTTCCTTGGTTAATTCATGTTATTAACTGAATTACTACTATATGGTAGTTTCCACCAGTTTTGAGTGTGATAAAAGCAAAGCAAGCTAATTACTATATGTTATGGTAGCCTACTTGCCACTGTTATCTGAGAACTGTCTAAACTCACAAAGAAATCAATAAAGCTCTATTTTCTTTCCTTTTGTTAGACTGTGAGTGTTCCTGAGAGCATGTATGAGAGTACAGTGAGTGAACAGATTCAGATTTATCTCTGAGGAAGAGCTTAAATAAATTAAATCAGAGACAGCCAAAGTAGTCTCTCAGGCAGCTTTCTCCAGCCTGGTGCCCTCCAGATGTTTTAGATTACAACTGCCAGCTCCAGTCAGCATGACCAATGGTCAGGAATGATTGGAGTTTGTCATCCATAGCATCTAGAGCAGGGATGGGAAACCTCCAATCTCCAGGTATTGGACTACAGCTCCCATCAGCCCCAGCCAGCATAGCCAGTGGTCAGGGATTATGGGAGTTGTACTCACAACAACATCTGAAGGGCCAGAGGTTCCCCATCCCTGATGTGGAGTGCAGGGGTGTAGTTGTCAGGGGTCTCAGGAGGTCATAGATCCTTTACTTTTTGGGGAGCAGGGTCCCAGCCAGATCCCTATGTATGAGCCAGTTGGCAGGAAAAAGAAGCCTGTTAGCCGCTGAGAAGAGTCCATGTCCTTTTGTGCTGACTGAAGCTAATCAGAGTGAATGGAGGTGAATCAGCCACTGAGAATACTCTTCTCAATAGCTAACACACAGCATCCCCTTTCATACAGATTGGCTCCTAGGGACATCTGTTGTAATTGAATGTGCACTCATGAGATGACAGGGAGAGCATGGGAGATGAGGGAAAGTGGAAAAGGGGTCATGGCTGTGAGAAGGTATGGCTGTGAGAAGGTATGGCATGACCATCATGAAGGGACCCTGCAGTTCTGAATTTGCCACTATACTACTGGTGGAGTGTACCTGGTTCAAATCATGATTCTCCTCCCCATAATACTTCCTGGTGTGGTTTAAAAAACATTGTTCTAGTTACCTAACTAGGTGTCTGGAAGTCAGGTACTGGAATTTAAGAGTCTGCTGCCAAGATCCATTTTTGGCTCTTATTTATTTATTTTATTATTCATTTATTATTTAATTTGTATCCTGCCCTTCCTCCCAGCAGGAGCCCAGGGTGGCAAACAAAGCACTAAAAACACTTTAAAACATTGTAAAAATAGATCTTAAAATACATTAAAACAAAACAACGTTAAAAACATTTTTTTAAAAAAACAACTTTAAAAAAGGATTAAAAACATTATTAAAAAGCATATTAAGCAATTCTAACACAGACGCAGACTGGGAAAGGCTTTCTACAGATTCTGTCCCAATCCAAAATAATTGACGTATAATTGCCCTCCTGTAGCACTCCAGCCACATTCACCCTATACATTCTCCTCACAGACCTGCAATTCCCAGAGTTCCCTGGGAAGAGGGATTGATTGTTAAACAACTCGGGGGAATTCTTTTTAGGAAGCCATTACTGTTTAAAGTGGAATAATAATGGGATAAATGTGTGAATGCGGCCTCCCAGGGGCACTCCCTGCCACATACCATAACAAGGCAAAGGAGGGTGGTACAGACATCTGTTTCTGAATTATATTGGCAGTAGCGCAGTTGAGTAATTGTAGGTTCCTGACTTAATGGTTTTATGCCCTTCCCCTATATAGATGGCAATATGATGTGAATTGCTTCACTTACCTCAAAACAAAAATAGAAATGGATAAAAAAAGTGGCAAGCCAGTCCAGCTATATTTCGGGCCCTCCTGCTCATTCTGATACATGGGCCCTGGACTCCTGCCCCAAACGCCTGCCCAGATGGTGCCACTGGATATTGGTCAGCAGCACCACATCTTCAGAAGATCAAGCCAGGTTGGGAAGGAGAACAATCCCTTCTCTGTAAGAAGTCAACCTTGACATTCATAGAAAGGGCTTCAGCTTTCAAATTCTTTCCCCCTGAAATGCCATTTTAGTATTAAAGCTATTCTTTCTACCCATTTAGCTGTCCAATCTTTCATTGATTCATATGCTAAAGCAATTTCTGCATATGCTAATTTAAATAACCTTCTGCCATTCTAAATTCTAGCCACATATAAAGAAAAATCTACCTTGAGCTTAGCAGATACCAGAAAGTGATAGGATCTTTAAGGCTCAAGTGTTTCTTTCTTTCCACCCCTTCCTAATTCTAATTTTTTTCTGCACAGTCCAAAATTACTCGCTTTACCCACAGAGGTCAGAACACTGAACTCTGGAAAAACAACTTTATAGAGCCCTTCCTTGTGGAAGGATTTTCACGGGTCTTGATTAGAGGTCAAAATCAATATCACATCAGAACAAAATGGATCAAGCAAAATTTTGCTTACACTTACATACTTCAGGTATGTTACTCACAAAGAAGATCAAGCAGGAATGAAAGGGAACAGGCACCAAACTGAAGACAAAAAGAAGAGGCAAGCTCTGGTGCCGAGTAAAATTTATTGTAGTGCTCTACGCATTTTGGAAATGCTTTCCTTCCTCAGGAGCTGTGGAGCTATAAGCAATGCAAATTCTTTATCTAAGCCCCACATTGAATACAAAAGAATTTGCATTGCTTTGACAGAGCTAAGGAGATACAGCTCCACAGCTCCTGAGGAAGGAAAGCATTTCCAAAATGCGTAGAGCACTACAATAAATTTTACTCGGCACCAGAGCTTGCCTCTTCTTTTTGTCTCACAAAGAAGATCACCAGAAGAAAGAAGAAAAGGCAGAATAGTCATTTTGATAGTTAATTATTTTGCCATCAAAAATATTTTGCCAATTTATCCAACATTTCTGTCTCAATTATTTGTTTCAGCTGGCTGCAGGGGTGTGAGTGGTATGATGTGCTGCTTCACTGTTGTTATTGTAGCAATTACTAGGAATGGGCACCAACTACAAGATTTGGTTCAAACCCCAATTCAGCCCTTAGAGAAACCTTAGTCCAAGATGCTTCTTAGGCTGTCCAGTTCTGCTCAACAGCTGTCCAATTCTGTTTTGTTTCTCTCCCCCATTCACTATAAGACCTGCACCAGCAGCTGCAATTTACAGAAGACTGGCGAAGGGAACTTACCGTAATATACCCTCTCCAGCATTTCTCTTTTGCTGCTTGGTTATTCTCTTCCGGAGGAAGGGAGAGAGAGCCAGCTGTAAGCCATCTAACCTGGTGAGAGGACCCTTCCCTCTGAACTTTAGTGAAGCTAGGCTGCTGAGGTTCCTTGGAGTGCAATAAGATGAGCACCTGGAGCTCTATCGTCTGTTAGTTTTCTTGTTTTGCTTTGTACTTTGTGCTTTGTATTTTCAATGTTGATTGTAAGCTGTTTTAGGCACAGCTTGCTGTGGAAAAGCGGCATACAAATAAACTCAATCACTCAGTGTTGGGAAATTTAAAAAATGACTATAACTTTTTTTCCTTTTGGCAGAAGTGGATGAAATTTGCAAGCCCTCTACCCCCTTCATGGTGGATAAAGACTGCCAAATTAAAAGAAAATAGGTTCAGGGGGTTTTGTGCTGGGTACTTTTAATGGCTTTTTTAAAAAATGCAAATGTTTATAACTTTTTTATTTTGGGACAGAATAATTTGCAGGCAAACCTTCAACCTTTCTAAGGCCACAAATGCTGCCAGATTTCAGAAGGATGGCTATAGTGGTTTTCCTGGAAGGACAGCCATTACAGTTCTGAGGTGAGTGAAATAGGAGTCACTTAATCTCTTGTAGTGTTTTGTTTCACATTTGGTTGGAAAATTGCAGACATGAGGCAGGTGCCTCTGGGTAAGAAACATGCCAAAGTGAAGACAACCTGTCCAGGGGTTTTTGACTTGTCAGTCAATCAGAGCTCTTCATCCCTCATCTTTTCTTCTCATCTAGCTTCCTTAAGCTTAGAGACATAAGTGTTGCTCTTGCAAAACTGCTCCAAAAGCACTAGAATTGGAGAACACTGACACAATCATTCCCCCCTGATTGCAAGCTCAACCTGGCAGTTGTGAAGGAGCTCTTCCTCCCTGATCCTGGTGTTTTCCTTAATCTAGAGACATACGTTTCAATTTTGCAATGTTGCTCCCTCTCCCCACCCTTTCTATATCCTGTCATTTTCCTTATATGGTTAGCTTAGAGACATAATAGATGCTTGTCTGCCAGGAATTTTTTTAATGTCAAGATCCTTGCTTTGACTTGTGCAGCCTTATACAGATCCTGCTTCACCTCAGACAAACCCAATATCTTTCTGAGGGTTTCATCCAAATCCAACAACAATAATATAGGGATGAGTGTATTGGTTCTGTGCTATCTTGTCTGTTGACTAAAATCCCATGTATCTTAAACCATCCTGCATTTAAAAGAACAGACTTCTAATTTCCCTTTACTTTTCTAGTTACAAATTACATGTTGTGAAATGTTCTTTGTAACCAGTGGTGTAGTCATCTGGGGTCTCAGGGGGTCTTAGACCCCTTACCTTTTTGGGAGCAGGGCCCCAGCAGGGTTCCTATGCAGCATCCTACAAGCCAATCGGCATGAAAGGGGAGTGTGTCAGCCACCAGGAAGAGTCTTCAAACATGCTTCCTTGTCTTTTCCTTCTGACTGGAGCCAATCACAGTGAAAGGAGGTCAGTCAGCCACTGAAGAGACTCTTCTCAGTACCTAACACACTCCTCTTTCATGCTGATTGGCTCCTAGGGATGTCTGTTGTTGTGGGAGAAGGCATTAACAAGGATCTCATTGAGGCTGTCAAGGTGCTGAACCGATGCTTGGCTGCGATAATGGACTGGATGAGAGCGAATAAATTGAGGCTCAATCCAGACAAGACTTAGATGCTGTTAGTAGGTGGTTCTCCTGAACAGATGGTGGATGTTCATCCTGTCCTGGATGGGGTTGCACTCCCCCTGAAGGAGCAGGTCCGTAGTTTGGGAGTTCTTTTAGAACCATCCCTGTCACTAGAGGCACAGGTAGCCTCGGTGGCACGGAGTGCTTTCTACCAACTTCGGCTGGTGGCCCAACTACGCCGCTATCTGGACAGGGACAACCTTGCGCCAGTTGTCCATGCACTGGTAACCTCTAAACTAGACTACTGCAATGCACTCTACGTGGGGCTGCCTTTGAAGACGGTTCGGAAGCTACAGCTTGTGCAAAATGCAGCGGCCAGACTATTAACAGGCACTAGGCGGTCTGATCATATAACACCGACTCTGGCCCGCTTGCCCTGGTTGCCCATATGTTTCCGAGCTCGATTCAAAGTGCTGGTTTTAACTTATAAAGCCCTAAACGGCTTGGGACAGCAATACTTGTTGGAACGCCTCTCCCGATACGAACCTACCCGTACACTGCGCTCAACATCAAAGGCCCTCCTCCGGGTGCCTACTCAGAGAGAAGCCCGGAAGGTGACAATGAGAAAAAGGGCCTTCTCAGTGGTGGCCCCCGAACTGTGGAATACTCTTCCTGGTGAGGTACGCCTGGCGCCAACATTTTTATCTTTTCGGCGCCAGGTAAAAACCTTCCTCTTCTCCCAGGCATTTTAATATTTAATATTTTAATACCTTTAATATTCAATGTTGTAATTTTTAACACCTTAACATCTTCACATCCTAATATCTTAACTAATTTAATTTTAATATTTATTATCATGTACTGAGTTTTTTAGTTACTTCTGTGTTTCATTATGTTTGATTTATGGTATAATGAATCTTTTTTAAAGTTGTTTAACATATGGTTTTAATTGTGTATTGGTTGTTTGTCTGTTGTGCACCGCCCAGAGAGCTTCGGCTATGGGGCTGTATATAAATTTAATTAATAAATAATAAATAAATAAATAAATAAACCCAGCAGGGTGTGGCTGTGGCTGTGACTAATATGAAAGGACCCTGCTTTTCTGAATTTGGCACTACGCTGCTGTTTGTAACATCCCCAAGGACACTGACTTTTTTTACACGCAAGAAAAAAAAATCATGCATGTGCAATCAATAGTTACACTTTTTCCTTCTCTCCCCCATCTGTTTACTTTGAAGCTTCTAGAGAACTCAAATCCTTGCATGCTATTTTGTAATACTTTGGTTGGCCTAATATTGGTATTGTCCTAATACATATTTTGGAATTTTTCCTATGTACCAGCATGGCTACCTTTACTGCATGACACTGATGCATAATGCTGATTGCTTTGCTCAGGACATACACTGAAACAGTTGTAAAGAGGGAGAAAGTGCAATCTTGCTTATGATTACATGTTATATCTCACTTGCAGAATTTAGCAATGATCAATAGAAGCAAATTTTAGTGTAGTTTACTTAGGAAAATTCTCAACAATTCCACTGTTGTGGTAACCACAGTATTTATTTGGGGAAAAGGTAAGGCTAAGCATCAAGCAAAAGTAACTTTGCAGCTTGATCAAGCCATTACTGAAATCAACTGTGGAATGATTCGTAGTTACACACACAAGCCACAGGCTGCTTGTCCCATTAAGTTTAGTTACTAGTATAGAGATAGTTATAGTGAGAGTTGGAGAATGGTGTAATCTGAGGCTATGAGGTAGAGGCTTAGACTTGTCTTTGCTATGGAGAGAGAGAGAGAGAGAGAGAGCGCACGCGCATGCGCGCACATAAATAGGAGAAATTCATATGCAAAGCTATAGGGAAGCCATCTCGCAAGAGTGGGAAATGGGCAAGATTGCAGTAATATGCTAGGTAGAACATTATAGGAGAGGAGATTTGCAGCAGGTACCTGTTGTGAATGTTGGTGATGTGAAAGAAGAGTACAGAAGCAGGTTTTATGGGTGGTCATCTTAATATGTTAAGTCTTCTGTCACACAAATAGGTTACACTCTAGCCCCATTTAGGCATTTTTGACAGGCTGAAATAATCTGCCCACTTGTTAAAACAGGTGGCAATGTCCAGACATGTCAGAAGCTCTTCAGCTGTGCCTGATGTGATAATATGATAAGACATGGGGTGGGGGTGGATGCAGAGCCAGACACTACTAGCTTGTACCTCCACAAAATAAAGTTTTTATCACAAGTACTCTGTGTACAAGGCTCTCATGTACAACGGGTTACAATTGGGCATTGCATCTTCATCAGTCTGTGAACTGGGTTGACATTATGTTGTTTTGGAGTATCCAGTATTCCAAACACCAACTTTCCTCATGGAGTTGCATGCTCAAAACAGTAGCATTGAAAGATGTATGACCAACCAAATCAATCCATGCACACAGATAGGCCAGATTTGCCTTTGGTGCTGCTGGTAACCTCCCCACCACCATCACCTTTTGCCATTAACACAGAATGTCCCAAAAAATGTTTTACAGAACATGTACAGGAAAATTTAGCAACTGCATAAAGAGGTGAAGAAGCTAGAACTACAGTTATCTTGTTTAAGATTCCCAGCTCCATTAGGTTCTGGAATGCTAAAGGAATAGGCTGCTTTGAAGTTTCTCAGTATCTGGTTTTCTTGAGCATAAAAGAGCAATTGATAAAGTGCCAGTCTGAAAAGTTCAACTGAAGTGGGAGGGGGGGAGGGAGAGAAAGAAGAGATTCTTAGCCTGCAGTCAGATCCCAAGTTGCACTGTTCAATCTCACAGTGCTCTTGATTTTAAAAATATATTTGCAAGGACTGGATTTTATCCATATTTTATTTTGTAAAAAGGCTGAGCAGCAATTTGTTTTGTTTCAATTAATATATAGTTAGCATAAGGTGTTGGAGCCAGAATCAAAAGCAAAGCATACTTTCTATTTTATCACTTCTTAAACCCTACATCCCCACTGAAACATCTCCAGAGCTGAAATCTGTATGTAGTGTATCATCATTGTATGATGTTTATCAATTTATTTTTATTAAATGTATACATCACTTTTAACAGAACAAATTCTCAAGGCAATGTACAAGTTAAGAACACAAGCATACCAGCAACAAAACCATTCATCTTAATAAAAGTGCTCACCCTCCAGTGATGAGTAACAAGTAGAAAATCCTTCCCTACTCCATCAAGAACAGGACCAAAATCAAACTACATCAGGATCCAAATTCCTGAGCGAACAAGAATGTCAGCTGAACCTCCTGGAGCAGAACATTCCACAGCTGAGGGGCCACCACTAATAATGCCTGAGCCTTAACTAGATGGAGCTTCAGTTTACTGACTCTCATCCAGTTCATTACTGAGGCTAGGTACCTCTTCAGCACATCTCCCTGCTAGCCTACACCTGCTTGAGATGTAAAAGAGAAATAGAACTGCTTGTCATAAGCACACTGATGCCAATATCAGGATGACTCCACTCAGTGGTTTCATGTGACTACTAAATAGCATGGGAGATAAAAGTGAACACTGCAGAAACCCACACTGGAGGCTCCATGGGACTGAAAATACCTCTCAAGTACCACTGCTCCAGAAGGTAGCTGGTAAAATTTAGGAGGCACGGGGATGGCTGGTTGGGACAGGGAGGCAGGTGATTAACATTTTATTGGGAGAGAAATGGTCCCAGACTGCCTGAAAGAGGTGGTGGTAAGGCTACTTCTTAAGAAATTATCCCTGGACCTGGCATAACAATAGACCTGTCACTAATGCCCATTTCCTGGGCAAGGTTCTTGAGTGGGTGGTCACAGACCAGCTCTAGGTGCTCTCAGATGAGACTGATTTTCTGGATCCATTTCAGCTATGGAGTTCAGCCCCATTTTATTTTGGCACTGAGACTGCCTTTGTCGCCCTACATGATGGATGACCTATGTCAGAGCAGAAAGAGTGGGAATGTGTCCCTGTTCATATGCCTTGACCTCTTAGCAGCTGTTGATACCATCAATCATAGTATCCTCTTGATTGGGGGGGGGGCTACTGCGTGCATTGAAACTGGTGGAGACACTCTTTTTGGAATATCGCAAGAAAAACCACTGGGGAACTGTTTCCTGCAGAAAGACCACCAAAGATGATAAGAGAGAGAAACCCTAGGGCAGCCTTTCCCAACCAGTGTGCCTCCAGATGTTGCTGGACCACAATTCCCATCTTTCCTGACCATTGGCAATGCTGGCTGAGGCTGATGGGAGTTGTGGTCCAACAACATCTGGAGGCACATTGGTTGGGAAAGGCTGCCCTAGGGCATCCTTCCCCAACCTGGTGTCATTCAAATGTTTTGTACTACAAGTCCCATGATCCCTGACTGTTGGACAGGCTGCCTGGGGCTGATGGGAGTCGCTGTCTAAAATATCTGGAGGGCACCAGGCTAGGGAATGTTGCCCAAGGGACTGTGCATCTTTCATCATTTTCTCCTTGTCTGAAATACAGTCCTCCCACAAAAAAGATCCCTCGGTCTTGCCATCCTGCCTTGCTATCATACCTAGAGGTGGTAGCAGGTACATCAGGAGACTTACTAGATTTACTGAAGGCCACACCTTAGAACCAGAGTCCTACCACTTTAGTTGGGAGCTGATCTTCTCCAGGGAGAGTGGACCAAGTCAGTAATCCTTGCTGACTGCAGGTGAAAGAATGCAGGTGAAAGATTTGTATGCATGAATGAATGAATGAAGTTGATGCATATTCCTGGTTCCTAGCAAAAGGTACATTTTGAAGTGAACAGTTTCAAATTTCTTTATGCCCCCTGCATTAGATCCCCTGGTCCATGCATTCAGCTCCCTCGTTGCCACAAGATGAGCCCTTTCTCCACTGGACATGAAACAAGTATAACCAGCTGGAGTTCAATATTGAAGGGTTTTTCATTTGCCACTCTGGGCCAATTTTTGTCTGATTCTTCCGTATTCCACTCCAGGAGCAGATCGATTTGAATGATGGCCTAAGCATTTTTCTTCATCTGCCTCTAATGCAAAGCACTTGTGGATCCCTCACAGTGAAAGGCATTATACAAGCATTATTGGTATATCATTACCCAGTCATAGACAATGTCATATTGTTTCATGACTTGTTCAACAGGCATCAACATTTCAGAAATACCAGACAAATGTCTTTTTATTTGACCTTTTTAGTGCACTGCTGTAGATCATTTGTGGGGTTAACAGCTTTCAAAACACTGATGAGTGTGTGCTTGCAAAATAGATATGTCCTCGTTCTCCCCCACCCTTCCTCAAATGCCATGAGAAATTATTTAAGGAAGTCTTAATGAAATGCATCTGTCACTTATGAAGATAAATAGACAGAGTATGGCTTTCCATTACTGGAAATGGCAGAATTAAATTAGAAAATTACAATCCTCAGCATCTTCCCTGACTTGTTTTTGCATAATGTGTTAGAAAATATGCCCACATAGGCAGAATGCTGCAGTCCCAATGGAGCATGTCGTAAAACAAGACTTTTTAAAATAGATGTTTTGTTAATTTGCAATGGGGGGATTTTCTCCTGGGGATAATTCTGATATTCTCCTGGACATTCAAATTCTCAATTAGCAAAAGAGGAAGAACTAAATTAGGATTATTTTTTTAAAAAAATACAATCTCAAGTGATAATCTCTTCTAAAAATCAAATCATTGGTAGCAGCAACAAGTCTTATATGTGCTAATTTTATAACTTTGGTTGGAGGGAGAATACTGTTTAGGGAAAGGGGGTAAAGGGGAGAAAAAAAGCAAGCACATGACATCCTAATTGGGTGTGTAGAGAGATGTGTGCAATACTTCCCCAAACCCTGGTGGCCCCATGTAGTACAGAGGAACTCTGTGAAAACGGAGAAGTAGAAACTTTACATCTTGCTAAGGAAAGTATAGTGTCTCTTACCCTCCTTCTTGAATTGTAAGATTGGTTGGTTTTAATTATGTTTAACAAACATGATTGATATATTAGTATTAATATTGTTGTTAAATATATTGTTATTATATGAATATAATAACAATATATTATTGTTATATATTATTGCCACCCTGGGCTCCTACTGGGAGGAAGGGCGGGATATAAATCAAATAAATAAATAAATTCTTCATTGGCTTTCTTTTGAAAAGTAATGCAGAAATATTATTATCATCATGAATAGAAATGACATGTGGCAGATATTACTACTACTATTAGGAATAGGGATAGTAGTTGCAGTGGTAGTTGTAGTAAATAGGGCTATAATCCAAACCACATTTGCACCAGGCTGAGTATGTGTGTGCATGTGTGTGCACTGGGTGGAGGGAGCCGTGCTGGCCTTTGCCAGCCTCTGCCCATGGAGCGATATCATTGCCAATCCACTGCTGCGGAGCTCCCCATTTCCCTTGCCAAATATGCAGGTGGGTGGAAGTGCCGCCAGCAGTATGCTCACCAGCTGCAGCCCACAAAAAGCCCCTAGATGAGGTGTTCTAGGGATGGGGAGGCCATTGTCATCACATGATGGCATCAGGCCCAATCCAAGCATGATTGCTGTGCCATCTTCTGGCTGGTGTAGCAATTTGCCTGCCCTCCACCTCCTGCCCTGGCCAAGGTGAGCAGCAGGGCTGCAGATGCGGCAGTGTGAAGTAAAGTAAGTAAAATTTAATTTTTGTGTCGCCTATCTGGCCAAAGCCACTCTAGGCGACGTACACATTGAAATTCAATAAAATACAATATAAATACAGCAGTCAACAATAACCATTTTAAATAGCAGCAGTATAGAACAATGTAGGGCAATCAATAAACAATTATAAACAATCACAAAAGTTTTAGCCCACCCCGGAGATCCCGAAGGCCTGTCCAAAGAGCCAAGTTTTTAAGGCTCGGCGAAATATATCCAGGGAAGGGGCATGGCGAAGATCGAACGGGAGGGAATTCCACAGAGTGGGGGCCGCCACTGAAAATGCCCTCTCTCTAGTCCCCACCAACCTAGCTGTTTTTGTTGGTGGGACTGAGAGGAGGCCCTGTGTGGCTGATCTAGGGTTGAATTGCAGCCTAGGGATGTTAACTGCAAAGCCCATACCTGGCATCCCCTCAAAATGTATGTTTTGTGCTAGTTTTATGATGTTTTGCACCACAAACCCCAGGTTGGTGCCACCCTGCCTAAGGCTGTAACTGACATTCCCAGAGGGAGGTTGAAGCAAAGACCCAAACCCCAACACTGTCATATCCCCTCCTAACATCTGTGCCAAAGTTTATTGGTTTCTTATGATTTTTGAATGACATAAAATACCTCAACAGAGTAACATCAAGCTGTTTTATAAGAACAAAAATGTCTAAAGAAATTCTACATTTTGTCACTGAAAGACTGTCAATAAGTCATTGGTCAGTGACAAAATGCAGTGAAATAATATCTCTTGGAAGCTGGCATGTTTAGCTTGAACACTGTATTTTAACTAGAATTACCAGTGAATAAAGTAGCCAGTTCAGTAGACTGCATATATTTCTATGGGTGAATTTTGGAAGACTTCAGGTACAGTAGAACCTTGATCTAACACGTCTCAATATACCATGGAATTGGATATATCGCAGGTATGACCATGTCTCCAGAGTAAAATATACAGTAGAGCACTTCACACCTTTTAACTCACAAGATTGAAAAATGCTGTAAGCTCCTTACTTTCCAGACACTCTCCTCACTTCATTGCCTGTCTAGAAACCAGAACTGTACTCACTGGCTTTAATCTGTAAGGGTGAGCCTGAGCTGAAATAGAACTGGAGAAGGTTTCTCATTCACTCTTATACCACCCTCACATTCTGCTTTATTTTTTCTGTTTGTTTTATCTTGTTCTTCATCCTCAGCATTTCTTTCCATGATTTCTTTCTGTTTGTTTTTGAGCCATTTTTTCCTGTCAGCATTCTTTTAATTTTTCTGCTGATGTCCCCCCACCCAATTTCTCACCCTTTTCCCTTCCTGGCATTTTTTTTCTAGGGGACATTTATTTCTCAAGTCTTCTCAGTTTTGGTTAGTTCTGTGGTGTTTAATTTGTCAACTTACTCTTCCCTCAACGTTATTCTTCCTGCTTCTTCCCTTCCCGTTTAGTCCCTCAGCCTCAGCAGTGGCAGTCTTGCTCCAGTTGTGGTGGTGGTAGTTTGCCTTTTTCAAGCGTTTTCTCTCTCTTTTTTCCTCCACCATCCTATATCTGTTCCTAATTTCCTCTTTCTGCTCCCAGTTATTGTTTTTGTTTTGTTGCATCTTCTGCTTCTGCCCTGATCCTCTCGTCCATTTTATTTTAAAAAATCATTCTACGTGCCTGTCAGTGCAGTTTTCATTATAACATGGAAGCCCTATAATGCAGGTGCATCTTTTGTCCCTGACCCCCGGGGTATAATGAGGTTTTACTGTACATTAATTCCTAGATTGTATTCTTTCTGTAAGCTATAAATTAGCAGGTGGCAAATTATTTCTTTGCTTTTATTGGATACTGATTTCTTGTTGCTCAGGTCATTGTACTTCTTGTGATATTCTGGTCCTGAGGAGGTGCTGACAGGCAATGGTGGAGCAGGTAGGTCAGCTAGCTGAGCTTCTATTGAGGCAACTTGTTGTGACAATCATGCCTGGGACCAGACTGAAGTCTTTTATGTCTTGGTGTTCAGATCTCTCTCTTAAGCACTGCCACCTTCCTGAAATGTAGAAGATGTTAAAGGGGCAGGACTCTTGCATGGAGTCTAGCATTCTGTTGTCTCTTCATGATTTGGTGCCAGGCATGCTACCTGTGTTGGCACACTGGCTCAAAGGAATGTAGGGCCCTTGGAGGTGAGCATGGTGGCCCCCTGCTGAAACTGGGCTTGAGGGCTGTAGTCTCTGGTCTAGGCTCAATTGGCTTTGGCTTGGGGGACTCTGGCATCTCAGGCCCAGGGGTTTCTAGCATCTTGGTCTCAGAGGGTGCCTTTTCAGTGGTGGTACAAAGGGCCAGTGTCTCCTCTCTCTGCATCATTGGTCCCTTAGCCTCTATGTCTGTGTCCAGGTCACTGTTTAACTACAGGTCCATGACACTGCTCCCATGTGTCATCATGTCTTCAGCAATGAAAATATTTTATTTTTAAAAATTGTATTGTTCATATTGTTTATTTGCCATGTTGGGCTCCTTTCAAGGGAAGGGCAGGATGATGATGGTGGTGATAATTGTGTTACATAATATCCTATGGCATATATAGATTTGCCCAAGAACTCAATAACACCTCAAATAATATAAGTAATCTTGCTAAGATTACCTAGCAGTTAGCATCTTTCCAATCGGCACAACACTGCTGGCCAGTGAGCCCATCATCTTGTTTTATTGGGGCTGCCATTTTTTAAAACTGCAATGACTCTGAAATGATGCTATGTCCTAATTAAATGTAATTTCCAAGGCATTAGGAAGGGACATGGCAGCTACAAGGGATGCCAGTTTGGAGCTCTGTCACCACTAGGGGCAGATGGATCCATTAAAGTTTGGTTTGTCCCAGTTCTCAATGGCAATGGGATTAAGTTAATTTGGCCCCATTTGGGGACAGATTTTTTTAAAGAAAATCTTTTTAAAATCTTAACACTGGGGGCAGCCGTGTTTTTTTCAATACAATTTCCCCCGAGAGTGACAGTATATCCAGTCCTGTTGCTCTCAAAGGCACTTACTATATTTGCATTCAGAACCCACAGTCCAAAGGAGTCCAGTGGAGTAGCCACTCCAGGCTGTGGCTGACTGGATGGCCAATTTTTATAAGTCTCAAAGAGAACAATTTTTAAAAGAAGAATGCAGACAGTGCTGCAATCCTCAGACTATATCTTAAAGGAATCCACAGAATGCTCCTTCTCTAGCTGACCTTAAGGTGGCCATTCTTGAACAGAGGTTGCAATGTTAAGCCATTTTATTGCAATGCCTCTAAAGGTTCAGTGCTATCACTTATGGCTTGAACTGGCATAATGGATTTTATCACGCTACATGTGTTAATTGGCTTACCAATACCAGGATGTGTTATCAACTACTATTTTTGTGCATGGCCAATGTAATTATCACCATCTGTGCCTTTCTGCATTTCCTGACTTCACTCTTCATATACATCACCCCAATCATGTATATATGTAGCTACAGCTCAGGAAAACATTTCATGCATCTGATGAAGTAGACTGCAGTCCACAAAAGCTCATGCCATAATAACCTTAAGGTGCCACAAGATTCCTTGTTATCTCTGATTTCGTTTTTGGAAAAAAATGGTGGCCACCTTAGAATACAGTGGGTGTGGTATAAGGAGGGTTGCTTTTGTGTCCCTTCTGCACTCCAGATTTCATCTCTGCCCACTGCTGCCATAGATATGTGACCCATGTATCCCCCATGCTAGCACACTCTTCTCCATTACCGATGTCCAACAAGTGTGCTATCTTTTAAAAAGTCATTTACCAAACTATCTACAAACAAACTGGTAAAAAGGAGAACCGCACTACAGCTTCTCAGTGGTCAGAAAACCAAGCTCATCAGTGTCCAAAGAGGTAATTAAAGTGATTTGCATTTGGGAGTTTGCAGCGAAGATAAAAGGTCTATGATTGCTTTGGATTTTTTCTCTCTCCCACAAATTCTTCCCAAGCCGTCTTTTCCAGTAATGCCAAGAGACCCCTTCACAGGGGAGGCTTGAAATGAAAAGGAAGAAGATTGACAGGATGCTTTGTTTGTTTTGAAGTCTTTTCCACATTGCCTCTGATTCATAGAGGAGATTGCAATGCAATAAAGAAATAGACTTTAAGAAGGGTGAGCAATCTCCAAATTCACTTCAATTTGATTTGAAGATACTTTTAGCAGCATGCAAAGTATACAGGTATTACCAGAGTGTATGACAGGAGCAAACGTTAAGACCTGATTCTCATGCTAATGTTCACTGTCAAACATAAATGTAGCTTTTGTTCTGTAATGCAATTCGTTTAAGGGTATGCATAAAGACATACTTGTAAAAAGTCTTACATAGCTGTTAGTCTTTAAGGTGCTACAAGATACTTTGTTGTTTTTACTGCAATAGACTAACAAATTTATTATGGCATAAGCTTTCTAGCGTATAATCCATTTCATCAGTTGCATGAAGTGTTCCCTTGAGTTAGGGGTGTGTGTGAATCTGTAAGGTTGTGTGTGTGTGAGAGAGGAACTATTCATTAAAAACTATCAAAGCAATTTATGATATATATAAATACACAATAAAATGATATAAAACTTTTAAATCAGAAATCATTAACTATTCAGGCTAATCAAGGCTCCCACTGGATCCAGTCCTGAATTGCCCCAGAGTGATCTGGGGCTGTCAAAAGATGGAGTGGTTCAGTGGGGGTGAGGGCAAAGGAGAAGGGAAGGCAGATAGCCTCTACAGGGTCTGCCTTGCTGCACTTCCCTTCAGTGAACACACTGGTGAAGCAGCATCTTCTCCTTCTTCCCCTGCCCTCTTCCCAACTTCATGTTTAACGCACTGACTAAATATGCAGTTGGGAAGGGAGAAGGATACACCATGGGCTTATCTACATGGTGGTTTACTGTGGATTTGCTGCTACTCACATCTCCTCTTAATTTACATCGCTCACATGACATCAGCAAACAGAAACTATTACACTGCTTGCCCCCTGTAAATATGTAGTAACCCAATCCACTGATAATACAAAAAGTAGAGAAAAATACATCTCTACTCCACTCCACTAGTGGTTGTGGGTGCTTTTTCCCCATGTTTTTAGGCGGGTGTATCAATCATGACTTTTTCATACATCCCCCTTTCCCACTCTATCTTCCCTTCATTTGTTTCCTGTGGGTTTATAAGCAACTTCTGGCTACTTTCCTCAGTTCTTCTGGCCTTTTTAATATTGCAGCAAACAACCACAGGGTGCAGACTACTGACAGTGTTCTACACTTACTTACTGCAACAAGCAGCCCTGCTTCTTGGCACATGAATGGTGGCTTTCCCCCCCCCCCAACTTGTGCACACTAAGGAGGTTGTCTGAGGGTGCCATGGTGCTCATGGGCGCCATATAGGGGACCCTATGATTAGACACTGGCCTGTTTGTCCTATGTAGAATTAGAAAGGTGTTGTTGGCAGATAATGGCACAGATCACATTGGAAGATGAAATCCTAGGATGGTGACATAATAAAGCATTTGACAACCTTGACAGCAACTTTCATCCAATTGTGTCGCAGAATAAAAAGTTACACAATTCCTTTTAAACAAACAAACAAACAAACCAAAGGGCCCAGCACAAAAGCCCCTGGATCTATTTGCCTATATTTTGGCAGGCTTTATCTGCTATGAAGGGGTAATATGCCTGCAAATTTCATCCTGTCAAAAATAAAAGTTACAGCATTTTCTCCTAAAAAAAAAAAAATCACAATAGTGAATGGGGATAAATGAAGCAAACATGAACAGACCCCAAGCTGAATTGGATAGCCTACCAAAAAAAAACTCAAACCAAGGTGAGCAGTTTTCTGAAGTGCTGAAGTTGACTTGTAACCGAAACTTGTGGTTGGTGCATACCCCTAATACTTATGCTCTGATCTGGATTTCATTTTAGGAAGTGAGGATCATATCAGTTCACAACCGAATTCACATATATTAAATTTCTCAAGCATCCCCACTGTGGGTGACAACTGAATGGCAATGGCAGACTGGGAAGGATCTTAAAGGAGAAAGAGAGGAAAAAGGAGGGGAAAAGCTGGGCAAAGCCAGCTTGAAAGAATAGCTGGAGTTGGCATTCACCTGTCTATGTGGCAGAGCTTGGAAAAGTTACTTTTTTGAACTACAACTCCCATCAGCCTCAGCCAGCATGGCCACTGGATTTGGCTGATGGGAGTTGTAGTTCAAAAAAGTAACTTTTCCAAGCTCTGCTATGTGGCTACAACTCATCATTGCTAACCATTCAAATATATTCCCACACCCTGATTGGCACTTTGATAGTTATATAGTATCAGCACTACCATACATATTATAGGTAAGGAAACAGGTGTACTTCATGTATCTGTTCAAAAATATATTCCACAATATTATGAATTGTTTTCACTAATGTCATAAAATGCACATGCTGGAATGAAGCCTCAAATATGAAATTTTGTTCCTCTCCATTAAAGTCCAGGTTTTTGACATCAGTTCCATCAACTGCATCAATTGATGGAAGAGAGTCACTGCCCCATTTTCTGGCGAATAGAATAGTAGAGTTGGAAGGGGCTTAAAAGACCATCGAGTCCAAACCCCTGCTCAATGTGAGAATCCAACTTAAAGCATACCTAACAGATGGCTGTCTGGCTGCCTCTTGAATGCCTCCAGCGTTGGAGAGCCCACCACTTCCCTAGGTAATTGATTCCATTATCATACTGCTCTAACAGGAAGATTTTCCTGATGTTTGGTTGAACTCTGGCTTCCTGTAACTTGAGCCCATTATTCTGTGACCTGCACCCTGGGACAATCAAGAAGAGATCCTGGCCCTCCTCTATGTGGCAACCTTTCAAATAGTTAAAGAATGCTGTCATATCTCCCCTCAGTCTTCTCAAGGCTAAACATGCCCAGTTCTTTCAGTCTCTTCTCATAGGGCTTTGTTTCCAGTCCCCTAAGCATCCTTGTTGCTCCCCTCTGAACATGTTCCAGTTTGTCTGCATCCTTCTTAAAGTGTGGTATCTGGAATGGGACGTAGTACTCAAGATGAGGCCTAACCTGTGCCGATTTAAGGGAAACTAATACTATATGTGATTTGGAAACTATACTTCTGTTAATGTAGCCTAAAATAGCATTTGCCTTTTTTTCAGCCACATCACACTGTTGGCTCATATTCAGCTTGTGATCAACAACAATTCCAAGATCCTTCTCACATGTCCTTTTGTTGAGCCAAGTATCCTCCATTTTAGAACTCTGGATTTGTTTTCTTTTTCCTAGGAGTAGAACTTTGTGCTTATCCCTGTTAAATTTCATTCTGTTGCTTTCAGCCCAATGCTCCAGCCTATCAAGATCACTTTGAATTTTGTTTCTGTCCTCCAAGGTATTAGCTGTCCCAATTTTGTACGATCTGCACATTTACTAAGCATTCCCTGCACCTCCTCATCCAAGTAATTAATAAAAATGTTGAAGACCACTGGGCCCAGTACTGAGCCCTGCAACAACCCTCTCATTGCCTCCCTCCAGTTTGAGAAGGAACCATTGATAAGCACTCTTTGAGTACAATTCTGTAGCCAACTTTGGATCCACCGGATAGTTGTTCCATCCAGTTCACACTTAACTACTTTGCCAATCAGAATATCATGGGACACTTTGTTAAAAGCTTTGCTGAAGTCCAAATACATTATGCCTATAGCACTTCCACAGTCTCTCAGGGAGGTTACCTGATAAAAAATGAGATAAGATTAGTCTGGCAGGATTTGTTCTTAACAAACCCATGTTGGCTTCTAGTAATCATTGCATTCAAGGTGACTGCTTTATAATCTGCTCCAGAATTTCCCCAGGGGTTGATGTCAGGCTGATTGGTTTGTAGTTCCAGGTTCCTCCTTTTTGCCCTTTTTGTAGATAGGGACAACATTACCCCTCCTCCAGTCATCCTACATTTCACCCATCCTCCATGATTTAGTAAATATAATAGAAAGTGGTTTTGAGAGTTCTTCAGCCAGTTTCTTCAATACTCTAGAATGCAGTCCATCAATCCCTGGAGATTTGAACTTGTTCAAAGTAATTAGGTATTCCTTGAACATTTGGCAATCAATCTGAAGCAGCGATCCTGCCCCTTCACGTTTCACCCTCTTTTGGGAGAAGACTGAGCCAAAGTAGAAATTGAGCACTTCTGCCTTTTCTTTGTCATCTCTTATCATGTTGCCGTCCCCATTGAGTAGCTGTACCACCATTTCTTTTCTCTGTCTTTTAATATGGATGTACCTGAAGAAGGCTTTTTTGTTGCTTTTAGTATCCCTCACTAACCTCAGCTCATTCTCAGCTTTAGCTTTCCTGACACCATCCCTGCAAATCCATGCTATCTGTCTGTATTCTTCTTTTGTGGCCTGGCCTTCCTTCCACTTTTTCTATGAGTCGTTTTTTGTTTTCAGGCCATCTCTTAAGGTTTTTGTGAAGCCACATTGGCTTCTTCTGCTGTCTTCCCCCTTTTTTCTTGTTGGAATTATTTGCCATTGTGCCTTTAGAATTCCTTTTTTTAGAAATTCCCACCCATCTTGGACTTATTTTCTCATTACGGTCGTTTGCCATGTAACCTTACTTCTCACTGTTCTGAGTTTATTAAAATTGGCTTTCCTGGCTACTCTCAGCTTTTGCTTTTTTAAAAATCAAGAACTCAAGTATAACTTGGCCTTTCCCCCCAGAGTTCCTATAACTGCCACTTTATCCACTAAGCCATCTCTATTGGTCAGAATCAAGTCAAGGATAGCTGATCCTCTAGTTACTTCCTCTGCTTCGTGTAGGAGAAAGTTATCTTCAACACAAGTCAGGAATTTCTTGAAAGGGCCCTGCTTGGCAGAATTTGTCTCTGCTAATATCATTCCTATTATTCATCAACAACTTGCCCATTAAGTTGTAGTATTTGCATGTATAGTCTATTCCTTTTTTAAAAAAAATCTTGAAAAAAGCTGTTAAAGAAATCAGTTTAATAAAACACATCACATATACTATGTCATATAGGATCTTAGTTACATCCTTCCAACTTGGGAAAATACTTTTCCCACTCTAGAACAACTGAAGTGTTCCCATTATCTAGTTAAGACAAACAGAATGCAGAAGGGCATCGCTGGCAGATGATAGTGTATGTCAGATGTACAGGTGAATGAACTCCTGATGTTGTTGATGACATTATTAGGTCCTGTCATGCGGTAGCCAGAGTAGACTTGGGAAATGAGTTGGCATCTGGGCCTGCAATTGTCTGCTAATTTTAGCCATTTCCTAAGCTTGTGTTAATAGTGAGGAAGCTGAAAATGTGCAGTTGCTTTCCATTTGCTGTTCCATGGAAATGTAAGTCGTTATTAAATTCCACATATTCTTCTTACTTTTACCAAAGTGTGAAACTGGGCCATGAATTGCCTCCATTTGCTCCATATGCCCTTCTATTGTGCATAGTGACCTTTCATATACTTCCATTTGGATCACCAGCTCCAGCCATTACATTAGCAACACACAATTACCCCCTCAAGGTAGGCTCAAGTGCAGATCCTAACTTGACATAAATACCTTAATGAGACAAAAGTAATGCAAAACTGCTCAGACATTCAAAGAAAGACTTTGATGTATTACACAGGTATGTTTTCAGTTCACGTAATTGAGTTTTTTTAAAAAAAAAAGACCTGTGAGATGGATTAGTGATTGCAGTCAGCACAAACGTTATCAGAAAGTTTGTGTTCCATACAGTTTGAGTCATGGACTGTTTTTTCTAGAGTAGCATATTGCTTCCCATTTAAAAAACAAACAACATTAAGGCAAAGCTACAGCTTTATGCCTAATTTGATGCTGATGTGCTATACGCTATACAACATTTGAGCATAGAAGTAAATTTTATGTGGAGTGAAGAGTCAGCTCTATCTCTCTTTACCTTCTGACTGCAGGGAGGGAGTGCTCATCTTAAACCAGTGCCTGGTGGCTGTGAAAGGCTGGATGTGTTCTTGTGAACCGCCCAGAGAGCTTCGGCTATGGGGCGGTCTATAAGTTTAATGAAATAAATAAATAAATAAATGTGGGTGAACAAACTGAAACTTAATCCAGATAAGACAGAATTGTTGCGGCCAAGGGGAAAACTGTGCCAGGGATAGGGTTGCAACCTATTAAGAACATAAGAAGAGCCTGCTGGATCAGGCCAGTGGCCCATCTAGTCCAGCATCCTGTTCTCACAGTGGCCAACCAGGTGCCTGGGGGAAGCCCGCAAGCAGGACCCGAGTGCAAGAATACTCTCCCCTCCTGAGGCTTCCGGCAACTGGTTTTCAGAAGCATGCTGCCTCTGACTAGGGTGGCAGAGCACAGCCATCACGGCTAGTAGCCATTGATAGCCCTGTCCTCCATGAATTGGTCTAATCTTCTTTTAAAGCCATCCAAGCTGGTGGCCATTACTGCATCTTGTGGGAGCAAATTCCATAGTTTAACTATGCGCTGAGTAAAGAAGTACTTCCTTTTGTCTGTCCTGAATCTTCCAACATTCAGCTTCTTTGAATGTCCACGAGTTCTAGTATTATGAGAGAGGGAGAAGAACTTTTCTCTATCCACTTTCTCAATGCCATGCATAATTTTATACACTTCTATCATGTCTCCTCTGACCCGCCTTTTCTCTAAACTAAAAAGCCCCAAATGCTGCAACCTTTCCTCGTAAGGGAGTCACTCCATCCCCTTGATCATTCTGGTTACCCTCTTCTGAACCTTTTCCAACTCTATAATATCCTTTTTGAGATGAGGCGACCAGAACTGTACACAGTATTCCAAATGCGGCCGCACCATAGATTTATACAACGGCATTATGATATCGGCTGTTTTATTTTCAATACCTTTCCTAATTATTGCTAGCATGGAATTTGCCTTTTTGACAGCTGCCGCACACTGGGTCGACATTTTCATCGTGCTGTCCACTACAACCCCGAGGTCTCTCTCCTGGTCGGTCACCGCCAGTTCAGACCCCATGAGCGTATATGTGAAATTAAGATTGTTTGCTCCAATATGCATAATTTTACACTTGTTTATATTGAATTGCATTTGCCATTTTTCTGCCCATTCACTCAGTTTGGAGAGATCTTTTTGGAGCTCTTCGCAATCCCTTTTTGTTTTAACAACCCTGAACAATTTAGTGTCATCAGCAAACTTGGCCACTTCACTGCTCACTCCTAATTCTAGGTCATTAATGAACAAGTTGAAAAGTACAGGTCCCAATACCGATCCTTGAGGGACTTCACTTTCTACAGCCCTCCATTGGGAGAACTGTCCGTTTATTCCTACTCTCTGCTTTCTGCTTCTTAACCAATTCCTTATCCACAAGAGGACCTCTCCTCTTATTCCATGACTGCTAAGCTTCCTCAGAAGTCTTTGGTGAGGTACCTTGTCAAACAGTTTTTGAAAGTCTAAGTACACTATGTCCACTGGATCACCTCTATCTATATTCTGGATGGGATACCACTTCCCTTGAAGGAGCAGGTTTGCAGTTTGGGAGTTCTCTTGGATCCTGCCCTGCTGCTTGAATCTCAGGTGGCTGCGGTGGCTAGGAGTGCTTTTGGCCATCTCAAAATGGTGTACTAGTTGTGTCCGTTCCTGGAGGCAGTTGACTTGGCCACAGTGATACATGCTTTGGTGACATCAAGGCTTGACTATTGTAACACACTCTATGTAGGGCTGCCTTTGAAAACAGTTCGGAAACTACAGTTGGTTCAAAATGCTGCAGCAAGAATGTTAACTGGAGCACAGCACAGGGAGCATATTACCCCTGTGTTTTACCAACTCCAGTGGCTCCCAGTTTGTTTCCAGACCCAATTCAAACTGCTGTTTTTGACCTTTAAAGCCCTAAACAGCCTTGGATCAGTGTATCTGAAGGACCGCTTGCGCCCATATGCTCCTGCCCTTGGTTTAAGATCATCTGCCTCTGGTCTCCTCTGAGTGCCTGGAATTAAAGATGTCAGATTGACAGGCACATGAAAGAGAGCATTTTCAGTTGTGGCTCTCAGGCTTTTGAATTCACTGCCTCAAGAAGCCCATTCTGCTCCCTCCCTGATGGTTTTCCAGAAACTTGTAAAAACTATCTTGTTCCAGAGAGCCTTTGAGAGGGTCTGAGAGGAGAGTCAGACACTGTCTCTACGTTTTCTATTTTTAATTTTTCTTTTTTAATCATTATCTTGTGGCTTTTACTATTGTTTCCCCAAATATATACTCATTTGATCGTGGATGAGGGTGCCGATTTGGTGTGCATTACCGAGATGTGGATGGGTGAGTTGGGAGGAGTTGATCTGACCCAGCTTTGCCCACCTGGATACTCGGTGCAACACCAGCACAAACTGCAGGGACAGGAGGGGGGAGGAGTTTCTGTGGTCTACAGAACTTCCATCTCTGTCACCACGAAACCACTCTGTCTTGGAGCTGGCTGTGAGGGCCTGGACCTGGTGTGGGGCCAAGGAGACAGTAAACTAGGGTTGCTGCTGGTGTACCATCCCATCTGTTGCCCGGCAGCTTCTGTGACTGAGCTGGTGGAGGCCGTCTCGGCTGTGGTGTTGGAGGAGCCCAGAACGATAGTGCTGGATGATTTCAATGTCCATGCTGAGGCTGCCTCTAGTGTTCCGGCTCAGGACTTCATGCCCTCCATAGTGGCCATGGGGCTGTCTCAAGTTGTCACCAGCCCAACACATAGGGCAGGGCACACCCTCAACTTGGTTTTTGCTCCAGATGGAGGAAGAGGTATCTGGAGATGGGGGGGTGGATGTCATCCCATTGTCATGGTCAGACCACTTCCTGGTGAAGTTTAGACTTATGGCTCTAATCCCTGCAGGGGTGGTGGACAGATTAAGATGGTCTACCCCAGAGATTAATGGAGTCCACTGGATTCCTGAATGCCCTGGGGGAGTTCCCAGTAGATAGAGCAGGTGACCCTGTTGAAGCCCTTGGCACACTGTGGAACATCGAGGTGCATTGGGCTCTTGACACGGTTGCCCTCGAGCGCTCTCTCCAGCATTGTGGAGCCCGATCTGCACCTGGGTACACCATTGAACTAAGAGCAATGAAACAAGCTGGACGATGGCTAGAGCGCAAATGGCAAAAGATGTGCTGTGAGGCTGATCGGGCACGAGTAAAACATCATAACCGTACCTACTGCGTGATGGTGAGGGCGGCGAAGAAGGACCATTTCTCTGCTACCATCACATCCTCAAGTAGCCATCCAGTGGAGCTTTTCTGTATTGTCAGGGGTTTGTTGACATGAACTCCAAGAAATTGAGTTTTAGACCCTTTGGAGGCCCACTGTGAATTGTTTGCTAGGCACTTTGAGGGTAAAGTTGCTCGCCTCCATAGCAGTCTTGATGCCTGATCCACATCTGCCTCAGTCCCCAATGAGGTGTCCAGTGCAACGTCTGCTGCAACTTCTTGGGAACAGTTTCAGTTGATGCGGCTGATGACATAGACAAGGTGCTTGCGATGATGCGGCCAACAACATGTCCTCACAACCCTTGGCCTTCTTGGCTTATTAAAGCTTGCCGAGGGGGTCTGACCGAATGGATCCAGGGTGTGGTCAACGCATCATTGTGGGAGGGAGTGGTTCAAGCTGCCCTGAAAGAGACGGTGATCCAACCACTCCTGAAAAAGCCCACTCTAGACCCATTGGTATGCGACAATTACCGACCAGTTGCAAATACCCTCTTCATAGGGAAGGTGATTGAGAGGGTTGTTGGGCAGCAATTGTAAGTACTCTTGGATGAAACAGATTATCTTGACCCATCCCAGTCTGGTTTCAGGCCTGCTTATAGGACTGAATCGTCCATGGTCGCCCTGATGGATGACCTTTATCAGAAGAAGGACAGGGGGAGTGCGACCCTGTTACTATACTTGATCTCTCAGTGGCTTTTGATACCATTGACCATGGTATCCTTCTTTACCAACTTGATGAGATGGGTATTGGAGGAACTGTTTTACCGTGGTTCCGATCCTATCTCTAAGGTCGTTTTCAGAGAATAGCATTGGGTGATTATGTTTTGGCCCCCTGGCAGTTGTGCTGTGTGGTGCTGCAGGGTACCATCTTGTCCCCCATGCTGTTTGTCATCTATGTGAAACCCTTGGGAGCAGTTATCAGGAGATTTTGGGTGAGATGTCAGCAGTATGCTGATGATACCCAGCTCTATTTCTCTGTAACATCTGAATCGAGAGAGGCTGTGCAAGCCCTGGACTGCTGCCTGGATTTGGTGGTGGGCTGGATGATGGCCAATAAACTAAGTCAGAATCCTAGCAAGATGGAAGTGCTGTGAGTTGGTGGTTCCCGAGTTCAGATAATTGGTCAGTTGCCTGCTTTGGATGAGGTCATACTCCCTCTGAAAGAGCAGGTCTGTAGTCTGGGAGTGCTCCTGGATCCATCTTTGTTGCTAGAGGCCCAGGTGACCTCAGTGGCAAGGAGTGCCTTTTACCAGCTTTGGCTGGTAAGAAAGCTGTGGCCGTTTCTGGACCAGGATAGCCTGACCACTGTTGTCCACACACTGGTAACCTCCAGGCTGGATTACTGTAATGCACCCTATGTTGGGCTGCCATTGAGGTTGGTCCAGAAGGTGCAGCTGATGCAAAATGCGGTGGCAAGGCTGCTCATTTGGGCAGGGTATCGCCAACATGTCATCCCACTGCTGAAAGAATTGCACTGGCTGCCCATTTGCTACCAGGCCAAGTTCAAGGTTCTAGGTTTGGTGTACAAATCCCTATAAAGCTTGGGACCAGGATACCTGAAAGACCATCTTATCCCTTATATACCCAGTCAGTCGTTGTGCTCTGTAGGTGAGGGTCTCCTGCAGATACCACCTTATCAGGAGGTCCATTCTGTACAATATAGGATATGAACCTTTAGTGTGGTGGCATCTAACCTGTGGAATTCCTTACCCTTAAATATTAGACAGGCACCATCTCTATTATCTTTTTGGTGCCTATTGAAGACCTTCCTCTTTCAAGAAGCCTTGTAAGTTGAGACCTTACAGTCTGCGTCTGTGTTGGAATTGCTTTTTAATATGTTTTTTAACCTTTTTTAAAAACATTATCTTGAAAGCTTGTTTAAGAAATGTTTTTAAAGATGTTTTGTTTTAATGTATTTTACAGTCTGTTTTTATGATGTTTTAAACTGTTTTTAGTGCTTTTGTTTGCCGCCCTGGGTTCCTGCTGGAGGAAGGGCGGGATATAAATCAAATAATTAATAAATAACTCTTTAAAAAGCAAGGTTCTAGCCCTTATGGCTACAGAGGAAACATTGAAAATATGTGGGGCAGCATTTCCCTGGCCCGTGTTCCTCTAGTGCTCTGCACTTTGCATTTTTTTCAGAATGGGATATAAAGAGGTCAGAATTCACTTTTTCCAGTGTTCTTTCCATTTTCCCTGTAAATTGATGTTAAGAAAAGTTGTCACTCGACCAGCAATTAGTCCTGGTCATCTGCTAATTCTGTTCTTAACTCCACTCCTTACCCTCTGTTATTCCAGTTTGTGCCAAGTACTCAGTTAGCATACAATTACTTTATAAACATTTCCACAATTAATTGGTATGTGCAATTTGGATTTGCATGTGCTGGGGGGAGAGTATGCCTAACTGTGATTATGTTTTGTGGTGTTGACCACCAGTACCCAACTTTCTACTTCAAGTCTCAAAAGACAGAGGGTGAAAACAAAGTCAGGTGATGCTTGTAAGTTAACAAAAAACCCATGACCATTAATGTGCAATTGTTAAAGAATGCAAATACAGCAGCAGCAGCTGAAGGGGCTAATAATTTCCTTCCCTGCTGTGATTTTTTTTAAAAAAATCTGCACATTAAATGCAAAGACACATTTAGGCCCACCATCTCTGATCATTGGCCATGCTTGCTGGGGCTGATCGGAGTTGGAGTCCAGCAACATCTGGAGGATCACACAGGTTCCCCATCCTTATCTTAGACAGTTGTGAGAAGTTGGCATCACAACCAGAGGTGAATAGCTTCGCATTATAAGCTCTACTGGAGTGAATTGATGGTGAAGATGAAGAGGTTAAATGGGTAAAATAAAGCAATATAGCATAGTGCTATTTTCTAAAATGCACATAAGGTTAGCATTTTTTTCTGCATGGAACATACAATGCTCTTACAGCTTTCCTGTAAATGGTAGTTAAGAAAAATCCTCAGTTAACCAGCAAAGCTTCATTACATCTGGTTTCACAGCTCACTAGCACAATATATGATAATATTGCCTTGGAGAACCATAACGTTTGAAAAACTATGCTAAATCAACTGAGAATTTTAGGGAATAATAGTTGACAACCTGAGATATAGAAATATGGTTGTATTGAATAGCAAAGCTGTAGCCATCTTGAATGTAAAAGCTTTGATTTAGGGTCAAAGAAGTCAGGCTTTCTAGTATCAACTAGCCTGCACAATGATGTTTAGTAAACAAAGAAGCCAAGGTGTTGCTAGTATATGATTTTCATTTATCTCAATGGAACTTTCTACCAAGTCATATGTTTTGAATCAGATAAGCTTGCTTGAGCTGTTTTAACATGGATATGCATTTTCCCTCAGAATGGAGTTTGTCACATTACTGGGCAGTTTCAGGAGACTGGCAAGCAGATCCACAAATTCAAGCAATGCTGGCTCATGAGGAGTTATATCACTCAGCATAGCACTTAACTCATCCCCTCATGTGTCAGATTGGGGGTAAAGAAAAGTTTTCCAGCCAAGGGCTGGAAAGCTGTTGGGGGTCAAATGGCAGTAGTGGGTAGAACTGACCCAAATGTAACCACACCTCCTTAACGCATACACAATCATACACACACACACACACACAAACACACACACACACAATCATCTACATAATATAGAAACATACAAGCTTGTTCCTATGAAAACAGAGGCATATGTTTAATCCTGAGTAACTCCACTGAAGTTTCACCTTCCAGTTTCTCCATAGATTTTTGTTTCTTAAAAATAAAAGCTCTCCAACACCCTTTATCTGCCCTGATTGTGCAAAGGCAAAAATAATCCAGTAATATCAGTAGAAAAAATGAAAATTAAGTCAACACACAGCACAGCTGAACTGCAAGCCTTGTCTTACAGCTGTTCAAAGTCTTGAACTTTAAACTACAATTGCATCCCAAAAATGCATGCATGCAATTGCAAAATGCATGGATAATTTATGCATATTTGCAAAGAACACACATTTGCTGAGACATTTTCCTTCTGCTTTGATGTTCTTGCAGCAGATCTTCTTGCAGAGGAAAAACCTGCAATTGCACACTTTGCAGAGCATTTTCCCCTCTCAGCTGCTTCCTGCTGATGAGTAGGGGAGAAGACTCAGGATGGATGAAATATAGCTATGGGCATATCAGCTGCAGGTTCCCTACCCATGTTAGATAAATTGATGGAGAGTAGGCCTATTCATGGTTATGGTGAAGTTATTGGTGATCTCTAGTCTCCCCAGGGATGGTTAAACTTTCAGGATGGCTCACCCCAGATTTCTATGGATCGAGATGATTTCCTGATGTTGCTTGGGTATTTTCCTGCTGATATATCTGGTAGCCCTGATGTATAGATGACCCAGGCATTTAAGATGATCCTAGGAGTTTTTCTTGTCTCGTTGAACCAGACCATCTCCATTATTTGCAAAAAAAAATCAGTGTCCGACTGAATGCAAGGAATACCTCACATGACAGCATATTTTGTATAGATGGTATTGATGGTGAAGAAAACTTACTTCTCTGCCACCATCACACCTACATGGTGCCACTATGAATAGCTCTGCTGAATTAGAAATCTTTTACAATCTGGACCACAAGAGGAACTGGTCCCTCAGAGGTCCTCACAAGGACTGATTTTTAAAAGTCACCCATATCTGTTTTCACTTAGATGACAGAGTTAACAGTTAACTAGGTCTCCCCCTTGTCAATTTCATTTGTATACTATTCAGTTTGTGCAACCTGATGATGTGGACAAGATTTTTGTAGAGGTAAGGCCTACCACATGCGCTTTTGACCCTTTCCCATCTTGGCTGAGCAAAATAACTATAATTGGGGCTAGGGAATTGAGTTGCAGAGGCTATACAAACCCCACCAAGCAGTGTTATGGTTTCAGCTGTTCTCAGAAAGACTATTGTGGTTCCTAGAACCTATGTATTGCCCCATTTCAAACCTGCTGTTTTGGGACAAGGGACTTGAGAATGTGGCAATGAATCATCTCTCAATTTTCTTAGATTAAACTGATTATTGAGAGTGCTTCCAATTTGTTTCCCATCCTGGAAATTATGAAACTGAAATTGCTTTGCTCACCCTAGTGGAAGATCTGCACTGAAAGATGCACAGGGTACCTGGACCCTTTGGCATGAGCCATGGCATCCTTCTGGACCATCTAGCTATGATGAGGCTTGGAGGTACTATTTTGTCCCAGAAAGCCATGGAGTCAGGTTATCCAGACATTTGAGTTGACCATTGCTATATGGATGACATCTGCTTCATCTCTCATTTCCATTATTTGATTCTAGTGAACCTGAGTCTGGTATCAGTGAGTGAACAAACTGAAGCTTAATCCAGACAAGATTGAGGTATTGCTGACTGGGGACTCTGGTGATCCTGGAGTCAATACTTTTATATAGATAAATAATAGCCAGCTCAGGAACATATGAGACCAAATCTACTTTTCCAGAGCTAGGACGGAGAAGCTATAACAAGGGCAGAAGTTGGGATGTTGAAGGACAGAGAGATGGGGTAGGGATGAGAGAAGAGTAATGGGGAAAGGTAAGGTTTGGAGATCCCCCCCAAAAAATCCACAGCCACCCATGAAATTTTATAGGGCATTAATTAGTTAATATTGTATTACACAAAGGAAGTTAGAGTTACATAAAGCACTTTCACTTATCTCCTTTTGTCCTACAGAAATGGATCACTACTTCTGCAGTGCAAATCCAACTTTGGTCTCCATAAGTGCAAATATGCCTTTTTAAGTGGTCTGCAGCTAGCAGCCCCACACTATTAACCTGAAATTCCTTTCATTCTGCTTCTCTGCATAACTGTGACTGACAGTTGACTGTCATTTCTTTCATATGTCTGCAGAGCATGACCTCAAGTTAATATGCTGAATAATAAAAGAAAAAAACATTCATTTAGCATGAGAATTCTGTACTGGGACTAGCCAGTGGAAGCAGTGAACATATGCGAATTGCTCGATTGCTCTCGGCAATCACAGTGCTTCCTTGAACTTTTAAATAATCCAGCTACTCCAAGCCATCATCCTTTGAACTTAAAGTGTGGCAACTAAATTAAAGGGTTGTTGTCCTTTCTTCTATTTCTGATGTTCAGGCTGTAAGTGCCATTGCTTATGTAGCCAAAATAGTCTCATAGAAGAGGAAGGTATCAACAGGCTTCTGGCAACACTGACTATAACAAAAAAACCTTTAGGAAAAAAGACTAAGGAGGGGACCCCCAAAACAGCCCACTGAGGACTGGATATACTCAGTAGCCACAAAATGTTGACTGATGGTTGGTGAGGTGGTGATGGAATATAATGGAGTGGCTAGTCTCGTGAACAGGGAACACTCCATGCTACAGCATTTTGCTCAAGTTAGCATGAAATGCATGAGAACATAAGAGCTCTGCTGGATCAGACCAATGACCCATCTAGTCCAGCATCTCAGTGACCAACCAGATGCCTGTGGGAGGCCTACAAGGAGAACCTGAGTGCAAGAGCACTCTCCCCAGATGTGATTCCCAGCAACTGGTATTCAGAAACATACTGTCTTTGACAGTGGAAGGCAAACATAGCCACCATCGCTAGTAGCCATTGATAGCCTCATTGTCCGTGACTTTGTCTAATCCCCCTTTAAGCCATCCACATTGGTGGCCATCATTGCCTCTTGTGGGAACAAATTCCATAGTATAACTACATGCTGCATAAAGAAGTAATTTCTTTTGTCAGTCCTGAATCTTCTGACATTCAGCTTCATTGGATGTCCGTGAGTTCTAGTGTTATGAGAGAGGGAGAAAAACTTTTCCTTAACTGCTTTCTCCATACCATGCATAATACACCGCTGTCGTGTTACCTCTTACTCACCTTTTCTCTAAACTAAAAAGGCTGAAATGTTGTAACCTTTCATCATAGGGAAGTTGATCCATGCTTAGTTGGCACTTGCTGAAATGCCAGTGTGGTGCAAAGGCTTGATCAACCAGATCTGGGTATCAGGTCCTACCTCTGCCATGGACTAGTTGGGTGATTTTGGGCAACAGACCACTCTTTCAGAGTACAATTAGGTGTGCCAGGCCTATCATTCATGCCCCCACTCTTTTCACATATAAAGGGAGGAGGGTGTCTGATTTTAATGGTAAAAGGAAGGGTGGCCTCTCTCACCTTTCTGCATCTTACTTCCCTGCTATCCCAGACACATTTCTTCTTTGCCAGCTCCGTTACCACCAGTGAACCAGGAAGGGATGAAAGAGGCTGCAGCAACAGACTAAAGGGAAATAAGATGCAGGTCCCAAGAGGACCCAGGGCCTTTTTAATGTTAGAGCAAGGGTTGGGGATCTTTTTCTGCCTGAGGACTGTGTTCCATTCTGGACAGTCTTCTGCTGGCCATATGACAGTGATGGGCAGGGCCAGTGGCAAAAGTGGGCAGAGCAATAAATGTAAAATGTTCCTTTGTAGAGTAGGCTGGTGTTCTCTCTCACACACATACACACACCATACACCACACACGGAGCAAGAACACATTCCAGCCAGGCAAAAACTCTTGTGGTACAAAGCACAACTGGTGAGGGCTGTGGCTTGGAAAGGAGAGGGTGTAGACTGGGGAGAGTTATAAGGGCCAGACAGAGAGACCTGGAGGGCCACATTTGGCCTCTGGGCCTGAGGTTCCTCACCCCTGCATTCAATTCAACCATACCACTCCCACTTTGTATGTGAATGGGACAGACCTGTGCAAACAAACAGTCTGCCCACTGTGGTCAGACCACTAGTTTGTCCTTCAGCCTCAGTCCATCATCTATGAAATGGGAATAAGAGCCACATGTCTTACAATTCTGTTGTTAGGTTAAACACAAAATGATTGTAAAACACCTTATGTTAATTATAGTTAAGGGGAGGGGCACCCAGACTTATTTACCATATTTGTATCCCACCCGTCCTACAAGGAGTTTAGGGAAGCATATGCAAGGTTAACCCATTTTATCCTGAAGTAGGTTAGGCAGGGAGTTATAGTGACTTATCCAAGGGTACTCCATATGCTTCGTGACAAGACAGGTACCTGCACCCAGCTTTTCTCCATACCAAGTCCAATGCTGGGTTTCATTGGTATGGGGTGTTTTACTATTTCAGTTTGATTTATTCTGAAGCACCTTGGACAGTTCCTTGAAAGTTCAGATTAAACCTGGAGGCAATTTCACTATCCCATTGGCATGGAGCTACCACCCACCACTGGATTTATTGATGCTCTTTCCATGTATTGCAGGGGTGGGTATCCTTTTTTTCCACCCAAGGGTCACATTTCCTCATGGGCAGCCTCTGGGAGATGCATACCAATGGTGGGTAGAACCAGAGGCAAAGTAGGCTGCATTCAGTCAGAGGTTTCTTGACACACTTTCATGCATACATCTCTCCATCCAGGCAAGCAACAGACACTGTCACAGCTCAATAACTTGCAACTTGAAGAGGGTATGTGGCCTGGACAGGGTCCCAAGCAGTGGCAGCCGGTGGCTCCATGTCAGTGGGGCAATGGAATCAGTTCTGGGTTTTAGTACAAAGTCTGAAGGAGCTGTCCAAGGCACTGAACCCTATTCTCAAATTGGTCCCAAAGGCCAATTAGAGAGGCCTGGAGGACCACATGTAGCCTCTGAGCCTGAGGTTCACCACCTCTTATCTACAGGATGCACTCCTTTGTATCCAACCACTTTTAGTTATTCAAATGTCTAGCTATCATCCAAGTTATTAAATGTCATTCACATTAAAAGAACCATAGTCACAAGCACACAAGGGAGTGGGGGAGGGCTTATGAATGGCAGTCAAAAATTGAGAGAACACCATTTGTGTATGCAGGCTATCATCAGTGGGTCCATTGTGCTGCATGTTACATTTATGGGGCCCATAAAATCATCTACTTCACTTTGTGGCTCATCAGAGATGAATAAATGTAGTGATGCATGTTGTGCTAAATTGCCATTGGGACCTGGGAGCAGGAAACCTGCATCATCTCTTCATGACGGGCTGCAGAGACACAATCCACACACAAAACTCACAAATGTCTCATCAGGGGTGCTTTAAATGCTCAAAATGCCAAAGGCAACTGCCATGCTCTTTACACATTATGAGACTATGTGATGTTAAAGTGAGCAGCAGAGCACAGGAGAGGCAGGAAAGGTTTTCCTAGGGTGGTTGGTGATGCTCTGCCACTAATATAAACAGCTTCTGTGGTGAGCCAGCTAAACGATTCAAGCAGGAAAAGAGGAGGGGAGTGTTTAGCACAGGAAGAAAGAGGAAACAGAAATCACACACGCTCAGCAGTAAAGTGATCCAGCACTGCCATCTTCTGGCCTTTCTCACCATTGTATATCTGGTATTCCTACTTGTCTATGGGAGTTGTTGGGCCCAGCAGAGATGAAGAACCTGTGGCCCTTCTGATATATGTGGACTAGGACTTCCACAATCCTTGATTGTTGGCCATGTTGTCTGAGGCAGATGGGAGGTGGATTCCAGCAACATCTAGAGGTTGCCCATCCCTGCCATCAGGCATATGTGGTGCCGTAATACTAAACTTAGAGCATGTTCACATGTGAGATTTAATTCCCCTTTGAGCCTCTATCAGATGTTGCAGCTGCTGGCTAAGGATTCTAACAAACTTGTTGATGGTTCATCGGTGATGGCTCATCAGTGATGGTTCATCTGTAGGTTATTATAAGATATCCTGATAATTGGATCTCTCTCTCCCTCCCCCCAGTGTGTTGTAACAGACAGTCATCAGAACTTGGAGAAAAGGTAATTTCACTCCAGCTGAGAGGCAGGAATAGATACATATGTGAAAAACAGACAATGGCAGTTTGGAAGAGAGAGAGGCAGAAATGAGCTAAGAGTTGGAGGAACCCAGAAGGTCTCTTGAGGGTGCATGCAGGGCCTCTCTTCGGGTATCTGGTGTGCAGCAGTCCACTTATGCTCTGTTGGTAATATTTGGTTATATTCCCATTTGATCATTGACCATGTGAAAGAGAAAGACGGAGAGAGACATATGACATGTAAAATTCTGCATTCTGTTCCATGTATGTCTGCATTATTGCAAACTCAATTGAAACCTTAGAAGTTTCATGTGTGAAGCTGCTATTTATTCTTTCAGTTCTCCATCTCTGAATCACCTTCCTCATGACACAGTTTCAACCTTTTCTGTCACAACCTGGCTCTCTCTGGCACCCTAGTTTTTTTTATGCCCAGGGATATTTTACACACATATGTGTGTGTGAGTGTAAAATATGTAGGATGGAATTCAACATAGTGCAAAGTCATTTCTCCTTGTACAATTGAACAGTCTCACCCTCTTCTCCCTGCTAAATCTGTTCTAGGGGTTCCCACAAACCTCTGGAAAAGATCTGAGGAGGATGCAGGGCATGTGTGGGGGGGAGGAGAGGGGGGAGACATCCTGTTGCACAGGTGGAAATCCTTGCACTGTCAGGATGCAATTGATGAATACCACCCATTATATAACAAAAGCCAACTTTTGTTGCCACAGAATTTGGATTGCTTTGCTGCTAAATATTGGTATCTTGCTGCAGAGCACACCCAGGTTTGATTTCAGCCTTTTAAAAGCTAGATACTCCAAACTGTATACTGCACTATAGCATGTTTAAGTAAAGTCCATTGAAATATGTTGGCTTTATTGTACTTAACTCTGTGCTGGATTGTGGCTGATATATGGGAAACTGTGTTCACAGTTTATACCATTTCCTATCTTTTTTCCTAATAGCTTTTTTTATGGACATCATCCTTCAGGGAGTAGAATCTGGAAGGACCTCTTATGGAACACATATAATACTTGCCAGGAGGACCATTAGTGACAGAACACATGCTTTGCCAGCATTATTTTGGGTATTGATAGGGCTGTCCCGATCTGCTTCATGGCCCTGATCTGTGGGCCTTGAGGAGGGCCAATTGGCCCTGTCACAAAGATGGGACTACTCACCCCACCTGGATCCACCCTCAGGTTATTCAGGGGTGATGTTAAGGGTTTTTAAATTTAAAAGTATGGTCAGGAGGGGGGAAGAAGGAGATGCTACATCTTCTCCTCCCCCTCAACTGAGAGCAGGCAGATAAGGGAGAGAGGAGGAGTCAAAGCTGCCATGACCATGATAGAGGTCCAGTTTGCCTAGCATAGCACTGGTGGGAACTACTAGGCCATGAAGGCCATGGTAGGGTAGGGCGGTCTGTGAGGAGAACCAAGAACAGGAAGAATCATAGAATCACAGAACAGTAGAGTTGGAAGGGGCCTATAAGGCCATCAAGTCCAACCCCCTGCTCAATGCAGGAATCCAAATCAAAGCATTCCCGACAGATGGCTGTCCAGCTGCCTCTTGAATGTCTCCAGTGTCGGAGAGCCCACTACCTCTCTAGGTAATTGGTTCCATTGTCGTATGGCTCTAACAGTTAGGAAGTTTTTCCTGATGTCCAATCGAAATCTGGCTTCCTGCAACATGAGCCCATTATTCCGTGTCCTGCACTCTGGGACAATCGAGAAGAGATCCTGGCCCTCCTCTATGTGACAACCTTTCATGTACTTGAAGAGTGCTATCATATCTTCCCTCAGTCTTCTCTTTTCCAGGTTAAACATGCCCAATTATTTCAGTCTCTCCTCATAGGGCTTTGTTTCCAGTGCCCTGATCATCCTTGTTGCCCTCCTCTGAACCTGTTCCAGTTTGTCTGCATCCTTCTTGAAGTGCAGAGACCAGAACTGGACATAGTATTCAAGATGAGGCCTAAGAAGAAGTGCAGCTGCCCCCACCCCCTTTCTCTCTCTCTCTCTTTCAGCCTGCCAGCATCCCCCTGTCCGTGCCGCGGCCTAGCTCCATCCTCAGCCCCCACCTCACTCTCACCTCACTATTGCATTCCTGCCACTGCCCCCAGCACCACCATCATGTCCTGCGTGCACTACAAGTTCTCTTCTTCCTGTCCTATGCCCTACCTCCTGATAGCCCCGGATCACTCTGAGCCGCTGTACCTGACCTGTAGTGATCCAAGGCTGTCTGACAAGGCTATCTATATACTTGGCCAAGGCTGAAAAGCCTCCAAAGAGGCCCAGTTCAGCCCAGGCCTTGGCCAAATACAGAGCACAGCTCTAGTTTGGGGTATCCTCACTGCTAATCTGCAGATGTCCCTTGAAGACTTTCTTTTGTTGACAGGCCTATAGAGTGGTTTAAACTTTTTAAAAAGGGCCAATCATTTTCATGATTAGTCTGTATTGTTTTATAGTAGTCTGTGGGTTTTATAAATTTTGTTTGACATCACTCTGATATTTTTATTTTAGAAAAAATAAAAGAAATAATAAATATTGTGTCAGGTGCAGTGCAATATACCTGCTATCCCTAGTAAGCTGAAGACCTCTAGCCCCTTCCTTATGTACATCCAGATGCCTGTGGTTTTCCAGTCCCCAGAGTGGAGGGGCTACTCACAGGAGGAGGAGGAGAAGTGGCCTGCACATGGATAGGCCTGGAAAGCAGCAGGCCAATAGGTGTGACACAGGACTCCACAAGACATTGAGCATAGCAGCAGTGCATTCGGCAACAGGCTGGTATTCAGAGGGGAAGGAATGGTTACAACATATTCAGTTGAGGCTGGTGGCCCCGTATCAGTGGGGAAGTGAATCCACTCCAGGTTTTAGTCTGAACTTTCAAGGAGCTGTCCAAGGTGCTGAATGTTCAGACTAAAACTTGGAGTGGTTTCATTGTCCCACTGACATTGGAGACACTAGTCTCCACTGAACAAATTCTATGAGGAGCCTCTTTTCACTCTGCTCTCTATATGTGGATTGAGCAGCATCATACCCCTGTAGGGGCGAGGGAACATGACTCTCATGCTGTTAACTTTCTTCATTGGGAATATGTCACAGAGTAGCAAAGACCAAGAACCAGTTATATTCTTCTTCTCCCCTGCCCATTTAGGGTGTTCAGTTGTATTCTGTACCACGGCTGTGGCTAGGAGGAAACCTAATATTTACTTTTACCTTTGTACACTAGTCTGGGTTTATATTGTTCTATAATCTGCTCCAAGAGAATAATAACAAAGCAGTGTGATGTAATTTATAACAACCATTTTAAATTCTGACAGTTCTGACAGTTTCCAAAGTGTATTTGCTTTTAGGGTTTGCTTATCTGCATGGCATTTCATGGGGAAATATTTGCACATTCTTCAGTATATTACTGTATATAGCTACATATGATATGGTGGGGGACATGGAGTAGAGACAGAATAGAGAAAATTGCAGTGATCTGCCCTTTCTAAACCATGAAATATGGCTTAAAGACTATGGAAGGGAGAGGAAATGGCAGAATCAAAACAAAAGGCAGAAGACTTAGGTAGATCCTGATAAGGAGGACAGAGAATTTCACAGGCTGGAGAGGTGGGTCTCTGCATCCCACAGGAAGCTCATGAGGTATCTTTTCAAAAAGGAGAGAGGGGAAGGGTAAGAGAAAGCCTGGGTCTGTCCAGATGTTGAAGACTTCTCAATGTTGAGCAGGCTCATGGATGCAGCTGCTAGAAAGAAATAATGTCCAACAAATGCATCAGCTGTTTCAAGTACTGTTTCCCAGTGACAAGCAGGCCCAAATTCACCAGGCTATAGCCATAGGCCCTTACGTTTTTCAGGCCCTCAATTTCTCAGTCGGCCATGAAGGACACTAGGTGATTTTGGGCCAGTCATTCACTTTTAGCCTTATCTTCTTCACAAGGTTATTGTTGTGAAGGTGGTGGTGGGGTGGGGAAACCCATGTATGTACACCATCTTGAGCCTTTTGGAAAAATGACATCATTCATAACTTTGCCCTAGCCAAAGCCATAGAAAGGGCTGTAGTTCAGTGGTAGAGCATCTGCTCGGCATGCAGAAGGAGCCAGGTGTAGGGTTGCCAGGTCCATGGCCTGAGACTGATCCTGTATCTTTAGGACAAGAGAAAGTGCAGGTGTGCTTCTAACACTGTAATGGGAAAAACCACAAGGTGGAATTCTCCCTTCCTCCTCCACAACTTTTAAAGATACAGAAGACCTCTTGGAGGCCAGGCCCGGCAACCAAGAGGTCTTCTGTATCTTTAAAAGTTGTGGAGGAGGAAGGGAGAATTCCACCTTGTGGTTTTTCTCATTACAGGGTTGCAAGAACACCTGCACTTGGCTGACTTTCTCTTCTCCTAAAGATACAGAATCAGTCTCAGGCCAAGAACCTGGCAACCCTAGCCAGGTGCAATCCCTGTCATTTCCAGGTAAGACTGGGAAGGACTCCTTCCTTGAAACCCCAGAGAGCAGCTGCCAGTCTGTGTTGACAGTACTGTCCTAGATGGACCAGTGGACTGACTCTGTATAAGTTAACTTCCTATGTTCCCTAAAGTCAGGAAAAGAAAAGAAACAACTTAGAAGAAATGAGTGTAGTGAATTATTTATGTTTGAAGATTTGAACACATTTATTTTGAGATAACTTGTTTGATGACTTGATGACTTTTTAGGGGAGGGGGGCAATATGTAGCACATTCTACTTAGCGTTCTGACCCAACCACATAAGGTGGCAGCCTAGCAAGGCAGTGGCTACAGCACCGAGTAACTCCTAGTGAGCCACTTCCTTTAAGAAAGGCTTCTTCCAGTCCATCCATTTTCACCTTGTCCATACCCAAGACCCACATCTGACTCCCACTCTGCAACATGGGACCCTCTTTAACATTTTCATTTAACAGTGCTAGTAATGCATATTATTAACCTAAAATAGTAATTAACAGAGCAATATACACATTGTCATCTTAGCATTGCTATATCAAAATAATACGGTATTATTAGGTCCTAGGCTATGGTCTGGAGACACATGAGGCCAGCTCCCTGCTGAAGCTAAGCAGGGTCAGGTCTGGTCAGTGCCTGGAAGGAAGACCGCCTGGGAACCATATGTAAGCCACCTTGGGTTTCTATCATGAAAAGAAAGGCAGGGTATAAAGGCGGGCCCCGCTTTACGGCGCTTCGCCTTTCAGTGTTCCGCTAATGCGGCGACTTTCAATTAGGGAAAGTCCCCGCTTTTAAGGCGCTTATTCCGCTTTTACAGCGGTTTTTGCTCGTCGTGCACCATTTTCGCATCATTTTCGTGCAACGCACACCATTATCGTCAATGGGTTCCGCTTTTCAGCAATTTCCACTTTTTGGCAGCGGTGTGGAACGGAACCTGCCATATAAGCGGGGCCCACCTGTAAATGAAATAAATAAAATAAGGTTCTCCGTCACCTGTCTTGCCTTTGTTTTTCTCACCTTCCACCTTCTCTTTGCTTCTTTACACTTTTATAGTCCTGTCTCTGTTACCTTTTTCTATGTCATCATCTTTTACAATCATCTCTTTCACCAGCTGTCTGCCTCTTGCCTTTTCCTCTCTGCTTATACCTTCTTCCCTCTTATTGTAACACTAGAACGCACGGACATCCAATGAAGCTGAATGTTGCAACATTCAGAACAGATGAAAAAAAGTAATTCTTCACACAACATGTAGTTAAACTGCGGAATTTGCTCCCAGAAGATGCTATGATGCCCATCAGCTTGGATGGCTTTAAAAAGGATTTGACAAATCCATGGAGGATAAGGCTATCAGTGGCTACTAGCCACAATGGCTATGCCCTACCTCCATTGATGGAGGCAGCAGTTGCTGGAAATTACAGGCGTGGAGAGTGCTGTTGCGCTTAGGTCCTGCCTGCAGGCTTCCCATAGGTTGGGCACTACTAGAGGCAGCTGGACAGCCATCTGTCAGGTATGCTTTAACTTGCATTCCTGCATTGAGCAAGAGTGGCCTTGTAGGCCCCTTCTAATTCTACTATTCTAGGATTCTGGCCTAGATGGGCTTCTGGCCAGCTCCAGCAGGGCTCTTCTTATGTTCTTAATTGCCTGTCAGCTATATAGGACCTATCATTATGTCAACTTTAGCTGTGGGTTTCTTGCATTGGTGGGGAGGGTGGACTAGATCACCCTCAGAATCTGATGTAGGCAACAGTTTTTCTGTGTTGCCCCTTTGTTGGATGAGGAAGTTTGTAGAAACTCCCTAGGGTTGTCCACACTTAAACAACTATATATAATTGTAGTTCCTGAACAAAAAGTAATTTAAAAGGAAATTTTAAGTTTGAATTTAATTTTTAGTTTGCAAGGTCTTATTTTACAATTCATGTTTAAAAGCAACCAAATAAAACTCACTTTCATGCTAACTAGTTTTCACTCCAAATCAACACTGAAATATTAAAGTTGCAATCCTATACACTTTCTTGAGGCTAAGTCTCATGAAAATGAATGGGTCTTATTTCAGAGTAGGCATAATGGGCAGCTGGTTGACTGGCTGAGTGAGAAGACTGGCTGACTGGCTGGTTAGTCGGTTGGTGAGTAAGTAAGCATCAGTTGAGTGAACAAGTGCCAGTTGAGGATGTGGGCAGGCAGGGGAGTAGTCCAGAGGGAGCTGGCAGGCACGGTTCTACTCTGCCTCATGGATGCCAAGCTGCTACTTGGCAAGCAGGCGGGACACCTTAAAATGAAGCATATATGCCCACATCTAGCTGAGATGAGCAATGTTTGGCTGAACATGCTGCTTTCTGGCAAGTTGGCAATGTGGCAGTGACAGCTTTGCCACAACTCAACTGGCATGGCCCATGGCCCTTCTCCTTGGGAGCAGATAACCCTGAAACAAATATATCCAAAGAGCAGAGGACATACATGTGAAGAAGCTGGTAAGTGTGAGAGACTTACATCATCAGATTTATATTGCCTTAATATTATCTTGTTTCCTGGCAAGAGTGACTGCAGAAATATTTCTGTAAAAGCAAGAAACTGTAATCACTGGGTTCATAGGTGAGCAAATGCCAAGAGCAGTGAAAGGCCATGATCTGCATTGTTTATAAAACAAATAAAATCAAACCAGACAGATTCAAAAGTGTCACATTTCTTTTGTCCTCAGGCGACTCTAATTTTGGAGGGTTAATTTTCCTTAAAAAGCAATTTGCCACACTTTATGATACCATAGCTTTACATCTATATAAAGTCTTTCCAATTATGGGCTGCAATGACTATGGTCTCTGACAACAAATGGCTAATCAGTTCCTTTCATTTCAGATCACAATCAGGGCCAGAACAACAGGGTTCATAAGGCCCACTGTGGAGAAAGGAGCAGCCTTTGCCCCTTAATAGAACTGATTTCTTGAAACACCTGCCTCCAGAAGGCCTGCACATAGCTCAGGCTCTGTGTGCTCTGAAGCATCAGCATCAGGAGCCTGGTCCAATTCCATAGCTGGTAGTACAGTAGCCTTGGACTTGGCCAGATTCACCTGGATCCCCTGCCTCTGATTCTGAGCTTGTGGCTGGCACTATGATGCTTAAGCATGGTGTAATTCTTTTACACCCTTAATCTGTATGTAATGGCAATACACAGCAGTACAACAGCTAAAAATGGTACCATTATGTTTCCAGGAAATACCACCAAGAAGGGTTGGGGAATGTCACTGTAGATATGTCAGATCTTGCACACATAGCATTGATGAGATTGTTCCATATGGAATATTTTGCAGCATCTCAACTGGACCCTTAAAATACAGACTAAATAATGGGTTCTAGGTGTACCTCAAAATCATAATATACATACTTTATATCAAAGCTGATGCATGCCCCCATTCCTCAAGAGTACTTCTTAAGTACTCTGTCCAAATTCCTCCTTCCACTGCTGAAAAATGTCACTAAGAACAGGTCTGAGCCCACCTTCCCAACACATACACAGTGGTTAACTAAGCCCACATTTCTTCAGAAATTCAGAGGGTTGCTGTTTACAGGTTTTGTTTTAATACTCAAAGAACTCTACAGGCTTAACACAGAGATTTGTGTATTTTTTTTGTAAAGTTCATCAAGTAATTATAATCTCTTGCACATGGGTTCTTGCTTTGCATTGGAACCAGAACATGCAGTTTCATGACTGAATACTGAATTACATTTCTGTACCAAATAAGGTTTGCTTATCGGAATCAGGCTTGGCAGAAAAGCAGTCAAGCAATGACTTTGGAATCTTGAAGCAACTGGAGAGGCTGCAGCAAAGAAGCATTTTGCAAAAACAAAGCTTTCATTGAGAAACAGCAAAAAGCAATCACACACAAATATGCAAGAAACCTCTGGTTGCCCTGGGCCTGTTGACACTGAACTGAAAATAGTACCAATGTCTGAAAAACAAGGTAATTTATCATTGTTAATGAGAAGAAATGGGGGAGGATGAGACATACCATACTTTCTTGGAAAGGGGAGAAAGACTGCCAGTGAGAAAACGGAAGTTCCCCACTCTCCCATCTAAAAAGGGGAAAAATTGAAATATAGAAGGACAAGCTGGAGGCACACTTAAATATACAATGCAATATTATGCCTCTGCTGTGCCTGGAACAGAATGAGGTAATAGAAGGTTGAGGTGGTAGGTTGGACTGTACCACTTCAGACTGCAGGTGGCTGATTCTTGTTTCATTCTCCCCTTCATTCTAAAGAAAACCTCCCTACAAATAGAAAGCTAGCAGCAGGCAAAGGATTGGGGTAGAAGTTTTCTCCATGATGTGTTTGTTTTCTGCATTCAGTGAGGGTTTTATTTTGTTTCTGTTTTGAATGTGGATGAGCATTCAAAAACAGTTTTAAAAAACATACACACACACGACAGCCTGACATGATGCAACCCATTCAACCATCTCAGCATTCTACCATGGCATTGCCCCTTGACTGATTTAAATATATAGACTAGGCTAAGGAAACTCCACCCACCCTCCAAGTGCTAAAGATGGATTCGCCTGTTTTAGTAATTCTGATGTCACAGAGATCTACAACTTTCCTGAACCCTGTCTTCTTTCTTTGATGTATTTCTGTAGCTGGCAGACACCAGAAGAAGTTACTTGGGCAGTAAAGAGCAAAAGGGGTCTCTGACTGTAGACACTGCTGTGCTGTCTGCCAGCATAAGAAAGACATCAGAGAAGATGGACTGAGCGGAACATAGGAAGTTGTCCTATACCAGGTATGAAAGAATTTATTTATGGCCTGTTTCATGTGACACGGTAAGCCAAACTATGGCCTAACAAGACTGCACAAAAATGGGCCGGCTCCTGGAGAGGACCTCACACACACTTTGCTCCTTGGCTTGTTCTTGGTTAGAGGTTTGCTCTTGGATACAACTCGTGGTTAGTAAGGATAGAGTTTAACCTCAAGTCCTAGTTTGGACAACACACTAAGCCAGCAGTGGGGAAAAGTTTTGGCTCCATGGCCCAGATCCTTATCCTCCACTGGCCTCATGGGCCAAATTTGACAGGTTGGTGGGGCTGCACACCTGTCAGTCACCTGATGTCATAGTGATATCAGGTGATGCTTCACTTTGAAGCCCTGATTGTCAGGACTTCAAGGCACAGTGTGGAGCTGTTTAAAGGCCTTTTGCAAGCAGCCCTGTGCTGCTCTTTAAACTACTGGAATTTGAGCTTTAAAGGCAGGGTGGGGCTGTTGGGAAGCCCTCTGCAAGCAGCCCTGTGCTTCTCCTTAAACCTCCATAAACTGGAGGTTCCCCACTCCTATGTTAAGCCAAACCTTGGCTTAGTTCAGTGCATCACAGCAGTAAAAAGAACTGGAGGAGCAAAGCAGGTGTGAGCTCCTCTCTGGGAGCCTGCATACTTCTGCACTCTTACTAAGCCATAGTTTGGCTTGCTGTGTTGAACAAACCAGGCATGAGTTAGCAAAAGTGATTCACCAGGTGGCACGGAACCACTTTGCTAGCTTCCTGCCAGATGGATCACTGTTGCCTAGCAGGAGGGAGAGGTGGAGGAGCAAGGTGATGAGGAGGTTGTGTCAGCTATTTTGTGTTTTGTTTTTGGATTGTAAAATTATTGCTTTCAGTTATTTATTTATTATTTGATTTATATCCTGCCCTTCCTCCCAGCAGGAGCCCAGGGCAGCAAACACAAACACTAAAAACACTTTAAAACATCATAAAAACAGACTTTAAAATACATTAAAACAAAACATCTTTAAAAACATTTTTAAAAAGCTTTCAAGGCATCTTAAAAAATATTTAAAACATACTGTTTTTTAAAAAAAGGTTTAAAAACATATTAAAAAGCAATTCCAGCACAGGCAGACTAAGATAAGGTCTCAACCTAAAAGGCTTGTTGAAAGAGGAAGGTCTTCAATATGTGCCAAAAAGATAACAGAGATGGCGCCCGTCTAATATTTAAAGGTAGGGAGTTCCACAGGGTAGGTGCTAACACACTAAAGGTCCATTTCCTATGTTGTGCAGAACAGACCTCCTGATAAGATGCTTGCAGAGATACAACCATCAACATGTCCTCTCGACCCTTGCCGTTCTTGGCTTGTTAAAGCTTGCCATGGGGTTTTTACAGAATGGATCCAGGGTGTGGTCAACATACCATTGCAGGAGGGAGTGGTTCCAGCCACCCTGAAAGAGGCAGTGATCTAACTGTTCCTGAAAAAGCCCACCCTGGACTCATTGGCTTGCAACAACTACCACCAAGTCACAAATACCCCCTTCTTAGAGGGAAGGTGATTGAGAGGGTTGTGGCGCAGCAACTGCAAGCACTCTTGGATGAAACAGATTATCTTGACCCATTCCAGTCTGGGTTCAGGCCTGGTTATAGGACTGAATCGGCCATGGTCATCCTGATGGATGACCTTTATCGGAAGAAGGACAGGGTGAGTGCGACCCTGTTATTCTTACTTGATCTCTCAGTGGCTTTTGATACCATTGACCATGGTATCCTTCTGGGCCGACTTGGTGAGATGGATATTGGAGGAACTGTTTTAGAGCGGTTCTGATCCTATCTCCCGGGTCGTTCTCAGAGAATAGCATTGGGTGACTGCCTTTCGGCCCCCTGGCAGTTGTGCTGTGGGGTGCTGCAGGGTACCATCTTGTGCCCCATGCTGTTTAACATCTATATGAAGCCCTTGAGAGCAGTCATCTGGAGCTTTGGGGCGAGGTGTCAGCAGTATGCTGATGATACCCAGCTCTATTTCTCTGTAACATCTGAATCGGGAGAGGCCGTGCAAGCCCTGGACCGCTGCCTGGACTCGGTGGTGGGTTAGATGAGGATTAATAAACTGAGTCTGAATCCTAGCAAGACAGAGACACTGTTGGTTGGTGGTTCCCAAGTTGGGATAATTGGTCAGTTGCCTGCTTTGGATGGGGTTGTACTCCCTCTGAAAGAGCAGGTCCGTAGCCTGGGGGCGGTCCTGGATCCATCTTTGTTGCTAGAGGCCCAGGTGACCTCAGTGTCTAGGAGTGCCTTTTATCAGCTTCGGCTGATAAGACAGCTGTGGCTGTTTCTGGACCGGGATAGCCTGACCACTGTTGTCCACGCACTGGTATCCTCTAGGATGGATTACTGTAATGCGCTCTATGTGGGGTTGCCCTTGAGGTTGATCCGGAAGCTGCAGCTGGTGCAAAATGCAGTGGCGAGATTGCTCACTGGAGCAGGGTATCGGCAACATGTCACCCTACTGCTGAAAGAATTGCACTGGCTGCCCATTTGCTACCGGGCCAAGTTCAAGGTTCTAGTTTTGGTGTACAAAGCCCTATACAGCTCGGGACCAGAATACCTGAAAGCCCGTTTTATCCCTTATGTACCCAGTCGGTCACTGTGCTCTGCAGGTGAGGGCCTCCTGCAGATACCATCTTATCAGGAGGTTTGTTCTGCACAATATAGAAAACGGACCTCAAGTGTAGCAGGACCTACCCTGTGGAATTCCCTCCCTTTGAATATTAGGCAGGTGCCATCTCTGCTATCTTTTCGGTGCCTTTTGAAGACTTTCCTCTTTCAACAAGCCTTTTAGGTTGAGACCTATCCCAGTCTGTGACTGTGTTAGAATTGCTTAATGTTTTTTAATAATGCTCTTAACCCTTTTTTAAAGTTGGTTTTTTAAATGTTTTTAACACTGTTTTGTTTTAATGTATTTTAAGATCTGTTTCTATGATGTTTTAAAGTGTTCTTAGCCCTTTGTTTGCCACCCTGGGCTCCTGCTGGGAGGAAGGGCGGGATACAAATTAAATAATAAATAAATAAAAATAAGATGGTATCAGCTGGAGGCCCTCACTTGCAGAGAGCAGTGATTGACTGGTCTTTCAGGTATCCTGGTCCCAAGCTGTATAGGGCTTTGTACACCAACACTAGAACCTTGAACTTCAGTTAGAGACTGTCATTCATAGGAGAGTCAAATGTTCAGCCCAAGAATCTGATACTTAAGGGGGAAATTAAATATAAAAAGTGTGTGTGTTGGAGGTGAGAGAGAAACCAAAGAAATTTTGGGAAAGAGAACTTGACTGCTGTTTTGATTAGTTACAAGACTGGGAGGAGGAGTAGAAATAATGTGTATAGATAAAGCTGTATATCGGAGCTGAATAACCTGTAGCCCTAGACCTAGTTTCATGTGGCCTTTAGCCTGATTATATGTGAGTGGCAAGGAGAGAAAGCACAGGGTGATGGGGTGGCAGAAAGGGAGAGAAAAGGGTGACAAAGAGAAAAAGGAGGCATCCTGCCCACATTTGGCTCTGGTCCCCCAGCTCTGACCCTCATCTACTGCCAGCATGTCCCCCCCCCAACTAGGGTTGCCAGATCTCCATTTTTTGGCCTGAGACTTTGGCTTTTGGGGGTCCCCTCCGGCTCTCCGGCTGACCCACCTTAATCTCTGGACTCTCAGAATCAGTTTTTTTTTAATTAAGTTTCTAGGTTGTCTGGTTCCTGAGATATACACCAAAACATCAGCCGCCAACCCCCCCCCGTGATTGTTTAAATCTGATTGTTAAATCTGTTTAACGGATCTGTTATAGCAGCTCCTAACAGAGCTTGGAAAAGTTACTTTTTTAAAACTACAACTCCCATCAGCCCCAGCCAGCATGGCCACTGGATTGGGCTGATGGAAGTTGTAGTTAAAAAAAAATGACTTTCCCAAGCTCTGGCTCTAACCCTGCCCTTTCAGGATTGTAGCCAATAAGTGAAGCCAGGGTTGTGATTTCTTGACCCAGGCAGTGCCTAGACTTCATTGCAAGGTCAGAAAATGGTGGTTTTGAGATTTTCAGTTTGTTTGAGTAAGTAACAATATGGCTTAAAGTTTTTTTTTCTCTTGTGTGCAGGAGTCAGACCCTGGGCTGTTGGAGAGGGCAGTGCTTTGAAAACCTTGGCAATATGAAAGTATTTAATCCAATACTTGCTTTTCTGGGAGTAAAGCAATGCTAATCCCATGTACCTGGAGTAAACCCCATTGAATTCATTAGGACTGACTTTTGAGCAGTAGCGTCACTAGGGGGTGTGGGGGGGTGCAGACCGCACCGGGTGACACCATCAGAGGGGGTGACACTCAGAGCCACCCCAGGCACCGGGAAGCCTTGTGGTGGCCATCTTGCCAACCACTTCCCTCTTAGGGAATCTCCCGCTCTTCGGCTGCAGAGTGGTTTTTTCCCCCATCCTGCCTGGCCTGCCCGCTCATCAGCTGTGAATTTTAGGTGGGAGGTTTGAATCCCCTGCCTGCTCTTGGGCTGCGTGCCTGAGTGGCTTCCCAGGAGTAGGGTTACCAGGTGTCTGATTTTCAGCTGGAGTTTCTGGTTTTGGGGGGTCCCCTCCGGGTCCCCAGCTAACTTACCTTAATCTCTGGACTCTCAGCATCAATTAAAAACAACAACTAAGTTTCTAGGTCATCTGGTTCCCAAGATATACACCAAAACGTCAGCCCCCCTGCGACTGTTTAATCTGTTTTTTAACCGATCTGTATAGCAGCTTTTAGCCACAGCTTGGAAAAGTTACTTTTCTAAACTACAGCTCCCATCAGCCTCAGCCAGCATGGCCACTGGATTGGGCTGATGGGAGTTATAGTTCCAAAAAATAACTTTTCCAAGCTCTGGCCTCTAATCCTGCTCTTTCAGGATTGTAGCCAATAAGGGGAGCCAGGCTTGTGATCTGTTGACCCAGGCAGTGCTTAGGCTTCATTACAATGTCAAAATGGTGGTTTTGAGGTCTTCAGTTTGAGTAAATAAGAATATGGGTTAAAGTTTTTTCTCTCTTGTGTGTAGCAGTCAGACCCTGGGCTGTTGGAGAGGGCAGTGCTTTGAAAACCTTTCCAATATGAAAGCTTTAATCCAATACTTGCTTTTCTGGGAGTAAAGGAATGCTGATCCCATGTACCTGGCGTAAACCCCATTGAATTCATTAGGACTTACTTTTGAGTAGACATGGTTAGGATTGTGTTGTAAATTAATGGGACTTCTGAGTAAATATAACAAAGAATTGTGTTTGTGTTGTAAATCTTTCCCTTCTTCTCCAATCCTATTTTTAAAACAATTAGGCAGTTCTGCAATGACCAACTGGTTTGACAATAAACTATTATGTGGGGTGTATTTTTACAAATGTGTGTGTGTGTGTGTGTGTATTTCCAACAACCCTGTGAGTCTTTCCAACGTCATGTGAGAGGAGCTTTTCAAAGCTGAAACTTATAAAGAACTTATAAAGAACTATTTGCGGTCTACCATGGGACAGTCAAGGCTTTCCAATCTTGCAATATTATTAATTTTGATGTAGTTCTTAAACGTTTTTACTTCGAATTCTATTGTTTTCTTACCGAATTTTCACTTTAACCACATGAAACTATGTAAATGTAAATACATTTAGGCTGCGCGTATGATATTGTAATTTAAAGGTGTAATTTTAATTTTGCTAGTTGTTTATGTCACTACTATTGCCATTATATTCAGTGATATACGGGAATTATGATTTACAAGTAACATTAGTACAAAAAACATTACTAAGGAGTCTGTGTGGTCTGGTACGGGAGGAGGTCCATGGGGGTGACACCATGAGTTACCGCACTGGGTGACACCAACCCTAGTGACACCACTGCTTTTGAGTAGACATGGTTAGGATTGTGCTGTAAATTAATGGGACTTTTGAGTAAACATAACAAAGAATTGTGTTTGTGTTGTAAATCTTTCCCTCCCCCTCCAATCCTATTTTTAAAGCAATTAGGCAGGGTTTACCTAGGTATCACATTTTTGATTATGTAGGAAACGAATACTGATTTTAAAAAAAATGTTCTGCAATGACCAACTGGTTTGACAATAAACTATTATATGGGGTGTATATTTACAAGTGTGTTTGTGTGTATGGGGTCTTTCCAACAACCCTGTGAGGTAGGGTTGGTGATTGGAAACCAAGGCAGCTCACAATAAGAAATAAATCCCTTTAAAAACCAATAACCATAAAACAAGTATAAACAGTTGCAAAACAGCTTAAAGTGGCACGATTCTGAATTTTGGGTTGGGTGAATGAAGTTTATTTATTTATATTTATTATTTGATTTATAACCTGCCCTTCCTCTCAGTAGGAGCCCAGGGCAGCAAACAAAAGCACTAAAAACACTTTAAAAATCATAAAAACAGACTTTAAAATATATTAAAACAAAACATCTTTAAAAACATTTTTAAAAGCTGTGACTCCAAAATTTATTTATGTATTTTATTTACAACAGTTATATACTGCTTTATTGTAAAAAAAAATCTCAAAGCAGTTTACAGAAAGAATTAAAACAATAAAATTATTGGCAAAAATAGTTACAGACATGTATTGAAAAACATTCAAATTAATAAAACCAACAATGAGTTAAAAACAGATTTAAAAATACAATAACTTCTACATGAGCGGATAGGCTTGCCTAAACAAAAATGATTTTAGCAGGTGCTGAAAAGACGCGTCTGCCTAATGTCAATAGGCAAGGAGTTCCAAAGCTTAGGTGCTGCCACTTCGTTGTTGTTGTTATGTGCCTTCAAGTCAATTTTGACTTACGGCGACCCTACGAATCAGTGACTTCCAATAGCATCTGTCATGAACCACCCTGCTCAGATCTTGTAAGTTCAGGTCTGTGGTTTCCTTTATGGAATCAATCCATCTCTTGTTTCGTCTTCCTCTTTTTCTACTCCCTTCTGTTTTTCTGTATTGTCTTTTCTAGTGAATCATGTCTTCTCATTATGTGTCCAAAATATGGTGGTATGTGTCCAAAGTCAGAGGAAGGCAGTGGTAAACCACCTCTGAATACCTCTTACCACGAAAACCCTATGAACAGAGTATCCAAAATGCTGCCACTTTACAGGACTGATTTCTTACAAGAGCAGAACAAGTACCATGTGGCACCCATAACATGGAGAGCTCAGCTTGAACTTCGCTTGGTAGCAAATCAGCAACCAATGCAGATTTCAGAGCAGAGGTATTATGTGCTGATACGATCTCACTCATGTCAGCAATCATACCGCAGCATTCTGCATTAACTGACTGGCTTCCAGGATTTTTTTAGTTTTGGTTTTTGGTTATGAATCCTGACTGGTTGTGGGATGCTAAGTTGTCTGCCTTACTCATAGGAATCTTGTTGTGTGTGGTATGGTATTGCATTTAGGAAAGCATCACTGTATTTTATTTTTCATTTTTTGTTTGCATTTCATTTACCTTTAACCTCACTCCCTTACATCCATAGAAGCAACAGCAGTGGTTGGATGTGCTCAGCTCAACCCCCTAAAACCCACTGATGATGCACTTTGTTGGTTTCGTGGCAGTTTGTTTCTTGCCCAATAGTGGTAAAAGAGAATTCACATATTTGAAAGTGTGGCTGCAGTTGTTGTTCCCAAGCTGCTGCCTGTGAAGGTAGACCAAACCATGTGTGTTTTCTCTCTGTCAATTATTACTCACTGGAATTGGTTTGGCTGTCAAAGTGAGTTTATAGCAGCCCACAGGGTAGACAGAAAGGGTAGAGAATCTTCTTACTCTTACTAATTTCTCAGACCTCTTTCTGAAGTGAAGGGTCAAATCTGTAAAGAAGATTGGAGCAGCCACATTAAAAGATAAGGGCAGGGCATTCCAGGCAGGGGGTTGCCAACCCTGCGTGGATATGGATGTCTTTGCAGAGGATCCCTAGTCAAGGTTTACCAACAGCACAATCCAAACTATATCTACTCAGAAGTAAGTCCTGTTGAGTTTTATCTTAGTCCCTTAGTAAGTGTGTTTAGAATTGCAGCCTTCAGGGGCATCCATCTGTACTCCTGAATGCTCCCATCTAACATCTCCACAACACTAGCCTCCTTTCTTCCTACAGTGGCCTTCTGGTGACTGGCCTGGCGGCACTTAAACCCTTCTTGCCAAAAGCAAGTAGGCTAGATTAAATGTTCCCTACTCAGGCTCCATCTTTTAGCTAAGATTTCTAGCTTAATTTCCATTCAGATATTTTTTTTAATTGTATGTTCGAAGCAACTGTGATTGATGCTTACTGTATCATGCTTAATGACATCACTTGGGCCCACCCCTAAAATCTCAGGTTTTGGGATGCTTCTGACCTGGCAACCCTACCCCCAACAGATTATCCCTAAGAGAATGTAGCCCTTTACAGAAAAAAGTTCCCCATCCTTGTGGTAAATAGAGTTAGCTAGAGCTGAAGTTAAAGTGCTATTGAAAAAAGAAGAAAGAGATGAAATTGGAAAGAAGACAGGATAGAAAGGGCTGCAGTGGGCCCAGAATACAGAAGCTAAACTGAGAGGTCTGGAAGCTGCTTTATTGAAAAATATTGGCTTGGGCAAGGAAACAGTCTAGACTAGGTCAGGCTGGATGCATTTTCCTAACTTAGGCTGTGAACACACTAATTGCCAGAACAAAGCATTTCCATTAGCCACACCTGGAGGGGTAACGGGTTGATCTGTCAATCAGTTGTGAAATCTCTTTGAAGCTGATTTTTTAAAAAATGCACTCAAACTGCTCCCACCAGGTTTTAGAGTAAAAAGGGGCAGGATTTGGCAAGTGTTGTATGCCCCCATTTTCAGAAAAGAAAGGTGGAGATGCACTGGAACTGGTAAGTGAGTGTATTTCTACCCTTATTTGCATTTGGTTAACTTATGGTGAACTGTTCAAACTGTTTTAAAATTAGGTTTTTGCCTCTCTTCTTGATTACTATTTTTTTCCTTACAAAAACCTTTAATAAAAGCTAAAGTTTTTTTTAACTTTGCCTGAGGCCTTATTATTTATTTACCACACTACCCAGTACAGACTTAGCTAGACTGGTAAATAAGTTCCAGAGGGCAACCTGAGAATGAATATACTGTTATGAGTATGGGGGTTGGAATGGATGATTCCTGTGGGTCCCCTTCCAGCCTCTGATTTTGAATCCTATGCCTTGGAGTGAGGGACTGGCTCTGCTGGAGTTTCTTTTGTTGAGTGGCCAGGTAGGAGAATGGGTCTATCAGTTGCCCAACAACTGGTAAATGGGCCAGGAAGTCCCTTTTCTCATTGAAACTCTTCAGGAGAGCCTCCCCCCCTTTCCTGGTGGCTAGCAGAGGTTTGTGCTTGGAGTGTGTGTAGAGAGTGGTCTAAAGAATGGCTGAGGCTGGAGGCAGGCAGAGAGGCTATCCCTCTGCACCATGGCTTTAGGATGCCTCCTGCAACCCAGATGGAAAAGCTGGATATTGGACTGCTGATGCCTTGAACCCCTCCATCCTAAGCTCAGGTTGGAATGTGTAAATAAATAAGCTATATTTCATAAAGACACCGCAGTCTCCGCTGACCTTCCTCCCAAAGGAAACCAAACCCTGGAGGAGCGCAGGGACCCCTGAAATCTCACTGCTCGGAGATTGGGGATGTGCACAACAATACCATACGTGGTGACAGTGGAGAGCACCCAAGAAGGAGGGGCTGGCTTACAAACGTCACTGTCCTTTAATTGGCTCTTCCATACTTAATTACCCAGGATTCATTTAATTTAAGGCCTTCAATTTTGGAAACACAATTTGGAACTTAGGTTTTATAGCTGGATATTGTGTGATGCACATTTTCTTCTCATATTTGTTATGGAGGATGACTATAACTGATTCATGAACAATCAGACTGCAGAAGTACTCAACAGTTGCGTGGGCTGGTTGTGGCAAGGCAGTAGTTTGAAAATACGTGCTGATTGTTGTCTGTATTTCACCTTTCTTAAAAATGACAGAACAAACGCTGTATTCCCCATTACGCAGTGACTCAACACTTTATTCCACTGCCTCCTCTCCAATGTGTTGCAAAGTAACAAATCTCCCAAACTGGCACGATTCATGATTTCATTTGTGCATGGATTGGATACTGAGAGTTTTCAAATAAAGCATTTGTAGAAAATAAACAGCAGCAACAATAAAAAGATTTCATGTGGGGGTAATTAAGAAACACTCAGCTTACAAGTAAACAGTCCTTTATTGTTAGTCCTAATTTATTTAATTGGAACTGCAAACAGCCATCCTATGAGGATTATTTGAATGTTGCTGATAGAAAACTGTACTGCAAGGAAAATATGTTTTATGCACAGTGAAAAAACAGGAATCCATAAGAGCCAGCTGGGAGACATACTTAAAAATCTGATGCGGTTTAGAGATTTGTTCCAGATATGAATATAGATTTGAGTGCTTTAGTAACTCTGTTACAAAAAAAGTTCGACACCATGAAGAACATGTTTACTCCCTCGATTCTGTTCTGTGTTGAACAACTGTTTTTTTCTAAAGAGGCAAAGATATTACTAATGAACAAATCTCATGGAAATCAGCCAGCTTAGAAATACCAAGTGTTCCCTGAGTGATGATGTCATGCAAGGGGACATGGAAGGGGACCAGAGGGCCCCACAGAAGCTCCTGTAGCTCCGGGGCCCTCGGCCAGTGCCCAACCTGGCCGCCCTTTAGAACCGGCCCTGTGCAAACGCATCATCTCCAAGACACACTAGGCAATGGCAAGGCTATATTCAGAACAAGAAGGCCTTATTGAGCACCATACCTTTTGACTGCGGTGCTACATTTGAGGAAAGAGGACATTGTGTAGCTATGAGTGATGCAAATCAATTGCACTTTGAATGAACTCTGAATCAAGGTGACTGTTTCTTCTTCAGGGAATCCAATCAGCAAAGCTCCAAACATCTGCTGTGACTTGGCAAAGGAACTTCAGACTTATTATTGCATTATAGAAAATTGGCTAAGTACTGTTGAACAAGAACATCATTAAAAGTATTGTATGCATTAGGGAAGAGGCTGGTCTGAATGGCCAGATGCTTTCTAATTAGCAGTTTTCATTATCCTTGACCTTTTCTCTCACTTACTCACATATATACACAGAGAGAAATTACCTGTTCTTTTTATATCATAAGAGTCAGATGCCCATGATGGATGATGTGTGCCATCGAGGAAGGGTCTATATTGCATGACTAAATATTGCAGAGAAAGAAATGCATCTCAGCATCTCTCTGACATAATACTAGCCCTGTGTGGACAATAAATGAGGAAGATGAATGAATGCATGGAGAGGAAGGAGAAATGACTTCCATGGACCCACCACATATCAATCAGGTCTTTTGCACAGAGCCTCTGTGAATCAAGCTGTATTTGTTCTGTTTTGTTTTATTTACCCTTCTACCAATTGGTTCCCAGTGCAGCTATAACAAGAAACAAGAAAATTAATATAATATTAAGAAAATAATAAAGTTAAAAGCACAAACACATGGATGTGCGCACACATACACATTCAATGAGGTCAGCAAGTTACACCAACAATTAAAGCTCGGAGCTTAAAAACTTAAAAAGCCTGGGAGAGCACAGAAATCTATGTCTGCTGACCAAGCTGTAGCCAAATAGGTGACGGGATCTTTTCTGGGGAGGGAATCCCATAAAAGGGGTGCCACCACTGAAAAGACCCTCTTTCCAGTTGCCACCTGCTTCACTTTAGATAATGGAGGGAGGAATCCAGAGCAGAGCTTCATTTGCTGACCTTAGTGCATAGGTAGTTTAATGTGGAAACAGACATTCCTTCAGGTATGCAGGTAAAATGCAGAACACAGATAACATGGAGAGAGTCTATTAGATATATGGTTTGGATGCATATAAGGTCTGTGCAAAAGACCTGATCAATGTGGAGGTTGAGAGTAGGATGAGCAGCTGCATTATGCTCTCCTCTCTGTGCATTGATTATTTCCACACTTTACCTTCATGAGGTCTGTTAGGAGAGTACTAAAAAAAATGGAATTGTATGCAATATCATAGACAAGTTCATTCCCAGGTACCAGTAGATGATTTGGGTTTTTTAGTTTGGGATATTGCTGCTTCCTTTGTAAACTAAAATCCTCTTCAAGGGTTTGCTGCAAATGTGTGAAGAGGGCTGCTGAATGCGTGCTCAAGAGCCTACCTGTGATGGGAAAACTCTGTATGACTGGGGTTCCCAGTCATGGGGGGGGGGCTCATAAGCATATTCAGACCAACATGATTACAACCCCCTTCAGACTTTCTCACTCAATGAGGAAAGGCTGAGGCAGGCAGGGGCAATGCATGTGCAGAAGTTGTGGTGGAGCTGACATGCGCTGTACACAATTTGGGATATACCCTGTTCAGGAAAAATGCCTGAACAGGGCTTAAGACAGTCAGTTAAGACATTGCTACGGGTGGGGAGGGTGGAGCTTTCACATAAAGATTACCGAGAGCACTTCGAAGTGTGTTGAACCCTGAAATGCCCTACATAAAAGCCAAGTCCTGTGATATTGTTGCCTGACTGTTGCTCCTTCCCGTTATAAGGCTAACTGAGACTGCCCTCTTGAATCTGTGTGCTCAGGCCTAGAGTATCTGGAGGGACATAATGCAAGAGTCTTGCTGAAGCTAAATCAGGCATGCCTGGTGAGTGCTTGGCTAAGAGACCACATGGGAACCATGTTGAACACCAGATAGAAAACTAAATATAAAACAGTCATCAGAGAGGTATTGTTGGAGGCATTCCTGGCCCAATTAAAAAGCTCTCTTTTCCTGGGGTCTCAACAAAGCTTTTTACACCTTATTTTTAAGCTGGTTTATTGGGCAGAAGTAAGTTGGGAAATGGGTGTTACCTGAAATAGTCAAGAAATATGAGTGCCTGGGTTAGAAAGTGCGAATGGTAATGGGAAAATAGGAAGCAAAGTTCCGAGTATATATGGGCCACTATTTAGATTTTCAACCTTAGGCACTGAAATACCTTGGCTATCTCAGATAATGTCCATTTTCCAATTTACCACCACCCAACAAAACCAGCTTATAATTAAGGTGTGGGGGGAACCGGTAAATTTGTTTCCCCTGAATGGTGCATCAGAATCTGACTTCTGAGTTGTGCCACCTCATCCCTGCCTAATAGTTAGGGCTGACCCTGGTTCATCAAAACAATAATCTTTTATTTTATTCTAGTCTAACAACCCCCCCCCCAAATAAACTATAAGTGCGTTTTTTTCTAGGTATTATATTGCTGTGGATTACCGTACTGGAAATATACAAACAAACTGCCCCAAGTATCAGATTCGATTAACAGCAGCATGCTCATATTGTGAATAGCTGTGTGTGATGATATTGAGAAAGCAAATGTTTGAAAACTACCTATGCTTAGAACAAGTATGACATCTAGTGGCCAAAGTATAAATCAATCTCTCATTGTTCCTTTGTTTCCTCACTTTTTCATGAAACATGAAGAAAGCAGCTGCTTCAAGCACAAAAGGGCACCATTTTCTTCCATCCTGTCTCTAGGCCTTTGTGGGCTCCCTCCAATGCAGAGCATTCATTGTTGATGTGATCTCTGGGTGGAACATGGATGAGTCATTGTCACAGGAATTGGATACTGGACATCAGTTGCTATAAAATGTGCGGTTTCCATGCAAACCTGTAGTTTTATTTATTTCTTTTTTGGAAGCCTCCAGTTCTCACATACAACCTCACATACAACCCTGATACCCATTTTAGGATCCTTTGTCCTTGCATCCTGAAACTGGCCCTTTAAGGATTTAGGGATCACAGAATATCACTGATTTCAAGCAAGTTATTGTAATAAAGGGGAATTAGCATATGTATTTAAAAACAATAGGCTTTTTTGGAAATATTTCACATGGAGTTAATACTAATCATATAAGCTATCGGTTCTAGAAACATGCACTAATACACATAAAATCAATCCTGGAAAGGGTATGGAGAGGGGTGTTGACTGAGATTAGGAGAAAGGGGGAGAAGAACAGGTAAGGATTTCAGCTAAAGAAGATAAGATGGGATCAGAGGGGAGATGGGATACTGACTATGGATGCTTCCAGACAGTCTGTTTATTGAGCATTCATTCTGATGTGTTTGCAGGGAAGTTGAATGATGTGATATCCAAGCAAGTATTGTTCCACTTTGCTCCATCACTTTACTTATCTCAAAAAGTCTGATCTTTTGGAGAAGTGGGTTTGTTGCACAAGACCTCCCAATCAACGATAACTGCACAACCGGTTTCCAATTGAATCCCACCTGAAAATAGCAACCTTCTGGAAATGCCCTAGAGCTACTTGCTTTCGGATGTGGGAAGTTGCCAGAAGAAGAATGGAAACTGGCTAGTGATTTTGTGGGACTTTGGGGAGGGTTTTAGGGCAAGGATCAAAAGAGAACAGGTGGGAGATTTTGGAGCAATACTAGAAGATGGGCTGGGAGGAGGGAGGAAAGTGGAATGTGAGATTTTGGGGTGCAACAGTCAAGAAAGGAGAAAAGGGCACACTGGGGGTGGGGAGAGGCAGAAGATCACACCAAGAAAAATGAACTCAAAAGCAGAAGATGAGGAAAAGAAAGAGAAAGAGGGAGGGATGGTGGTAGAGCTGGCTATAGACTTGGGCCCCCTCCAGACTGGTGGAATTTTTCCTAGTGTGTTCTCCAATATGTCACTGTTGTAATAATAGCACATTAATGTTGGATTTATACATCATTCTGCTTTATTAGTTGTTCTGCAGTGCTTCTCTAAGGTTATCACATGATTGCCATCTGCAGGGGCACTCTTGTCTTACAGCGCAACAAAAGAGGGACCCCCCCAAAAAAAACCCCTCAATCCCAGAACACTTGTGGTATAAAAAACGTATAGGGTTTCAGCAGGACATTACGGAACATGCTGTAACTGGAAATGAAGTAGTGTGTCCACCCTTTGGAGGTTCAAACAGTTCTGACAGCAGGATCACATATAATCCACCCTGATCCCATGACAAGCACAGATCATCATGAATGCACAATAAAAAAAGCATGCCTGGAGAGGTTCTAAAGGAGGAGGGGAGAACCAAGCAGACTTTGGCAATGCCTGGGAATGTAAAGGTGGTGAAGGGAAAGAGAAGGGAGTTGTCCTGTGCAGCTAAAAACAGTTGGAGGAAGCAGATGGAGTTCTCTGGAGAAATCTGAGGCAACGCTACGGGGAGAAGAAGGGTTTGGCTAACCCAGGAGTCACCAATCTTTTTGGACCAGATACCAGAGGACACATGCTTGACCTGTTGAATTTCTGCCTGCCATATAGCTGTCAAAGGCAAAAGAACCCTGTTTTTCCCCAATGCCAACCCTAAACCAAAGCCGAGGGTGCTATCCTGTATCCATTTACCTGGAAGTAAGCTCCATTAAACACAAAGAGACTGACTTCTGAGTAGAGACATGTATCATTGTACTGTAGTCCCTGGTCTTTAGCTCCTACAGAGCAGGAGACATGCCTAAGCTGCTTTGCAAAGTTTTCACATTTGCCTTTTAATATACATAAATACAGGAAATCTAACATAAAAACCAAAGACTTAAATAGTTATAGATTGTAATGAACATTAAAAATGTATAAAGTGTTCAGCAACCGACAAAGCTTATTCAGGTCTGACACTATAAACATAATTTTGTTTTAATTTGTTATATTTTTTGTATGGTTGTATTGGTTATATCTATTGTTTACCGCTCTGAATTTGGATTTTTCCGAACTAGAGCGGGATATAAATCTGCAAATAAATAAATAAATAAATAAATAAACAATCTTTAAATTTCAGTTTTTCTGAATCTTATAAAACCATATTTCTTCAATACCAATGCAAAATATATATGTAAGCCTACAAAGCAAACCAGACATTCTTCAGAAAAATGACAACAGTCATCATCTATATCATTTCCCATTAATTATGTACTTTAACATTCATTCATGGCAGCCATTCAGCATATACGAACCTTGAAATGCTGACAAATTCTTTAAACCCAGAAACATCCTGGTCAAACAAAAGGGGAGGGGGGAGTTGTAGTCCATTGACATTGGAGGGCCACAAATTCCCCAACCTCTGATTCAATGGAGTTTTATTTTTTTAACAAAAGTTTATTGAAATTCTTTGGACATTTTGTACTTCTCCACTATATGGCTCCTGTACTGCAACTACAGTACACATACCAGTTGTGTAAAATATGCATGAAAGGAGAAGGGTTCAAATAATCTGATGGCTAGTGTCTCTCACAGGTTCACAGCAAATCTTTTTCCATCCCTCTGACCATCATGTCTTGCATGCTATTGTCTTGGAAACGCCGCATGCAGGTGCTCCGTGCAGTGGCCAAAGTACCTCACACCTTGGGTGATATCAGTAGCAACTACCTTGCTAGCTAAGTGTGATGAAACAAAATTGTTCATGCATTTTTAGCTTTCTGTTTCGTTGTATAATTGCAGCTTTCTGTTTAGAAGCTGTTCTTGCCAAGTTGTTTGAAAGGTCACAGGAGGTACAAAAAGCTAGCCCAGGTAACCTAGGTAACATGGAAACTAGAGAGTTAGCAAAGCGCTATTGCCCTTCTGATTGGCCAAGAGATTGGGAGGGGGAGATGAAATAGAGTCAGTAAGAAAAGCAGGTAAGAGCAATGACAGTGTGTAAGAGGGGTTGCTGGGAAACATTCAAGAGAGAACAAGAGCTAGAAAACAAGAAACCAGAATGGAGAGGGTTGTACATGACCAAGTCTTCAGGGACCAATGAAGCTGAGCTGAAAGCAAAAAGGCTGGAAGCTGCACTGCCAATGAATGCAAGAACATAAGAAGAGCCCTGCTGGATTAGGGTCCATCATTCTGTTCTTACAGTGCCCAATCAGATGCTTGTGGAAAACGCACAGGCAGGACCTGAGTGCAACAGTGCTCTCAACACTTGTGATCCTCAGCAACTGGTATTCACAGGCATACTGCCTCCAACAGTGGAGGGAGGACATAGACAGTCTGGCTAGCAGCCACTGATAGCTTTATCCTTCTTGAATTTTTCTAATTCGCTTTTAAAGCCATCAAGATTGGTGGCCATCAATACCTCTTGTTAGCAAATTCCATAGTTTAACTATGAAGCCGTTTGTTTTGTCTGTCCTGAATTTTTCAGCAGGCAGCTTTATTGGATTGCCCTGAGTTCTAGTACAAAGAGAGGGGGAAATGGTATCTCTGTCCACTTTCTCCATACCAGGCATAATTTTATACACCTCTATCAGATAATGTCCTTCCTTACTTTCCTTTTTTCTACACTAAAAACTTCTCATAGGGGAGTTGCTCCAACCCCCTGGTCATTTTGGTTGCCTGTTCTGAACGTATTCCATCTCTACAATATCTGTTCGGAGGTGAAAGAAATTGCTTTATTGAGATGAAATAAATTTTTGTTTGAGCTGCAAGATTGTATTATTGCTAGATCTTGGAAACAGTCTTGGCAAGGTTTAGATGGATTTTCCCCATATTTTAATATCCTAATTGTGCTTATGGTTAACTACTAAAATTGTTTTGAAATCTGTTCTCGCCCACCCCAATAAGATACCTCATTATAATGCCTGTCTACTGCTTTTTCAGAAACTATTAGTTAAAACTAATATTATTGTTGGTTTAAGTGTGGTCTGATGTCTTGATTTTGCTATTGCTTTTCAGTTTTTATATCTTGTATTTCATGTTATAATCACATTGTATTTTTACATTTTATGCTTTTTTAAAAAAATGTGTACACCCAGGCCAAGGGCCAGTGAGCAACCAGGTGGGCACTGGCTAAGAGCCCCTGTGCCTAAGAGGGCTCCCTGCTGCTGGGGCTGGGTGGGTGTAGCTCCCATTCTGCGATGCAGACTAGCATCAGGTCACAGAACATGCACCTCATGACCTGATGTGGGCACGGATTGCAGAGTGGGAGCCACCTTCCCAGGTAAGCCACCTTACTGCCAGCAGAGGCTGGCCACGTCACTTCAATGTTGCACTACCACCACCACGGGCTTAGATAGGCCTGACCACATCAGCACACTGTCCCATGTTGCACTACCACCACCACGGGCTTAAATAGGCCCAACCACATCAGCACACTGTACACTCATGTTTACAAAGCACCCAAGATGGTGGCAGGGGCATAAACATGCTCCTTCTGCCATCTTTGGTGATGGCAGGCATGTGCACACAGAGCACTAACATGCTGATGCAGCCAGGTCTATTTCAGCTCCCTGCAGTGGCGGCAGTAGTGCCACTGTGATGTTGCTGCTGCAGCAGCTGCCACAACCACCTTTGAGGGCCCGCTGCAGTCTGGTGCCAGCCCTGTGTACACCATTAAGAATATCTATTGTTAATTGGTGTAAAAATACTGTATATAAAAAAATAGATTTTTACCCCATATCTAATTGCCTTACCACTCTACCAAATATAACAAGTTGCCTGTGCCGGTCAGAAAGTCACAGAGAATAGTTGTAGTGGAGGCAGCCAGGAAAAATAAATGTGTGCACTTGGTGGCATTGCTGAGGAGCAAAGGAGCAAAGGGCAAATAGGAGGCTAAGGGAAGGATCTAATTGGGGAGCTGTGAGGGCTCAAGACCAGATTATCCATGGTACAATTGGAGCAAGACCCTGCCTGCAAGAGGGCCCGGACTCTCAGCTTTCTTTTTTTAAAAAAAGTAAATTGGCCTTATATTAAGGAAATTAGGAAGCAAAATGTGCAGACATATGAGCCAGCCTTGCTTTCCCACTTTTTCAGTGTTTTTAGTCAATGAGTGAAGTCAGAGCTGTGATGGACAGGTCAATTGTTTAAACATCAGAATACAGAATCCTACTAAAGAGCAGCTATTTTCCCTTTAGTTTCTGTTTCCTAGTCTAGCACTGTTGTTTGCCCAGACCCAGCAGCAGCAGTCAGTCAAGTCAGAGAACACTCTGTACATTTGTAATTAATATAGTACAGCCTTATTTATCCTAAATGTTTGGTCATTCCCCTCTGCCACCCCCACCCCCTGCACAGGCAATCTAATAAATGAGGAGAAAGTTTGGAGGTTTGGGGATAGGAAGCAATTTATAGTGTTGTGTGCACCCCAAGAGGTGAGAGACTTCCAGGGATTCCAGTGCTTATCAAGATTTCCGTGGAATGAAGGTCAGCTGAGACTGTGATATCTTTATGCTATATGGTTTTATTTATATGCAACCTGAGCATAAGATGGAAGGGGCTCACAGCATTAACACTCCAACAGATGTTGCTTCCCCATTAGGCTTCCAGGGAGGCTTCTGTACTGTCTCCCCACTGCGTTTACCAGGAGGGGGACAGATGTTCTTTTAGGTGAGTTCAAAGAAGCAAAAACAGCTGACACCAGCTGTGCTAATTAGGTTACTTTTACTTAGCTCACAGTTGCACTAAAAATAGGCATGATTCTTCAGAACAGATAATACTCACCTACTTGGGACTTCCTTCTCTAGATGTTAACAGTACGAGGTGCTGAGTTACACACTCCTCCTCCTGCACAGCTCTTACAGGCAATCCCTCATGATGGCACTCTTCTGCCTGTGCTATTGATGTTCAGTGGTTGAGGTCTGCTATCGATGTGTTATGCACAGTGTTCTGAGCTCTCTTTATAGGCAGAGAAATGACTGTAATAAGACATTTCTAGTATTGTAAGTGGAGAATAGGTGATGCTACAACATCAAGGGACATACTCGCTGGATTTTTTTTTCTGTTTCCAGATTTACCTATGATCTCACCCTGTGTAGTCATAACATACTGATAAACCACCTGCTGTCCCTTAGCTCATCTACTTCAAAAGAGGCTCATGCTTCTTTCATGAGTTACCTCTTGCCCAGGCAGTGAACTGAGCCTGCATCTCACAGTCCATTCTGACTGCCTTTCATTCTTACACAGCACCAAGCCTCCACTCTCTGCTATGGCATACATTCTTACATAGCTCAATGCCCCACTCTTTGCTATGGCATGCAAGCATATCAAGAAGCAATTTCAGACCCCAAAATAGGCTATAAAGGAGGGGATTAAAGAAGCAATTGCTGAATTCCACATATTAACAGACAAAGCAATGTCCTTTTACAATACAGTTTCCCAAAGCCATAGCTTTGGGTTCAGCAGAGAGCAGCCTTTCTGTGTCTTTCCAGACTCAGCTCTACATCAGACTAAAACACACACAAGCTAGCTTCTGGCCCCAGGATGTGGGGAGAGGTCTACTGCAGTTGTTCCTATGGCAACACATCTGTTCCTGACAAAGTCTTCAGACATGTAGATTGGGTACTGGCCAGAACCCATCACCCTAACAAGGAACTGTTTTGACCAATACAGCATATTTCTTTCCTACAAACTCTAAGAGACACAGAATTACAGGCTTCAAGAAGATCCAAAGACATCAACAGTACCATCCCCCCAATCCTATAGCACTAGTGTTCTGTGTGAACAAAGTTAAGAGATTGGTTAAGTTTAAACTAAATAGGGTTACACTTTGCATGTTGAGGATTATGTTTTACTTCTGTGTAAAGTGACAATGGTGAAAAGTGTGTGGGAAAGAGATGGCTGATTTTTAAAACATTTAAAGTTTTATTATTGATTATGATTTCTCTTCTTACTGACCTTTGTAAGCCACTCTGGAAACCTTGTTTGGCTGAAAATAGGGTAAAAATGCTTTCCCCCCCCGTCAGTAGTATGGTTTACAAAATAAAAATATTGCTGCTTCGGAACAGTGGCACTCACTTGGGTTCTTGAAGCAATCAGATGTGTTCACAGGTTAGTAAAAAAAACCCTAAACAAACCAGAAACAATATGTTTATTTAAAAAATGTGTGGCTGGGGTAGTCCCTCTGAATGTAAGAGCAACCAGACTGGATGAAACCAAAGGTCCACCTAGTCTAGCATCCTTCTTCCCACAAGGGCAGCCAGATGTATCAGGAAGTCCACAAGCAGGGTTTGAGGCCATTAACTTTTTTCTGTTGCCTGTCCTCCCTGAGCTTAATCAGATGTAGACTACCTCTGAACATGGAGAAGGAAAGATGTAATCAATGGATATTTAGACCAGATTGCTGTATGGAACTTCCACACTCAGAGCCAGTCTACCTCTAAATAAGCTGGTTATGGAGGCTAACAATAGGAAAGAGCGCTTGGTCTCACACCTTACTTTGTATAATCACATTTAAAAAGATAGGTAAGCCAGTGTCCTACAACATGTGATGAAGACCTGTCCCTGTAACGACCACCAAAAAGTGTAAACTAATTTCTTTTGTCTTGAGCTATAAACAGTGCATTTACGTTCAATGGGACTTATTCCCATAGTGGGCATACGGTTATAGCCTTAATTTCCTCTTTGCTACACATAGAAGAGATTAGAAAGACACACTGCCTTCACTTCCTGTTCTCATTTGAGAGCTGCCATTTGGGTAGCAGTTAGGACAGATGTGGAAATCAAATCAAATGTCTCTCTCTGTATGGGATATGCCCCAACTGCTTGGCACCAGTCGCAATGTTTCATTTGGAAACATTCCTTTCCTCGAGAGGGGAGGGCTTTCGGGAAACTGCATCAGGGCCTCCAGCCACCTTAATCCAGCCTTGAGTGAGGTAGAATGGAACAATGGAGCCATCACAGTATGTCTATAAAGCCCTGTCACATGTGCTGTCCAGAGAAGAAGATATGGGGGGGAGGCAGTTTGCAGTACAATTTTTGCTGTCCCTTATTTTTAGCTTCTCTGTGGTTTGGAGAATCAAGTACTTCATTACCTCAGCATCTATATGATAACCCTGTAAGAAAGTCAGCCTTTTCAATCTTATACATCAGATGGTGGCCCTAGTTTGAGAGGAAGCAGCTTGACTAAGGCAACCTAGTAATGTTGCAAGGACTTCTGCTTATAAGTCCTGAAACAATTGTTTGTCCTTTCAAAATTGAATCTGGTTGTTGTTGTTTTCCTTCTGTAGCTATTCTCTGCCTCTATTCATTTATTTACACATGTACCACCTAGGGTTGCCAGGTCCATGGCCTGAGACTGATCCTGTATCTTTAGGAGAAGAGAAAGTCAGCCAAGTGCAGGTGTTCTTGCAACTCTGTAACGGGAAAAACCACAAGGTGGAATGCTTTCTTCCCCCTGCACTACTTTTAAAGATACAGAACACCTCTTGGAGGCTGGGGCTGGCAACCAAGAGGTCTTCTGTATCTTTAAAAGTTGTGCAGGGGAAGGGAGGATTTCATCTTGTGGTTTTTCTCATTACAGCGTTGCAAGAACACCTGCACTTGGCTGACTTTCTCTTCTCCTAAAGATACAGGATTCATCTCAGGCCATGAACCTGGCAACCCTAGTACCACCTGTGATTCCAGCTATTATTGTTATTGTTTTTTATACAATTTACTGTAGCCCTTTCCCCTCTGCTTTGGAAGTCTTTTTTTAAACTCCCCTTGCTTGGACATTTAAACATGTATTTGTCACTTTTTTTAAAAGGCATTTGTATTTTGGGGGCAGAGGGAGAACAGCTTTGTGATTGCTACAGGGGGCAGTCAATCAGCAAAATGTTTAGTCAAATGAAGAAGAGGGAAGGAGGTGACTAAATTATTGTCTTGTCAAGAGACACAGTTAACTTCTTGAAACAAGAAGAACATGTCAAGAATCCTGACATGAGTGACTGTAGATCCATACTCCTCAAGAGTCTGACGGTTTTGGGCATGAATCACACTTTAATCACTACATGGCACCAACATTCAATAGGGCTTGGTTTAAATGGCATTTTTGTACATACTATAGCATTGGGCTATTATTTTATTTTATTTGCTTCCAAATACGAGAGTAAAGCAAACACTTTACCTAATTCCATGGATCTTTTTTCCATTTACTTTTTTTTTTTAAGATGGGGATGTGTAATGTGATCCTAAGCATGATGCCTAAGAATTAATTCCCAGAGTATGTGGCAAATGGATTTAAAACTAGGAATAAGAGGATTTCCTCAGTTCCATTCTGTAAGTGTTGTGAATTTCGTTTTATTTCCCCTCCAGTTGAATTTCAGTTGAGATCAAGATTTTAGTATGGTGGTAGAATTAACGTTGCTCCTGTGTCGTCGGTGGTTTTTAAAAAAAGAGGTTTTTTTAACTTAAAAATATGCACACGCACAATTGTGCAATTTGGTAAGAACAAAACAAATATAGAGCATTAAACAGTCACCTGACTATTCCCTTCTTTCAGCCAGTGCTGAATGCAGTGCAGTAGGGTTGGTAGGTCTGGAGACTCTTCGGGTCTCCTGGTGAGTCACCTTAATCTCCAGACTCTTAGCTTTAATTTTTTTTTTTAATTAAGTTTCTAGGTGGTCTGGTTCAAAAGATTTATTTCTTTATTTCTTACTTGATTTATATTCCGCCCTTTCTCCCAGCAGGAGCCCAGGGTCTGGTTCAAAAGATATAAACCAAAATGTCAGCCACCACCCCCAACTTCTGTTGGTACCAGCTGCTCTAATCCCCGCCCTTTCAGGTTTTTAGCCAATAAGTGAAGTCAGGGTTGTGACTGACAAGATTTGTTGACACACACACACCCGGCAATACCTAAACCCCATTTCAAGTTCTGAGAATACGCTCCTTTTTCTGCTTGTCTCACATTAGGAATTCAGTAAATATATAGCTTTCAGCAGCAGAAAGAGTACTTTCTCTGTACAGGATTGGGACTTGCTTCTGAGTAAACATGCATAGGATTGCACTACAACAGAAGGTCACAGCAGGATCTTGTAAACAATTTTACACAGTAAACAATTTTAGTTATAATAAAAGTGTACATGCAGGTTTTTTTTAATTACTTGCAAAAAATGGCATATACATTTTATATTTCAAATAATTTTTGAACAAAAGTTTTTAAAAATGTACATTCTGCAGTGTTATACTTTTCTAATTAAGGAGTCAAACAAGTTTACATTTTACTGGACAGTTGTGGAGTGCAATTTATTTGTCTTATTGACAACCTGTTTTGAAAACCTTCCCAATCTGTAGCTTTTCTGGGAGTAAAACTGCAATGCTAATTCCACATACCTGGGAGTTAACCCCATTGAATTCAGTAGGACTTACTTTTGAGTAAACATGGTTAGGGTTGTGCTGAAAATCAGTGGGACTTTTGAGTGAACATAGAAAAAGATTGTGTTGTAAATCTTTCTCTCCCCCTCCAATCCCTTTTTTTAAAGCAGTTAGACAGTGCTTACTTTGGTGTCACTGCTTTTATTTGGCAGGAAACGGATACTTTTTTAAAAAAGAAAAACATTCTGCAATGGCCAATTGGTTTTGACAATAAACTATTATATGGGATGTATGTATTTTTACATCTCCAATGTGTGCATATATAGAATATTTCCAACAACCTTGTGAGGTAGGGTTGGAAACCAAGGCAGCTCACAACAAGAATAAAACCATTTAAAATCCGGTAACCATAAAACAAGTATAAAACTTTTGCAAAACATCTTAAAGTGGCACAATTCTGAATTTTGGATTGGGTGAATGAAGTTCCTTATCACTGAATTGCAGCTCCGTGCATGCTTCCCTGTCAGAGTTAGTCCCATTTAATATATTGGGACTTGTTTCTGAGTAAACATGCATACGATTGCACTCTAAATATATTTACAGGTTGTGTAAATAATAAACAAATTTGACATTCATGCTTATATAAATATTTCTTCATACTATGTCTTGATATGTATCTGATTTACCACTTTGGTTGTAAATTATTTCCTCTACATTTTAAGTGTGCCCTTCCTTCCTTGGGGTGGTCAAGGTCCCCCTCTGTTGTTTTCACCCTGAGGGACTGATTAGGCTGAGAGATGGTGCATAGCCCATGGTCACCCAGTAAACTTTGCAGCTTATTTCCATTTTAAAATTTAATTAAAATGATTTATATGCAGGCAAAGTTTATGAAGTAATGCAGATCCACATAATACATTTAAAGCACATCCAACTCGCATTTAAAGAATCCTGGGAAGTATAGTTTTCCTCCTCACAGTTATAGTTCCCACCACCCTCAACAAACTACAATTCCCATGATTCTGTGGTGGGATTCATGTGCTTCAAATATATGTTGAATGTGTTTTAAATGGATGGTGTGGATCTGCCCTAGTATGCTGTGCATTCATTAGGGGATTGAAAAGAACAATTTTAAAAGATATTTTTTAAACAGGCCTGTAGGTCAATGGCAGGGCACATGCTTTGCATGTAAAGGTCCAAAATTCAGTCTCTGGAAGAGGCTGTTGCCTGGAATCCTGGAAAGCCAATGCTAATCCATGGCATCAGTACTGAGCTAGATGGTACCAAATGGCCTGACTCAGTATAAGGCAGATTCCTTTGTGCCTAAAAGAGGAAAGAGACTCAAGGGCCACAGTGACTCCAAAATTTATTTATTTGGCACATTTATATACCACTTTATTGTCAAAAATAAAGCAATTTATAGAAGGAATTAAAAAAATAAAATTATTGCCAAAAACAGTTAAAGCAGGTACTTAAAACATTCAAAATAATAAAACCAACAATAAGTTAAAAACATAAAAAACATAATAGCTTATATATGCCTAGGTAGGCTTGCCTAAACAAAAATGTTTTTAGCAGGTGCCAAGATGAGTACAATGAAGGCACCTGCTTCATGTAAATAGGCAGGGAGTTCCAAAGTGTAGGTGCTGCCACACTAAAGGATCTATTTCTTAAAGAGCAGAGCAAGTATTATATGGCACTTGTAACATGGAAAGCACACCTTGGCCTGGCAGCAAATCAGTGACCAGTGCAGATTTCAGAGCAGAGGTATTGTGTGCTGATAGGGTCTCACTCATGTCAGCAATCATGCCACAGCTTTCTGCATTAACTGCAACCCCAAGGTCAGGTTGTGCTGCATGGGGATTTCTGTGACCTTGGCTGACTGGCTGCCAGGATCTTTTTAGTTTTGGTTAGGAACCCTGACTGGTTGTGGGATGCTGAGTTTTCTGTCTTACTCATAGGAATCTTGTGGTTGGTATGGTATTGCATTTAGGAAATCATTGTCGTTTGTTTTTCTATTTGCATTTCATTTACCTCTGACTTTACTCCCTTACATCCATAGAAGCAACAACAGTGGTTCTATGTGGTCAACTGATGATTTGTTTCTTTCCAACAGTGGTAAAAGAGAATTCACATACTGGGAACTGTGGCTTCAATTGCTGTTGTCCTCAATTTACTGCCTTTGAAGTGACTTGAGTTCCACTCCAGAAAATATTTATAGTAAAGCAGAACCTGAAAATCTGTGGTGGAATCCAACAGAGGCAGGTTCCATAATCACTCCTTATTTAATTATGATTAATAGTTATGTCGTGGATAAAGGCCTTACCTGTGGCCCACGCAGAGCTTGGAAAAGTTACTTTTTTGAACTACGACTCCCATCAGCCCCAGCCAGCATGGCCACTGGATTGGGCTGATGGGAGTTGTAGTTCAAAAAAGTAACTTTTCCAAGCTCTGGGCCCACGTCAGGTATAAACTGGCACTTTTAGCCTTTCTCCTGTTAGTTTTTCTCCAGCGTTCTAGCAGACTTCATGCATTCTTTTCACATCCCCCTGGAAAGCAGCTAGAGGAAACAGCTCAAGTAGCAGATTATGTTAGAGATAAAGCCAAAAAAATGGAACATTGGGGATCAATTGAAAATTGAGGACAATAATTCCCAGGGCAAAGATTCTTGGGCTATGGACCCAAATTTCTTGTTTTGTTTTGACAGGCAAATATCCCATTTTTGAGGAGACCTCTTCTTGCTCTGGTATTTAATCTTAACATAGGAAGAATCTTTTGCCATTGGTCAATCTGGCTCAGTTTATTCCACAATGACAGGCAGCAGCCCTCCAGGATTCCAGCATGGGTTCCCCCCTTCTCTCTGCCAATCTGGAGGTTCTGGGAATTGACCCTGGCCTTTCTGCAAGCAGAGCACATCACTACTGAGCTACAGCTCCTTCCAGAGAAGTACAGCATGTTTTCCCAGAGCTCTCAAAATGTTCGAAAGGAACACTCATATCTGTGGTATGGGGGAGGGGAGTTCAATTGTGGAACTCAAATATATTTTTCCAGTAAAGAACAAGGACTGAACATGTGCTGACAAAAACAATGGGGAAAGCAATTAACACAACACTTTAAATCCAACCATTAATAAAACCCACAAGCCATTCAATAGACAATTAAAACCACTAATCCAATTTGTGCTGGAGGTTTATTATGGTTCAATACAATCTGATAAAATAATTTTGTAATCGGCATAATCAGCATATTCCATTTTTTTATTTGTAACATATACTACAATCTTCATTTTATAGCATGCAGAGGAGAAAGTACAATCACATGGATAAAAGGTTCTTTCATTGGAAAACAGAAAGGGTGTGGGGAAGAGAGAGAATCTAAATTACAGCACAAAATATGGCTTTACTCTGTAAAGTGGTAAAATAGGTTTATCAAGTTTTCATTTTACTCAGTAAATGTCAGCATGTGCCATTTTAAACAAATACTGAATATGGAGGGGTAGAATGTATAGCTGAAACAAAGAATTGCAAATATTTGGGGGGGTATCCAGTTTCCCTAGTCTTGTCTGAATTAGCAATTTCAAAGCAAAATTTGAATTTTCACTTTTAATGTGATTTAGCTCAGAATTTAAAAACAATTTAATCCATTGAGCTAAGGTTGGGAACTCTATTTCTCAGGCTTCCTTGGAGCAATGGATTCTTCTGTGCATGTTCTGAACATTTCAATGCCAGTAAAAATTAATCATTACAACAGCCTTGTAAGGTAGTTCATTATCCCTGTACTACAGATGGGGCGGGGGGACTGAGGCCTGGAAAATAGTGGTTTGCCTAAAAACCACATGGTCAGTTAATGGCTGAGATAAGATTTGAATCAGCAACCTCTTACATTACTGTTCATTCTCTCAGCTACTACATTATACCAGTGCAGGCACAAATGATGTCACAAAATTCTTCAGTAAGTGCTTGTGAGTAATACACAATCATGGATGGTCCAACAATATTTATACAAAAGCTATGATGAACAAGCTCTCTGAGAGAACAATCCTATTTTCCTAGGTACAAAATACTGGATTTTGAGTGAAAATGTGATGTCACTGCAACAATAGTGTAGCACTGGCAGAAAATCTGAGAACTCTGTGCCTCAAATGAAAAACATATGTGCGTTATTCCCAAATTCTTCCTGGAGGACTCTAGGATATGTGTTTCAGCAGTCCAGTCTTTTGCAATGTTGTTTGATGGACATGACATAAAAAATTAAAATTCTGCTGAGCTAATTTCACATTCACATATGAATTCTTGTTCTCTCTCTCCCCCCCCCCCTTAAATAATATGGCAGTATTTCAAGAGGCCAATTTGCCACAGGACAGCTGGTTTCTACATACATTCCATTTGGTTACAAAAATATATATGTCATCATGCAAATACAAGGATTTCTCCCCCTACTGGGCAAGCCCAAATAAATGGACTAAAAGACTGGAGGGTTGCCTTCTTCAATGTGGTGCCCTCCAGATGTTTTGGATTACAACAGCCTCAGGCAGTTTGGCTAATTGTCACAGATGCTGGAAGTTGTAGCCCAAAATATCTGGAGAACATCATATTGGGAAAGGAGGATGGAAGGCATATTATTGAAAGTTGTCAATGATGAGCAAGCTTTTCGCCAAGGGTGGCTAACCTGTGGCCCTCCAGATGTTGCTGGATGACAACTCCCAATAATATTGGCTGTGCTGGCTGGGGATGATTGAAGTCCAATAACATATGGACAATCACAGGTTCTTCATTCCTGCTTTAAGTGAAACATAAGCACAATTAAATGCCAGTAGACCTGAGGTAGACTTGGCTGTAGAATTACTAATTTCTGGCAAAGAAGATGAGCAAGGCATTAGTTAAAGAAATACATCATTCCCAGGGCAGGAAAGAATCCTCCACTGTGACTCCATGGCTCAGTTTATACATAGTCTGGTGTGCCAGTGATGCCCAAACATCATTATATTCTTTCCACTTCAAGTGCAATGTAGACATCTGAGCAGGCAACCTATTCCCCACCTTGTTTTTAGGTGGAAAGCTATGCCAGCAGCTATATATATAACTGTGTCATACATTATGTCACGTTCACAGGAATCAGGCCTATGATTGCTAATGAAGCAGATGTAATGCTAATGAGCAAGCCACTCATTAAACATGATATACAGCAAAGATGCCAAAATATTGAGCCAGCTCAGGACAGTCCAGTGGTCTGACATAAGAATGTAAGAAGAGCTCTGCTGGATCAGGCCAATGGCCCATCTTTTCCAGCATCCTGTTCTCACAGTAGCTAATCAGATACCTATGGGAAACCCACATGCAGGACCTGAGTGCAATGGCGCTCTCGCATCCTGCCATTTCCAGCAACTGGAATTCAGCAGCATACTGCCTCTGACAGTGGGGGTAGAACTTAGTCATCGTGGCTAATAGCTACTTGGAAAAGCCTTGCACAAATATTTCAGTGCTATGCCGCCACCATCAACTTGGCAAAATCTGAAATACAATGCTATGCTGAGCCAAAATTTCTCAGAAAACTTTTTTCCTGCAAAAAATTCCTAAGAGTTTTCTTTTTCTGCTCACTCTCTAGAAAAAGGAGGCTATTTTGCAGAATTTTGTCCCAACATTCTGCACCATGTTTTCATGGTGGCCGACCACCCCCACCCCTCCACAGAATGATACTAGGTCCAGGGCATTGTGGAGGATGCAGAATGCAGCTGTTACTACAACAACCTAACAAGCTGCTATTAAATGCACAAAACACCCCCCCATCACTTGGCAATTCCCCAGGGAAATTGGCCAAGCAGGTAGCCCTTAAAGTAAATTATTGCCTCCACTATGCATGGGGAACTGCACAAATTCTGAATACCATTAAAATAGGAAGCTGGGAGATTTTCTCAGCTATGGGCTAGTCAGAATTTCTTTGGGGATTTCAGGAACTATACAGGATCAACAGATGCCCCATATAGACTGGGGGGGGCAGTGGAGACTCTTGAATGGATTGTCTCTCATTTTATATCATCACCATCTTGCCACTAATAATGAATGCTTCCTTTTCTGCATATCTCAACCCTAAAGATTTGATGTTTTGCTCTGGCAACTCTAGGAAGCAAATCCCTGCAAATGTTGCCAGAAATTATTCCCTTGTCCAGTTTTGATCACAGACTTCAGAGGCTGCTTATTAGTGCCGGATGGCAAACAATTGTCTGTACTCTGCATTGTAACCACTCCTCATCAGGTCTCTTCTTGGCCTCAAAAGCATATACCTTCTCCTTTCATCCCTGGCCATCAGTGGCCTGCTCACCACAAATTATGCCCTACCCTTCTTCATCCTGGACATCCTGCACCCGTTCCTGGAAATGCCTGATTTGACTATGGTGATGCATGCCTTAGATACATTCCGTTTAGACTACTGTAACACACTCTAAGTTGGGCTGCCTTTGAAGACTGTTCAGAAACTTAAACTGGTTCCAAGAGCTGCAGCCAGAGTATTAACAGGGGCTGGTTACAGGGACCATACAACTCCCTTGTTACAACAGCTCAACTGGCTGCCAGTTTGTTTCCGGTCACAATTCAAAGTGCTGGTTTTGACCTATAAAGCCCTATACTGCCCAGGTCCAGGCTATCTGTCAGACCGTATCTCCCTATACGAGCCTGCCCAGGCCCTGAGATCTTCAGGAGAGGCCCTTCTCTCAGTCCCAACACCCTCGCAAGTGCGATTGTTGGGGACGCGAGATAGGGCCTTCTCGGTGGCTGCTCCTAGGTTCTGGAACTCCCTTCCTAGGGAGGCACGAATGGCCCCCTCCTTGCCGTCCTTCCATCAGCAAGTAAATACTTTTTTATTCTGATAGGCTTTTGGGATAGAAGGTGTTTAGGATTGGGCTTTACAAGGCTTGTTTTATTGTTTTATATTATTATCTGTATTATTTTAAATTGTTTTTAGATTTTTAAGTGCCTTTTGCGGTTTTAAGGTTGTGCATAGTTTAACTGTATTTTAATTGTATGTTTTTCTATGTTTTTAACTACATGTAGTTTTATTTGTAAGCCGCCCTGAGTTCCAGTTTGGAAAAAGGGCGGGGTAAAAATAAAGTTTCGATTCAATTCAATTCAATTTAACATCTCTATAAATCCTTCTGAATTTGGATTCGATTGTGTAAAGTTTGGTTCATTTCGGGAGATCTTATAAGATGTAAAACTGTATGCAAATATCTCCCTTGTGGAATTATTACTAAATAGTGGCTGTTAACTAGTGCCATCTTTGTTCCTATCTTTTCCCTGCTGACATCCAAATTAGAAGTTGCAGCTGCAATAGGAATGAAGTGAACACCAAGGCCAGCCCTTTCCCTACAGATTCCAACAGCTGATGTCTCACTGTCACAAGGTGAGGTCTAATTCCAGCAACTCCCCCCTCCATTCTTCTATAAATCAGTCACATGGATAGGGGAGCAGTTCCTTCCCTTTGACTTTGGAGGCTGATGCGAAGCTATGGCTGATATTTCTACAAGATTGGTTTAGCAAGCATCATTTGTTATCCTAATCAATCTCCCTTCTGCTTAGCTCTTCATCTGCAGGAAGAAAGGGACCGACAATGCAAAGTGAGCTGCCTCAGGAAATTCCTTGCAAGTCTTTTCTGCTGTGGTTTCTACAAACTGTAAAAATCCCAGTTAACATGACATCTTATTCTCCAATAGGAAATAAAAGAATAAAGAGAATCTTGCACTCTTAGAAATATTAGCAAGGATATGATGCATATAATGTAAAGCAAGAGAACTGCCAGTATCTCATGCTAAAATGTCCTCCAGTACATTTTATTCTGTCACACTTCACTGAAATGTAATTTGTTACATTACTGCAACATGTTTAGGAAATCAATTGTTTCAAAACAACATGTGGATTTTATTTATTTGTAATTTGATCAATGTCTTAGCATTGCCCGATTCAAGTGTAAGAGTTTGTGTATGCGTGTATATTATATCAAATAATTTATGATTTATTCTGTTAGTTCACATTTTTATTGTTTTAATAAATTAGCTTATGCAAATATATATCACATTGCTTTACCAAAGCAAATTTACCAAATTACTTTGTTGCTGTAAAATACTTGGAAGAAACGAATCACCAGGAACAGATGGCATACCAATAGAGTTGCTATACGTTACCGAGACTGAATCTGTCCAAATGTGACAAAAATTTGTCAAGAAATACGGAAAACTAAACAATGGCCCACAGACTGGCAGCATTCAATATACATCCCATTTCCAAAAAAAAGGGGATCCCAGGGATTGCAGTAATTATCGAACTACTGCCTTAATATCCCATGCAAGTAAAGTAATGCTCAAGATTCTATAACAAAGGCTCTTACCATATATGGAGCGAGAAATGCCAGACGTCCAAGCTGGATTTAGAAAGGGAAGAGGCAGCAGAGATCATATCGCAAACATACATTGGATAATGGAAAGGACCAAGGAATTTCAGAAGAAAATCACCCTGTGCTTTATAGATTACAGCAAAGCCTTTGATTGTGTAGATCATGAAAAACTATGGAATGCTTTAAAAGAAATGGGGTTGTCACAGCATCTGATTGTCCTGATGCACAACCTATACTCTGGACAAGAGGCTACTGTAAGGACAGAATATGGAGAAACCAACTGGTTCCCCATCGGAAATAGCATGAGACAGGGGTGTATTTTATCACCCTATTTGTTTAATCTATACGCAGAACATATCATATGGAAAGTGGGATTGGACCAAGATGGAGGTGTGAAAATTGGAGGGAGAAATATTAATAATTTAAGATATGCAGACAATACCATACTACTAGCAGAAACCAGTAATGATTTGAAACGAATGCTGATGAAAGTTAAAGAGGAAAGCACAAAAGCAAGACTGCCACTGAACATCAAGAAGACTAAAGTAATGACAACAAAAGATTTATGTAACTTTAAAGTTGACAACGAGGACATTGAACTTGTCAAGGATTATCAATACCTCGGCACAGTCATTAACCAAAATGGAGACAATAGTCGATACGATACTTTATTACGGTCAACGACCCGTCAAGAAAAATAAAAATTACAACCAGTTGCAAACATATTGTTAAAATTATCACTAAACTAGTACTAGTAATATTAAGCAATTACATAGAAGGGTTAATAGTCAATAACTGTCTTTTACGTTGGGCTGCATAAAAGTACTTAGCAACTGAAATCAAATGAGAGCTATTATTGCCAGATAGAAGCCATGACATCCAATGTTCAGGAGATCTATTGGGATGATTTTGCATATAAGGTACGATATATAGATCCCTTTCCTCAGCATATAGAGGACAAGCAAAGAGCATATGGGGCAGAGATTCTATTAAGCCTTCCTTACACAGACAGAGGCATGCCCTTAAATCTATCCTCCAGGAGCGCAGACTCCAGACAGTTGAAGCGGGCCTTAGAGAATGCTAATCGGTATTTGGGATTCGTTAAGACATCTAGATATGGCGCGTACTTTAGAAAGTTGAAGTCCAGTTTATGATGAAGGGGGGAACATACTTTAGATGCGGCCTGGATTGTTGATTGTCTATCAATGTCATGGAGTCTATCCTTAATAATCTGCCTAGCCCTACCAAGGTCTTGGGAGGAAAGAAATTCTAATGAAAGGCCTAAGTAGGGCAGCTTGTCTAAAAAGCATTTCATCCAGCTGGATAGGAGCCCGTCTTCTCCAAGACATGACAGATAACCTGACGGGCATATATAAGCAATTTTAGTCCAAAAATTAAAAGCTAGGGACCATGCTTGGCATTCTACCGAGCACGATCCCACTTCCAATCTTAACACAGCATTTGGAACGCATCTTTGAACTCCAAAGATTCTTCGTAAGAAGATGGACAGCACTGTCTCCACCATGGGATTGAACGCATGTATCCAGATCTGGACACCATACAATAGTTGGGCTAGAATTTTGGCTCTGAATACCTTTATAGCTGCCGGGATATATTGCCCCCCTTTGTTATAAAAAAAGCGTACTAAGCACTTCATCGATGTTCGGGCCGTCGCAACTGCCGCGCGGATGTGAGGCATCCAAGAAAGGGAGGAATAGAATAACATACCTAGATATTTGTAAGCACTAACTTGCTCAGTGGAGTGGCCGTTAATTTTCCACATGGGAGTTAAGGAAGATTTTGTAAACGCTAGAATTTTAGTTTTTGAAAAATTAATTGTTAATGCGTTCTCTGAGCAATACTCCATAAAAATTCTAATCAAGCGTTTGAGGCCAACTTTAGAAAAAGCGAGCAAGGCCGCGTCGTCAGCGTAAAGCAAAATAGGACAACTGGTTCCTTTAATTTTAGGCGAGTGGAGGTCAGGTGAAAAACATTTAGGGGCCAAATCATTTAGAAAGAGATTAAAAAGGAGTGGGGCCAGCACACAGCCTTGTCTCACCCCTCTTGACGTGATAATTGAGTTGGAGAGATCTCCTTTTTGGCTACAGCGAACACGAAGGGAAGTGTTCAGGTGCAGCTTATAAATCAAGAACAACAATCTCTTATCGATAGTTGTTTTAGCCAATTTGGCTCACAGTATATCCCGTGGGATAGAGTCAAACGCCGCCTTCAGGTCAATAAAAGCAACGTAAAGACCACTCCCTACCTGATTTCTATATTTTTCGGCAAGATGGCTTAATAACAGGCAGTGGTCCATGACCGATCTACCACTCCTAAAGCCTGCCTGTTCCTCTCCCAGTACATTTTCCTCCTCCATCCAGTTGGATAGCTTGTTCTTTAGATAGTTAGCATATAATTTCCCAATCACCGATAGTAAGCTAATTGGTCTATAACTAGCCGGCTCCATCCTGGGACCTTTCTTATAAATAGGCACAACAATGGCTTCCTTCCATGCCTGAGGAAAATGTCCCTTATTATTAATCAGAGTGAAAAGATTGGCCAAAATAGGCGCCCACCATTCTGAGTGTGTTTTTAGAAGCTCAGGGGGAAGATTATCACCACCTGGAGCTTTGGCTGGTTTTAGGTTTTTAATTAAATCAAGTATTTCTGATTGTGTAACTGGCGGCCAAAGGGGAGAGGATTCATAGTCAACAACAAACGGAATCTTTGGAGACGAGCGATAAGAATCCTTTTGGCAATTCATGAAATATTGTTCCCAGACGTTTGGAAGGATGTTACAAGGGGCAAAATTGGAAGGTCTAATGGAGCCATTCATTAGAGACCAAAACCTTTTGGAGTTGCTATCTTTGGCTGCCTGTCTTAGGGACTCCCATCCCAATTGTATTGCTTGTCATTTTTTGGACACTATAAGAGCTTTGTACTTCCTTTTGGTTATATACTATATCTCAGGCAAGACTCTAGCATTTTGATGGCGATAACATAGATATATGTTTCTCAATTGTCTCTTTGTGTTAAGGCATTCTTGGTCGAACCATTTATGCGAGTCATCCCACACGTTTGATCGAGTGGGCACATTATTCGGTATTAACAAAGGTTGAAATGACTCAACCAAAGAGTCCAATGCAATTAGAGATTGAGTGAGGTCGGGAGAATTTCCAAAAGACTCCTGTATGTTCTTAGCCAAGGGAGATGCTATAAATTCCGCTACTTTAGAGGCAACTAATGAGGTCCACATGGGTTGTTTGTATTTAAAATACATTTGATTGATGGCCGGATTATATTCTGCCGCTAACCTACAGTTCACCTTTAAATGCAATGAAAAAGAAATGGGTAGGTGATCGCTGTCCAATCTCATGCCGACCGAAAAATTCATAATCGAATTCAAAAGATGGGGGGGCGTGATCGCGTAGTCGATCACGCTACTTCCTCTATTTGATATGTATGTGTACTCCGCACAAGCGTCAAGGGGCTTTAATCCATTTAAAATGGTAAGATTATGGCTGCCAACCATACGGGATAAACAAATTCCTTGATAATTGACGCTATAATCCTTGGAGGTTCTCACTAGCTCAGGAACTAGATGTGTGTTAATTTCCCCCCTCCACAACTTAGAAGCTAGAAGGGTCTCATTGTTCTGGCCTATCCTAGCATTAAAATCTCCCAGGATAATTACCAAGGCTCCAGGGAATCGGGACTCCAACTCCGTGGTATAATAATCAAAATCTTCCCACAATTGATCAGTAAGTGACCTAGAAGTAGCAGGGGGGATATATACATTGATTAATAGAAGAGACATTTTAACAAAAGTCAGGTGAACAGCCATGGCAAAGTTATTACATGCTGGAATTTTGTTACAACGGACATTTAATGCTGTAGAAATAAGGATAGCCAGGCCTCCTTTAGGGCGTCCCTTAGTTTTTTCTATTTGGTGGACAGCTGGTAAGGTTATAGCGTTGAAGCCATCTATGTTCAACTCTGTGGTATTCCAGGTTTCCTGTAAGCAAATTACATCTTGACGATTTAAAAAGTTAATAAAGTCTGGAATATTTTGTTTGGATGACCACCCTGCTATATTCCAGGATAGTATATGTAATGGAGAATCCGTCTTCAATGAGGTAGAGCGCTTACAGGTAGGCTGAGTTACCTCATCTGACTGGGGTAACCTAGATGGTGAGGTCAATGTATCTCTTCAATATGGTTGAGTATACCCCGGCTGTCATTAAAGACTGTTCCTGAGGATGGACCTGCTTTCAAAGTTGTAACCTGGGCCTGGGGTGCCATGGATGAAATGGAGGTCGTTTCAGAGGTGAAGGAAGAAGACATATCCCCAGTGGAGCACGTTTGTTGGTTCGAGTTTGTAAGACATTGTATCAAACAATAGAGCTTTTGAATCACCATGGGAGACAATAGTCAAGAAATCAGAAGAAGGCTAGGACTGGGGAGGGCAGCTATGAGAGAACAGAAAAGGTCCTCAAATGTAAAGATGTATCACTGAACACCAAAGTCAGGATCATTCAGACCATGGCATTCCCAATCTCTATGTATGGATGTGAAAGTTGGACAGTGAAAAAGGCATGTAAGAGAAAAATCAACTCCTTAGAAATGTGGTGTTGGAGGAGAGCTTTGCGCATCCCATAGACTGCAAAAAAGACAAATAACCGGGTGTTACAACAAATTAAACCAGAACTATCACTAGAAGCTAAAATGATGAAACTGAGGTTATCATACTTTGGACACATCATGAGAAGACATGATTCACTAGAAAAGACAATAATGCTGGGGAAAACAGAAGGGAGTAGAAAAAGAGGAAGGCCAAACAAGCGATGGACTGATTCCATAAAGGAAGCCACAGACCTGAATTTACAAGATCTGAACAGGGTGGTTCATGACAGATGCTATTTGAGGTCACTGATTCATAGGGTCCCCATAAGTTGTAATCGACTTGAAGGCACATAACAACATTGTTAAAGTATTATCTTCGTTTTATTTTCTATGAATCCCATAATACCATTAAATGTTTTACATCAATAAACTGATGTATTCATTTCAGTTATAATTCTGAGTTTGTGGTTTTGAGTCATTGTGTTTTCCTCCCTGTTCCATTGGGTTGCTACTGAGCAAACAGAACAGGGATTGAAGGCTCCAGTTAGGGTTGATGCATAGGTCATAATTTTGGCATGTTATGCATAGGCCCTGATTGTATCTACTAATTAACATTTAGTAGCTGATTAACAAGTAGGTGCCTATGCTTATGTCCCTGTGCTGCTACGGCATAGAGATGTTGCTCTGGGTTGATAGGGAGGCTTTTCCTCAACTCTTCCTTTCATAGATTGGGGGGGGGAAGGAAATCCTGTGAACCTCAGGATGCTAAAGGGAGGGTCATGAAGACAGTGAGACAGCTTGAAACAGAGCAACAGTTATCATTAAGCCAAGTTGTCTTAAGAAATATATTTTGGCCCTATTTTTGAAGAACATATGATCCAAGGAAACTGTCTTATACTGAGTCACACCACTTGGTTTGTCTAGCTGAGAATTGGCTACTCTGGCAGCAGCTCTCCACCGTTTCAGAATGTGTTTCTAACTGTTTAAAATGGTATCATGCCACTTTACACAGATGTACCTTCTCCCAAAGAACCCTGGGAATTGTAGTTTGTTGAGGGTGCTCAGCGTTGTTAAGAGACCCCTATTCCCCTCACAGAGCTACAATTCTCAGAGTTCCCTGTTAAGAGGGATTGATTGTTAAACCACTCTGTAACTGTAGCTCTGATGTGAATAGGGGCTTCTTAACAACACTGAGCACCCTTAACAAACTACAGCTGCCAGAAAGCCATAACCTTTTAAAGTGGTATGATACTGCTTTAAATGTACAGTAACAATGGGTCCCAAGTTCATTGGGAAGTAGCTCCCCTCAATTTCAGTGGGAGTTGCTTCCCAGTAAACATGGTGAGGCTGGGCTATCACACAGGACTGGCCCCATCATAAAGCAGAATGAGACTGATGCCTCAGGCAGCAGTGGGGAGCAGGAACCAGGTGTGTTTGCCACACAGCATGCCCCCCCCTCCAAGGTAGCTTGCTGCCTTCAAGTGCAGCAGAAGATGCTGTAGCATCACCAGTGTTGAGGTAAAATTCACCTGCCACTTTATTTGGCTTTTCTATATGGAATGGGGGGGGCACCATAAGACAAGGCTGTAGTTCAGTGATAGAGCTTCTGCTTTCCATGCAGCAGGTCCCAGGTTCAATCCCTGGGAATAGACAAAACTGAGCTAGACAGACCAGGACAGGAAAAGAAAGGAGAAATGTATGAAGAAATGAAGCTGGTGAATTATATACGTTTGAAGCTTCCTATATCCTATCTTGTCCTTCACCTCAGGAAGCAGAACATCTTGAGCTGGCCCTGGCTACCAGTGTGCTGGCTAGAAAACTGCGTGTGGTCAAAATCAGAGGAGGAAGCAAGTGCACCTGATATATAACATGGGCACGGAGGGAATGAGGTCTTTTGTAGCAGAGGTAAAAACCATGCAACATGGATCTGTAGTTTCTGGCTGCAGAGATAACTGTGCATTTAGAGATGCTGGTGGGGCATTGTTTAGGTGGGCTACATCTCTGGCCTTGGGAGTAAGTTGGGATGGGCACACAGAGGGAGCAGTAGCTTCTCCACAGGCAAATAAGCCAGTTTGTTAAACTCTTTCGTTGAGAAGGCAGCTCTCATGTGTTCACTCGCAACGCCTCATCCTCTACAGTAGGCAGGGTCTCTTTCTCCTAAGCCAGCTTTCGCCACCCTTTCTCACCAACAGCTTGTTGATTCTGTTTTTCTAACCTAATGCCCTCCAGATGTTTTGGACTACAACTCCCATCAGCCCCAGCCAACAGGTTGGTGAAGACTGTCTCAGTGTGAATGAAGTAGTTTTTTTCTCAGCAACTGCAAGGACTTCAGATCATGTCTTGCAGCCTGCTGGAGGGAGCAGGGGTTTGTTGTCTAATATTGCATCCCTTCTTGCAGTGGCAAAATGCAAGTAGCTGCCGGACTGTGTAGGTCTCTAGCACAAGGATGCAAACCAAGCAGCATCTTTCTTAGAAGACATGATCATTCCTGACACTAGAGGGACACCTTGAGCGGGGAGGAATTGGAAGGGGGGGAAAGAGAGTATCTCTGGCACATTGTGATGTGCCATTTCACCTCCTGATGGAAGGGTAATGGGTCTTCCCCCTGCCACACAGCTTGAAAAAGAAAAAAAGTGTGGGTGTCCTTGAATCCCTTCAGTCCTACTACCTATCTAGCCAGGTTTTCTAAAAAAAGGCTCAGCCTTTTTATTAAGATGACACAAAAGAATCCTGCAGCCTGAGGGACTCCTCACCACTGCAATAGGACTGAACACCATGGCATTTATGATCATAGTTGCTGATTCATTATGCAGCACTTGAGGAAACTTAGAGTCCCTGCTTCATCCACCCTATGCTCCCACAACAGCACAGTGATCTGGTAGGTTGCACTCCTGCATACAGTTATGAGGTTTAAACCTCAATTATGTTAACAGGAGTTAAGGAGCCAAACAATGTGCAGGAATGGAATCCTGGTCCATATAATGCCCTGGGGATACAGTGCCCTTTTAAAAAAAAAGACACCTGGATAGTTTATATAAAGTACAAATAATAAATCAGGGATTCTGCTACACTGATTTCAGGAAGCAAAATGTACGTTTGAAATAGTTTGGTTCAATTTAATCTTTCAAATGCACAAACCAAAATGGAATAGGTTTTTTTCATTTGAAAGTGTTGTGATGGCAATTCTATATAATTACAGTGATTGCATTTAATAACGTATATTAAGGTTGAGATTTTCAGTGGCATCAGATGCAAACATCTGCCCAGATTCTGGCACAAATTCAATGGTAACTGGGTAGCAAGTTCCCATAAGGCAGCAACCTTTATATAACTGACTTAACAGTAGTCCTATTTATCCCGAGCAAAAGTACGCTGGGGTTTGGTTTGCAGCCTGAAGCACCTTTGAAAATCCCACCTGAACATTTTACATGATTTGAATATGACAAATAAAAAATCATGGAAAAACATTTACCATATTTTTTGTTGGATGCTGTTTGCCCAAGCAAGGCAGGGGCTTTAGTGCCTGAGGTATAGGTAGTTCCTGGATGCTTTTAGGGAAATGGGAGGGTGGGAGAGTCTGAAGGATGGTTTGCATAGCTTGAAGATATAAAGATGCAGGTGTGTTCCCCACCAGGCTGTTGAACTTGTCCTCCCCTAGTAGAACTGTCCAGTGCTCCGGATGCTCCCGCAGAATGTTCTGCATCTTGAACTGGGGGCTAGGCATGAAGAGCAAGAGGTAATCAAGGCAGAGCTTTTTGGATGCCGCATTGACTTTGGAGTCCCACATCTGCTCCAGGATGACATCCAGTGGTGTAAGTCCTTTGCTGTCCTCTATCCTGGGAGAGGCCCCGTTCCCTAAGAGGATGAGGACTGTCTCTGACCTCAGGAGCTCACAGGCAAGATGCAGAGGGGTCTTGCCATCTTCTAGATGAAAGCAGCCAGTCCTGTTGATGTAGGAGTTCAGGCTGGGCAGTTTATGTGAGATGCTGATGATCAGTCCCAAAATGTCTCTTCTGTCGTAGGTTACAGCCATGGCCAAGTGAGGAGCAGAGGAAGGGCAATAGCAGAAATGCTCTCCAGGGACTTTGAGAACCTCCTCTGGAAAATGAGACAGCAGATACTGGGCATAAGGCAGGTGATTGTGCACCACAGCATACAGCAGGGCTTCTGAAGGTGAATACGTCCTCAGGCTGGTGTTTTCCTCCCAGTATAAATACTCCATAGTCCTCATGTCTTCTAGCATCCACACAGGCTTGTGATCTCTGACAGCTTGGTAGAACATATAGGATAAGAACTTGCAGTGCCTGCTCTGATCATCTTGTAAGCTGGCCTGGTTATTGGCCATCTCTCAAAAGTACCGATGAGCGAAACCTTTTGTGCAAAAAGGACTCCTCTTGCAACGACAGACACAATATTGGTGTTCAGTTTAAATGCAGATTCCAGAGGCTGCTGCAACCTTCAGACTGTCATTGCAGCAGCCTGGACTGCACTAGCTCTTCTCTGATGGGCTGTTCATCTCCACCCATTCATTGTTTTCCCTTTCTCACTGCAGTGATTTTGTTGAGGCAAGCACAATCTCACCAGCTCAGTTAACCATTGCAATGCAAGCAGGCAGTAAATGCAGTCAGTTCTCTATATGGCTCAGGTTGATAGCTGTGATTTTACATGCAGAGAGAGCTTTTCAGAGGGGGCTATAATTAGCTTTGCCAGAGAAGCAATTTTCTGCCTGCACTCAGGGTCCAATCAGAGCTACAATTGTTATTGCAACAGAGGCCCTGTTTATATGGGGCCCAGGATCCACATTATAAATGCTTCTTTTTGCAGCGTGATTGAGTTGGACGGTTCATATACGTCCGTCCTCACTGCAGTTTTTTTTTTTTGGTGTTCACATGTGCTAGCGTTAACTGCATTCAGTTTTTTTCTTGCTGCGCCCCCATATTAAAATGTTAACTGAAGGGGTGGTGTTTCCCTGTCTCCTGCAGGTAAAGTCTGCGGACACTGGGGGTTGCTATTCTCCTCTTTTCTGCTCTTAGTTTCATCCAGGCAAAAAACCCATTGCAGCATTGCAGGCTTCTCCCTCCACCCTCATTCCGTGGCTGCTCAGGTGTCCTACTTTGAAAAAACCAAACAGCAAACAGGAAAAAAAACCAACCGCAAAGAAGAAGAGGGGGCCTTTAGCTGCACCCCTCCCTGCTGGTCGCCTGGGCATGCTTGGGGGTCCCTCTGCAACTTATGGGGGTTGGTTTCAGTGCCATGGAAGAAGAAACATGCTGTCAGGGGGAAAGCTCATCAAGTAGAAAAAGGGGAATTCAGGAAAAAAAACCCAACCGCAAACAACAAGAGGGGTTTTTTAGCTGCACCCCTCCATGCTGGTTGCCTGGGCATGTTTGGGGGTCCCTCTGTGACTTTGGGGGGGTTGGGGTTTGCAGTGCCATGGAAGAAGAAAATGCTGTCAGGGGAACGGAAAATCGTCAAAAGTGATGGAGTTTGACCAGTTCCTGCAAAGTGGTGGTGGCCCGGGCATGCTTGGGGGTCCCTCTGCAACTTTTTTTGGGGGGGGGGTTTCTTGCTGATTGCATCTCATTGTAGTGAAATGAGGTCAGTCAGCCATTGAGAGGACTCTTCTCAGTGGTAAACACACTCCCCTTGCATGGTGATTGTCTTCCAGGGATGTCTGCTTTTGTGATAGCCATGTGACCCAATCCAGTCAAGTGTCAGAATTAGAGCAGTTCAGGTTTTAATGATGTATATTTCAATGTCTGACTAACCTGTACCTGTTATTTCTTTGTAGGAGACGCTGTTATTCTATTGTTTGTTTGCAGGTCTGGGAAAGGCCTTTTTCAGAGAAGGGTGTAGTGTTATGAGCATGGGGGTTGGGTAGGATGATTCCTGTTGGCCCCCTTTCCAGCCTCTGATTTGGAGACTTGCACCTGGGGGCAAAGAAACTCTCTCTGCTGGCCAGATGAATTTCATTTGTTAACCAAATAGAGTGGCCAGGTTGTTAATGGGCCTATTTAGTTGCCCAGCAACTGGTGAAATGGGCCCGGAAGATCCTTTTGTCATTGAAACACTTAAGGAGAGCCTCCCCCCCCCTTTCTGGTGGCTAGGAGAAGGTTGTTTGAGTGTGTGTCTAGAGAAAGGCTGCGGACAGGAGGCAGGCAGAGAGACTGGCCCTCCGCACCATGGCTTTTTGGGTGCCTCCTGTAACACTTATTGAAAAATTGAATATTGGACTGCTGATGCATTGAACCCCTCCATCCTAAGCTCAGGTTGGAATGTGTGTAAATAAACCATATTTCATAAAGACACCACAGTCTCCGCTGACCTTCTTCTATCTAGATCCATTCCAATCGGGCTTCAGGACTGGGCATGGAACTGAAACAGCCTTGGTCGCTCTGGTGGATGATATGAGGAGGGCGTTAGATAGGGGAGAACTAGGGTTGCCAGGTCGGAACCATCCAAAAACCTGAGAAAATGGGGCGGGCCCTAGTGACGTCACGGGGCGGGCCCTAGTGACGTCACGGGGCGGGCCCTAGTGACGTCACGGGGCGGGCCCTAGTGACGTCATTAAACATGATACATTGTATCAACCAGTTGCTTGGAGCATACCATTCAAAAAAAAATTCTCTGGAGATTAAAATAGAAATCTTACCTAACAGGGTGTTCCTAGGTCCATCTGAAGTGACAAGGTCATTCTTTCTCACAAGCTTAGGGTGATGCAAAATGGAAATGGACTGCCTTCAAGTTGATCCCAGATAGGGTCTTCATGGTAAGCAGTATTCAGACAGAGGTGGTTTACTATTGCCTTCCTCTGAGCCTGAGAGGCAGTGACTGGCCCAAGGTCACCCCGTAGTTCTTCGCCTTAAAAGACAATGTGATGAGTCCCTAACATAGCTTTTGCCAGCCCTATTAGAATTAAGTGGTTCTATGCTCTTTGCCCTTAAATGTATTTTGAACGTGACCCCATTTATCTGAGAAAAACCAAGTGTCCATTAGGCTTTCTAAAGCAAGCAAACCATACTATTTAATATGCTGCTCCACTTGCTGTACAGTAGCCAACAGGGAAACACACACACACACAGTCACTCCCTTTACTATATGTTTACCTGTCTTGTCATTACACCCAGAGGAAACAGTCAGAAACCAGACACACTGCTAAATGTTCAAGCAAGCAGAGTAAGAGAAGTTTGTCTAATCCTTAAAAGTTAATTTGGGCCTCCTTAAGGAGGCAGCTGCTAGGGAAGGAAGCTTATTTCAGAGACCCAATTACATTATCATTTTATTGCTCCAACTGAATTATTTTCTAACCTTACATTCTGAAAGACTTGAACAGTCATTAATTTGATTTACGGAGGCTCAAATCTTGAGACTCCCTAATCTAAAATATGTTAAGCAATAAAGTAAAATGATGTACGAGAAGCTATTTGAAATCAATGTCTTTTAGATGTAGAAATCGGGCTTTTGTGATTAGTTTCAAACTACTGCTGATAGTCCAGGGAATTTTGCTTAACTTAATTTTAAATCCCACAGAAGTCCTTTGGTGTAGAAGGTAAACTGACCCATAGTGTATGCTCAAGAGACTTAGATCAAGAAAACTGGGCAATGGTTTTAATAATGTATCACTTCTCTTTCTGCACAGTACCCAACACATTGCGATAAATCTGTAATAAATTACTAACTTTAGTTTGCCTAAATTACTAATTTCAGTTTGCACGACTGTTAAGATACACCACACTCAAAAGCCTATTTCTGGAAATCTCTTTTATTAACAAGGCTATATAACAGGCTGTCTGAACTAATGCAAAGCCTTTCACCTATTTATGATCTAATCATTATGAAACCTTAAATCCCATGCCTGAGAACATAAATAACTGCGCTGTAGTCCAAAACATCTGGCGATCACCAGATTAAGGTTGACTGCTGTAGAATATTTTCTACTCCATATTAGGCAGAGAAGAAGAAATAAAAACCAGTAAATAAATGACAGTGCAATTTGAGGAAGCAATACTCAAATTAGTTAACACATGCTAACCCTGCAACCAGAGTCATCAGACTCAGATAATGAAAAATTGAAAGTGCAGTTCATTTCAACCAACTTGATACTGCTTATTGGGGGGGGCACAAGAGTCTGGTTTTCTTGATGTGGTGGGTCGCTGAAAGTAAACACTCTCCATTTCAAGCACAAGTATATATGGGCAACGACAAGAGACTGTCATAGTGACGGCAGCTACAAAGTCATTAACACAAACAAAAAAAGAGATGTGTGATCTTGGGAATGTGATACACTAGGCGAAAGTAACGGGACAGGGCAACTCAAAAGTGCCCCGGAAACCATCCATTACCCATGAAAAGGCTTTTCACGAAAAAGGATGCTATGCTAGCCTGGAGCGGGAACAAGTGTTTCTGCAGGCCAGAACGAGGAATAGTTTTAAGCAGGCTCTGCAGACGCGGGAAATGCAAAGGGGGCATTTGAAACCTCTCGTGTGAAAACGGCCCCGGGAGTTGCATGGAAGCTGCCTTGGCACTGGGTCGACAAGCCGAAAGGAGTTCAACGAGGCTAAGTGCGGGAGAAGGAGAAGGGCACGCACATATACACAAGAGCCTTCCCCATCCCGAAAGCAGGCAGGGGCTCCCAGCCACTTCCCTCCTGGAAAACGGCTGACAGGCCCAAGGCGGTCCTTCTCCTCCTCCTCTCACCTGCGACCGGCTTCAAGCGCCGGCTGCCTTTCACGCAGAGTTCCAGGTCGCCGAACGCCAACCTCAGCCTCGCCAGCCCATGTGGCAGAAGGCACATGCCCGCCCGCCCTGCCTTCTTTGGGCCGAGGAGAAGGCGGAGGCCCGGCGCGCCCGGGAGAGGAAGAGCGGGCGGCGGGGTGGAGGCTTAGGTTTGGGAGAGGCACTTCAGCCGTCGCCAGCCTCGGGGGGGGAGGACGGAGCCTGCCCCTCACCGTTTCCTGAAGGGACCCCCCCCAGCAGCAGCCCCTGCCCACTGCCGAGCGGCCTGCCAGCTCCGGAAAGGACGGCCGGCTGCTTCACCCCTCATGCTGTGGGGAACCGGCTCTGGGGCTAAGAAGGAGCCGGCTGGCCGGCCTCCACTCCTGCTGAGGCTGGCAGGCCGCTCGGCAGCAGGCAGGGGCTGCTGCTGGGGGGGTCCCTTCAGGAAACGGTGAGGGGCAGGCTCCGTCCTCCCCCCCGAGGCTGGCGACGGCCGAGGCGCCTCTCCCAAACCTAAGCCTCCACCCCACCGCCCGCTCTTCCCCTCCCGGGCACACCGGGCCTCCGCCTTCTCCTCAGCCCAAAGAAGGCAGGGTGGGCGGGCATGTGCCTTCTGCCGCGTGGGCTGGCGAGGCCGAGGTTGGCGCTCGGCAACCCGGAACTCTGCGCGAAAGGCAGCCGGCGCTTGAAGCCGGTCGCAGGTGAGAGGAGGAGGAGAAGGACCGCCTTGGACCTGTCAGCCGTTTTCCGGGAGGGAAGTGGCCGGGAGCCCCTGCCTGCTTTCGGGATGGGGAAGGCTCTTGTGTATATGTGCGTGCCCTTCTCCTTCTCCCGCACTTAGCCTCGTTGAACTCCTTTCGGCTTGTCGACCCAGTGCCAAGGCAGCTTCCATGCAATGATGGCGGCAGCTCGAGTCTTCTTGAGGCACCTGCTGGCAGCCGCTTTGTCCTCCTGTGTCTGCAGTCCCCGGCTGACTGAGAAAGGGCGGGAAGGCGGCCAGCCACAGCCCAACGTATGTGTGTGTTAATCACGCATGCGTGGCTGAGGGGGCCACTGAAAAGCCGGAGATCCACCTTTTTAAACGTATAGCCGGAGGCCGGAGACGGCCCCTTTTTCCCTGAGACTCCGGCAGGAAACCGGAGACCTGGCAACCCTGATCCTCCAGGCGGGGAGTGCTGGGCTGTCCCACATCCTTGATCTGGTCAGACTTCTGGGAAGTCACGCTTGCCACACCAGGCTCCCTGGCAATGATCTGGCTGCCTGGCCTTGAGAATTCAGCTGCTTCTGAGTTGCCACCCCAACTGCAGGACTCTTTGCCTCAGGGGCTCCTTCTCCCATTGAAGCGTGGGACTGTGGGGGTGGGCGGTCTGTATCTGTCCCCATCATAGCTGCTGCACTGGAGCCTGCATCCATCCTCAGATTGTCAACTGTGTGGAGCTCAGGATTCCCTGCCTCTTCTTCCTCCTTCTTCTCCTCCGGGACACTTTTCCCTGATGGGCCAATCACGCCTGAGATTGTTACACGTTTGGAAGGCTTCACAGCCACCTGCTGTGGAAGAGCAAAGAGAGAGAAGAGAGTGGGGAAAAAGAGATGGGCGGCTATAGGAGAGGCAGGAGAAAACTTGGTGGGGGGGACAGCATTAAAAAAATGGAGCAGAGGTTCTCAAACATTCCACCCCCAGGGCCCACTTGAGGTGACTGAAAATTACTGAAGCCCACCAGTCACAAAATGGTGGTGCAGGGGCAGAACCAGTCAGAGACTTGTGGCAGATGAAGTTTGGTATAATCAGCTGGCAATTACTGATATCATTTTCTATTGATCTCTAAACCATCTTGAAAAATGGCTAAATTCTTTGCCACAGTGTTTTCCTTGTGGCAGGGAGTTCCATAGCAATGCTTTCCTAAATACAGGTATTTGCTCAAGCTACTGTGACAGCCTCCCTGTTTCACTCAGAATTTGCAGTTCAGTGGCTTTAAAGGGCTTTTTCTTTTATATTTTTAATATTTTCTCCATGCCATCCCATCCCCCCATGCCTCTCAAAGTATTTTTACCCATCTCCTGTAATTTCTTCTTCCACTTAACATGTACCTTATCCACACACACCCAACTGCCAGTTTCTTTCATCCCTCCTGCCTGTTCATGTTCCACTCATGTCTTTTTCCTTCTGCGGAGAGAGGCCTTCCTTCCCTTCTGTTCCCCACAACTTCTCTGTCTCCCAGCTACCTTTACATTTCTGGCATTGGTCCAACCAAAAGGCTATGTGGCATGTCTAGGGTGCAGGGCAGGCAAGTGAAGAGGCACTAGTCAGGCTGTGGCACTGAAGCCCACCTGAAAGTGGCCCTAGGCCCACTGGTGGGTCGAGGCCCACTATTTGAGAAATACTGCACTAGAGCATAAGATGAGGTAAGCCTCAACTTGGTGCTTTAAAAGTAGTAATTTGTTTTGTGGTGATGACTGCCCAATCCTTTTTGACCAAAGTTCTTCTTCAGGAGCAAAGGGTTTTAATGTGTCTTATTCTAGTACACTTGCTAAATGTTTGAAAGTATATTCTTGAGGGTGTTGTGTTCAAGGGTGTACGAGAATAAGACACAGAAAGACCCTTTGCCCCTGAGAAAGAGCATTGGTAAGAATGGATTGGGCAATCTTCACAACATAAATTAGTCCTTCCCTCCCTTTTGAGCACCCCTATGAGACTGCCTCTCCCTTCTGATAGGGCTGTCCAAAATTCAAGCACAAGGTCTTAATTTGTATTATGCAGTGACAATCCTTGACACCACTGGGCAGGGTTTAAATTTGGAAAGAAAGGGTAAAGAAATCCTAGGACTCAAACCTGCCCTTTGACCCACAAATCATGCTGGCTAATGAATCCCAAACTGGTGAGGTTAGTGGCAAAAAGGATTCCACATATGCTCAGAGGCTCTCTTATCTTATTTCTTCACATATACCCTAGCTGAGGCTTGGAACTGAATTAATTCTCAAACCTTGCTGGGGTTTCTGTATTTGCATGTTGTTAGGTGTAAGAATAGGTGTACATTTGCATGAACAGATATGTGTCTATAAACGGAGTAATAGACTGAGTAAGGAATTGGAATGTGGTTTTGGGAGGGGGCCTGAAAAGCATCACCTTAGGGCAAGTCTCCATTGGAGCTACCATGGTGCAGAAATGCAGAAAGAAACTTCTAGAAGAAAGAAGGCATCCTTGAGGCATGGAAGAATTCTGCACTATGAGCTGGTTCGTATATGAACCATCAAGTAAAGGATTGCACATGTGTAGGGGCTATCATAGATCGAACACCAATGACAGAATGTCTACATTGCCCACTGTCATCTCAAACACACATTCTGATGTAATCCATCAAGCACTGATGTCACATCAACATAATACATTTAAAGCACTCTTATAACACTTTAATGGAGAATCCTGGGAACTGTAGTTTGTTATGGGTGGTGGCAATTGTAGATATAGATAATTATTTAAGGGTAATGGGAATTGTAGGTCTGTGAGGTCAGTTCCCTTAAACTACTGTTCCCATTTATTTATTTCATTTGTATATTGCCCCATAGCCGAAGCTCTCTGGGCGGTTTACAACAATTAAAAACATTAAAAACAAATACAAATTTAAAAACAGATTTTTTAAAAAAGCAATTTAAAAACACATGCTAAAATGTGGGTTCTTTGATGGAAGCCAACACATTTCAAGATCTAATAATCAAGTAATTATTAGGGCAGTCTAGGGATTCTGCTCATGTACCGTCCACCCCGCTGCATGACGGACTCCCTGACCGAGGTGCTGGAGGTGGTCTCGGCTGTGTGTGTACAGTCCCCAAACCAGAGCTTGGAAAAGTTACTTTTTTGAACTACAACTCCCATCAGCCCAATCCAGTGGCCATGCTGGCTGGGGCTGATGGGAGTTGTAGTTCAAAAAAGTAACTTTTCCAAGCTCTGCCCCAAACCTGCTGGTATTGGGGAACTTTAATGTACATTCAGAGGCCATCCTTACTGGGGCGCCTCGGGACTTCATGGAAACCATGGCTTCCTGGGAGCTGCACCTTATTACAATGGGGCCCACCCATGTAGCCAGTCATGCACTCGACCTTGTGTTTGTCTCGGGAGAGGAGGGGAGTGATCTGAAAATTGGGGGTACATCCATCACCCCCTTGTCATGGTCAGACCACTACTTGGTGAGGATGGACTTTTCGGTGCCACAAACCCTCCGTGGGTGTGGAGGACCTATTAAGATGGTCCGCCCCAGGCGTCTGATGGATCCTGATGGATTCCTGAATGCACTTGGGGACTCTCTGGAGCACGCACACAGCCACTCGGCTGAGACCCTGGTGGAGAGGTGGAATGCCGCAATCGCCGGGGCATTAGACTGGGTGGCTCCGAAATGCCCTCTCCCCCTAAATAGAGCTCAGATGGCACCGTGGTTCACCCCACGATTGCGAATTCTGAGGCGGGAGGTGAGATGGCTAGAGCGCCAGTGGCGGAAATCTCGCTCTGACGATGATCGGACACATGTTAGAGTGGCTGCGGCAGCCTATCATGTGGCAATAAGGGCAGCAAAAAAAGATTTTTATGGTGCCTCTATTGCATCTGCAGAGTGCTGTCCCAGGAGACTGTTCCAAGTGGTCTGGAGCCTGGTCGGTCCAGTTGCTCCGGAACCAATGGAACATGCTAAGGCCTCCTGTGACGAGTTTGCTAAACACTTTGCGGAGAAAATCAATCGTATTAAGAGTGCTATTCCGTGCGCTGTGGACACAGTGAGCGAGCCAGAGGTGACCAGTGGTGCTCTGGTGGTGTGGGATCGGTTCCAGCTTCTTCCATCTGATGAAGTGGACAAGGTGCTTTCAACCTTAAAGCCAACCACTTGCTTACTCGATCCTTGCCCATCGTAGCTCATTATGAGCTGCAAAGATAGACTGGGTGAGGGGATCAAGATGGTGGTAAATACATCTCTCGAAGAGGGAGTAATGCCAGCAGCGCTCAAGGAGGCAGTAATAAAACCAATCTTAAAGAAGCCCTTCTTGGATCCCCAAGATCTGAACAACTTTCGCCCAGTCTCAAATTTGCCATTCTTAGGCAAGGCGGTTGAGCGGGTGGTGGCAAAGCAGTTGCAAGCGCACTTGGAGGAAGCAGATTATCTGGATCCATTTCAATCGGGCTTCAGGCCTGGACATGGGACTGAAACAGCCTTGGTCGCCTTAGTAGATGATATGAGGAGGGTGTGGGATAGGGGCGAATGCACCTTCCTTGTCCTCCTTGTTCTCTCAGCAGCTTTCGATACCGTTGACCACGTTATCCTCTTGGACCGCCTGGAGAGGTTAGGCATGGGGGGCACTGTATTGCAGTGGTTCCATTCCTTCCTCTCTGGTAGGTACCAAAGAGTGGTATTGGAGGATGAGGTCTCGGCTCCTTGGCCTCTCACTTGTGGGTTGCCACAGGGTTCCATCCTCTCCCCAATGCTGTTCAACATCTATATAAAGCCGCTGGGGGCAATCATCAGGAGATTTGGGCTGCAATGTCATCAGTATGTGGATGACACGCAGCTCTGTCTCTCATTTAAATCTTCACCGAGGTTGGCTGTAGAAACCCTGTCCAAGTGCCTGGAGTCGGTGAGTGGCTGGATGGGAAGGAATAAGCTGAAGCTGAACCCTGACAAAACCGAGGTACTGTTTGTGGGAGACAAGGGAAGGCTGGGGGATGTGGACCTGGTGCTCAATGGGGTACGATTGCCCCTGAAAGACCAGGGCCACAGCCTGGGGGTCATTCTTGACTCCCAGCTGTCCATGGAGGCTCAAGTCTCGGCTGTGAGCCGGGCGGCGCTGTATCAACTCCATCTGATACGGAGGCTGCGCCCCTACCTTCCCAACCATCTGCTCCCACCGGTGGTACATGCCCTGGTCACCTCTCGCCTAGACTACTGTAATGCGGTCTACGTGGGGTTACCCTTGAAAATGGTCCGGAAGCTGCAACTGGTACAGAATGCGGCGGCTCGTCTAATTAAAGGCAGCTGCCGACAAGATCACATCACTCCAGTGCTGAAGGAGTTGCACTGGCTACCAGTTGTTTACCGGGCCCAATTCAAGGTGTTGGTTTTGACCTTTAAAACCCTACACGGTTTTAGCCCAGTCTATCTGAAGGAGCGCCTCCAGCATCGTCAGGGATGCCGCTCAACAAGATCAGCCTCAGAAGACCTTCTCTCGATCCCACCAGTGAAAACAGCTAGACTGGTGAGGACTAGAGAGAGGGCTTTTTCAATAGTGGCCCCCACCCTGTGGAACTCTCTCCCAAATGATCTCCGCCATGCCCCTTCTATGATGAGCTTCCGCTGGGCCTTGAAGACCTGGCTCTTCAGGCAGGCTTTTGGGGTGAGTTAGGTTTTTACTGTTATGGTTTTAAATTTTAACGTTTTAATGTATTGTTTTTTATCTTGTACGTCGCCCAGAGTGGCTGGACAACCAGCCAGATGGGTGACTAATAAATTGAATAAATAAATAAATAAATAATGATGTACATGCAATTATGAACCAGCTGTAGTTGTGAATAGTGAGTAGAGAAGATCACCCTATTGACCTCACACCTGCCATCTTATTTTAGGAACAGGGAAGCATATGACAATCAGATGCACCAGAAGAGCATCTCTGACTCACAAAATGTTTTATTCAAACCGCACCCTTGCTCTGCCCCAGTACCTTAGAATCTTCCCTGCTTTTTGACAGTTTCAGTTTCTCCATAGATGAGGACAGGACACTATAGATGGTTACAAAAGTAAGGCTGCTTCTTTGTCGAGCTGCAAAGCAAATGGAGCAATTAGCCAGCGACATGGCTTCCAGCCAGGGGCATGGTGGTGGGGGATATGGGAATCAAGCATTCATATAGGCCATCTAATTGGCATTTCTTCCTACCTGAACTCAGAGCCTTTTTCAGTTTGTTCTTGGACATCTGGCTCCTGTTTAGATACAAGTTCAGTTAGTCTAATTTGTTAAAGGAGTTCAGAATAAAAACACAGCTAATGATTTTTATTGTTATTCCAAGGTTCATAATAGTACCCGAGACCACTTCCTGACCCTGCCTGGAATCCCAGGAATCAAATGTTTTAAATGGAAGAAGTATGTTTCTAGGTCTCATGGATGCAGCAGTTAGAAAAAAATATGATGGCATGCTTAACTAATGGAGTCAGCAGTTATACATAACAGGAATGCATGAACATGGGGGACATTATGGCAGTAGGCTGCCACAATGTGTCTTTGTTAGAGAACCCTCGCATGCGCAGGATTTGTGATCATAGGAAGAGAGGGCCTCCTACATGGACAGCTGCATATGTGAGGTTCTCTCACAGATTCTAATGAACATGCATAGGTTACAAAGCTCGTCTCCCGCACCCCTGTCGTTAATTTAGCATTGTATAACGTTTGATCTGAACAGGGTGGTTTATAGCAGATGCCACTGGAGGTCACTGATTCATAGGGTCACCATAAGTCGTAATCGACTTGAAGGCATATAACAACAAAATAACATTTGAAAAGGGCTCAGGTGAACAGTTAAAAAGCCCAAATGCATTACATTTTCCACCTTTTGAGATTTCATACTCAAGATTTCTTAACCTGACTCTGGGGTTAGTGCTTTGGGAGCAACATTTTTAAAAAATAAGAACATGCAGGAGGACTAAGCACAACATGCCCACTAACTCTAGGCAGTTCAGGAGAGCAATATGCATACTTTGCAGCTAAAACTTGCAGAACTGTATATTTCCCATAATACCTAGGGATGGACCTGAGTTGCACAGGTCCAAAATCACAGCTATGGGAGGAGCCCTATTCCTCCTGAGCCAGTAGCCAAGTGAGAGAATTTTAGTTGGTGTTCCTCAGCCCAGAAACTGCTAACTCTCCAGCCCAGCAACATGAGAGCTGCTTCTCCCACACAGCCCTTGTGTCCGGATGGAGGAACGACATGGATGGGGGAAATTATGTGGTTCATTTCCATACAAGCTTCCGTGAAAGGGTGGTGCTGGCATGGGATGGAATTGCTTCATTTCCCCGCATGAGTTCTTCTATCCCAGATGTGGGGAATCTTTGGCCCTCCAGATGTTGCTGAGCTACAACTCCCATCAGCTCAACCTAGCATGGCCAATGCCCATGGTAGTTCAGCAACATCTGGAGGGCCAAAGGTTCCTCACACTCATTCTATCCAAGCAAAGTGGTGTGGAGCTGGACTGTAGATAAACAATTTACACAAAACTGTGGTAATGTATAAATTAGGCTCCCACCATCTCATTTGGAGCTATTGGTTGACAAGGTTATAGTCGATCACTTCACACCCCACAGAATATGACATTCTTGTCTTCTTCACTCGTTTGAGCATTTTATCCCAGAGATACTAACAGATCTGCTTGCCTTTGTTCAGCTGGGCTTCAAAGGAAGCGCACCAGGCAGTTGGTTCTCTTATCTTGCCCAACCCAGATTGCTGAGACTGTACTTCTCACCCTGAACATCTGCCACTTGGTTCTCCCAGCCAGCATACCTGGGGGGTTCCTGTTTCCCTGCAGCACTGCTTGGCTGGATCTGCTTGGCTAGATCTTTACTTTCTTTATCTGTTCCCAGTGCTCCACTCTGGGGCCTGCTTGTAATCAGGCCAACCACCATGGAGGGCCCCACACCCACAGTCTTCCAGCCTTGTTGAGAAGGCCCCACTGCTACTGATGCTGTTGTCCTGTGGACTTGTAGCCCAGACTTCTTTTCCTTCCGTGATGGGCTCCAAGAAGTGGAGCGCCCCTTCTTTGGGGAGCGGCTTGAAGATGTCTGGGGCCTGCTACTCTGTGCCTTGCTAGGCTCCTGGGATTTCACATTTGTTGTCTGTGAATGTGCGGCACTTTCCTGGCCCCAACTCCCTGGCTCAGAAGGAGCAACTGCGGCTGCAGGTTTCTCAGAAGTCATTTGAGCTGGCTGACTGGTTGGTCTGGATGGGCCAGCTGCCATTGACTTGGCACCCACTTCAGAAGGTCCAGCAGCCTCTGAAACATCATATGCATCTGACGGACCCGCCGCCTCTAAGGCACGGGATTTGGGGGCCGGACTGGCTGCTGGTGCTTTTGTTGAAACACCTCCGGATGCAGGCCGACTCTGCTTTGTGGAAGGGCTCTGGGAAGCTGGGCCTTTTCTTCCTTGTTGTGATGAAGGCTTGACTGGCTTTGATGGGCCAGGACTTCTGTCCAGAGATTTGGCAGGAGACTCCTTCTCCTTGTGAGTCTCTGAGCTGTCCTCTTGTGAGAGTGTAGTGGCTAGGGTTTGTACCAAAGATCTGGATGTTTTGCTCCTTTGTAGTTTCACAGGTTCAGGTTCACATTCTAATGATGTTCTAGGAGTGGAGGGACGTGCTGCCTCAGACACGGCAAATGGCTGAGAAGGTCCTGCTCCCACTGAAGCTCGAGACTGTGGGAAGGAGTGAGGAGAAACCTGCTTAAGCATGGATTGCTTCTGTGATTTGGAAGGTCTGCGGAATCCGGAAAGGCCAACCTGGGATCCTGGTGACTTGGGAGCAGAAGACTGAGACTGTTCTCTGCAAGTGTATTCCTATAAAGGAAGAAGGGTAAAATATCCTGGCATATATGGGGAATGGATTCCCAGAAATCAATGAAAGATAAATGCAATTACCATAGCATTGCTTCCAAAGAAAGCTTGGCCCACCCACTTCTCAATGAACTAGAGCTCTGAACTCATACAGGAACACAGAAGGGCTAGGATTCTGATGACTGGTGGTCCCAGAGCTCTGCCCACTGCTTTGGTGGGAGACTCCACTAGACAATGGGGACAGGGAATCAAAGAATTTTACTACTGCAATACAGAACATGGACCCCCACCTCTTCCCCCATCTCTTGGTTTATCATTTAGGGCTTATTCACACGGGAGCCTAACTTCGTACTAAAGATGCTGCTTTTACAGTCGTAATAGATTTTCAAGGTCTACATTTTTGCTCAATGGTTGCTTCCAATCTGCTGTTTTCCATTCACACAAGTAGGCATTCCTCTGGGAAGGATTAGTGTTGCTGTTTCCTTGCAGCCCTGCCCTCTAGTTTTAGATGTTTACTCCCTCCAATCAAGGCTGAAGCTGGGAGAGTGCCTTGGTATGCAATTGACAAGAAAAAATGAAACTGATTAGACCCCCTCCCCTTCTCCATTGTCAAGCCTGAGTGAAAGGCAGACTGGGGAGTAAGTGAAAGACAAAATAGGCAGCAGCTGGGGCAGCTTTTGCAGGTGGCAGAGAGACAGAGGAAGCAGGAGATGGGGCATAAGAGAGCCCACCCACTAAAAAACATTGAAGCAAAGCGCCTACAAGGAGGAGCGCAGCACAGCTGAGATGGTTTTTCCTCTTCACATTATCAGCGCATTATCAGCAATGAAATATGCTAGATAAAGAAGGCTCACAAGCCCACATCTCTGATTTTAAGAATGGTACCTGAGACCTTTCCTGTGCAAGTCCCTCCACTCCTATTCTCTGCCTTCTGGGTCAAATGTCTTTCTCCCCTCACAAATGGGCATTCTAGAATCACCAGTTCCACCCACCCCCCTTGCGATTCTGCCTTCAATCTGCATCCCTTCCCTCCCCCTTTCTCACATTTCCGACCACACAGGTCAACCAAATTGCAAGTCAAGAAAATTGCTGACAGGGACTAGCACCTTGGGAAAATGCCCTGTGTGTCATAAGGTATCCCAAGTCCAGCCACTGGGTTCTCTGGGAGATAACAAGATCTACAGAGCTGGAGAAGGAAAAGATCAGTCTCCTTACCTTTTTGGGTGAGATTCCAACTGATCCTTGAGAAGCAAAACCTTTTGAAATAAAGAGGAAAGGAGGAAGGGAGTGAAAGCTGTGGAGGCCGCAAAGGGTCCTGTCAGTGGTCTGTAGAGACAGGCACCTGGTTCTAGGGGGGATGCACCCCTGCTGTCCCACTCAGCTACTCCAGACACTCCGCTGTATAAAAGGCTCCAAGATGCGTCATCCTGGCATCTCAAGACTGGGGGCACCGTGCTGAGATGTTTGGCTGGAGGGCTGTTCTTGTGCCCACCTCAGACATATGAGGGAGCAGGGCTGAAGTTTAACCTGAGCATGGCCTTGCCTTCAGTGCCTCCATCCTTACCTGATTCGAGGATGCTGTGTTGTGAAGCAAGGTCACTTCCCCTGAAATGGAAAGGCGTGGATGAGAATTTGACCACACAACTGCCACAGTTTGGCCAGAGCGGAATCAATTTCTCATTTCACAGGTGGAAACATGGATATATTTGTAACACCCCATTTCCATCGCAAAGGTCGCTGACAAGGCCTCCCCTTCCAATTACACATTGTTCAAGATTCAGTCTCCACCTCTGTATGTGTGAATTAATTTATGCTGGAGTAGCCTGGCCGCCTACATGTACTTCCCCCTAATTTATGTAAACACTATTTGGTTGGAGAACTCCATGGCAAAATTTGGATAAGTGTAAAGTTCGAAGGAGGGCTGTATTTGGGTTCTCATATTGTTTCGGAAAGTGCAAATTTGATAGCTTCACCTTGAAATGCAAAATGGATTGAATTCCCCCCCCCCATCCCAATCTCCACCAACTTGAAAGCCAAATGGTGTTTGTTCTTTTAGTTACAGAGCCAAACTTAGTAGTCTAACAATGCATTACCAACAGCTCCAAATACAGCGGCTGCAGTGTATGAAATGGGAGACTGAGCCCTGCATGGTGTCTTGGGGGAGGCCATGGCTTATTTTATTTCTTTATTATTTGATTTATATCCTGCCCTTCCTCCCAGCAGGAGCCCAGATATTCATGTGTACCAGAGACACAGTACGTAAACATATATACACCTAGACATTTAACCCCAAGGAAGGAGCTGAACCCTGAAGAATGATTAGCCATTTGCACTAAAAATGCCCCCCCAATAGGCACAATGATTTACCAAGGACCAAGAAACCAAGAAAAAAGGACAATCCCTGGTAAATAGGGACTGTTGGGCTATATGGGGAAAGCACTTGGCTTTGGGCCAACCATGGGGGGGGGAACCTGAGCGGTTGCTAGGCAACCCCCAAGCTCTTCCTCCCCCTCCCCCTAAACAGCCAATATAGCTAGCCAGTGCAAAGAGAATGAATGAAAATTCAGCTGCTTCTGCATTCCAGTGCAGCTGCACTGAGATGCAAGGTGAAGGGAAAAGAGATGCGTTGTTGCTACATAACAGGGTAGACCCCGGCTAGTACTACCTCAATAGACTAATCTCTCAGGGGTTACTGCTCTTTTCTGTTTCTCTTCATATCTGTATGATGTTTTGCCAAAACCAACAACAGTAAATTAATTATTTTGCGTTATTTTTAAACAAGACAACACTTAGGATTGTTCAACCCAAAGCACAGCATGTACGTTCGTGGATCTTGACATGCTCCTGGCCAAGCTGGCCTGACGTAGCTGCTCCTTCAGCTTTTCTGTGGACTGTGCACCCATGGTGCCTGGGAGCCAAGGCTGCTGGAGAAACACAGCACGTCATGCAGATGTGTAAGGATGGTCTAGTAAGGATGGCCGGGAGGGACGAGAGGGCGGGGGATGTGTCTGGGGTAGGGATGGGGGAGAAGTTTGATTCTGTTCACACTGAAAGGCAAATCAATCAAATTGGCAATTTCTGAAACAGTACAAGAACTGAAAGACAGCCCTCCATTGCCATTTGCACTCATTCCAATTTGGCAATGCAGTTGTCCAACCAGACAGTGTTTATCAAAATGCATCTGACGGGAAAGTGTGCATAACAGTGAATATATTAGTGAACATAACATACAAAAATGCATTATATTAGGAGAAATTGCTTGCAAAAATGTGTTCATAAGTCAAAACTGCATACAAAGAGAAGGAGGGGGGAAATTAGGGGGGAAATCACACCAAACTGCTGATGAATTTTCATGCGAATTTTTTAAACGGCAAAAATTGGGAAAATGAGAAATTGGGAGAAGTGAAATGGAAGATCCTTCCACACTTTGTCTGGGGCAGGCTTGTTGACAAGCTGGGATGCCAGAGGTGGGGGAGGGGCTATGGTAAGACTGAGCAGCGTGATGATGGCAGGAGGATATGGTAAAGGACAAAGAAGGAAGGCTTTTGGGTAGCTTTGCTTCATGAGACTCACCTTCTCAGATGTAGCACGCCAGCTAGCACTCTTCCATATCGTGTGAAGCCCCGATTCCTTAGAGGTGAAGCTGACTGGATCACTGATCCTGCCACTGGCACTGGCCACATGCAACAGGTAAGCAAGGCGCATCCAGCGGTCAAAGAGGAAGTTCTCATCCCCTTTGGGGGCACAGAGTTGCAGATAATATTTTCGCCCTGTTGCCAACTTTACTTTCAGCTGTCGCTCATTCAAGTTATGCACAAAAATCTCCACCAGGTGTAGAGGGATCAACCTGTGACGGAAGGAAGGACTCAGCCTAGGAACCTCCCAGGTGGTGGGGTTTTCCCGGGAAAGTGAGGGATGGCAGAATGGGGGACTGCACCAATCTCATCGAGTGATCTCCAGGTCTTTCACCGTTGCCTTTGTGGTTTTGACACCTTTCTTTACTTGGGCCATGATCATCAGGTCAGGAAGTAGTAGAGATGGGCTGCTGGCTAAAACACCCATGGTGATTAGATTGGGGTGGTCGTGGATGCCAACGTATTCACCCCTCTTGGTTACCTGCGTGAGAGGAGAGGGGAGGGGAGGGGAGTCTGCTAAGAATGGAACAAAAGCTGTGGCAATAGGAGCCCCAAACAAGCTACAGCATCTGAAATCATTTGGGCAATTTAGGGTCTGGCTGACAGTAGACCTTCCTTGCTGTTCCTTGCACTGTGGCTCCTACGCCTCTTCAGGCCTAGAGTCTCTTCAGCCTACCATCAAAGCCTTTGTTTCTTCCCCCTCTCATATATAATCACATGAAGCTGCCTTAATATCAGGATAGGCCACAGGTCGGTTTAGTCCAACACTGTCTGTTCTGCCTGGCAACAGCTGTCTATATGGGCTTTGGTGGAAGCAACAGAAGTGGCTCCTTTAAGGCATATAGGCCACTGCCCAACCAACAGCAGCATGGCCATAGCTCAGTGGCAGAGCATTTGGTTTGCACGCAGACTGGCCTAGGTTCAATCCCCAGCATCTCCAGACAGGGCTGGGAGAGGCCCCTGCCTAAAACCCTGGAAAGCTTCTGCATGTCAGAGTAGGCAATACTGAACCTCCTCAGTATTGTTGGCAGTAAAGCACCAACCCTTGCAACAACAAGTAACCTGAGCCAGTAGGGGGCGATAGACAGAAAGGCCACCTATTTTCCCCTTACTGATTCCTTGTTTGTTTTTCCTCAGGCTTTGCTTCCTCCTGGCTCTGCAATGGCCACATGTATGTCTGTTGTCAGAATGATTTTATTCCCCAGTGGTAATAAACCTTACATTTCTTTACGCTTTCAACCAACAGCCTTTTGAGACTATTTTTGCATCAGGCTATTTGTGGCAATATATGCCAACTTACTTAGACTCAGACTAAGGCAGCTCCCTATGATCGATGACTCTTAGTCTGCCTTCAGTCAGCCCTCACTTGCCCTGCCTTCTTACTTGCAAGCAATCCAGGGGGTGGCACTGCCTTTGAGCTTCCTCCCCCTTAGTCTCCTGAGTGTTGCCCCTCATTGAACTCAGCCGGGAAGAGGAGGATAGAGACAACTAGAATGAGTTGGTTCTGACTGTCTTTGGCTCTGGTTCCACCTCCCATTGGGGCTCCCTGCCTTTCTGCCCCAACAGTCCCAATGGGCTCCAGCCACCGTTGGATAGAAGCCTTTCCCATCACCCACTACCTGAGCCTTTCAACTAGAAGTCGGAAGCAGGGCCTTCTGGGGCAATTTGCTGCAGTAGGTTGTCGATGCAACCATCTGCCCCCTCCCATGCCTCTTTATGAGCACTTCCATGCAGAGAAACACAAGGAAACACAATGGCCCAAACTGGCATGCGGGCAGACTGAGCCAGCAGGCACATGGGAACAGGATGGCTCTTAGCAATAATTGCGAAATGGTTTGCCTGCCGCCGCAAAGCATAATGGAAACTGCAGTTTGTAAAGTTTTCTGGGAATTTGTAGCTCGGTCGGGAGAAACCACAGTTCCCAGGATTCTTTGAGGGAAGAAGTCACATGGTTTCAATGGGCTTCTGCTGGGCGGATGGGCGAGATATAAATCTAATTAACAACACCACCACCAACAACAGCAATAATAATGTGTGTTGGATGTGCTTTAAATGTATGGTATTGGTGTGGTGTGGATCTGCCTTTAATCTATGCTGGCCAATATGGTGCACATCCTTGTATGTTCGTGGGGGGAGGGCAGGCTCCAACAGGGAACACTGCTGCAGAAATCTCTGTGCTGTAAGCCACACTGCCCAACCAAGGGCAGCATTCAGTTCACCTGCACAAAGGTGCCCTCGAAGATTGGTGCATCTCCCAATAGATGGTATTCAGGCTGCCGCAGCACCTCCTGCAGATTGCCAGTTGTTGGGGCCCAGCCAGGGAAAGGCTGTTCATGGATACCTTTGGTGAGATTCTGCAAGCCCTTCTGCTTAGTCCCTGGGAGACCGGAAAATAAAAATTAACAAAGAGGATTAATATGAAAAATGACAGGGGAAGTCCAGGGTCAAAACCTTCAGTCTGCAGGACCTGGCTTTTGTCTTGCAGCAGGACTCAGGGACCCTTCCCTTTTGCAGTTCACTCCCTGTGTCAAATTATCAGCAGCGGCTTGTGGTTCCATGTCAGTGGAATCTGCTCTGGGTTTTCGTCTGAACTTTTGAGCACTGTCCAAGGTGCTGAAGCCTGACCCCAAATTTAGATTCAGCACCCTGGACAGCTCCTTGAAAGTTCAGAGTGAACCCCGGAACAGATTCCACCGCCCCACTGTCATGGACCTATCAGCCTCCATTGCAAATTATAGGTTGTAAGCCTCTTGGGGCAGGAACTTCTTCATAAAGACAGTGTGGGGAACTTTGGGCCCTCCTGATGTTGCTGAACTATAGCTCCCATCAATGCCATCAAGCATGGCCAATGTCCAGGGATGATGGGAGCTGTAGTTCAGCAACATTTGGAGGGCCAAAGGGTCCCCACACCCACAGTAAAGCATCACACACAGTGATGGTGCAAAAATAAAGCCTCATTATACCCCCTCCCACATATGTTAAAGTTCACTAAAGGCCTCTAACTTAAAATCATAGAGTTGAGAGATGACAGGGACCCAAAGGCAGAGCTTGGAAAAGTTATTTTTTTGAACTACAACTCCCATCAGCCCAATCCAGTGGCCATGCTGGCTGTGGCTGATGGGAATTGTAGTTTAAAAAAGTAACTTTTCCAAGCTCTGCCCAAAGTCTATATAATTCAACCTCAAAATCAACTGGCCGCCAGTTCTTCCCAATAGATTTACATTATTTATTTATACACCACCCTCTTGCAAAACATATTGGGTGGTGTACAGCAACATAAAAGCATTTGGCTGCAGACCACAGCGCCTGCCAAGCGAGCAATGGGTCTGGACAAGTCAAGCAAGTGAGCCAAGCCATGTGTGTAGGTGACAGGCAACACTATGCCTGCTTGCTCCTCTCAGATAAATGAGCCAACATGATCTGAGGGGAAATTCCTTCCTGTCCTCAAACACGGCCATCTGTTAGCTCTTGAACATGAGCAAAACCATCCATCTCACAAGCCTTTCCCTTGAAATCAAGGCAGAATTCCGTGGAACTCAATTATCTTCCTCCTGATGTTCCATTCCCAATGGACAGGGTCCCCCTCCCATCTCAAGAAGCTGGGCACCCTAGGTCCTACCTGCAGGGTATGTGTTCATGGCTGTGGGACTGAGTGGAGACTCAGTGGAGTGAGTTATAGGGCCTTGCTGATTAACATGGCACAAGGCATCCCTTGGGTCACAAAATACTGGCTCATGATTCCAGATGGGGAAGGGCCCCCCCATGTCCTTTGTGCCTCTGGGGCTCTGTGCCCATGGAGGCCTCTCTTCTCTGCAAGTGGCCCCCATCAGATGACAGGCATCCCTCCCCCAGCTGCTTGTATGCCTGCACATTATGACATCATAAGGCAATTCAAGCCAGTGCCTGGAAACTGGCAGTAACAAGGTTATTGCTGCCTACGCTACTAGAGCTCCTGGAGTGGGGGCACTGTGGCTTTTTGTGCCTTGGGACACATCCTCAGTGACCAGAGTCAATGGCTCCCTTCATGTGTGGTTGGCACATGGGCATCATCACTGGCACTGCATGATTGGTGGGCCTTGGTGGATTGTCCATGGAAGTTTGGTGTGTGTGTGTTCTTTTTGTGCCATTTAGGATTTTCTGTGGTGTTTCCCCCTCCCAAGCTGAGCATGTGTAAGATACGGCTGCTGTTCTGCCAGTGTAACCCCCCCCGAAGCATTGGAGTAGAGCAGGAAGGGCTAGCCTGTGGCCTTCCAGATGGTGCTGGTTTGTGTGTTATGTGCCTTCAAGTCAATTGTGACTTATGGCGACCCTATGAATCAGTGACCTCCAAGAGCATCTTTCATGAACCACCCTGTTCAGATCTTGTAAGTTCAGGTGTGTGGCTTCCTTTATGGAATCAATCCATCTCTTGTTTGGTCTTCCTCTTTTTCTACTCCCTTCTGTTTTTTCCAGCATTATTGTCTTTTCTAGTGAATGTCTCTCATTATGTGTCCAAAGTATGATAACCTCCCCCAATAGAACAAATAAGAGTAATAAACCACAATCTCTACTTTAGTGTTACATCCAAACTGGGGACTGTAGTTTGTTTCATTCAAGGATACAAAATTATACAGTGAGGGTCCCCATACACAATAATTCAACAACAAGCCTAGAACTTATTAAAAATTATAGTAAGTTCTCATGGTTGCAGTGTACCATACAAGCAATAAACAACAAATTACAACAGAATACTGGCAATAGTTCATTTCGACCAAAAAGTCTTTATCAAGTTTATATGAGAAAGCCTTAATTCCTTAGGAAAAGTTCTTTTCATGTTGCACTCCAATGAGGGATTCTGCCAAGTTATAATCCTCCCACTTGTATGGAGATAACAGAATTCTTCCTGTGTGAAGGAGACCTCTGAAAACATATATTATACCTTACTATATGTTACTATGAGAGACAGTGTGGTATAGTGGTTAAGGTGTTGGACTACGACCTGGGAGACGAGGGTTCGAATCCCCACATAGCCATGAAGCTCACTGGGTGACCTTGGGCCAGTCACTGCCTCTCATCCTCATAAAAATCTTATTCACAGGGTCACCACAAGTCGGAATCGATTTCAAGGCAGTACATATGTTACTATATGTGACTCTATACAAGCACCAATTTGATTTTTAGCCAAACCTGGCTATCAGAACAGCTCTTTACCTCCTTTGTTATCTGTCCCAGGAATGAATAAAAACAGCCCCTAACTGATCTTAATTTATATTCGCTGCAAATGCTTAGTGTATGCAATCGGAACTGGAAACATACCACTAATTGTAAAATGACAAATCAAATTTATCATTGAGTCCATTAGGACTTACTGTATTCAAGGTAAAAATCTAATAGGCTTCTTGTTTACAAACTAGGTTATGGATGTCTTGCCCTCTATTATTAGACTATGAACTTGTTACACAACAAATTATAAACCATAAATCTTCAGAAAGGAGAGGGAGGTATCAGCATTGCTAGGGAAATCCCAAGTTTTGCAGTAATACAATTAAAACAATTAAAACTAGAAACCACCTCCACCAAAACAAACAAAAGTCCAGTGGAAGGACCAATCGCGCTTAGTAGACATAGCATGTTGAATGTCACTTAGAAAAGAAAAATGGAATTGTGGGGTGCGGGAGGGAGTGGTCTGAGTATTCTAGTGGAGAACATGGCTAGCTTCCTGGAACCCTGAACAGGACCACTCTTGCTAAAAAGTGAAGATGCATTGCAACATTTTGTTTTCGTTCTTTCTTGTTTGGGATAAATAGTGTTGCTATAAACCATCTGATATTAGCATTTCCATTTTAAAGATGGGGATACTGAGGCCAAGATTATAAGTCTCTGGCAGAAGTGGGACTTGAATCTCACCCCCAAATTACCCATTGCATAAGACACTCCAGTACACTTTTCTTTGAAAGAACGGGCCTTTGATTTTTTAAAAATGTTTCCCTGGGAGAAGAGTTTGCAAACTTTTAGGTTACACGCCATACTTTCAACAGGCACAATAGAAAAGGAACTAATTTTAATTGGAGGGAGAAGTAGAGAATAAAATTTGTTAAAAATGCAACTAATTTTACTTCTTTCAGAGGCCCCACCACAAAGCTTTTCCAAATAGGTGTCAAGATCAAAGTGTATGTCTTTAAAATCCCCCCCTTTTTATATTTTCAAAAAAGACACTGCAGCATCTTGAAACAGTGAAAATCCATTGCGTTCCATGGAAAAGGAGACATCTCAGCCATATGTAGATGGTAGGGGGCACTTAACTGTGTCATCTGATGTTACAAAGGGTCTGATTCACATATTAACAGAATAGTATTGTGGCTGCTTCCCTATGGAGCTCTGGTAATGTAGGAATGAAAGAATCCTATGAGACAGATCATGAGAAGAGTTCCCACATCAGTGCTGCATCTCTCTGAGGACCTGCAGTGTCAATGTGGATGAGTTGCACACGATCTAAGGGTCTCTCATGATTTTGTTGTTCAAACACTACCAGAATGGTATGAGCCCAGAAAGCAGCTTTCCTGCTGAATGGGTAACATGAATCAAGCTTTTTGTAGCTTTTGCCCTTCTTTGAATTTCTGCATAATTGCAGAGGAGGTAGGTTTCACCCCCTCATGGTCAGAGGGTATATTTGGCCACTATTTACAGGCAATATATGAAAAACATTTAAAGGGCACTGTGTAGCTTCTGGCTCCATAGGCCTACATCTCTTGGGTTAGCCATACGGCAGAAATAGACAAAGGTGAAGCTGGTTACTAATGGTTACTGGTTATTTGCATGGCAGTTCAAAACATCGCTTGATGCCTTTTAATAGAGGACAGTCTCCTGGAGATGCAAATGTTATAATTTGGGGTAGCACAAAGCTTATTGTGATGTGTACTCCCTGAGTTCCTTATTTGTTTTTGTCATCTGGGGTCATCATCACACACTTATGAACACTGTGCAAAGACAATAGTTTTGCCTGGAGAAAATTATTGTGGATCTCAAAAGAGACAGCACCCTTGGTCATTCAGATAAATGATATGGGGTAGATCAAATATTATTTTGGGGTTCAGGTCAGAGACAGATAAACTTAAGTTCTTTTTAAACATTTTCTGATTCAACTATGTTTCAAAGTTTCATGCAAATTTGGAACTGGTGACAGGTCATCAACTTCAGCTTTGTCAGAAATGGAGGTTCCCTTGTCTCCTATTTTCATGCTCACTTTCATCTCCCTGATTTCAATACAATAGGATGGTTATGGAGTATTCTATCCCCTTCAGACAACCTTTTCATTGTGCATTCATGATTATTTGTGCTCATGTTATTGGGGCAGTTATACACAGTCCTACTTTCAGTACTATTTGTACTTGCAAAAGTGACAGGATGTACATAACACCTCAGTGTATGTCCCATAACTTCCTGCAGAAATCCTGTAACTTTTCATAACACAAATGTTCCAGGTTTATTTCCCCCCACTATGGTTGCACTATATAGTGCAAGAGTACCCCTCCCAAAAGCAATAATGCAATAACATTGGGGAAGCCTTGCAGAACAACTAATAAAGTGGGATGATGTGCTGACAGTCCAGTATAAATCTGCCGCTAATGCACTATTATTGCACCAGTTACATGCTGCAGAATAAACCCACAAAACAAGGTCTGCAGTGGTCCTAGGGCAATTATTGTTGGTGCTGTTACTTACTAGTACAGTAACTCCTATTGCACTTGGGCTCACCTCTGAGTAAACATGCTTAGGATCAGGCTGCTAATAATGAATTTGTGTTAACATCTTGGCAATGGTATATAATTTCAAGGGTGGGGGTAGGAATTACTCCTACCATCAGTAACATTATAAGGGAAATGAAGACTTCTCCAGGTTGTTAGCAGGCACTGGCATTGCATAAAACACAGGATCAGTGATCCTAAGCATGTTTACTCAGAAGTAAGTCCCATTAAGTTCAGTGGGTTTTGGCCCTTGCTAAGTGTGCTTAGGATTGCAGCCTTGATGGAGTTATTTATAAAAGCAGGCTCAAAAAATCTAAGTGCATTCTAGTTGAACATCAAGGACTGTTAACAGGAATATCTCCGTCACTCCCCCTCCAACTTTTTCCTGGGCTTTGGTTGGCTGACCACACAAAAGTGAGGAGGAAGTTTTTATTATGCCAAAATAACTGAACAGAGCACACCACGCTTGAGGTATGTGTGTGAGTATGCATGAGGAAAACCTCTTAAAGGATGAGGTTCTCTTTATGATTCACTCTGTTTATTGCGAAAGGAGAGGGGGAAATGAAAGGACGAGGCAGGGCTCCTGGGTTCTCCGCAAAGGGAATTGCGGGCCTTCCAGTAAACTAGAAAAGGAGATACAAGGACCCTGGATTACCTGGGAGTAGGGAGCATTATTCCAAATAGGGAGAGAAAAGAGAGGAGGGAAACCGAGCATCCTGGACTCCCAAATTAGGGGGGAGGGTGTGACGCCCTTCCCTGGCTCTCCCTGTCAGGTTCCTACCTGCGCGTGGCTACTGCCTGTCACTAGGCACCACCAGGGACTCCACCAGTCCGGACTGTCCTTTTTTATTGTTTCTGTCCCCGCTCTAGCACAGATCTCAACAGATCCCCCTGCTAGGCAACCACTAGTCACGTCCTAATACTAGTATTCCCAGAGACTCTGAATACTGGTATTGTTATTCTCTTCACCGCTGCCACCATTTGTTACAGTTTCCCTTCAGCCTTGGTCATTACCTTACCCTCCCTTCTGGTCTGTGAAACCCCAGCCAAGGATCAGGCCTTTGGTAAACCAAATTAAGTATTTATTACAGACAACAAAGCTAACAAGATTAACAAGATTTCTTCTTAAGGCACATAAGCATATGGTTTTACTCAATACTAATCCGAACTCCACCCCCCTCCTTCTCCACTCTCTCCTGGCAAACAACTCTCTAAACCCCACCAAGCAACCCACTAAGTTCACCTCATCCACCACCACCACCTCCCAGATTCCACTGTCTCTCTTCCTTTTATACGTTCAGCCATTTTAAACACTCAGCCAATCATCTAGCATTCTACTGCCCATTCACTCCCCCTCCTCTTTCACTCCACTTACCATGTATCTTCTAAACAACCAACACTTACCATATATACATTAATATAGGAACATCACAGAGGGCTCAGACTCCTGGGTTCCCCGAGATAGTGTAGTATAGGCTAACTCAGGGCAAATTGGGTCCTCGGGAGCCTGGAGTCCCAGATCCTGAGGGTAGAGCAGAGTTAATTCATCTGATACCTGAGTGTCGGTCCCTCCCCTTCTGAAACTGGTTGGACCGCTTTCGTGGGTCTCTCACATGGGCCACTCCTTCTTTCCTCTCTGGACCTGGGTAGGCCATTTACCTTTCCTGCTGTCCTTTTCCTGCCTTCCTTCTTTTCTCTTAATGCCCCTGGACTGGGTTTTGCCTTTAAGGTCATCATGCTAGTCTCCTCGAATTGCCCCTTCTTGGTAGTCGCCTCTGACCTGTTTTTTTAGGCCATCCAAAACCTTTTGTGCAGTGGAGAACACACCTTCCTCGTCCTCCTGGATCTCTCAGCGGCTTTCGATACCGTTGAGCACGGTATCCTGTAAAATCGCCTGAAGAGTTTGGGAATAGGGGGCACTGTTTTACAGTGGTTCCGTTCCTATCTCTCAGGCAGGTACCAACGGGTGGCATTGGGGGATGAAGTTTCAGACCCTTGGCCTCTTAATTGTGGAGTGCCACAGGGTTCTATCCTCTCCCCCATGCTATTTAACATCTATGTGAAGCCGCTGGGTGCCATCATCAGGAGTTTTGGGCTGCAGTGTCACCAATATGCGGATGACACTCAGCTCTATCTCTCATTTAAATCCTCACCAGAGTTGGCTGTGAACACCATGTCCAAGTGCCTGGAGTCCATAAGTGGATGGATGGGCGAGAACAGACTGAAGCTGAACCCTGATAAGACCGAGGTGTTGCTCGTGGGTGACAAGAGAAGGTTGGGAGATATCGACTTGGTGCTTAATGGGGTGAGATTACCCCTGAAGGACCAGGTCCGCAGCCTAGGGGTCATTCTTGACTCCGAGCTGTCCATGGAGGCTCAGGTTTCGGCAGTGAGCCGGGCAGCTTGGTATCAATTGCATCTGATACGGAGGCTGCGACCCTACCTTCCTGTACATCTTCTCCCACGAGTGATACATGCCCTGGTCTCCTCTCGCTTAGACTACTGTAATGCGCTCTATGTGGGGTTACCCTTGAAAACAGTCCAGAAATTGCAGCTGGTACAGAATGCGGTGGCATGTTTGATCACACACTGTTGCCGCCGGGATCATATTACCCCGGTGTTAAGAGATCTGCACTGGTTACCAGTTGTGTACTGGGCCCAATTCAAGGTGTTGGTCCTGACCTTTAAAGCCCTATATGGTTTCGGCCCAGTTTATCTGAAGGAATGGCTCCAGCATCACCAATTATGCCGCCTGACAAGATCAGCCACACAGGACCTTCTCTCGGTCAAAACAGCTAGGCTGGTGCGGACCAGAGAGAGGGCATTCTCTGTTGTGGCCCCCACTATCTGGAATTCTCTTCCCTTCGATCTCCGACATACCTCCTTCCTGATGGGCTTTCGCCGAGCCTTAAAGACCTGGCTATTCAGGCAGGCCTACAGAATCCTCAGGGTGGATGAGTTTTAATATTGTATTAATTGATGTTTTAGATTACCCTTGTGTCTTTTGATTGTATTGTATTTTATTATGTGGTTGTAAGTCGCCTAGAGTGTCCGTTGATTCGGACAGATAGGCGACTAACAAATAAAATTTATTATTATTATTATTATTCCCAAAGGAAACCAAACCCTGGATGAGCACAGGGACCCTGGAAATCTCACTGCTCGGAGACTGGGGAGGAGCTGCCTGTGTTCCCTGCCCTGGACCCTGTTGAAAAGGTAAATGGACAAAATGGTGCCCGTTGGCGCCAAAATTTAAATCAGCACTTGCAAAGAAAAATGATCCTATCCCTTTATTAGCTCTTCCTACTGCCTTCCTCTGACTATAAGAGGCAGTCCTCCAAAGCATTTTTAACTGCACATACAGAATTTGATGGTATGTTATTGAATCCCACTTGAAAATTGCAACTGCAAGGAAGCACCCACAGTGTCCTTCCATGTATGGTGTTGGCTTTTTTCTATCCAGGGTGATGGTGTTGGTGGTCATATGCCCCTAGAATAGTGGACTTGGAAGTGGCCTATAAAACCATCAAGTCAAACTCAAGGTGGTGGTGGTCATCTTTTTTCTCTAGGCTGCTTTATAAAGCTGCAGGCTCTATGGAGATTGCGTATCTATTTATGTGGAAGTGGAACATACCACCAATGCTTGTCTTGCCCCCCCTCAAACATCTACCCAAATAGTCATTGCTGTCTCCATATATGGGGTTTGTGTGCCTTGGATTTGTTTGTCGCCCCGCTGCCTAGAGTGGGACAAATTTATTGGCCCTGTCACCAGTGACCATTTGCTTTCCTCTGACACCACTCCGTTCCAGTGGGTCTTTCTATGAACTCTGCGGAATATTGCCTGGTTTTATTTTGTCCTCCTACCTCTTCATCCCCTTTCCTTTTGTGCTGTATCTTCCAGACTGCAAGCTGGAGGGAAGGCATGTACTTATCACTGATATATGCAAGCTTGTCTGAGAAGCCCCCCCCTTTTTTTGGCAGAAGATTAAAAAAAAAGGAATCTGCATGGCCATCGACAGGAAGATGGCAAGACAGGTGCAGGCTCCTCCTCCCCTTGTCAATGTTTGCAAGCTTGGAGAAAGCAGTTTAACAAGACACAACTTCAAGGCAGAGGAGCTGAAGCAGTGGGAACCTTACTGGGACTGGGATCTTGGAAGATGGCTAGTGGTTTGACACCTGATGTCAGCCCCCTGACTTGTACCCTTCTTTCATTTTTTTCCCTCAGTGGTGTGTTAGAGCAGTAATGTGTGGAAGCGTAACTACAATGTTTTTAATAGACATTCAAGTGTTCTGTTTTTTCAATTGGCTATATGTTAGAACAGTTGCACACTTGTCCTTCGATCTGTTCATAAAGAATTCAAAATGAGCATGACTATCATGAGAAATGACAGGGTGTGTTCAAGATGGTACGTTGACATGGTTCAATTTTGTATCCACTCTCCCTTCCTCGAGGGACGTTTGGGATTCACACGTAGGTGTGGGTTACCCCTTTTTTATCTTCATAACATCCCTTGTTGTCTCATAACATCCATTCTTTTCTCACTATGTCCCCAATAGGTTTGCAACTGGATGTGACTGCACCTGAACATGTGGCTGCTAAAGATCCAAGGGGAACTTTTGGCAAGTTGTCTTTTTTGGGGGGATGGTATGAACTGGGCATGATAGTGACTTGTGCAATGCAAGACAATTTATGCATGCTCAGATTTATGCCATGGATCAAGGCATGCCATCATTTTGCATAACTCCTCTAACATGTAATCTTGCATGCTCAACAGACCCGGCAGTGCACAACTCCACAGCTACCCAGTCATCAGCAGCTTGTCTGGCAGAACTGAGATGAAAGAAGCCAAAAGGAACACGTTCAGAGACACTCCAAATGTCAATATTGGAAAAGGTAACAGAGTACTCTTGTAGGAAAGAGCGAGAGGCAGCAGCTGAGAAAGAGGTGTTCCTGTCAATAATGACAGTAAATAATGAACTGTTTTGTGAGAGCCTGGCCACAACGAGTGCATGTGCAGGAAAAAAACGAGAGAACCATGTGCCTAGACACAAGGAATGGTATAGTCTCTGCTGTTAATGGCATTGCATCCAACCTTGAATAATCAACTGGCTTTCTTCTGGAGCAAAACAGTAGCGCTGCAAGCATTGCCAGTGTAAGTGGAAGGGTGGGGAAGAAAAGAAAAAACAGCAAAAGTGTCCCACTACAGCAGCTTTCACAACCGTCATCCAGCTATAACACCAAACTAAGTAGGAAAACAATCAGACCTTAATTTGTCATAGGAAAGGGAAAAAAGGCAGAGACTCCAACATGGAACATTTATGATTTGTACACTTCTTCACAGGCCCTCATCACTGGCACCAGTGACTCTGATGATGACACAGTAATACTCGAGAATATTTTTTCGGTAGTTTTACAAATTTGGGAACCACCAAGTATCATAGCTGAATTAAATCCACTGTGAAGTTCAGAATGATGTGATTCTGAGTTAAGCACCCGCTTAATCCAGCCACTTACTTACACTCCACACTTTTCAAGCAGTGCAAGATGTGTTTGAAAGTCACAACAGTAGAGCCCCTAGAGTTTGTTTTCTCAATGGTAAACCGCAGGAGAAATCATGTTGCATTGCTTGCAATGTTGCTTTATGGGAATAGTTGCACTGAAACCAAATGTATGCCAAGAAGGGATGCCGGCATGTGCTGAAGAAGTGTTGTTGTGTTGTTTACTGTTATTTTAATTTGGAACTGAACCGTGGTGAAAGTATAAATGTAGCCTTCCTTTTCCAAATGATTATGCCTGCATTCTGAACCATCACTTAATAGTAGGATCATAGTTTCAGAATTTTAACTTAACAAATAAAAAGTTGTTTTTTCCAAGTGGTTTTTGTATTATTATTAGTCCTAATCACACATGCGTTCCGGTTCTTATCGCAGTATAAAGAAGTAGCATACACAAAGAAACACAGGGATGCTCATTTTAATTTTTTTTTTGTAAAATTAATACTGGTTTACTCTCAAAATATACAATTGTCCACCAAAAGAATGAGTAAAATGTTTATAAGAAAAACACTATTCCTCTCACTGACCGAAAAGTCCAAGAAGAGTGGATGACTGTGAAACCACTCTGGTCATTAAATGTCTGTGTGGTTAACAGCGTGTCTCTGAACAAGTGCCCTGGGCTTTGATCGTCTACAGCAGTCTCCTGAAAAAAAGGAGGGATTCTTTCTCACAAGTGCCTTTCACCTCCTATGCCCCTTCATCCTTCCACGGCTAGCGCAGGGGTGAATGTGTGCTGAGAGTTGTTAGGAGACCTCTTCTCCTTACAGAGCTACAATTTGCGGTAGTGGTTTAACCATCATTTCCCCTTCCCAGAGAAATCTGGGAATTGTGGCTCTGTGAGGGAAAAGGAGTCTTCTCACAACAAAGCACCCTTCACAAAGTACACTTCCCATGATTCTTTGGGGGAAGCCATGACTGTTTAAAGTGGGATAATAGTGGAATTAATATCTGTGAATGTAGCCCTGATCTCAAGCTTGCATTCTCTCCTGAGCTTTTTCCGTAGAACTTGCCCGCTGGAATCAACTGCTAAAAAGTGGCTTACATAGAATTAAATAACAAGGTGCCTCTAAGTTCATCTACGTTCCTCATTTGAGACCTTTGTGTGCCACCTTGGAGGGAGATGCAGAGGGTGGCAACATAGGAACAGGCCCTTTCAGTGGTGGCTCCCTGATTAAGAACATAAGAAGAGCCTGCTGGATCAGGCCAGTGGCCCATCTAGTCCAGCATCCTGTTCTCACCGTGGCCAACCAGGTGCCTGGGGGAAGCCCGCAAGCAGGACCTGAGTGCAAGAACACTCTCCCCTCCTGAGGCTTCCGGCAACTGGTTTTCAGAAGCATGCTGCCTCTGACTAGGGTGGTAGAGCACAGCCATCACGGCTAGTAGCCATTGATAGCCCTGTCCTCCATGAATTTGTCTAATCTTCTTTTAAAGCCATCCAAGCTGGTGGCCAATACTGCGCCTTGTGGGAGCAAATTCCATAGTTTAACTATGTCCTGAGCAAAGAAGTACTTCCTTTTGTCTGTCCTGAATCTTCCAACATTCAGCTTCTTTGAATGTCCACGAGTTCTAGTATTATGAGAGAGGGAGAAGAACTTTTCTCTATCCACTTTCTCAATGCCATGCATAATTTTATAACTTCTATCATGTCTCCTCTGACCCGCCTTTTCTCTAAACTAAAAAGCCCCAAATGCTGCAACCTTTCCTCGTAAGGGAGTTGCTCCATCCCCCTGATCATTCTGGTTGCCCTCTTCTGAAGCTTTTCCAACTCTATAATATCCTTTTTGAGATGAGGCGACCAGAACTGTACACAGTATTCCAAATGCGGCCGCGCCATAGATTTATACAACGGCATTATGATATCAGCTGTTTTATTTTCAATACCTTTCCTAATTATCCCTAGCATGGAATTTGCCTTTTTCACAGCTGCCGCAAACTGGGTCGGCATTTTCATCGTGCTGTCCACTACAGCCCCGAGGTCTCTCTCCTGGCCGGTCACCTCCAGTTCAGACCCCATGAGTGTATATGTGAAATTAAGATTTTTTGCTCCAATATGCATTAGTATGATTCATAATGATCCAGCCAAAGACAAGCTCTATTAAGTTGCATTAGTTCCATGGAATCATAGAACTGGGAGACTGAATGTCATCTAGCCCAACCCCAATTAATGCATCTGTAATCCAGGGTGTACCAGCAGCATTCCTGGCAGATGACTGTTCAATCTCTGCTTACATACTTCCAGCTAAGGAGCTACCTCTATACCACTATCGAACAGCTCTTACTGTTAATCAGGTTTTCTGAATATTTACTAAAATATGCTTTCTTGCAACTTTCACCTGTTAGTTCCAGCCTTGCCTTCTGGAGCAACAGTTAAATATCCCCTACTGAAATCAGAGTGACTTGCAACACAAGTCTAAGCTCATTTACTCAGAAGGAAATTCCACTGTCTCCATCCTGACTTACTCCTAGGTAGGTATGAGGGAGAAATTTGATTCCATTCATATTTAAAGCCAAATCTATCAAAATTGAACTTTCCAAAACAATATGAGAATCAAAACACAGCCATCTTTTGAAATTTGCACTTATCCAAATTTTTCAATGCAGTTCTCCAATATTTTTAAAAATGCTTATGTTGGTGTGCATAAAAATGACTATATTAGTGAAAATAACATAAAATGTGTTAGAAGAAATTGCTTGTAAAAATGTGTACATTAGTCAAAACTACCCGCAAAGATGTGTGTATTAGGAGAAATTTGCACTAAAATGCTGGAGAACTTTCATGAGGATTTTTTAAACAAAAATTACAGATTGCTGCAGAAATATGCAGAACAGAATTTAAGACTGGAAAAATAAAAAACCGAAAGAACTGAAATTGACAGATCCTTTCCATCCCTACTCCCAGGTAACTATAGATTACTTTAAAATGACTTTGGATGGATCATGCTGTACATTCTTCTTTTAGGTATACACTTAAAACTTACAGTGTCAATGTGGCAAAATGGTGTTTAATTTAAAACACTTGTGTATCATCCCAGGAAACTCAGATTTATTTATATGCAATGTGTGAAGTGGCCCACCCCCCATTCTTACTTACTGACAAAAGGCAGAAAGAATTGAAGCCAGCTCTGATTCTAGTTGACATTTCCGTGCTAGCTATTACATAAAGCACTTTTCTTTCGTACTGAAGGTAGTTAAATTTTTATTTTATTGTGCAACAAATATTTTCAGGGTTAGATAATTTCAGTATATAGTCAAGTTAGTTCAGTCTGTGATAATGTTCAGTATAAAATGCTTGAAAGAAAACAAAAATGCACCATGCATCCATTTCCTGGCATTCACAGCCAGTTTTCCGCTGACTTTTCAGAGTACTCCAAACATGAAGGTGCATTGCCCAAACACTTTGGGTGTTTAGTTGGTGCCTTTGCATTCACAGAAAGGCTTTTATCCAGCAGAGGAATCTACTAAAAGAAAAGAATGGGAGGCAATTTCTATGCTACCTTTCACCCTGTTCTGCCCAGTCACTCGGGGCTGCAGGAGAAGGGGAAATTGGCACTCTTCCACTAATGGATGCCTCTGCTAGACCAATAGCTCTTCTATGAGTGCAAGGGCACCAGCTGGATTCTACCCATTGCCAAGTTGCTGATGATATTCTTACCCTCCTTGAGTATACTCTAGACAATGTTTATTCAGTATTCATTCTGATTTGCTTGCACAAAGCATATGTAGGAGTTAGGCTATGCCCAGTCTTTATTGAGCACTCATTAATTTGTTTATAGGGTGGTTATAATTACACCACCTGAAACTGCTGGTAGGTGCTTGAATCCCACCAGAAAATAGCAACAGTGAGGTACCACAAGACTTTTTGTGTTTTCTGCAATATACTGACAGCACTAGTCCTCTGGAAACACCCAACGTTATTTACAATTATTTTTCAATACAGTTCCAAAATAAGTATCCTGCTGCTGCCTTGTCTAACAAGCATACAGAGAAATATGGCACTGCACCTTACTGCAAAGTGCTGAAGCTGCTCTAAAATGTTGGCACGGAGCATGTCCTTTAATGAGCTGTTAGAGAGAAACAGGCCTGAGAAGAGGAACCCATTAAGTGTATTTCCTCTAATGTAGCTGTATAGTACAGAAATGAAGCAGCATGCCAAGTCCTAATGTACTCTGCATCCAAGGACTTTTTCCTTTTATTAGCATGGTTTTCACTCTTCCCTACGTGGACATAACAATTCAATAGAATAAAAAACCAACATCTTATTGATTTGGCACAAGTGTGGGACAGAAGATGGCTGTGCTGTTTTATTCCAGCTATCCCTGCTCTATCCCTTGGAGAGCTCCAGCTAGTTTTTCTAATTTCCAAGCATTTATTTATTGTGTATGATGCGTATCCACGATATTGGGCTCTTGTATTCTGATAGCAGAGATACTGCTTCCCCATTGCTCTATAATAAGCCAAAGAGGCTTTCTTCTGTCCCAAAATAGGACAGACTTCAGCACTGATCAGTTTCTCTATCCCTAAAGGCCAGACCTTACCCAGTGGTTCTCAAGCACAGCTAGTGCTGTGGCTTGTGCTTCTGCAGCTGAATGCATTAAATGGGACCTCTTCGTTCTGGAAAACCTTGCAGCAGAGCCCAGAATGAATCTCTCTCTCTCCCCACCAAATCTCCAAGGTGGAAATAGGAAGAAAGGATTCTGCAATCCGCTCTGCAATCCATTCAAGGCATATCTAGGCCTTGGTTACATTTTATATGGTTTTACATCATTTTAAATGTGTTAATAATTTATTAAATTTATATTCTGCCTTCCTCACAAAAGGAGCCTACAGTGTGGGTGAAAATATTGCGTTTTGAATGGTGATTAATACACTAACTAAATAATAGATGTGGTGACAGCCACCAGCTTTGATGGCTTTAAAAGACCATTAGACAATTCATGGAGCATAAGGCTATCAATGACTGCTAGCAACAATGGTTATCTTCTGCCTCCACTGTTGGGATGCAGTATGCCTTGGAATACCAGCTGCTGGGAATCACAAGTGAGGAAGAGTAGCATAGTGCAGCTTCCTTTGATACTAGCCTTGTGTGAATATTGGCCTCCAGGGGTGGCTACCTTGCATTCTCCATACATTGTTAAGACTCCAGTTGTCATCATTTCCTGTCTGGGGCTGATAGGAGCTGGAGTCCAAAAATATCTGGAGGACCACAGGACCCCATCCCCATAATTAATGTTAGGTTGCCCAATGTTCTTGGTGTACATTGTGACACTTAACATGAAAGCAAATTGACTTCTGTGTTAATTGATAAGAAACAAATTTAAATCCCTCACTCACCCATGAATGTCTGTGAAAATAGCATCATATGCTCAGTGCCAAAAAAAGATAGATTCCACCTGCCAGAATAGAACCACATCCACTGTAAAACCTGTCAAATAATCTGAGAACCATGACATAAATAAGGAGAAATATTGCAAATACACATGCTATGCTTCACTACAATCATTAAGCTATTGCACTGGGTCCTTAGACAGTGCTACAGGATCTCAGGTAGCAAGACCGATACCTGAAACTCCCGGCCCTGTATGGGCATCTCCAATTGAGAGTTTTGAGAAAGGTTTTTAATCTTGGTTCTTCGAAAATGGACAAAGGAGAGCCCTGATTCTATGAGTGAAAATTAACAATTCTCAAATCAAAAAGATAGGCACCTTGTAGATGGAGTGCCAAGCTGTCAGAAGTGGGTTGTGTTAGCCCATGCAACACAAGCCAGCTTCAGACAGACAAGCATATCACTTCCTTTCTGTTTTTCAGTCCAGTATCCTTGATGACCATGTTGAGAACAGAACCTCTTGAAGAGTCTGAATTTCAGATGCGAGTTCTATGGTTCATATTAGCTGAACTACAAGGAAACCTTCACTAAAGGCAACACATAGATAGTATCTGATGCTAACAAGACTGCAGCACATGTGCCGAGAGTAACATCTCTGTATTGCCAGCACTGCTCAGCCTGGGGAATCTATGTCCACACATGGCAGCAGACCTTTGCAGTGGTGACTAAAATCTGGCAGTAGGGCCGGAGTAAGACATGCTGAAGCCCTAAGCCATGTCAATATTCAAAAAGAGTGTATTACATTATGATAGAAAAGGTAATGAAAAAATAAATGGCAAAACATATTTGCATATATACATAGGCAAAGATGAAAAACAACTGAAGAAAACATACCCTGCAAAAAGCTTCATTTGCATTATCATATCCACATCTACTGTATTTCCCAGTGAGGTGTCAAGTGCAACATCTGCAACTACTTGGGAACAGTTTCAGTTGATGAGACCTGATGAAGATGCTTGCAGAGATACAAACAGCAACATGTCCTCTCGACCCTTGCCCTTCTTGGCTTGTTAAAGCTTGCCATGGGGTTTTTACAGAATGGATCCAGGGTGTGGTCAACATACCATTGCAGGAGGGAGTGGTTCCAGCCACCCTGAAAGAGGCAGTGATCTGACTGTTCCTGAAAAAGCCCACCCTGGACTCATTGGCTTGCAACAACTACCACCAAGTCACAAATACCCCCTTCTTAGGGGAAGGTGATTGAGAGGGTTGTGGTGCAGCAATTGCAAGTACTCTTGGATGAAACAGATTATCTTGACCCATTCCAGTCTGGGTTCAGGCCTGGTTATAGGACTGAATCGGCCATGGTCATCCTGATGGATGACCTTTAGCGGAAGAAGGACAGGGTGAGTGCGACCCTGTTACTCTTACTTGATCTCTCAGTGGCTTTTGATACCATTGACCATGGTATCCTTCTGGGCCGACTTGGTGAGATGGATATTGGAGGTACTGTTTTACAGTGGCTCCGATCCTATCTCCAAGGTCATTTTCAGAAAATAGCATTGGATGATTGTCTTTCAGCCCCCTGGCAGTTGTGCTGTGGGGTGCCGCAGGGTACCATCTTGTGCCCCATGCTGTTTGTCATCTATGTGAAACCCTTGGGAGCAGTTATCAGGAGATTTGGGGCGAGGTGTCAGCGTACTTCACCCACTTCCTGAATTCACAAGTATAGTGTTTACATACCATAGTATTGCCAGAAAACACTGTGCACATACTACCCTTTCAGTCACTCTGACCAGGAGGGATCTCTGAAAAAATCAGTCTGCAAATTCCAATGTGAACTGACCCAATCAACACCTTTCAAACTAATCAGAATGAAACTATCCACTGGATTTCACACTTCCCCAAACATTGTGACAGTTCTCAGCCGTTTAAACATATCAAGGCAAGCTTAACATGCATATTTTAAGAGAAAGTACAGCTAAATATGTGTCTGAGTGCATTTTAAAGGCAAATGATTACAGATTTATTTTTTAAAGCTAAGTTAGTATGAGAACAGGCCCAAACTGATGTTAAGGCTGAGCACTTACAAAAGTGACTGTAATTTCCAATCATCCACTAAGTGGTACAATTTAGGATGTTAACAGAGGAATGTTTACTGAAAGATTGTAACAAGTGTGTAAGCCATTCTACGTGCCCCACTTGTGGGTTTCTCATAAGAACCTGGTTGGTCACTAGGAGAACGGGGTGCTGGACAAAATGAGCCTCTAGTCTGATGCAGCAAGGCTCTTGTGTTCTTACAACTTCTTGTGTAGCCATTTCATATACTGTCTGCCTGTAATAGACTGTGGATGGGCAAGTGTAAAGAGAAGATTGTGCTATATATTAGGTTGGGCTATTGTTAACCACCCCTTCTTATCCATTAGCCAACGAAAGAAAGTTGGCTAATGGTTAAGAGCACATGACCCATGCATTACTTTAACACATCCCCACCCTGAACCTAAAAGTTTCACCAACTGTTCCATAGATATCCATAAGACAACTCCTGCGGGATTTTTTTTTTTGAATTGCCAATCAGCTACACAGGTAGAGTAGGGACGATTTTCTAAAAAGGTAACATCCACAGTCCCCTATGACCATACAACTGGAAGTAAAGCTTCTAGGTCAGGAGTGGGGAACTTTTCTGGGGCCAAATCATATCTCATCCCACCCCGTGTGCCAATTTTGACAGGTACGCAGAACCACACACCTATGTCATATAGTATCATATGGCTGATACGTGAGCAGTCTCTCCCATCCACTGGAGTTGACCTGGGGGGAGGATCCTTACAGGAAATGTGCTGGTGAACCAGTGCCCAGCAGGATTGAACTCTCCACTCATCAAAGCAGAGGGTTCAATCCTGCTCTCTGTAAGCGTCTGCTTGATCAGCGAAGCACCACCCATCAAGTTTGAAATCTACCCATCAGCTGACAACACCAGTGATGTCAGCTGATTGATAGATGGATATGGTTTTGGGAAATTGGCTGTGAGGGCCAAATTGGACCCCCTAGCATGGCCTGTGAACTGGAGGTTTCCCAGCACTTCGCTAGGTAATCCTGTAACCCACTGTACAGCAGAATCTTATCCTGCAATAGCTTAGTATTGGCTACAGTAATTATGTATTGGCTCCTCTATATATTATGAATTCAGCATATTAATGTTCTTTTCCTTTTGCAGGTATTTGCACACACCCTGAGAGTTTCCATGGTTTCACAGAAAGGTCTAATGACATGTAACAATTTGCTAGTGAAACTATGTAGGTCATTTTTTCATCCAGGGAGCTCACAGTACAATCTAGGAACCATATGTAAGCAACCATGAGCTGCTCAGAGGAAGAGAGGGCTCAGTGTAATAAATAAATCTCTATACATTCATCAGTTGGAGTAGAAAACTGTGCAATTACTTCGGTCGAAGGTAGGGCTGTTGCTTTAGTTTGCTCCTACTGGGAGGAAGGGCGGGATATAAATCTAATAAACAAACAAATAGTGAATAAAAGGCCATAACTACAAGTTTTCCTCATTTGGACAAAACTTCTATGTTTTCCAAAGAAGCCTTCTTGCTGCTGCTCATTAACATTCTCTTGGCCCTGGTAATATCTTTCCTTATCTATGGAATATGTTCTAGCAGAACGTCTATTATTGTGCTTTTGAACAACCTCCAAGTATTCTGGGGAGATTTGACCCTCTTCTCTTTCCAACTCCCTTTTTAACAATCCTCTCATTTTTGGGAACCTTCCTCTTTTGAAATCAAATGTGACTGTTGGTTTTTCTTGGAAATTGTCCACTTATTTTGTTGAATGTGATAGTGCTATAGTCACTGTTCCCAAATACTTCAACAATTACATTTCACACTAGGTTCTGGGGGCTACATTGCTGTCCCTAATGGAAACCTGGTGGAATGAACAAAACCAGTGGAATACAGTCATGTCTGAATACAAAAGTATATCTACTTACTGCTAGTTAGTGTGATTTGACGGACTATTGTGGGACCAACACAGGTATTGCGATGTATTCAGCTGGCTTCCAACTCTGAACTTGTTCCAAAAGGAATTTCCATAAATGTGCCAAAAATGCGCAGACAAGATGGGATGCTTACATTGGATCATAATTGCCCTAGTTAGCATGGCCAATAGTCAGGGATTATGGGAGTTGTAGTCTAATAAGTCCTCCATCCATGCTGTATATGGACACTCTACAAAAACATGTTATACATAAAGTGGCCCCAAAAGGAAGGCAAGAAAACTACTTGTCAGCAGGAGGAATGGTATAAGTCAGTTCCAATCCTCTATGATTAGTATCTACATTGTGGCACCTTTGAGAACTATCTAGAAACTTCAGTTGGCTGCCTTGGACTCTGTTAAAAAGCAAGGTAGAAATACCTTAATTAGTAAATAAGTGTACTACTGCTTGAACAGTTAAGTACAGGTTGAGACTATTCATCCACTAAGTCTGAAAAAGTGATATTTGAAGCAGTGAAGCATATAGCTTGAGACCACGCAGGACAAAACATACTTTATTGTACTGCAACATCAAAAATACATGTAGAGTACATCCAGGACTGTGCCAATCACAACTTGCCAGGTAAATGAAACTGAGTTACTAAAATAATGGGGATCTACTGAAGTCAAAAGTAAAGTTTACCTATCTGAGGCACAAGTACACTGTTGTTTAAGTATCCTGATTCAACTTAGCTCCAAGACACAAATCTACATGTTATCCCTCTAAGTTGCATATTAGAACTACTTGTAAGTTCAAGCTAATAGGGGTGCCCAAAGTTCATCTCAATGGCCAGAGTGCCACCTGTGGAGTGTGAAAGGTATAATTACAACTCCTCCACCAGTTTGTTGTCATATATGGGAGGCATGGCTCATGGAACAGTATTCCTAAAGGCACTTGCAGAGGTAACCCCTTACCCCAGCCAGTGCCAGTGTGGTTAGGATTGAAGTAATGACCATTAATTCTCCAGCTACAAGGATGCTCTATTTGCATACCTTGCTCAGTGGCAGAAACTAACAGGTGCTATCAGACTGCTAAAAATCAATTACAGTAAGGCAAACACCTTATCTATGAAATAACTATGCTGACAAGGAGAGTACACAATTGTGATTAATACTTTAAGACAAAGCTCTTGGACTTCCAAGAAATATAGCTTGGCAGGCCATGCTGGCAGCAACTTTTGGGCACCCCTGAGTATGGAGAGTCTACAGAAAGGTTTGCTCCAATGAGCAAGATCCAGTATTGCAACACAAGAAACTGCCACAGGAAGCACCAGATAACCCGTGACTACATACAGCCAGATGAAACTGTGCTGGTAAAAGCAGTAAAAGGTGCAGCACCACCATGGAAAGATGCAACTAAGAGTAAGAGCTTTGATATAAAAAGTAACATTTGTACACCTACTGTCAGCCATTTAAACAGATGTAGATCAGATGCCTGGCTGTATGCATGACTGTACACACTGGCATGCCCTTCTTCCTTATAGCCAAGTTTTTAAAGCAAAGCTACAGATTAAAGGGAGGGGAGGATAATCTAAGATTTCTATTTAAGGAAGTGAGCCAAAAAACAAACAGGAAAAAAGCTGCAGCAACTGCTTAATCCCCATCACTACCAACAGTTTTAAATCAACACAAGACTGGACAGCCATTTCTTTATATAATTGTGTAAGTTACATCAGGAAACTGAAGAGACAAGCAGTTTTGCCCTATTAAAAAAAAGTCAACACCAGTCATATGGTGGAAGGGGTGCTTCAGTAAATGAGGAATAACATCATCTTTGGGTTACAAAAAGAAAAAGGACAGAAACAAGCACAGGTTCTGTACTATCAATGAACCCAACAAGAATATGAATCAACGGCCAGCACAAACTGGACTAAACACTGAACCTTTAGCACTCATCATAAATTCAGACCTTTTCTTAAGCCAGCAGATCAGGTGAAAAGTCTGGCTAAAAATGAATTAAAACGGACAACAAATGGAAATAAATTAAAAGATATTGTGACTTAAAATTTCCTTTTGATGTAACAGGTTTTACAAACTAAAATCCAACTGATTTCTTTCCAATAAAAGAAAGATTCCAAATTCCTTTCAGATGATTTGTAACTTCAAATGCTGACATATCTGAGATTATAAGAAAAAAGGCCAAGTTAGAGCATCCATTCAACATTCCCTATGAACTGAGAGAAGGGGATAAAAAAGAAAAAAGGTAAGTTCCATCTGAAATTCTCTCACAATCTTTCCCACTCTCTAGTTCATGAATCCAATGCTGATGCTAAGGTGACAGTGTATGCAAGTAGATTTTTTTGTTGATTTTTCTTTTTTTAAGTTTCAACAGAGAAAGACTGGAGACAAGGGAGATGTCCATTCAAGAGTTATCAGATGGAACATGCTCCTCAAACCCCTCACTCTCTCGGACTAGAGCTCTTTCCAGGATAACACGGCCCTCCTTATAGCGCTGGCTGTCTTCAGTGGCAAATTCATAAATCCAGCCCAACTTGCTGTTGCAGTTCTTGCAGCTCACATCACGAACCATGTGGCGGCCAGTAAGCATGACTCGGTCCTGGACTTCACTGTACTGCAGATTTACTACCTGTAGTAGTTAAAAGAACAGAAAAAATTTGAGGTGTAGTTAGTCTACAGTGTGATTGCGTACAGCCTTGATCTTCAACTGTAGGGGCATATTAACTAATGTCCTTCATGGGGCACTCTGGAATGGAAGCACTGGGACTGCAGTCAGACCTTAGCTTTGACAGCAGGAGCGAACAGCACCAGGTTTTAAAATCAAGCAAACCACATACATTGGGGAGATTTGATAGAGCCCTACAACAAAAGTTGACACCTTTCAGTAATGTCCAATACAATATTATGACTTCCTTCTCAACTTATTTATCTGTTGTCTGGTTACAAACTATGGCTTGTGGGGCATTTAAAAAAACCCTCGGTTGGTCCCTACAAAGGTAAAGCATCCCATCAGCCTCTGATATTATTATTATTATTTATTACATTTGTATGCTGCCCCATAGCCGAAGCTCTCTGGGCAGTTTACAACAATTAAAAACATTAAAAACAGTGTCACGAGTTGGGTTCCCACTTACTTCCTTGTTCCTGGTCATTTAGCATTTATTAGTTTCCCATTTCAAACTTCTCTGCATCTGAAGGCTGACTTTTCCCAACAGTAAGGGCCCAACTACACATTATGTTAAATGCATAGCATGCAGCATTGTCTGCAACCCTCACCCACTGTTAACATCACATGGCTCTTGTAGCATACAATTCTGTTCCACACCACTATGCACAGGAGGAAGAGTGCAAGGACTCTTAAGGAGCTGTACTTCTCTTTAACTAACCTTGTTAAATAGAAAGGCTCTTCCTGTAGCCCCTGTGAAACGGGTGGATATAAGTTCTGAGCGGTTGGTCAAGATTGTGTCACAATTTGCACAGGAGAACAAACGAGTACCACCAATATGATCCAAGAAAATCCGGCCCATATTTAAAGAATGCTAGAGCCCTGAAAGAGAGGAGAAAGATATTGCATCAAAATTGAAAATTCGCATCATAACATCTTTGAAAAAAACCTTTTTTCCCAGTTTTTTTCCTTAGAAACTTGCAATAAGAGCAGTTGAATAAATATCCATTGAGGCTACGTAAATATACAGCATCTGTATGTTTTCCCCACAGATAGAAGAGCAGTGGAGAAGGGAATCTATTTTGTGCAGCAGGATGGCTAAGCAGACCCTTATCCCAGCTAATCCTTTGCTAAAACTTGCAGCACCCAAAACTGCTTTTCTTTGAAAAGTAAATGCAACACACTGTCACATGTATCTGGCTAAAGCAGAGACAGAAATGGAACTGGAGGGCTTCTCCATTAACTCTGTTGAGAGGCCAGCAATTTTGGGCACAACCTTGCCTCTAACACTTCCCATTCCAGCTTCTTGTTACAAGAACTCTAATGCCAATTTGTTACCTTCCTCTTCCCTCCTAATCCTTTTTCCTTTTGAGTCATGTATTTTAGATTGTAAGCAGAGACTGTTTTATTACTGATCTTTGTAAATCACTCTAGGGGCCTTTTTGACTGGAGAGCAGGGTAAAAATTCTCTTAAATATCTTTAAATGTCTAGTTTGGTCCAATGGCTCTATGGTAAGTAAAACAAACTGACATAGAAAGAAGGCAACTGGACAGTATTGGGAGGAGAGCAGCTGGGGAAAGGGTTGTAGCTCTACGGTAGAGCACATACTTTGCATGCAAAGGTCCCAGGTTAAATCCCTGATATTGCCAAATAAGGCTGGGGAAAAACTCCCATCTGAAACTCTAACAAGTCAGTGTAGGTAATATTGAGCTAGCTGGACTAATAATCTGACTCCATATAAAGCAGTTTCCTGTTCTTAACAAGAATGGAATCAGATTATGCCATGATGACAAAGTTTAGGATCCTCCAAAATGTAGTAGGATGCTTAGCAAGAAAATATGCCCCAAATGCTATGCTTACTTATTTATTAAATTTGTACCCACCCTTCCTCCCAGTAGGAACCCAGGGCAGCAAACAAAAACACTAAAAACACTCTTTAACATCATAAAAGGACTTTAAAACATATTAAAACAAAAAATCTTTTTTTTAAAAAGCTTTAAAAATATCTTAAAAAGCAATTCCAATTATACTTGAACTGAGCAACAGCTTCTGGTGGTATATTAACACATTCCCAGGTGCTGTTAGTTACAGACACAGTAGGCTAAATCAGGGTTCTCAAATTGTGCTCCATGGACCTACTAGTCCGCTAGCTTCACTCAGATGGTCCATGGTGCATATGTAAAGAACAGCAGAAGCAGTGGCAGTGAAGAGCTGCTCTATCATTCTAAGAAGCTGGTAGTCTGCCCAGAAGGTGAGCAGGATGGACCAGAAGTGACAAGGGAGAAGGTACTTGAAAGGAGTAGAAAGGATTAGGAGCATGAAAGACAGAGTGAGAAGCACATCCATTGCATTAAATATTCACACTGATTTTGAATTGTTATTGCTACTTTTATTTCTTATGTATTGTATCAATGGAATTCAAATTGTAATATATACAATATATAACAAGAAAAATAATAAAAGTTCATACATCATCTAGTACAGTACATTACAATTTCTACAACAGGCAGAAACATCATTATATGGTCCACCAAAATCCACACCAATTTTCAAGTGATCAATGGGGGGAAGCTTGGGGACCACTGGGCTAGGCCAAGTTCAACTCTGATCTGCTATAGAGAAGCTCTCTAAAGTTGCACAATGTCTTTTTTTATACTCTTATCTCACACATTACTTTTTTTTCTATTGGGGCAATTTTTATAGTCAATGCTTTATTTAAATTGATTTAATACTTTAAAGTTCCTTTTATGGAAAAATTGTTCAATGTTAAAGCAAATTTAATATACACATAATAGAGCAGAACCGACACGTTTTCTGTTAAAACTGAATCCACACCCAATATACATAAGATCCAGTACCAAATTTGTTTTATGTGTAAGTGAGAAAAACGTAATGGAGGACATGGAATGGCAAAAACCATTACAGATAGATATTGGGGCTCCTGGCACTAGGAAACATTATCCTGTTCCTCACCAGAACAATCTACAGAGTTCACTTAAGTGATATTGTATTCCTATTTTAGGTCCTCTGTAGAAGTACTAAAATTTGCTTTATAGACCAAAAAGAAAAAAATGAACATCCTCCATTTGTCAGGGTTCTAAATATGCCACAGACTAAGAGCAGCACAAGCTACCTACTTCTGATATAGGCAGATCTGTTTATCAACGATGAACACTGGGCGATATCCAATGTTATAGAGCAGAACCACTAAAATCAAAGGATTTAAACTATTTTATTTATTTCAGTGGGTCCAATGACTAACTCTGGATATCACCCATTATCATAAAGCTGTTGTTGTTATGTGCCTTCAAGTCGATTACGACTTATGGCGACCCTATGAATCAGCGACCTCCAATAGCATCTGTTATAAACCACCCTGTTCAGATCTTATAAGTTCACGTCTATGGCTTCCTTTTATGGAATCAATCCATCGCTTGTTTGGTCTTCCTATTTTTCTACTCCCTTCTGTTTTCCCCAGCATTATGGTCTTTTCTAGTGAATCATGTCTTCTCATGATGTGTCCAAAGTATGATAACCTCAGTTTCATCATTTTAGCTTCTAGTGATAGTTCTGGTTTAATTTCTTGTAACACCCAGTTATTTGTCTTTTTTACAGTCCATGGTATGCGCAAAGCTCTCCTCCAGCACCACATTTCAAATGAGTTGTTTTTTCTCTTACACGCCTTTTTCACTGTCCAACTTTCACATCCATACATAGAGATTGGGAATACCGTGGTCTGAATGATCCTGACTTTGGTGTTCAGTGATACATCTTTGCATTTGAGGAGCTTTTCTAGTTCTCTTACAGCTACCCTCCCCAGTCCTAGCCTTCTTCTGATTAATTGACTGTCTCCATTTTGGTTAATGACTGTACTGAGGTATTGATAATCCTTGACAAGTTCAATGTCCTCACTGTCAACTGTAAAGTTACATAATCTTCTGTTGTCATTATTTTTGTCTTCTTGATGTCCAGCTGTAGTCCTGCTTTTGTGCTTTCCTCTTTAACGTTCATCAGCATTCATTTCAAATCATTACTGGTTTCTGCTAAGAGTATGGTATCGTCTGCATATCTTAAGTTATTGATGTTTCTCCGTCCAGTTTTCACACCTCCTTCATCTTGGTCCAATCCCGCTTTCCGTATATGGTCTGCGTACAGATTAAACAAATAGGGTGATAAAATACAACCCTGTCTCACACCCTTTCTGATGGGGAACCAATCGCTTTCTCCATATTCTGTCCTTACAGTAGCGTCTTGTCCAGAGTATAGGTTGCGCATCAGGGTAATCAGATGCTGTGGCACCCCCGTTTCTTTTAAAGCATTCCATAGTTTTTCATGATCTACACAGTCAAAGGCTTTGCTGTAGTCTATAAAGCACAGGGTGATTTTCTTCTGAAATTCCTTGCTCCGTTCCATTATCCAACATATGGTGAGGTAAGCAGCTCATCTGCATACTTTCTTTCCCATCAGGCTCGGCGGCACTCACTGCGAGAGAGAAGGGACTTGGGATTCCTGACCCTGAAAGACCTGAGAGACTTGGGAGGCAGCTGACCAATAGAGGAGGCGGAGCTCTGGTGAGGTAAACAGCCCTGCAGGCTCCTCTACCTTTAATACTACAACCACACATTTTCAGGCCTCAAACACAAATCACTTCGGACAGACAGAACATATGGGGTGACTTTCCAAAGTGACAAACATGAACCAAATCTTATGACAGGTGTACACCCTATTATTTTTACTTATGAGCTTTTCCATGGTAAGGAGAAACCCAGATTAAGTGTAAAAAGTTCAGGCTGGCATTCTGATGATAACATCATGTGGACACTGAAAAAATGTGCATGCCTGAGTAGCAGCAAGTCCATAATAAGCTCCCAGATGGAAGAGCAACATACACCTTAGTAAAAAAACAAAAGAGCTACGCCATCGGCATTCTATTATTCACCTAGAAAATGCATCATAAGGTGGCTAAGGGTGCAACCCAACTAGTATTGGCAACAGGCTGGGGGGAGTTGAATGTGGCAGATCCCCGGCTGAGCCAGCAAGCTCCTGGCACTGTTGGGCTTTGCCAGCAGAAGCCTGTTGTCCCAACTCAGCTGCAGGACCACCAGGACACAGCAGGAAAATTCTGCAGGCAAAAGGGTCAGCAGAGGAAAATAATTGCAATGTTGGTCTATGGGGAGTGCTTACTCCCCAGTAGGGCTATTTGTGGGAGCCGGCTCTTCCCTTCTGGCTCCTGCACGCAGCTCCTGATGGAGCCTGTATTCAGCGGGGTTGGCGGCTCCCTAGCAGCAAGTGGATGCCACAGAACTTCCCACCGGCTGTTCCTCCGTCAACCCCACCACCACCACCAGCAGCTTCCCCTCATTTGGATTGTTCTACAATAAAGAAACTCCAGTTAGCAGTCCAGGAGGCAAGAGGTGGTTCATGCAGAGTTCATTCAACAAGCCCACAACTAGATTTAAATCTTGTGCAAGCAGTTCAAGATACAAACTACAAGCCACTATTGACACAAGGACCGCAAGATCATTGTAACCTTGCAGAGTCGAACATCACACAGCATAATTGTGAAAGGCTTGCTATAGATATGCCATTTGCCAGGCAGTCCAGACCCTAAGTCAGTGTTCTCTAACCTATTACCCTGAAGTTGTTGTCAGCTCTTCACTGAGACAGCAGTGTTGGTGGGGGTGCAGGCAGGGCTGGAGATTCCTTGGTAATTGCCAGGCTGTAAGTCCTTAGCCGGCAGCTTGGCTATAAATCTGCCAGGCTAGCAAGGAGGAAGCAAGATAAGGACAGAGGCCGTTCGAAGCTTACGTGCCAAGCCAGAAATCCAGAAGAGACGTCAGTGAAGGTCCGGGTCTAGTTTGCTGAGAGATCAGTCCAAGTCAAGGTTCAGGGGATAGGAAGACACACGGTGGTCACGCCTGACGTTGTAGTCAGCAACAAGCTGAAGCCAAGGTTTGACTTTTAAGGAGCAGGTTTGTCAGCAGGTGTGAGCCCTCAGCGTTTTGGCCTTAAGTGGACAGGCCTGCCCCTCTTCTGCCTGACCTTCTGTTGTCTACGTTCTGCAGGTGAGGGGGGAGTATCCTGTTCACTGTCTGTGTCTGGCTGAAGGGCTTCAGCTGTGTCTGGGGTGCTCTGCAGCTGAGGGGGAGAAGGAGCTGGGTTCTCAGGAGTTTCCTCCATTTCTCCTTCTGGGTCTGCTGCTTCTGGGTCTGCTGCTGTTACTCCCGAGTCATCCTCATCTGATGAGTCCTCTGACGGGGCCATGACAGTTGTCACCTTTCCTATTTGCTGCTCCCAGGAGCCGGTTAACCCATTCCTGGCTAGCTAACTATCCAACATTTACACAACACTTTTCCAAAATACTGGAGAGCAGTTTAACACAACTACTAAAAAAACAACTCACAAACAAATAAATTACAAATCACAGAACAACCACAAAAAATGATAGGTCAACTACATGCCAACTGAAAAATAAAGATCTTATGGTCTTCCTGAAGCCTTAAAAAAGAAGATGGTTTTCCTAACTTATTCAGGAAGGAGGTTCCAAAGCTTGGGGATCACAACTGTATAGGTCTCATTTGTAGCCATTATCCTATTGACCCAGCATTACGACAGGATTATGACTAAACTGGTAGGTGGCCTCAAACAGGGAACGGTGGTCTTTAAGGTATGTCCAAGCTGAAGAGCTTTATCAGTTGAAACCAGCACCTTGGATTTGCCCAGAAGGAAACTGCTAACCAGGGTAACTGGCCAGAGCAAAACAGAAATATAAATGTATCCCAGGACCTGACCAGAGATACCCAACTAAGCCTTCAGCATCTCCAGTGGTAGCTCCATATACGACACATTGCAGTTAACAACCCTGAAAGTTATGCAAGCACAGGTCAACGTCGTAAGGGGCATGAATGAATGAATAAATTTATTTCAGTCCATGACCAGTCGTAAGGGGCAAGCACATCCAGGAAAGGGCAGAGCCAGAGCTTGGAAAAGTTACTTTTTTGAACTACAACTCTCATCAGCCCAATCCAGTGGCCATGCTGGCTGGGGCTGATGGGAGTTGTAGTTTAAAAACGTAACTTTTCCAAGTTCTGGGCAGAGCCTATGTACTAAATGCAGGTGAAAGACGACAACCCTGGCAATAATTCCAAACTGCTGTTCAAGAATCAGGTCTATGTCTAGAAAAATCTCTAGGCTGCACATTGATCACCACATGTTGAAAGCAGGCACCCAAAATTCCATTCAGGTGTTCTTTGGGGGCATGTGCTTCTTACTTCTCTGGCAAGAAGGACAACCTGAAGCCTCTGACAAGCACTCCCTTTAATTTTGGGAAAGAGAAATAGTAAGCATTTATCTTGTTGTTTCTTTCCTTATCTGAATTTCACATATACGCTCATGGGGTCTGAACTGGGAGTGACCGACCAGGAGAGAGACCTCGGGGTTGTAGTGGACAGCACGATGAAAATGTCGACCCAGTGTCTGGCAGCTGTGAAAAAGGCAAATTCCATGCTAGCGATAATTAGGAAAGGTATTGAAAATAAAACAGCCGATATCATAATGCCGTTGTATAAATCTATGGTGCGGCCGCATTTGGAATACTGTGTACAGTTCTGGTCGCCTCATCTCAAAAAGAATATTATAGAGTTGGAAAAGCTTCAGAAGAGGGCAACCAGAATGATCAAGGGGATGGAGCGACTCCCTTATGAGGAAAGGTTGCAGCATTTGGGGCTTTTTAGTTTAGAGAAAAGGCGGGTCAGAGGAGACATGATAGAAGTTATAAAATTATGCATGGCATTGAGAAAGTGGATAGAGAAAAGTTCTTCTCCCTCTCTCATAATACTAGAACTCGTGGACATTCAAAGAAGCTGAATGTTGGAAGATTCAGGACAGACAAAAGGAAGTACTTCTTTACTCAGTGCATAGTTAAACTATGGAATTTGCTCCCACAAGATGAAGTAATGGGCACCAGCTTGGATGGCTTTAAAAGAAGATTAGACAAATTCATGGAGGACAGGGCTATCAATGGATACTAGCCGTGATGGCTGTGCTGTGCCACCCTAGTCAGAGGCAGCATGCTTCTGAAAACCAGTTGCCGGAAGCCTCAGGAGGGGAGAGTGTTCTTGCACTCGGGTCCTGCTTGCGGGCTTCCCCCAGGCACCTGGTTGGCCACTGTGAGAACAGGATGCTGGACTAGATGGGCCACTGGCCTGATCCAGCAGGCTCTTCTTATGTTCTTATGTTCTAGACCTGGACCCTTAGATCTTCTCCTGAGGCCCTTCTGCAGGTCCCCCCTCTGAGGGAGGTTTGGAGGGTGATGACAAGGGAAAGAGTGTCTTCAGTTTGGGCTCCACACTTGTGGAATGCTCTCCCCAGTAAGGTCTGTCTGATGAATTCGCTGAAATATTTTTGGTGCCAGGCAAAGACTTGCCTTCACCCTCAGGCTTTTGATAGACTGAGATGGCGTTTCTTATTGGTCTGGTGCCAAAGCTTCCTGTGGCTACTATGGGAGTCATTTTATTGTTTTTAAGGTATAATGTATTTATTTATATGTTTAATGTGTTTCAAGTTGCTTGGAGACCTTCAGGTAACAAACAAACAAGTATTATTATTAATAGATTAATAATAATGATGATGATAGAGCTCTGTCTTGCTAGATGGCCTGAGCAATTGAAAGTAAGGTCCAATGGAGGCCTAGCTAATAATTCTCTAGTTGACCAGCTTGTCCAACCTACCCTTGCTCATGTTAGCCCAGTGGCACCCTAGCAACTTATATCTGGGAGGGTGTTTGATCTAACCAGATGTGCAATGCCATCACAAATCTGAGCATTCTAAGGGTTACAATGGAGCATTACGGGAAGGATGAGCTACCCATAACATATGTCTGAGAACGGAACAGAGTCAATGTCCCTCATGTGAGACAATGACCAAATTTTAATCAATGTGCAGGTAGGAAATATGACATTCCTATCTTTCACATATATGCACAGAAAAATGCTGTTTGGCAAAGTCTCAAGGGCTTGGAATTTGAGCTGGGCGGGGGAGAAAGGGAATAGCTGATATTCTTACACTTACCAGCCAACACCACAATGCAATATCCTGGACAACTACAAGTTCAGCTATTAATTGGAGAAGAGCTAGAGGACTGGATCAGTTCTATGCACCAGTTAAAAAAAATCCATCATCTATTAAAGGACAGAGGAATTTGCGTCTTCATTAGTACTGGATAAAAAGAACCTGAGTTCAAAAATTCACCTTCTCATGACTTAGACCAGTTCATGATTCCAGCCCTAGGGGACCAGTGTCACCTCTATACAAAAAAAGCTTGAAAACAGCAGAGGAAGTATATGTGTAGCATCTTAGTAGCTTATGTTTTCCATAAAAGCACAAGGAGCTATTAAGCATGAATATGACAGAGGAAGTTATGACTATTGAACAGATTTCTCCAAGTGCGAGACAAGAACTGAAATTTCAGAGAAAACAGATGCCTACGTAGGTGTAGGCTTTCCCCATCTGCAGCATATAAATATCCCATCCACTCTATGGGCTCCCTGCACAACAGTGTCTTGTGCTCTTGGCCTAGCATTTCAACGCTAAATCAGCCAATTTCTGTATCCATGTCAAGGTCCAGATGCTCCCATAAGCAGCATGTCTGGGGAATCACTGCCAGACTATTCAGCACCATTCCAGATCTCTTGTCACGATTCCAAAAGACTACAAAGTGAGGAACCCAGGAAGAGAAGACCTGAGTGAATATAAGAGAAGCTCTGCTGGATCCGTCCAAAGGACTATCTATCTAGTCCAGGTTCCCTCTTCTAAAACAGCCAAGCAAACGCCTCTGAGAATCCCATAAGCAGGGCATGAAGGCAACAACCCTATCCCACTGTAGCCTCCCCCCCAAAAAAACTGGTATTCAGAAGGATGTTGGTTCTGAACCTGGAGCTTCTATATAGACAGTTGCCATAAATATACATCCTTTGATCTGATCTACAAGGACCGCTCTTAGTTTTGAGCCTTCGTATCGTATGGGCCCCAAACAGCAAAGTTTAAACCAAATATACATTTGCATATGTATGTATGGGTGGTTTTGTTGGTGGGTTTTTTTTAAATAGCAGCTGCAGGAGCTCTCTGATCCATGCTTCAGTTCCCACCAAAAATCAACCATAGCATGATTGTGATCCAAATGTTTTTCCACCCTGCCCCACTGTAGCTCCTGTTTAAACACACACACACACACACACACGTCGCACGCACGCATGCACAGAAAGAGAGAGGGGGGGCATAATTCAGCATGTAGTTTTGGTCTTGCGTGTGCAGTCTCAGGACAGTTCACTACTGTTTCAGCTACCCAGAGATAAGAGACACTGAAACAATTCACATCTCCCTAGACTAATGGATGCAGAATGATCTGGTGCTTCGAAATGAAGGACTGCCATAATTTGAGGCTAAGGAAAGGGGAGGAAGAGAAGAACTCTAAGCACACTGTCCTGGAAACTGAAATCTGACTGGTAAAGGATGCTGTTATGTTTTGACACCATAAAACAAAATGGAAAAAGAACATATGAAGTGCTTCAGGTCCTTAGAACCCCCCAGGGAGCCAGAGATCTGGAAACCCAAAGAATCCTTCAACTTGAAGCAGCACATCACAGTGACCCGGTAACATTTTGTCTGTTATTTCTATTCAGTCCTCTGTTCACACATACAAAGAGATTGGGCAGATGACAAAGAAAAACACTTCGTTAATCTTCCACAGATTCAATAGCTCTATTGTTAAGTAGGAGGAATGAAAGGCATTACTGACAGCATAGAATTACAGAAGGAGGAATGACCCATTCCAACCTAACAAATTAGTCTGAAGAGGATATTTCTACACACATACATACCAAAACATATTCCCCAAAAGCTGGAGGCATCATCAGACTCATATGGCACGAAGACTGAGAGTGTTATTATTTAAAATTATGTAGCCTGCTGAAGCTAGCTACTTGCATGAAATGGTTGCAAAAAGAAAACAATTAAGATGCAAGCTTCTAGACTACACTGCACTACTGGACTAGGTGGTTTATTGGGTGAATTTTTAGCAGACCTGCTTATCAAAGCTGTGTTTCTTGAACACCTGCTTAGCGCCTTTCCAAAATATGTTTTCCTAAACTTTAGTTCTCCCAGCTCCTTCTTTTGGGGGCTGCCAATAGGATTGTCTGCTCCCTGCACATTTTTGCTTCCAAGATTCTCTCTGCACACTGAACAGACAACCCACATTGTACTAGGTAGCCCACTGACACACAAGCTATTGCCTTTATATTGACAGATGCATACCTTTTTACCTAATACGCCCCCTAAAATTAATCTCTATTTTTGTCAGTACAAGGACTACCTAGTTTCTCTGTTTCTCTGTTGTCAACTTACAAAAGATCCTGTGTGCTTCACTTGAACATAGAGAGCAGGCGTTACTAAAGGCCAGGTTTTGATTTTGCGCAGGTAGGGAAACAGCCACTGTATGTTTGCATGTTTCTGCTTCTCAAGAGGCCTTGGTGCAACCGGAAAAGTACCTAATACAGCAGGTGCGGGGAACCTCCAGCCCATGGGCCAATCTTGGCTCACCAAGACGTCCAAGTTGGACTACAGGTCAGAGGTTCCCCAAAACACACCCAGCTATCCATCAGCTGACATCACTGGCTGTACGCTGATGGGAGAAGGGGAGGGGTTAAATCCTGCTGGGTGCTGCTTTGCTAGCATGCTCCTTGCAGGGAATGCACTGGTGAAACAGGCCCCTGCGGTCAGCAGGATTGCACTGTCTGCTCACCAGCTGATGAGTGGTGAGTGCAACCTTGCTGGGATCTTTTGAATGTCTGTTGCTTCTTTCCTCTCTCCATCTTCACACTATTAATGGATGCAGGCAAAGATGACTTCACCACCAGCCAAAGATATCTATTCCCTCTCTGTCCCCCCCCCCCATCCCCTCCCTTTTCCTTTGTTTACTGTTCTAGCCTGATACAGATCTCTGGCGAACTCGAAAGCTTGCAGATGATTGTGACATTTTGGTTGGCTGCACAAACTTTGGTATGATGATAAGCAAGGCAGGAGCTGAGAAAATGATATGGAAGGAGAGGGCAGTCTTCCCATCAAGACGCACAAGGATTGAAAAAAGCCCCATCAGAGATACGGGGTTTAGATGCACTGAAGTAGCCTCTCTCTCTCTCTCTCTCTCTCTCTCTCTCACTCACTCACTCACACACTCACACACACACACACACTTGCCCTGAAGTTAGATTGTTAAAAAAAAAAAAGCTGCCAAGGTACTACACTTGCTTGGCTCTAACCAAATCATAACCAAACAGCCGCCTTCCCAAATATCATTCTTTTATTTATTCGTGTGGTGTTTTTATTTTTATTTTAAAAACAGCAATATTCAGGGTACATAATCAGACAGCAGCAACCACACAAGTTCCAGTTTAGGAAACAAATTATTCTACAGTGTGAAGCTAAGACTACTTCACAAACGATATGGACTGCTACTCCTGTTGTATACGTGCCATGCCAAACCCAGGGTACTAAGTTTAGCATGCAACCTAACCCCAGTAACGAATCATAGGCATTTAAACTATGAAAATTACCTAGCCCCATGAGAATTATAACTACAAATGCTCGTATTTAGTTTCCAGAACGTTAAAACTTAGGGAAAACGTTCAAGTATTCTTCTTTTATATGTTCTTCGAAGGAAGCCTGCTTGTAGCACCAGATATAGAAGAAGTGCATGACTGAGCCAGAGAACAGAAGCAAGTTCGCATCTTTTATGTTTAATACTCTATTACCAATTTATTTCTTTATTTAGGGCTAGATACAGGTGAGAGTCAGTAGGAACACTGGCTTTAGAAGAATAGTTCAGTATCTTGATTGTTGGCCCTCTTCTTTACAGCAGTTGATGGTGAACAACTCTGCCAATGCCATAGCATGATTCGGCTCCAGAAACCTATTCTTGAGCTTCCAGTTTAGAACTAAAGCTCCAGAAAGAGAAATGCAGAAAGCTGAGAATGCTCATGAGCATGCTGCTAGGTGTCCTTTGGCTCTAAGGGACATCTCATTTTACAGTGCAATCCTGACCGTATCTACTCAGAAGGAAGTCACCCTGTGCTTCATACAGATTACAGCAAAGCCTTTGACTGTGTAGATCATGAAAAACTATGGAATGCTTTAAAAGAAATGGGGGTGCCACAGCATCTGATTGTCCTGATGCGCAACCTATACTCTGGACAAGAGGCTACCGTAAGGACAGAATATGGAGAAACCGATTGGTTCCCCATGGGAAAGGGTGTGAGACGGGTGTATTTTATCACCCTATTTGCTTAATCTGTACGCAGAATATATCATACGGAAAGCGGGATTGGACCAAGATGAAGGAGGTTTGAAAACTGGAGGGAGAAACATCGATAATTTAAGATATACAGATGATACCATACTCTTAGCAGAAACCAGTAATGATTTGAAAGGAAGGCTGATGAAAGTTAAAGAGGAAAGCACAAAAGCAGGACTACAGCTGAACGTCAAAAAGACTAAAGTAATGACAACAGAAGACTTATGTAACTTACATAAGTCATAAAGTTGACAACGAGGACATTGAACTTGTTAAGGATCATCAATACCTCAGCACAGTCATTAACCAAAATGGAGACTCAAGAAATCAAAAGAAGGCTAGGATTGGGAGGGCAGCTATGAGAGAACTAGAAAAGGTCATCAAATGCAAAGATGTATCACTGAACACTAAAGTCAGGATCATTCAGACCATGGTATTCCCGATCTCTATGTACGGATGTGAAAGTTGGACAGCGAAAAAAGTGGATAACAGAAAAATCAACTCATTTGAAATGTGGTGTTGGAGGAGAGCTTTGTGGATACCATGGACCACAAAAAAGACAAATAATTGGGTGTTAGAACAAATTAAACCAGAACTGTCATTAGAAGCTAAAATGATGCAACTGAGGTTATCATACTTTGGCTCCCTAATGAGAAGACATGATTCACTAGAAAAGACAATAATGCTGGGAAAAACAGAAGAAAGTAGGAAAAAAGAGGAAGGGCAAACAAGAGACGGAATCAAAAAGACACATAATGAGAATAATGCTGGGAAAAACAGAAGGGAGTAGAAAAAGATAGAGGCCAAACAAGAGATGGATTGATTCCATAAAGGAAGCCACAGACCTGAACTTACAAGATCTGAACAGGGTGGTTCACGACAGATGCTATTGGAGGTCGCTGATTCATAGAGTCGCCTTAAGTCGTAATCGACTTGAAGGCACATAACAAAACACAATTAAAAAGAACTGATTATTGGTCAAAGTCCAGTTCTAGCTTCATGACCAACTCAGAGCTACTTGAAATGCTTGATGGGGGGAGAAGGAGGATGTGTTCATAACATAAGAAGAGCCTACTGGATCATGCCAATGGCCCATCTAATCCAGCATTCTCTTCTCACAATGGCCAAGCAGTTGCTCATGGGAAACCCTCGAGCAGGACCCTGAGCACAAGAGCACTCTCCCCTCCTGAGGTTTCCAGCAAGTGGTATTTGGAAGCATACTGCCTCCACCTACAGTCAGCCTTCCTATATTTGCTCAATTTAGAAATGCACATAGGTGATAGCATTTTCTCAAGACTTCTGTGTGCAGAAAGCTAGCAGGTCACAAGGGATTCTACCTTTTCCTTAACATGCTACAAGATGTGTGTGTCAGGAGGAAGAACCAGAGCCCGTAGTAGAGTACATCTAAGCCAAAGATCCCAGGTTCAATCCTTAGAATCTGCAGTTATAAGAGATCAGGAAGTAAGCAATGGGAAATAACTGTGCTTGAGACTCAGGAGTCATTGTCAGCAAGGCCGCATCTGCAACAAAAATTTAAAGCAGTATCATACCATTTAAAACAAGTCATGGCTTCCCCCCACCCCCCAAAAAACCTGGGAACTGTTGTTTGTAAAGAAGAGTTCTTAAGAGACTCCTGTTCCCCCCTCACAGAGCTACAATTCCCAGAGTGCTGTAACAATCAATCCCTCTTCCCAAGGAACTGTGGGAATTGTTGCCTTGGGAGGGGATTAGGGGTCTCATAACAACTCTCAGCACTCTTTACAAACTACACTCCTCAGGATTCTTGGGGGGGGGAAGCTATGCAAATGTATGGCACAGATGGAGCCTCCGAATCAACAATACTGGAATAGATGAACCAAAAGTCTGACTCGGTACAGGGCAGTTTCTTCTGTTCACTGAGCTGTCTCATTTGAAATGACTGTACATTGTACTCCACTCATAGCCATGCCAACGATTATACTATACCATTGTTACTAGTTGTTGTTACTGTCAATCCCTTTCTTATTCATTTCTGCCTGTTTTCATTGCTATATCACTAAGCTTACTCTTGCAGAGATCTTTCCAATACAACCTGCTGGGCTCCTGCTGGAAGGGCGGGATACAACTTAAATAAATAAATAAACAAACAAACCAAGATCTCTTTTACAAGTAATCACAAAAGCATATACACAGAATCAGAATGGGTCATCACTTGATATGCACAGTTCTGTTCATTTACACTCAAATCTCCTCAGTCATTCTGTTGTCCGGCCAAAGTGCCTTTGGGAACCCTTCACAATCTGTTTCGGATTTGACCATTCTGAATAACTCAATATGTCATGAGTGACCTCCACCTCCAAATCACTTATCCACGTTAAATGCCACCAGTCCCAGTAGCAATCCACTCCTGCACCTTTGTAGCTTGCTTATGTCTCCTTTGTGGGTACGGCAGACATGTTTAGAATGCTGAAGTCAGCTGTTTCAGTCCAACACATCACAACTGGCCGGAAAATAATTCTGTTCTGATTCATTGAAGTTTTTACTCACTGCATGAAATTCTAAAGTTTGCGGCTCCCAAATTTTGAAGTTTTCTCCAAAGTCATTTGGGTGAGGGAGAAAAAAGAATATTCTGTTGGAAACAAAAACAATGTTTTGCCATCCCTATTGGTCACTGAAGAGTCCAAGCCCTACCTACAGCTATGTCAGAAAAATTCACAGTAGCGCACAACTGCTTAGTCATCTTCCTAAGGCCAGAACTATTAGAAATAGACTGGCTGATTACACTCAAATCATCTCGCGAGAAACCGAATGCTCCTGACAAAACTATCAGGCATCTGGTAGAATTATTGTGAGAGAGGAAGAGAGAGAAAATCAAACACCACAAGTCAAAGGAGAGACATATTTATCTCCCAGTGATGTGTGACGTTATAGCAGCTTCCTTCCTATATTCTGAGGCTAGACTACAGCTAGGGGGAGAAAAAAGAAAAATCAGCAACTGGTCTGAAGGGTCATCCCAATGCAATGCACTGGAGACGCTTTATCAGTATAAATGAGGCAGCTATTTAAAAGCCATTCAATGCTTTGATTGTGGGGAGAGAGGAAATTTCTGTAGGAGAGTTGGTTCTTCCCCCCTACCCACCCCCAAGACACACACACAAACCACTGATGAGCCAAATGACTTGACTCGTGTCAGAAGTTAGTAAATACTTCTGGGCTTTTCGCTTCCATGGATTTCTTTACAAAAATGAATAGAGACCAGGAATTGCTGAATCACTTCCTTCCTGCTGTGAAATGCCAAGTCCTTCTCCAAATCCAGCTCTACCTCATTGCTTCTCTGTTTTCTAAGCTCCACATTTTCACCGCTTCCCTCCTTCTGCTCCATCCCAGTTCTAGCCACACACCCCAAATTCCATAAGGAGTTAATGCAATGACTGCAACTGGATTTCAACAGTTGAAAACATAACTGAAATCAGACATATGGCAGGCGCCATCTCTGCTATCTTTCTGGCGCCTTTTGAAGACTTTCCTCTTTCAACAAGCCTTTTAAGTTGAGAGCTATCCCAGTCTGTGTCTGTGTCAGAATTGCTTAATATGTTTTTTTAAATAATGTTTTAACCCTTTTAAAAGTGTTTTTAATGCTATTTTGTCTTAATGTATTTTAAGATTTGTTTTTATGATGTTTTAAAGTGTTTTTAGTGCCGTGTTTGCCGCCCTGGGCTCCTGCTGGGAGGAAGGGCGGGATACAAATTAAATTAAATTAAATTAAATTAATAAATAATAAGAAACTGTGATTAGTTCTAAAGTGGCCATTTTCAAACATGGAGATGGGTGGGGTATGTGAGCCAGAGCCTCGAGCCAGTTTGCTCCTGTATCACTAAGCATTAGCCTGTCTAAACCAAACCTTTGTTTCCCCCAGCTATGTTCACCCAAGCACAGACTCTTGCATAGCCTTTCAAGAATAGTTCACACTAAAAAAAAAAGTTCACACTAAGGCTACAGCCAACATACCTTAGAAACCACCACAAGTCTACCATTTATATAAAACGAGAGCATTTCCTTAATGACAACATCCAAGCACCATATTTGAATTGTACGGACCCAAAGAGCACCATTCTCTGAGGTAAGCCCACCAACAGAGATTTTCCCATTTCCCATAAAGCTCAAAGTCCATATCTAAATATTTTTTGAAGACTGCCATTTCAGTTCTAGGAGTTAAACCAGGAGGGGGACGTATTTCATTTTCTTTTATACAATGTCTACCAATCACTTCTGATTTACTTTTTCTCCAATACCTTACCCACCCCAAGAACTTGATGCAAATACAAGTAACTTAAAGGCAGATGGAGAAAACTCCAATTCATGACTTGGATTAGAAGTCTACGCCACACTCTACCATCAAGATCCCTCAAATCCCCTGTAACAGTGTCACAATGGAACCTGCAAAGATCTTCTGGAGAAATTCCAACACTCCAGAAGGAATAAACCAAAAGCATGTTCAGAACCAATAAAGAACGACAGTACTGAAAGCATATAGCCCGTGAGATGCAAATAATCTCCTTCCCACCTGTCCACAAAGCCAGCTTGTGAGAGACCTGAATCTCATACTCTTGAAGTCCTTCAAAAGTTCTACACCTCAGTCTATCTCTCTCCATAAATGTTGCATATCTCCACAAGAACTCAAATTGCACTCCAGTCAGATCCTCATTAATGACTGACATGGGCATCATTAATGTCAGAAATCACCCTCCATGTCCCCATGGGGCTTCTTTCCAAAGGTTGCCATCCTTCCAATGCTGAACAATTAGGATAAGACACAATCACTCCCAAGAAAACTCCCAGAGAATCATTTAGCTAAAATAAACTACAGAGTGGTTAGAGTGTTGGATGAGGACATGGAAGATCAAGAGTCAAATTCCCACTGAGCAACAGAACTCACTTGGTGACCTTGGGCCAGTCTCAGCCTGACCTGCGGGTTGTTGTGAGGATAAAATGAGGGTGGGGAGAGCCATGCACCCTGCCTTGAGTTCCTTGGAAGAAAAGCAGGAATTAAATGACACACTTATGTATCATAGAATAGTAGAGTTGGAAGGGGCCTATAAGGCCATCACGTCCAACCCCCTGCTCAATGCATGAATCCAAATCAAAGCATTCCCAACAGATGGCTGTCCAGCTGTCTCTTGAATGCCTCCAGTGTCGGAGAGCCCACTATCAGACCTTCTTGAAGGACACTTCACCAGCTCCTCTGGAGAAAAAAAGCCTAATTTTACTCAGGCCCAACACTTTCCCAAGCAGTGATGTGCACCCCTTCAGATGGGCTGGCATGTTGCTGTCCACAATCCAGAGGTTTCTTGTTTTTCACTCACAGTGCGATGTTTACTCAGAAGCAAGCCCCACTGAGCTCAATGGCCCACACTCCCAGGTGTACATGTATATATGTATATTTATACAGTGTCCCTGCCTTAATTAGGACAGCCACTGGCTTGTTTAGTTACAGCCAACAATATGAATTGAAACGTTAAACAATTAGAAACAGAGGTAGGGGGCAACTCCCTATATTTCTTCAGCACAGTTTAGTAGAAGTACATCTCCACTGCAGCAGCACATGATTTCCACCCAAGAAGAATGGGGTTTGGGGGGACACTTGTAAGAGGGTTCTGTTTCTCCAATTTAAAAAAACCGGAATGGGGGGAGAGGAGAGAGAGAGAGAGAGAGAGAGAGAGAGAGTGCATCCCCTACCTCTGGAGAGAGCCCTGTAGTACATTTGAGATACTCATTCCTAGTATTGTGGAGCTCATCTACTGATTCTTTGCCGCTCTGGGCTCCTGCTGGGTGGAAGGGCGGGATATAAATCAAATAATAAATAAATAAATAAATTCTTGGGGGGGTCCCCCCTCTCTCCTCCCCCCCCCCGAAAGCCCCTTTTTCTGAGCAGCAGAAACAGAGGCTCAGGAGGGCAGCCAACAGAGCAAGGGGAGAATGAGGCTTCAGTGCCACCTATCTCCCTAAGACCCCTCCGAACAAACCCTACGAGGCCTGCACATAAGTAGGGGGGGGTCTCTTCTCCTTTCCCCACCCACTTCCACGAGGCGACCCCCGAGGTGCGTGGCCGGGAGACCCCGCCAGCTAGCCAGCCAGTCAAGTAGCCAGCTCTCTGCTACTTCTCCTCACGCAGCCGGACAGGGACTGCCGGCCTAGCGGGCCAAGGCGGAGACATCCATAAGCCGACGCCGCCAAAGCCGCCCGCCTCCCAGCCGCGCCTAGCTGCTGACTACCAGCCGCCCTCTCTCTGGCTGGGAGCGGGAAGAGGCAGAGGCAGCGGAGGGCGGCGGCAGCGCCGGGACGAAGCAAAGTACCTGAGGGGAGCAGGAACCCGGCCGGCGGGTTGTCAGAAAAAAGGGGAAGAGGGAGGGTCGGCCGAAGGAAAGGAGGAGCGGCGGCAGCAATGAGCAGGCGGCGACGGCTCCTCCTCACACGACGTGCCTTCGGGGCGGAGAGGCAGCGAGGGAGCGGGGGGAGGCGGCACCGGCCCGCCCCGTCCCTTCACCCGTCCGTCCAGGCAGCCGTCCATCGCCTCCTCTCCCCGCTCGCGCGCTTGTTAAAGGGGCAACCCCCGAAGGCCCGGCTGCCTCCAGCGCTTCATGGCAGCTGCAACTTTTGCTGTTGTTACTCGCAGCCTTTACCGACCTCCCCCCCATATCATGTTTGGGTAGGAAAAGCGGAGGAAGATGGACGGTTGGAGTGCGCTCTGCACATCCTTAGGGACACTTTCTAGGAATCATCGCACATAGTCCTGGTCATCTGAGGTGACCGGGAGGAAGAGAGTGTCTCTGAGGATGCGCAGAGTGCACCGCTGCCCTCTCCGCTACCCCAGCTGTCTCCCTCTGCCCTGCTTTCTCACCCCTCATCTCCTCGCATCTGAAATGAAGGGTAAAGGCGGGGAAATTGAGGCTCGCGTCGGAAAATGAGATCTGGGTCTGAGCCTACCCCGGGTGAGCGGCGGGCTCTTCAGCGTCAGTTCTGCTGCCCGCCTCCTTTCCCCTCCGAAGATTTGCTTTACTAACTCCAGTCTAGGAGGAGTTGTGGAGAAAGAACATGTGGAGAAAAGGGACATCTCTTGTTTTCTCAGGAATTTGGATTATTGCACACTTGGGCAGGTTCCCACGTCCATGTGCATCCTTTGGTGCCTGAAACCCTGGAGAGCCGCTACCAGTCAGTGTAGACAATACTGAGCTAGATGGACCAATGGCCTGACAGTATACGGCAGCTAGCTATGTAAGGCAGCTTCTGTGCCAATGTGCCCTTATCGATATTGCACCATGGTTACCACTTTCAGTAAAGTTCATGCACGGAGCTGCCAGTGATCAAGTATGCGGAGTCACGTTCAGGCACAACCATGCCTCCTTTTTCTTTTTAAAAATTCTGTCCCACCTATTTCTCCAAAAAGTTTGAGGCAGCTAATAGTAATCAAAACATCATGAAACAAACATAATTCTAAAAAACCCCAACATCAATATACATTCAAATTGATAAGTGAATTATATGTATGCTGTCTCCCTTATAAGAACATAAGATACCTGCTGGATCAGGCCAGAGTAGGGTTGCCAGGCTCAGGGCCTGAGAATGATTCTGTATCTTTAAGAGAAGAGAAAATTCAGCCAACTGCAGGTTTTCTTGCAACACTTTAATGGGAAAAACCACAAGGTGGGATTCTCCCTTCCCCCTGCACAACTTTTAAAGATACAGAAGACCTCTTGGAGGCTGGGGCTGGGAACCAAGAGGTCTTCTGTATCTTTAAAAGTTGTGCAGGGAGAAGAGAGAATTTTCTCTTCTCTTAAAGATACAGAATCATTCTCAGGCCCTGAACCCGGCAGCCCTAGACCAGAGGCCTACCTCATCCAGCGTACTGTTCACATAGCGCCCACCTAGATGCTTTGGGAAGCCCACAAGCTGGGAAAGAAGAAAATAGCCCTCTGCTGCTCCTATTCCCCAGCTACTGGTATCCAGAGTCCTGTTGACTATGACTGTGGACACACCATGCCTGAAAAGCACATTGCTTCCCACAAAGCATTCTGGGAACTGTAAGTTACTCCTCACAAAGCTACAATTCCTAGCACCCTTAACAAATTACAGTTCCCAGGATTCTGTAAAGTCATGTGCTTTAAATGTATAGTGTGTACACAGCCATAAATATCCTCTGTAGCAGCAAGAGTTTAATTATGTACTTTGTGGTAAATTGCTACCTTTTTCTCTTGAATCTCCTAACCTTCAGGTATCTTGGATGACTCCGGGGTTCTAGTACAGGAGACAGGAGGAGAAACTGTCTACCTTCTCCACATCATGTATAATTTTATAAACCTCAATTATGTCCCTCGATATATCCTCGGAGCTCCATATATTCATTAAAAACTTTGTCAAAGTTGCTGGATCACAATGAAGTGTAGTGGTTGGGGTTATTTCTCATTGGTACATCCTTAGCACTCAGCAGCACTCAGTGCTTTTGTTTGAGAAGCATAGTTCCTAAGTGCATGGGCAAGGAAATTCTAGGAAGGCAACCTGTGGCCCACCAGATGTTATTAGCCTCCAACTCCCATCAGCCCCAGCCAGCCAATGGAAAGGGATTACAGGAGCTGGAATCTAACATCTGGAGGACCACAGGTTGCTTGTTCCTAAAATGTATTGATTCACTAGGTGACTTAACCACGTAATTGTTGTCTCAGCCTTAGCCTATTATTGGAATCAATAATATTGGCCTACCTTACATAGGTGTTGTAAATATTACTGAAGATAAGGTAGGCGAAGTGGGTTGAAATGTATATTTATTACCTTACATCCTGGCTTTCCTTCAAGGAGTTCAGTGCAGTGTACATGATGTTCCCCTCTCCCCTCATAAGAATCCTGCGAGGTAGGTTAGACTGAGAGAATGGCTAGGTCACCCAGTGAACTTTGCAGCTAAGAGGGGATTTGAACCCAAGTCTCACCAGTCCAAATCCAAAACTGTGACCACTATCCTACACTCACTCTAGCTTCGTATATAATATGTTGTGTTTTGTAAGTTGTGAAGCGGGGCAGCAGCAATGGCACAGCACCTACAGTGAACAGGTGAGCAAGCGAGTGGGGTGGCAGCAGAGGTGAGAAAGGGGCCTGGTGGTGGCTGGACTTGGACATTGGTGGGTCAGTGGGTGGGTAGAGGAGAGAGATGGGCCAGTGGGGGGGGAGGGAGACCCATGATGGGGAGACCTGTGGGGAGATGGAGGGAGGGCTGGTGACCCATTGGGGGAGGGAGGAGGAGCACTGGCAACCCATGGGAGAGGGAAAGGGAGGGGAGTGCTGGTGGCCCGTGGGGGGGGGGAGTGCTGGTGGCCCGTGGGGGAGGGAGGGAGGGGAGTGCTGGTGACCCGTGGGGAGGTATGCTGGCAATAGCAGGCAAGATTGGCAAGCAAAGCAAGCAGAGGCGGAAGCCCTAGTTATGTTATATAAACATTAAGTAGTAATATTGATTCAATGCTCCACTCATCCAGGGATATAAGATCCTTTTGGAGCTCATCAGAGCATGCTTTGGGTGTAATAGATGAGTACTGTATCACTTTTTCCCAACCGCAGTGGTCACATCTTTCCTTGCATAATTCATAAGAAAACAGACATACTCTCCTTTCCCCACCCTGAGCCCTGCGAGAAAGAATGGGCTGCTTCTGCCTATCTGAGCACTCCTGTTTCCTCCCTTTCAGTCAACTGGTCCAAAATACAGCAGCCAGATTACTGGCTGGGGTTCCTTTTAGGTCTGATATAATCTTTGCTTTAAAACAGCTGCATTGGTTGCCAGTTTGTTTCCAGGCCCAGTTCAAGGTGCTCACAATAGTATTTAAAGCCTTAAATGACTTAGGTTCCAAATATCTGAAAGACTGCTTCCTTTCCTACAGACTCTCTAGGGTGCTGAGATCAGCATAGGGAGCCCTTTCAGTAGTTCCACTACCCTTAGAAGCTCTCAGGGTAGTAGCCCGGGAGAGGGCCTTCTCTGTGGCAGCCCCCAAGTTGTGGAACTCCCTCTCCACCTAGGTGCATCTGGCAACTTCAGTGTGCAGCTTTAGGTGAATGCTGAAGATGCTCCTCTTTCCCCTGGCCTTTGTCAACTGAGGCATATATTTTAAGACAAACCCTGTTTGTGATTCTGGTTGTTTTTAATTGTTTTTAACACTGTATTTTAAGGTTGTTATAACCCACTCTAGGACCTCTGGGTGAAGGGCGGGCAGTAAATATTAATGCTAATAATAATGTTGTTTACCTGGAGGACACTTTTCTATTTTGTTTGGACCACTTTATTATTTTACATATGCTATCTAGAAGGAAAAGAGCTCCCTCTTCTGTCAACATGCTATACAGATAATCTTGACGCACAACATCAGCAGAAAGATTTAAGATTTTGTTCATGCATTTGTGCCTGCTTTTGCATGTTTGGAAATCACGTCTCCTTGATCACTGATGTAATGTAGCTCTGCCTTTCTTCCAGTGAACTGTGCAAAGGTCTCACAGGGAGGAACAGACAGCAGGCAATTAATATTACTGCAAGTGGAACAAAAGTATTATAGTTGGGGAAACTTGGTTCAGTGGCATCAAATCTGGTGCACATACACATTGACATCCAAAAGAACCTAACAAGAGCCTGCTGGATCAGGGCATTGGCTTAGCTAGTCCAGCATGCCATTCTCAGAGTGGCCAACCAGATATTCCAATGAGAAGCCCACAAACAGGACCTAAGCTCCACAGCACTCTCCCCTCCTGTGGTTTCCAGCAACTGGCATTCAGAGGCATACGGCTTCCGACAGTGGAGAGAGTACATAGCTATTGAGGCTAGTAGCTGTTGATAGCTTTATCCTCCATGAATTTGTCAAATCCTCTTTTTAAAGCCACCCAAGTTGGTGGCCTTCACTATTTTTTATGGCAGCAAATTCCATAGTTTTAACAATGCACTAATGCAAAATCTTTTGTCCATCCTGAATCTTCCGACATTCAGCTTCATTAGATGTCCCCAAATTCTAGTGTTATGAGAGAGGGATACTGATTCCCAGTGAGGGACTGATAAGAAACCACAAGCTCATCCATCCTGGGGTCACACTATAAATATGCCCATCACTGCTGCTCTGCATTGAGCTGAAGGAATTTGTTACAGGCAGACACTGATCTAGTTCCACTTGCTTACTCTCCTTTCAAAATGGCAGCAAGGCAGGCACATTTTATTTTGGTTTTTGACTGGCTTTTAGAAGGGCAGACTGGGCACTAGTTCACTCCATAGGCAATTTGTTCTGCCATCACTTTGGTTCTGTTGTTTTATTTTTTGTCTCTGTGTTGCAATGCATATTACACACATTTCATTTTCATAGGAGCTGTGGGAAAGTGCCACAAAAATATTTTAAAGAAATAAACCAGGGACGGCCTGAGGGCCACATTCCCTGGTGGGCAACCTTCCAGGGGCCACATGCCAGTGGTGGGAGAGGCAATGGATGTGACTGTCCAGTAGGCTACTGTCTAGCTACACAGAAGTCAGAGGTTCCCATACATACATCTTTCTATCAAGACAAAGAAGAAGCATCATTACAGGTCATGCAGACATTTCAGCCAGGCAAAGAACGTGAAGGAAGGTACGGGGCAGGGCCAGTGAAGGGGGTAACTTGGGGAGAGAGGTCTGGAGGGCCACATTTGAGATTCTCAAACCCTGAAATAAACCAGTCCAAGTACCAACCTCTGTCCCCATCTTCTAGAACTAATTAAATATTGTTTTACATATAGCTGTTGCAACTTCACTGAAGAAACCAGTTTGTGATTTCCATCCGCACTTTTGTCAACTGTGAGAAACTTGTGGCTCTTTTGGAAGGTACCAGCCGGCAGACTGGAGTCAAGTGTTGCCACAGCAGCTGAGCACTACAAATCGCACTTACGACACTGCTGTGGGAAAGCCATGTGCCACTGACTAATAATCTAAGACCTTTTATTTCCTGCCTTACAGTTACAGGACACTGTTAGACTATCACTATTTTGTGGTTGGGATTCGATCACATTCCGGCAAATTCAGGTTGCACAATTAAACTGGATTTAGCATTCTTGTGCAACAAACCTGCTTCAAAAAAAAAGAGAGAGAAAGGAGGGGGAAGGAATGTTTACATTAAAGAAAGTGATACAGAAATGCACTGGAAAGTGTAGGTTAACAGTTTCTTGATATGATGATGTGTAAACTCCCTGTAAACAAATCAGAATAAATACTCAATAAACTGAAAGCAAGCACATTTCATAAATGGCTGTTTATGCATTTGGTGATAGCCATCAGTTAAGACTTCCTCAACTATGTGCTCAGGAATGGGAGACACTCTTTTTCCCAAAAATATCTTGTTTTCAAAAATTTTGGCATTAAAGTCAGGATGGCCCTGAGAACATGCAGAATGTAAATGCCCTATCAAAGGAATGAAGTCTGGATTCTGACAATGGACCCAAGATCACAGTGAACGGGCAAAAAGCCTTTGCTCCTGCGAACATACATTTGAAAATCAAAGCCACTCATGCAGAATAAATAAATAGTAATAAAAGTCTGCTAGGCTCGTACGTGTCTCTATTAACCAATGTTTCATTTTCAAGCTTTTAACTGTGATAGTGTTTATCATTTGCAAAAATATGATTTTAAGGATTTTAAAAATTAATGTATTTAATTTTCCCCATGTTTACGTTGCCTTTGAATGTTGGCAAGAAATACACAGTACAGTAGGGCCCCGCTAATACGGCGGGTTAGGGACCAGGCCCCCGCCGTAAAGCGGAAATCACCGTAAAGCGGGGCCCCATAGACTATAATGGGCCGCGTCGCACGAAAATGCCGTCAAAATGGCATGTGATGGAAAAAACCCACCGTATTAGCGGAACAAGCGCTGTAAGAGCAGGGCCTTTCCCTAACTGAATCCGCCTCATGAACGAAACGCCATAAAGCAGAATGCTGTAAAGTGTGCCCCTACTGTATTTGGAATCCTGCATTTGTTGAGAAGTCCATAATCTTTTAAAAGTTGTTTTATGCTGGGCAACAACTTTTGAGAGAGCTAAAGAGCGTATGATACAGCCATAATGGCACTCTGCTATTGCCACTAGTCAAACAGTAATTACAAAAACCTGCAAGCTTATTTGACTAGAGGGAATAATGGGACAGGAAAAAATGGGAGAGAAAAAATAAAACTATTTTTAAAAAACATTTAAATCTGGAAAAGCAAATATGTTGTCTTTTGTGTGGCACAAAATTATCTGCAAGTGTTGGACCATTCCAAAAAGTTTTTTGTAAAAAAAATTTTTATATCCCACCCTTCCAGCAGGAGCCCAGGGCGGCAAACAGAAATTCTAAAAACACTTTAAAACATCATAAAAAGACCTTAAAATACATTAAAACAAAACAATTTTAAAAACATTTCTTTAACATTTCTTTAAAAAGCTTTAAAAGCTTTAAAAGTTGTGGTACATTCCCCTACCCTTACACCGGGAGTACAGTAGGGCCCTGCTTTACAGCATTCCGTTTTACGGCGCTTCGTTCATGAGGCGGTTTTCAATTAGGGAAAAGCCCTGCTCTTACAGCACTTGTTCCGATAATATGGCGGGTTTTTTCTGTTGCGTGCCATTTTGATGGTATTTTGACGTCATTTTTGCACGACGTGGCCCATTATAGTCTATGGGGCCCCGCTTTATGGCGATTTCCACTTTACGGCGGGGGCCTGGTCCCTAACCCGCCATATTAGCGGGGCCCTACTGTACATTTGGAGCTATTTTAAGATTTCCCCCCCCCATATGTAGAAGCAGAAAAAAAGATGTATATGTACACATGCTCTCATTTGACCAAATAAAAAAGAAATAATTGTAAAGTATCCTGGGGCAGTGGAATGACTAGACCAGAAGGTGCTTGTGATCTTATCTTGTCGATTCTACATTTTCTCTGAATTCTGTTACACTTGGGCAGAGGAGATTTAAACCAGGTAGATTTACACCATATGTGAAAATACCCTGATAGAGTCATCCCTCTCCTTATTCTTTCCTGGACAAGAAGCAGTGCATATCGGTAGGAATACAAACAGCAAATGTCTCTTCAAAAGCAAGGAGTATGTTTTTTTTTCCCCTCTAGGATGCACACCTTAACGTGGTGAGGGAGTTTGAGAGTGTTGAAGAAGCTGAGAGCAATGCCGTCAGGAGTCTAGACTCCTAGCAGGGGAACCCAAGGCGGAATGGTCAAAGCTGAGACACCAGACTAAGATGCATCCAAACTCAGAGGAAGGCAATGGTAAACCACCTCTGAGTATCTCTTACCACAAAAACCCTATGAACAGAGTATCCAAAATGCAACACGAGATAGTGCTGAAAGATGAGACCCCCAGGTCAGAAGGCACTCAAGAGCTACTGGGGAAGAACAAAGGACAAGTACGAGTAGCGCTGTGACTAATGACACAGCTGGGTCAAAGCCGAAAGGAAGCCCAGAGGCTGATGCGCACAGATGCGAAAGGGGAGTCCGGAGTTGTACGACGCACACAATAGGAACATGGAACATGAGAAACATGAACCAGGGAAAGTTAGAAATTGTCAAGCAAGAAATGGAACGTATCAACATTACAATACTTGGTGTGAGTAAATTAAAATGGACAGGAATGGGACATTTTCAATCAGGCAACTACAAAATATTTTATGCAGGAAATGAGAAATTAAGAAGAAATGGGGTTGTTTTAATAGTGCGAAGTGATGTAGCAAAAGCAATTAGGAGCTACAATGCAAGGTCTGAGCGAGTGATATCAATGAGATTAAATGAGAAACCTATTGACATAACCATCATCCAAGTCTATGATCCAGCACCAAACGCAGAAGAAGAACTGGAGAGATTTTACGCAGAAGTACAGGAAGAAATTGATCACACACCAAAACAAGATGTGCTGATAATCACAGGGGATTGGAATGCAAAAGTAGGGAACAGAGAAGAACTAGGAATTGTGGAGAAATGGGGCTTAGGAGACATAAACAAAGCAGGAAAAAGACATTGAATTCTGTGAAGCCAATAATTTGTTTCTTGCAAACACTTTTTTTGAGCAACCAAAAAGATGATTGTACACACGGACATCACCAAAGGGTCAATATAGGAATCAAATTGATTATATAGTTGGTAGCAGAAGATGGAGAAGTTCCATACTTTCTGCGAAAACAGCATCAGGTGCAGTCTGCGGTACAGATCATGAACTGGTCGTATCGAAAATCAGAGTAAAGCTAAAGAAGAACAAAGCAATCATAATGCCAAAACACAATTTAAATAACATCCCACAAGCATATAAAGATCAAATAAGGAACAGGTTTGAGGCTTTAAACTTAGTTGACAGAGAACCAGAAGAACTATGGAGTGAAGTCAGAGACATGATCAGGGAAGAATGCAAAAAGACAATACCTCTTTTGTTAAAAAGAGAGAAAGATCTCAATGGATGACTGAAGAAACTCTTGAAATAGTTAAAGAGAGAAGGAAAGCAAAAGCAAAAGGAGATAGAAACACCGTCAGAATCCTAAATGCAACAATACAACGACTAGTACATAGGGACAAAGAGAACTATTACAATAGTTATTGTATAGAAATAGAAGAGGACAACAAATGGGGAAGAACAAGAGCCCTATTCCAAAAGATTAGAGAAAGGGAAATTTAAACCACGAGTAGAGATGTTGAATAATCAACAGGAGAACACACTGACTGACCGAGATGAAATAAAAGGAAGATGGAAGCAATACACTGAAGAACTCTATAAAAGAGATGCCAGGATGACAGACTCATTTATGGAGGAACCGTATGATGAAGAACCAGAAATTCTAGAATGTGACGTGAAAGCTGCTCTTAAAATACATGGAAGAAATAAATCACCAGGACAGATGGCATACCAATAGAGTTGCTACAAGATACTGAGACTGAATCTGTCCAAATTTTGACTAAAATTTGTCAAGAAATATGGAAAACTAAACAATGGCCCACATACTGGAAGCAATTCAATATAGATCCCAATTCCAAAGAAAGGAGATCCCAGGGAATGCAGTAATTATTGAACTATTGCCTTAAAATCTCATGCAAGTAAAGACTAAAGTAATGACAACAGAAGATATATGTAACTTTAAAGTTGACAATGAGGACATTGAACTTGTCAAGGATTATCAATACCTCAGCACAGTCATTAACCAAAATGGAGACAATAGTCAAGAAATCAGAAGAAGGCTAGGACTGGGGAGGGCAGCTGTGAGAGAACTAGAAAAGGTCCTCAAATGCAAAGATGTATCACTGAACACTAAAGTCAGGATAATTCAGACCATGGTATTCCCAATCTCTATGTATGGATGTGAAAGTTGGACAGTGAAAAAGGCGGATAACAGAAATTGGTAGGTCTGGCTCATTGGGAAGTCGCCGTTCCGGGCTGTTTTACGTAAAAGCGTATTATAGCCCGGAACGGGTATCGGAATGTGATTTGCATGGAAGTTTTGTGTCTTATTGCATGCATCCCAAGTAGTCATGTGGGACTGGTGAATTTCAGAGGTCTGGCTCATTGGGAAGTCGCCGTTCTGGGCTGTTTTACGTAAAAGCGTATTATAGCCCAGAACGGGTATCGGAATGTGATTTGCATGGAAGTTTTGTGTCTTATTGCATGCATCCCAAGTAGTCATGTGGGACTGGTGAATTTCAGAGGTCTGGCTCATTGGGAAGTCACCGTTCTGGGCTGTTTTACGTAAAAGCGTATTATAGCCCAGAACAGGTATCGGAACGTGGTTTGCGTGGAGGTTTTGTGTCTTATTGCATGCATCCCAAGTAGTCATGTGGGACTGGTGAATTTCGGTGGTCTGGCTCATTGGGAAGTCGCCGTTCCAGGCTGTTTTACATAAAAGCATATTATAGCCTGGAATGGGTAGTTTTACGTAAAAGCGTATTATAGCCCGGAACAGGTATCGGAACGTGGTTTGTGTGGAAGTTTTGTGTCTTATAGCATGAATCCCATGTAGTCACGTGGGACTGGTGAATTTCGGAGGTCTGGTCGCTGGGAAGTCGCCGTTCCGGGCTGTTTCATTCAGTTCTGGAGGGCATTTGGGTTGTTAAAGGGTTAATAAAAATCCTATCGGAATGGTTTTTGTTCCTAAATGTTGTTCTCAGGAGTCTCTAACACATCCCAGTGTTTTTGGCATCAAATTATTTTATAAAGGGCTGGTTATTAAAATATCCTTCTGCTATCATACTTGCTGAAAATGTCTGAACAGGCTGTTTTGCTTTTGTCACCGGATATCTGATGCGTTTCAATAAACAAAGGCAGCATGAGCGCTCTTCAAGTACATGAAAGGTTGTCACATAGAGGAGGGCCGGGATCTCTTCTCGATGGTCCCAGAGTGCAGGACACGGAATAATAGGCTCAAGTTGCAGGAAGCCAGATTTCGACTGCACATCAGGAAAAACTTCCTAACTGTTAGGGCCATACGACAATGGAACCAATTACCTAGAGAGTTAGTGGGCTCTCCAACACTGGAGGCATTCAAGAGGCAGCTGGACAGCCAACTGTCGGGAATGCTTTAATTTGGGTTCCTGCATTGAGCAGGGGGTTGGACTTGATGGCCTTATAGGCCCCTTCCAACTCTGCTATTCTATGATTCTATGATCGTGCATTACCCTGCAGCATGCCCATTTGAAAACAGATGAAAATGGATATAGGTGTTCCCAACAATGGTGTGTGTGTGTGTGTATCCATATCTGCCCAGTGTTGTTGTAGGTGGGCATACTAAGATCACAATCACTACTTCCTTCAAAGGCTTTGCTGTAGTCTATAAGGCACAGGGTGATTTTCTTCTGAAATTCCTTGCTCCATTCCATTATCCAACATATGGTGAGGTAGGCAGCTCATCTGCATACTTCTTTCCCATCAGGCTTGGCGGCACTCACTGCGACAGAGAAGGGACTTGGGATTCCTGACCCTGAAAGACCTGAAAGACTTGGGAGGCAGCTGACCAAGAGAGGAGGCGGAGCTCTGGTGAGATAAGCAGCTCATCTGCATACTTTTCCATCAGGCTCGGCAGCGCTCTCTGCAATGGAGAAGGGACTCGGGAGAACGCGTGTGCGCGCACACACACACACCCACCCACCCACCAGTAGGAATACCCTGCAAGCTCCTCTACAAGCTCCTCTACCTTTAATACTACAACCACACATTTTCAGGCCTCAAACACAAATCCCTTCGAACAGACAAAACATATGGGGTGATTTTCCAAAGTGACAAACATGAACCAAATCTTATGACAGGTGTACACCCTATTATTTTTACTTATGAGCTTTTCCATGGTAAGGAGAAACCCAGATTAAGTGTAAAAAGTTCAGGCTGGCATTCTGATGATAACATCATGTGGACACTGAAAAAACGTGCATGCCTGAGTAGCAGCAAGTCCATAATAAGCTCCCAGATGGAAGAGCAACATACACCTTAGTAAAAAAACAAAAGAGCTACGCCATCGGCATTCTATTATTCACCTAGAAAATGCATCATAAGGTGGCTAAGGGTGCAACCCAACTAGTATTGGCAACAGGCTGGGGGGAGTTGAATGTGGCAGATCCCCGGCTGAGCCAGCAAGCTCCTGGCACTGTTGGGCTTTGCAACTCAGCTGCAGGACCACCAGGACACAGCAGGAAAATTCTGCAGGCAAAAAGGTCATTATTTTCTTATCATTCAAGTTTACTGTCTTTAATCTAGGCTCCCCTTGACCCCCAGGCTTGAGTTAAGGGATTTCCTTTCCCCTCTGCCTAGCCTTTTTAATTTATGTATTTATTTTATTTATTTATTCAACTCTTACACAGCCCGACTAGCAGTAGCTCTCTGGGCGGTGAACACAAGTACAATAAAATCACAAGTACAATAAAATCACACAATACAATACAATAGAGCATATAAAAACAACACAAACTAAAATCAATACAACATATTTAAAATTGAATTAAATTGAAATTGAAATTAACTTAAATTAAGATTAAAATTAAAAAAATTTAATACAATTCTCTCACACCTTTCCTCCTTCATGGAATTCAAGTCAGCATAACTCACTTCTCAGGTAATTTCCCATCCAGGCACTGATCAGATCCAGAACTGAAGCAAGTTGAAAGCATCACATGCCTTCAGATCGTGCTCTGGCCACACGCAAGAGTACATAATGGGATACATGTTTCTTCTTCCTCCCATTATCATGGGGGAAAAGCTATTTACATTACTCTATTTCAAACTGATGCCATACAGTGACATAAAGAAGTGGCTAAGAAACTGGTCTGTGAAACAGTAGGTATCTGGTTCATATTTCACTCCTGCTGAAATCACTAATTAATTTTAGACAAAGCACCTTCTCTCATCCTCACTCCTCAAGCAATAGGCCTGCCTTATAGGGTTGCTGCAAGGCGAATGAGTATAAACTGCTTTGAACCCTTTACTACTACTTAGCATTTATATTATGTTTTAGGTATGTTTGCAAAATATACTTTGTTGTGCAGGAGTAAGTTGAACATTATGAGGCAAGTTCTGTCTGAACCAGCCACTGATTTCAATGAGATGCTGACTATTTAATGTTCCTAAAACTACCTCCTAAATCTATAGTATCAGATAAAAAAGTATGACCTCAATTCAAGAGATATAAAACAAAAGCCACAAAATATCCAGAATTATACAGTGATCCGTAAGACATTTTAGTAGCTGATGTTACTAGGAATGGAAGCGGGGGGGGGGGGATCTGAATTAAATAAATATTCAAGGATTGCATTTTGTCCCACAGTTTATATAAACTTGTTAGAATGCAGAAGTCATTTTCAGTCATATACAAGGTTCTTGGTGTTAAACAACTAAAATATTAGGAAACAGAAAAAGCATCTGCTCCATTCTGATAATGTTTTAATAGCTTGGGCAGCTGCTCTCTTTGGTAGACAGCAAAGCAAGGCGAGAGCAACAGGAGCAGTACCACCATCACTGCAGCAAGATCCTCCTCTCCTAACAGTCGCTGCAGAACACCACAAGAGGAGTGTATTTCTGCCGCCTCCCCCAAAAGACCCAGAACATACAGTCCTACTGTGTTATCCAAACAGCAATTATACACAAAGGTGGAGGAGGAAGGGAGCACGCCCTGATTCTGGTCACATGGCCTACAGCATCCAGTCAGCAAAGGCTCTGCCCATGTCTGGTTTGAGAATGAGACTTTCCCAGAAGCACCGGTGATTTGACAACAAATAAAAAGGAAACAGCTGACAAGAGAGACCTGTGGGCCCCAAGTCATGGTAGCATACAGAAAACCAAGTAAACAGTCTCTCTTTTCTTCCACTCCCTATCAACACTGCTCCCATTGCTGCATTCTTCTATTCAGAAATCACTAATCTCAAACATTTGTAAGTTATGGGAACAGGAATGAGGCTACTTAGAATATTATAAATCAAGTTAATTCTATACTAATCCAAAGAATTTGGAACAATGAAGTGGCCGGAGGCATTAATAATTCTGGAACTGGGCAATAGGAAGTCATATCTGTTTAAGGCAAAACAAGAAATAAGTTTTTATCTCTGGTTTGTGTTAATATGTTTTGGATCAGGAAATAATTAGACCAGGGGAAGGACAAGAAACAAAACAGAAAGAGACTGGAAGGAGAGGAAGAGCTGCATTCCAACATATATAATTTACAGCTCTTAAGTGTGTGGGGCTACATAATTAATTTCCTTGAGAATGTCTCAAACACACTCAAGTGTCCCAACAAGAAAAGCTGCTTTCAAGGGGGGGGGAGGAAAGGAATAGATCGAATACTCTAGGAATTTGTTACCGATACTGTGACAACAACAGTCGCAAATGATGACATAATGAGGTGCTACAAAACCCTTTGTTGTTTTAGCTACAGTTTAGAATCGCAAAAGAGCGAGGGACGATTAGGACGCGGGCGTTGTTGTGCCTTACTGAGCATTATTGTATTAACGCGAAGGAGGGTCCTGCTTTGGGGGTGTTGTTTATTACTGAAACGACAAAGGCAGAGAGGGACACCCAGAGGGGAAAACACAGTCTGATTTACGTGTGCGAGAGAAAATACAAAACAACATTCCACATGGACGCGCACAACATACGGGGCTGGGGGCCCTTTTCCTCAAAACAGAACAGAGAGACAAGAAGTGGGAGAAGAGAATTAAAAAGGAATGGCAGGAAGAAGCCCGACGGTGGAGGCCTCTTCCCAAGACACGGCTAAGGCGAGCGAGAGCGCCTTGCCAGGGCCCCACAGAGTCTTCGGCAGCTTGTAAATTGCCTCCCTGCCCCGTCGCCCTCCTTTTCGCTCGGCGAGCCCCCAAAGCTCGGCGCGCCAGTAACAGCCGTTACCTGTGGGTGGACAGCGGTTGACCACGTGACGGCCTGAACTGACCGGGGGTGGGGAAGCGACAGCCACAACGCCGAGCGCCTGCTGCTGTGGCTGCCTTCAAGTACCTCTCCAGCGTCGGCCTCTCAACTCAGCTGAAAAAGACTCTCTCCGGCCCTCTCTCTTCCCCCCACCTCCCCGCTCGAAACCACGCCTCCAACGACGCCTATTGCCGTCATGCTGGCAGAAGGCCACACTCTCCCTGCACGTGCCACGCCCCCCTTCCGACAGTTCTCGCGGCGCGCAAACACTGGTACCATGTGGAGAAAGAGGGAGGCCGAGGAGTTCTTAAAGAGCCCCGCAATGCGGTGGGAGCCCTTAGAAGCTCATATCTCTTTGAAGGCTTTAGTTGATGACGACGCACACCGTTTCTTGGCTATATATCATGAGGATGGTTTTTTAAAATCAGAAGTGGAACTTAATCCCATGTTTCGGTTGCTTCTTTGTCTCGGAATCTTAACTCTGCGGGCTGACACCTGAAGCATCTAGCTGCAGTCTCCATCTTGGAAATGAATCTAGAACCTGGCTACAACGATCAGCCCACGTTTTGCATGTTTGCTCTTCGCCTGCCCGCCATCTGGTTCTTGTTGCACGGGGTGACTAACCTTTTTTAAGCCGAGGGCCCCAGTAACCTGTGACCGACCTACTGGGGGCCCATGTCAGAATGGGCGTGGCCAAAGGAGAAAAATTGATGTGGTTGAAGAGGAAAGTCCTTCACCTTTAAAAAACACAGTTATATGTACTGGTTGTGGCCTTCACCTTACTTAAGGGGCTATTAATATTGGAATGAATGTTATATTCATTTTGGCATGTAATGCATTGCCTTCCAGCCGAATTGGTTTATGCTCCCTTTTTCTCCAGCAAATGTAATTCATTGCCTTCCATATGTGCATTGACCCCCCCCCCACTGTTCCTCACTATGCCAGCGAACTGCCACACACACCGTGGCAGCAGCAGGGTTTCAAACAAATAATGGATTTGGGGTGATTAACAGCTTGATCCTGAGCAGAGTTAGGCATGCCTGGGATTGGGGCTGTAAATGGGTGATGCTGTGCAATGAGCTCCTAGGCCTGTTCTTATTGCCAGCAGCATTGAGCCTGAGGATGTGGACAAGATGCTTGTAGCAATTTGGCCAACAGCATGCTCTCTCAATTCTTGGCTATTATGGCTTATTTGAGCTAGGTGGCAGGGGGTGGTGAGCACATTATGCAAGGGGCTTGTGCCAGATGCCTTTAAAAGGGTGGTGGTATAGCCACTCCTAAAGAAGTCCTCCCTAGAGCAAGAGAATTATGACAACTACTGCCTGGTCACAAATTCCCCCTTTTTGGGTAAGGTGCTTGAGAGGGTGGTGGTGATCCAGGTGCTCTTAGAGGAAACTGATTTTCTAGACACATGTCAATCAGGTTTCAGATCCAGAATTGGAATGCAATCAGCCTTGCTCACACTTATAGATATCCCGAGAGAGGAACCAAGGGGAGTGCAATTCTGCTTCTCTTGCTTGCTGTTCCTGAGGTGAGCAGTTTTCAGGTCCAGGAATTAGGGAAGCGACCAGTTCTGGGTGGAATTGCACTCAAAATGGTACCATGGTATCCTGGACCAGCTCCATGAGGTGGGAGTTGGGGGGGGGCTGAATTGCAGTGATTGTGCTCTTACATGTGGGGTTGGTTCCAGAGAGTAGAGGTGACTCTATCTTGGCCACTTGGCAGTTATGCAGTGGGATGCTGTAAGGTAATATTTTGTCCCCAATGCTAGTTAAGATCTATGTCAGGGATGAAGAACCTCAGGCCCAGAGGCTAAGTGTGGTTATCCAGGCCCCTCAATCTGGCTGGCAGAACTCTCCCCAGGTTACACACCTCATTGGCCCTCCTTCACACCCTGAGTTTTTATGCTTGGCTGGAATATGTCCTTGATATCTCATAACGTCTCTGTCTTGTATGGATGGAGGACAGATGAGTGTGTGAGTGTGTGTAGAAGCTAGCCTGGAGTACAAAGCTAACATTTATATTCATTGCTTCCTCCCCTTTTGCCTCTGGTCCCACCCAACACTAGAATGTGGCCCTCGAAAGATTACCCAGAATAGAATGTAGCCCTCAGTCTGGAAAATATTCCCCGTTCCTGATCTGTGTGAAGCCATTTGGGGGTTTTCCCAGGAAATCTGGGACAAGGTGTCATCAGCTCTATTTCTCTGTTACATCTGAGTTAGGAGGGGCCATGCATGTTCCTAGACTACGCATGGCCTAGTGTCTATGTGCAGTGATGAACTGAATGAGAGCCAGCAAACTGAAACTGAATCCTGATAACATGGAGACTCTATGGGTGAGCGGTTCTCGGGTCTGGGAATTAGGGAATCTTATAAGTTCTGGATGGGATAGCACTCCCTCTGAAGGAACAGGTATGAGTGTGTGGCTTCTCCTATAGCCGTCACTGCTGCTAGAGGCCCAAATGGCCTCAGGAGCAACGCATGCCAATCACCAGCTACAATTCCTGGGCATAGAATCATAGAGTTGGAAGGGTCCTTGTAGGCCATCGAGTCCAACCCCCTGCTCACAGCAGGAAATCCACAGCTAGAGCATCTCCCGCAGATAGCTGTCCAGCCTCTGCTTGAAGACATCCAGCGAAGGGGATCCCACCACCTCCGTAGGCAGTCTGTTCCATTGCCGAACTGCCCTTACTGTCAAGAAGTTCCTTCTAATGTCCAATCTGAATCTACGCTCCTGCAACTTAAAACCATTAGACCTAGTCCTACCCTCTGGGGCAGCAGAGAACAAATCTGTACCCTCCTCTATGTGACAGCCCTTCAGGTACTTAAAGAGTGCAATCATGTCACCCCTCAGCCTTCTCTTCACCAGACTGAACATGCCAAGTTCCTTCAACCTTTCCTCATAAGACTTGTTCTCCATACCGGCTATCATCCTTGTCGCCCTCTTCTGAACCAGCTCTAACTTGTCTATATCTTTCTTAAAATGAGGCGCCCAGAACTGAACGCAGTATTCCAGATGAGGCCTGACTAATGTAGAATATAGTGGGACTATTACTTCCCTCGACCTGGAAACTATAGCTCTGTTTATGCATCCCAAAACCACGTTTGCCTTTTTTGCCGCAGCATCACACTGCTGGGTCATGTTCAACTTGCGATCCACTACAATTCCAAGGTCCTTCTCACATGCACTACTGCTAAGCCGGGTATTTCCCATCCTGTACCCGTGCATTTTGTTTTTGTGGCCTAAATGCAGAAACTTGCATTTGTCTTTATTGAATGTCATTTTATTAATTTCAGCCCAATTTTCTAGTCTATCCAGGTCCCTTTGGATTTTATTCCTGTCTTCCATTGTGCTAGCTATCCCTCCCAGTTTCGTATCATCCGCAAACTACATAAGGCTTCCCTCCATCCCATCATCTAAGTCATTGATGCTAAGGGATGCTAAAAAAGAATTTGAGGAGCACATTGCTAAGAACATAAAAACCAACAACAAAAAATTCTATAAATACATTCAAAGCAGGAGACCATCTAGGGAGACGATTGGACCCTTGGATGATAAGGGAGTCAAAGGTGTACTAAAGAACGATAAGGAGATTGCAGAGAAGCTAAATGAATTCTTTGCATCTGTCTTCACAGTGGAAGATATAGGGCAGATCCCTGAACCTGAACCAACATTTGCAGGAAGGGATTCTGAGGAACTGAGACAAATAGTGGTAACGAGAGAGGAAGTTCTAAGCTTAATGGACAATATAAAAACTGACAAATCACCGGGCCCGGATGGCATCCACCCGAGAGTTCTCAAAGAACTCAAAGGTGAAATTGCTGATCTGCTAACTAAAATATGTAACTTGTCCCTTGGGTCCTCCTCCGTGCCTGAGGACTGGAAAGTGGCAAATGTAACGCCAATCTTCAAAAAGGGATCCAGAGGGGATCCCGGAAATTACAGGCCAGTTAGCTTAACTTCTGTCCCTGGAAAACTGGTAGAAAGTATTATTAAAGCTAGATTAACTAAGCACATAGAAGAACAAGCCTTGCTGAAGCAGAGCCAGCATGGCTTCTGCAAGGGAAAGTCCTGTCTCAGTAACCTATTAGAATTCTTTGAGAGTGTCAACAAGCATATAGATAGAGGTGATCCAGTGGACATAGTGTACTTAGACTTTCAAAAAGCGTTTGACAAGGTACCTCACCAAAGGCTTCTGAGGAAGCTTAGCAGTCATGGAATAAGAGGAGAGGTCCTCTTGTGGATAAGGAATTAGTTAAGAAGCAGAAAGCAGAGAGTAGGAATAAACGGACAGTTCTCTCAATGGAGGGCTGTAGAAAGTGGAGTCCCTCAAGGATCGGTATTGGGACCTGTACTTTTCAACTTGTTCATTAATGACCTAGAATTAGGAGTGAGCAGTGAAGTCGCCAAGTTTGCTGATGACACTAAATTGTTCAGGGTTGTTAAAACAAAAAGGGATTGTGAAGAGCTCCAAAAAGACCTCTCCAAACTGAGTGAATGGGCAGAAAAATGGCAAATGCAATTCAATATAAACAAGTGTAAAATTATGCATATTGGAGCAAAAAATCTGAATTTCACATATACGCTCATGGGGTCTGAACTGGCGGTGACCAACCAGGAGAGAGACCTCGGGGTTGTAGTGGACAGCACGATGAAAATGTCGACCCAGTGTGCGGCAGCTGTGAAAAAGGCAAATTCCATGCTAGCGATAATTAGGAAAGGTATTGAAAATAAAACAGCCGATATCATAATGCCGTTGTATAAATCTATGGTGCGGCCGCATTTGGAATACTGTGTACAGTTCTGGTCGCCTCATCTCAAAAAGGATATTCTAGAGTTGGAAAAGGTTCAGAAGAGGGCAACCAGAATGGTCAAGGGGATGGAGCGACTCCCTTACGAGGAAAGGTTGCAGCATTTGGGGCTTTTTAGTTTAGAGAAAAGGCGGGTCAGAGGAGACATGATAGAACTGTATAAAATTATGCATGGCATTGAGAAAGTGGATAGAGAAAAGTTCTTCTCCCTCTCTCATAATACTAGAACTCGTGGACATTCAAAGAAGCTGAATGTTGGAAGATTCAGGACAGACAAAAGGAAGTACTTCTTCACTCAGCGCATAGTTAAACTATGGAATTTGCTCCCACAAGATGCAGTAATGGCCACCAGCTTGGATGGCTTTAAAAGAAGATTAGACAAATTCATGGAGGACAGGGCTATCAATGGCTACTAGCTGTGATGGCTGTGCTCTGCCACCCTAGTCAGAGGCAGCATGCTTCTGGAAACCAGTTGCTGGAAGCCTCAGGAGGGGAGAGTGTTCTTGCACTCGGGTCCTGCTTGCGGGCTTCCCACAGGCACCTGGTTGGCCACTGTGAGAACAGGATGCTGGACTAGATGGGCCACTGGCCTGATCCAGCAGGCCCTTCTTATGTTCTTATGTTCTTATTGATAAAAATGTTGAAGAGTATCGGCCCCAGGACAGAACCCTGTGGCACTCCACTCGAAATCTCCTTCCAGTCCGAAGCAGAGCCACCGACGACCACTCTTTGAGTATGGTTTTCCAACCAGTTGTGAATCCACCTGACAGTATTTCCATCTAGTCCGCATTTGACCAGTTTGCTAATCAAAAGGTCGTGGGGGACTTTGTCAAACGCTTTGCTGAAATCTAGATAGATGACATCTACAGCATTTCCACCATCTACTAAGCTAGTGACCCGATCAAAAAAAGAGATGAGATTAGTTTGACAGGATTTTTTCTTGACAAACCCATGCTTGCGCCTGTTCTTCTCATTTTGTTGTCCTTTTCTGTTTCTATACAATAACTATTGTAATAGTTTTCTTTGTCCCTACATACTAGTTGTTGTATAGTTGCATTTAGGGTTCTGACCGTGTTTCTATCTCCTTTTGTTTTTGCTTTCCTTCTCTCTTTAACCACTTTAAGAGTTTCTTCAGTCATCCATTGAGGTCTTTCTCTCTTTTTAACTAGAGGTATTGTCTTTTTGCATTCTTCCCTGATAATGTCCCTGACTTCATTCCATAGTTCTTCTGGTTCTCTGTCAACTAAGTTTAAAGCCTCAAACCTGTTCCTTATTTGATCTTTATATGCTTCTGGGATGTTATTTAAATTGTATTTTGGTATTATGAGTGAATTTTGTATTTTGGCATTATGAGTGCTTTGTTGTTGTTCTTTAGCTTTACTCTGATTTTTGATATGATCAGTTCATGATCTATACCGCAGTCTGCTCCTCATCTTGTTTTTGCAGGAAGTATGGAACTTCTCCATCTTCTGTTTCCAATTATATAATCAATTTGTTTCCTATATTGACCATCTGGTGATGTCCACGTGTACAGTCGTCTTTTTGGTTGCTCAAAAAATGTGTTGGCAAGAAACAAATTATTGGCTTCACAGAATTCAGTAAGTCTTTCTCCTGCTTCATTTCTGTCACCTAAGCCCCATTTCCCCACAATTCCTACTTCTTCTCTGTTCCCTACTTTTGCATTCCAGTCCCCCATGGTTATCATATCTTGTTTTGGTGTGTGATCAATTTCCTCCTGTACTTCTGCGTAAAATCTCTCCAATTCTTCTTCTTCTTCTGTGTTTGATGTTGGAACGTAGACTTGGATGATGGTTATGTTAATAGGTTTCCCGTTTAATGTCATTGATATTACTCGCTCAGACCTTGCGTTGTAGCTCCTAATTGTTTTTGCTACATCACTTCTCACTATTAAAGCAACCCCATTTCTTCTTAATTTCTTATTTCCTGCATAAAATATTTTGTAGTTGCCCGATTGAAAATGTCCCATTCCAGTCCATTTTAATTCACTCACACCAAGTATTGTAATGTTGATACGCTCCATTTCTTGCTTGACAATTTCTAAATTTCCCTGGTTCATGCTTCTCACATTCCATGTTCCTACTGTGTGCGTCATACAACTCCGGACTCTCCTTTCGCATCTGTGCACATCACCCTCTGGGCTTCCTTTCGGCTTTGACCCAGCTGCGTCATTAGTCACAGCACTACTCGTACTTGTCCTTTGTTCTTCCCCAGTAGCTCGGTGAGTGCCTTCTGACCTGGGGGTCTCATCTTCCAGCACTATCTCGTGTTGCATTTTGGATACTCTGTTCATACGGTTTTTGTGGTAAGAGGTATTCAGAGGTGGTTTACCATTGCCTTCCTCTGAGTATACCACGCAGAATACTCTTAAAAACAAAATCTGTCACTTATGTTAAACTACAACATTCCCAGTGATGTCCTAATTCAAAAAGTGGTTTATCAATACAAAGTTAAACCTTAAACCTTAATTTCAGACAAGGGACTAGTTAATAAGGAAAGTTTTTTCTATTACTGGTTTAAAATCATGCACAATTAATTTTTGTGAAAATGAGCTTGTCTGACCAACATATTGGTGATAGCCAGGGATGAGGTGCCTGCATCCACTGAGCATATGGTAAACTGACACACTCTTTCATTAGTTTGCAAACATGAAACAAACTGAACAATACTTTGAAATAAAAAAGCCATCAAAACCTATCCAGTAGAAGCGATTCACCAAGAAGGGGTGGGGAGAAAACAGAGGGATGAATCCAAATTCACTGTGACTTTTCTTTTGTTTCATATTGTCACTTCTGTTCTTATATGGGCTATATGTAGAAATTGGATAAACAACCTATTATTAAAATGAACTATTTGAGCACAAAGACCTCAGTATTCATGTTAGGGACTAAATTTAGAAATTCAAAGCTAAGCAAACTCTCAGAGCAGCCAAGCATTACACTTTTCACATTTCCTTCCTTTTATACATATCCTGTTTTCCATGAACTGAAGCAGGTTAAAGTACTTAAACCATGTCGTTGTTCTTGGAAAGTGGTACGACCACTCACTGTAACTAGGTATTTACTGCCATAAGGTAATTCCTACCACCACTTGACTAACTTTTAACAAGAAATTAGTATCAGGGCTAGCACCAGACTGCAGCAGGTCCCTGAAGGTGGTGGCGCAGCAGCACTACCACTGCCATCTTAAACAGGTCTGACCACGTAAGTTTATTTATTTATTTATCAAATTTATTAGTCACCCATCTGGCTGGCTGTCCAGCCACTCTAGGCGATATACAAAATAAAAACATACAAATACATTAAAACATTAAAAATCTCAACAATAATAATAAAACCTAACCCACCTCAAGCCTGCCTGAAGAGCCGGGTCTTCAAGGCCTGGCAGAAGCTCATCATGGAGGGGGCATGGTGGAGATCATTTTGGAGGGAATTCCACAAAGTGGGGGCCACAATTGAAAAAGCCCTCTCCCTAAGTGCAAACCTCCCATCATCCATCCAAGATGGGGGGGCATTGACAGCAGGAAGGTTGCCTGGGAGGGTCCTAGTGTGGATTGCAGAGCAGAAGCTACACCCACCCACCCCAGGGGGTCCCAGCCAGTGCCCTACCTGGCACTGGGTCTGGTTAGCATTGTCTCCATGCAATGGTAGCACTCACTTGCAAATCTAGTCCTCCATGTGTTGATGTTTATGTTATAAAATTGGTACCTCTTTCTGATACATAGAAAGGTACACAACTATTTCAGGTTAGGAAACAAGGGCCTAAATACACAAAGTGACAAAGAACAAATCATGCTAGATGACAAGTCTAGTTAAAAGAACCTTCGGTAATAAAGCTGGAAAATATCTCCCTGCTGAGACCTTTGAAAGCCACCGCCAGTTAGACATTACAGGGTTAGACAATGCAGCATCACAAATTAAGTTATTTTCCCTTTCAACAAGCCTAATGCATAGTTCTGGAGCAATACAGAATCCAAATCCAGCCACTTTAATAATGACACAAAGACACCCCTGAATAGAATAATCTAAGTCTGCTACCCACCCTTCTGCCCTTTTCAGGAGTCCAGAGCACTGGTGAAAACAGGTCATAAATTACTCACCTACTGCCTGAAGATCTGAGAACATCCACTACAATAAACTTGGCTTCTGTTGCTCTGCCTATTCCACCCACTGTCACTGAAACTCCCCAAATGCAGAAGTATATGAAGGAGATTTCAAAATAATTATTTAACATCATGTTTCAGGAATAAAGACTTCTGCTCTTCTGGTCCCATGGGAAAGACAAAAGACAATAGCAACACTTGAGACAGTACACATAATTTACTGAAGACAGTTACAGTATCCAGGATGCTATCCACATTATAGTTTCCTGCAACATGGATACCTGAAGACCCAGACTCTTTGAAAGTAAAGAGCATACATAGATTTTACATATGACTGTGAAGTTTTCCTCCCCACATACTTACAGTCATCATTCAACAAAGCATTAAAATTATGATGTTTGTTTTGGAGAAAGTGATCTGATAATAAAATAAAAAATTAAGCAAAGAGTGGATTTAAAGACATTTTACACTCATAGTTATTCAATTTACATAATACTTTTATTTCTAAGTTGACATCACTTCTAAGGATGCCAATATACATAATTAAATTTAGTCAATGTGTCCAAACATACTCATCTTACTTGCATACATGTTATCCTTGGGCATGCCTACATTTCAAGTGCAAATGGAAACCCCAAGTACTACCAAAAGTTGTTCCACTATTTCCATAAAATTTGGAGGTGGCAACCCAAACATGAAACACATTAGGCAACTTATCCTTAAAGCTGACTGAATTGCTTCCCATTATTAGCGTTATTAGTCTTCGATGGGAAATGAAACAGATAAGCAAGTTAACCATATCAACACAGAATTCAAAATGAAATAGTTTCTAAACACTTGCATAGTTGCCTATGGGATATATAAGAATTGTTTCCAACAGGAAGAGAGCTAGTTATCTCCTTTTAAGCTATCAGTGTGCTACAAATGACTATCATACTGTTTGCCAGGCATATGGGATAGCAATTTTGTGTGAGAGAGTTAGGAATATGGTTAAATACATTCTCCCATTTCACTGCGCTGAGGCAACGGCTTACAGGATGAAGCTCAACACGTCCTAGTACCAATTTTAGGGTGCATCTGGTGCGTGTGCATTGGGACTAACTCAGCTCCACCACCAGTGCTCAGCCGTTCTAGGGCAATTACACTGGTACTCTGGGAGCAGAGAAGCTTCAAGCCAAGTTCAGTCTAAACTGACATAACATGTAATACATATAAGCTACAGAAGCTGTATTATAGGTTTTTATTCTTAAGAATTTCAAGAACTCTGGAAAAACCTTATCACCAGAAAACTGGAGAAATGTTTTCTGGAGAAAACTGGCCATTTCATTATTTTCTTATCATTCAAGTTTACTGTCTTTAATCTAGGCTCCCCTTGACCCCCAGGCTTGAGTTAAGGGATCTCCTTTCCCCTCTGCCTAGCCTTTTTAATACATTTCTCTCACACCTTTCCTCCTTCATGGAACTCAAGTCAGCATAACTCACTTCTCAGGTAATTTCCCATCCAGGCACTGATCAGATCCAGAACTGAAGCAAGTTGAAAGCATCACATGCCTTCAGATCGTGCTCTGGCCACACGCAAGAGTACATAATGGGATACATGTTTCTTCTTCCTCCCATTATCATGGGGGAAAAGCTATTTACATTACTCTATTTCAAACTGATGCCATACAGTGACATAAAGAAGTGGCTAAGAAACTGGTCTGTGAAACAGTAGGTATCTGGTTCATATTTCACTCCTGCTGAAATCACTAATTAATTTTAGACAAAGCACCTTCTCTCATCCTCACTCCTCAAGCAATAGGCCTGCCTTATAGGGTTGCTGCAAGGCGAATGAGTATAAACTGCTTTGAACCCTTTACTACTACTTAGCATTTATATTATGTTTTAGGTATGTTTGCAAAATATACTTTGTTGTGCAGGAGTAAGTTGAACATTATGAGGCAAGTTCTGTCTGAACCAGCCACTGATTTCAATGAGATGCTGACTATTTAATGTTCCTAAAACTACCTCCTAAATCTATAGTATCAGATAAAAAAGTATGACCTCAATTCAAGAGATATAAAACAAAAGCCACAAAATATCCAGAATTATACAGTGATCCGTAAGACATTTTAGTAGCTGATGTTACTAGGAATGGAAGCGGGGGGGGGGGATCTGAATTAAATAAATATTCAAGGATTGCATTTTGTCCCACAGTTTATATAAACTTGTTAGAATGCAGAAGTCATTTTCAGTCATATACAAGGTTCTTGGTGTTAAACAACTAAAATATTAGGAAACAGAAAAAGCATCTGCTCCATTCTGATAATGTTTTAATAGCTTGGGCAGCTGCTCTCTTTGGTAGACAGCAAAGCAAGGCGAGAGCAACAGGAGCAGTACCACCATCACTGCAGCAAGATCCTCCTCTCCTAACAGTCGCTGCAGAACACCACAAGAGGAGTGTATTTCTGCCGCCTCCCCCAAAAGACCCAGAACATACAGTCCTACTGTGTTATCCAAACAGCAATTATACACAAAGGTGGAGGAGGAAGGGAGCACGCCCTGATTCTGGTCACATGGCCTACAGCATCCAGTCAGCAAAGGCTCTGCCCATGTCTGGTTTGAGAATGAGACTTTCCCAGAAGCACCGGTGATTTGACAACAAATAAAAAGGAAACAGCTGACAAGAGAGACCTGTGGGCCCCAAGTCATGGTAGCATACAGAAAACCAAGTAAACAGTCTCTCTTTTCTTCCACTCCCTATCAACACTGCTCCCATTGCTGCATTCTTCTATTCAGAAATCACTAATCTCAAACATTTGTAAGTTATGGGAACAGGAATGAGGCTACTTAGAATATTATAAATCAAGTTAATTCTATACTAATCCAAAGAATTTGGAACAATGAAGTGGCCGGAGGCATTAATAATTCTGGAACTGGGCAATAGGAAGTCATATCTGTTTAAGGCAAAACAAGAAATAAGTTTTTATCTCTGGTTTGTGTTAATATGTTTTGGTTCAGGAAATAATTAGACCAGGGGAAGGACAAGAAACAAAACAGAAAGAGACTGGAAGGAGAGGAAGAGCTGCATTCCAACATATATAATTTACAGCTCTAAGTGTGTGGGGCTACATAATTAATTTCCTTGAGAATGTCTCAAACACACTCAAGTGTCCCAACAAGAAAAGCTGCTTTCAAGGGGGGGGGGAGGAAAGGAAAAGATCGAATACTCTAGGAATTTGTTACCGATACTGTGACAACAACAGTCGCAAATGATGACATAATGAGGTGCTACAAAACCCTTTGTTGTTTTAGCTACAGTTTAGAATCGCAAAAGAGCGAGGGACGATTAGGACGCGGGCGTTGTTGTGCCTTACTGAGCATTATTGTATTAACGCGAAGGAGGGTCCTGCTTTGGGGGTGTTGTTTATTACTGAAACGACAAAGGCAGAGAGGGACACCCAGAGGGGGAAACACAGTCTGATTTACGTGTGCGAGAGAAAATACAAAACAACATTCCACATGGACGCGCACAACATACGGGGCTGGGGGCCCTTTTCCTCAAAACAGAACAGAGAGACAAGAAGTGGGAGAAGAGAATTAAAAAGGAATGGCAGGAAGAAGCCCGACGGTGGAGGCCTCTTCCCAAGACACGGCTAAGGCGAGCGAGAGCGCCTTGCCAGGGCCCCACAGAGTCTTCGGCAGCTTGTAAATTGCCTCCCTGCCCCGTCGCCCTCCTTTTCGCTCGGCGAGCCCCCAAAGCTCGGCGCGCCAGTAACAGCCGTTACCTGTGGGTGGACAGCGGTTGACCACGTGACGGCCTGAACTGACCGGGGGTGGGGAAGCGACAGCCACAACGCCGAGCGCCTGCTGCTGTGGCTGCCTTCAAGTACCTCTCCAGCGTCGGCCTCTCAACTCAGCTGAAAAAGACTCTCTCCGGCCCTCTCTCTTCCCCCCACCTCCCCGCTCGAAACCACGCCTCCAACGACGCCTATTGCCGTCATGCTGGCAGAAGGCCACACTCTCCCTGCACGTGCCACGCCCCCCTTCCGACAGTTCTCGCGGCGCGCAAACACTGGTACCATGTGGAGAAAGAGGGAGGCCGAGGAGTTCTTAAAGAGCCCCGCAATGCGGTGGGAGCCCTTAGAAGCTCATATCTCTTTGAAGGCTTTAGTTGATGACGACGCACACCGTTTCTTGGCTATATATCATGAGGATGGTTTTTTAAAATCAGAAGTGGAACTTAATCCCATGTTTCGGTTGCTTCTTTGTCTCGGAATCTTAACTCTGCGGGCTGACACCTGAAGCATCTAGCTGCAGTCTCCATCTTGGAAATGAATCTAGAACCTGGCTACAACGATCAGCCCACGTTTTGCATGTTTGCTCTTCGCCTGCCCGCCATCTGGTTCTTGTTGCACGGGGTGACTAACCTTTTTTAAGCCGAGGGCCCCAGTAACCTGTGACCGACCTACTGGGGGCCCATGTCAGAATGGGCGTGGCCAAAGGAGAAAAATTGATGTGGTTGAAGAGGAAAGTCCTTCACCTTTAAAAAACACAGTTATATGTACTGGTTGTGGCCTTCACCTTACTTAAGGGGCTATTAATATTGGAATGAATGTTATATTCATTTTGGCATGTAATGCATTGCCTTCCAGCCGAATTGGTTTATGCTCCCTTTTTCTCCAGCAAATGTAATTCATTGCCTTCCATATGTGCATTGACCCCCCCCCCACTGTTCCTCACTATGCCAGCGAACTGCCACACACACCGTGGCAGCAGCAGGGTTTCAAACAAATAATGGATTTGGGGTGATTAACAGCTTGATCCTGAGCAGAGTTAGGCATGCCTGGGATTGGGGCTGTAAATGGGTGATGCTGTGCAATGAGCTCCTAGGCCTGTTCTTATTGCCAGCAGCATTGAGCCTGAGGATGTGGACAAGATGCTTGTAGCAATTTGGCCAACAGCATGCTCTCTCAATTCTTGGCTATTATGGCTTATTTGAGCTAGGTGGCAGGGGGTGGTGAGCACATTATGCAAGGGGCTTGTGCCAGATGCCTTTAAAAGGGTGGTGGTATAGCCACTCCTAAAGAAGTCCTCCCTAGAGCAAGAGAATTATGACAACTACTGCCTGGTCACAAATTCCCCCTTTTTGGGTAAGGTGCTTGAGAGGGTGGTGGTGATCCAGGTGCTCTTAGAGGAAACTGATTTTCTAGACACATGTCAATCAGGTTTCAGATCCAGAATTGGAATGCAATCAGCCTTGCTCACACTTATAGATATCCCGAGAGAGGAACCAAGGGGAGTGCAATTCTGCTTCTCTTGCTTGCTGTTCCTGAGGTGAGCAGTTTTCAGGTCCAGGAATTAGGGAAGCGACCAGTTCTGGGTGGAATTGCACTCAAAATGGTACCATGGTATCCTGGACCAGCTCCATGAGGTGGGAGTTGGGGGGGGGCTGAATTGCAGTGATTGTGCTCTTACATGTGGGGTTGGTTCCAGAGAGTAGAGGTGACTCTATCTTGGCCACTTGGCAGTTATGCAGTGGGATGCTGTAAGGTAATATTTTGTCCCCAATGCTAGTTAAGATCTATGTCAGGGATGAAGAACCTCAGGCCCAGAGGCTAAGTGTGGTTATCCAGGCCCCTCAATCTGGCTGGCAGAACTCTCCCCAGGTTACACACCTCATTGGCCCTCCTTCACACCCTGAGTTTTTATGCTTGGCTGGAATATGTCCTTGATATCTCATAACGTCTCTGTCTTGTATGGATGGAGGACAGATGAGTGTGTGAGTGTGTGTAGAAGCTAGCCTGGAGTACAAAGCTAACATTTATATTCATTGCTTCCTCCCCTTTTGCCTCTGGTCCCACCCAACACTAGAATGTGGCCCTCGAAAGATTACCCAGAATAGAATGTAGCCCTCAGTCTGGAAAATATTCCCCGTTCCTGATCTGTGTGAAGCCATTTGGGGGTTTTCCCAGGAAATCTGGGACAAGGTGTCATCAGCTCTATTTCTCTGTTACATCTGAGTTAGGAGGGGCCATGCATGTTCCTAGACTACGCATGGCCTAGTGTCTATGTGCAGTGATGAACTGAATGAGAGCCAGCAAACTGAAACTGAATCCTGATAACATGGAGACTCTATGGGTGAGCGGTTCTCGGGTCTGGGAATTAGGGAATCTTATAAGTTCTGGATGGGATAGCACTCCCTCTGAAGGAACAGGTATGAGTGTGTGGCTTCTCCTATAGCCGTCACTGCTGCTAGAGGCCCAAATGGCCTCAGGAGCAACGCATGCCAATCACCAGCTACAATTCCTGGGCATAGAATCATAGAGTTGGAAGGGTCCTTGTAGGCCATCGAGTCCAACCCCCTGCTCACAGCAGGAAATCCACAGCTAGAGCATCTCCCGCAGATAGCTGTCCAGCCTCTGCTTGAAGACATCCAGCGAAGGGGATCCCACCACCTCCGTAGGCAGTCTGTTCCATTGCCGAACTGCCCTTACTGTCAAGAAGTTCCTTCTAATGTCCAATCTGAATCTACGCTCCTGCAACTTAAAACCATTAGACCTAGTCCTACCCTCTGGGGCAGCAGAGAACAAATCTGTACCCTCCTCTATGTGACAGCCCTTCAGGTACTTAAAGAGTGCAATCATGTCACCCCTCAGCCTTCTCTTCACCAGACTGAACATGCCAAGTTCCTTCAACCTTTCCTCATAAGACTTGTTCTCCATACCGGCTATCATCCTTGTCGCCCTCTTCTGAACCAGCTCTAACTTGTCTATATCTTTCTTAAAATGAGGCGCCCAGAACTGAACGCAGTATTCCAGATGAGGCCTGACTAATGTAGAATATAGTGGGACTATTACTTCCCTCGACCTGGAAACTATAGCTCTGTTTATGCATCCCAAAACCACGTTTGCCTTTTTTGCCGCAGCATCACACTGCTGGGTCATGTTCAACTTGCGATCCACTACAATTCCAAGGTCCTTCTCACATGCACTACTGCTAAGCCGGGTATTTCCCATCCTGTACCCGTGCATTTTGTTTTTGTGGCCTAAATGCAGAAACTTGCATTTGTCTTTATTGAATGTCATTTTATTAATTTCAGCCCAATTTTCTAGTCTATCCAGGTCCCTTTGGATTTTATTCCTGTCTTCCATTGTGCTAGCTATCCCTCCCAGTTTCGTATCATCCGCAAACTTCATAAGGCTTCCCTCCATCCCATCATCTAAGTCATTGATAAAAATGTTGAAGAGTATCGGCCCCAGGACAGAACCCTGTGGCACTCCACTCGAAATCTCCTTCCAGTCCGAAGCAGAGCCACCGACGACCACTCTTTGAGTACGGTTTTCCAACCAGTTGTGAATCCACCTGACAGTATTTCCATCTAGTCCGCATTTGACCAGTTTGCTAATCAAAAGGTCATGGGGGACTTTGTCAAACGCTTTGCTGAAATCTAGATAGATGACATCTACAGCATTTCCACCATCTACTAAGCTAGTGTCCCGATCAAAAAAAGAGATGAGACTAGTTTGACAGGATTTTTTCTTGACAAACCCATGCTCGCTCCTACTAATCACAGCATTGTCATCTAGATAGTTGCCAATGGACTCTTTTATTATCCATTCTAATATCTTTCCCGGTATTGAAGTAGACTGACCGGCCTGTAATTCCCCGGATCCTCTTTTTTACCCTTTTTAAAGAGCGGGATAACGTTTGCCCGACTCCAATCCTCCGGCACCTCTCCCTTTCTCCAGGATTTCTCAAAGATGATGGCAAGAGGTTCCGAGAGTACATCCGCAAGTTCCTTCAATACTCTGGGATGCAGTTCATCAGGCCCTGGAGATTTGAACTCATTTAGGTTAACTAGATATTTCCTGACTATCTCCTTATCAATCTCGAACTGCAATCCCGACCCCTTCCTGAGATTGCTACCGATGCAAGGTTGCACACTGTTCCCTTTTTGGGAGAAAACGGAGGCAAAATAGGTGTTGAGCAGTTCTGCTTTTTCCTTGTTATCTGTCAACATTTTGCCATCCTCATTGAGCAGCAGTCCCACCGTTTCCTTGGTCTTTCTCTTGCTTCGAACATATCTGAAAAACCCCTTTTTGTTGTTCCTCGCTTCCCTCGCCAGCCTCAGCTCATTCTGGGTTTTAGCTTTCCTTACGCTATTCCTGCAAACCCAAGCCGCTCATCGGTACTCTTCCTTGGTGATGCGTCCTTCCTTCCATTCTTTATACATGCTCTGTTTTACTTTTACCTCCTCCATCAGTCTTCCGTGTAGCCACATTGGCTTTTTCCGGTGTCTTCTGTTTTTCTTCCTCTTTGGAATTGTTTGCGATTGCGCTTTTTGTAATACGTTCTTCATGAACTCCCATGGATAGCTTGGCAATGGTGGTCAAAACTGGATCACTGTAGTGTGCTTTATGTGGGGCTACCCATAAGGTTTGTTTGGAAGCTGCAGCTGATGCAGAATGTGGTAGCTTGGTTGCTAAGTGGAGCTTCCTACCATATGCATACAACACCTGCCTTGAAAGAGCTGCACTGGCTTCCAGTTAGCTACCAAGCCAAGTTTAATTTTCATATTGCTTTTTCAGGTCCTAAGCAGCTTGAAACCAGGTTACCTGAGAGAATGACTTCCCCCGTATAGACTCATCTGGATACTGTGATCTGCGGGGGAGTCCCTGTTAAATATACCACAGCCTGCAGATGCCCACTTCAGGGCAGAGCTTGGAAAAGTTACTTTTTTTGAACTACAACTCCCATCAGCCCAAGCCAGCATGGCCACTGGATTGGGCTGATGGGAGTTGTAGTTCAAAAAAGTAACTTTTCCAAGCTCTGCTTCAGGGCTTTCTCTTTTTGTATGCCTGCCTTGTGGAGTGGTCTCTCCCAGGAGATCAGGCAGACACCAACTGTTTGGTGTTTCTGCCAGCTACTAAAAACATGCCTCTTCACCCAAGCTTTTCCAGATTTTTGATATCTCTAGCTACTGTAATTGTAACTGATGTTTTACTGTTGTTTTACTGATACGATGTTTCTTCTTATAATTTGTTGTAGGTTGTTGTTTTATTGTCCTGTAAACTGCCTTGGAATTTCTTAGAAAGGAAAGTCAGTACACAAATAATTTGAAAAAATATTAGTAGTGTAATGAGCCCTGTGGGGAACTCGGGGCAAGATTGGTCTGCAGCAGTGTAATGGCAAATTCAGAAGTGCAGGGTCCCTCCGTGATTCCATGATACTCACAGTGTCCCCCACAGCCATCCTCCCCTTTCCATTTTCTCTCATCTCCCCTGCTCTCCATGTCATCTCAGGAGTCCACATTTCACTACAACAGACATTCCTAGGAGCCCATCAGCATTAAAGGGGAGGCTTTCAGAGTCTTTTCAGTGGCTAATATATTCTCCTTTCATGCAGATTGGCTTGTTCATAAGGAACTGGTTGGGACCCTGATGCCAAAACAGTAAGGGGTCTATGAACCCCCACAACCATGAATGACTACACACACCCTTGCTGGTCTGAGAAGGAGGAGACCTGGGATCCTGTTAAGGGTCCAAGTGTTCTGGGCATGGGGAATGAGGATGTTGGGGTGGAGCCCAGTGATCTGTCAGTTGACAGCTGATGATGGGTTGTGCCATCCCCCCCTCTGAGCATGCCACCTGTTACAACAGTTCTACTACAGCCAATCCGCTGCCAAGTTTGCATCCTGCGGCCAGTCTGTCCCCCCTCTTGCCCAGGAGGAAGGGCCAGAGGCGGGGCTGAAGGAGGATCTAGCAGAGAGGTATCTGCTTGTGTCGTCACAGATTTACTGTTGATGGCGCAGGTGTGAACAGACTGAGCCGTTACCTGACCTATCCATAGGAATGCCTGCTTGCTTGCCTAGTCCTGAAGTGAGAGAAAAGCCCCATGAAAATAGTTGTGCCTACCCTGTCCTTTATAAAGGGGATTTTGAGAGCATGTCAAGTGTTGCGACAATGTCTTCGCTTGAGTAACCATGCTGCTTTGTGCCTTGTAGTGATATTAGACCTTGACAGCTATTTCCTGACCTATGTTCAATTCTTGTGCTAACCTGTGGATTAATCCCTTGGAACAGAATGCTGATCCAGAGGAACCCTTGGTGTGATTTAGCAGGACTTTCTGCATTTGAGATGGCAGAGGGTTGGAGGAGCACAGTTTGATTCTAGCTGTATTTTTTGTGGGTGAAAAGAGACACTGATGGTGGGGGGCAGCTATTGCAGACAGTGTATGTTGGTGAAAAAAAACAGTTTGGCTTATTGTTCTCATTGGAGAGCCTGGCCTAGCAATTCTAAATGAATTCTAGATTAATTTTATTGTTGTAAACCATGTAGAGGTGTTTTTTTTTTTTTACAATCAAGCAGTATATGCATTTTGTTAAATCAATTCTAAATGAGGAGTATTTTGTCTGTTGCAGCAAAAAATCTCAGACGTTATATTCATCAATTCCACCTTAACATCTGGCAAAGTAGGCTTGAGTCCACTAAAACTTATGCCAGGGGTGGCCAACTTCATGCCCTCCAGATGTTGTTGGACTCCAACTCCCATTGTCCCTGACCATTGGCCATACTGGCTGGGTCTGATTAGAATTGTAGTCCAACAACATCTGGAGGGCACCCTGTTAGCCACACCAGGGTTATGCCCATAATAAATTTATTAGGTGGCTGAATTATATTTTATGCTTTAATGTGCTGTAGTTCTTTGTACTTTTATTAAAGTTTTATCCTAATGTTCTATGCTTGGATTTCATTTGCCATCTTGGGTGGACGTAGCTCAGAAAGGCGGATTATAAACATTTAAATAAATAAATGTGTGTGAATAAACAATTTTTTTAAAACTTCTTTTTACACAAATGAACTACACATTTCTTATGTTCTTTGTTCCATTGGAAACACCATACAAAACTATCCTGGGTATCCTGTTGTTCTTGTTCTCTCTTTGTCTCTCTCTTCATTGTTATAAAACTTGGGAAGTTGTCATATCAGCCTCTTGTGACTACTAGAAAATGTAACTGGCTGAAACAATCTTGTAATATGGGTGAACCCATGCTATTGTGTCTCCTGTTATACATAGATATGAGATTTATTGTTCCTTGAGTGGTAGATAGATGGAGACAAAAGCTATACTGAGGTTGTACTGTGATCAGCAAAATAAGGTACAAAAGCCTGAGGTGACTCTGCCACAGCCTTGGACAGCTTCCACACATATTGATGAAAATAGGTTTGTTTTTTAACGAAATGGCTGATTTGGCACAAAGAGTACTGAGAACAATCTCACAATTGCAGTAGATAATTAGGTTCTTATTCACAGGCAAGATTCTTCTGTTCCTGTCAACAAGACTTTTAGATTAGGTTCCCACTGATATTAGCAACTTACAGTAAGACCCTGAAAAAGCTAATTAATCTTCCTGTGTCTTCCTCTCCCAGAAATATTGCACTGATGCTTATCAGAATGATTCCAAAAATACTGTGAGGTGGGACTACATCTCTTGCTGTGGCATCGGTCACGTTACAACAAAGACTATATATACTCTTTGGTAATGAAGACATGGGGCAGTCACCAGATTTTTTTCTGTCAGGGCTCCTGTGCTTTTAACAGCTGCATAAAAAACAGCAATTCAGTAGTTAAAGCTGAATTTATTCCTGTTGTACATCTACTGACAATACAGAAAAGACTTCTGGGGAGGGGAGGCAGGATCTGGTAACTCTGCTCAATGTTATACCACTAGATACATCTGAAGACAGGAATATAATTATTTAATGTATTTATTACATTTAGATCCCACCCTTCCTTCAAATATCTCAAGGTGGCATACTTCTTTTTAAGCTAAAAAAATGGTTTCTCCCTCGTTTCTTTACTGTGAATTGATAGTATCAGTGGGGACTGATATTTCAGTCTTGTTGACAGGAACAGAAGGATCTGGAAACATGCTCCCACCCCCTTTTCCCCCCATACATTATCCTCACAAAAATCCTGTGAGGTAGGTTAGGCTGAGAGACAGTAGTGACTGGCCCAGGGTCATGGCCGAGTGGGTATTTGAACCCTGGTCTAGTCTGTGTATTCATATGGATGTGTAGAACTCAGTCTCACCTTTTCCCAGAGATAGCCAGAAAGTTAGGAAAGCATCAAGACTTTTGGGTGGGACACTGATGGCACCATCCTTCTGAGGTAGTTCTCCTCTTGCATCATGCTTGTATGCCACCACCTTGTCACTGGAGTCCTGTGCTGCAGAGATTTTCCAGGTGGTTCAGGGTGTTCTTCACCAAGGTCCTCAGATACAAAGAACCCTTAGTGGCTTACTGTGACTTGTTTGCAAACCATGGTGTCATGTACTCTGGTGTGAACTCCCCCCTCCCAAGCTTGGAAAAAGACATGGGGCGATGGAGTGCTGAAGGAGCTATTGCTGTCTAGTGTAGTGACCCAGGTGGGTAGGGGAGGCTTTGAGGCACCAGACTCTGACATCGAGGACTGGGAGGATGAGCAGGGAGGGAACAAACAGCAGGGAGAATTCTCAGAGCATGCACATCTCAGTCACTGACACTTTGACTTCCCCCGCTTTTGCCCCCCCCACTGAAGTGTAACAAGAGCTGGAGGAGTCCGCCACTGTGGAGACTGAATTATGCACAACCCCCTCTCCATGGCCCACAGTTAAGGCACTGCCTGCTACATCTAACGTAGGTTCCCAGTGTCAAGCAGGCTAGCCGCTTGCAACTCTCAGAGGGAGAAGCCGACAGCCAGCCCCCCCACCCCCACCCTGTTTGTGCCAGTGGCAGAAGAGGAAATTTCAAGTGTTAAGGAGGAGCCAATGTCTTTGCGCGAAAACCCAGGCTTCTAAAGGAGGCACCGGGGGGGGGTCTTTGCTGTGTCAACTTCGAGTTACTGTGGAGTCATGCTTAGACAGTTAGTCAGGGCAAAGTTCTTAGAAAGCATAGCTAGGTGGATGAGTTGTAAAGCTTTTGAAGTAACTTTAATAAAAAGAGGAAAAACTCACAGAGCCAAGTGAGACTCCGTTCCTCAACTTCGGGCAGGACAGCTTGGAGCTTTAGTAGGCATGATTTTGCTAGACTCCTCAGACTCAGAAGACACACTCCCAGTCCAGTTTCTATTGTCCCCATGCCGTTAGAGCTAATGGCTGTAGACCTGGACAATGGCCCTTTAAGAGGGGTTAGAGCCAATAGCAGAACCAGACAAGCCAGCCATAAGACCTCTGCACACTACTGGTGTAATAGCTTAATGGGCATGGGCTAGGCAACACCATGAACAAGTCGCTATCCAGGGTCCTGTTGTGACTCTGACTTGCCTGCCATGACCCTCTCCTATTAGTAAGTATTTCTGCTGCAATCAGGTTCCCTTGAGTTGTGATGGAACAGACACAGAACATACATAGAGAGAAGGAAAAAATAGTTTGCCTCTGCTGTGATGTAGATGCCATTAGTTTTGCCGTTCAGTATATGGATATGTTCACTTTCTGGCCCTATTTTGATGGCTGAGTTTCAGTAGTTGTGGCCTGAGGATGTCTGCCAGATGTTTGGCGAGTATGTATGGCAAAACATTTCACTTACTGATTCTTGTCCTTCTTGGTAGTTAACTTCTAGCAAAAAGGGATTGACTTGCTGTCTCCAAGAGGTAATCAGTGCCTCTCTGTTAGAGGTCACCTTGAAGGAGGTAATTGTGAGACCACTCCTTTAAAAAACCCCACCCTACTTGGATAGCTATGAGCCAACTGAAAATATCCCCTTTGAGAGCAAGGTGTTCTAGTGGGTAATTATCATGCACCTCTATGTACTCTTGTGTGAAACTGATTACGTGGTGTCAGGCCTTGTTTTGGTATGAAAAACACTTGTGTTGCCTTGATGGATGACCCATGCTGTAAGAGGGATAGAGGAAGTGTGTCCTTGCTTGTTTTTCTAGTCCTTTGGGTATCATTGACTATGATATCCCTTCAGGCTAGAGATTGGCAGTACTATATTTCACTTAGGTATCCGTGGTTTTTGGATAGCGGGAGGTGAGGCATCAGAAATGGATTGCTTCTTTGGTCCTCCCACGGTTAGGTCTTGTGTTGGCAACTTATCTTTGATGTGTTGACTCTCCCAAGCCACCTTTTCTCTTTGATGTGCTCTGGGGGGAGGGCATAAAAAAAAGGAGATTTAAAACATTGAGTGGAATCCACTCGATCCAGTGGAGGTATTGGCACCCTGCACCACTTTCCATCCTGTTCTAAAAAGTTCCACGACTCTCTAGAGCTAATTTTCAGGGAGTCCTTTGCTTAGTTCAAGGAGGGGGATCCTGTGTCCCTCCAGATATTGTTGGGGCTACAGCTCCCACTATTCCAGACCATTGGCCATGCTGCTTGGACCAATGGGAGCTGGAGTCCAACAACAGCTAGAGGGACAAAGGTTCCCCATTTTTGAGTTACTGGATGCCTCCCCTGGATCAGAGCTCTTCCATAAGCACAATGGTACCAATTGGATTCCACCCACAAGGGACTGGCTATTACAGATTCCAACTAGCTTATCTTCCTCCACCCTCCCAACCCCCAAGGCAAGTCCAATGCATTTTGCTGCCTGTGATGGAGAAAGAAATGCCTAGCCCCCTCCCTAAAAGTCAAAGTGCATAGTATCCAAGGACAGCCAAGTTATTTTGACACGTGAGGCAGAAACCCCCACAAGTAGATCCTTTCCCCCTGCAGAAAAATACAATAACAGTAATAAACTAACAATATGTTGCTTGTTCATGAGAGCCCAAATCTACTGCCTGTGGCAGTTACATCACTCTCCTTAATAACTGGGCTGGCCCTACTCCCGCCCCAGGTTAGAGCTTCTGTGCCTTTCAACAGGTGCTCATGAACCAGACATTTCACAGGTAATACTATTCAGGAGTTCTTGAGTATTCATTGAGCATGAAATCATTCTTATAAGAAAGTGACAAGAGAAAGGAACAGCAATTCAGTCCAAAATATGACAAATGCTTCCTTTCAGATCAACTGCTGCTGTTGATAGTACATCTTAGTCATACACCACAAAAATCTGTTGCTATAATACACAAGGTTAATACATGATTAGTATGTCTTCATCATTACTACAGTAGCTGACAATTCACATTTTGTATTGTGATATATAAGAAGTTGTCCTCACAGTCAGTTCACCACATATCATCTTAATAGCAAACTTTCCAGATTATGTGCAGATGAGATGTTAATGTAGATGTAGTCAGCTAATTTAAGGCATGAAACAATCTTTGAGTCATGAAGGATTTGCAGAAAAACATTTTTGCCCATTAACTGCTCTTTCAGTGGAAAAAAACTAATTATGGATATGTACCTTCAAAATTGTACACAATGCTATTGTTATTTTATGCTTATAGATGTTGGATTATCATTATTGCATTGTTTACTCTGTATGCTTATTGCATTGCTTACTTGTACTGGATATCAGTGACTTACCTATACATATCATATAGAAAATAAATACTTTTTTTAAAATTATGCACAATACCAGTTGTCTGAATCGGCAGGCTAGTGGTTGGAGATCCCTTCCAAATATTCTTGGAACTTGGGATATATCAGCAAGTTAAATGAGAGTTCAATGGCAGAATAGTTTTACAACATTTGTTTCTTAAACATCTTAACTCTTAACATCTTAACACTTAATGTTTTACATGAATGCCTATTGTTGGCCGTAGCCAATAAGTCAGAATCAAAAAAGTTACATTGCAATATATATAAAAGCTGTCCTCTAGTATCTTAGTACCAGAGCTTGGAAGTAACTCGTTATTTTTAACGAGTTACTTGTAATTCGTTACAATTTTAAATAACGAGTGGGTAATTCCATTACATTTGGCAATTAACGGAACGACTAGTAATTTCCCTCTTTTCAGCTGCAACTTTAACGTTTCCACGTTAGGTTGCACGTTACTTGGGGGCGGGAACAAGGGGAAGACAGCTCCTGGCTGTGATTGGTTAACACAAGACATGTGCCTCACACTGATTGGACCTCTGCACAGACTCTCTCTTCCCTCGTGATCTGTGTTAGGATGCACGAGGGAAGAGGTGAATAGGCAGGGCCTGCTAGCATCTGAGAGGACAAAATGGATGCCGGAGGAAAAAGCCAGGGCAAGGACTACAGAGGAGAAAAGGCAGCAGCAGAATGGCGAAGAGCTGTGGAGGTGAGTGACGATGATTTGTTTGTGTGTGTGTGTGCCCCCCCGTGGCACCGTTCTGCCCCCCCCACTGCCTCTCCTTGCCTCTGCCGCCCCCTCTATCAATCACAAGGCACTTCCGAAACTTCGGCCTACTACTTCTCTTCCTTCCCCCCTTTTTGAACTCTCCCCCTTGTTCCCATGCATACCTGTGTGCTTTATTTATCCAGACAGAGCACTCCTGCCTTTTAAAATGCCGGCTAGCTTTTTATTGTATATTTATTTGAACTCCATCTTTCTTTTTATTTGTATTTTTGTCCTGTTTAATCACAAGACTGAATTGTATGTGGGACAAAAACTGTCTCAATAATAATAATAATAAAAATAAAAAATCATTAGGCGTATAATAAATGGCTTAAGGCTGATTTTTTTGTTCTTGGCAGAGATGAGGTGAGAAGTAGGGTCCTTGCAGCTCCTCCTCTCAGTCCCCCAGCTCTCAAACTCATGTTCAGTGAGAAAGAGAGAGATTCCCAGTCCCAGAGAGAGATGGACTGTTGACAATCTCTGCTAATATCTATACAAATGTACATAACATGCATCACCTGAACTCACATGATCTAGAGTTACCTTAGATCTTGCAAGATTTGCAAATGAGAAGCAATAGGGTTTTATATTAGTTCTGATTGTCTATTGGGCTATCATAGGTTATATGTTTTTTTCATTTTCTATGGCAAAAACTCCAACTTCAGTGGAATTTATGTGATGTGTTCTAATCATTTGAATTTGGCTAATGAATGCTTTATTCTTTCATCAGAACTTTAGCAGTAGTACTAAAATATTAATAAAAAAGAAAAGGGAAAGAAAAAATACTTTACATACATCATTCAGCTGTATTGCTAATTATAGATATAGATATAAAAGATAAACGGCATTTTGTCAAAAGTATTTTTGTCTACATTTTATACCTCATCCTTGGTTTTCCAAGCTTGGCATGGAATGCTTCTCATACAGAATTAATTTGAAATGCTGCATATTTATTATCATAATCATCATATTCAAAATAAAAAATATATGTACCGCCTTCAAATTGATTCCAACTTATGGTGACCCTATGAATAGGGTTTTCATGAGGCTGAGAGGCAGTGACTGGCCCAAGGTCACCCAGGGAGCTTCATGGCTATGTGGGGATTTGAACCCTAGTCTCATTTTGTTCTCACAACAACCCTGTGAGATAGTAGGTTAGACTGGCCCAGGCAGGGTTATTCAGTGAGCAAAAATGATGCAAATAGGATCTCTTTTAATTGTGCTATCGACCTGCTTACTTCCACTCTGACTGGGGGATCTTGCAGCATGGGGAAGAGATGGGGGCACATCACAGCTGAAGTTCACCCATATAGGAGCATTATCTCTTGTTTATTACAGAGACGCCTGTTGCAGGTTTTGCTGCTGAGAGCAGCAGTCAGTTAGTGCGGCCACTTGAGTCACAGCTTGTTGATCCTGAGGAGGCAAAACTAGAAAGTGAGGTTCAGAAAGGAGGCCCTGTGCATGAGGAGGAGGAGGGCATGAAGCAGTGCCAGTTGCCCACAGCCACATCTGCAGAACAGCAAGTACCATGGTTTGGCTTTGAGAAAGCTTGTACATTTGTGAGCCAGAGTGGGAAAAATGTTGTTGTACGATGCAATTACTGCCTTCCAAGGATCAAAAATCTGAGATCAGCTGTTTCCTCCTCATCCAATGTGAAGAAACATTTTGAGGTAAGCCTTTGTCATGCTGGTCCTCAAAGAGTGTCCATTGTCTATTTATGTTTAAATTGTGAAGTTCCTCTTCCATTTTTTCTTGGATTCATGCTTTGTTCTTCTTCCTCAGAGGGCACACCCTGAGAAGCTGAGAGCAATTGGAGAAGCAATAAAGGCAAGGAGACATGGCCTTCCTGAACCAATGCATGACACCCCTCCTCCCAAAATGCTGAAGCAACAGCAGACAACCCTTGAGAGGTGGGGATCTGGCAGGGAGCCTGTCACCCAGAGCAATCTCGACAGGAGAATCATTGATTTCATTGTAGAGGAGACATTACCACTTCAGACTGTGGACAAACCATCATTCATTAATCTGGTTCGCATTGGACTCCCCAAAGGTCTCACCATCATATGTGCCAAGACTCTGAGAGACAGAATTGAGAAGAGAGCATGCCACATGAGAGAAACTCTTGCAAACCGAATGGGTGCTGTGGCATATATAGCAACCACTGCAGATTGTTGGACCAATGGCAAGAAGAGTTCCTTTGGGGTAACAGCCCACTGGATCAACCCAACTACCCTGAAACGTGAGGTCGGGGCCTTGGCTTGTAAGCGTCTGAAGGGGCGCCATACATACGATGTCCTTTCAAAAGCACTGCATTATGTACATGTGCAGTACAGGATCCACAACAAAGTTATGTGCACTACTACAGACAATGGCTCCAACTTTGTGAAAGTGTTCAGAGTTTTCATGGCCAAAGAACCAGTGGAAGCTGCAGGCACCAGTGACGATGATGGTGATAACCAGGAGGAGGAGGAGGCTGAGGTGGAGTTTGTGCCTATCTGTGAGATCCTGGACACAGGACCTGAGGCAGAGGAAGAAGCTGCAGACTCAGGAGAGGATTTTGTTTTACCACCACACCAGAGATGTGCTAGCCACACCCTCAACCTTGTGGCAACACAAGACATAGAGGCCATGCTTTCTGACTCCTCCAAAGTAGTCTTCTTGGTCCTTTCAAGAAACAGTTTCGTTCCTTGATGGGAAAGTGCAGCAAGTTGTGGTCCAAGCAGAACCACTCAGCCCAGATTGCTAAGTATATCCATGCGCAATATGGTGTGTATCTGAAGGTACCGAATAAGACCAGGTGGAATTCCACCTTTGATGCATTGAAGCAACTACGTGAGCTCCTGTCAACTGTGCCACTAAAAATGCATGCCATAATGGACCGCTGCTCCTTGTCCAGGATCACAGCTGCTGAGATTGAAGTGGTACAGGAATACACAGAGATTATGGAGCCACTAGCCCAGTCCCTAGATATCCTGCAACGGGAGAACGGCATGTTCATGGGGTATTTGCTACCAACGCTCTGCAATCTGGACTGCAAGTTAGAAGGACTGGAAAACAAACCTGAGAGGTACACATACTGTTTTCAGCTGCTGAGAGGTGTGCGCGAAGCCCTAAGAAAGCGGTTTGCAGCTATCTGGGAGGACAAGAGGCTTCTTCTGGCAGCCTGCCTACACCCTCGCTTCAAACTAGATTGGCTGGAATCATGTCAGGCCGCCACCCATACCAACAAGTAAGAACATTAGGGAAGCCCTTTGGGTGGATTACTCCAAGGGAAATGTTGTCTCAAGGGAGGCATCAGAGGGCTTAAGGGGGTAGGCAGGAGCTGGGCCTTTTCTTCCTGGGGCTCCTCATCACAACCTTGGGTTGCTGCAGGTAATCCTTAAGGGTCTGCTGTGCTGCCCCATGAGTGTGGTGACTTGGTCACCTTCCTACCTTCCATGTCATCATCCATAGGCTCAGGCTGGACCCTGAACCAGGGGACATGACAAGCATCAGGAAATGAAGAGCAGATGATGGTTTCCTAACATATATGTGTTAACATATCCTCTCTCTTTCTTAGATACACAATGGAAGCCTTGTTGAAAGCTGAAATAAAGATGGGTGTACTTAATGAGGACAGTGATCAGTCTTCAGATAAAGACCAGGAAGGAGATGACTTAGCAGATGACTTCTTTAACTTTCTGCCCCAGGGCAAGAAGTCAGCAGTGGACACTGCTGAGGAGGAACTGGTGAGGTACCTGAGGTCTCCCAGCAGGGAAGTGTCATCACTCCATGGCTTTCCACGTGTGCTGCGGTGTTTTTTGCAGCACAACACAGGCATGCCTTCAAGCGCCGCAGTAGAACGCCTGTTCAGTACTGGTGGCAACGTGATGACTGTAAAAAGACATTCCTTGTCTGACATGCTCTTTGAGCATCTTGTTCTTTTGAGACATAACAGAAACATTATAAAAGCATTTCAAGTGTAAAATTTGATTTCAAGAGTTGGGGTATCTTCATTGCATATGAGATTCTGTTATACCATTATGTTAATCTTATGGATAAATTTTTTTATTCTACTACCCCCTGTGTGTGTGTGTTTATTTTTAATATTGTTTTAGGCTTCTTAGATGTGCAGCAGCCAAGGCCAGCACCTTGTAGGAGTTTTTTTAAAAAAGTAACTGAAATGTAATTGTAGTGATTACTTTTGAGAAAAAGTAAAGTAATCAGTTACTTTCAGAGCAATTGTAATTGTAACGGCAATTACTACTTTTTGGGCCAAGTAATTGTAACTGTAATTTATTACTTTTAAAAAGTAATCTTCCAAGCTCTGCTTAGTACCTATATCAGTACCTCTAGGTCTTATCAAGAAAGAAAGAGAATAATTATCTCACCCAGTGTGTGAGTCAAATTTCGGACTTTTGGCAGCAACTGAAGTATCTTTGACCAGGTTTAAAAGCAATGGTAATAAGCCTTCTATTTCTCTCATATTTATAGCACTCTGGGCTATCTACAGGCATCATATTTGCAAGCTACAGGGGATCACGCATTGTATGCTTCAGAGAGACATTAATTTGCGTTTCCAACAAGGTCTCGTAAAGAAATTCGACTAGTAGAACTAGTTCATTTCTGCACTGTTGACTTCAATCCCAGCTGTCTTATCTTTTATTTATTACTAAACTTGGCAAAATGCCTGGAAATTGAAAGTCAGTTCGAAAACTACGGTGGAGGAAGGCCTACAGCTTCTCTCAGCTGGTTAAACTTATACACAATTATGCATGATTCATAATAAATGCCTCTTTCTAATAAATGCATCTTACTAATGAGGGCCTTTGGGGGTAAAAATATATAAGAAAGGGAAGCTTATAACAGTCTGACGCAGCATATGAAAGCTTCATTAGATTCTGCAGCTTTGGCAGGCCCTCCACCAGCACCCATTGGCTGCTGCATTGTGTAGAAAACTGTTCAGAAAATGGGGGAAGCCAGTAGTAAGTTTTGCAGGAGCTCATCACAATAGCCCCTTAACCACACCTTCAAACTCCAGTCCATAGCCATGTATCCCATGCAGAATCCAAAAATGCAGCCAGCTGTGTAACTTAAAAAAAACCCTATAAAAATGAAGGAAGAATGACTAGTGTTTTAAGAAAGAGTACTGCGGCACTGTAAAGATTAAATGTTTTGTAGCATAACTGCAGTCCTATGCATGGTCACCTGGAAGTAAGCACCATGGGCACTTACATCCAACCGCATATTAAACTTGCAGAAACAGCAAGAGCTTGAACGAAAGATCTTCAGCCAGCTGAAATGTAACCTTAAGTGTTTAATCAGAAATGCAAACAATCTTGCACAGAAGTCCTACCATTTCAATTGCTAAAGTGAAGAAAGGGTTGGCGCCAGATTTCAGGGGGCCTTTGGTACAGTCTAGCCAATGCCCTCCTGCTGGCAATGCCAACCTTCCACTGGGACAGCACCTGCCACCATTCTCTTCTTTGTGGCAGTGGCAGGAATGTGAGCACCCCTCTTCCCCTTCTTACACTTCTTTTTTTAAAAAATATTTCCCACTTCCTCCCCTGGGCTCTGACAAAGGCTCAGGTGGCAAGAGTCCTCCTTCTCAGACATTCTAGGCAAGGAGAATGCCTGTACTGCTACTGTGGTTTACTAGATAGACTTTTTGAACATAGAAGTTTTTTTTAAAAAAAACAACAACTAGCTTTCAACAAGCCTTTTAAGTTGAGACCTATCCCAGTCTGCATCTGTGTCAGAATTGTTTAATATGTTTTTAATAATGTTTTTAAACTCTTTTTTGAGGTTTTTAATGCTGTTTTGTTTTAATATATTTTAAGATCTGTTTTTATGATGTTTTAAAGTGTTTTAGTGCTTTGTTTGCTGCCCTGGGCTCCTGCTGGAAGGAAGGGCGGGATACAAATTAATTAATTAAATAATACATAAATAAATAAAATAATAAATAAAAAATTAAGTTTAAGAGACCTTATTAGCTGCCTCTGTGGTGGTACAGGCAATTTCTGGGCCACTCACCCAAAATGCCTGAGAAGAAGGATCCTCCCATACCCTTTTTTGGAGCCCGGGTAGAGAGGAACAGGTGGCCACCACAGATGGGAGCTGAATTTGTCTCCCACAAGATGTCTGGGCCAGTGCCTTACCTGATCGACCACTGGCATCAGGCCTGTGTGAAGTAGAAGCCCCGTCAAAGAAAAGCATCTGAACGCCTCATTATCACTTGTCAGAGCAAGGAGGATCCACCAGTTACACTGGTGCCTCAATTATTCAGGAAGGTCAGTAAATTACCCCCGTGCTCTAACTACACCACTGGGTGGACCCTAAGTTCCCACCTTAAGTAATAATAATAATAATAACATTTTATTTATTGGTCGCCTATCTGTCCAGGTTAGTGGACACTCTAGGTGACTTACAATAACAAAAAGCTATACATAATATACATATACAAAAACAAACCACAGTCCTAAACAATTTAAAACCAATTTCCAATTAAAACATCATTAAAAAAAAGCAGCACACAAAAAACAAACAAACACCCAGGCCACCTCAGCCAGCCGGCTCATGTATCCCTCCAGAGAGGGACAGGTGGTAGCAATCAGTCCCAGCTGGCTGGGTACCTGGGGCCTGGTCCTGCAGGATGCAGGTCTGCCAGGCAGAAGTCCCACAGGGAAGGGTGGTGGAGGTGGTGATCCCACAGCAGCAGCAGCAGACTCTCCTTTCCTGGGCGGCAATGTTCTCTTCCTGCAGGTCCTGGGGCTCCCAGGCCACCCCAGCCAGCCGACTTATGTATCCCTCCAAAGAGGGACAGGTGGTAGCAATCAGTCCCAGCTGGCTGGGTACCTGGGGTCTGGTCCTGCAGGATGCAGGTCTGCCAGGCAGAAGTCCCACAGGGAAGGGTGGTGGAGGTGGTGATCCCACAGCAGCAGCAGCAGCAGACTCTCCTTCCCTGGGCGGCGATGTTCTCTTCCTGCAGGCCCTGGGTCTCATTTTTACACCAAATCCTAAGGCCTGGCAATGTGTTCTTTGAAAGTGCCTCCACTTAGGAAAAATGTGGCAGCAGCTATAGCTGTGTGATGCACCAACACATCTGAAATGTTGTTGTCAGAATTATTTTAACTTCCTTCAAAATTCCTACAGACATTTCACTCAGGACCTGAATTTGTTTCATATTTTTCCTCAATTCTGCGTTAAGATAGCAGCCCTCTTCTGACTGATGAGCAGTGTGATGTTTCCACACATTTTACCTCTTTCAAGTTAAGCTGAGAACATCCCAGATATGGCATCCAGTTTTGAGCCCTTCTCTCCTTGCTGACTTAGCCATTTCACTGTGTTCCTTTAGCATAAGAGGAGCCCTGCTGAATCAGCTCAAAGGTCTATCTAGGCTAGCACTGTGTTCTCCAAGTGGTCCAACCAGGTGTTTACAGGAAGCAGGCAAACAAGACATGAGTTCAGTGGCACTCCCCCTCTTGTGATCCCCAGGAACCATTACTTAGATAGCAACTGCTGGTTCTGGATTATCTTGGCAGGGTTATTTCAATCAAAAGGCTCACCATAGAACTATAATGCTTTTGCAACCATACACTCTAGCTATTTAACCCTAACAGGAGCTTGTCTCTGAAAAGTAGATCTGTGCTAAAATGGACTCACCTAGAACTCCCCATTTGCTCTTCCCATATCATATAAAACATGGAAATATCTTTAAAAATGAAAATGCAGATTAAAAATCCAGACACAGCATATGACAACAAAACTAGCATTTAGGAATAACTAGAAAGATCCTGTCTGGCAAAGCTTAGAAGAGCAATGTGTTGGGGGAGATGGCACGATACAAAAATGTACACAGATACAATCTGTTTGAAGCTCTGCTTAAAGCCGAGATTTTATTTTCCCAGATCATCTACCAAGTGGTAGCCCAAAACTCTTTTTAAAGGCACACTTTCTGTATGTTAAGCAGTGAGTTTCATATTATCTTTAGTTGGCTTATTGTTCTTTGAGGGTGAGTGTTTGCATTTCATTGCTTCCTGCATTCATCTGTCCAAGGACAAGAAGGCATACACAAGACATAGTCCTCCCACAAGCAAGCAACCCACAGCTCTCTATATCAGTCTTACAATCATAACTGTTCTTCTGATTAACAAATATAGAAGACCTCTCTCTGCAAGTGGGCTGCTGAGTAATGAGTGACTCATTTCACAGGCCCATTGCCAAAGGTTCAACAAACTAAATTGATCTGTTACATGTTCATACTTTTTAGAGCTTCATTAGGGGGTATTTTCACTGCTAATCTGGAAAAATGTTCCCTAGTTTCACCAGTCCTGAATACTATCTTGGCTTAATGTGCAAAGATGTGAAAGAGCCTTTTGTCCATACATGCAGCTGCTTAGCCACTTCATTCCTTCATTTGTGTGAGCCAGCACCAGGAAGTCATCAGTTAACTATAGTTTCCCATTTAATCCAGACCAGGAAACTATGGCTAAAGGCTTCTGAACAAGCCAGAATAGTAACCCATAGTTTAACGTTGGTTTAAATATCTTGATTTGTCCAGAATTGTTTGCTATAGTTTTCTGGTTTCAACAAAATGGGAAACTATAGTTAACTGAAGACTTCCTGATTTGTTTGCCAGCTCACACAAAGAGCAAAGGGGCTGTGTGTATAGGCAAAGAATCATTTATATCTTGGTTTATTAAGCTAAGATTAGATCATCCAAATATGATCATAGTAAGACACACTGGATATTTATTCTAGTGGAGATCAGCTACTCAAACATGGATGACATTGTCATATGGTTTGAAAACAACAAATATTTTTCCTTAATATGACCATGCTGTGTTACATTTCCATATATAGCAGTTTTGCAGTTGATATTGTCCACATAGTGCCTCCCATCCCTAGAACCTGGGAGATATTTTCCTCTGTCCTAAACTGACCTTCCATTTCCCTCACAGCAGCTGCTTTAACCTGTCATTGATCATTCCCACTCAGCTCATAGAATGTCAGTTAGCATGCTCTAATATCACTAGGGCACATCGAGTGGTAAGGTGGAGGGACAATGAGAAATAACTGCTTCGACAAGAATACATTATTATGTGTCTGGGTCCAGGGTATTGCCTGAAGGCACATGTGGCCACAGCCTTACATAAAGCTAAACAAGTCTGGGTCTGGTCAGTGCCTGGATGGGTGACTGCCAGGGAACAACATGTTTGCTGCATTGGGTTCCATGATGGAAGAGGCGGGATACAAATGGAAGTAAATAAATAAATGCATTTTGTTTGTTTAATTATTTAGGGCACCATGTTGAATTTGCTGCCACAAGATGTGGTGATGACCACTAGCACAGGTGCCTTTAAAAAAGATTTTGTGATGACCCAGTGTCCAGCAGTAACCAAGACACCAAGTCAGAGACTGCAGAGTCACCAGCTAAAGAGCCAGACTGAGTTTCTGACTCTGAGCCTGATGCCGGTGACCAGGGGACACTAAACCTGAGGCTAGTGGACAGTAGACTGATGGACCAGATCCCACAGCACCAGGGTCCATGTAACCAGAGCTAAATGCCTCCCCTTGGGCATGAAGAACCAAGTGCCTCCCAATCTACGTTGCCAGTCAAATGGCGCAAGGAGTGCATCAGGCGGGGGGGTCAGGGAGCACAGAAGAAGTGCCCATTTGCAAGACAAAAGGTTAGCCCTTTAAGGACTCTGGTTGTCACAAAGAGAGTAGAGTCTAAGAGAAATGGACTGGGGGAGAGTCAAAAGTCCTTAGTCCACCTCTAGTCTTTGTTGGAGCAAGTTGCTCATTCTGTGCTGCTGTCTTGCCCCATGGTTCCTCTGCAATCGAAGAACAGGGCTTCTAGACAAATTAGCAAAGGGAAGGCCTAATAATGGCTATTAGGTTAAAGTGAACCTCCTGTCCAGCGGCTATGCCACTGAATATCATCAGCTGGGGAGCAACAGCTAGACAGGGCAATTGCCTTTGAACCCAGCTTGTACACTTCACTGAAGCATCTTGTTGGCAACACACTTCACCTGCTTGCCTCTCTCTGCTGATCCCTGTTGCCTGCTCTGGAACAAGCATCTTCCAGCCTCTGGCCTGCTTGGACTTCCAGCTTGCCTCTCTGGGTCCTAGAACATGAATTGCTGGATCCCTTGCTACAGCCTGAGGCCCTATCTGCACTATACATTTAAAGCAGTATCATACCACTTTAAACAGTCATGGCTTCCCCCCAAAGGATCCTGGGAACTGTAGTGTGTTAAGGGTGCTGAGAATTGTTAGGAGACTTCTATTCCCCTTACAGAGCTACAATTCTCAGAGTTCTTGAGAAGAGAGATTGATTGTTTAAACACTTATGGCTTTCCCCAAAGAGTCCTGAGAACTGAAGGATGCTGAGAGTTTTTGGGAGACCCCTATTCCCCTCATAGAGCTACAATTTTCAGAGTGGTTTAAGTGGTATGATACTGCTTTAAATGTGTAATGTAGATGGAGCCTCACAGAGGAGTACTGCCTTTGAACATGGATGTTCAATCTAGCTTTCATAGCTTTCTGGAAGAAAAGAGAACAGCTTTCAGTTGCATTTAGTATTGTGCATTCTGATTCTGAAACCCCACTCCCTGTCCAAAAAAATAAAATAAATAATTACCAATGAGTCTAAGCAGCAGGTCACCAGAAGTCTTGAGCACACTTTGTCCCTGAAACAGTTGTGCTTGTGCTTGGAGAACAAGTAGTTCTCTTCCAGTGTTGTGGCTTGTATTGTTGTCGTTTGGAAAATGGATCATACTGAAAGTGAAGGAGATTAGGTGAGCCACCATGGGTAGTCAGTTGAGAAAATAAATGACATTGACTGTAATGTCCGTTGGGTGATCATGATTCCCAAAAAAAGTCACCTTAGGAGACTCTGAATAAATTCTGTGTACAGAACAGACGATAACACACAAGAAGAACCAATTCAAATGACTGTTGAGAGGCAATTTACTCTTTATGGTTGTTCAGTCATCTGATGCTGACTACTACAAGAACCTAACTCAATGGGTGACCAGGTATTGGTGCTCTGTTTTGTATATAGAACTGGAAGCAGTTTTCAAGGTAGCTCAACACCCCTTTCTGCTGTTCAGAAGCAAAATCACATCAACCATTGGGAATATTTTTCTCAACATACCCCTTTTCAAGAAGTAATTGTTATATTTTAATGCAGCTGCCTGTCACATTTTTACCAAAATATGCAGGAGCACAACATGCAAAATTTTAGGAACTTTATTTTATGTACTCGAGTGCCTTTCTACAGTACTGGTGGGACAGGTGTGTGCTTGGATGGAAGGAGGTGCAGCTGGGCTCTTTGGCTGAAGACCTAAATGGCTCCAGTAGGTTAGTAGTGCCTCAGTTTTTGGTACACCGACCTTCTGGAGGTATGGATGGCCTTGTAGTTGTTGGGAGTTTAGTGTTTGATGGAAATGTACCACTTTCTCCAGTTCTTTGTGGTTTTGGTTAGATTGTTTTTGAGTATTTATTCTATTGATACTGACATATTATGGTTTTATATTTTATTATTAATGTTTGTTGATATTTAATTATGTTAATTGTTGTTTGATTTATATTTTGTAGTGTTGTGACCAGTTTGTAATGATATGACTTATTTATATGTAAACTGCTTTCAGGTCACTTGTGGCAAAAGCAGTATATAAGTTCAAATATTATAATAATACTTTTGAGTGAGGGAGCAACAAATATGAGGTATGAGCTTTTTATTGAGAAAGTAAAGCAAGCTTTTAAGACAGCTTAAAATAAAAAGTGTAGGCTTAACATTCAGCTCAAGCTCAATGTAAACTTCAGTGTTAGCCTATAAAAGATAACACATAAGCTTTATAGAGGGTAGGTTCAAGTTAAAGTTTTAGCTTTTACTTCAGTTTTAAAAAACAGTTTAAAAACTGGTCTCAGAAAGGATGGTATCACTCTGAGGAAGAGGGAAATATTCCTTGGAAGGGACTCATTCCTTGGGGTACAGATATGTTCTTGTGCTAAGGATAGTTCTGGGGGGGTGCCTCCTAGTAGTGGTGATTCAGTCATTATGACATAGATAGCTGGGTGTGTAGTTCATATGGTGAATTACCTGTCTGGTGCACAGAGTGCAGATGCCACACATCATCAGGCTTTTATGTACTAATGTTGTTATTTATTACCCACCCTTCACCCAAAAGTCCCAGGGCGGGTTACAATAATTTTAAACACATAATTTAAAACAGCTGAAAACAGCATAAAAACATCACAGAAAATTTGGTGGATCCTAAAATATACATCTGAGGTGCTTCGGGGCTGCCACAGAGAATGCTCTCTTCTAGGCCACCACCCCTTGAAATGCCGAGGGTGGCAGAACTACCAAAAGGGTTCCCTCTGATGATCTCAACAACTGAAAGGGTCTGTAGGGAAGGAGGTGGTCTTTCAGATATTTGGGACCTAAGTTGTTTAGGGCTCTAATGAGAGCACCTTAAACTGTGCCCGGAAACAAACTGGCAACCAATGCAGCTTTTTTTAAAGCAGGGTTTATATGAGTCTAAAGGGAATCCCAGCCAGTAATCTGGCTGCTGCATTTTGGACCAGTTGAAGTTTCCAAGTCATCTTCAAGGGCAGCTCCACATAGAGCGCATTGCAATAATCTAGCCTGGAAGTTACCAGAGCATAGAGCGTTGTGGCCAAGTCTTCTCTGTCCAAAAGGGGCCAAAGTTGGTGAACCTGCCAGAGCTGGAAAAAGGTACTCCTGGCCACTGATGCCACCTGAACCTCCAGTGGCAGCGTTGGATCAAGGAGTACCCCAGGCTGCAGACCTGCTGCTTTAGGGAAAGAGCAACCCCATCCAGAACAGGCCATCTTCCCACCTCATGGACAAGAGAACTCTGGACACATAACACCTCTGTCTTTTCAGGATTGAGTCTCCATTTATTGGCCCACATCCAGTCCATCACTGCCTCCAAGCACCTGTTCAAAGCCTCAACTGCCTCTCCTGATTCAGATGGAATAGAGAGGTAGAGCTGGGTGTCATCTGCATTGATGGCACCTCACTCCAAATCTCCTGATGACAGCTCCCAGTGGCTCCATATAGATGTTAAATAGCATGAGGAATAAGATGGAACCCTGTGGAACACCACAAGATAATTCCCATGGTGCTGAACTGTAGTCTCCCATAACTACTTTTTGGAAGCAGCTCCAGAGGTATGAGCGGAACCACTGAAGCACAGTGACCCCAACTCCCAACTCCTCAAGACATACAAGAAGGATACTGTGGTCAACAGTATCAAAAACCACTGAGAGATCAAGGAGAACGAGCAGGGTCACATTCCCCCTATCTCTATCCTGACGAATGTAATCAACCAGGGCGACCAAGGCAGTTTCAGTGCCGTGGCCAAGCCTGAAGCCTGACAGAAACAGATCGAAGTAATCAGTTTCCTCCAAGCATGCTTGAAGGTGGACCTCCGCCACCTTCTCAAGCACCTTGCCCAAAAAAGGGATATTTGCCACTGGGTGAGAGTTGTTTAACACTTCTTGGTCCAAGGAGGTCTTCTTAAGGAGGGGACACACCACTGCCTCCTTCAAGGCACATAGTACCTTCCCCTCCTCCAGTGAATCACTCCCTAGACCCACCCAAGAGTCAAGGAGGCAGGTGATAGGTGGCATTTCTTCAAGCAGCTTGTCCACATCCTCTCACCACAATAATTGAAACTGATCCAATACAAGTGGAATAGACAGTGCTCTGAACACCTCCGTTGGACTTGCTCTAACCGTGGCATCCAACTCTGTCTGAAACTGATCAATTTTGTCCCTAAAGTGCCTTGCAAAGTTGTTACAGCAGGCTTCCGAGGGTATCAGAGCAATGCTGTCTTGACCAGATGTCAAAAGCCCATTCACCACTTGGAAAACTCTGCTGGCCTGCTACTTGCGGACGCAATAGTTGCAGAGAAGTAGGCTTCCTACGACGACGCCACTGCCACCTAGAAGGCACGGTATTGCAGTTTTACCCATGTTTCATCAGGTTTGGACTGAGATTTGTGCCACCTACACTCCAGCTGCTGACCCTCTTGTTTCATCGCATGCAGAGCAGTGGAATACCAAAGTGACCTACATGCTCCACAGCGACAGCAGGGGCACTCAGGAGCAATCGTGTTGATGGCTGTACACATCTCACCATTCCACAGTGAAACAAGAGCCTCTACGGGAGCACTAGCCATGCCAGCCAGAAAATCCCCCAAAGCATTCAGGAATCCATCAGATTCCATAAGTCTCTGAGGGCAGATCATCTCAGTGGGTCCCCCACCTTACAGAGTGGAGTAGCTATGTCCAGCCAAATGTGTTGGGCCATCGATGTAGTGGGATAGCCCCATGGTTGTCATGGAGGCCATGAAATCCTGAGCTTTCCCGTTTGAGGCAGCCTCAGCATGGATACTGAAGTCCCCCAACACCACCGTGAAAGGGTTCTCCAATTCCACATCCAATATTACATCTGCCAGCTCATTTAGAGAGGTTGCAGGTCAGTGGGGTGGATGGTACACTAACATCCCTATTCTGTCTGTCTGGCCCAACACCACAAACAACCTCTCAAGCCCAGACACAGTGTGGATTGGTCTCCTAGCAAGGGAGATGGAATTTTTATGGTTGACTCCCCCTTCCCCTTCCTCTGATCTGGAATGGTGCTGCACCAAGTACCCAAGCAGGCACAGCTGGGTTAGCGCTGGGCCACCGAGCTCACCTGCCCAGGTCTCAGTTATACATACCAAGTCTGCCCTCTCATCCACAATCAAATCATGGATGATAGATGTTTTGATTTGGGCAGACCTGGCATTTATCAACACAACCACAAGGCCAGGGGATCAGCTGAGTGAAGATGGATGAGCAGGGGTGCTTGGTCTTAGAGAAGAGCATAGCGATAGTGAGCATAATGGAAACCTGGTGGAATGGAGAAAACCAGTGGGGCATGGTTGTCTCTGATACAATTGTATAGGAGGTACAGGGAAGGGTGTACTGGAGATAGTGTTGCTCTGTACAACAAAGAGTATAGTTCAATAAGCTAGAAATCCCCAAAATGGCAGACTTCACCATAGGATTGCTGTGGGTGGCAATACCAAACCCCAAAGATTTTAGTAGGCAGATATTAACTCCCCCCCTGACCCACCCTTACCAAAATGTTTAGGGTAATCTTGAAAAAGAGAATAAAATCAAGGAGCCATCCAAAGGAGGAAATGTTGTAGAAATGGGCGGGTGACTTTAGTTAGCCTCATATACTGATTTTATTTATTTATTTAATTAAATTTTTATACTGCCCCATAGCCGAAGCTCTCTGGGCGGTGTACATCAAGATAAAAAACATTTCATATACAATTTAAAACCACTTGGTCAACATGATCAACAATAAGGACATACAACAATGACTAAAAAGTTAAAACATAATTAAATCCATACTAAGATGCCAATAAATAGACAATACAAAATACCAAAATACAAAGTGTTTCAATACAAAACTAAAATACTAACATACTGAGATGTTAAAAAGCCTGGGAAAAGAGGAAGGTTTTCACCTGGCGCCGAAAAGATAGTAGCATAGGCGCCAGGCGTACCTCATCAGGAAGGGTGTTCCAAAGTTCAGGGGCCACTACCGAGAAAGCCCTCTTTCTTGTAGTCGCCTTCCGGGCATCTCTCTGAGTAGGCACCCGGAGGAGGGCCTTCGATGTTGAGCACAGTGTACGGGTAGGTTCGTATCGGGAGAGACGTTTCATCAGGTATTGCGGGCCTGTGCCGTGTAAGGCTTTATAGGTTAAAACCAGCACCTTGAATTGGGCCCGGAAACATATAGGTAGCCAGTGCAAGCGGGCCAGAATCGGTGTTACATGTTCTGACCGCTTAGTCCCAGTTATCAGTCGGGCCGCTGCATTTTGCACGAGCTGCAGTTTCCAAACTGTCTTCAAGGGCAGCCCCACGTAGAGTGCATTGCAGTAATCCAATTTCGAGGTTACCAGAGCATGAATAACTAAAGCAAGATGTTCTCTGTCCAGATACGAGTGTAGCTGGGCCACCAGTCTAAGTTGGTAAAAAGCACTCCGTGCCACCGAGGCTACCTGCGCCTCAAGTGACAGGGATGGGTCCAGAAGGACTCCCAAGCTGCGCACCTGCTCCTTCAGGGGGAGTGTAACCCCATCCAGAACAGGTCGAACATCCATCATCTGGTCAGGGGATCCATTTACTAACAGCATCTCAGTCTTGTCTGGATTGAGCCTCAATTTGTTCGCTCTCATCCAGTCCATTATTGCAGCCAAGCATCGATTTAGCACTTTGACAGCCTCACCTGAGGAAGATGAAAAGGAGAAGTAGAGCTGCGTATCATCAGCGTACTGATGAGAACGCACTCCAAAACTCCTGATGACAGCACCCAGCGGCTTCATGTAGATGTTAGAAAGCATGGGGGACAGAACTGATCCCTGCGGAACTCCATGTTGGAGAGCCCAGGGTACCGAGCAATGCTCCCCAAGCACCACTTTTTGGAGACGACCCGTCAGATAGGAGCGGAACCACTGCCAAGCAGTACCTCCAACTCCCAAATCTGTAAGCCTCTCCAGAAGGATACCATGGTCGATGGTATCAAAAGCCGCTGAGAGGTCAAGGAGAATCAACAGGGTTACACTCCCTCTGTCTTTCTCCCGACAAAGGTCATCATATAGGGCGACCAAGGCCGTCTCCGTGCCAAAACCGGGCCTGAAACCCGATTGAAATGGATCCAGATAATCAGTTTCATCCAAAAGTGCCTGGAGCTGGGTTGCAACCACCCTTTCTAGGACCTTGCCCAGGAATGGAACATTTGCTACCGGCCTGTAGTTATTGAGATTTTCTGGGTCCAGGGAAGGTTTCTTCAAAAGCGGTCTCACTACCGCTGCCTTAAGGCAGTTTGGGACCACTCCCTCAAATAGTGAAGCATTAATCACTTCCCTAGCCCAGCCGGCAGTGCCATCCCTGCTAGCTTTTATTAGCCAAGAGGGGCAAGGGTCCAACAGAGAAGTGGTTGCGCGCACCTGTCCAAGCACCTTGTCAACGTCCTCAAGCTGCACCGATTGAAACTCATCCAAAAAACATGACCAGACTGTGCTCCGGAGACCTCGTTTGAATCAACTGTTATATCATTGGAGTCTAAGTCATTACAGATGCAAGAAATCTTGTCTTGGAAGTGCCTAGCAAATTCATCACAGCATGCTCTAGAAGATTCAATCATGTCCCTAGGGCCAGAATGTAATAGCCCCTTGACAGTCCGAAAAAGCTCCGCCGGACGGCAGATAGAAGATTGAATAGAGGCGACAAAGTATTGTTTCTTTGCCGTCTGTACTGCCCCAAAATAAGTCTTATTGTAGGCACTCACCAGTGCAAAATTGCATTCATCAGGAGTCCGTCTCCATCTGCACTCAAGCCGTCTCCTATATTGTTTCATCACCCTCAGCTCCGGAGTATACCATGGAGCTGTATGAGCTCTACAAAGGAGAGGGCGCACAGGAGCGATCGTGTCAGCTGCCCGGGTCATTTCCGTATTCCATAGATCGACCAGGGTGTCGACAAGAGCGCCAGTCTTATCAGCCGGGAAACTCCCCAGAGCCTTATGAAAACCATCGGGATCCAGTAGCCTCTGGGGGTGGACCATCTTAATAGGTCCCCCACCCTTGCAGAGGGGGAAAGCCGCCGTGAGTCTTAACTTCAGCAAGCGGTGGTCTGTCCATGACAAAGGAGCTGATGTAAAGCCCCCTAACAGATCACTATCCCCATGTCCAGTTGCAAAAATTAGGTCCAGAGTGTGCCCTGCCACATGGGTTGGGCCAGTAGCGTATTGGGACAGCCCCATGGTCGACATGGAGACCATGAAGTCCTGAGCCGCCCCGGATAAGACGGCCTCGGCATGAATGCGAAATGTCGCCCAAATGGCACTCAACTCCACACAACACCCCAAAAAAGGGAGGGGGAGATAAGCAGCCGCACAATCCAAAACCGGGCGGGGGGCGCCTCTCAGCTGGCCCCAAAAGGCTCCCAGAACCGCGTCATCCACCAACGACCAGAGCGGGGCAGATGGATCGGCAAGCGGAAAGCCTCCCAATGGAGAAATCACGCTGCAGCCCAGGCAGCGAGGCCCAGACGCCACACAGTTCAAACCGGCCCAAACGACATAGGGGCCACCTCCTCCGCAGCTGCAAACCGCCACCAACAGCAGGGTATGTTCTTCATCAATATTTACCAGTATTTTACCAGTATTTAGTGAGCAATAGTCCGATGTTATTTGTCAGCTAGCAGGAGCTCCCTGTTTGGCGTCTTAGTCCGTCGCCATCTTCTCTCTCTAGAACCTTTATAGACAGATAAATGTGAGTTCCACCCATGATAAAGATGTAAATTTTCTAGATACCATAAATGACAATACCCTAGAACAGTTGGTCATAGAGCTGAGGCAACCTGGTGTGAAATATCAGTACTGAACCAGCTGGGAACAGTGAACACAGTATTATCAAATTCAGCATATATGTAAGTGAAGAATTGCCAAGGAAATCTAACACAGTCACATTTGACTTCAAAAGAGGAAACTTCCCAAAAATGAGGGAATTAATAAAAAGTCAAGAGGGTCAAATCTCTCCAGAATGCTTGGGAGTTGTTTAAAAACACAGTATTAGAAGCCCAGTTAGAATGTATATCACATATCAAGAAAGATACCACCAGGGCTTTGCATGTTTCTGTCTTCACTGCAGAAGATGTAAGGCAACTCTGTGTGCCTCAACTAACTTTTTCAGGAAGGAAGTCTTGAGGAACTGAGGCAAATAGTGGTATAACATATGAGGTTCTAGGCATTACTGACAATTTTAAAATAACCAAATTATCAGGCCTAAATGGCACCCACCCAAGTTCTTAAAAAAAAAACACCTCAAATGCAAAATTGCTGATTTTCTAACAAAACTACTTAACTTGTCCCCATGATCAACCATACCTGAGGACATCCGAGTGGAGGGGTGTAAGAATTGGGGTCCTTCAAGGACCAATATTGGAACCTGTGCTTTTAAATTTGTCATAAATGATTTGGAATTAGAAGTGAGCAGTGAGGAGGCCAAGTCTGCTGATGACAACAAATTGTTCCGGTGGCTAGAACAAAAAATTATGAGGAGTTCCAAAAGGATCTCTCCAAACTGTATGCAAATGTTGTGCAACATAAAGAAATGTAATGTGATGCACACAAACAAAAAAATCCTAACTTCACATATATGCTAATAGGCTCTGAATTGGTGGTGATTAGAAAAAAGATATTGGGGTCATGATGGATAGCACAATGAAAACATTGAGCCAATATATAGCACCTATGAAAAAGGAGAATTCCATGTTAGGGATCATGAGGAAAGGGACTGAATATAATTTTTTTAATATGATAATGCTGTCATTTACATCTATGGTGAGACCACTGTTGGAATACTGTGTACAGTTCTGGTTGCTGTACTTCAAAAAATATATTGTAGAGCTGGAAAAGTTTCAGAAAAGTTCACCCCCAAATGATCAAGAGTGTGAAGCAACTCCCCTATGAGGAAAGGTTACATCATTTGGGGCTTTTGAGTTTGGGGGGGGAGGCAACAATGGGGGACATGATGTACTGGTGTGGAGAAAGAAATTTTGCTCCCTCTCACAAAATTCGAGCACCCAGGTCTTCCAATGAAACTAAATGTTGGGAGATTCAGGGCATACAAAAAGAATTATATCTTCATGCAGCACGTGGTTAAACCATAGCATTTGCTCCCATAAGATGATAGCTGCCAACTTGGATGGCTTTCAGAGAGGATGAGACAAATTCATGAAGGATACGGCTATGAACTATACTACCTCCACTGTTGGAGGAACTGGTGTTGTACTCAGGTCCGGTTTACAGGTTTCCCGTAGGCATCTGTGAGAACAGGATGCTGGTCTGATCCATCCGGGGTCTTCTCACATTCTTAGGACTTTTGATACTTGTCCTGAGTAAATCACATCCAGTAACTGTAGCTACAAATGTACCTGCTGAAATTAGGTGTCTAATTCCAAAATAAGAATGGTATGGATTTTTATTTTACATAGTACATTTGTGCCCCACATCTTCAGTCTACTAGTGCTGCAAGGGTTGTTGCAGCAGAATTAGATTTATTAGTCACTTGATACCCAAAGGTCTCCAAGTGACTTACAACAATAAGTAAAAACAATATTAACCAATCATAAAATAAAAATGGAAAAACAGAGAATAAGTAACATAAAAACAATAAACAAATAAGAAAGTAAATCAAACTTACACTAGGGGTAATCAACATGGTGCACTCAAGATCTTGTTGGACTTCAGCTCCTATCAACTTCTGTCAGCATGGCCAGTGGTAATGGATGATAGGAGGTGTAGGCCAACAACATTCGGAAGACACCACATCAGCTACCCCTTACTTACTCAATGGCTTATAAGGTAAACCAATTTTAAAAGCCTGAGAAAATAATGAGGTGAAGAAATTGGAACAATGTAGGTGCCCAGGAAATCCTCCTTGAAAAGAACATTGCAATGTTGGGTGCCACCACTGAAAAGGTTCTTTCTCATGTTGGAACCCACCTTATCTCAGCTGATGATCTCAGTGATCAGGTTCTATCTTAGATGTTTTTCAGGCTATATAGATTGTGCTGTGTTGCAGGAAGTGAAATTAAAGGAATGGTTATAGTGAAGTCTAGACTACACTTCCACAACTTGGTGTTCTCCTGACGTTTTGGACTAGTTTCCTTTATCTCTGACCATTGCCCATGCTGGATGGTACTGATGGGGGTTGTAAACCAAAGCATCTGGGGTGGGACACCAGGTTGGAGAAGGCTGCTCTGGATCTTATATCCTTTGGTTGTTATACAATAGTGAAACAGCTGGCCAATTAGCATATGCTAATAAACTTATCCATGATCAGTACCCATAGAAAGAGACAGAATGTAATTAGAACGTGTTTCATGCAGCAACAGGTTATTTACTTATTTTGTTATTGATAGCTCCGCCAGAGTACCTCTTAATATGTTGTTTTCAGAAGCTGACCCAATTAAACTTGTGAGGACACATAATGATATGTTTCTTGCCTAATTATTCTACAGATTTGCTACAGTCGCACAAGACAAACAAGTACAGAATAAAAGAATAAGAAAGAGCTAGTAGTCAAGACTGTTCTTCCTAATTCTCATTACTTGTTCTCCAGTGTCATATTCTGAGGGACAACATTTAAAACTATATTTTTGCTGTCCCCACTATCCACCCTCTTTCTTGCCATAAGGATTTTTTTAAATTTAGTTTAGTTTACCTTGATTTTCAGCAACTTTCCATCATTAGTATTAACTGAACTGCTTAACAAGTCCATCACTACCAGTTCTGACATGCACAAGCTATGGCCATTTATGGACAGAGATTGCCTACCCACAGTAACCCATGCTCTAGTAATGTCCAGATTGGATTACTGTAATGAATACTATGTGGGGCTGCCTTTGAAGATAATTCAGAAGCTGCAAATCATGCCAGTAGGACCCCATATAGCACCAGTCCTGAGGGACAGGTGCTGGTTGCCTGTTTTCGAGTCCAATTCAAGGTGCAGTTGTTGACATATAAAACCCTAAATGACTTGTGGCCCAAACATCTGAAGGAATGTCTCTCCCTGTTTCAGGGGTGGAGATTCCCCTACCTCCCATGGGCCAACTTTGACAGATGACTGGGAATGCAACCTGTCAATCACCTGATGTTATAATGATGTCAGATGATTGACAGCTGCCAAATTCGAAGGAAGTCACTGTAGCCATTGCTCAGCTACAGTTACAGTGACCTCCTTTCAAGGTGCACTGATAGACACTGGGAGCACACTGTGATGTTCCTATATTAATGTATATATGGTAAGTGTTGTTGTTTTAGAAGATACATGGTAAGTGGAGTGAAAGAGGAGGGGGAGTGAATGGGCAGTAGAATGCGAGATGATTGGCTGAGTGTTTAAAATGGCTGAATGTATAAAAGGAAGAGTGAGAGTGGAATCGGGGGGGAGAAGAGAACGAGTGGGTTGCTTGGTGAGGTTTAGAGAGTTGTTTACCAGGAGGGAGGTGGAGTTCGGATTAGTATTGAGTAAAACCATATGCTTATGTGCCTTAAGAAGAAATCTTGTTAATCTTGTTAGCTTTGTTGTCTGTAATAAATACTTAATTTGGTTTACCAAAGGCCTGATCCTTGGCTGGGGTTTCACAGACCAGAAGGGAGGGTAAGGTAACGACCAAGGCTGAAGGGGAACTGTAACAAATGGTGGCAGCGGTGAAGAGAATAACAATACCAGTATTCAGAGTCTCTGGGAATATTAGTATTGGGACGTTACTGGTGGTTGCCTAGCAGGGGGATCTGTTGAGATCTGTGCTAGAGTGGGGAGAGAAACCATAAGAGAGAGCGGTCCGGACTGGTGGAGTCCCTGGTGGTGCCTAGAGACAGGCAGTAACCACGAGCAGGTAGGAACCTGACAGGGAGAGCCAGGGAAGGATGCCTCACAGGTGGTGGCAGCAGCGGTGGGATACGAACAACAGAGAATCCAGATACGAACCAAAAGGAGACTACGTCACATGTGGTGTCAGTAGCGGTGGGATACGAACAACAGAGAATCCAGATACAGTGGTGTGGCAAACAGAAATAACAAAACAAGATTTCTTGTGAGAGTGACTGGCAAAGAGTGTGTGGCAAAGAGTGAGTGAACTCAAACACCATGGCTGAATATATAAAAATGAAAAGAGAGGAGCTGGTGGAGAAGTGCATAACATTCAATTTACCTCACGAGGGTAAAGGGGTAGATGAATTGAGGGTAGCACTAATAGGATTTGCAACTGCCCAGCAAAAACAACCTGTCAGGGAAGAGACCCCAGAAGGATACTCAACCAATCCCGCTTATATAGAGTATTTGAGAGAGAAGTTAAGATGGGAGCATGAGTTGGAAACGGAAAGATTGAGGAGGGAGGCTGATGAGAAAGAAAAGCAGCGGGTCTTTGAGGCTGAGGAAAAAGATAAACAGCGAGAGTTGGAAGCTGAGAGATTGAGGATGGAAGCTGAGAAGTTGAAGATGGAAACTGAGAGAATGAGAATGGGGTTTGAGGAGAGGGAGAAGCAACGAGCAGTGGATGCCGAATTACAAGTAGAAAAGTTAAAATTTGAAAGAGAGAAGTTTCATTCTGATGAAACAAGAAAGGACAGAGATGGAGCAAAAATAAAAATTACTCCAAAGGACTTTGCTGTCTATGAGCCTGGTCAAGATCCTCAAATTTACCTCAGCACCTTTGAAAAAGCAGCTCAGTTGTAGGGGCTACCTGAAGATAAATACATGCAGTATTTATCAAACCTGATCAAAGGGGAATTGGCAGAGGTATACCAATATTTCCCCTCAGACAGGCCCGTCACCTATGCTGAATTCAAAGAAGCAGTGTTTAAAAGATTCAGACTGGGGCCTGATTATTTTAGAAAGCTTTTCAGAAATTGCCAGATACAGACAGGGGGGTCTTTTGTGGAACTGGGAGCAAAGTTGATGGATATATTTGGAAAGTGGATGAGTAGTGCCAAAGCTCAGTCAGTGGAAGAGGTGAAAAGCCTCATGATACTGGATCAATTATACCATCAGTTACCACCAGAAATAAGGCTCCTGGTCAAAGACCGTTCCCCTACATCTGTGCAGGAGGCCACAGAGATGGCGGATCACTTCGCCTCCAATAGAACTGGCTGGGTGGGGAAAACATCAAGAGATTTTAAACCCAGACCATATAACGCTGGCAGAAGGGATGTGGTACCACAGAGAGTGAGTCCTCCAGTAAAATCTGAAGGGCACAGGACACCCCAGAGTGGATCTGTGTACCCTAAAAGTGAGGAGAAATTATGCTACAAATGTGGTAGACCGGGGCACCTACGTTTTCAATGTGAGGTTGCCAACCCCATTAGTAATCCTGCTCAGACAAGGACAGTGAAAACAGACCCCAAGGCTTTAGAAACAGCAAAAAAGGTTCCGTTCTGCCAGATAAACTGGACAGAAGTAACAGACCTTGATTCAAGTCTGAGAGAGGAAGTGAGTGTACAAGGGGCAAATTATTGGGCATTGCTTGACACTGGTGCCGCTCAGACATTACTGAGGCCAGATTTAATAAAATCTGAAGAAATATTACCTCAGGAAACAGTGACTATCCAAGGAGTGAGGGGTCAACCAGAGAGTTTGCCTGTGGCCCTAGTGAAAATGGAATGAAGAGGCCGAAAGGGCCAATATAAAGTTGGTATTAATGCCCAGCAACAAGAACCAGTAATACTGGGAAGAGATGTTATGGGGGCACAGGGGAAAATATATGTAGTGACCAGACAGCAAATTGGCAGAGAAAAAGAAGCCATATTAAGGGGGGGCTGAAACAAACAGGGTGGAATCTGTTAACCAGCCTCAGGTCACCATAGCAACCACTAGCAGGCCTGCTGAAGGAGACAAAATGTATCAGCTGGTCTCTGGGAAAGAAGCAGAGCAATTCAGGGAAGAGCTGCATAAAGATATAAGTTTGAAGCAGATAAAGGAACAAGCCCTGACCCAACAGATTCCTTTCACTGACAAACTGAGGAATCAAGTTGTGTGTGAGAATGGGATTTTATATAGACTGTGGATGCCTGCTGAGAGAAAGGATGAATGTGAACCAGTGAAGCAATTGATAGTACCTAGCAAATACAGAACCAGATTGCTAGAGGTAGCCCACGATGTCCCATGTACAGGACATCTGGGAATAAAAAAGACCAAGAGGAGATTGGCTGCACATTATTATTGGCCAAATATCTCCAAGGATGTAAAACAACATTGTCTATCTTGTGGTATATGCCAAAAGGTGGGAAAGAGTGGAGTAAAGACCAAGGCACCCTTAAAGCCCCTTCCTATAATTGGACAACCCTTTTATAGAGTGGGAATAGATTTGGTGGGCCCTTTTTCCAAACCCACAAGGCATGGCAAGAAATATCTATTGGTGGTGGTGGATTTTGCCACCAGGTATCCAGACGCAGAAGCACTGAGATCTGTAGAAGCCCCTGTAGTGGCAGAGGCTTTAATAAAAATCTTTATGAGGCTGGGTTCCCTCATGAAGTGCTGACGGATCAAGGCAGTGTATTCATGGGAGAAGTGATGCAATGTATGTGGAAATGTTGTGGTCTAAAACATCTAAAGACCACTACTTACCATCCCGCCACTAATGGGCTAACTGAGAGATTCAATGGAGTTTTGAAGGGCATGATAAGAAGCTATGTTCAAGATCACCCACAAGACTGGGATGAACGTTTGGGATGCTTCTGATTTGCATACAGAGAAGTCCCTCAGGAGTCAACAGGCTTCTCACCCTTTGAACTAATGTTTACTAGAAAAGTGAGGGGACCTTTGGAACTGCTAAAAAATTCATGGGAAGGAACCCTGGGAGAGTACAAAACATCTGTAGTAGATTTTGTATTGGAATTCTGCAATAAATTAACATCAATGATGGAGGTGGTGGAAGAGAATTTGAGTCAAGCACAGGAGAAGCAACGTTACTGGTATGACAGAACAGCCAGAGAACGTGTGTATGATGTGGGAGATATGGTTATGGCGTTCATACCCAGGAAACATGACAAATTACAGGCTAACTGGGAAGGACCATATACCATCAGAGAAAGGCTTGACACAGTGACATATGTAATCACCACAGACCAATTAAACAAAAGCAAAGTGGTTCATGTAAATATGTTAAAGCCTTACCATACCAGGGATGCAAAGGTGTTGCAAGTTACCTTATTCCCTGAGGGAAATGGGCCTGAACTTCCAGATTTGGTACAGGAAAGCAAAGACAAAGGAGGGGTAGATCAAGTGGAATGCTCAGAGGAGGTAGAGGAGGAAGTAAAAGAAGAGATTCTGAGAGTTTTGAAAACCTATAGGAATCTCTTTAGCAACAAACCTGGCCGAACCAGTATAGTTATACATTCCATTGATACTGGAGATCATGCCCCAATCAGATCTGTTCCGTACCGTGTGAATGGGAAAGTTTTGAATGAGATCAAAAAGGAGGTGGAAGATATGCTGGAATTAGGAGTGATCAGGGAATCCATCAGTCCCTGGGCCTCAAGTATTGTCCTGGTTCCGAAAAAAGATGGAACGACAAGGTTTTGCATTGATTATCGGCTAATCAATAAAATTACTGTCCCAGATGCATATCCTATGCCTAGGGTAGACGCTATGTTAGAGTTATTGGGGGCAGCAACCATTATCTCTACACTAGATCTCTGTAAAGGATTTTGGCAAATGGAACTAGACGAGCAATCCAGAGCCAAAACTGCCTTCAGTACACCAGATGGGTTATATGAGTTTGTGACCTTACCCATGGGACTAAGGAACTCACCAAGTTCATTTCAGAGGCTAATCAATACTGTGTTGCGAGGCATGTCAGATTTTGCAGTGGCCTATATCGATGACGTGGCCATTTTTAGCAAGTCGGTGCCTGAGCATGTCCAACGCCTGACATCAGTATTGGAGGCCTTAAGAAAAGCAGGCCTCACAATAAAAGCTAAGAAATGCCAGTTTGGACTAAAGGAAGTAATCTATTTAGGACATAAGGTGGGGAGTGGGAAAATCACCCCCTTATGGAGCAAGGTGGAGGCAATACAAGCGTGGCCGATCCCCTTAACCAAAAAACAAGTAAGGGCATTTCTGGGTGTGGCTGGATTTTATAGGAAGTTTGTGAGAAATTTTGGGGAAATAGCAACCCCCTTGCATGAATCAACAAAGAAGTGTTCTGAGCGTGTGGTATGGATGGATGAATGTCAGAAGGCTTTTGATCTACTGAAGCAAGCCTTGTGCCAAGGACCCATATTAATAGCACCAGACTATGAGAAACCATTCATCGTGGCTACAGATGCGTCGGACCTGGCGCTGGGAGTCGTCTTGCTACAGGAGAGAGAAGGCACCAGACATCCAGTGGCGTACCTGAGTCGCAAGCTGACGCCGAGGGAGAAAAACTATTTGTCGGTCCAGAAGGAGTGCCTAGCGGTCGTGTGGGGACTGAACAAGTTGCGCCCATACGTGTGGGGACGAAGATTCACAGTGACTACGGATCATCGGGCCTTGTTATGGTTGCAGACTATGAAAAACCATAACACTATGCTGCAGAGGTGGTCCTGGGCCCTACAGGACTATCAAGTGGACTTCCAGTTCATAAAAGGCAAGGACAATGTACTGGCCGATGGACTTTCCAGGCAAGTGGCTGGGACTGCAGTGACGTGACCAGACAGAGGAACAAAGAAAGACATTTTCCCCATAGAGACTTTTATTTGTTAACGCGACGTATAAATCCTGGAACAGGAATAATACTCTGCTGTTGTTTAAGGGGGGGGAAATGTGATGTTCCTATATTAATGTATATATGGTAAGTGTTGTTGTTTTAGAAGATACATGGTAAGTGGAGTGAAAGAGGAGGGGGAGTGAATGGGCAGTAGAATGCGAGATGATTGGCTGAGTGTTTAAAATGGCTGAAAGTATAAAAGGAAGAGTGAGAGTAGAATTGGGGGGGAGAAGAGAACGAGTGGGTTGCTTGGTGAGTTTTAGAGAGTTGTTTACCAGGAGGGAGGTGGAGTTCGGATTAGTATTGAGTAAAACCATATGCTTATGTGCCTTAAGAAGAAATCTTGTTAATCTTGTTAGCTTTGTTGTCTGTAATAAATACTTAATTTGGTTTACCAAAGGCCTGATCCTTGGCTGGGGTTTCACAGACCAGAAGGGAGGGTAAGGTAATGACCAAGGCTGAAGGGGAACTGTAACAAATGGTGGCAGCGGTGAAGAGAATAACAATACCAGTATTCAGAGTCTCTGGGAATATTAGTATTGGGACGTTACTGGTGGTTGCCTAGCAGGGGGATCTGTTGAGATCTGTGCTAGAGTGGGGAGAGAAACCATAAGAGAGAGCGGTCCGGACTGGTGGAGTCCCTGGTGGTGCCTAGAGACAGGCAGTAACCACGAGCAGGTAGGAACCTGACAGGGAGAGCCAGGGAAGGACGCCTCACACACACCTTCAATGGGGCTTGCTATAACCGCTGATCAGCTGATTGATGGTTTCAGAAAGCCCTTTTGAAGTCCATTTGGAGGAAGTGGGCTGGATTAAAACCACTTCCTACAAATGGAGCATTTTTCTTCTGGAAATAATTGCAGAGAAAAAATGCTTCATTTGCACTTTTGCACCTTGCAAAGACGCACCACTTGCAAAGGAACAATTGGGGGCTCACTTTAAACTTGTCACTGTGTCTATACCCACCAGATGCCTGATGTCACATATGATGTCAGGTGTGAGACAAATAGGCATCGTTTGTGGAAAATGGCCTCACAGGCCAAATTGGTACTTGTGCCAGGCCTAATTAGGCCAGTGGGCCAGATATTTCCCACCACTGCTCTATATTGACTGACCCAGGCACTAAGATCATCTGGGGAGCTACTTCTCATGGTCCCACCATCATAGGAGTGTTGCAGGATAGGGCCTTCTTTTGTTTTATTTTGTGATATGTATAACCCACCCTGGGACCATGGTGAAGGGTCAGTCTACAAACTGAATAAATGAAATAGAAGAATTTCATCTATACTGAAGCAAATAAGCCTACCTTATTTTACACATGTCTACGCTGCACAGCTACAGTACATCTACAGTACATGCACAGCTACAGTACAAGAGTTGCCAAACATGGTCATCCCTGACCTTTGGCTCTGCTGACTGGTGGAGCCCCACACTGGCTATTCCTGTAGTACAGAGATCCCCAGGGAAGAGCCCACAGCAAAGTAGTCTATCACATGTCTACAAGCACAAGGTCTTAGGTTGGACTCTAGTATCACCAGCTAAAAAGATTTCTCTGCTAGAGACCTTGGAGACATATCAATCAGTGGAGACAGTTGATCGATGCTCTGTATAAGAGAGCTTCATGTGTTGATATCCTATGTCCATGCTTCAGGGCTAGAACGTAGTGCAGCAGTCCTACTCCTCTCCTGATAATAGCTTCTGTTCCTTGTAGAGGCAGGAGCTAGTGAGGAAGCCAAGGGGAGTTTCTCTCTGCTCCTTCTTCCAGCCCCATTTCTTTCTAATTTCTACATAAATGACATTGTCAAATCCTTGTACATCCAGGATTATCACATGCCCCAAATTTTACATGGACCGGTAAATATATTACTCTATGTGGATGATAATGATCTTACTTTCAACTCCAGCTGGCTTGAGATTTCTAAGACAGTTCAGTTCTTGTTGCTCAGAAAATGATCTAGTCATAATTAATGCTAAATCTAAAGTTGTGGTTTTTGCCAGAAGGGAAAACAAATCATATAGATGATTTAATTCTAGCTGTAATTCTAAAGAGTTAGAGCACATAAAATTTCTTATTTGGCATAATATTTCAGCCCCAGGATTCTTTACAAATAATGAAAAATGAAATCATATCAGTTGCTACCATACTTGGATATGCAGGGACAATGTGCCCCATTTTAAATATTTTTAAAGCAAAGGTTAATTTTTGGTGCTCAAATTTAGGGCTTTGCAGACCTTACTAAAATTGAGAGAATTGAGGGTTTCTGTGCATGATTTTAGGGATTTCTTCTAAATCAACCCCAGCTTATTTAATTAAAGCAGAGGTGGACATGGAAATGATTTCTGGTTTAATATGTGCCAGGATGGTAAATTACTGGTGCAGAATAAATCAGCCGATGGTAGATAGGCTTCCTAAGATCTTTCTTGAGGAACAGAGGGCATATGCTCAAGGGTGACTTCAACTACCCGGACATAGACTGGCTGCATATGTGTTCCAGTCATGACAAAAAAGCAAAGTTTCTAGATATTCTAAATGACTATTCCCTAGACCAGTTGGTCATGGAACCGACCAGAGGGACGGCAACCCTGGACTTAATCCTCAGTGGGAACCAGGACCTGGTGCGAGATGTAAGTGTTGTTGAACCGATTGGGAGCAGTGACCACAGTGCTATTAAATTAAACATACATGTAACTGGCCAATTGCCAAGAAAATCCAACATGGTCACATTTGACTTCAAAAGAGGAAACTTCACAAAAATGAAGGGATTGGTAAAAAGAAAGCTGAAAAACAAAAACAAAGTCCAGAGGGTCACATCACTTGAAAATGCTTGGAAGTTGTTTAAAAACACTATATTAGAAGCTCAACTGGAGTGCATACCGCAGACCAGAAAAGGTACCGCCAGGGCCAAGAAGATGCCAGCATGGTTAACGAGCAAAGTCAAGGAAGCTCTTAGAGGCAAAAAGTCTTCCTTCAAAAAATGGAAGTCTTGTCCAAATGAAGAAAATAAAAAAGAACACAAACTCTGGCAAAAGAAATGCAAGAAGACAATAAGGGATGCTAAAAAAGAATTTGAGGAGCACATTGCTAAGAACATAAAAACCAACAACAAAAAATTCTATAAATACATTCAAAGCAGGAGACCATCTAGGAAGACAATTGGACCCTTGGATGATAAGGGAGTCAAAGGTGTACTAAAGAACGATAAGGAGATTGCAGAGAAGCTAAATGAATTCTTTGCATCTGTCTTCACAGTGGAAGATATAGGGCAGATCCCTGAACCTGAACTAACATTTGCAGGAAGGGATTCTGAGGAACTGAGACAAATAGCGGTAACGAGAGAGGAAGTTCTAGGCTTAATGGACAATATAAAAACTGACAAATCACCGGGCCCGCATGGCATCCACCCAAGAGTTCTCAAAGAACTCAAATGTGAAATTGCTGATCTGCTAACTAAAATATGTAACTTGTCCCTTGGGTCCTCCTCCGTGCCTGAGGACTGGAAAGTGGCAAATGTAACGCCAATCTTCAAAAAGGGATCCAGAGGGGATCCCGGAAATTACAGGCCAGTTAGCTTAACTTCTGTCCCTGGAAAACTGGTAGAAAGTATTATTAAAGCTAGATTAACTAAGCACATAGAAGAACAAGCCTTGCTGAAGCAGAGCCAGCATGGCTTCTGCAAGGGAAAGTCCTGTCTCAGTAACCTATTAGAATTCTTTGAGAGTGTCAACAAGCATATAGATAGAGGTGATCCAGTGGACATAGTGTACTTAGACTTTCAAAAAGCGTTTGACAAGGTACCTCACCAAAGGCTTCTGAGGAAGCTTAGCAGTCATGGAATAAGAGGAGAGGTCCTCTTGTGGATAAGAAATTGGTTAAGAAGCAGAAAGCAGAGAGTAGGAATCAACGGACAGTTCTTCCAATGGAGGGCTGTAGAAAGTGGAGTCCCTCAAGGATCGGTATTGGGACCTGTACTTTTCAACTTGTTCATTAATGACCTAGAATTAGGAGTGAGCAGTGAAGTGGCCAAGTTTGCTGATGACACTAAATTGTTCAGGGTTGTTAAAACAAAAAGGGATTGCGAAGAGCTCCAAAAAGACCTCTCCAAACTGAGTGAATGGGCAGAAAAATGGCAAATGCAATTCAATATAAACAAGTGTAAAATTATGCATATTGGAGCAAAAAATCTGAATTTCACATATACGCTCATGGGGTCTGAACTGGCGGTGACCGACCAGGAGAGAGACCTCGGGGTTGTAGTGGACAGCACGATGAATATGTTGACCCAGTGTGCGGCAGCTGTGAAAAAGGCAAATTCCATGCTAGCAATAATTAGGAAAGGTATTGAAAATAAAACTGCCGATATCATAATGCCATTGTATAAATCTATGGTGCGGCCGCATTTGGAATACTGTGTACAGTTCTGGTCGCCTCATCTCAAAAAGGATATTATAGAGTTGGAAAAGGTTCAGAAGAGGGCAACCAGAATGATCAAGGGGATGGAGCGACTCCCTTACGAGGAAAGGTTGCAGCATTTGGGGCTTTTTAGTTTAGAGAAAAGGCGGGTCAGAGGAGACATGATAGAAGTGTATAAAATTATGCATGGCATTGAGAAAGTGGATAGAGAAAAGTTCTTCTCCCTCTCTCATAATACTAGAACTCGTGGACATTCAAAGAAGCTGAATGTTGGAAGATTCAGGACAGACAAAAGGAAGTACTTCTTTACTCAGCGCATAGTTAAACTATGGAATTTGCTCCCACAAGATGCAGTAATGGCCACCAGCTTGGACGGCTTTAAAAGAAGATTAGACAAATTCATGGAGGACAGGGCTATCAATGGCTACTAGCCATGATGGCTGTGCTGTGCCACCCTAGTCAGAGGCAGCATGCTTCTGAAAACCAGTTGCCGGAAGCCTCAGGAGGGGAGAGTGTTCTTGCACTCGGGTCCTGCTTGCGGGCTTCCCCCAGGCACCTGGTTGGCCACTGTGAGAACAGGATGCTGGACTAGATGGGCCACTGGCCTGATCCAGCAGGCTCTTCTTATGTTCTTATGTTAAACCTTTAGTTACAAAAACCCACAAAACAGCTTCCAATTTTTGAATTTCTGTTCAAGCACTGAATCCATGAGAAAAATGTTACCAGAAATATTTTAAAACAAAAGGCTTTAGAGGTAGGAGCACAAATTGATTTAACTGCCCTCACATCCTCAAAAACAGCAAAATGGTTAGCAAGCATAACATGCCAGCATCAATATGAAAAACATTTGTCATTCCCAATGACAATAGACCATTGGAAAGCTTTTGCACAATTACACTTTGAACAAATGGAATCAGTGATGCAAATAAGGTGAAATAATGGCATAACAGCACAAGATAGACTGTGTTTGTGGGGAACCAGTACTGAATGATTTGGAACATTATATTTTTGAATGTCCTTTATATAGTGATATCAGAGAACGTTATTTGGAACTTTAAAAAAAAGAAAAGAAAATGAAGTACTGGGAAATGAAAAAGAAATTGGGCTTTCTGCTACAGGCAACAAACCAGTTTATGATATGGAGGGTTGCTTTGTTTGCCATAAAGGCTGCTAAATGCAGTGAAAAGTTCTTTGACTCTATTGCTCTAAATTGTCATGGAGATTTAAAGACATGAAAGATTAAAATGTATCCTGACATAAGCTGCAAATGTCTATATTTTATGTATTAATTTTAATTGCATCCTTTGCTTTTTATGAAAGTTTTAAATGTTTGGAATTTTTTTATTTTGTTATAGTCCATGGACTAATGCAATAAACTTTATTCTATTCTACTCTTTCGTCTAAGACATTCTGTGCTAATCCAGCTTTATCCCAGACTGTATTTCTTGAGTATGGTGAATTCTCAAATTGGTTTATCTGTGTGCATCTCAGTGCAACCACATTTCCAAATAACTTCCTGACATTGGTTAGATTATTTACAATACTTGGATAAACGGCAGTATAAATTAATATTTATGCAGGGTTCCACTGAGGCAATAAGAAGTAGGCATTGGGAAATGTGGACAACTGAGATGCTGAATCAAATGAATTTTATATATGGTACATGTTGTTAGTGCAGCTGAAAGTTTGGTGATCTGTCTGTGCTATGGCTGAGGATATTAAGAGAAGAGGAGGCGGTGGCTCCAGGTTCAAGATAAAAGGGAGAAAATAAGTATTTTGGACACAGTGTTAAGCCCTGCCTGCCACTTGTTTCAAATTCAAGATGGTAATGGAGAAGGCCCTTTGCAGACTGATTAGGGCTGCGTGCACACTAACCCTTTGTAGCACAAAAATGTTTCTATCAATCTGGAATTGTTCATGCTCATCCTCAACAAGCTGCTCCCAATCTAGATTGGTCCTAGATTTTACCCATCTCAAGTAGGTGTGGTTACTTGATATGCATTCGAAAAACCTCCCTTTGATCAGCTTATTCACCCTTTTTCCTCCCTGCACATGGCCCAGGTGAGTGAAGAAGGAAGTAGTGATTGTGATCTTAGTATGCCCACCTACAACAACACTGGGCAGATATGGATACACACACACACACCATTGTTGGGAACACCTATATCCATTTTCATCTGTTTTCAAATGGGCATGCTGCAGGGTAATGCACGATCATAGAATCATAGAATAGCAGAGTTGGAAGGGGCCTATAAGGCCATCAAGTCCAACCCACTGCTCAATGCAGGAACCCAAATTAAAGCATTCCCGACAGATGGCTGTCCAGCTGCCTCTTGAATGCCTCCAGTGTTGGAGAGCCAACTAACTCTCTAGGTAATTGGTTCCATTGTCGTATGGCTCTAACAGTTACGAACTTTTTCCTGATGTTCAGTCGAAATCTGGCTTCCTGCAACTTGAGCCCATTATTCTGTGTCCTGCACTCTGGGACAATTGAGAAGAGATCCTGGCCCTCCTTTGTGTGACAACCTTTCATGTACTTGAAGCTATCATATCTCCCGTCAGTCTTCTCCATGCTAAACATGCCCAGTTCTTTCAGTCTCTCCTCATAGGGCTTTGTTTCCAGTGCCCTGATCATCCTTGTTGCCCTCCTCTGAACCTGCTCCAGTTAGTCTGCATCCTTCTTGAAGTGTGGAGACCAGAACTGGACACAGTATTCAAGATGAGGCCTAACCAGTGCTGAATAGAGGGCAACTAATACTTCACGCAATTTGGAAACTATATTTCTGTTAATGCAGCCTAATATAGCATTTTCCTTTTTTGCAGCCACATCGCACTGTTGGCTCATATTCATTCTGCAATGAGCTTTTATTTTCAGAATGACTCCAATTTCTCAAGAAGTGCTTGCAGGAGCAAAAAATATGCAATAGATCTAGACTGTGTGCACTAGGTAGAAAAAACAATTACCAGTCTCCATTGGTTCTAGAATAAAATGCTGTGTCTATGCTGCCATAGTTAGGTCTATCCTTATGCATGAGATCTTGAGTCACATTACACAGAGGCATGCTGGTATAGCGAAACAATGGAGCATCTGACTCTTGAGTATGCAAAACTGTTGTACCCTGTAGCTAATACAAAGTTACCTAAGAAAAGCTCTTCTGCACCGGTCTAATGGTCTATATATTGTCCAGCATCCAGTTTCCCATAGTGGCCAGCCAGATACCTCTGAGAAGCCCACAAACAGGACATGATAGTAATAGGCCTTTCAGCTGCTTTTCCCCAGCGTCTGGTATTCAGTGACATGATACCACTGATACCGCAGGGATGTGGAACCTGTGGTGGTCCTCCAGATGTTGACTGCAACCCCCAATATGTCTGTTCAGTGACTATGGTGGTTCAGGCTGATGGGAGATAGAGTCCAACAACATAAGGAGAGCCACAGAGGTGCCCCATCCTTGGTATAAATACTCATCCTGTTTAATAGTTAAGATGCCTGTCAGCAAAAAGTATATAAGCCATTTGATCTTCTACAATGAACACATTTTATAATTCTAATCCAATTTCTTGCTGCTCATTGTTTTGCTGGGCTGCTTCTAACCAGGCCAAGATTCTGCACCTATAAGCTTACATGCTCCTGGAATGAGATCTCGATGAAAGCCCTGCCAGTGAAAGGTGGCAGGTGCTAGTATTGACTCAGCCAGGTCATGCCTCTGCAAGCTGGAATCAGTCAAAATCCCACAAGATTACTTACTAAGACTCTTAGAGGCAAATATTGTACAGGTGGAACTCTGCTGAAGGCAAAGGAGACCACATCAAGAAATGATCTAGGGTCACTCATGATCCCATTAAGACTTCCTAGCTTGCGGAAGACTCTGCTGCTGATGTACATATTTCTAATTATAAGTAATACTTTATTGTGGAGCTTCTTCCTTTACTGGAGAGTAGTTATGGAAACACGGGTGCTTTAATGAAACAGCTCCAGACATCCACAAGAAAAGAGTAGAATCCCATGCAGAAGTTTTAGTATGAGTTTGAATTTAAAAAATGACAGATAAAATCTTATTCCTGTGGGGTGGGGACTTTATGAAGCTGTAATTTGCTCAATGTATCACCACTGTGGGGAAAAATCCAACAACAGTACATAAATGTTCAGAGTCAACATTCCAGATGAGCCTGTGGAAGAGGTACTACAATGCTACCCTGATAAACAGTTCAAAGAATAGAAAATAATTTGCTTCCAAAAAATGTTCTCAAAGTAACTTTCTGTGGATTTTTATGGCAAATATTCTATTATTATTTGTTGCATCCAATGATGACTTTGTGTTGGCATTAAGCACTTCCACTCACGTAAGATAGAATGTCTAATTTTTGCTTTGTTCCTGGTGAACTATGATATGACATCAAATTACCCATGACAACCAAATCAGAACTAGCTAAATATTATGGCATTACTGCTCAGTTCTCTGCCAGCTGGTCATGGCAGAGAGGAATTAGTGAATTGCTGTTAGGAGACTCCAGGTAGAGACACACTTGTAGTTTTGCTGGCCTCAGTGAGCCCCTGCCTCCATTTTCTGCACAAGGGGGCACACAACACCAGGCAAACTCCACCCCCTTTTACTCTTAAATCTTGGAAGGTGCAGCTTCAGGCTTCACACAGACTTCAGAACTGGTTGGCCATCAACCCTGGTGCCAATCCAGGTGTGTCCAGTGAAAACTCTGCTGTAGGCTCAGGCAGACACAGTGATTGGCCCAACACTTTGCTATGTGCAGTCAGCGGTGGGGAAGTGAGATGTGTCCAGCCTGGGCAGAGTTGTTTCAAAATGCAGCCAGAGAAAATGGTGTGGCTGCTTTTGAAGCAACTAGTACATCTGCAGCCAGATATTCTGCTCTCAGAGCTACTATTGTCGGAGCGGTTTGTCTCTCTTCCCAGAGAACATTGGTAATTGTAGCTCTTTGGGAGGAATAAGGGTCTCCTAACAACTCTCAATACCCTTCACAAACTAGCCCTTTCCAGGATCCTTTGGGGGGGAAGCCATCATTGTTTAAAGTTGAATAACTATGGAATAAATGTATGCTGTGAATGTGGTCCAACAAAAATGAGCAAGCTTTGCTTTAGGATATTTTAGTTGGCTCTATATCACATCACTACAGGGTGTTGTTGCTGTTGACCTCTTAGAAAAACAACACAGCTACCTGTAAATTTTGTGTCAAAAGTAATCATGTTGCTCTTGCAAATTTATTCTCTTCCCAGAAGAGGGAGCATGTTTTCCTTTAAATGGTGCTGTATACATACAGACTACTAAAATGTGGGAATTGTCACAAAGAGGAGATAATAAGCCATAAGCAGTTGGTGAATGGCTCTAGTTGGCAATTCAGTTTGTAAAGGAGTTTTTTAGTTGAACAAGAGATGAAAGGCTAGCAACATTGGCTGTCTCCATTGTCTCACTTTTGCATGAGTATTGGCAGACAGATCTCACCTCCTTGGTTTGCGTTCTCCCCTTATGAGTTAGGCAGCCAAGGAATCATCAGCTGATATGCACAATTTCAAAAGGCTATTTTGCTATTCACATTGAGGGGAGAGGGGGGCTGCCTTTGTCTCCAAGTGAATTATTAACAAGAATAATAAGGAAAGGGCATTGCCAACACTTTTCAATGTCACAGTAGGGTAGGAAGAACACTTCGTTTGATTCTTGGAGGCTGTAAGGTCCAATCCATTCATTACCTAGACAGCATGAGAGTCACTGTGGCATAGCTCCTCCTACTTCACTCTGGTCATGTTTGAAGTGAGGCAGCCATATATGCATGGGACTATTAAAGTGGTAGCTTCCTATGCTGGCAATTCTTACTTCTCAAGGTGAGAGGATACGGGAAGTAGGGATGGGGAAGTAATTCAATTTGGTTTGCATTTAAAGGTGAACTTAACAAATTTGCACTTTCTGAAGCAAGATGAAAACTGAAACGCAGTCATCCTTTGAAATTATCACTTTTCTGAATTTTGCAAGGCAGTTCTCCAGCCAAGCAATGTGTAAAAACATCGCATTAATTAGGTAAATTTTGCATGTAAATGCATACATTAGTGAAAACATACGTTGGGAAACACTGCATACAAAAATGTGTACGTTAGTCAAAAATGCATACAAAATGTGATTAGGAGAAATTTGCAGTAAAATGCTGCAGGATTGCCATTTTTTTAAAAAATGCACATTGCTGCAAAAATGTGGAGAACTGAATTTAAGAGTGGAAAAATGAGAAATGGAGAGAACAAAAAATTGACAGATTTGTAAATCCTTAATTAGGATCAGCATGACTGCAGATGCATGCAGTTTCTTGGGAATGAGCTCCAGTACCGACTTCTGACTGCATAGGCTTACCTTGTAAGGATCCTTGAGCTGTATTGTACTAATTCATCCTGTCAGTGGAAAATTTATGCTAATGCAATGGGACACCCCTCCACTCCTCTCCCTGGGTGCACCCTGTGCCCTCCCCAAATCTGCTCCGCAGGGCTGGGGGAACCCCTAGAATTTAGGAGGCATGTAAGGGGACAAGAGGTGCAGGGGGAGAAGCAAAAATCCTTGTGCTGATGGAACTACTTACTTAATGCTATGTTGATTTGAATACAGCTCATTCAATTTTAACAATTGTGCCAACTGAAATACAAGTTTCAGCTTTTAATTAGAAATGCAAACAATCTTGCAAAAAGGTTTTACCATTTAAAATGGCTCACATTAAATTAGGGAACCCATCAAAGAAAAGAACCATACCTCCTCTGTTGATTATTTCCCTCACTAACCTCCTCCATGTTAATCTGTCACAAACTTGAAAGCCTCATTACCACCATATTTACTTGCCAGAGCAAGGGAAAGGGCAAGGTCTATAAATTACCCCGAGATAATATTAGCACTCCTCTGAAAAAAATCCAGGAGCCATACTCCCTCTTCACTGCTCCACTGCCTTCAAATAATGTGTGGATTAACCTGATAGATGCATAATGGGATTTGGGACAATGATGGAGACCAGATGAGAAGCCCAAAGGGCTAAATTGAGTCCTCCCACTGGCCTCCACTTACCAATCCCTGTGTATGACCTGTGTGAAGACAGCAAAGACAGATATAATTTTCTTGTGTGTTATCTCCATGGTTACGCTAGGCCAGAAGAGAATGCATCTCAGTATCCACCTTGATTAGACTGGCTACAGAATGCTTCTACAGAACTTAAATCCAGGGTACTCAGCTTGATATTGCTTGCATTCCTGTGAACTCAGGAAAAAAAAGAAGCTGAAGTCAGTTAAACACTTACTTTTCAATCGTCTAGAAAGTGAGTTTCAATCTCTAAATATTAACATGGAAGAATCATGTCCTATTCCTTTCCCAGGACACGGAACACTCCCTCTTGTCTCACATTACTCCATGCTAATCTGAAATACCTACCAATTCCTCATTCAGTACTCAATATAAATTAGAATCCCCACATCACCCATAAGCACACACTGAAAATATATGGGGGAGCCACCATTTATTTTCAATAACCCAACTTGATTTCAAGTTCTTGAATACATATATGCCCTCAGAGTAAATAAGGAATAATTCCAAGGAGCTACGTGCTTGTCAAAGCAATGGTGAGTGTGACCCTCTAGCTGGAAGTAATTGAAAAAGGATTCCACCTCTGGCTCACTTAGTCCAAAATATGCTTTGTTGGCCATCATGACTGAGAAACAAACAGAGAAGAATGTGAAGGTCTCTTTACAGCAGAGGGGATCAGCAGTAAAGCTGAGCAAGAAATTGATTTATATACTAACTGAGCTCATAGCACTAGAGAAAGATCTGTGCAGACTATCACAGATGTAAAAGGTCTGACAAGTGAGTGCTGGGAAGAGAAAATTACTTTCAGACATGGCAGTTTTGGTCTGATCTTCAAAGAGATTCAGTGCTGCAAACTCTTAGCCTGAACTGGCAGATCTTTTAACTTGTGCCTCTTAGGGCTGGTCTGAAGTTGTGTATGTATGTTCATCATTTGATGACAGCAGCAGCATCAAGTGACAACCTGCATACATAGTAGGACTCTTCCCAGTAGTATTTTTCCAGACTTGATAATAGATAAGTAACTCCTGTTTCTCTTGGTGATTTGCTTTGCTTGGTATGCTATCAGTGTAAGGTCCATATTGGCTTTACTGATCAATTTGGATTTTTAAATGGTCCTAAAATGACTATAAAACCACCAGGGTAAGTAATAACATTCTGAGAAACTAATTTACATGCATTCCAATAAAGGACTTAAGGTTCAGTATAAATGACATTTGGGCATATATACCATTGTCATAAAGTTTAGGAATAAAGTATCACATTAAAGATGGATTTGTAGTGCATTTTTTAAGTTATATAAACTGTTATTGCTACAGTAAGCAACACATTTTGAGTTAACCTAAGTATGTTGGGAAACTTTTGTGAAGAAAGACACTCCCTCAGATAGGTTGTTTGTTTGTAGCATGTGTACGCCACCACATATTCTGGGTAGCTCACAACAATCATTCATAAAAAAAAAAATCCAAATACAAAATCAGCCATAAAATCATCACATTGAAAGAAACACAACAAACAACAAGCATTGAACCCTCAGAATTAAAGTACAGATTTAAAAACAAAGATGCCCAGGCTACATCCATTTCTTAAGAGACCCAAGTGAACAGAAAGGTGCCAAAAAGACAGTGCCAAAAATGTGAGGAAGGGGAGGCTGTTCCATAACCTGGGTGCAAGTTCCAGGCTGTGAAGGTATAAAACTAGTATCTTGGATTAGTTCCAGAGGCTGCTTTTCAGGAGTAGGCATCAGTCACTGTTGAAAAGGTAGCTCAGTGGTAGAGCATCTGCTTTGCATGTAGAAGATCCCAGGTTCAATCCCCAGCATCTTAAGTTAGGGCTGGGAGACTCCTGCCCGAAATCCTGGAGAGTTGCTACCAGTCAGTGTGGACAACACTGAGCTACATGGACCAGCTGTCTTATTTATTTATTTATTTATTACATTTATATACCACCCCATAGCCAAAGTTCTCTGGGCAGTTTACAGCAATTCGGTATAAGGCAGCTTCCTATGTTCCTATCCCAACTCCAGCAAGACTGTTTGCTGAGGCCCTTGAAGCGTCCAAATTGCCTTCAATGGCAGCTCCCCCCCCCCCCGGTGTAAAGTGTATTGATTGCCCTAGCTGACCTTTGTGGTTTTCAGGAGCTTGGATGATAGGAGCAAGATCTCTGTTTTCCAAGGAAGAGTGTAGATGGCATATATAAAAGTATAAATGTCCCTTAAGATACTCAAAGAGATGCTCTTTGTCTTGTAGAAGAAGTGTTTAGACTTAACTTAAGAGAATGAATATCACAAGATCCTTAGATAATATTTCTGGATCCTACTTGCGGGCTTCCCCCAGGCACCTGGTTGGCCACTGTGAGAACAGGATGCTGGACTAGATGGGCCACTGGCCTGATCCAGCAGGCTCTTCTTATGTTCTTATGTTCTCTTTACTCTACTCCGTCCATGGCAATCATATTCCAGGGACTAGCTGTGTTGATCTGTTCTGAAGCAAAACCAAGAAGAAATGTATTATGACATAAACTGTTGTAGACTGGAGTCCTTATCCATGGAAACTTATGCTACAATTAGCCTGTTAGTCTGTTACACCATACATTTAAAACACTCTTATACTGTACTGCTTCAGCAGTCATGGCTTCCTCGAAGAATCGTGGAAGCTATAGTTTGTTAAGTGTGCTGAGAGGTGTTGAGAGACCACTCACAGAGCTACAATTTCCAGCACCTGTTACAGCTCCCAGGATTCTTCCCATGTTAGCCACTGCTGAAGATGAGTGAAGGAATGTGAGACGGTGTACAAGCCAGAACGGAATGCTGGGAAGTCTCACCTCATCCACAGACTCATTACCTGGCCGCAGATAGGAAACTATTCTCATTCCAGGTGCATTAAGCTGACAATACTATTTAAATCTGACATGGGTGTTGTGAGAGTCATTGAGATATGTAAAGTGCTTGGTTTGGACATTTGAAATACATTTACAGCAGCATCAACGTACATGGTAATTTACAGAATATACACAATTAGACGATATGTATTTTAAAACATTGTTTTAATTGTCACATTACAGAGTCACTAATCTAGTATTAACAACTAAATGAGATCAACAGAGAAACATCATTTTTATAAATCACAATTATGAGGTCCAAATGTCATGCACTGGTACAGGCAACAAACTTTGCAGATCATTTGCAGTAGCATAAATAATAAATTCTCCCCAAATGGTGTGGAAATATTCTGAGTCTTTTGTAAATGAAACAAAAGTGTGGCAGCACCTACCCTGTGGAATTCCCTCCCCTTAAATATTAGACAGCCGCCAACTCTGTTATCTTTCTAGCACCCATTGAAGACTTTCCTCTTTCAACAAGCCTTTTAAATTGAGACCTATCCCAATCTGCATCTGTGTTGGAATTGCATCTTAATATGTTCTTAAACTTTCTTTTTAAAAATGTTTTAATCTTAGAAGATGTTTTCATAGCTTTTTTAAAGTAACATTTTTGAAGACATTTTGTTTTAATGTGTTTTAAAGTTTGTTTTTATGATGTTTTAATGTTTTTAGTGCTTTTGTTTGCCACTCTGGGCTCCTGCTGGGAGGAAGGGTGGGATATAAATCTAATAATAATAAAAATGTAAATGTACTGCCTTCAAGTCGATTCCAACTTATGGCAACCCTATGAATAGGGTTTTCATGAGGCTGAGAGGCAGTGACTGGCACAAGGTCACCCAGTGAGCTTCGTGGGGATTCAGACCCTGGTCTCCCAGGTCATAGTCCAACACCTTAACCACTACACCACACTGGCTCTATAATAATAATAATAATAATAATAATAATAATGGGCCCATTAGGATGGTCCGCCCCAGGCGCTTGATGGATCCTGATGGATTCCCAAATGCACTTGGGGACTTTATGGAGCCTGCAGACGGGCACGCGGTCGAGACCCTGGTGGAGGAGTGGAATAAGGTGATAACTGGGGCATTGGACCGGGTGGCTCTGAAACACCCTCTCCCCCTGAATAGAGCTCAGACAGCACCGTGGTATACTCCATGGTTGCGAACTCTGAGGCGGGAGGTGAGACGGCTAGAGCGCCGGTGGCGGAAATCTCACTCTGATGACGATCGGACACTGGTTAGAGTGGCTGCAGCAGCCTACTATGTGGCGATAAGGGCAGCAAAAAAGGATTTTTATGCTGCTTCTATTGCGTCCGCAGAGTGCTGTCCCAGGAGGCTGTTCCAAGTGGTCTGAAGCCTGGTCAGTTCAGTTGCTTTGGAACCTATGGAACATTCTAAGACCTCCTGTGATGAGTTTGCAAAGCACTTTGTGGATAAAATCAATCATCTAAAGAGTGCGATTCTGCACACTATGGATACAGTGAGCGAGCCAGAGTCGGCCAGTGGTTCTCCAGTGGTGTGGGATCTGTTCCAGCTTCTTCCTTTTGATGAAGTAGACAAGGTGCTTTCAACCTTAAGGCCAACCACCTGCTTACTTGACCCTTGCCCGTTGTGGCTCATTATGAGCTGCAAGGACAGTCTGGGTGAAGGGATCAAGGCGGTGGTAAATGCGTCCTTGGAAGAGGGTGTAATGCCATCAGCCCTCAAGGAGGCAGTAATAAAACCAATTTCAAAGAAGCCCTCCTTGGATCCCCAAGATTTGAGCAACTTTCGCCCAATCTCAAACTTACCATTCTTGGGCAAGGCAGTTGAGCAGGTGGTGGCAAAGCAGTTGCAAGCGCAATTGGAGGAAGCGGATTATCTGGATCCATTTCAGTCGGGTTTCAGGCCTGGACATCAGATTGAAACAGCCTTGGTCGTCTTGGTGGATGATATGAGGAGAGCGTTGGATAGGGGTGAATGCACCTTCCTCGTCCTCCTGGATCTCTCAGTGGCCTTTGATACCGTTGACCACGGTATCCTTCTGGATCGCCTGGAGGGGTTAGGCATAGGGGGCACTGTACTGCAGTGGTTCCATTCCTTCCTTTCTGATAGGTACCAAAGAGTAGCATTGGGGGATGAGGTTTCGGACCCTTGGCCTCTCACTTGTGGAGTGCCACAGGGCTCCATCCTCTCCCCGATGCTATTTAACATCTATATAAAGCTGCTGGGAACTATCATCAGGAGATCTGGGCTGCAGTGTCACCAATATGCGGATGACATGCAGCTCTATCTCTCATTTAAATCTTCACTGAGTTTGGCTGTAGAAACCCTATCCAAGTGCCTGGAATCGGTGAGTGGCTGGATGGGAAGGAATAAGCTGAAACTGAACTCTGACAAAACCGAGGTACTGTTCATGGGAGATAAGGGAAGGTTAGGGGATTTGGACCTGGTGCTCAATGGGGTACAATTGCCCCTGAAAGACCAGGTCCATAGCTTCGGGGTCATTCTTGACTCCCAACTGTTCATGGAAGCTCAGGTTTTGACTGTGAGCCAGGCAGTGCTGTATCAACTCCATCTGATACGGAGGCTACGCCCCTACCTTCCCAACTTTTGCCCAATCTCAAACTTACCATTCTTGGGCAAGGCAGTTGAGCAGGTGGTGGCAAAGCAGTTGCAAGCGCAATTGGAGGAAGCGGATTATCTGGATCCATTTCAGTCGGGTTTCAGGCCTGGACATCAGATTGAAACAGCCTTGGTCGTCTTGGTTTTTGTATTTTTATTATGATATATTGTATTTTATTTTGTTTGTTCACCACCCTGAGAGCTATTTCGCTAAGGGCGGTATATAAATTGAATAATAAATAAAAATAAATAAAATAAAAATCATCTGCTCCCATCGGTGGTACATGCCCTGGTCTCCTCTCGCCTAGACTACTGTAATGCGGTCTACGTGGGGCTACCCTTGAAAATGGTCCGGAAGCTGCAACTGGTACAGAATGTGGCGGAGTGCCTGATTAAAGACAGCCACCAGCAAGATCATATCACTCCAGTGCTAAAAGAGTTGCACTGGTTACCAGCTGCTTACCGGGCCCAATTCAAGGTGTTGGTTTTGACCTTTAAATCCCTATACAGTTTTGGCCCTGTCTATCTAAAGGAGCGCCTCCAGCATCATCAGCTATGCCGCCCAACAAGATCAGCCTCAAAAGACCTTCTCTCCATCCCATCAGTCAAAACAGCCAAACTGGTGAGGACTAGGGAGAGGGCTTTTTCAGTTGTGGCCCCCACCCTGTGGAACTCCCTCCCAAATGATCTCCGCCATGCCCCTTCCATGATGAGTTTCCGCCAGGCCTTGAAGACCTGGCTGTTCAGGCAGGCTTTTGGGGTTGGCTAGATTTTATCTTCATTGTTTTTAGATTTTTAATGTCTATGTATTGTATGCCTATTTTGTACATCGCCCAGAGTGGTTGGACAGCCAGCCAGATGGGCGACTAATAAATTCAATAAATAATAATAATAATAATAATAATAATAATAAAAGAAGGCACTGTTCTCTGCTCTGAAGCAATTTATAATCTAAAACCAACAACTGAGGAAGATGGCAGAAGGAGGAGAAAGACAGAGGAGGGTGGATACAAGCAAATGTAGTTACATGTGCTTAAAGATGGTTACAGCTGGGGATGAAGATTCAAAGGCTGGGCCAAAGGCTTTAATTGTTCTATACAAATAAGATCATTTCCAGCCCATATTCAATAGAAGTACTGCTAAAATGAAACATACTCACAATGTAGGATTGCAGCCTAACCTCCTCATCCTATTAAGAATGGGGCACACATAAACCCCATGCATTTCAAGGAGTTAAAGCAAGCTTAACTGTACAAGGGCCAGACATTGGAACATAGGAAGCTACCTCATACCAAGTCAGACCATTGGTCCATCTAGCTCAGTATTGTCTACACTGACTGGCAGCAGCTCTCCAGGATTTCAGGCAGGAGTCTCTACCAGACATGATTTGAGATTCTAGGGATTGAACCTGGGACCTTCTGCATGCAAAGCAGATGTTCTACCAATGAGCCACGGCCCTTCCTCAACTTTAACTATGATGTCATATAAGCAGGTACCTTATCTGGATTATCTAAAAGGGGCCTGAGGGACATCAGTTTCCAGAGGAAGAGAAAGGTTCATGCTAAGGATCAAGTTCTAAACAAGGAAGCAAAAGAACATTCTGCAAAACAAACAGAGAGCACCTGCTCTTATGTTTATATAAGTGAAATTAGTTTGACTTAGGTTTGCTCCATGGAAAATCTTTTAGCAGATCATTGTGTTTCACTGTAATTTTGCTCCAGCAAAACAGGTTAAGTTTATTCTGTTAGCAAGGAGTTCACATAACAGGGCACGTCAGTGATTTTACACTCCTTTTTTAAAACTGTGGTGTTAGATGAGTAATAAAAAAAATAGGTCAGTTGATCAGAAAGGCAACATTTTAGCACTTCAAACTGCAAGGAACGTGTTTTGTTCTTGTATATAGCATCTGCAGTGCTTGATAGACAGCTACAGAATCAAAGAGAAAATCCTGACCTCGTTTTGCAATCTCCATCACCAAGATCAACACAGCTTGGACTGCATAATTCAAGATATCTGATCCTGAGAATTTTAAATGGAACATATTAACACAAATAAGAGCAATGCTTTGATATATCTAACTATGGCTACTATCCTCCTTAGAAAAGAATTTCCTAAAGTGGGGTACAGTTAGAGCTGCCAACTTTTTTTTTTAAGTATCTGGTTCTGAACCTTTAATAGTAACCAGTATTATCTTTTAGTGGGGTGGAGTAGGACTTCACCTTATTGTATTGTTATATGAGCATTTTAGGAATTTTGTTTCGTGCATTGTTGGTTTTTTTTAAAAATGGCTTGATTTTTATATAGTTGAGTCACTTTAAGACCTTTTTTAATAGAAAGCCGCTAACAAATGTAATGAATAAATTCACTAATAGGCAAAAAACCTTGCGGTTTAAGAATGTACCTATAGCCCACAGATATTTCTATCAAACTTTAAAAAGCAAGGAAATTGGGCAGCTATAGTGAATGCACCAGGGGAGCAGGAGGAGATCTGACCTCCTCTCTGAGATATTGCACTGCCCTACAAAGTTGTCAAAATGCAAACACAATTTGGGTTCGTCTTTCATAGTCCAATCCACCTGCTGTGTACTGTAGCTTGGAAGAATTTGGTAACATGTGCCTCTGAGCATATGGTGAGTGGTGAATCAGATACTATTTCAAGTCTGTTTGAGAAATGCTGCATTTATTCCTAATTCTTAAACCTTAATCATACTTATAAGATAACACATATGTAACCCATGCTTCAGTTCTTATTACCAGTATTGTTAAAAAAATGCATGATAAATACAGCATGCCTGTGTTTGCTGGCATTGGGTGTGGCTATTACCCTCCCCCTCTCTTTCTAGAACCAGCTATTGGAGCATGCTCAGTAAGTAACTTTCAGGGTGGGCTGGCTTCTCTGAGACGATTCCAGCAGACTAGCCGAACTCAAGAAGAGGAAGTTGTTCCAGAGGGGATGGGAAGGCCAGCAAGCTCTATGTTATTCACAGGCCTGCTTTTGATTGTTTTTAGGTATGTGTTAGGACCAAATTATTACTTAGGGGTAAAAGATGATTTGTGGGAATGGTTAGTGGATTAATATAAATTTTACTATCATAATTTTCATAGTCATAATTTTATGATATTCTAAAATATGTATCTCCCTATATTTAAAGATGTAGTTAAGTATTGTTAAGTATACTTGAATAATGTATGGAAAGAGAAGATTCCAGCAGACCAGCCCAACTCAAGAAGAGGAAGCTGCTCCAGAGGGGATGGGAAGGCCAGCAAACTCTGTGTTATTCACAGGCCTGCTTTGATTGTTTTTAGGAGCCAAGCAGCAACAAAAGAAGATTTTGCCACCTGCACAAGAAAATAACAGCAAATCTAAAGGACTGTGAACTCATTGTTTGTTTTGGGTGTTTTCTTTCTTTCTTTGCATCTTATTAGTTGTTATAAAAAAGAATTGTAATTTCTTTACTGCTATGAAGGAATAACAGCCAGATTGTTAATGGTACTAAGAGTATTATTATCTGTTCTGATAATATATGAGAACTATTTTTCTTTAATATATATTTTTAATTTTTATCCTTTTGTTTTTTTACTGCAACTATGGATGGGAATCACACTGTCAGAAAAGTCTGAACCCACCCACTTCTATTTAATGTAGTGATATGATATTTGTGGGTTACACATAGACATTTCCTGCATTCCTTGGGACTAAAAGCCGGAACAAAACGGAACAGGCCGGAACGGGCCCTTTATAAAAGAAATTGATGCCAAAAACACTGGGATGTGTTAGAGACACTTGAGAACAACATTTAGGAACAAAAACCATTCCGATAGAATGTTATTAACCCTTTAACAACCAAAATGCCCTCCGGAATGGAATGAAACAGCCTGGAACGGTGACTTCCCAGCAAGCCAGACCTCCCAAATTCACCAGTCCCACATGACTACATGGGATGCATGCAATAAGACACAAAGCTTCCACGAAAATCACATTCTGATACCCGTTCTGGACTATAATATGCTTTTACGTAAAACAGCCCGGAATAGCGACTTCCCAGTGAGCCAGACCTCCCAAATTCACCAGTCCCACATGACTACATGGGATGCATGCAATAAGACACAAAACTTCCATGAAAACCACGTTCCGATACCTGTTCTGGGCTATAATAGGCTTTTACATAAAACAGCCTGGAACGGTGACTTCCCAGTGAGCCAGACCTCCCAAATTCACGTTTTTGTGGACGTTTTGTGTCTTATTGCATGCATCCCATGAAGCTTCTGGATATTAGCCACTATGCAGTCCAAGGCTGAGACAGCTCCTTGAAAGTCCAGACTAAAAGCTGGAGTGGATTCCACATGGAGCCACCAGCCACCACTGCCACTATGGCACACTTGCATTCTCTAGCTCTGTTCTCACCTTTAAGAACCATAATTACTTTTATGTGTTTATTTAAAACATTTTATTCTGCTCTTTAGCCCAAGAGGCTCCTTGTGCAACTTACAGATCAATTAAAAAAAAAGAAAAAACCAAGACAGTATTTGCCCTCAGGCTTATAGTCTAAAAGACATGGCACAAAAGGAAAAAGGGATGGAGAAAGAGGGGGGAATCATGTTCAGCCATGGATTGTTAACATTACAAATTTCTTATAACGGCATTAGTTCAAAGAGAGGAAGAGCCAAAAGGAGCTGTTCTGTCAGCAGAGCCAGTGGAGTGGTCCTGCTTCCCTTCTCTCCCTCCACTGCAGGCTGTTGAAATGGCTGCTGCCAGGTGCCAGTAGAGGGAGAGTCACTGAATATTTGGAAGGAAGAGTGGAATGGCATTTTCTGGCCTTACCTTTCATAGTCAGGGTCAGTGGAATGTGTGAACAGGACTACACACTTACTATTGTATGTATGCACATGGGCTCTTCTAATGAATCAACAATGCTCTGCTATCCTGAAGCCCACTCCATGCATTCAGTGAACATGGTTGTTGAAAGTGATAACAGGGCACCTGTCAACCTTTGACAAAGATTACGGGAATATACTTTAACTTTGGGCATATCTAAGGTTTCCATCTCCTACCCTTCTGTAACAGGGCCCCTGCACCTTTAACAATTGTGATGACTGATAGAAAAGGTCCTTCCTATAACTGCATCTCTGTGTTAGGAAAAGCTCCTTTGCTGATCTTAGCTGCTGCTAGCCCTGGCAAAATATCTCCAGGTACTGTACTGCTTTTGCCACTAATAATATCAACCTTCCATGATCCCCCTTTCCTCACTGGGATTATGCTTCTTTCCTGGCACACTCTCCGTGCCTTTTACATAGCTGTGTGATAAACAGAAATTGAGCAGGTCCCCATCACTGCAACTTCTTCACACAGTTGTTAAAAGCGCAGCACCTCAGCCAGGGAGAAAGGTAACAACCCTTTATCACACACAACTTGTGAAATGCATTTCCACATCCCTGTGACATCTTTCATCCTCGGTTCACGCTGTTCCACCGGCTCCTCTTTGCTTCCACCAAGTCCACTAAGGAGAGTTAAGCATTGATTGGTCATTTCTTTTCTACAGGCAGCAATGAAATTCAAGCACAATGTGAAATGTGATAGGGTTAAAGAGGTTCTGTGGAAAGTAACTGGAAAGAATGACACCATGAGACCCCTTTTTCCAGTGAAATAAATAGACTGATATACACATATGTAGGAGAGCATTTGGTAAGACGGAGAGGCTGCCTCAAGACAAGCTCAGGTAAGACAACATGCAATGGGCTGTAGAAAGCTTGCTGGGGATGATTCAGGTAGAACTGGCCCTGCTTAGCTGCAAGACAGCGGACTAGATCCATGTCTTTCATACTAGATAACAATCTACTTTGAGCTCCCTGTGTTTGTGTGTAACCCAGTCTGCAGCTAAGGCTGAGCAAATGAAACCATAGCTAGCAATAGCAACAAATTAAAGGGCCACTCAGGGACTGGACACATCATATTTTCCAGAGAGAGATTAGGGCTGTGTGAGCACATTAGTCACGTACAGCAAAGCATTTCCACTGGCCACACCTGGAAGAGGAAGGGGTTGATATGCTGCTGATCAGTTGCAAAATCTCTGGAGTGAATTTTTTTTAATGCACTCAAGCTGCTCCCACCAGGTTTTACAGTAAAAAGGGGCAACATTTGACTAGCATTGGGCACCCGTTTTTCAGAAAAGAGAGGTGAAGACACCCTGGAACCACCAGAACAGTGAGAGAGGAGGCTTTGCAGCAGTCCCACAAGTTTCACATAAGATCTACAGATGCAGAAGGAGTGTGTTGATGGCAGGTGAATGTGTTATGGTGGTAGGGGAAGAAGGACATAAATGAGCACTGTGATGTCCTTATATGTTAAAACCTGTAAATATGGTAAGTGCGGGTTTATTAAGGGATATATGGTAAGTGAATTGAATGAGAGGGGGGAGAGCATGGGTTGGAAGGCTGGAGAATGCTGGATGATGATTGGCTGAGTGTTTGAATGGCTGAAGGTATAAATGGGAGGATGACAGTTGAGAGGGGTGGGTTGGTGAGAGTTGCTGAAGAGTTGTTAGTGGAGAGTTATTTGGATGGGTTGGTTGGCAGAGTTCTGAGGGAGGATTGGATTATATTTGGCTTACAGAATGTATATGATCAGAAACATAAAGAGTGACACTATATGAAACCATACGCTTGTTATTCCTAAAGTAATCTTGTTATTTCCTAGTGTTATCAAATAAATACTTTTATTGGTTTACCAAAAGCCTGATCCTTGGCTGGGGATATACAGACCAGAAGGGAGGGCAGGGTAATTACCAAGGCTGAAGGGAAACTGTATCTAATGGTGGCAGCAGTGAAGGAAGAAATTGTAACATCGTCAAGTATCCAGAGCAACCCAGGATTGTATGCTTTATAGACCAAGATACAGGGGAGTTGTGGACAGCAAGGGCACCCAGACACAAAGTAACAAGCCATAGGGAGACTAGGCGAAGTCTCTAGCAGTACTGTTTACAGGGAGTGGCTGGTGGTGCTGCTTAGCAGTGGATCTTGAGAGATCTGTGGTAGAGCGGAGTGAGAAAAAATAAAAATGACGATCCTGACTGGTGGTGTCCTGAGGTGGTGCCTAGTGAAAGGCGGTAGCCACAAGCAGGTGGGAACCTGACAGGTGGAGCCAAAGGTGGGATCGTCACAAGCACCACCAATCTGAGGCTTTGTAGGAGAGAAGATACTTTTATACATACGAGTGAGATTATATATATATATGGCTGTGTACCAATCATACACTCCTCCCCAAAGAATCCTGGGAACTGTAGTTTGCTAAGGGTGCTAGGAATTGCAGTTTGCATCCACCCCATACATATAAAGCACATGGCTTTCCCCAAAGACTCCTGGGAACTTAACAAACTACTTGGAATACTAGGTCTGTGAGGGGTAAACTACAGTATCCCAGGATTATGGGGTGTGGGGGAGCCATGTGCTTTCAATATGCTTTAAATGTTTGGTGTGGAAATATATGTGGAACTTCCTCCGTACTGAGGAACATCTGGCCTCATTCCTCTATAGTTTAAGGCAGTTGGTTAAGCCACGCTTTTTTGGTGAGCATTTGGAGGAGGAATGATCTCATTGCTGCTGTTGCTCTTACAAATTGTTACTCAGTGATTTGTTGTTACATGTTTTCAAAGGAGTGTGTTATTTTTATGGATTTTATGCATTATTATCTATTTGCTTTGTTGTAAACTGCCCTGTGGCTTGTGCAAAGGGTGGTATATAAATCATCCACATAAAAAACTAAATACAATTGGTAGGGGCCATTGCACCCCAGCACCTGGAGAACAAACTGCCCATGTATTACAACTGAAGAATAAACAGTTATTATACAGCAACGAGAGTGGCTGTATAGTATAGCCAGCATAGATTTTTCACATTCCGCCATGTTAAATTGAAAATAACCCCCATGCCATTCTGCTGCTTCCCATAAACTAAGTTCAAAACAAAACTTACAAAAGTTACTATCCTGAACTCAGAGATCCTTGCTTAACAACCCTCTGTGTTTTCATGGCAATACACAAAACAGTCAGAAAGAACTGATAGTTCAAAGTCTGAAATGAGAAAAAAAAACCAGACCCCTGTTGGACTTTTTCTGTCAGTGGTCTCATAATTTGTTGAAATTAATTAAAAATCAGCCATGTTCACAGAGTACCTGTACTCCTATTGCTAACCTTGCCCAATACTCAGACCATCATATTTTGCAGTTTAAAATTTTTAAAAATGCCTGGCTGGTTTTTAATTAGTTTTAGAAAATTAACGTTGGAGTCTATGATAGCACAGGCATGCTCAGTAAGAACCAACTGTCAGTGTTCTAAAAGCCAGACTCACAGCTGTTTGGCTTGGCTAAACAGGGGGCCATACTCACGCCAGATTATTTCTACCACTAACAGTCATGGCTTCCCCCAAAGAATCCCGGCAAGTGTAGTTTGTGAGAGTTGTTAGGAGACTCCTATTCCCCTGACAGAGCTCCAGTGGCAACAATGGTTTAACAGTCAGCCCCTCTTCCCAGACAGTTCTGGGAAGAGTCAGCCCTCTCTCCCTCCCTTCCCCTCCGCCTCTTCCCCCTTCTACTCCCCCATGATCAGTTTAATAATCCTAAACATTATTGCAGGAAAGTAAATCCCATTGAACTCAATAAGCATGCAAATGATCAATCCATTCCCATAAAATTTGCACAGGATCCCATTTCTTAGCTCATGGATTAAAAAGCTGAGAAATTCAGTAAATGGCAAAAAATAATAATCATAGAATCATAGAATAGTAGAGTTGGAAGGGGCCTATAAGTCCATAAAGTCCAACCCCCCGCTCAATGCAGGAATCCAAATCAAAGCATTCTCGACAGATGGCTGTCCAGCTGCCTCTTGAATGCCTCCATTGTCTGAGAGCCCACTACCTCTCTAGGTAATTGGTTCCATTGCCATATGGCTCTAACGGTTAGGAAGATTTTCCTGATGTTCAGTCAAAATCTGACTTCCTGCAACTTGAGCCCATTATTCCGTGTCCTGCACTCTAGGATGATCAAGACGAGATCCCGGCCCTCCTCTGTGTGACAGCCTTTCATGTATTTGAAGAGTACTATCATATCTCCCCTCACTCTTCTCTTCTACAGGCTAAACATGCCCAGTTCTTTCAATCTCTCCTCATAGGGCTTTGTTTCCAGTCCCCTGATCATCCTTGTTGCCCTCCTCTGAACCTGTTCCAGTTTGTCTGCATCCTTATTGATGTGCAGAGACCAGAACTGGATGCAGTCCTCAAGATGAAGCCTAACCAGTGCTGAATAGAGGGGAACTATTCAGGGATGAAATACGCAATTTGGAAACTATACTTCTGTTAATGCAGCCTATAATAGCATTTGCTTTTTTTGCAGCCACATCACACTGTTGGCTCATATTCAGCTTGTGATCAATGACAATTCCAAGAGCCTTCTCACATGTCGTATTGCTGAGCCACATATCCCCCATCTTATAACTGTGCATTTGGTTTCTTTTCCCTAGGTGTAGAACTTTGTATTTTTCCCTGTTGAATTTCATTCTGTTGTTTTCAGCCCAATGCTCCAGGCAGCCTATCAAGGTCCCTTTGAATTTTGTTTCTGTCTTCCACGGTAATAGCTGTACCACCACCACCAATTTTGTATCATCAGCAAATTTGATAAGCATGCTCTGTACCTCCTCATCCAAGTCATTAAGAAAAATGTTGAACAGCAGTGGGCCCAGGGCCAAGCCCTGTGGTACCCCACTCATTACTTCCACCCAGTTTAAGAAGGAATCGTTGATAAGCACTCTTTGAGTATGATTCTGGAGCCAACTGTGGATCCACCTGATAGTTGTTCCATCCAGCCCACATTTACCTAGTTTGCTAATCAGAATTTCATGGGGCACTTTGTCAAAAGCTTTGCTGCAGTCAAGACATATTATGTCCACAGCATTCCCACAGTCTACAAGGGAAGTTACCTGATCAAAAAATGAGATAAGATTAGTTTGGCAGGATTTGTTCTTCATATATCCATGTTGGCTCCTAGTAATCACTGCATTGTTTTCAAAGTGCTTACAGATTGACTGCTTTATAATCTGCTCCAGAGTTTTTCCTAGGATTGATGTTAAACTGACTGGTCTGTAGTTCCCCAGTCCCTCCTTTTTGCCCTTTTTGAAGATAGGGACAACATTATCTCTCCTCCACTCATCCGGCACTTCACCAGTCCTCCATGATTTCGCAAAGATAATAGACAGGGGTTCTGAGAGTTCTTCAGCCAGTTCCCTTAATACTCTAGGATGCAGTTTATCAGGCCCTGTCTGAACCTGAATCTGTCTCAGGAAGGATGTCCGATTGCTCCCATCAACAAGGCCTCAGTCTTCTTCCTCAGTGGCTTGCTTTTTATATAGTGGAAATCTATACTTTCTCAGCAACCACCCAAACAAGTTTCACCTTCATTTTTTACATAAGGAGGCTTATTTTCTTCAGCATGAATCCTCATATCTCCCTTTTCTGCCTTGTTCCCTTAGCTAAAACAACACACTAATAATAATAATAAATAATAATAAATTTTATTTTTCAGTCGCCTATCTGTCCGGGTTAGGGACACTCTAGGCGACGAACAACAAGAATAAAAGCAATACATATACATCAACATAATCAAATTTTAAGCTAAAGAAACCATCCGTTAATTCAATTATAACATAAATTAATCTGTCCCAATCTTGTAGGCCTGCCTGAACAGCCAGGTCTTCAAGGCTCGGCGATAGCTGGACAAGGAGGGAGCATGTCTGAGATCAAAAGGGAGGGAGTTCCAGAGGGTGGGGGCCACAACAGAGAATGCCCTCTCTCTGGACCGTACCAGCCTAGCTGTTCTCACCGGTGGGACCGAGAGAAGGTCTTGCGAGGCTGATCTCGTCAGGCAGCACAATCAGTGATTCTGGCGGCGTTCCTTCAGATATACTGGGCCGAAACCGTATAGGGTTTTAAAGGTCAACACCAACACCTTGAATTGGGCCCGGTAGACAACTGGTAACCAGTGAAGATCTAATAACACTGGGGTGATATGCTCCCAGCGACGGCTATGCGTAATCAAGCGTGCCGCCGCATTCAGTACCAGCTGTAATTTCTGGACCGTTTTCAAGGGTAACCCCACGTAGAGCGCATTGCAGTAGTGTAAGTGAGAGGAGACCAGGGCATGTATCACCTGAGGGAGCAGGTGAACAGGAAGATAGGGACGCAGTCTCCGTATCAGATGTAATTGATACCAAGCTGCCCAGCTCACTGCTGTAATCTGAGCCTCCATGGACGGCTGGGAGTCAAGTATGACCCCAAGACTGCGGACCTGGTCCTTCAGGGGTAAACTTACCCCATCAAGCATCAGGTCAGTAATTCCTAACTTCCTTTTATCTCCCACAAGTAATACCTCAGTCTTGTCGGGGTTCAGCTTCAGCCTATTCTCTCCCATCCATCCACTTACGGATTTCAGGCACTTGGACATGGTGTTCACAGCCAACTCTGTTGAGGACTTAAAGGAGAGATAGAGCTGAGTGTCATCTGCGTACTGATGGCACTGCAACCCAAAACTCCTGATGATTGCTCCCAGCGGTTTCACATAGATGTTGAATAGCATGGGAGAGAGGATAGAACCCTGTGGCACTCCACAATGAAGAGGCCAAGGGTCTGAAACCTCATCTCCCAATGCCACCCGTTGCTGCCTATCCGAGAGATAGGATACTATCCCTTAGTTAATTCATCCCCAGTTAATACACATTTATTACATTTATATACATTTATACACATTTATATTACGTTTACATCCACCTTTCCTCCTGAAGGTGGTGGACAAACATGCTTCTTCCCCCTCCTGATTTTATCCCCACAACAACCTTGTGAGGTAGGTTAGGCTGAGAGACAGTGACTGGCCCAAGGTCACCCAGTGAGCTGCATGCCAAGCAAGGACTTGAATCCTGGTCTCCAAGGTCCCAGTCTGATACTTTAATCACTACACCACACTTGCTCTGGATGCTTAGGTTACCATCTGGTGGCCACCACCTGCTTTCCTATTCTGTGTGTTGTACGTTATACCTAGGGATGTATGCCAAGGGTGCAAAGCCCTTTGCTTACAAGATGGGCTGAGCCAAAATGCCCCCCTCTAATTTCATTATCTGGTTTCCAGGCTGTAAAGTATGATATAGTGGTTATAGTGTTGGACTATAGTGTTGGACTATCCCAGCTCAGCCATGAAGCTCATTGGATGACTTTGAGCCAGTCACTGTCTCTCAGGCTAACGTACTTCGCAGGGTTGTTGTGAGTTTAAAAATGGGGAGGAAAGCCATCTATGCCATCTTAAGTTCCTTGAAGAAAAGGAGGGGGGGTATATATGCAAGAAAGAAATAGAGTGGAAGGAACATTTCAACAATTTGGAAAGGGCTGTAAACATAATAAAGTGTTAGCTCCGCTTCCAGATGGTAGTGATCACACTCACTGTCACTGCTAGGTGCCAATTTTTCTTTTTCTTTTACCCAGAAGATGTGAGGCCAGGGAGCATTGCCCTCATTCTGATCTGGCTTCAGATCTCGTTATGTAGTAAACAAGCAGAAACCACAACAAATACTCTTTTTTGGTAACTTCATCTTGAGAGTGTCAAACTGAGCTTTTGTATCTTTCTGAAACACACCCAGCTTCTTGACCCTATCCCCCCACGACTGAAATCTGAAATGGTGCCCTTAGGCCTAGTGAGACATCAAAAGGTGCTGAAGAAAACTGTGTTGGCAACCTACCATGGTGTCAGCAGAGAACTCCTGGCAGAACCACAAATTATAGCACTTAATATCCCATCTGTGCAGGTAGGAGTAGGACTTGGACTGGACAGTCTAAACTTATGTTTCCATTGACCATCTTGCCCCTCAGATATTGTTCAATGTGGGAAGTACCAAGCATTTCTCTGTATTAACTATATAATGAGTAGAGTTGCCAGGTCAGAAGTATCCCAAACCCTGAAATTTCAGGGGCGTGCCCCAGTGATGTCACAGGGATGGGCCCTGGTGATGTCATTAAGCATGATATATTAAGCATCACAATTGCTTGTTTTATGCTCCAAACAAACAAAAAATTGTCTAACTGGAAATTAAGATAGAAATCTTAGCTAAGTGAAGGTGTTCCCAGGTCTAGCTGAAGTGACAGAATCATTTCTTCTCACCTGATTAGGGAGCCTGGGTAGCAAACATTTAATCTAGTCTACTTACTTCAGACCAGGCCAGTCACCAGAAGGCCATTGTAGTAAGAAGTAGAGTTACCAGGTCTCTGGTTTTTTGGGGGGCCCTCTGGCTCTCCAGCTAGCACCCCTTAATCTCCAGACTTAATTAAGTTTCTAGGTGGTCTGATTCCCGAGATATACACCAAAACATCAGCCCCCCCCGCAACTGTTTAATTTATTTAACTGATATGACGCTGAACTTGGTTCCTAGTTCCCAGTTCCTTATTTGCTTGAAAGTTCAAAACACTAAAAAAGAGTTGACAACTACAGCAAATTCAAGCCAAACTTAACATGTCTCTGAACCCCAAAATATATGTTGGGGTACCCTGTGTGATATATCACTGTGATCGGGGGACTCTCCCCATCAAGAATAACAATACATTTATGCAATCAAAATCATCAGGCTTCTGATATTATCATAAATACATAATGATGCAGCGCTTGGAAAAGTTACTTTTTAAAACTACAACTCCCATCAGCCCCAGCCAGCATGGCCACTGGATTGGGCTGATGGGAGTTGTAGTTCAAAAAAGTAACTTTTCCAAGCACTGTAATGATGTCATAAAATCATGAAAAATAAGTAACTAGGGGTGCCCACCCCAAACACTGCTCTGGGACAGGACAAATCATATACCCCGGGAAAGGGGAGGGTGTCCTCTACGAGATGCCACTGTGTCCCACCTGACCCAGAGCTTCTGCTGGGTGCGGGGCATGGAGGAGAACATCTATGCAAAATCAAAATGGACAAAAAAAGTAGAAAAAATAAGTAACTGGGGGTGCCCACCCCAAAATCTGCTCTGGGCCAGGACAAATCATATACCCCATGAAAGGGGAGGGTGTCCTCTATGAGATGCCACTGCGTCCCGCCTGGCCCAGAGCTTCTGCTGGGTGCAGGGGAAGGATGAGGGCATCTATGCAGACAGAAAGGGTAGAGAATCTTCTTACTCTTACTCATTTCTCAGACCTCTTTTTGAAGTGAAGGGTCAAATCTGTAAAGAAGTTTGGAGCAGCCACATTAAAAGATAAGGGCAGGGCATTCCAGGCAGGGGGTTGCCAACCCTGCTTGGATATGGCTGTCTTTGCAGAGGATTCCTAGTCAAGCTTTACCAACAGCACAATCCAAGCTATACCTACTCAGAAGTAAGTCCTGTTGAGTTCTATGGGGGCTTAGTCCCTTAGTACGTGTGTTTAGAATTGCAGCCTTCAGGAGCATCCATCTTTACTCCCGAATGCTCCCATCTAACATCTCCACAACACTAGGCTCCTTTCTTCCTACAGTGACCTTCTGGTGACTGGCCTGGCCTGGCGGCACTTAAACCCTTCTTGCCGAAAGCAAGTAGGGTAGATTAAATGTTCCCTACCCAGGCTCCATCTTTTAGCTAAGATGTCTAGCTTAATTTCCAGTCAGATATTTTTTTTAATTGTACGCTCCAAGCAACTGTGATTGATGCTTAATGTATCATGCTTAATGACATCACTTGGGCTCGCCCCATGTCATCACTCGGGCCTGCCCCTAAAATCTCAGGTTTTGGGATGCTTCTGACCTGGCAACCTTAAGGGAGCCTTGTGTCATGGAGATGTTAGATGGGAGCACTCAGGAGTGAAGAGTGAAGCCTGCAATTCTAAACATACTTGCAAAGGGACTAAGCCCCACAGAACTCAACAGGACTTACTTCTGAGTAGATATGGTTAGGATTGTGCTGTTGGTAAGGCTTGACTAGGGATCATCTGCAACAATTTATTTACTTACTTACTTACTTACTTATTATTTGATTTATATCCCACTCTTTCTTCTAGTAGGAGCCCTTTTGATATATCCATATCAAAGCAGGGTTGGCAACTCCTTGCCTGGAATGACCTGCCTGCCTTTTAATATGGCTGCTCCAAATGTCTTTACAGACTTAACCCTTCACTCCAGAGAAAGATTTGAGAAATAAGAGTTAAGAAGATTCTGTACCCTTTCCTGCCTACCATGTGGGCTGCTATAAACTCACTTTGACAGCCAACACAATTCCAGTGAGTTATAATGAACAGAGAGAAAACACACATGGTTTGGTCTACCTTCACAGGCAGTACTTTGGGAACAGCAGCAATTGAAGCCACACTTCCCAGTATGTTAATACTCTTTTACCACTTTTGGGCAAGAAAAAAAACCATCACGCAAACAACAAGGTGCATCAAAAGTGGGTTTAAGGGGGTTAAGCTGAGCACATGGAACCACTGTTGTTGCTTCTACGCATGTAAGGGAGTGAGTAGATATGGTTAGGATAGAAAATAGAAAAGAAAAACAAATGATAGTGGTGATTTCCTAATTGCAATACCATACCAACCACAACAAGATTCCTATGAGTAAGGCAGAAAACTCAGCTTAACACAACCAGTTAGGATTCCTAACCGAAAATCAAAACTAAAAAAAAACGGGCAGCCAGCCAGCCAAGGTCACAGAAATCCCATGCAGAACAACCTGATCTGGGGGCTGCAGTTAGTGCAGAATGCTGTGGTACAACTGCTGACATGAGTGAGATTGTCTCAGCACATAATGCCTCTGCTCTGAAATCTGCACTGGCTGTCGATTTGCTACCAGGCCAAGTTCAAGGTGTGCTTTCCATGTTACAAGTACTACATAATACTTGTTCTGCTTTTTAAGAAATAGATCCTTTAGTGTGGCAACACCTGCACTTTGGAACTTCCTGCCTCCTGGCATTAGGCAGGCACCTTCATTGCACTCTTTTTGGCACCTGCTAAAACATTTTTTGTGTAGGCAAGCCTACCCAGTCATGTTGAAGCTATTATGCTTTCTGTGTTTTTGTTGGTTTTATTATTTTGAAGGTCTTTAAAAACCTTTTAAACTGTTTTTGCCAATAAGTTTATTGTTTTAATTCCTTCCATAAACTCTTTATTGAGGTTTTTAACAATACAGCGGTATATAAATGATGTGAGTACAATACATAAATAAGCAAGTCACTGTGGTCCTTGGGAACAAAGGAATCTGCCCTATACTGAGTCAGGCCATTTGACACCATCTAGCTCAGTACTGATGACATGTACTAGCACTGGCTCTCCAGGATTCCAGGCAATAGTCTTTTCCAGAGATTGGATTTTGGACCTTTGCATGCAAAGCATGTGCCCTACCACTGAGCTACAGCCCTTCCCCTGTTTAAAAAAGTATCTTTTAAAATTGTTCTCTTCAATTCCCTAATGAATGCACAGCATACTAGGGCAGATCCACACCATGCATTTAAACCACATTCAACATACATTTGAAGCACATGAATCCCACTGCAGCATCATGGGCACTGTAGTACTCTTGATGCTGCTGAAAGCTGTAAATTTACTGCATTCCTGATGTGCAGACAAACAGGAAAAGGAAACTGTTTTTAGAACTTGCAATGGGACTTAGCTATTGCCTGGGGGTTAACATATCCCTTGTCAATCACAACCCTGACTTCACTTATAGACTAAAAATGTGAATGGGCCAGGGTTAGAGCAGCCAGTGCTTAAAGAAGTTGTGGGGTGGTGGCTGACATTTTGGTGTATATCTCTTGAACCAGACCACCTAGAATCTGTCTTTTTTTAATGAAAGCTAAGAGTCCAGAGATTGGGGTGTCTCACCCAAAGACCTGGAGAGGTTCCTCAAAAACTGGAGTCTCCAGGCAAAAACCAGAGACCTGAAAACCCTAATGAGCCACTTAAACATACTGTCCTCTTGTCCAATTTAAATACACAATTAGGAACAATTGTGGGTTTCTACTTCCCTTTCTCATATTGGCTCCTAGTGGTCATGGTTGCTAGGTAACCCTATAATGTACTGTTCCCCATTTATCAAAGCTGGCAAAATGGCCTCCCAGAATGGCTACTATTTACATCAGAGTATCACTAGGAGAGGCAACCACACAAGGGAAGATAAGGAATCTGAATGTGATTAAGGGGCATAGGAGCCAGGCTCAAACTGCAGCAACCTATTAAGTAAGTTACCTCAATAAAGTAGAAAAAATAGTGTTCAAGGGGTTATCCTTCTAAGCATTGATTGACTGGAAGGGAAGAGTCCAAGAAGGAGTGCTTGCTCCAGATTGTGGAGGGACCTGGGTGAGATTACTAGAACCCAACATGGATTTGTAAAAACAAATCCTGCCAGACTAATTTTATCTCATTTTTTTATTGGATAACCACCCTGGTAGACTGTGGGAATGCTGTGGACATAATATATCCTGATTTCAGCAAAACGTTTGACAAAGTGCCCCATAATATTCTGATTAGGAAGCTAGCTAAATGTGGGCTGGATAGAACAACTATCAGTTGGTTGTAGCACAGTTGGCTACAGAATCATACTCAAAGAGCGCTTATAAATGGTTTCTTCTCAAACTGGGGGGAGGTAACAAGCGGGGTACTGCAGATCTCAGTCCCAGGCCCAGGGCTCTTCAACATTTTTATTAATGACTGGATGAGGACATGTAGGGAATGCTTATCAAATTTGCAGGTGATACAAAATTGGGAGGGATAGCTAGTACTCTGCAGGGAAAAAAATAAAGGGTCTTGATAGGCTAGAGCATTGGGCTGAAAACAGTGGAATGGAGTTTAACAGGAACAAGTGCAAAAGTCTGCACCTAGGAAAAAGAAACCAAATACACAGTTATAAGATGTGGAATACTTGGTGCAGCAATCCTACATGTGGAAAGGAGCTTGGAAAAGTTACTTTTTTTGGACTACAACTCCCATCAGCCCACTCCTGTGGCCATGCTGGCTGGGGCTGATGGGAGTTGTAGTTTAAAAAAGTAACTTTTCGAAGCTCTGGAAGGATCTTGGAATTGTTGATCACAAGCTGAATATGAGCCAAAGTGCAATGTGGCTGCAAAAATGGCAAATGCTATTTTAGGCTGTATTAACAGAAGTGCAATTTAAAAATTGTGTGAAGTACTAGTTTCCCTCTATTCAGCACTGGTTAGGTCTCATCTTGAGTACTGCATCCAGTTCTGGACACCACATTCTAAGAAGGATGCAGACAAATTAGAACTGGTTCAGAGGAGGGTAACAAGGAGGATCAGGGGACTGGATACAAAGCCCTATGAAGAGAGACTGAAAGAACTGGGCATGTTTAGCCTTGAGAAGAGGAAGAGAGATATGATAGCCATCTTCAAATACTTGAAAGGTGGTGACACAGAGGAAGACCAGGATCTCTTCTCTGTCTTCTTCGTTCCAGAGTGCAGGACATGGAATAATGGGCTCAAGTTACAGGAAGCCAGATTTCAGCTGAACATCGGGAAAAACATCCTAACTGTTAGAGCAGTATGACAATGAAACCAATTACCTAGGTAGGTGCTGGGCTGTCCAACACTGGAGGTATTCAAGAGGTAGCTGGACAGCCATCTATCAGGTATGGTGAGTTGGATTCCTGCATTGAGCAGAGGGTTGGATTTGATAGCCTTATAGGCCCCTTCCAACTCTATGATTCTATGAATTTATGAAGACACACTCAATTGGCCCCCTCCCTCAGTGAATCTACTTCCTCACTACAGTAGCTCCAGGGGGTTCTTATCAATGAGTCCCCTGCTGGGTTGTGGCAGATGCCCATCCTTACCATGCGAATTAGGAGGGCAGTTGGGAAGCAGGTGAAAAGGGAGACAGGGATATACAGGTAGAGATACCTATGCAGCATGACATCCACATAGACAAGGCTGAGCCCAGCTTTTACTCAAGCACAGACCTTGGTCTGACCTGGAACCTTTAATATCTAGGTCAGGAGGGACTAATGGACTGCCTGGGAGGTGAATCCTAGGACAACCCTATCGCTTCTTCCCCCTTGGTGGCTCATCTCAACGGGAATCATTTACAGACTAGTGGCCAGGGTCCCTGGAATATGCAGGCCCTTTTTCATCTATCCCGTCATAATAATGGACACTTCTGATAGCATCATATAGAATGCAGTTCTTTGTGGCTTTGTAACCATCCTGTATGGACATGCAATTTAAAGATGCAGTTCTTGCCTGCTTGTGCTGTCTTTCTAATGGGCTGAAAAAGTTGCCCAACCTCTTGCAAGAAAAAAAATGTAAAGATATTGTTTGTTTGGTGGCTGATTCGTTCAACTATTTTGCGCATTGCCAGGCACTTTCTGTGCTATGGACCTAAACCATGTGCACATAAAACTATGTTATATGCTATCTGCATATAAACAGTTTATCTGAATAGTTCAATTATGACCACAAACTATTGTGTGCCATCCTCTGCAAGCCTTTCCAGTAAGTGTAGGTGTAACATATCATATGGCAAATGGGATGTGTGGCCATGGAAGCAAATGACCAAGTGTATAGTGGGTTTGGGGAAAAAAAAGATTATATGTGATTCAGCCTGGACTCTGTGGCATTCAACAAGCATATAGATAGAGGTGATCCAGTGGACATAGTGTACTTAGACTTTCAAAAAGTGTTTGACAAGGTACCTCACCAAAGACTTCTGAGGAAGCTTAGCAGTCATGGAATAAGAGGAGAGGTCCTCTTGTGGATAAGGAAGGAATTGGTTAAGAAGCAGAAAGCAGAGAGTAGGAATAAACGGACAGTCCTCCCAATGGAGGGCTGTAGAAAGTGGAGTCCCTCAAGGATCGGTATTGGGACCTGCACTTTTCAACTTGTTCATTAATGACCTAGAATTAGGAGTGAGCAGTGAAGTGGCCAAGTTTGCTGACGACACTAAACTGTTCAGGGTTAAAACAAAAAGGGATTGCAAAGAGCTCCAAAAAGACCTCTCCAAACTGAGTAAATGGGCGGAAAAATAGCAAATGCAATTCAATATAAACAAGTGTAAAATTATGCATATTGGAGCAAAAAATCTGAATTTCACATATACGCTCATGGGGTCTGAACTGGCGGTGACCGACAAGGAGAGAGACCTCGGGGCTGTAGTGGACAGCATGATGAAAATGTCGACCCAGTGTGCGGCAGCTGTGAAAAAGGCAAATTCCATGCTAGCGATAATTAGGAAAGGTATTGAAAATAAAACAGCCGATATCATAATGCCGTTGTATAAATCTATGGTCCGGCCGCATTTGGAATACTGTGTACAGTTCTGGTTGCCTCATCTCAAAAGGATATTATAGAGTTGGAAAAGGTTCAGAAGAGGGCAACCAGAATGATCAAGGGGATGGAGTGACTCCCTTACGAGGAAAGGTTGCAGCATTTGGGGCTTTTTAGTTTAGAGAAAAGGCGGATCAGAGGAGACATGATAGAAGTATATAAAATTATGCATGGCATTGAGAAAGTGGATAGAGAAAAGTTCTTCTCCCTCTCTCATAATACTAGAACTCGTGGACATTCAAAGAAGCTGAATGTTGGAAGATTCAGGACAGACAAAAGGAAGTACTTCTTTACTCAGCGCATAGTTAAACTATGGAATTTGCTCCCACAAGATGCAGTAATGGCCACCAGCTTGGATGGCTTTAAAAGAAGATTAGACAAATTCATGGAGGTGAGGGCTATCAATGGCTACTAGCCATGATGGCTGTGCTGTGCCACCCTAGTCAGAGGCAGCATGCTTCTGAAAACCAGTTGCTGGAAGCCTCAGGAGGGGAGAGTGTTCTTGCACTCGGGTCCTGCTTGCGGGCTTCCCCCAGGCACCTGGTTGGCCACTGTGAGAACAGGATGCTGGAGTAGAAGGGCCACTGGCCTGATCCAGCAGGCTCTTCTTATGTTCTTATTTGTCCTCATCAGAAATTGAGTATTTATTTTGGATCAGAAAGATTTCCATTTGTGCAATAAGAGGAGGATCACAGACCCCATCACTTTCTGGATGTGGGACAGAATACTAAAACACTTATCCTAAGATGTGGGAATGTCCCTTCCCTTCTTACAAAACTCTACTTTTAATAAATATTCTGCTATAATGGAGCAAAACTGCTCCCTACAATGCAGGGGCTGACTTGAAATAGCTGTTCCATCCTTGTACTCTTTCTGGACGCAGTCAGTCAGCTTAATCCGTCAGCAACCTTCATTCAGTGCAGTACTTGAAAAATCAAGAACAAAGGAACCCAATCAGATACCATCTCAGAAGAAATGGCCCAGAGCAATAAAGTCATAGAATTCAAGTGCTGCTAAATAAAGAAACATTTTTGTGCACAAAGTGTCAGGTTTAAATAGGATATAGGTTAATTTTGTCTTATTTGTGTGTGTGTGTGTATGTGTGTGTGTTTTGGGGGGGGAAGAAATGAGAAACTTTAAAAACTTGAATAAGCCAGAGATAGATGTTTGTATATTATGGAATATATGCTCATTTATAGGAATAGATTTAATTTATCTAAAAGAAGATTAAATTATATAGACTCTGTGAAAACTAAAATATTGTCTGTTGCCTCATCCTATGGCAATAGTCCACCCCCAATGGCCATTGGCTATGTGGCTGTTGTCTAATGTTGTCTAGTAGAGCTGTGAGCAATAGACTTGTGATCAGCAGTACAGTGAGGGAAGTGAAAGGAGTCAGCGTGATAACATGACAAGCAGTAGTTTGATGACATTAGAGCATGAGTGAGGAACCTTTGGCCCTCCACTTGTTGTTGGACCCCAGTTCTTGTCAGCCCCAGCCAAAATGGCTAGTGGCCAGGGATGATGGGAGCTAGAGTCCACCTCTGTCTGGAGGGTCACAGGTTCCCCATTCCTGACTTAGGGGATGGTGGGGTATTCTTCCTTATATAGATCCTCTTCAGTCGACATGTTCACTACCACAGAGATTACATCTTGCACAGAGGAATGGAGACGACCAATTGTAAGCTGGAGCTGTGATTGGTGGAGGCTGCTTAGGAGAAGCTAGGATCACTGGGGGGTTACTACTGTCGCCATTAAAGTGCAAGCCTATACATATCTACTCAGAAGTAAGGTTTGTGTTTAGTGTCACTGGCTATTCCGGTATATGTTTCCGGCTTGAGGCAAAGAACAAGATGGCACCCCCTATATCCAAGTATATGTACAGAAGCTGACCAGATGGGCAGCTGAATTTTATTTAACACTGGTGACAGAACAGCCTCTGCCACTGCACCTGAGGCTACGGGGCATGGTGTGGGACACACAGCTGTGTTCCCTGACACCTTGCCACTGCCTGACCATTAGTACCTGCTGCCTGAAGCGACTGCCCTCACTTTGTCTGCCTAATGGGATGGCCAGTCCTGAATGTGACTTATTCCCAGGTAAGTGTGCAGCCTTGGGAAGAGCAGGGTACAGAGAAAGCTAGCATTATAAAGTCTTCACCATGATTCAGTTAAAGGTGGTGGTTTAATTATAATTATAATTTAATTATAATGTTGCACGCCATCCCAATCTCCAAGTGGTGAGATTTCCAGGGGTCCCTGCAGTCACCCAGGGTTTGGTTTCCTTGGAAAGAAGGTCAGCAGAGACTGTGGTGTCTTTATGAAATATGGTTTATTTATTTACACACATTCCAACCTGAGCTTAGATGGTCCAATCTCCAGCTTTTCCATCAGGGTTACAGGAGGCACCCCAAAGCCATGGTGCAGTGAGCCAGTCTCTCTGCCTACCTCCAGTTCCCAGCCACAACTCAAACTACAAACCTCTCCTAGGCTGCAGGAGAGGGGGGCTCTTCTGAAGAGTTTCAATAACAATAGGATCTCCCTGGCCCACACACCAGTTAATGGGCACTTGATACCCATTAACCCACCTGGCCACTCTATTAGATTAACAAAAGAAATTCATCTGACCAGCAGAGCAGTTTTCTCACCCCCAGGCACAAGCCTCCAAATCAGAGGCTGGAAGGGGACTCATAGAAATCATCCATCTCAACCCCAAACCCATAACAATGAATTGCTTGGGATCTACAGACCTTAAGGCACAATCCTAACCCCTGCCAGAAAGCAGCAAAACGTAACAGAATGGTTGAGCCACTGCTGCATCCAGAGCCCTGCACAGCCCTGTAGCCCAGGGGCGGATATGATGGTACTGCCCTCCCCTAGAGCTCAGCTTTACCTTCCTGCCACCCCAGATTTTTTTTTAATTGTCTTTATTTTAACCTGTGACATGACAGACAATGATAGCCTCCATTTGAAGAATAATAGTTTGTTTTAAGAACAGGGGCAATTTAAGTGAACAGGCCAGGGCGAATGCACAACAAAAGCCTCAACTGGAAGAACCCACAAAAGTCTGCTCATTCAAGATTTCCCTAAATGAGGGTGGATTTTTCATGATCACAACCATCCTATAATAATTGCTTAAGTGATCCTGAACAAAGCAGCATATATAGTAACATGACCCTTGAAGAGTTAAATATTAGAATTCTTTATTATGGACTAGAGTTGGACTCTACCTCTTAGACTTTCCTTGGCTCTGCTTCTCAGTTTCAGTTTTAGTTGTGTTCTCTGTCAGCCAGCAATAAATAAGCATGCTGGTTTGCCTGCAGAGCTTGCTTATTCTGAAGTTATTATAATAAGTAGAGCAGGACTGAGTGCTTATTGCTAAAGCATGAAAATAAAGAGATAACTTAAAGTACTCCAAAAGAATGGCTACCCTAAATTACCCTTTACTCTTTTAAAGCACTCTAGTGGTTATTTCTTCTTTTTCTTGAGTACTTGATGGCACAGGATGGACAGAATATGAAGAAACCGATTGGTTCCCCATTGGAAAGGGTGTGAGACAGGGGTGTATTTTATCAGCCTATTTGTTTAATCTGTACGCAGAACATATCATACAGAAAGTGGGATTGGACCAAGATGACAGAGGTGTGAAAATTGGAGGGAGAAATATCAATAATTTAAGATATGCAGATGATACCATACTACTAGCAGAAACCAGTAATGATTTGAAACGAATGCTGATGAAAATTAAAGAGGAAAGCACAAAAGCAGGGATACAGTTGAACGTCAAAAAGACTAAAGTAATGACAACAGAAGATTTAAGTAACTTTAAAGTTGACAATGGGGACATTGAACTTGTTAAAGATTGTCAATACCTTGGCACAGTCATTATCCAAAATGGAGACAATAGTCAAGAAATCAGAAGAAGGCTAGGACTGGGGAGGGCAGCTATGAGAGAACTAGAAAAGGTCCTCAAATGCAAAGATGTATCACTGAACACTAAAGTCAGGATCATTCAGATCCTGGCATTCCCAATCTCTATGAATGGATGTGAAAGTTGGACAGTGAAAAAAGCAGATAAGAGAAAAATCAACTCCTTTGAAATGTGGTGTTGGAGGAGAGCTTCGCACATACCATGGACTGCAAAAAAGACAAATAATTGGGTGTTAGAACTAATTAAACCAGAACTATCACTAGAAGCTAAAATGATGAAACTGAGGTTATCATACTTTGGACACATAATGAGAAGACATGATTCACTAGAAAAGACCATAATGCTGGGGAAAACAGAAGGGAGTAGAAAAATAGGAAGACCAAACAAGCGATGGATTGATTCCATAAAAGGAAGCCATAGACCTGAACTTATAAGATCTGAACAGGTTGGTTTATAACAGATGCTATTGGAGGTCGCTGATTCATAGGGTCACCATAAGTCGTAATCGACTTGAAGGCATATAGCAACAACAACAGAGGAACAGAAGTATTGCTGTGTACACTGCAGTTAGCTAGCTAGCTGGCTAACCACCTAGAATGTAACTCAGGCCTAATTTCTGATATGTGCAGCTCAGCATGATGCCTTTTCAGGGTTTCTGGACAGAAAAATCAACCCAGCAACCAGATTTAAAAAATTCCAATTGCTTTTCACCATTAGTTTCCTATCGCTTAGTTAGTCGTTTATATAGAAGCAAGTTTAAAAGTTTTCCCTTGATTATACAATTGAAAGGAAAATCTAAAGGTCAGGAACAAGACTAGAAGGAGGAACTCTTAAGCAGAAGCTAACAAATATACTCTATAGTATTCATTTTCTTTGTGTTCTGTAAATTTGTAGTATGAACCAATTTGTTTTTTTGGTGAATCTAAAATGGAAATACCTAATGCAGCATCAAAGCCAAGCTCAGGTGCTCACTGTACCAAAGTAGTTCAGTTCATGAAGAGTCAGAACACAGGGACAAACCACAGGTGAAAGAGGACTGTGGTATAGGCAAAGTCAGTTTGGCATTCCTGGGGACCTTTCAAAACGGAAGAGACAAGGGAAGATTGGGGATCACCAACCTGGTGCTCAACGGGCTAAATCTGTCCCTGAAAGACCAGGTCCATAGTCTGGGGGTCATTCTTGACTCTCAGCTATCTATGGAGCCTCAGGTTTCTGCCATAAGTCGGGCGGCGCTATATCAACTCCATCTGATACAAAGGATACACCCCTACCTCCCCAGCCATTTGCTCCCTTCGGTGGTACATGCTTTGGTTTCTTCTCGCTTAGATTATTGTAATGCACTATATGTGGGTCTACCCTTGAAAACGGTCTGGAAGCTGCAACTGGTGCAGCTCACCTGATTAAAGGCAGCCGCGGCTGATATCATATCACTCCAGTGCTCAAGGAGCTGCACTGGTTACTGGTGGTCGGCCGGGCCAAATTCAAGGTATTGACTTTAACTTTTAAGACCCTATATGATGCTGGCCCAGTCTACTGAAAGGAACGCCTTCAATATCACCAGGAGTGCCGTTTAACAAGATCAACCACAAAAGGCCTACTCTATATCCCACCAGTTAAAGCAGCTAGACTGGTGAGGACTAGGGCGAGAGCCTTCTCAGTTGTGGCCGTCACCTTATGGAATTCTTTACCAATTGACCTCCGCCAGGCCTCCTCCTTGATGTGCTTTCGCTGGGTCTTGAAGACCTGGCTCTTCAATCAGGCTGTTGAGGTGGGTTAGGTTTCACAGGTTTTGCAGTTATTGGTTGTGATTTTAATTTCTGTGTATATGTTTTTATACTGAGTGTATTATATATTTTTACTGTACGTCACCCAGAGTGGCGGGACAACCTGCCAGATGGGCATCTAATAAATCCAATAAATAAATAAATAAAAATAGGTGAGACAATTCAACAGATTAAACTTCATTCTGGATGAAAAAGGAGTGAGTGGGAAGGTCACTGCCTTGCCTTTCCCCTGGCCTGGCCCTCAATCCTTTCCACCAGTGGGGGGGTGACTGGTTTGCACTACATGCCTCCACTCCCCCAATGCCCTGCCTAGAAATGTGGCTCCCCCACCTAGAAAGTTGGGTGTCCCACCTAACAAGGAAGGCTGGCTACAGGGCTGGCCCTGCAGCTCATACTGGCCAGGAAGGAACAGTGGGGCAGGAAAAGTCTATATGGCACAGCAAACAAGCCTGGATCAAGCCCCTTACCACAACTTGTCAGTACCTGAACTGGCTTAGGATCTCAGCTCTGCCCTGTTTTAGGGGTTAACAGTGGCTACCACCTACCTGCAGGGATGTCTATGGTGGTAGGGCCTCTTGGTCAGAGGGATGACATCATCCCATCCAAGCTGCCTCCAGTATGGTACGTCAATGGTTTGGACAGAGCTTGGAAGTAACTAGTTACAAGTAACGAATTGCTTGTAATTCATTACTTTTTTGAGTATCGAGTGGGTAATTCCTTTACATTTTGATTGTAATAGAACTAGGAGTAATTTTACTACTTTTGTGGAGTAATTGTAATGTTTCCAGAGTTACTTTTGGGCATTACTTGGGGGGGAGCAGGGGAAGTCTTCTACTCCTCTGATTAGTAGATGAAAATCATGTGCCTCAAACTGGGCTTTTGTGCAGTGTTGCTCTTTCCTTATGCTCTGTGGATGGGTAGGAGGCGACGAGGGAGGAGGCAGAGAGTGAGATGGGGTGGAGTGGAGAAAACAATTATTTAAAAAAACAGATAATGGTGGTGAAGAATGGAGTGGAGGGAGAAAGGATCTGGAGGTCAAGAACATGGATAAAGGAGGAGAAGGAGGCAGCAGCAGAATGGAGATAAAGAACTGTGGAGGTGAAAGATGACAACATGTGTGTGTGTGAATACTGTGTTTGCATATGGCACACAAAGTAGCCTCCACCCCATCTCTGGCTACTGGGCTGCATTTGCAGTATTTTAACTTTTTTGCATCTCAGGGGAAAATGTTTGCTTGAGTGAGTGTCCCTTAGTTGGTGGCAGGGCAGGGTCTGGGAGGTGGTTAAGTGAGAGAGGTTGTGCTGGCTGGCTGAGGGGGGGGTTGCACTTGGTTTGATGTGCAAAGATCTGAGTAGTGGCCTCAGCCTCCCTCCCCACCACCCTTACCAGCAGAGAGACCACCATTGCTATCTTATGAATAAAAATAATTATTCTGCTACCTCTGTATGTGTTTATTTTTAATGTTGTTTTAGGCAGCAGCCAAGGCCAGCACCTTGTAGGCTTTTTTTAAAAAAGTAACTGAAATGTAGTGATTACTTTGGAGGAAAAGTAAAGTAATCAGTTACTTTCATAGCAATTGTAATTGTAACAGTAATTACTACTTTTTGGGGGCCATGTAACTGTAATTTATTACTTTTTAAAAGTAATCTTCCAAGCTCTGGGTTTGGATTGCTCCGCTCAACACCATCTCTTTGCCAGGTGTGTTTGTGCAGCAGGTCCCATTACTTTTTTTGCAAAGGGCCCCCTCCCAGAGTTCCTCTGTCGCTACAGCCAATCAAGTTGCTCAGTTCCCAGCTGCTGACGGTGCCTTTCCTGGTTGCCTTGGGAAAGAAGGACCTGGGAGACAGGGAGTTTACATAGACAGGAGGCCGGACAGCCAAGCCCAGGTACTTACTTTATGATCACTGCAAGCTCAGGCTGCCAGCCAGCAGCAAGCCTTGGGGGAGTGATTGGGGCTTGCTTTTAAAAAAGGGTTGTACAGGGAAGTATGGAGCAGTATATGGGTCCTTGCATGTTAAAGATGCTGTCATCTGCCAGCGACTGCTTCCTTTCCTTTGCTCCAGGGAGGAGGGTTTTTTTTTTGGGGGGGGGGTTGTTCAAGTAGTGTGTGTATGTGAGAGAGAGCTTTTGTTCAATAGGGACGTACTCCTAAGTAAATGTACCTTGGATGGCAGCTTTACCGCCCATTCCTATACATGCTTACTCAGAAGTAAGTTGCACTTCATTCAGGCTTACTACCAGGTAAGTGTGTATCTCAGTAACATCAGAAAACTCTGACCATGCAAATGAAATCCCATGCGACTGATTGTGTGTGAGCTCCACTCTAAAGCACTAACTAGAAATCTTCTCAGATTGGTACCTTATTCTTTTGGAGCAGAGAAAATATATTGCTAACTCTTTTTTTTTTTTAAGTAAAAAAAAAGGGGGGGGGAATGTGTGGTTTTGTTCCAGCCCAAAGACAGGAGTTAGGGAAGGAAAGAGGAAAAAAATAAGTTGGGGGAGGTGTGTGTGTGAAGATCCATATACCTGGGTGTGAGTCTGGATGTTTCTGTTGGGGAGGTGGAGTTGTTCATGTAGATCTTTCTTTCACTTGCTGATCTTAGGCTGGTAATGCTACATTCAGTCAGTCAATCAGGTGTTGCATTTCAGATGGAGAAGGCTGAAAGTGATTTAGGATGTATAGGGATTCTGTTCAGATGTGGATGCTGAGATAAATTAAAATTTTAGATTGTTAAAAATCAAGCACTGATTCATTTGTTGTGGTTATCTATTAATACTTCATAACAACTACATTTTTTTTCTTTTTCATTTTTGAGCAAAAAGGATTGGAAATCACAATCAGCTTTGAAACTCATTTGATGCCCTTGGACCCAACCTACCTCACAGGCTTGTTGTGAAGATATATAAGGAGATGTAAAATGGCTGCAAAGGGGAACTTAGGCTGCAATTCAATACATACTTACCTGAGAGTAAGTCCCACTGAACCCAATGGAGCTTACTTCTGAGTAGACATGTATTGGATTGCAGTCTTAATGCTTGTATCATAGGCATCAAACTTTGCTTCCCTAAACCAAAATGATGCATCCTTATAAAGGAAGGGACATGTTTTTGTCTGTACCCCCTACCCCCCTTAGCACACTTCCAGGCTTCAACCAATCTGGTATGATTGTGTGTTTAGACGCATGCATAAGTCCCAATTGTGTTCAAGTGTGCTTACTCCCAGGCAGAGCTTGGAAAAGTTACTTTTTTGAACTACAACTCCCATCAGCCCAATCCAGTGGCCATGCTGGCTGGGGCTGATGGGAGTTGTAGTTCAAAAAAGTAACTTTTCCAAGCTCTGCTCCCAGGTTGGTACAAGGGGCCCTTTCACCTTCTCTGCCCCATCCTCACAAGAAAGCCTACGCTAGGCTATAATCCTGTGCTCACTTACCTTGGAGTAAGTCCCATCAAACACAAAGAGACTTGCTTCTCTCAGAAAACATGTATGCCATGGGATTTTTTAACATCCACCCACACTTAACTGTGCAGTAGAATCTGCAGAAAATAACTTATAAGGTGTACCTGATCTCAAATGGAGATTACAAGGAGACGGAAGCCACTAGCTAAATACAGGGACAGGGAAAACAGTAGCTCTTTAGGACCACAGGGATTTCTGGTGTCCAAACAACTGATTCATTCATTCATTCATTTTTATTAGATTTATACCCCACCATTCCTCCCAGTAGGAACCCAGTCAATCGCAGAGACTGAAAGCTTATTTTTATTGAATAAAATACAATTTTATTGTATTGCCACCCTAGGCTTCTTTGGCAGTAAGGGCAGGATGTAAATTCAATAAATAAAATAAACTTAAAAGGTTGCATAATTTTAGAAGAGGGTGCGGGTGCGAGGGTGCATGGTGTGACTATTATGAAGGGAGCCTGCACTTCTGAATTTGTCACTACACTCCTGCCCTTTGCACTTGTTCTCTTCCTCCTAAGATTAGGCAAAGTCCTAAGTCTTCACCTTTGCTGGAGGCAGAGGTATAGGTTCGCATAGATCATAAAACAGAGGCAGGGGTCTTCCTTTTTTATTTTTGCATTTGTTTATGTTTTGTAGCTGTTATCCATTGAGAATTTTCAGGGGAGTTGGGATATAAATTTAATTGCCAGACGGCACTAAACTTTTCCCTAACTTTGATTTGCTGAAGTGCCTGATCTTAGGGGCCATCTACTTGCAAAACTGAACTTTGTGATTGTTTGATTTTGCCAAGGAGATCTGGGTTGCTTTTTATTTGAACAGCGAACTGACTCCATTTTTTAAAAAAAAGTAAACAGGCCTCAAGCCCTTAATCTTTGTTCAAGGAATCTTCTTTTTTTTTTTTTATCTCCGTTGCTATAAACTTCAGTGATGCCCTTCAGGGCATCACAGCACAGATTAAATTCTCCTTTGTGGAAAAAAGGGACAGCACCAGGCCTATTCATTACTTACGTCTGTTAAGACATGTGCTGCCCTTGAGTTCAAGGGTCTTACTCTTAACTATGAAACAATTTTTATTAGTGAGCAGTGCACAAAATGGGGGTTGCTGGATCCCACAAATTGCAACTGCCCCAATATATACTATTTAATTACAAGGAGCTGAAATTTTGTTGGAAAACTAATACACGAACTTACGCATGTGTATGAGAGCAAATATGCATTCAGTATGGAATTCAGGCTGTAAATTCACTAGTTGCCAGTTCAGAGCGTTTTCATTAGCCACACTCGGAGGGTGGACAGGTTTATCTGAGCATTTGCAAAATCTCTTAGAAGCGAATTATTAAAAAAACCACACTCAAGCGGCTCCCACCAGGTTTTACAGGAAGAAGCCGCAGTGTTTGAGCAGCATCGTGTGCCCCAGTTTTCAGGAGAGAGGTAGAAACACATTGGAACCAGCAGAACAGGGAGTGTGTTTCTACCCTCAGGGAACAGAGAAAATATAACTGGGGGGAAATTGCCTTTAAATCTAGTAATCTAAAGTCCAAGACTTTACAAACATCCTGTCACCCTTTAGTATAAAAATGGCTGAGATGTGAACAGGAAATTGACTTTATTCTGAACTTATGTGCATATGTCTTCTGATTACATTATTCTCAGGACTATAAAAAAAAGATGGCTTCAAAGTTCAAACTACGGAAGGCAGGAGAAAGTAAAATAGGTACCGTTGAATTTATTATGGAACACAGTAGCACCTTCCCCTTAGTTAGTTATTTCAGGTATTTATACAGTAATACCTCAGTTAAAGAAGAACATGCATTTCTGGACATTACTTCTTGAACAGAAACTTTGGCATCAGAGGTAGGAATCAAATGTAATGAGGAGAGGGTTGGAGAGGGTTGTGGATCAGCGCTTGCAAGTACTCTTGGATGAAACAGATCTTGACCCATTCCAATCTGGGTTTAAGCCTGGTTAGAGGACTTAATTGGACTTGGTTGCCCTGATAGATGACCTTTATCAGGAGAAGGACTTGAGGAGTGCGACCCTGTTGTTCTTACCTGATCTCTCAGCGGCTTTTGATACCATTGACCATGGTATCTTTCTAGGCCGACTTGGTGAGATGGGTATTGGAGGCACTGTTTTACAGTGGTTCCGATCCTATCTCCAGGGTTGATTTCAAGGAATAGCTTTGTATTTTATTGTATTACAATTTGCATTCCATAGAATACAAACTGTAGTACAATAAAAAACAATGTAAGAAATAAAAGAAGCAATAAAATACAATTAAAAATCAATATGAATATTTAATGGGAACATGCTGCAGACTATCTGAATGAAGCTCACGGACCAGTGGTGGCTCATGGACTACAGTTTGGGAACCCCTATACTGTATCAATAATGGCAGCAAGATGAGAGAATAGGGGTAGCTAATGTGGTGCCCTCCAGATTTGAGGGGCTACAGCTCCCCTCATCCCTGACCATTAGCCATGCTGGCTGAGGCTATTCGGACTTGTTGTCCAATAACATGTGGAGAGCATCATATTGGCTGCCCCTGGAAAGGGACATCAACACCAACATAATCATAAAAATACTGCATGTTAATCAGTGGTTGCAGCAGTCCTGATCAATAACTGTCTGGTAATATTTTGTAGACAGTGCCCACATAACTGAAGTGTTAACATGTTTTTTGTTTTGCTTGCTCCTAATGTTTCTCAAAGCTTTTTGTTTTTCCAAGTTGGAGAAAATAATACACAGATCCAATCAATGCTTCAAATGCAGTCTATCCTCACTTTGGTGTAGTATGCTTCTGTCAAAATGTGTAACTATGACAGAAGTGCTTTGTCATCACTGTCATAGTTTTTAGTGTTCAGTCTGCTTTGCAATTCTTATGTCATTTATTGATACAAGAAACCTGTGAAGTCAGCTAGAAAAGCAACTCCCTAAGGCCTCCCAGCAAGCAGCGTTATGGCTAAGCAGGGATGCAATCTGAGATTTCACACATCCAAACTCAAAAATCATTTGTTTATTTATTTTATAATATAATAATAATAATATAATAAATAACACACCTTTCCTCCAAGGCTGCCTCCCCATTTTATCCCCACAACAGCCCTGTGAGGTAAGTTAGCCTGAAATATAGTAATTGGTGCAAGGTTACCCAGTGAGCTTGAGGACAGAGAAGGAAATGGAACTGGGTCTCCCCAGTCATAATCTACCACTCTTAACCACTCTTCAACCCTGGCTGACAGTTCTGATTAGGGCATCTTGTTTCTAATAAAAATAAACTTGACATTGTGGCTGTTTCTATTGGCTGAAAAGGTGAGAATGTGTTTGCTCAGTGTGTGTTTTTGTGTTCTTAAATCTGTGAAGCTGGATAAGCCCCCAAATTTGTTAGAAGAACCCTGATGGTCTATGTGATGGCAAATCAGCACTTGTTTTCTTGTCTCATTTCCAAGCAGAGGTGATGAGAGTAAATGTTTAATTCTCACAAATACATTTTCAAAATGTGAAGAAAATCTAGGTGAATGACTGAAATCAAAGCATGTATATGCAATCCTAAAGATAACATACTTGTCCCAGAATAACCTAAGGAAAGAAGCTGAATGTTCATGGCTGTACTTCTAATAAGGAAACACTGGAAGGAGCAGGTGAGCAATCAAATGCATTATACAAAGCCAACCCAAAACTACACCAGATACAAGTGCTGTAAGCTTCAATACAAACATTTATGCAGCAATCCTGAGGAAAAGCCAAAAGCTCCAGCATTAAGCAATTTCTTGGATCGTATCTGTGCTGTTTTCTGCAAGCCTGCGCTGTTTTGAATGTGTTCCAGGTATCCTTCCTACACAACCATAGTTGTGTGTGAACTGATTTTCTGTGATGCAGTCCCATGCAGCTGGAGGTGTGAAAAAATAAGTCTATATTGACCAGCTTGATGTTCAGGCTTCCATTCTTTTAAAGGTCTCTCTGAGATGTGGTTGTGTATTACCTGTCTCAATGTTTTCTCCCATTAAATACTAATCTGCCTTTTTACTAGGCACAGAGAGAGTTAACTAACCCAGGCAATATGACATCATTCATATTTTACTTGCTCTGATCTGGTCTTCACAAGGTCTTGCATCTTTCCCTCTTGACCAATAGTGATTGGGTTCATGCCACTAAGAGGGACTGTGGCATGAACAGTCTCCCTCCTACTTGCCCCAAAATTGCTCAGGGTTTTTTGAGTGTTTCCAAAAAGCCTTCAGTGACTTTTTAAAAGTTTGATTTGAACACTCAAAGAAGCCCCAGGGATCCCACATCTTTAACAACTGCATAATGTACATGCAACTCAACAGGTGAAGCTCACCATGACTGTGTCTTCTTCATGCTAGGAAGAAGTGTCTACAGTTAAATTTCTATTGTGCAAAAAAAATTAAAAGAAATCTATTTTTGAAGGAAACTTTTTGTAAATTGCTTTGAGAACCTCTTGGGACTATATAGCTGGACATGTATGTTACGTAAATAAACAAATCTTTCCACCAGCATGGCCTACGTTGTGAAGGGGGGGAAAAGAAAGACATGGTTTGCAAGCAAAGGCAACTGAGGGGGCTTCTCCCCTGCTTTGCCTTTGCTTGCAAAAGGCGCATTTATTTCAAGTGGGTGCCACGAACCTCACTGGGTGACCTTGGGCCAATCACTGCCTCATGAAAACTCTATTCATAGGGTTGCCGTAAGTCAGAATCAACGTGAAGGCAGTACATTTTCCTGCCCATCAGCTGATGTCATGAGTGATGTCAACTGACTGACAGGCAAGCATGTTTTGAGGGAAATGGTCTTGCTGGCCAAACTGGACCCCTGGTGGGCCAAGATTGACCCATGAGCTGGAGGTTTCCTATCCTTGGCCTACAAGTTTGATCAGGAAGGCTAACTACAAGCTAGAGCAAGAGGAACTTCCACCCATAGATTTTAAAAAGACACATGTGGACTACTACTAAATAAACCAAGAAATATAATAGAAATAGAAAAATTATAATTGCAGTTGAGACTGCAGTCCTTAACATACATATGTGGATGTGTACATTGTTTAAATCAGTGCCACTTAGTCTATCTAATACTCGTACTCAGAGTAGATTCACTGAATTTGATGGACAGGTGGTCATGCCTATTAATTTCAATGAGTCTTCTCTGAATATGACTTAGTTGGATCCAACCCAGTGGATTTAGAACTGAAAATACAGAAAAGTTTCTGTTTGGAAAAGTTCAATAGGTACAATGGAGCATGTCCCCTCAGTCTGCTTCACCCCTTCTTTGCCCACGCAGATATTTATTGACACCATTTTGCAGTAGCCAAAGCATGAGATGGCCAGGGATGCTGTTACAAAAAGAGGTGGGGGTACACTGAATACAAGAAAAGAAGGGATGGAGCACATTAAGCTCACTAAGCACAGTTCTGTGCACCTGCAGGCTCCACCCTTCTTTTCCAGGTGTGCTGCTAGCCATTTCCACCATTCCTGCAGCTTGGAAACAATGGCCTGCGGCTGGATGACCTGCCTGCTTGTCACCATGCCAACTGCTGGAGCACACCCTGCAGGCAGCAAAGAGAGGCAGGCGGCAGCCACTGCAGTCCCACCCTCTGCAGCAGAAATGGTAGAAGCTCTTGGCCACAGTCCCTGGTAGCATCTGATAGGTAGGTAGGAAGGAAGACAGCCTGCCACAGCTCCAGCCAGTTGGTAGGAGTGGGGCAAGGAGCGAGAAAAACAGGGCTGGACTTTGAAAAGATGCTAGAGGCCTCCTCCCCAAGTAGAACAGCAAATGTTAATGTTATAGGACTGGAGGCAAATGCCAAGAGTTGTCCCTTTCCACAGCCCTGCTTTACTGTCATTGCTGCATTTTCCCTGACAGGGCCAAGAAAATGCAAGAGGCAAGGGCTCCAGGGGGCTGATAATTTTGGCTTCATTTGCAAACAGCCATGCTAGAACTAGCCACAGGCTTACATAAGAGTTTCTGTGCTGCAGTTTCTTCCTGTGACACTGTCAGGAAAGCTTTCAAGCAAAGCAGCTAAGCATAGCATTCAGGTACTGATCACAACACAGATGTAAACTGTGGGCACCTTGGCCTTGCGATGAACTTCAGTTCTATGGGGACGTGATGTGCTAAAGTAGGTCATTCCTGTGTGCAGCGGGGATATCTTCACAACACAGCTGTGTAGCTGTTCTGGGTACCAGAAAGCAGGTGCTGGTGTTTACTTACTGGTGAAAAATGAAGGATTTGACCTCAAACTTCTCTGCATGTGAGTTGAGGGAGCAATATCCCAGGGAAGGGCTGAGACTGCATGCTTTTGCACGCAGAAGGTTCCAGGTATAATCCGCAGCCTCTCCAGGTAGGGACTGGGAAGAATGCTGGTTTTAAACCTTGGAGAACTACTGCCAGGCAGTGTAGACCATGAATGAGGAACATGCCACCCTCTTGTGTTGGTGGATCCCAACTCCCATCAGCTCCAGCCAGCATAGCCAAAGGCCAGGGACCATGGGAGTTGCAGCCCAGCAACATATGGAGGGGGCAGGAGTTCCCCACCACTGGTGTGTAGCCAGTACTAAGCTAGAAGGGCCAATGGTAGAACTCAGATTCAGGGAGCACCCTTTGTTTCTTCGTAGTTAAAGTCTTGTGGCCTACATCTTAAAGCCAAGCAACACAGAAAAACGGTTCCTTACTCCCGCATATAAAAACAAGCTAAAAATAAACTTCATTCCGGAGAAATATGCAAGGAGAGAAAGGCGTTCAGGCCAGAAAATTTACGATCCTGCCTCCTTTCACTTTCCCATTGATTATTTTAAAAGTTTCTCCTATCCAGAGTAGAAAAGCTAAAAATAGCGATCAGCTTCTCCCACCCCCGCCCCTTACTATGCTGATCGAGACAAAAGGGTAAGAGCAACTGTATAGTAAAGGAAGCGATCTGGTTGCTGCTCTAGACCTTGCTTCTTAATTGTGGTGGTGGTGTTGTTAAAGTTCGGAGGCAAGACGTGGCTGGGATTTCATTTCAACGCTAACGAAGGGACCGCCTTTCCAAACGCAGGGAAGATAGATCCGCCGTGGCTATGAATGCAAAGCCACCCTAAATGAACCTCATTGCGATGATCTTAGTAACTGCATCCTACTTAAGAACTCTTGCGTTGGCAGATCCTCTGACTTCTTCAGAAATGCTTCATTTCTCACAGGAGAAGGCTGCTTAAAAGAAGAAAGAGCCCATAGCCACGCATGAAAGAAAAGGAGCGGGGCGTGACATATCCAAATCTGGATGGATTGACTGTGATCAGAGTTAGGTAACAACAGACATCAGCAGCAAGGCGCGCTCGTGCCGAAGATGATGCCATTGAAGCCAGCCAATAGGAAAGCTCAGAAGCCCGCTCCTTTCTTCTGAGACGCGGCTTTGCTACAGGCTGAACGCACGAAACCATTCATGATTTTGGTGACATCATCGGAGGGAGAGGGCGGGCTTTGTGAGCCAAGGCACGCCTCCCTTGTCTATAAAAGTAGCTTCCCAAATTCTTTGTGTGGGTCAGCTTTGTAGGGAAAATCGGGAGTGGGCGTTTTTTGCGTACGTGTTAATAACACAGATCAGAGCTGCTTTATTTTTCGCTTATCCAAACGGGCGCTTTCCCATCGGTGCAGCTCGTCTGGTGGTGTCGCTTTTCCCTAACAAGGGTAGCCCGTTCCTTTTTTTTGCTCTGCCTCTGTGCTCAGATACAAAGGACGTTGGGTCAGCCTCTTTGTTAGGACTTCATGTCTGTATTTTTCCCCATTCACTGGTGAGTAACGTGCTTGCTGGTCTGGCCGCAGTCTTCGCGTGCGCGTGGATTGCCGTGCCGATTGCAGGGCCGGTGTTGGGGCTGCTGCGGGCGAAATGACTTCTTTCGGGGGGAGGTTTCAAGGAAGGCGCGAGGATTTTCTTTAAATTAGTCAGACTCTGGAACTTAAGCGAGAGGCACGTTCAAGGGTGTGCAGGGTGGAGGCGAGAAACAAAAGGAAACCAGCAGTGAAAAGAGCCACGAGGCTCGGGGAAGGCTGGATAAAGATCCTGGCCAGAAACGTGGCGAGGTGCAAAGGGTGTCTGCGTGTGGCTCTTGCTGCTGCCTCTCAGCCCCAAACTCCAAAGAAGCTCCCTGTAGTCCGAGTCTCTGCACGCTTTACTCGGAAACAAGTCCCGCCAAGTTCAACGGAGCTTTCGCCCGGGTAAACGTGCGGAGAGGATTGCAGCCTAGAGAGACGGTGCGCGACGCCGTTTGGACTCTGGCGAAAGCCTCCTTTGCAGTCGCCACACGCTCTGGTGCTGGGGAAAGAGGACGCCTGTTAAGCGGTTATCTATTCTGCGTTTGTCCTCCACTTCAGCCCGTTCGGCGGATTTGGGGTTACTGCAACAGGAGGGGAGAGCGGCGGCTGCCGCTGCTCTTGTGCTGGGTATCTTGAATTACGCTGCAGGCTTGTTTACAGAGGCGGGCGGTCTTGTCGTGTCTGTGCACTGCAGCGAGGGCTTTTCTACCATCTGGAGCTGCATTCCGGCGACGTGTTTTATTTAAGAGAGGGATTCTTTCTGCTAGGGCAATCCGGGCCAATAATGACTAAATAGCAGCTGTCTCTTTGTTTTTTAAAAGAAGTTGCTTGTCGGCTTTGATCTTCAACCTAGAAAGCCCCCCCCGCTCTCCTCCTCGAGATTCCTCCACCTCCTCTCCCCAAGAGGATGGAAGAGGGCAGTTTTGCAACCCGGAGGAAACTTAATCGCGTTAAGAAGTTTGCTGTTGGGCAGCTGCTTTTCTGAAGGCCCGCAACAAAGGCAGTAGTGATCAGGGCAGCCGGCTGCTGACAGCGACGGGGGTGGGGTGGGGTAAATGTGGTCGCTGCGGTCGCTGCTGCTGTCCCCGCTCCTCAATGAAGAAAGTATCGCCGCCCCCCACGCCAAAGCGTTGTAGGGCTAGGGAAGAACATGCTTAGGTTGCAATCAAATACACACTTACCTGGGAGTAAGTCCCATTGAACTGGATTGCAGCCTTAGTCAGTTCACTTCAGAAACTGGTTTGAAAGCCTGGCATATATATGTTTATTTAAAAATATGAAAACATTGGATGCCTCTCATACTGAATACCAACAGAAGTGTGAATACTCTTCTGCATGAAGGGTGTTCTACAAGTGTTAAATTCACACTACCTTTCCCAGAACTCGGTGGTCTGAATGGAACTGACAGCGAGTGAGATTTTTGCAGAAGCTCTGAGACAAGGTGGTACAGTTTTCTAAAGAACAAGTGTGGGGAGAAAGTCAGTAAAGCAAATTTTACTCTCTTGACCAACCTGTGAGCTGAATTAGGAGAGCAAGTGTCAAGGTGTTTGGCGAGTAGTATATTTTGTCTCTAGTGTATTTTTGTCTGCAAGCTATGAGCTTTCTTGGCAGGGGTGCTTTTGATGCTTAATGCTCAGTCACACTTGCCAGGTAGCACAATCTGGGCTGCACACTGTCTAGCTGTTAGCCTGTGGGACAGGCTAACTGCTGTCCAGCTTGCAGTTACTCAGCAATCCAGTTTCCCTTTATGCCCCAACATTTCTCTTTTCTGGTTGAAACTGAAAAAGGAGGTGGCTGTTTACTTGACCTCAACTGCCTGTTATGATTTTTATCTTCCAGTTTTCTTGAAAACCAAAGCAGACTAGAGTTAAGCAAGCTCCATCCCACTCTTTTCCAGCAGGGAATTCTAAACAATGGGTCACCTCTGTGCTATTTAAAACATTTTACAAAGTAAAATCCAATTTCACTTTTTTCCTAAACTTGATTTAAAGATAAGGGACCAAATATGGAGGGTAGGGGAAAGGGAACCACAGCAAGTGGGTTAATTATATTGGATGCAACCCTTGTTCTGAGAGTATATGCAACTTAGGAGTGAGGAGGAAACTCATCTGCTGTATTCTACCAAGCTAGTCTTGGAATGTGCAGAGATAGTCTAATCCTGATAGGTGTAACTCCCACTTATTCACGGAGCTTCAGATGCAGCAACAGGAGCAAATGAGTTTATTATTTGGAGGTTGGGAAGCTATTTTGATGCCATGTCCCTGGCGTACCCAAGAGTGTAGGAGCCTTGGAGCAGAGATTTGTCTTTTTATTAGTGTAAAACACATCCAGGTGTGTGTATTGATGGCACTATAATAAGTACCCATATTTATTATTATCTGCACAAGTGATTCCTAGCATGATCAGCTTATATATATATATATATATATATATCCTTAAGCATGTCTGTTGAAGCTTAAGCTTGGTACTCAGTATGAATTTATAAGATGAGCAGTTGGCACTTGGCAAGAGTATAAGGCATGCACAGTGAAGGGAACTCTATTGTTGTATTCTAGTGTCCACCATAAATCTGACCATTGGTGACTAGTGGGCAAGCACTCCTGATGCTATTATTATAGATTGCCCTTGCATTTTATTTTCTGGAATGCATCTGAAGCCTTGCTTGCATCCGTTCATTTAGCCATCGAAGGAAAGAAAATCTGTTGAATGGTACTATGAAGTAAGTTTTATAAAGTGCTGTGCTTCTGAATTGAAACAGTTCAATGTACACCGAAATGCAGAAGTTACTGGATGTGTATGCAAATCTACTTTTGCTTTCACAATTAAATTTACTGCAAAAAGTGAGTGTTAAAAAGAGTGCATCTTTTACTCCCAGCATGGCAATCCCTGAAATGGAAGTTATGAAATTAAACTATCAGAACTGAATCCTTTTCAATTTGTGTGGAACCCCATTCACTAAGCTTCTTACCGTGGTTTTAAAGAGGTTGTGGAATTGCTGCCTTTATAGGCTTTCAAACATAATGTTGGGATGGGCACCTACCAGCGTTGTTCTAGGAAGTATCTGACTGATTTATTTCTAAGAGAGGCTCGGTTTTTGGGTGAGTAGGGACCCAGAATTGAATCATGTGCTACACCCTTTTAGCAGGTAGTTGCACTAGAAGTTACAGCTTACTATTTTTTTAAGTGGCTGTATAAGAGTAACAAAGCAGGGGAAAAACTAGAGGATGAAGAAGATTGGAGTTGTACAGTAACAATTGAAAGTGGGGGCCATGTTTTCTGGGTTAAAGAATCCAGGTTTATAAAGACTTTACTGCTGTATATAGTGTGGGCATGGTTTGAATGTGCAAGATCCTCCTTGGAGCAGGGGGTTGATCTTTGGGCTTCTCAATTCCTATGATTGCAAATTGGTTGGAGTGTTTCATTCTTTATTAAAAATAAAATAAAATAGCCAAGGCCCTTTCCTAAACTGGAAAGGCATGTGTTGAAATCCTTTACTATCTTGATTAGATTGAATGGTTCTTCAACAATATGAAGCCTTAGTAACATTTCAGCTTGGTCTAATGATGGTGTTCATTTAATGGAACTGTAACAGCAAAAGCTCTCTCTGCCTCTGTTTCTAGCACTGATTATCTGAGATCAGCTGACATGACTGAGGTGATGAGCGCTCCATCCATGGATGAGATTGGTTTAAGCCCCCGCAAAGATGGCCTATCCTATCAGGTATGTTTCCTGTGCTTTTACTGAACGCTATTAACCAGTTAACTGCTAGTTGTCCATGGAATCCATTGGGAGTAGATGGTGACCCTTTTGACAGCCGGACCTACTACCTAGTTCTTAATGTTTTAAAACTGATTAACAACTTGACATATTTCTTTGACAACATCAGTTAGGCTACCAGCTTGATTTTGTGCATGTTCACTTGGGTGTAAGGCTCACTGATCTCAGTGGGACTTGTGTCCAAGTTAGTGTGCAAAACTCTTACTGGTGTGAAAGTCCTTTATTTCTGAGTAAAGATGCTTAGGACTGCACTGTACAGCTACTTGCATTTCTTGTTGAATCCACTTATGATAAAAATGGCATTTTGTGTTTTTGGAGGCAAGTTTCTTGCATCTTGTTCTTTCATCTCCTCAAAAAGTGGCTGTCGACTAGGCCAGGGGTCACCAACCTTTTTGGACCAGAGGGCATATTTCAAGTTTTGAGTGAGTGCTAGGGGCACTAGCCACAAAACAACTGCCATGGAGTGTGGCATAACACAAAATTACAGAGTTGTCATGGTGAAGCTTTTCCCATAATTGTATTTCCATACTAGGAAAGGCTTGACCTGTTGAATTTCTGCCTGCCTTACAGCTGTTAAAAGGCACAAGAACCCTGTTTTTCTCCAATACCAACCCTAAACCAAAGCCTAGGCTGCCATCCTGTACCCACTTACCTGGAAGTAAGCTCCATTAAACACAAAGAGATTTAGTTCCAAGTAAACATGTATAGAGGAAGGCAATGGTAAACCACCTCTGAATACCACTTACCATGAAAACCCTATTCATAAGGTTGCCATAAGTCGGATCGACTTGAAGGCAGTCCATTTTCAAACATGTATACCATTGTACTGTAAATTAACTATACAGTGAATTCTTAATGAGTTCCTGGTCTTTAGCTCCTGCAAAGCAAAAGACCTGCCTAAACCTCTTTGCAAAGTTTTCACATTTGCCTTTTGCGGGGAGGGGGATTCGTTAACATTCACCCACACTTACTGTGTAGTGGTATTTGCAGACAATACCTTCTAGGCACTACCTGATCTCAGGTGAACCCAGCACAGGAGAGATGAATCCTGGTTGCTAGGTAAAAAGGAAGGGGAAACTATGGAGATTCCAAGGATTAGGGGAGGAAGACAGAAGCAGGAAAAGTGCATTGAAAGGGAAGGCCAAACTGCAGCTCTTTACGATCCCAGGGATTCCTAATGCCTAGTGTTCAAAATTCACTTATTGGTCATAGCTCTGATTTCACTCATTGGCTAATAACACTGACAAGCAGGAGTAGGTAAGAGGAACTAGGGAGAGATGCATAATATCTGTCCCCTGTTCCGGGCCTGTCCAGAGCCAACAGACAGCTGAGGGATGCTTGACTCCACACTCTGGCCTTCGACTGCTGCTGTGCAATGCCAGGTCTATTGCCCAAAAAACATCCCTCATCCATGATATGATATTGGATGAGGGCGTGGACCTGGCATGCATTACGGAAACCTGGCTGGATGAGGCTGCTGCTCCTATTCTTGTGGCCATGTGTCCGGCTGGGTTCTCGTATGCACAGCAGCCGAGGGTCGGTAGTCGGGGAGGGGGAGTGGCGGTTATTTACCGAAGGTCCCTGGTTCTCACCAGACCTCCTCTCTGTGAGACCAAGGTGGCAGATTGCATGTACTGGAGGTTGGGCCCAAAGGGCAGTCTAGGGATTCTGCTCGTGTACCGCCCACCCCGCTGCACGACGGACTCCCTGGCTGAGGTGCTGGAGGTGGACTTGGCTGTGCGTGTACAGTCCCCAAACCTGCTGGTATTGGGGGACTTCAATGTACATTCAGAGGCCATCCTTACTGGGGCGCCTTGGGACTTCATGGAAACCATGGTTTCCTGGGAGCTGCACCTTATTACAATGGGGCCCACCCATGTAGCCGGTCATGCACTCGACCTTGTGTTTGTCTCGGGAGAGGAGGGGAGTGATCTGAAAATTGGGGGTACATCCATCACCCCCTTGTCATGGTCAGACCACTACTTGATGAGGTTGGACCTTTCGGTGCCACAAACCCTCCGTGGGGGTGGAGGACCTATTAAAATGGTCCGCCCCAGGCGTTTGATGGATCCTGATGGATTCCTGAATGCGCTTGGGGATTCTCTGGAGCATGCACACAGCCACTCGGCTGAGACCCTGGTGGAGAGGTGGAATGCCGCAATCGCCAGGGCATTAGACTGGGTGGCTCCGAAACGCCCTCTCTCCCTGAATAGAACTCAGACGGCACCGTGGTTCACCCCATGGTTGCGAACTCTGAGGCGGGAGGTGAGACGGCTAGAGCGCCAGTGGCGGAAATCTCGCTCTGACGACAATCGGACACATGTTAGAGCGGCTGCGGCAGCCTATCATGTGGCAATAAGGGCAGCAAAAAAAGATTTTTATGCTGCCTCCATTGCATCTGCAGAGTGCTGTCCCAGGAGACTGTTCCAAGTGGTCCGGAGCCTGGTCAGTCCAGTTGCTCTGGAACCAATGGAACATGCTAAGGCCTCCTGTGACAAGTTTGCTAAACACTTTGCGGAGAAAATTGATTGTATTAAGAGTGCTATTCCGTGCGCTGTGGACACAGTGAGCGAGCCAGAGGTGACCAGTGGTGCTCTGGTGGTGTGGGATCGGTTCCAGCTTCTTCCATCTGATGAAGTGGACAAGGTGCTTTCAACCTTAAAGCCAACCACTTGCTTACTCGATCCTTGCCCATTGTGGCTCATTATGAGCTGCAAAGATAGACTGGGTGAGGGGATCAAGATGGTGGTAAATACATCTCTCGAAGAGGGAGTAATGCCATCATCGCTCAAGGAGGCAGTAATAAAACCAATCTTAAAGAAGCCCTCCTTGGATCCCCAAGATCTGAACAACTTTCGCCCAGTCTCAAATTTGCCATTCTTAGGCAAGGCGATTGAGCGGGTGGTGGCAAAACAGTTGCAAGCGCACTTGGAGGAAGCGGATTATCTGGATCCATTTCAATCGGGCTTCAGGCCTGGACATGGGACTGAAACAGCCTTGGTCGCCTTGGTAGATGATATGAGAAGGGCGTGGGATAGGGGCGAATGCACCTTCCTTGTCCTCCTTGATCTCTCAGCAGCTTTCAATACCGTTGACCACGTTATCCTCCTGGACCGCCTGAAGAGGTTAGGCATGGGGGGCACTGTATTGCAGTGGTTCCATTCCTTCCTCTCTGGTAGGTACCAAAGAGTGGCATTGGAGGATGAGGTTTCGGATCCTTGGCCTCTCACTTGTGGGGTGCCACAGGGTTCCATCCTCTCCCCGATGCTGTTCAACATCTATATAAAGCCGCTGGGGGCAATCATCAGGAGATTTGGGCTGCAATGTCATCAGTATGCGGATGACACGCAGCTCTATCTCTCATTTAAATCTTCACCGAGGTTGGCTGTAGAAACCCTGTCCAAGTGCCTGGAGTCGGTGAGTGGCTGGATGGGAAGGAATAAGCTGAAGCTGAACCCTGACAAAACCGAGGTACTGTTTGTGGGAGACAAGGGAAGGCTGGGGGATGTGGACCTGGTGCTCAATGGGGTACGTTTGCCTCTGAAAGACCAGGGCCGCAGCCTGGGGGTCATTCTTGACTCCCAGCTGACCATGGAGGCTCAAGTCTTGGCTGTGAGCCGGGCGGCGCTGTATCAACTCCATCTGATACGGAGGCTGCGCCCCTACCTTCCCAACCATCTGCTCCCACTGGTAGTACATGCCCTGGTCACCTCTCGCCTAGACTACTGTAATGCGGTCTACGTGGGGTTACCCTTGAAAACGGTCCGGAAGCTGCAACTGGTACAGAATGCGGCGGCTCGTCTGATTAAAGGCAGCCGCCGGCAAGATCACATCACTCCAGTGCTGAAGGAGTTGCACTGGCTACCGGTTGTTTACCGGGCCCAATTCAAGGTGTTGGTTTTGACCTTTAAAACCCTACACGGTTTTAGCCCAGTCTATCTGAAGGAGTGCCTCCAGCATCGTCAGGGATGCCGCTCAACAAGATCAGCCTCAGAAGACCTTCACTCGATCCCACCGGTTAAAACAGCTAGACTGGTGAGGACTAGAGAGAGGGCTTTTTCAATAGTAGCCCCCACCCTGTGGAACTCTCTCCCAAATGATCTCCGCCATGCCCCTTCTATGATAAGCTTCCGCCGGGCCTTGAAGACCTGGCTCTTCAGGCAGGCTTTTGGGGTGGGTTAGGTTTCTTACTGTTATGGTTTTAAATTTTAATGTTTTAATGTATTGTTTTATCTTGTACGTTGCCCAGAGTGGCTGGACAACCAGCCAGATGGGCGACTAATAAATTAAATAAATAATAATATAATAATAATAATAGTCAGACTGGTTCATTTCACATTAATCACTTAGAAGGGTACCCACACATTTTACTCCATAATCATCTTTCTAGGAGGGCTAGAGAATTATTATTTTTTAAAAATGAAAGCTCAAATTCTGAACTACCTGCTGAAGGCACCACTGAAGGCCTTCCTGAGCGCCATGCATCTGCAGGCGACAGGCTGGCAATCTCCACACTAGCCCTTTCTCCTTCAACAACTGATAATTCAGCTCTGCAGTCATGTAGTAGAAATTGAAAAAGAGCCTGCTGGATCAGGTCAGTCACCTCTCTCGTCCAGTAACCTGTTCTCACAGTGGCCAATTAGATACCTATGGAAATCTTACAAGCAGGACCTGAATGCAAGACCATTCTCACCTCCTGTGGTTTCCAGCAACTGGTATTCAGAAGCATAGTGCTTCTGACCATGGAGGCAGAGCATAGTAGTCATGGCTGGTCATCATGACCATTGATAGCAGGGGCTATTGTTTCTCCTCCCCGCAGCTGATCTAGGGAAAAAAAGGTTGCTTAAGTAGCCTTTGTTACTTGGGGCCAATTTTGACACACAGTCTTCCCACTTAGCAGTACATTTGGCATGGCTCGCCTTGCATGTATATTCCTAGCAAATATTAGAGCTAAAAACCCACAAGGATTGTCAGTTTTATATTTTTATTTATTTACTAGATTGATATCCCATCCTTCTTCCCAGTAGGAGCCCAGGGCAGCAAACAAAAGCACTAAAAGCACTCTAAAGCATCATTAAAACAGACTTTAAAATATATTACAGCAAAACATCCTTAAAAATATTAAAACAAAACATCTTTGGAAACATTTTTTTTAAAAAACGCTTTAAAAATATTAAAAAGTAATTCCAACACAGATGCAGACTGGGATAAGATCTCTACTTAAAAGACTTTTTGAAAGAGGAAGGTCTTCAATAGGTGCCAAAGGATAACAGAGATGGTGCCTGTCTAAAATTTAAGGGGAGGGAATTCCACTACACTAAAGGTCCACTTATGTTGTGCAGAACAGACCTCCTGATAAGATGGTATCTGCAGGAGACCCTTACCTGCAGAGCATGGTGATCAGTTAGGTATATAAGGTTCTGGATTAGTAAAAAGGTCAAGGGTCCTGGCTGCCTCAAAATATAACATGTAGTAGAGCAATCAATATTTGAGATTCAAGCAAGTGTTTGGCAACCTGGAATAAATTCATTACACTTAGTCTCCAATCCAACTCAAGGCTAAAGAGTATTTAAACCCATTGGGCATGCTGCTCAACTCTGCACTGGATAGTGACCACCTTTTCACACCATCCCTGGGCTGTTGTCTACTTTGCAATCATTTGGCTCAGTTTGGTTGTGGAATGGCTGGCTGGGCATAATTTGGTTTCTAAATGATCCATTCTTCTGACAGCTCACACTTTTAAGAGTTCTTAGACACTCTGGTTAACCAGCGGGTAAAGTAACACATGTGTTTTACAAGGTCATGATATGAAACATTTGATGTAGCCGTGTCTTAATTTTGTAAGACAGATTTGGGAAGGTCTTGCCACAGTACAGGCACTCTTTTCACTTGGTTTTTGACCCATCAAGTGAATTACTTCAGTTACCAGTGTCCAAAGGTGAACTGTTCATATATAGGTGTTCAAATAATGAGCTTGAAGAGTGATGTCTCATAATATCAGTGAGTTATATAATATAACTGAGAGCTCATTCATGATGTGTTTGCAAGATTCACCAACTCAAATGTTCTTGGGCATTGCAGCAGACTCTCACTTAATTCCAAATTTGCACAGTGATTGCATCCTTCAGATGCTTTCAGGGTGCCAAAACCATTCTCTGCACTTACCTTACTTTCCTGCCTAGCAAACCAAAAAACGCTGGCTAATGGCTATATTTGGTGTAAGAAATAAGTCACTAACCATATTAGAACATTGCTTGCATTTTTTTGTTTAGCATTCTTTGGGTTCTACATGAGGGCAAACCTGGGTACTTGCTAACAGCTGGACATTGAAAGGAAAGCCAAATAACTAATTGCCAACATGAATGAGGTTAAAGGTTGTGCTGGATATGTGTTGCCATGTGATGCCTGCTGGGATGGATTATGTAGCATCCTCCTTAGGCCAAAAGCAGTTTTTCTTCATTGTAAGAAGAACCAAGAGAAAGCTTTACAGCCTCGAGGAGGCCTATTAGTATCATCATATTGCTCGTTGTGATTCTGATGAACTAGATGGGCTTTAAGTGTTTAAGTTATAGATAGATAGATAGATAGATAGATAGATAGATAGATAGATAGATAGATAGATAGATAGATAGATAGATAGATAGATAGATAGATAGATAGATAGATAGATAGATAGATAGATAGATAGATAGATAGATAGATAGATAGATAGATAGATAAAAAACCCATGCTATTTTTTGCAGGGAAGGGAATGCATTTTACAGGGGAGGGGAAGCATCTAAAAAAGTTATGACTTAAGGAAAAATAGTTACATTGCACAGGGCATTTCCAGACGTAGCATTCCTTAGAATGGCAGCTGCAAATCCAAAAGCAATACAGGAAGTAGCTCACAGATGAAGTACCTGTTATCCTGTGGCTTTGGAGTTATCAGCGCATTTGAACTAGCAGCAATCAGTGTGGAGATTGACAGAGTGGACACGTAGGCTTCTGGCATGTTTGCATGCCAGTTGCCCCCAGGAACGCCCTGACCAGGGAGGCTTACCTGGCACCAACTCTGATGCCTTTTTGGCACCAGGCATAAGCATTTGTTAATTTGGCCCAGGCATGCCTAGGTGCTGTTTTGTAATAAGTGCTTTTTATTGTTTATATCTCACTTTAAAAGATTCAAATCCTCCCAGAAATGGTGTAAGTAACATAGGAAGCTGCCTTATACTAAGTCAGACCCTTGGTCCACCAAGCTCAGTGTTGTCTACACTGACTGGCAGTGACTATTCAGGGTTTCAGACTGGGGTCTCTCCCAACCCTACCTGGAGGTGCCAGTGATTGAACCCTGAGGCCATCTGCATGCAAAGCAGATGTTCTGCAACTGAGCTATGGTCCTTCTAAATGGTTTACTTAGAAGTACATTCAAAATAAATTAATAAAACAAAATCCAAACATAAGAATTTAGTAGGATCCTTCTCAGAACAGCTAGTGGCATATGGTCCTGTGGGGGGGGTGTGGGGGAGAGAAGAGAACAGTCCAGCTGGAGAGGCCCTGATGTCCTCTTTGCCTGCCTCCTTCATTTTCCAGGCTTTTTGTTTTCCTGGCTTTGGTTTGCTTTTTAGTTTTAGAGATCCATTATTCTCTTTTCTAATCTCTACTTTTTCTATTCTTTTAATTTATGATAATGGTTAGCTGTTCTGGGAACCCTTGGGGGTTTAAGAGTAAAGCCTAAATATTATGTATGAAGGAATAAAGTAAGGTCGCTATGATAGCTGGAGAGAGCTGACACCTGGAAGACAGCGGGCCTGCATTGACTTCAGCCTACCTTCTCTACTCAATAAGAATTCAACAGAGAAACTCCCTTGCTGAGCTGGCTAAGATTAAATAGTTTTGACCAACCTTGCTCAACCAGGTGCCCGCCAGATGATGGCTGGACTATACCCCAAGCTGGAGCTGATGGGAGTTGTAGCCCAACAACCATCTGGAGGGCTCCGGGTTGGGAAAGGCTGGCTTTGAGTGTTCTGGCCAAAGTTGCATGAGGATGAAACGAGAGCCTGCTCTCATCTTTTCCTAGCAGCTGCATAAGTCCTCTGTCTTTGATATGTCTATTTGGAGAGTCAATACGTACCTTGGGGCAAATCCAGATGGCTCTAACATCAGATATTGGTGGCGCTGCTCCAGTGCCAGCATGTACAGTGCTTAAGTTCCCAAGTGCTATTCATTTGATAGTGAATATGATGAACTGGATCAGAACAGGAGCACCATGGCCTATGCAGGCCACATGGCTAAAGTCCTATGGGGAAATACAGTTACACTTAACTACATTTCCAGCTGGGGTGCTGCAAGGCCCACCAGGGAGTTGCTCAAACTCCCACTTGAACATGTTTGAAGTAGAGCTTCAAATCTAAGGCTTCCATACCTTCAGTTTTCTTATTTGACTCCAATGTGTACTACTAGTTATAACTTCAGTGCCATTCCAAAATATCCTTTGTGTAGACATTAAAAATATGGGTGGCATGCTATTATTAATTAATACACATAGGGCCTGCTTTTCGGCAGCCTGCTTTTCGGCATTCTGCTGATATGGCGGCTTTCAATTAGAGTAAGGTCCCACTCACACGGTGCTTGTTCCGCTTTTACGGCGTTTTTCGGGCATCGGGCACCATTCTATTGAATGGGTTCTGCTTTTCGGCAGGTTTCGCTTTTAGGAGGGGGTCTGGAACGTAACCCGATGTATGAGTGGGGCCCTACTGTATTAGAATTTATTAATATATTAATAAATATTAATATACTATTTATTTAATAATATATTAATATGAGAATTTATTACCTGCCCTTCACCCAAAGGTCCACGGGTAGGTTACAACAGGTTTAAAACACATAATTAAAAACAGTTAAAATCAACCTAGACAACATCACAGAAAATAGGGTGGGTCCTAAAAATATATCTCTCAGCTGTTGAAGACCAGGGTAAAGAGGTGCGTCTTCAGCATTTGCTGAAAATTGTACAATGAAGTTGCCAGGCACACCTCAATGGGGAGGGAGTTCCACAGCTTAGGGGCTGCCACAGAGAATGTCCCCTCCTGGGTCACCATCCCCCGAACTTCCAAGGGTCACGGATCTACCAAAACGGACCCTTCTGCTGATCTCAACGCCTGAGAGGGTCTGTAGGTAAGGAGGCAGTTTTTCAGATATTTGGGATCTAAGTTGTTTTAGGGCTTTAAACACTAACGTGAGCACCTTGAACTGGGCCTGGAAACAAACTGGCAACCAGTGCAGTTTTAAAACAAGGGTTATATGAGTTCTAAAGGGAAACTCAGCCAGTAATCTGGCTGCTGCATTTTGGACCAGTTTCAAGTTTCTGAGTCGGTTTCAAGAGCAGCCCCATGTAGAACACATTGCAATAATCCAGTCTGGAAGTTATCAGAGCATAGAGCACTGTGGCCAAGTCTTCTCTGTCCAAAATGGGCCAAAGCTGGCAAACCAGCCCGAACTGGAAAAAGGCACTCCTAGCCACTGAGGCCACCTGAACCTCCAGTGACAGTGTTAGATAAAGGAGTACCCCCAGGCTGCGGACCTGCTCCTTCAGAGAAAGAGCAACCCCATCCAGAACAGGCCGTCTTCCCACCTCCTGAACATGAGAACTCTGGACACATGACACCTGTCTTTTCAGGATTCAGCCTCCATTTATTGGCCCACATCCATCACTGCTTCCAAACACCAGTTCAACGCCTCAACTGCCTCCCTGATTCAGATGGAAAAGAGAGATAGAGCTAGTACTCCTAAGAGTAGAGCCATCAAAGTTAATGGACTATGATAAGTCCATTAACTTCAGTAGGTCTACTCTGAATAGGACATAGTTGAATACAACCCCATATGCAGATTTACCAAAGATTTGGGCTTTTCCTGAGGTGTGTTTTTATCTCGATAGTCGACTCAGAAATTCTGTGCAGAACTTCTTGGGAAACTTTCACTACCACTCTAAAGATTACTGTAAAAGTCTTGCTTGCATCTCTGTTTAGTAAACTTGAAAGTCACACACTCTCCCACCCATCCAAATAGAAACTGAGATTTTGCTTTCTGATTGCATACAATAGGGAAAGGTTGAGGAACCTATGGCCCTCCATATGTAGGTAGACTGTAATCTGGCCATGTTGGCTAGGGCTGATGGGAACTGGGGTTCATCACCAGCTGCAGGACTTTGCTTTGGGTTCCTCTGCAATAAAACAATAATGCCTGTTTGATATTCACATGATGAATGTATAATGCAGGTTTTTCTTTTGCTTCTGTAAAAACTTGAGACGTAACAAGGTGTTTTCAGTGCTTGCCCTGCTCAGAGTTGATCCATTGAATTTAATAAACATGACTAGCTTAGGTTCATAAATTTCAGTGGGTCTACTCTGAGTAGGACCTAGCTGAATATAACCCAGTGTTTTGCCTATTTTATTATCTCTCAATCATGATTTCTAAAATTAATTGTGTAAGCACCAACATTGATCATGTTCTTAAGCTATCTCTTAATCCAAACTTGCTGAAATCCATATCTTGCATGCTTACAAACAAAAATGGCCTTAACAGTGCTCTCATTGTATGTTTTTTACCCATATGTGGCATAACTAGCCACTTCCATTGAAATGGCTCATGCCAATTTGTGCATGCAGTAATTTTCTTGCGTTTATATCCTGCCTTTTTTCTGTTATGGTGTTGGGGGGAAAGGTTGAACCTAGCATTCTTTCAAACGTGCTGTTTTTCTAAATTCAGGGACGGTTTTTCACTTGGGGAACATGCAATGGCTGCCTAATGGCAGTCTGGATTGAAAGGGCCTGCTACTACCAGGGAGTGAGTGAATAAAGATGTCCCTCTAGGTCTAGCTGCACAGTTGACCACTTCATTAATCCTATTCACACATTACTCACATAAAGGTGCTTACTTGGGGCAGGGCTGTGCTTTTAGAGAAACACCAATGTGCAGGCACCTGCTTACATGTAGGCCCTCTGCATGATTGGGACACCTGCACAACCACGTGAGTAGGGCTATGTAAAAGAAACAGCAGTCCTTCAGCAAAATAAGTAGCAAGTAGGTATGTAGTTCCAAAAAAAGCTTTGAATGTACTAACCTTTAGCTTTCTCAGTTTGTGAAGGATGATAGCGGCAGGGCTGGCTCCAGGCATGCGGGCGCCCTTGGGCATCAGCTTGGCCTGGCCCCCCCATGGGTGTGTATGTGCGCATGCGTATGCACATGCCCCCCCTGTGGGTGTGCATGCACCCCCACACACCCCCCACAGCCCCCCTACCTGTCTAGTCTTTACCATTGCCCTTAATGAAGATGGCGGCCGCGGTTTCCCTAAGGGGAATGAAGCCTCCGCTGCAATCTTTGTTGATGGCACACATGCGTGCTATGCACGCACATCTCTGCCATCAACTAAGATGGCGGCAGCGGATTCAGTACCTTAGGGAAGCTGCGGCCGCCATCTTCATTAAGGGCAATGCTAAAAAGCCGGCTGACAGGTAAGTGGGGGGGTGCGGATCGCGGAAGGGGAGTGGAGGGCCCCTGAGGGGCTCCTGTAGCTCCGGGGCCCTCGGGTCAGTGCCCAACCTAGCCACCCTTTAGAACCGGTGCTGGATAGTGGGTAGGGTATTTACTTTCCCCATGAACCTTGTCCATGCCTCAAAATGCATCTGAGAGAGTGGCAAAAGGGTACATCTATTTTGGGGATTATTTCAAGCATCCCGTAACTCCTCCAGGAATCATAAAAGAATAGCTCTTCTAACTATGCCGTTCACTAAATGGACAGATGTTCAAATGAAGGCTTAGTTCATTTGCAACCTGTTGCACTTTTAGCAGCTTAGTCTTTTGTGCCCTTCCCTCTTTTCTGAATCATGCTTAATACTTGGAAGTGCTTAATCACTACCTCGGAAGTTCACTCTGTTAATGTAATTTGACTGCAGCACCAATAACTGTGTCTGAAATGGAGGCTGGCTAAGAATTAAATTAATCGTTTTACTAGCCTGCTGTCAAAACAATGCCTTGATTTGAAACTTTTTTTTAATCCCGTTGAAATGAAATTTGAACTAAGGGCCATTGAAACACATCTCTAGTTGTGGCAGCTGTGCCAGGCAAACAATATGGCTAACTTTAGAGGCAAGCGTTCTGCTTTTTGCACTCAAATTGCATTGAACAGCTGGTTAACTAAATCCACTGACTCTGTAGGGAATGAGCATTTAAGGCTGGCTGATGGCACAGTCAACCCAAGTAGTTTCTTGGAGCAGCAGTATTTTTTAGGGATGCTGATTATGCACCCAGGAATTGTGCCCCAGGATAGCATGTTTTGCAGAGGATGTTGGGGTGAATCCTCTCTCATGTGTTGTAAAAGATCTAGAATTGTCCCCCAGCATCTTTCTGAAAATGTGCAGGTGTTCCTGGGGCACACTGCTTGGAGTGAATAATGCATTTGCTTGGGAACAGCAAAATATCTCGGACTAGCCACACACCTTAGGAACCACCAAGCCAAAACTTTCCAGCTGTATATTGTGGCCTGCTGGATGTTTGATAACCACTGTGTTTGATATCCCAGGCAAGCAGCAAAATCTGGGGCTTTTATCACACTCTGGTGGGCTACATTTGGCTTGTTGGTTCATAGATTTGGAGTTGGGACCCCAGCTGTACTGCCAGCAGGCTGGGTCTGGCTACATCAGAGATGGGAATCTTGTGGTTCTCCAGGTATTGTTGTATTACAACTCCCATCATTCCTAATCATTGCCCATGCTGGCTGGGGTTGATGGGAGTTGGAGTCCAGTAACATCTGGATGGTCACAGGTTCCCCATCCCTGAACTCTATCCTGGCACTGGTAGGCAAAATATACTTCATGCCTCCTTGCTTTGCAGAAGGGCTTGCTGATTATATGGACAATGAAGTAGTCAATGGTGCAGTTAAGTGGATACCTTTTAAATCATTTTCCAGTAGGGTTGGTTTCCTTTTTAGAATGGCTCGGTTTCTTGCACTGCAGTTTGCACTGAGCTGAGCTCTTCTGGTTTGCACTCAGAGCAAGCTTGCATACAGCAAGTCTTTTTGTGGTCATTAAAACATTTTCCACTCTTAGTGCCAAGTTCAGTCAACTTGCAAGAAGGGGGGGGAGGTGTGTTACCTGGCCCAGAAACAGATGAGGATCTTCACATTTAGAGCTTCAGTTTCAGTTAATTTCTGAGACAGGCAAAAATGAAGTATTCTTGTGTATGCCTGAATTGACTTTTAGGCCAGAGCAAACTATTCTTTTTATCAGTGGATTTGAGAGAGGATCTTTTCAGTCTGTGGTTAGGTAGCTATCTGCCTTGATGGCTCTTATAGTCAGCATATAAATCTTCTAATTTTTTTTTTAAAGTAGCCTGTTACTGTCTTTGAAATTTCTAGTGGCTTTCTGCATATTTGGCCCTATTCATTATAATACCACAGCAGTAAGATAATCCAGCAATGTTTCCTCTGTCCTTAACATTGCTTCAGTAATGTGTGGATAGCTCAACGTTAGCAGTGTGAGAAGGGGGACTGAGTGGGCACGGAAACATTAACAGTGTGAGAAGGGCAATTCTGTGTGATTGTGATCTAAGCTTCCATACGTTAACAGTGTGAACAGTTTGTTTTTGGCAACTGTCACATGAACGTAGTACAGGTGTGAAGCGGGCCTCTGATGCCAAAACGCCTGGTCTCTTGTGTTTTGTAGAGGAAAATGAAAAGCTACCTGAAATGCAGTTCAGGAAAGGAATTAAGTATGTTCAGAACCCATTTGATTTAGTCTGCCATTTTAGGTAGGTGTATGGGCTTGGTACTGATGATTGTACTGATTTTGCTGTCTCTCATTACTTAGCTTTAAGCTGCAGACCATTTGTTTACAATTAAATGCTTTCCATGGCATACCATAAACAGATATGTGCCTGGCTCCCCTATCCTGCCTCCAAAAGTGGCCAGCCGGATTTCTCCAGAAGCTTAAGAGGCAGGGCTTCATGAAGGTGATGACCATCTCATGTTTATTCTCACCACCTGGTACTTAGAGCTATACTGCTTCTTAACAAGAGGCATTGGTGGATCTGTCTTCTGTGGCTTAGTTGCATAAAAGCAGTGTGGAATGCTGTGCCATCAAAGGGAATTGCCTTAGGCTGATCATACCCCTAGTTAACTCCAAAAGCAGTTTGGCCTGTTAAAATGAATATAGTTAGTTTGACTTTGTCTACACTAAATGTATGCCCACCAAGTCTGACATGCTGTGTAAATAGATGCCATGCAAACATGTAATCGATAGTATGAATACAGGCTTTGCGATCTTTTCGTGTAAATAAAGCCACAAAAGTTAACATAACATTTTTATTAGCTTGCTGAGAGCTTAACAGAAGAGGCAAAAGTTGCATTGCTATGCTGGGCACAAAGGGAGGGAGCTTTCCTGCTCTGGTAGCCTTGCTTGGTTTCTCTACTGGATACAGAGGAGGGATGGAAGGGTCTTCCCCTCCTCCTCCGGCAGGCTCATGAGCCTGCATAGAATTCCATGCATGCGCCTGCATGCAGTTTATGGGCCCCTATGGCTACCAGGCTGGTGCTTAAATACATGGTTGTGCTAAGCAATGGGAAAGTGTCTGTTTCCATCCTGCCCTGCCCAGGACAGCAGATATTTCTCGCCTCTGGCATTCCAAAGGATCCAAACAAATTATTTCTCTACTAGTATTATGGAAAAGTCTCTCTTGCAAGGCTATTGTTCAGTGATTGGTTTTGCATTTATTCTTTGATCATCTTTGTGACATCCTAAGGGGTTGTTTATTGGGATAACTGTCAGTGTGAACAAATGGATGGAAATCTACCTCTTATGTAAAGAGAAGAGAGCAGTTAGTATTGAGCCAATCTCCTTCATGGATAAAAAAATACCCTTATGCAAAGGCTCTTTTGTTCCTTTGTTCCCACAGACAACCTTGTCTTGTTTCCCTGTCTGTCATGTGCTGGGAAATGTGACTTCATTTATTTTCCATTGGGCCATCCCTAATCCTTGAGTGTAATTGCAACATCTCATTTTTATGCTGCCTTGATTATTTTAAAAAAGCATGACTTAGTGGAAAAAGCCTGACCTCCTCTATTGCAGCTGTTGGAGATAAGATAGTCCATTCTATTTAAAAAGAAAAAAGCACACCCAGCACAACACATTTGGGGGATGTTTATTTAAGGAAATTGTTTATTCCTTAGGTTTAAAGGGGGGGCGGCTGAAGCGGACAGTGTATTTCCAAAACAGCTATTCTAGCTTGACCTAATGTATCTAACATGACAGTGAATGCTTACTACTCTGGTGTTTCCTGCACTGTTGGTCACTATAAACATCAGTTTATAATACTGTGGTTCCCCCCACTGAATGCTCTAAATGAATGCCAAAGCTCTTTGCAGTCTTAAAATTAGGCAATCAGTCACTAGTGAAACTCCTGCTTGATCCACAGCACACCAACTATGGTGTATGGTGGAAGATTTCATAAAACAGGGGTAAACAATTTTAGTCCAGCAACATCAAGAGGGCCACAACTCCCATCATCCCTGACCACCATCCATGCTGGCTGAGGCTGATAGGAGTTGGGAGTCCCAACAGCACCTGAAAAGCCACAGGTTCCCCATTCCTATTGTAGTGCCACACAATGGCCTTACAGGTATGTCAAGTGGGTTTGCTAAGATATTTTAAAAACAGCTAAAAATATTTTTTAAAACAGTGCCAGCAATTACTGAAGTCAGGTTTAAAACAATACAGAATGAGCATCTAAGACATAGACCTTTTCATCCAGCTGGAAAAGCTTGTTGAAACAAACATGTGCATGTTTGTATGTTTGTTTGTTTATATATAATCCAATAGGAGCCCAGGGCTGCAAACAAAAGCACTAAAAACACTTTAAAACATAAACTGTTTAACTGATTCCGGCAAGTACAGACAGTGGGTGGCGGTCATGTGCCCCAGAACAGAGGCAGCCACACTGAAAGCCCTCCTCAGAGTTGCTGTGTAGTGGGCTTGATATTTTTAGGACTTGAAGAAACTCTCCATTAGAATGCAATAATGTACTAGGTACATAAGGGATAAGGTGGTCTCTCAAATAACCTGGTCCTGAGTTATATAGAGCCCAGAGCTTGGAAAAGTTACTTTTTTTGAACTACAACTCCCATCAGCCCAATCCAGTGGCCATGCTGGCTGGGGCTGATGGGAGTTGTAGTTCAAAAAAAGTAACTTTTCCAAGCTCTGATAGAGCCTTATGTGTTAGCACCAAAAGCTTGAATTTGGCCCAGTAGCAGATTGGCAGCCCACGCAAATCCCACGAGCAAGGTGTTATATGCTGTGCTGGTGATAGATTGCCCCCGCAAGCAACCTAGCTGCTGTGTTCTGTGCTAGCTTCAGCCTCTGGACCAACTTCAAAGATAGCCCCACGTACAGCACATTGCAGTATTCCAACCCTGAGGTCATCAATGCATGGACAACTGTGGGGAAGCTATCCTGATCCAGGAATGGCTGTAGCCGTCTTACCAGCCAAAGCTGATAAAAGGGGCACATCATTGGGTGCATACTCACAATAATCTTGTCAGTGCCATCGGGCTGCAAAAAAACTGAGAATGATCCCACAAAGCACTGCCTGATGGAGTATTGGAAACTTCATTCGGAGGTGTGTCAGGTGTGATGTCTAGCTCACTACGGAAGCAAACAACTTTGTCCTCAAAGTGCCTAGCAAGGAAATCACAGAAAATCTCTGAAGTGTCCCAGACCCCATTCACTGGTGTAGTTGTCTACAGCCTATAGACTACCCTGAAGAGCTCTGCGTGGTAATTACTTGGCGGCAATGGAAGCAACAAAGTAGGCCCTCTTCGCTGCTGTCACCACCATGCAGTAAGCATGTTTATATGCTCTAACACAGGGGTTCCCAAACTGTGGTCTGTGAGCTTCACTCAGATGGTCCACGGTGTGTCTGCATTAAATAGTCATATTGATTTTTAACTATAGTTTAATGCTGCTTTTATTTCTTATATAGTATTTTATTATATTACAGTTTGAATTCTATGGAATGCAAATTATAATGCAATAAAATACAATACAAAACATCTAGCACAGCACATTACAATTGCTACACCAGGCAGAAAATTCATTAAATGGTCTGCCGTCACCATTAGCGATGTTCAAATGGTTCATGGGGAAACAAAGTTTGGGAACTACTGCAGTACCACATGTTTGGTTGTCCTTGCAGCAGGACTTTCACACAGCAGACTCAGCAAAAGCAATTCTGAAATGTTTCAGCAGTGAGATGGGCCGCATGGCTTAGACAATAATGGCCTCTTAATACCTTGACTAGTTGAATGACTTATACTTGCTCTGGCTGTTTCCACACCATTCTTAGGGTGGATCCATAAGGCCATTTTCTTGTTTATAGAATTTTATAGAAGCTCCCTATGTGACTGCCCAACTGGGAAGAGAGCCAGTTATTTATAGCATTCGAGTACATGGAGAGCTGCCTTGGCTTCCTGAAGCTTTTTGGAAATCCAGGGACATAGGAACAATGTCTGCTCATAGCTACAAATGGCATAGTCTGCATGGCAAAAGTGTATGTGTGCATACTGCTTTGCCTATAGCATATGAAAACATTATTGGGGAGCTGTGTATGTGTGTCTGGGAAAACTCAGTTGGATTAGAGCAAGTGTGGGGAACCTTTGGTCCTCCAGATGTTGCTGAACTATGTATCTCATCATTCCTGGCCACGTTTGCTGGGAGTTGTAGTTCAGCAACATATGGAGGGCAAAAGGTTCCCCACTCCTAGATTAAGAGTCTTGCTAGCCCCAGAATATAGATGTGCGTGTACATGTGTCACCTGCTTAAGTGTTTGCAGCATGAAACTTCATTGTGTGCATGCACTTGCCATATAAAGTGTGGAGCTGCCCTAAAGTATGGCCTTGCTGTAGCCTGTCAGGAGCTAGTGATATGCAGCTGCAAAGCCAATTGCTTTCTCCCCAGGAGTCCTTGAGCTTCATAAACAACAAGTTTCCTTCCGTAATTAAGGCAGTAAGAGATCTGCTAATGTTGTTGGACTACAGCTCCCACCAGGCTGATGAGAGTTGTAGTCTAACAATATCTAGAGAGCCACAGATTTCCCACTGCTGGCCTAGGCAGTGGCTCCTGCAGCCAGAGATTGTACCCGTGGAATACCTGCTCCACAATTGTGGACAGGGAAGCTTTGTCAGGATCTCTAAACAACAAGCAGGGCATTCTGTTTCAGAAAGCAGCCACCCAGTGTCCTGCTTATTCAGCTTTCCTCAGACCCTGCAGGTTTTCATGCAGCCTCTGCTGTTGACAGGCAGCAGAATCCCAGGGAAGAGAACTGAGTGAGGTTCTTTCATTTTGAGTTACCAAAGCCATTGAGAAACAGAAGACCCTGCAGTCCTGCCAGTAGATAGAGTAGAACAGATTTGTTCTGAAGTAAAAGAAATTGGTACGATTTCTGTTGTCTTATGGAATGAGTGCATGCAGGTGAGCACATGAAATTCTATGCAGGCTCATGAGCATGCTGGAGGAGGAGGGAAGGACAGCTTCCATCCCTCCTGTGCACCCAGCAGAGAAACCAAGCCTTTAACATCTGGCAATCCTAACTTGAGCATAGGAAAGTTGAAACTGCTTTTACTGAACTGCTGAAAATACTGGTGCTCATTCATAAATAGTTTGACCGCTGGCAACAGTGTGAAACAATATGTCGGAAAGGTGGTGGCATAAAACTAGAAGGAAAACTTATTCCTGTGCTTGTAGATATTAAGGGACATGGCCATTGGGTGGGGTTAGCCCATGTGGTTCCCCCTTCTTCCAGTCTTACAAAGTGTTTGTGTGTGTTGGGTTTATTTACTATTGTTTTTAATATGTTTGTTTATTTATTGCATTGATATCCCATCTTTCCTCCAAGGAACTCAAGGTGTGCATGGTTCTCCCCCTTCTTATTCCATACTCACAACAACTCTGTGGGGTAGTTTAGGCTAAGAGGCAGTGGCTGGCCCAAGGTGACCCAATGAGTGTCACAGCCAAGTGAGTATTGTTCTCAAAACATTTTGCCCTGTGATAATTGTACGACTCTGTCCTGCACTGAGAACTTCACCGGCACTTTTAGACTTGTGGTTTTCCATTGACCCAGATTCTTATATTGTAGCTGTTCATGCACCATTGGTGGCATGAGCAGATGGAAATCTTTTGTATTTAAGAGCTTGTAGCAAGCGAGAGAGTTGAGTGATGAACTTTTTGCGTTATCTGGTTTAGATGTTCTTTGGCCAGTTTGCAAGTTCCTTCTGGAATCTTTGGAGGCCAGTGTAGAGCTGTTTCCAATGGAAGCATTAACGAGAAGTGTGATTACATGCAAGCTGGTCCTTCACTGGAAAACATATTGTTAGAACATGCTAACATATAGTTTGGTCAGAGGGAGCCTGTTATAGCATAAATCCAGTTAGTGATAGCCTTATTTTGTATATGAATGTAATACTAATCCTTGCAGATAAGCAATAAATAATTAAGCAAGGAGTAAATGAAATGATTAGAAAACTTTAAAAAAACATAATTGTGGACTGGTTCACACATGCGAACCTTCACTGGATGCTGTAGTCAAAAGTCATAAGCATGCATGTTTCAGTGGGGCCATCAGAATGTTGATGCTGTCTCATATTATCCTAACATAGTACTTTTCATTGGTGTTAGTTCATATATTCAGCTGCCCTTCATCAAGTATTGAGACATAATGTACATACTGTGATATTTGAAAGTTCTGTGTTGGACGTGCATTAGATATCAACCTAATTACATGTGCTAAGATGACGTTGGTTGCTTATTTGTTGAAATCAGAATTGTTTGCAGAGCAGTTTACCCCATATTCACTGAGACACCTGAGTGCGAATTGCTGCTGACTACATCTTGTGAACTGGCCAATTGTTTGGAGCCAGATCTCCAGGCAATTGTTGAAGGAAAGATTGGTTTGCCCTTGATGTTCTATTTGGTTACAATGATTATAGTGTTGATTTTTTGATGTGGAAGACCTAGGTTCAAAATCTTGTTCAGCCATGAAGCTCACTGGTGGGACCCAGGACAAGTCATTGCTTACCCCACAGTTATGCTAAAATAAGAAGAGAATGTCAAGTATGCTAAAGAAATGGAAAATTGACTATTGTAAATCTCTTTGTTTTCAGATTTTCCCTGATCCTTCAGACTTTGATCCTTACTGTAAACTGAAGGATCGTCTCCCTTCCATTGTAGTCGAGCCAACAGAAGGAGATGTGGAGAGTGGAGAGCTAAGATGGCCACCTGAGGAGTTCCTGGTCCAGGAAGAAGAGGAAGAAAACTGTGATGAAGCAAAGAAAGAGAGCAAGGAGCAATAAATGGCACAGAGTCTTCTGTACTGCTTCAGATGCTATGTCATCTTGAAGTGGGAGAACCACAACTGTTCTGAAAAGACGTTCACATTTTGCACCTGCAAGATCTTAGTTTTTTCATATTCTCTATTGAGAACTGAAGCGCTTGACGTGACAATCTCCAGCTGTCAGTAAGGAAGAAAGTTGGGCGGCAGTGGGGGGGGGGAACGGCTGCTCTGCTCAAGACCACTGTTGAATTTTGTTAAGGTTATCTGGGGTAGCCGTGAAATTACAGGTTGTTTTGGTGGAGGATCAGATGGGCAGGAAACATACTTTTTCCCCCTGAGGTGGTGGAAGAAATGACTGCAAAAGTGTAAAATGCAGCTGCCTCTGGCTACAAAAGCATGAGATTAGTATTCATCTCTCAAAACTTTGCCTTCTTTATAGTGTTTCTGTTTTTTTGTTTTGGGGTGTGTGTGTGTGTGTGTGTGTGTGTATGTGTGTTTTGTGGGTTGGGAAATATTACATGCCACTGAAATGCTCCAATGACAGTAGAGCAAGGCAAGTGTTCCTGCTGAGCAGAATAGAGGAGCAGTGGATCAATAATTTCACCCCAGTCTAGTATCGTCTCCCTATAAGTCATACAGCCTGTGGGAATTATGTTATTTGGCACCAGTTAGCCCATCCTGTTGCACCTAAGCCATCTTTCCCTCCCTCTCCCCCCCCTTAAAGTATGCATTTAACCTGAACAGTTCTTATGACTGTAATAAAGGTATTGACTAACTGGCATTTGAATCTTGCAGTGGTGAATACCTTTTTTTTTTTATTGGCACCGTGGCGCTGACTTTAGAAATGGTCCTTTGCCACTTTTTCTGCAATAGCCTTGTTTATCCTGCACAACATAACAAACAAGTTGAATCTGTTTTTTTGTTATTGCAAAAATAAATAAAAAGCTTTGAGAGATTTTTGCAATACAAGTAATGTAAGTATATGCATATATTTTCCCTGTCACCAAAGTTGCTGTTTAGTCTCCCGTCCAATCGTACATCTGGTTGCTGTGAGATGCCAGCATTTTGTAAGGGGTGTGTGTGTAGAGTAACCATATGCAAATGTTGGATGAAAAGCTCATCTTATATCACAGTGTACAAGGCAGCTTTGGCCAACAACTACAGTGAACCCTAACAGAACTTTAGAGATGATCTGGAGACAGTTTAACAGAAGTAATTATTGAAGGAAAGCAGGTCTTCTCTTCAAAATAATAAAAGTATTATGGTCTCTCAGTATTCTGGGAAAGATGTTTTTTGAACTTTATCTATGGGATTTATTGATGGGTATAAATTTGTTACCAAGATTTAAATTCGTAATAATAACCATCAGAATTTTTAGCTGATTTATCCTTTTGAGAGGAGGAAAACAAATTGCAGGACAAGCTAACTTTGCTGCTTTCTAGCAAAGCAGTGTCTTGACCACTTGATTGGAAGTCCTTGCTGAGACTTGACAGTACGTATGGACCACTCTGAGAAATGAAAAGCCAATAATTTCCATTTTTAATTCTGACAACACTAAAAAGATGCAACACATAACATATATATATATCATGGCCTTAACACAATATTCAAAATAATCCCTAATCTCCCATGCCCTTTGTTGATTGGCTCCGTTTCTTTTTTCTTAAGAAATCTGTTGGGACTCTATGTATATATTGGTATTTGATACCTCATCAGTAGTAAAAACGCTGGTAAGGAGTTAGGGAATTTGCTTGTTAAAAATCAGCAGAATTATTATTTTCCAGTCTTTGTCTTGCTTGTGTTTTCAACATAATGGCAATAACTTTTTAACACCTGTGAGTCATTGTTACATGTGGGTGTGAGGTTGCCTGAGTATTTTTTATAATTATTATTTTAAGCATAATAATGTAGAGATGTAGTTGGTGTTCTTGTGTGTTCTTTTGGCAGCCAAGAACCTGTCACACATGTACTACCTGTCTTGGTGTTCAGTTTTGTCATCGCTGAAACCTGTCTTGCATCACTACCTAGGCCCAGGTTGCTTTTAAAACCATTGGATCCAGATGTTTTTGGTCGTGTATCCTGGACATCTGTTCTCGTCTTGCTATTCAGTAGAATTAGCTTTGATACCTGCACATCAGCCTGAATTTCCTAGGGTTTTTTCTCCAAAAATGCCTTTTGTTTTCTGATTTTTGTCCCAAGTTTGAAGTTGTCAAATGTCAACCACTCAGACAAGCAAAAATCCTTAATGCTTAGGATCAGAGTGGAAATGCTGTTTGTCTTTAAATATTTGCATATCCTTTTCTGCCTCTCCCTTTTTAATTGTTGCTTGTATTTCTGTCATTTTTGAATGTGTCTGAAGAACAAAGCACTCCAGTTTGAATTTATCCTGTTGTATATTACATTCTATATTTCTGTAAAATTCTTTTTTGAGCCTCAGGGAAAAAAAAGCTTGCATTTTTTTCAAACTACTTTTGTCACTGTGACAGTTGTAAATAAAGTTTGAAAATGCTTTCCAAAACTCTTGACTTAAGAAGTGTGTTCTTGTACATTATCATTATTATTTGCTGTTCTACAAACTTCTTAATGAATATCCAAGGAGTGTGTGTTGGGAGGGGTTGTAAGAACTATAGTGGAGTTAAATGCATGTGCATTCCTGTCTAAATCCAAGTGTGCTGCTCTTGGGAGTGCAGCCATAAACAGAATGTATCAGAAGGAAAACTTTGCTTGATACTCTCTGGATTGTTCAATGAATTAAGCCATGTGGGACAAAGAAAGCAGAAAAACCTCCAGATTTTCTAATCATTGTGATGTGGTAGGGAGATCCTGCTTCTCACTCACTCAGAGAAAACAGGGTTGTCATGGGAAATCTGACCCTCTCCAAGAATAAATAGTACCCTTTTAGTACAAACCCCTACCTAATGATCAGTATTTGGAAAAGATCTTGAAGTGCATTCTTAGAACCTAGTTGTGCTCAGGTTGTAGCTCAGTGGTAGAGCATCTGCTTTTCATGCAGAAGCTCTGAGGATCAATCCCCCATATCTCTAGGTAGGACTAGGAATGCCCCTAGCTGAAACCCCAGATAGCTGTTGCCAGTCAGTGCTGGCAATGCTGAGCTGGATGGACCAGTATAAGGCCGCTTCCTAAAAAGGTCCCACTGTTTTGAATGGGATTTACTCCTAAGTACATGTGCATAAGATTGTAGCCTAAGGTTCCTTCTAAGATAAGCCACTAGACTTGGTGTACTCATTAAAAGGAACACTGGGAATTTTAAATGTTCTCTAGTCTAAACATTTGCCTTGTATGTTGCTGCTGTGATGCGACATAAAAAATGGAAAACTACCTTATACTGCAGGTCTAGCCAGCTCAGTTTGCTCTCCAGGGTGACTCTTAACTCCTCTCCAGAGTGACAGCCACAGGTCTTTTCCAGTCCTATCTAGTGATGCTGGGGATTGAACATTGTGCTCATCCAAACCATATGCTCCTTTCCACTGACAGCTTCAGGAAACCTCCTCTTGGCAGTGCCACGTGTAAGAGAGACTAATGGAAACTGCTGCTTTGTCCATATGTTGCCTGGAGTACAGGTATGTCCTGTTCCTGCCTTGTAACTAGCCAGGTATGCTTTTTACCCTCTATCCTATTAAATGCAGGAGACTTACTTTCATGAATTGGTTACCCTCCTTTCACCACAAGGTCCTATGGCAGGGTATGTACATTCAGTAAATGTCATTTTAAACTATAACTAAAACACAAACTGCTACTATGCAGGAAGTGAGGTGTTTAGATCAGTGCAACGTGTCCTGACTAACCAGCCAAAATGATACAGTGATGATGTGCTTTGAGCGGGGGAGAGTTTCATAATCGGAGGGAGGTAGAGGAGAGAATGTGTGAAGCCAAAGGGCTGTGGCAGCAGCAAATGGATTTCTAACATCTGAGTTACTATATGGCTTAGCCTGGTTTGTATAAAGTAATTGACCTTGAAAAAGTGGGGAGGGCACATTAATTGTATTACGTGAACAATGGAATTGGAGTCCAGCAGCACTGAGGTTTGACGCTGAGAAGAGCCCTACTGGTTAAAGCCAAAGGTCTGTATGATCCAGCATCCTGTTCTCAGTGGCCATCTAGATGCCTACAGGAAACCTGCAAGCAGGACTTAAGCACAACAGCACACTCTCCCCATTGCTGATTCCCAGAAACTGGCATTCAGAGGCATAGTGCCTACAACACTGGAGGTAGTCCTTAGCCATCATGGCCTGTAGCCATTTATAACCTTACTCTCCTTTTCTTTCTGGTGGAATACTGTGCCTTTAACAACTTCATAGCAAGAAGAAATTTCCTGCTCCCTGATTTGTATGTACTGGGATACAGGGGTGGTCCTACTATTAGACTGGGTGTGGGAAACCTCTGGCCCTCCAGATGTTGCTGATGAACTACACCTCCCATCAGCCCCAACAAGCATGGCTAGATGCCTGGGGTTGTGGGAGCTGTCGTTCAGCAACATCTGGAGAGCCAAAGGGTCCCCAAGCCTGCATTCCACTGAATGAGGCAACTGTCTCTGTGTGTGTATGCTGGTTTGCCTCACGTAGCAAAATGTCTTGGGTGGGCCTGTTGCAGGAAAACATGTCTCTTGAATTTCTACCAGGCAGGCAGCTGTTACAGGTCAAGAGTCACTGGAGTGGCACCAAGCCATTTGATTACAGAATATCTAAACATAAAAAAGATAAAAATCAAGAGCACACGGTTAATTATGAAAGGGAACATGAAGCATTAAAGCAACCATTTTAAAGCAACAACCAACCAAAAGCAAAACATTCCCCAAATGCAGCAAATCAAATTACTCACCAAAAGCCAAGGTGGACAGGGCAGAATTTGTACCCCATATGCACCCACTTGATGGCTCAGATCTACAGTACTAGGACTTTTACAAGTGCCATATAACATTGGTTCTGCAGTTGCAGGAAATAGATCTTTTAGTGTGGCAGCACCTACACTTAGGAATTCCCTTCCTATTGATATTAGGCAGGTGTCTTCCCTTTAATGTTTTCAGTGCCTAATAAAACCTTTTTTGTTCCATGCTACCCAGGCATGTGATTTTAGTAGGTATAAGTGTTTCAAAATTACTGGTTTTATTTTATAATTTTATGTGCATCTTTAATTTTTTAATTTTTGTTTTTGTTGTTATTGGTATTTTAAATGAATATTTTATACTATCTTGCAAATCACTTAGAGGTCTTTTGTTCTACTAAGCAGTATATAAATTTTGTTTTTAAAAAAGAGCAGCAAGGTGGATCTCCCTTGATCACAACAGTGACATTGCTGCTTGAACAAGGCACCCACCACCTCTCAATTTGTTTCCAAAATCCTGGAAAAATGGAATATGTGTGACCAGCTTTACATCTGTTCTGTGAGTTACAACAACCTAAGGGTATGCAATGGAAATTCTAAAATCACTGAAATAGTTAATTGCATCTTATATGGCAGGATTTCAACTTCAAAAGCTGCATTTCCTTTAAAACCCATTCTCAGGTGTTTAAAGGTGCAATCCAATTGGCATATACACCAGGCTGAGAGGATTCAGGATGTGGCAGAGGAGGGATGCCTTTGGCGCAGTTGGGCTGTGCCGGCAACAGTCTCCTCCCCTGGGTGCAGCCACGGCGCAGCCAGGGAACTCCGCTACTGCCAGGGCGCAGCCGGCTCAGCCAAGACCAGTGCAATTGGAGCTGGCAGAAGACCCGAAAAAGGGACATCCAGGGGGCGTGTCAGGGGCAGAACCAAGGGGGAGGGGGTCTTATGCCACATCCTGAGCCTGCTCAGCTGGGTCCTGTGGCCCTTAGTCCTGACAGCTGATACTCCGGGAAAAGGGGTGGTGGAAGGAAACATGACTTTCTTTTCCTCCTGCCGAGCCCTTTCTGTGCAGTCAGCGTCCTCCCTCCCAGCGGCTCCTGAACAGAGGTAGGGTGTGGCAGCCCCTTCTACTGGCTTCACTACCCCCAGCCTTTGCCAAGTTGGATTGCGCCCTAAGCCACTAGCATGCTGGTGGACACTTAATTTCACTTTTGTCCCATGTTGTTCCAGAAAAGCATCACTTCTTAAATTGCTTCGTGTCATGAACGAAGGCACAACATTACTGCCAGACCCAACTACAGCACATTTAAATGCCCAGGATGACTTCTTTAAGCCTATTGTACATTTAACATAATGTGCAAATTAAAAGTTTCAGCCTTTAGTCCAGTTATAAAACAGTTAAAAACTAGTTCACTTCCAAAACATTCCTAGAGACAGACCCTTGCATTCCAAAAGTTGCTTCAACTGCCCACATCCTCACCTGTTTAATCACCATGTGTTGCCTACTCTCCCAGGGCCAGCACAAGACATGGTGCCACCCGAGGTGAAGTGAACCACTCCCCCTTCTCCATCTCATCTCCTTGCTTCTCTTACTTTTAATGGCAGCATTGTGCCTCCATCTCCGCGTACCCATCCTCCCTGTCTTGCTCCGAGGAATGAAAGAAGGTCCTTCCTCAGAGCATAGCACACTGGGAGAAATGGCTCAAGAGAGTGCCTGTACCTACCACTACTTTTCTGGGGCATCCAGACATTCTTTTTAAAATAGACGTAAAAGTTTAAAGTAAATGCCTCACTCCAAGCAAGGACCCCCTTCCCTTCCTCAGAGTGAGGCAGAAGAGGAGGAGGAGCACTGTTGCCATGTGAGCACTGACAAAACATTAAACATAAGGGAGGGGGCGAGGGTCTGCAGAGAAGGCAAGCAAGGGGAAGTCCTGGGGTACTAGAGCACTGCAATTGCCTCATTCTGCCTAATGGGTAGGCTGGCCCTGCACTCCCTGGGCCCCAAATCTCACATGCTCATCTTAATCCCACCCATTCTCTACTCTTCCAAGGAGGATGAAATATCTTTAATCACCTTTTCAATTGTCTATTTGCTGGAATCTGGTTCATCCTAGTAGCTGAGCTATGTCTTGTTGGGTTTTCAAATGAAGAGCTCCTGAACTAATTGGCTGCAACAGCAGCAGGGAGAAGCTAGCCTGGGCTATATATTTAGGATAATATAGCAATGGGGAATCTGGTCTATGAAGGGAGCCCCAGCTGGCAAAGCATCTCAGCCCCAGTGACAAAGTTTCAAGATGGCAAGTGAGATAGGCAGTAGGGTGAGAAGGCCAGGGCGAACTACTTCCCTCCCTTTTTTACCAAACAAATCTCAAACTCCAAAGGAAACTCAATAGACAACAATAACAGGTCTGCAGATAGAAGGTCAGCAGGGATGTGGGGACTATCCAGGGTATTATACAGAAAGTTACATGAACAGCTACTTGCCTCCTGGGCAAAAGTCATGGATGTGTACTCAGTGCAATGAGCTCTTCCCTTTCAGAGAACAGGTTAGCTCCCTTGAAAATGGAAATGGACTGCCTTCAAGTTGATCCTGACTTATGGCGACCCCATGAATAGGGTTTTCATGGTAAGCGGTATGCAGAGGGGGTTTACCATTGCCTCCCTTTGAGGCTGAGAGGCAGTGACTGGCCCAAGGTGACCCAGTGAGCTTCATGGCTGTGTGGGGATTCGAACCCTGATCTCCCAGGTCGCAGTCCAACCTCTTAACCACTACACCACACTGGCTCTCTTGAGGCTAAGGTAATTGATCTGGAGAAGCTGGAAGAATCATGGTGAATAAGGCCATCAGGGATGTGATAGTGGTCTCCACTTCCAGGGTTACAGCTCCCCCACTGTCATGGGGAATGAGGGTTTTAGGAAAGGAGGAAGGAAGAGCCACTCCGACGAAGAGGAAAATTATCCTTTAGAATAGACCTGCTCCAGAATGCATGGCGATTTGCCTGCCTGGCGCAAAGGTTAAAGATGTTACATGTTACCTATTGCCTGGTAGAATGAGCTGAGGAGGAGTCAGTGGTTGTGATACATGTTGGCATCAGTGATGCCGGGAAATGTAATTGTGTAGTCCTAGGGAAAAAAGTTAAATTGCCGGGTAGGTGGCTGAAGATAGTGTTCGCTGAAATGCTACCTGTTCCATACACAAAACCACCTGTACAGACAGGGCTGATTAGTGTGTGGATGAGAAGACTGTGTTCCAAGGAGAGGTCTGGACTTATTATGCATTGGAGACTGTTTGGGGACAAGCTGGGCCTGCACAAAAAGGAAGGGCCCTACTTACACTAGAATAGCACCAGACTGTTGGTGCTTACCTTTTTTTTTTAAGTGACAGATAGGGACGGAAGGATCTGTCAATTTCAGTTTTGTTTCTCATTTTTCCAATCTTACATTCAGTTCTCCATGTTTCTGCAAATATGAAATTTTTAAAAATAAAAATATCTTCATGAAAACTCTTCACTTCTTAGTGTAAATTTCTTGTTATAAACACATTTTACATACAGTTTTGACTAATGTACAGATTTTTTAAGAACATAAGAACATAAGAAGAGCCTGCTGGTTCAGGCCAGTGGCCCATCTAGTCCAGCATCCTGTTCTCACAGTGGCCAACCAGGTGCCTGGGGGAAGCCCACAAGCAGGACCCGAGTGCAAGAACACATATCGGAAGGACAGGGAAGGACGTATTGGTGGCGGAGTCGCTCTATACGTGAAAGAAGGCATTGAATCCAGCAAGCTCGAAACCCCAAAAGAGGCAGACTCCTCCACAGAATCGTTGTGGGTGGTGATACCGTGCCCCAGGAGGGACTTAATACTGGGAACGATCTATCGTCCCCCTGATCAAAATGCTCAGGGAGACCTTGAGATGAGATATGAAATTGAGGAAGCATCCAAACTAGGAAATGTGGTAGTAATGGGTGACTTCAACTACCCAGACATAGACTGGCTGCATATGTGTTCCAGTCATGACAAAGAAGCAAAGTTTCTAGATATTCTAAATGACTATTCCCTAGATCAGTTGGTCATGGAACCGACCAGAGGGACGGCAACCCTGGACTTAATCCTCAGTGGGGACCGGGACCTGGTGCGAGATGTAAGTGTTGTTGAACCGATTGGGAGCAGTGACCACAGTGCTATTAAATTAAACATACATGTAACTGGCCAATTGCCACGAAAATCCAACACGGTCACATTTGACTTCAAAAGAGGAAACTTCACAAAAATGAGGGGATTGGTAAAAAGAAAGCTGAAAAACAAAGTCCAGAGGGTCACATCACTCGAAAATGCTTGGAAGTTGTTTAAAAACACTATATTAGAAGCTCAACTGGAGTGCATACCGCAGATCAGAAAAGGTACCGCCAGGGCCAAGAAGATGCCAGCATGGTTAACGAGCAAAGTCAAGGAAGCTCTTAGAGGCAAAAAGTCTTCCTTCAGAAAATGGAAGTCTTGTCCAAATGAAGAAAATAAAAAAGAACACAAACTCTGGCAAAAGAAATGCAAGAAGACAATAAGGGATGCTAAAAAAGAATTTGAGGAGCACATTGCTAAGAACATAAAAACCAACAACAAAAAATTCTATAAATACATTCAAAGCAGGAGACCATCTAGGGAGACAATTGGACCCTTGGATGATAAGGGAGTCAAAGGTGTACTAAAGAACGATAAGGAGATTGCAGAGAAGCTAAATGAATTCTTTGCATCTGTCTTCACAGTGGAAGATATAGGGCAGATCCCTGAACCTGAACTAACATTTGCAGGAAGGGATTCTGAGGAACTAAGACAAATAGTGGTAACGAGAGAGGAAGTTCTAGGCTTAATGGACAATATAAAAACTGACAAATCACCGGGCCCGGATGGCATCCACCCGAGAGTTCTCAAAGAACTCAAAGGTGAAATTGCTGATCTGCTAACTAAAATATGTAACTTGTCCCTTGGGTCCTCCTCCGTGCCTGAGGACTGGAAAGTGGCAAATGTAACACCAATCTTCAAAAAGGGATCCAGAGGGGATCCTGGAAATTACAGGCCAGTTAGCTTAACTTCTGTCCCTGGAAAACTGGTAGAAAGTATTATTAAAGCTAGATTAACTAAGCACATAGAAGAACAAGCCTTGCTGAAGCAGAGCCAGCATGGCTTCTGCAAGGGAAAGTCCTGTGTCAGTAACCTATTAGAATTCTTTGAGAGTGTCAACAAGCATATAGATAGAGGTGATCCAGTGGACATAGTGTACTTAGACTTTCAAAAAGCGTTTGACAAGGTACCTCACCAAAGACTTCTGAGGAAGCTTAGCAGTCATGGAATAAGAGGAGAGGTCCTCTTGTGGATAAGGAATTGGTTAAGAAGCAGAAAGCAGAGAGTAGGAATAAACGGACAGTTCTCCCAATGGAGGGCTGTAGAAAGTGGAGTCCCTCAAGGATCGGTATTGGGACCTGTACTTTTCAACTTGTTCATTAATGACCTAGAATTAGGAGTGAGCAGTGAAGTGGCCAAGTTTGCTGACGACACTAAATTGTTCAGGGTTGTTAAAACAACAAGGGATTGCGAAGAGCTCCAAAAAGATCTCTCCAAACTGAGTGAATGGGCGGAAAAATGGCAAATGCAATTCAATATAAACAAGTGTAAAATTATGCATATTGGAGCAAAAAATCTTAATTTCACATATACGCTCATGGGGTCTGAACTGGCGGAAGCCTCAGGAGGGGAGAGTGTTCTTGCACTCGGGTCCTGCTTGCGGGCTTCCCCCAGGCACCTGGTAGGCCACTGTGAGAACAGGATGCTGGACTAGATGGGCCACTGGCCTGATCCAGCAGGCTCTTCTTATGTTCTAATGTTCTTATGTTCTTAACACTCTCCCCTCCTGAGGCTTCCGGCAACTGGTTTTCAGAAGCATGCTGCCTCTGACTAGGGTGGCACAGCACAGCCATCATGGCTAGTAGCCATTGATAGCCCTGTCCTCCATGAATTTGTCTAATCTTCTTTTAAAGCCGTCCAAGCTGGTGGCCATTACCGCATCTTGTGGGAGCAAATTCCATAGTTTAACTATGCGCTGAGTAAAGAAGTACTTCCTTTTGTCTGTCCTGAATCTTCCAACATTCAGCTTCTTTGAATGTCCACGAGTTCTAGTATTATGAGAGAGGGAGAAGAACTTTTCTCTATCCACTTTCTCAATGCCATGCATAATTTTATACACTTCTATCATGTCTCCTCTGACCCGCCTTTTCTCTAAACTAAAAAGCCCCAAATGCTGCAACCTTTCCTCGTAAGGGAGTTGCTCCATCCCCTTGATCATTCTGGTTGCCCTCTTCTGAACCTTTTCCAACTCTATAATATCCTTTTGAGATGAGGCAACCAGAACTGTACACAGTATTCCAAATGCGGCCGCACCATAGATTTATACAACGGCATTATGATATCGGCTGTTCTATTTTCAATACCTTTCCTAATTATCGCTAGCACACTGGGTCGACATTTTCATCGTGCTGTCCACTACAACCCCGAGGTCTCTCTCCTGTTCGGTCACTGCCAGTTCAGACCCCATGAGCGTATATGTGAAATTCAGATTTTTTGCTCCAATATGCATAATTTTACACTTGTTTATATTGAATTGCATTTGCCATTTTTCCGCCCATTCACTCAGTTTGGAGAGATCTTTTTGGAGCTCTTCGCAATCCCTTTTTGTTTTAACAACCCTGAACAATTTAGTGTCGTCAGCAAACTTGGCCACTTCACTGCTCACTCCTAATTCTAGGTCATTAATGAACAAGTTGAAAAGTACAGGTCCCAATACCGATCCTTGAGGGACTCCACTTTCTACAGCCCTCCATTGGGAGAACTGTCCGTTTATTCCTACTCTCTGCTTTCTGCTTCTTAACCAATTCCTTATCCACCAGAGGACCTCTCCTCTTATTCCATGACTGCTAAGCTTCCTCAGAAGTCTTTGGTGAGGTACCTTGTCAAACGCTTTTTGAAAGTCTAAGTATGTCCACTGGATCACCTCTATCTATATGCTTGTTGACACTCTCAAAGAATTCTAATAGGTTACTGAGACAGGACTTTCCCTTGCAGAAGCCATGCTGGCTCTGCTTCAGCAAGGCTTGTTCTTCTATGTGCTTAGTTAATCTAGCTTTAATCATACTTTCTACCAGTTTTCCAGGGACAGAAGTTAAGCTAACTGGCCTGTAATTTCCAGGATCCCCTCTGGATCCCTTTTTGAATATTGGCGTTACATTTGCCACTTTCCAGTCCTTAGGCACGGAGGAGGACCCGAGGGACAAGTTACATATTTTAGTTAGCAGATCAGCAATTTCACCTTTGAGTTCTTTGAGAACTCTCGGGTGGATGCCATCCGGGCCCGGTGATTTGTCAGTTTTTATATTGTCCATTAAGCTTAGAACTTCCTCTCTCGTTACCACTATTTGTCTCAGTTCCTCAGAATCCCTTCCTGCAAATGTTAGTTCAGGTTCAGGGATCTGCCCTATATCTTCCACTGTGAAGACAGATGCAAAGAATTCATTTAGCTTCTCTGCAATCTCCTTATCGGTCTTTAGTACACCTTTGACTCCCTTATCATCCAAGGGTCCAATTGTCTCCCTAGATGGTCTCCTGCTTTGAATGTATTTATAGAATTTTTTGTTGTTGGTTTTTATGTTCTTAGCAATGTGCTCCTCAAATTCTTTTTTAGCATCCCTTATTGTCTTCTTGCATTTCTTTTGCCAGAGTTTGTGTTCTTTTTTATTTTCTTCATTCGGACAAGACTTCCATTTTCTGAAGGAAGACTTTTTGCCTCTAAGAGCTTCCTTGACTTTGCTCGTTAACCATGCTGGCATCTTCTTGGCCCTGGCGGTACCTTTTCTGATCTGCGGTATGCACTCCAGTTGAGCTTCTAATATAGTGTTTTTAAACAACTTCCAAGCATTTTCGAGTGATGTGACCCTCTGGACTTTGTTTTTCAGCTTTCTTTTTACCAATCCCCTCATTTTTGTGAAGTTTCCTCTTTTGAAGTCAAATGTGACCGTGTTGGATTTTCGTGGCAATTGGCCAGTTACATGTATGTTTAATTTAATAGCACTGTGGTCACTGCTCCCAATCGGTTCAACAACACATCTCGCACCAGGTCCCGGTCCCCACTGAGGATTAAGTCCAGGGTTGCCGTCCCTCTGGTCGGTTCCATGACCAACTGATCTAGGGAATAGTCATTTAGAATATCTAGAAACTTTGCTTCTTTGTCATGACTGGAACACATATGCGGCCAGTCTATGTCCGGGTAGTTGAAGTCACCCATTACTACCACATTTCCTAGTTTGGATGCTTCCTCAATTTCATATCTCATCTCAAGGTCTCCCTGAGCATTTTGATCAGGGGGACGATAGATCGTTCCCAGTATTAAGTCCCTCCTGGGGCACGGTATCACCACCCACAACGATTCTGTGGAGGAGTCTGCCTCTTTTGGGGTTTCGAGCTTGCTGGATTCAATGCCTTCTTTCACGTATAGAGCGACTCCGCCACCAATACGTCCTTCAGTTTATATCCAGGGATAACCGTATCCCACTGGTTTTCTCCATTCCACCAGGTCTTCAAGCAGTTTCTCCTACTATAAGGCATTTTTGTATGTTATTTTCCCTAATGTATTCATTTTTATGTACACTTTCCACTAATATATGCATTTTTGTAAACATTGGTTGGAGAACTGCATTGCAAACTCCAGACAAGTGTGAATGTCAAAGGATGGCTGTGTTTCAGGTCTCATATTGTTTCAGAAAGTGCGGATTTGATAGATTTGGCTTTAAATATGAAATGAATCTAATTTCTCCAACACCCGTCATGGGAGAACAGCTTCTCAACTGATTGCTGCGGGAAAGCTGACAGAAGTTGAGGAGCATTTGGAATAAATTTGGAATAAATTATCAAACCAAAGGCCTATCTGATATAGCATTGTGTTCTCACGGTGGCCAGCTAGATGCTTCTGGGAAGCCCACATGCAGGACATGAGCACAATAGGACTCTCATGCTCATGGTCTCCAGCGAAGGGCATTCAGAGAGGCCTCTGGCACTGGAGGTAATATGTAGCCACCATGACTACTAGCCATTGATAGCTTTATTCTCCATGGTTATAATACACCAGGAAACAACAACAGAAGAGGCCAAGAATAAGAACTTTGCGACCCTGACACAGTGACTCTTTACAGGTGTGTGGCCCTTTAGAATGCCTGCAAGGGCTTCTCTTTTTATGTCCATTGAGGAGGCCTCTCTATAGGAGCAGACAAATATGTGAAGAGAGCTGCTATTCAAATTAGCAAACAAGATGGCCCGCAGGCGGTGTTTATATTCCCAAAAGCAACTGTGTTTTGGGATAGAAGTCCCACTTAGATGCATGTCCTCTGTAGCACGCTGCCGCTGAAAACACAACCAATTCGAGTCTTGTTCTTCAGATGCAGGAAACAGAAGCAACATTTTTTAAAAGGTTAAGGATGGAACCCTTTGCTTGTTCTTTTTCTTCTGAGAGACAAGGGCTGCTTTCAGACATGAGGCATATTGCATTAGTTTAACGAATTTAAATGGTAGCGCTTCTGTCCTGATTTCTAAAATGCCTTTCATACTGCAGTACCTGTTGCATTAAGAAACAGTAGCTTTTTCAGCCAATAAAACAGCATTTTTGGTCTTTCTTATACACATGAGCACTGTTCCCACTAGAGGTCGAGGATCTCATCCCATTGCCATGCATGCCCTCTCCCTTTAGCATATGACTTGTTAAATTATTTTAGTTGTATAGATGCAGGGGGTGGGGGTGGGAAATGCTGCTGCTATCTGTGCCTATGCCGGAATACCAGTACAGTTTTCATCAGCCCCCTCAAAAAACCCTCCGTGCCTAAAGGGTGGGAATGCACTGCATGCTGGGATGCCTGTCACGTGAGCAGCTGCAGCTGGTAAAAAATGCATGCAATTTTCTGGGTTTCCAGGCTTGCCAACAGATTCTTTCCGGTATTATTGATCATGAAAATTAGCGCTAAACTTGCTCTATATTCCACTAGAATTCCAGAACTAGCTGGGACATCAGGTGAAAGATCAAATATAATGGGCAAATTACCAGGTAAGAAATTGTCAGAATAATGGAATAAAGTGCAGTGTGAAAGCGACAAGGAAGGTAGTGGTGGGGAGGGGAAGAACTGTATAGGAAAGACTGGGGAGGGGAAAAGCCACAGAGGAAGCTTATGCTGCACATTCACTCTCTCTAAGAGGCCTGTAACTGTGAAGGTGCCATGAAAGCAGGCAGAAGCCATCCGCTTGATCTGATAAACGTAAGCATTGAAGTAAAGTGTGCATGAAGAAGAGGATGTCATAAACCGAGCATGAAAATGTCACAGGCTCTTGGGTTTTATTTTTTGTGTTTCCTCCTTCAGCCTGTGCTTTAATGGGTTCTGCTAACATGGCATTTCCTGCTGTGAATGGACTCCTTACTGTGTACAGACCCTATTGTTCTCCTCTAAAAGTGTGTCTTCTGGTGTTTCACCATGGGGAGAGAGAGAGAGAGAGCGTGCACAGGGGTGTGAACAACATCACAATATCAATTCTTTCACTGATGTTTATCTCGTAAAATTTAATTCACTTACTTTATACTAATTTAATTTAATTCATACATTTGAATCTTAACTTATAAAAATAAGAAAATGTATATGAAAATTCTATATAATATTGTACATTCTATTCTGTCGTATTGACAGCTGTGAAAAAGCCTCAAACAATTCCAGATTATATTCTCATTTTATATTGTTAGGTCCAAACCCAACACGCAAGTCGCCCTGTCAACCCCAACTCGCTTATAACACCCGGGAAGAGTGCGGAGTTGAGTGCAAATGAACCCACTATCAGAGATCAAGTAACACGAGACAAAACCTTTGCAAAGGGGACCCAATACTTACAAGCCGGAGCAGGCCAGCATGGGAACCTCGTTTATTGGTGTCCAAGGGTTTATATAGGCTTACCCCGAAGTTTACAATATCGGGCTCACGTCATAAAATACAAAAGAAGCAATTGCTAAATGTTATAGCTTTGGGGCATATGTAAGGAGGTAAAGGGGTACAGGGGGAAGGACAAAGTGGAAACATCAAGACTATCTCCCAGACTCTATGTCTGCATATTTCGCATGTCCTTGAGATAAGCACTATGCAGGAGCAGACAAAGGCAACTATTGAGGGGAGGCCCAGCTGCAACCGGGCGCCCCCTAAACTGGAGACAGACATGATATTACTTTGCTTACATATCAAAGGAGTTTTACAAGTCAAGGTTTGTGGGACATTGGAACAGCGTTTGACATTTCTATGCAAGGCGCATTAGTAACAATAAGCATAAATGTGATACAAGAAATGCATAGTAGGGAAGTTTCCAGCTTAAACCGGCTTTTATTATGCGAGCCACTGGAATGTAGGTAAGGGTCAGGTCACCAGGAAATAAACCGACATTTTATATCAAAAGTCAAATAAAGGCCACTTTGGTTCTATTTCCCGTGAAGCCCAAGCTGGTTTAGGTAGGACAAGTGAACTATAGTTTTACAAGCACTGGGGGTTTCAATTTAACCCTAACAATATAAAGGAGACCAAAGGTTATCAAATAGTGAATTACTTTGTCTTCCTTCTCTTAATCTTATCATTTCAGTAAGTTTTGCCATTGTGGCAGCATACCATATTTTATTAAGTCATTCTCATTCTATGTGCACCATTTGGCTACTATTGACATTTTTGCAGCTGATATTAAGACTGCAACTCAGTTACAATTTCTATTTGCACTTCCTCTTTAAGGTATCCTAAAAGAATCCGTAAGGAGTTCATTGATATGTGATTATTTCCTAAATAATTCCACACACCCCATTTAAAAAAAAAAAAATTCTCACACACTTACCATATATGCGTATAATCTGTGCTATTTGCCCACATTTCACTCAAATTTGGGTATATTTTTTTTACCAAGCAGTATGGGGTTAGCTACTGTTGGGAACTTGGGGAAGTACCTCAAGGACTGCCTGACTCCCTATGTTCTGTCTTGATCACTGAGATCTTCTGATGGGGTATTTCTTAGTTCCTTAGTTCCTCGTACTCCTGAGGTTCAGTTGGCCTCCACCAGGGACTGAGCCTTTCGTGTGGCAGGCCCTGCCCTGTGGAACTCCCTACTGATAAAGGTTCAGCTGGAACCTTCCCTTCTTTCTTTCAGGTGTCTCCTGAAAACTGAACTTTTTAAATAGGCTTTGAAATATAAATTTGCTTTTCCAACCAATGCAGTACTGATGGATGCTTTTATTATTGTTTTTAGTTATGTTTTTGTTGGTTTTTAATTCTGTCATGTTTTTGTATGTTGTAATGCCACCTTCTTATACTTTATGAAAAGTATGGCTTATAAATATTTGAATAAATAAAATAAATACATTTTGCAAAAAAAATCCTGTTTATAATAATACAGGATGATAAAGCTACATTAGCAACAAATATTTTTTCCTACATATCACCTGAGATATTTATTCCTTGCCAGAATTTTCTATTTTTGTTTAAACACATGTCCTATATCTTTGTTGGCTATCAATATTTTGTATGTAGAACAAATCTTTTCTATTTTCCCCTTATGTGGTTAACTTGATATTTTGGCTCTAATCCTCCTTTCCTTAAGATTTTTTTAATTGAAAAGCTCCTCAGTTGAATATATTGATACCATGAAGGAGTATTTGCTTTAATTTGGTTATTTTTATTTTATTATTTTAAGAACATAAGAAGAGTCTGCTGGATCAGGCCAGTGGCCCATCTAGTCCAGCATCCTGTTCTCACAGTGGCCAACCAGGTGCCCGGGGGAAGCCCGCAAGCAGGACCCGAGTGCAAGAACACTCTCCCCTCCTGAGGCTTCTGGCAACTGGTCTTCAGAAGCATGCTGCCTCTGACTAGGGTGGCACAGCACAGCCATCATGGCTAGTAGCCATTGATAGCCCTGTCCTCCATGAATTTGTCTAATCTTCTTTTAAAGCCATCCAAGCTGGTGGCCATTACTGCATCTTGTGGGAGCAAATTCCATAGCTTAACTATGCGCTGAGTAAAGAAGTACTTCCTTTTGTCTGTCCTGAATCTTCCAACATTCAGCTTCTTTGAATGTCCACGAGTTCTAGTATTATGAGAGAGGGAGAAGAACTTTTCTCTATCCACTTTCTCAATGCCATGCATAATTTTATACACTTCTGTCATGTCTCCTCTGACCCACCTTTTCTCTAAACTAAAAAGCCCCAAATGCTGCAACCTTATTTTGCAATAGTTAAATATTGACCCATTGTTTATTACATTGCATATTGTGATATTATTATACTTTGCCACAGTTCCGTGATGCCAGATGGCTGGAAATTGACATTATATAGAAAAGATTGAAGCTGTGATACACCAGGGGTCAAAAATTTCTTATAGTTATTCCAAATGTGTAACACTGATTTAATAATTAAAGTTGTTTTTATTAAATGCTTTAACTCTGTGTGTGATTTATTGTACACCTAGGATAGTTTTTTCAAGAGGTATTTTACCATAATTTTGAAGGAGTCTTTATCTACCCATTGTGCAATGATTTTCAAACAGATAGCTGCATAATATGATACTATATCGGATAACCCATGCCATCTCTCTGAAATGACGTTTGTAAAGTAGCAGTAGTAACTCTGATGCTTATCTTTAGATTGTGCTTGTAATGTCACTTTGAATCCCTTTCTTGGTAATCCTCATAATATCCTTTTGAGGCTGCTAGGTCAGGAGTGTTTCTAGTGTTCAGGACAAGGCTGATAAAATTAAGACTGCTGTCAAGCCAAAGCTGAACTCTTAGCACCACAGTTTACTTTGTGCCAGGGTCCAGCCCCAGGATTTGTTTTCAAAACCAGAGAGAAGTCCTGGGATTTGTGAAGAATTACTATCAGAAATTGCTTCTCACCATATGCACAATTTCTTTCCCCTTAAATCTGAGCAATCACAGCCAGTAGTGTAGTGGCACATTCAGAAGTGCAGGGTCCCTTCATGTTAGTCACAGCCGCACACACCCCATTTTGTTGCTGGGTTGAGAATGAGATCCCTGTTAACACCTTCTCCCATAACAACAGATATCCCTAGGAGCCAATAAGCATGAAAGGGGAGAGTGTTAGCTGCTGGGAAGAGTCTTCTCAATGGTTGACTCACCTCCTTTCACTCTGATTGGCTCCAATCAGCAGGAAAGGACAAGGAAGCATGTTAGAAGACTCTTCTCAGTGGCTAACACTCTCCCCTTTCATGCTTATTGCCTCATAGGATGTTGAAGACATAGGGACCCTGCTGGGACCCTGCTCCCAAAAAAGTGAAGGGTCTAAGAACCCCCGAGACCCTGGACAACTACACCCCTGACCACAGCCTGTACCCACAGCAACAGGGCTTCCTGGGCAGATGGTAGGCATAAATCCTGGCTTCTCACTCTGGCTGGAGGCAGACAAAAATGTTTTTAAAAGGGAGTTGAATGAGGTTTACAAAAGGCTTACCTTAACATGCACACTTTTCTTTTATCCTGCTGTTGCCTCATGTTGAGTATGAAACAGGTTATTCAAACAATGCTAACCTGGTTTCCCACAGGAACAGTGGGAGCAGAGTACATCCCACAAGCACCAATACTGCTTCCAAAATATATTCAGAGCTCTCCTTCTGTGTTCAGTCTTATTAGAAGTTGTTGTTCAACAACACTGAGGTTTGTCTCAACTGTAGTTGCCTGTGGTTGGGTCATGACAGATACTTTAAAAAGTTGCACAAAAGTTTCTTTTCATGTACATACCTTAGCAAGTTTTATGTTATGTTTTGTTTGTTTTTTCAGTCAGATTTGCCAAATATACTGGTGAGCAAGATCCACTTCCACATGGATCTCACCAAGGAATGATAGAATGATCACTTTCTGATGGAAAGAAAGAGGTCTTGTGAATATCATGGGTTTGGGGATTGATATAAATGATTTCTGTGAGTCCCCCAACCAGCCTCTGGTTTGCAACCCTGCACCTGATGGTGGGTTGTGCAGTGGAGAAACCTGCTCCACTGGTCAGATGAGTCTCTTTTGTTAGTCTGATAGAGTGGCCAGGTGGGCTAATGGGTCTGCCAACAAGTGCCCATTAACTGGTGAATAGGCCAAGGAGATCCTATTGTTATTGAAACTCTTCAGATGAGCCTCTCCTCCTGAGGCCAAAAAAGAGGCTTGTGTTTTTTAGTTGAGTCTGAGGAAAGGCTGGGAAGTAGAGACATGCAGAGAGGCTGACTTCCTGCATCATGGCTTTAGCATGCCTCCTGTAAGCCTGATGGAAAAGAAGGATCTATGTGACTGCTGATGCGTTGAACCCCTCCATCCTAAGCTCAGGTTGGAATGTGTGTAAATAAACAAACCATATTTCATAAAGACACCACAGTCTTCGTTGACCTTCTTTCCAAGGAAACCAAACCCTGGGTGAGCGCAGGGACCCCTGGAGATCTCTCACTGCTCGGAGATTGGGGGCCGTGCAACAATATACTCTTACTTACTTTTAGCTTACTTACATGTATACATCCGTATCTATTACAGCTATTTAGAATAATATGCAATGCTAGTCATACTTGGAGTAGACTCGCTCAAATCAGTGGACTTAAAAACAGCTGAAAGTGTGTTGGTTTCAATGGGTTTACTCTGGGTATGACTAATGGGGAGCAGATACAGCTTTCAGGCCATAGGTTAGCCACTCCTGTGAAACCATTGTTTTAAGTGAAATGTTTTTCTAGCAGTTCACTGAAAATCTGTTGGAAGGTATTATCTGGCAAGAACAGGGAAGCTCAAAGATGGGCAGAGCAGTCCTGACAGGCAGACACACTGATGCTATCTCCTATGTAATTTAAGCTGCTTCCAATGGTGGCTGGTGCCCATTGGGACAGTTAGGGCAGAAGGCAGGAAGATCTACAATAGGTAGAGCCAAAGCCAAGGAAGGCTAGGCCAGAACCGATGAGAAGTGGAGCCAACTAATTCTAGTTTTGTTCCCTTTCTCCTGAGTTCTGCAAGGGGCAACACTAAGACTGAGGAAGCTGCCAGACAATGCCACTCCCTGGACTGGATATAACTTGAAAGGCAGGCAGGGGTAGGCTGGCTTGAGGCAGACTGAGGTTGGTGGGGCAGTGCTCCACTTGTCCTAATGGACCAGCCTCCACTGACTGGATCCTCGCATGCTAACTGCTTCTGGCCTGGGGGTCTGTGGCTGTGGTGGTGGGGGCAGTGGAAACCTTTATTTTCTGCTCTTCCATTGACTCATGTGGAGTGAAATTAGTAACACCTGCATTTTTGGTGAAGTAAGTTTGTTTGTTTGTTTATTAAATTTATAACCCATGCTTCCTCCTAGTGGGAACCCAGGGCAGCAAACAAAAGCACTAAAAACACTTTAAAACATCATAAAACAGACTTCAAAATATATTAAAACAAAACATATTTAAAAACATCTTTTTTAAAAAAAAAAGCTTAAAAGACATCATAAAAACAATTCCAACACAGGTGCAGACTGGGATAACGTCTCTACTTAAAAGGCTTGTTGAAAGAGGAATGTCTTCGGTTGGCACCGAAAAGATAACAGAGATGGCACCTATCTAATATTTAAGGGGAGGGAATTCCAAAGGGTAGTGGCCATGACACTAAAGGTCTGCTTCCTGCACTTCCTGATAATATTGTATCTGCAGGAGGCCCTCACCTGCAGAGCACAGCTATCAACTGGGTATATAAGGGGTAAGACTATCTTTCAGGTATCCTGGTCCCAAGCTGTATAGGGGTTTGTACACCAAAACCAGAACCTTGAACTTGGCCCTGTAGCTAAAGGAAAGCCAGTACAATTCTTTCAGCAGTGGAGTGACATGTTGGCAATACCCTGCCCCAGTGAGCAGTCTTGCCACCGCATTTTGCACCAGCTGCAGCTTCCAGACCAACCTCAAGGGCAGCCCCACATAGAGCACATTATAGTAATCCAGCCTGGAGGTTACCAGTGCATGGATGATAGTGGTTAGGCTATCCTGGTCCAGAAATGGCCGCAGCTGTCTTACCAGCTGAAGTTGGTAAAAGGCACTCCTTGCCACTGAGGTCACCTGGGCCTCTAGCAACAAAAATGGATCCAGGAGCACCTCCAGACTACGAAGCTACCATTTCAAAGGGAGTACAACCCCATCCAAAGCAGTCAACTGACCACTTGTCCGAACTCGGGAACCGCCAGCACACAGTGCCTCTGTCTTCCTAGGATTCAGACTCAGTTTATTGGCCCTCATCCAGCCCACCACTGAATCCAGGCAGCGGTCAAGGGCTTGCACAGCCTCTCCCAATTCAGATGTTATAGAGATGTTACACCCCACTCTGTAGGCAGGAACAGTGAATGGAGTTAGGATGAAGCATAACTTTGTTTATCTCTGTCCCTGCACCCAACATGCCCATTCTCCACCCTTGGCATGCCTCTGATTTGCCCTCTACAACTGGTGTAACTTCTGCCACATCCTATCCACTCCCAGCAGATGTATCAGTGGCTTAGGATTGCACTGTTATGACTGAAAGGTTTTCACAGATTTTATTCTTCCCTAGATAAATTAAGTTCTATCAATATGGGTCCACCTCTGAAAAGGTGCTCTCTGCCTTTTAGGGATTATGATGTGGCTCAGCCCTAATCACTTCCCCTATCCTTAACTTTGTGTGAGGGGAAAAAAGCATGTGAACTGCACAATTTCATTCCTGTACATGTTACTGTGTATATAGAAAAGCTGAGTGGTGCATGTACACACTCCTCCACCATGTGAATAGATCACCAACAGGGTAGGAGTGGGGAAAAATATGTTTCATCTTGCATTTAAAGAGGAACATACCTAATAGACCCTTTCTGAAACAATGCATAAATTGAAACACACCATCCTTTGAAATTCACAGTTCTCCAAATTTTGAGTGTGGTTTTCCAGCCAAATAATGTGTTAAAAATGCATATACTAGGCTAAAGTGTGCAGAAAAATGCATATACCAGGGAAAATAACATATATTAGGGGAAGGCTTTGCTAAAATGTGTATGTTAGGCAAAATTGTATACAAAAATGCTTATACTAGGAGAAATTCATGCTAAAATGCAGATGAATTTTCATGAGGACTTAAAAAGTCACAAACTGATGTGGAAATATGGAGATCTGAAATTAAGACTGGAGAAATGAAAAACCAAAATTGACAGTTACCCATCCCTGCACATGCATAAGGCATCAGAAATTGAAATGGACCACAGTAGACCTCAGTTCATTGTTTTATTGTTGAATTGTTTTATTGTTGATGCTAGGTGGGAGTAAAGATAGGTATTACTAGACAATTTATTCAGAGACAGAGAGAGACCAACTAAGTATTTCTAATTCCACTTTATACAGATATCTTTACTTCACCTTATGTTATGAATGCATCTGAGAGCAGCTTGGAAAAAACCTGCTGTTTATCATTCATGCTCAGCAATAAAACTGAATTGTTTCACGACACTCTTCATGTGGTTGGTTGCAGATTTTGTCCTGGAAAGAACATTCCATTTGCATAGTGTACTGTGCCAAGCATTTTGGGACAAAGATTAAAGATGAATCAGCACGAGTGGTTACTTTGCTTTTGTTTAAAATAAACAAGGATTTGCTCTGAGCCTTTTTGTCTACTGTATTGAAATTTCCCCTGATCTTACAAAGACATCACTGCAACTACTTTCATGAATCATTTTAAGTACCTATGGGAGATGTGTGCTCTCTCTTTTTTTTTTTTTTTACAATAATTTTTATTCAAATTTTCATAAAACAAACAAAACAAAATCATAAAACATTCAAAGACAAAAAACAAAACAAAACAAAAATGATTAAACAAAAAAATAAAATGTTGACTTCCCATTTGTCGCAGATCAGTTATAGGTCTACAATATATAACAATCCTGTCTCTTAAATTATATTATAAAATCACTTTCCTCCAGTAGTTATCTTAATTAATCGTCAAATCTCATAAACATTACTTTATTCTTTCCACAAAAAGTCAAAGAGAGGTTTCAATTCTTTAAGAAATATATCTATCAATTTTTCTCCAAATAAACATGTAGATTAATCCATCTCGTTAATAATAATAATAATCTTATTGTCATAACCATAGTCCAAATAAACATATTGATTAATCCATCTCATCAAAATCTGTTAGGTCCAATAATTTCAATAGCCATTATTCCATTATCCATATTAATTCCATCTTCCATCTTCAATAGTCCTGTTAAGTCCAGTAATTTCAGTGTCCAATCTTCCATTATCAGTATTCCATAATAATCTTGCTGTCATAGCCATAGTCATATAATAAGAGTCTGATGGGAATTTCCTCTATCCCAAATATTTTCTTGCCATCGATTCTGAATAAGTTGCTGAAATATTGTTGTAAAGTCATATCTCTGTTCTTCTTTTTTACAAAATGCACTGGCTCATCTCTTGAGAGTTTTTCCATTGTCACATGGCTGCAGTTAATTCCACAGATTTTCTCTATATCAAGCTCCATCACGTCATTCCAGTCCAGAAAATTATCCAAGCCATTGATAACTTTATCTCTAATATCTTCATTAATTTCTTCAGAGATGACGTTAAATTCCAAACAGTAGATTTTATTTCTAATATCCATAAACTCCAGATCTTTTTCCAATTCCACATTTGTTCCAATCTCCAGGGCTTGTATCTTCCCTTTATTTTTTCTTTTCTCATCTCTGATCTCATTCTCCTCTCTCACAGGATCCCCTATTTCTTTAAGCTCCTGCGTCATTTTGCTCAGTTCAATTTTCAGCTCCTTACTGCCCTGTCGCAGGGTTTGTTTCGTTATCTCAATCTCATCCATTATTTTCTGAAATATAATTACTTCCAGATTCTCAGCCACTTTCTTGATTGCCATTTTTAAAACCACGAAAACAAAACAAAACAAAAATAAAGAAGAACCACTTCTTATTTCAGCAACAATTGGGTTAATATTCCAGGCTTGATGACATCACAGTATAAACAGAGCAGCCTGCCTTATCTCTCTATGTTCAAGAATACAAAACAAATTTAGTTCCCAGCATCAAAACAGTTAGTGGCGTCGTGAAGAAGCAGATTCGTCAAAATAAAATAGACCAAAAAGAGAATAGTCCCAGACAATATAATGTTCCAAAGTTCATATTTTTTATTTTTTTCTCCTCGGAATAGAAATCCCTCTTCTGTTTATATCTTTAGAATGCACTTCCAGGACAGCTTTTTACAATAGAAACAGAGATAAGTTAATTTCGTGAATAACAGAGAAGAGTTGTAGCTCACCCAGAAGTTCTTTAAAGCTGATTCATTTGACAAATCTCTTTTTGCTGCAACAATTTAAACCAAGTAAAAAAAAAGAATAGAAAGAAGGGTGCTTGCCTGTTAGTCCGTTTTCTCTTTGAAGAAAAGATAAACGTGTCGCATTAATCAGATAGAGCTTGTTCGGAAGTCCGTCCGGCATTGCTGGCTGGACCTTTTCTCATAAATTAATGAAATCCAGTCCTCCCAACAAAAACAGGCTTTTGAGGTTGATCTCTACATTTCTCCCTGCCCGGGAGAAATTTCATCAGTCAAAAAAAAATGTTCTGACTGATTTATATCTGAATAAGCTTCTTCTGAGGCGGGAGCCCGTCTCAAAAGCAGGCACAAGCGAAGTCACCCTTCCCGGAAGTCCTGTGTGCTCTCTTATTATGGATTCATTGTTACTTATGTAATAGCTAATCCAAAATAAATATTACCACCTGTCAAGGCTTGTCAGCTTCTCTGTTTATTTCTTTTTTTGTAAAATATTACAAAGCTCTTCTGTATTCTTTACCATGTCAAGTAAAGGTTCAACAGGTTCAATAACTCTATGTTTGGAAAAAGTTTGCCAGCTGCATTTTTGTAAGGCATTTGGCCACTGAAAGTACAGGAGCCCTGACAGAAAAAAAAAGGTGACAACCCTTATCCACATCAGTTTTCCTGTTGCAAGTACCACTTTTTACATTAAGGCACCAAACCTTTTTCCATATTGGAGTCTGCATGCATTGCCATTGCAAACTGTTTTATAGACAAATCAGCCCCATGCCCTTTTGGCTAATGACAAGCAGAAATCAATTAAAAGGGGTTAAGTAAGGAGTAACATCCTAAATTAAATGTCCCCTGCATTAGAGATTGTGACATAGGAGGCTTTGTAATTTTTGATGTGATCTCTCAGACAAAAGCAAACCGTAGGAGTCAAACTTCCAAGATTTTTATCTATGACCGAACACAGGGGGTGTCTGGGTAAGGTGCCTGGGTAAGGGAAAACTGACATAAGCTGATAACATGCTGACTCTGCTGATTATTGTTTCTAAAGTCCAAAGTCATAGGAAAAAAGACTAAAATTACATTTTGCACAACACCAACATGAAAGAGATTACTGGAACATGTGAGTCATCATCATTTGGAACAATCTTAATTATATATTGTTTGTTACACATAAAATGACTCTTATTGTGAAAGTACATCCCTGTTTGGGTGAGCTCAGATCCTCTGTTTTTTTATTATAGGCATTTTTTTGCCACATAACTTTCAGTTTGATGAGAAGACCCAAGGAGCTTGATTGTTCAGTGGAAACGAGTTTTCAAATGATCTTGGAGAGTGCTGTGATAAATTGATTCCTTAGTACAAAGGCCTACTGTCATTTTTTACGCAGAAAAGAAAGTATAGAATAGGTGTGTGGATGACTTTAACGGTTCAAAGAGAAGGTGAACTTTTCTACTTTACAAATGTGTTCTGACATAATTGGGGGGGCAGAAATTGCTGTGAATTAAAATAGCTAAAGCTGTTTATCTACTATATCAGTTTTTAAACATGCACACACAGATGAGCACGTGCACACACACAACATAGCAAATATTTCATTCTCTTCAAGTAGATAATGTCTTAATATATACATAGTATGTATATTTTAAAAACCTGATGCAATGATTTAAACCAGTGGTTCCCAACCTTTATGAGCATGGGACCCCCCTTTATAAGCTGAAAATTTTTTGTGACCCCCTTCTCCCAGGGAGGCAGGCTGGCTGCCAGGAAGGAAGGGGGAAAGCAGCCTTTCTTTGCAGCCTTGCTTCTTTTTGCTTCACAAAAAGCCCTCTCCTCTCATTCTAAGTAAGGGCGTTGCCAGTAGCGGCAGTGCAAGGAGACTGGAATCAATCAGGGTTGCCAGGTGTCTGGTTTTTGGCTGGAGACTGGATTTTTGGGGTCCTCTCTGGGTTTCAGGATAAATCACCTTAATCTCTGGATTCTCAGCTTTCATTTTTTTTAAAGAAAAAAGTTTCCAGGTGGTCTAGTTCTTAAGATATACACCAAAATGTCACACACACACACCCGCAACCTATTAAATGAACTTGTAGCTGGCTGCTCTAATCCCACCCTTTCAGGTTTGTAGCCAATAAGTGTTGACCTCCAGGCAGTGCCAAGGCTGCATTGCAAGGCCTGAAAACTTTGTTTCATAAATTGAGTAAGTATATACCTTTCAGTCTTTTCCTCTCTTGTGTGCAGGAGTCAAACAGATTTAAATATTCCTGGGCTGTTGAAGAGGGCAGGGTTTTGAAAACCTTCCCAATGTGAAGGTTTAATCCAATACTCGCTTTTCTGGGAGTAAAGTTGCAATGCTAATCCCACAAACCCAGAAGAAAACCCATTGAATTCAATAGGGCTTACTTTTGAGTAGACATGGTTAGGATTGTTCTGTAAATTGATGGGACTTTTGAGTGAACATAGCAACAAATTGTCTTTGTGTTGTAAATTTGTCTCTTCTCCTCCAATCCTATTTTTGAAGCAATTAGGCAAGGCTTACATAGGTATCACTGCTTTTATCATGTAGGAAACTAATACTGATTTTATTTTTAAAAAATGTTCTGCAATGACCAACTGGTTTTGACAATAAACTATTTTATGGGGTGTATGTATTTTTCAATCTCCAGTGTGTGTGTGTGTATATGGAGTCCTTCCAACAACCCTGTGAGGTAGTGTTGGTGTCTGGAAACCAATGCAGCTCAGAACAAGAAATAAATCCCTTGAAAATCCAATAACCATAAAAACAAGTATAAACAGTTGCAAAACAGCTTAAAGTGGCATGATTCTGAATTTTGGGATGGGTGAGTGAAGTTTTTTTTCACTTGAGATTGCAGTTCTGTGCATGCTTCCCTGTTTGAATAAGCCCCATTGAATAAATTGGGACTTCCTTCTGAGTAAACAAACATAGGATTGTACTACAAATGTCTTTACAGATTGTGTAAATAAAAACATCTTTGACAGTCATACTTATATAAATATTTCTTCATTTAAAGCACACGGCTGCCCCTAAAGAATCCTGGGAAGTGTAGTATCCCCCCACAGTTATAGTTCCCACTACCCTTAACAAACTACAGTTCCCATGATTCTGTGGTGTGATTCATGCGCTTTAAATGTACGTTGAATGTGCCATGAATGAATGGTGTGCATCTGCCCTAGATACGAGGTGCATTCATTAGTTAATTGAAAAGAATGATTTTAAAAGACACTCTTTTAAACAGGGGAAGGGCTGTAGCTCAATGCTAGGGCATATGCTTGGCAGGCAAAGGTCCAAAATTCACTTTCTGGAAAAGACTATTGCCTGGAATCCTTCAGAGCCAATGCTAGTCCATACTCAGCTAGATGACATCAAATGGCCTGACTTGGTATAAGGCAGATTCCTTTGTGCCTAAAAAAGAAAAAAAGACCCAAGGGCCACAGTGACTCCAAAATTTATTTATGTATTTTATTTACAACATTTATATACTGCTTTATTTAAAAAAAAATCTCAAAGCAGTTTACAGAAGGAATTAAGACAGTAAAATTATTGGCAAAGACAGTTGAAACATTGAAAATAATAAAACTAACAATGAGTTAAAAACAGATAAAAAAATATAAGAGCTTCTACCTGCCTGGATAGGCTTGCCTAAACAAAAATGTTTTTAGCAGGTGCTGAAACGAGTACAATGAAGGAGTCTGCCTAATGTCAATAGGCAGGGAGTTCCAAAGCATAGGTGCTGCCACACTAAAGGATTGATTTCTTACAAGAGCAGAACAAATACTGTGTGGAACCCGTAACATGGAAAGCACACCTTGAACTTGGCCTGGTAGCACATCAGCAACCAGTGCTGATTTCAGAGCAGAGGTATTATGTGCTGACATGGTCTCACTCATGTCAGCAATCATGCCACAGCATTCTGCACTAACTGCAGCCCCTGTGTCAGGTTGTGCTGCGTGGGGATTTCTGTGACCTTGGCTGACTGGCTGCCAGAATTTTTTTAGTTTTTGTTTGTGGTTAGGAATCTTGACTGGTTGTTGGGATGTTGAGTGTTCTGCCTTACTCATAGGGATTTTGTTGCGGTTGGTATGGTATTGCATTTAGGAAATCATGGCTGTCTTTTGATTTTCTTTTTCTCTTTGCATTTGATTTACCTTTAACCTCACTCCCTTACATCCATAGAAGCATCAATAGTGGTTCCATGCGCTGAAAGCTAAACCCCCTTAAACCCACGGATGATGTATCTTGGTTGCATGACCGTTTGTTTCTTGCCCAATAAAAAAGAGAATTCATGTACTGGGAAGTGTCTCTGCAGTTATTGTTTCCAAGCTGCAGCCTGTGAAGGTAGACCAGACCATGTGTGTTTTCTTTCTGTCAATTATTACTCACTGGAATTGGGTTGGCTGTCAAAGTGAGTTCATAGCAGCCCACAGGATAGGCAGAGAAGGGTAGAGAATCTTCTTACTCTTACTCATTTCTTAGATGTCTTTCTGAAGTGACGCAGCCATGGTAAAAGGGAGGGGCAGGGCATTCCAGGCAGGGGGTTGCCAACCCTCCTTGAATATCTTTGCAGCGGATCCCTAGTCAAGCTTTACCAACACCACAATCCAAACCATATCTACTCAGAAGTAAGTCTATTGAGTTAGTAAGTGGGGCTTAGTAAGTGCGTTTAGAATTGCAACCTTCAGGTGCATCCATCTTTACTCTTGAGTGCCCCCATCTAACATCTCCACAACACTAGGCTCCTTTCTTCCTACAATGGCCTTCTGGTGACTGGGCTGCCCTGAGGGCACTTAAAACCCTTCTTGCAAGAAGCAAGTAGGCTAGATTAAATGTTCCCTACCCAGGCTCCATCTTTTAGCTAAAATTTATTAATTTCCAATCAGAGTAATGTTTTTGTTTGAATTGTATGCTTCAAGCAACTGTGGTTGATGCTTAATGTATCATGCTCAGAGCTTGGAAGTAACTAGTTACAAGTAACAAATTACTTGTAATTCATTACTTTTTTCAGTAACGAGTGGGTAATTCCTTTACATTTTGATTGCAATAGAACTAGGAGTAATTTTACTACTTTTGTGGAGTAATTGTAACTTTTCCAGAATTACTTTTGGGCATTATTTGGGGGGGGGAGCAGGGGAAGTCTTCTGCTCCTCTGATTTGTGGATGAAAATCATGTGCCTCAAACTGGGCTTCTGTGCAGTGTCTCTCTTTCCTCATGCTCTGTGGATGGGCAGGAGGCGATGAGGGAGGAGGCGGAGAGTGAGATGGGGTGGAGTAGATAGTGGTGGTGAAGAATGGAGTGGACGGGGAAAGGATCCGGAGGTCAAGAACATGAATAAAGGAGGAGAAGGAGGCAGCAGCAGAATGGAGATAAAGAACTGTGGGGGCGAAAGATGACACACAGAGAGAGTGAGTGAGTGAGTGAGTGAGTGTGTGTATGTGTGTGTGTGTGTGCGTGTGTGTGTGTGAGAGAGAGAGAGAGAGAAATACTGTGTTTGCACTTGGCACACAAAGTGGCCTCCACCACCAACTCTGGGTACTGTGCTGCATTTGCAGTATTTTAACTTTTTTGCATCTCAGGGGAAAATGTTTGCTTGAGTGAGTGTCCCTTAGTTGGTGGCAGGGCAGGGTCTGGGAGGTGGTTAAGTGAGAGAGATTTTGCTGGCTGGCTGAGGGGGGGGGTTGCACTTGGTTTGACATGCAAAGATCTGAGTAGTGGCCTCAGCCTCCCTTCCCACCACTCTTACCAGCAGAGAGACCACCATTGCTATCTTATGAATAAAAATAATTATTCTACTACCTCTGTATGTGTTTGTTTATTTTTAATGTTGTTTTAGGCTAGTTAGATGTGCAGCAGCCAAGGCCAGCACCTTGTAGGTGCTTTTTTTAAAGTAACTGAAACGTAATTGTAGTGATTACTTTGGAGGAAAAGTAAAGTAATCAGTTACTTTCAGAGCAATTGTAATCGTAACTGTAATTACTACTTTTTTGGGCCATGTAACTGTAACTGTAATTTATTACTTTTTAAAAGTAATCTTCCAAGCTCTGATCATGCTTTATCACATCACTCGGGCCTGCCCCGTGACATCACTAGGGCCCACCCCTGAAATATCAGGGTTTGGGATGCTTCTGACCTGGCAACCCTACTCCTAACAGAGGTGCGTTTAGCACCTTCGTGGTACAGCTTTCGTCATATGCTGAAGATACACTTCTTCACCCTGGCTTTTTGACGCATGAGAGATATATTTTTAGGACCCTCTCTAGTTGTGAATGTAATTTGTTTCTAACTGTTTTTAATACAGTAATGTATATTATATTGTCAATCTTTGGGTGATTTCCAAGAGGTCTTCTGTATCTTTAGAAGTTGTGCTGGGGGAAGGGAGAATTCCACCTTGTGGTTTTCCCATTACAGTGTTCTCACTTGGCTGACTTTCTCTTCTCCTAAAGGTACAGGATCAGTCTCAGGCCCTGAGCCTGGCAACCCTAGACCCTGCTTGTGGTTCCCACCAACTACTGTTTAGAGGCACACTTCACCCCTGGTGAATTGTACAAGTTTAATATATGTATATATACACACACACATATATTTAAAAGCACACATCTTTAAAGGATTTATAGAGATTTCAGATCCATCAAGAAACAAATAACGGTAGACTATACATGGTTACTCAGAAGTAAGTCTCATAGTATTCAACAGCGCTTACTTCAAGATAAGTGTGCATAGGATTACAACCTAAATAAAATAATGTAATTTAATTCTCATTTGTTTCAATGGCAGTGTTTTAAGCATGTGTTTAACTCTCATTGAAATATATAGGACACAAAAGTGCTTAATTTGTGTGAATTGTGCCCTCCCTTTGTACATTACTTAGAAATATATCTATATTCCCTACATAGAATGTTGGCAACTTTTTCTTTTCTTTTTTTCTTTTCTGATAACATGGTCTCCTTACCTAAGTGTAGTACAGTAGGGCCCCACTCATACAGCGGGTTACATTCTGGACCCCAGCTGTAAAGCGAAAACCGCTGTAAAACGGAACCCATTGAATAGAATGGAAAACCACCATAAAAACAGAACAAGAACCATATGAGTAGGGCTTTAGTCTAATTGTGTCTAATTGAGACCGCTGTATTAGCGAATCACTGTAAAGTGGGGCCCTACTGTATAAAGAATTTGGAATATATGCTGCCCCCTAGAGGCAAAGGAATGAACAAAGGTACTTTTCAATGATATGACTTACCACAGAATTAAAGGGCTACACACTGTGCCCATGTATGCCTGTGAGGTCATTTGCCAACACCATAGTAAAAACTGAAATATGGTATGGCTGATTTCAGCCATTTTGGATCCACAACATTTATTGATGTTGTAAAGGCAGTAAATAAGGTTCTGTGAATGTTTGTACCAAACAGTCTGGCTTTGTTGCACAGTATAAAGTAAGATCTTTGAGAAATGGTGGCTTGTAGATTTAAGAGAGGCCAAGAAGAGACTGCAGTAATAGAGACTGGCTGTAAGGAAGTCATTTCCTGCTAGTTACTTCAAACGTCAACAGGCTATTCCTTTTCATAACAGCTGTGATCAGGAAGTCACTTTCTAAATCATACAAATGCGCTTTGTCAACATCTCATGATATACCTATTTGGAGATCTGCAACCTGGAAATGCCATTAATTAAGGAGTAATTTGCATGACCATTGTTCCTAGAATGAAGTCAACCAAACTGACTTTTGTGGTGCAGTCATTCTTTCCATACCTTGAATATGTAATTCAGAAGGCTCCAATCTTCAGATGTGTTTGAGGAAGAACCAAGTTGTGGTGAAGAGTCAACACATTCATAAAATTGGTTCATCTTGCCCAAGTCTACCTGAAGCCATCAACTGTGTTAAATCTAACAATAAAGAGTCTTGTGGCACTTTATAGATGGGAACACGCTGATTATGGCATAAGCTTTCATGCACCAGAGCCCACTTCATCAGGTGCATGAAGTGTTATCCTAACTTGCAGAATAACCAGGGGTACTCAGATGTAAGTGCTACTGAATTCAATGGGATTTACTCCCCTGTTAAATGAGGTTAGGATTGCAGCTAGGCAGAGCAATTTAACTCCTGTCTTATGCCAGGCTGGAAGGGAGGGGGTTGGAATGAGCAGAGCTCTCCAGGTTAAGCTGGCCTCCCACCAGCCACTGAATATATGGGTAGGTGTGCTGATGGTGGGTGCTGTGTTTACAGTAGCCAGCAGAAAGCTCTGAAATTGAATGTTCCGAGGGCTGAGAAGCGGTAGGGCTAAGCCAGCCCAGGATCCATTGGATCCCAAGCCAGTCTCACTCCTGTGGTGTGACAGCATCTAAATTTGGGTTTGATCACTGCAACAGCTGCAGGCTGGTGCAGTGATTTTACTGCCCCCCCATCTTTCACCAGACTACTGTGAATGGCAGAGCTGTGGATGCGGCAGTGGGTCCACCGCTCTGTAAAGCCTCACTGGAAGGGAGAAGGTTGGGACTGCAGCCTTAGTTATCAACAGTGACCATTCACATTTACAAAACATTGACCATTCCCCTTTCAAAAGCCTTTTAAGTAGAAACCTTATCCCAGTCTGTGTTTGTGTTGGAATGGCTTTTAAAGATGTTTTTAAATTTATTTTTTTTAAAAAGATGTTTTTAAAATGTTTTATCTTTAAGATGTTTTTAACGTTTTGTCTCATGTTTGCCACCCTGGGCTCCTTCTGGGAGGAAGGGTGGAATAGAAATTTAATGGATTAATTTTTAAAAATAAATAAATAACACAAACATTCTCAGATTACACCCACTGAAATAAATGGACAATTTCCAGAGGAATATCTTTGTTAGTCTATTGCAATAAAGAACAACAGAGTCTCGCAGCACCTTAAAGTTTAACAAATTTATTACGGCATAATTTTTCATGGACTGGGAGTCCACTTTATCAGATGCTGACTGTGTACACACCATACATTTAAAGCACATTGTTTTCCCCAAAGGATATTGGGAATTGTAGTTTGTTAAGTGTGCTGGCAATTGTAGCTGTGTGGGGTAAACTACAGTTACCTGGATTCTTGGGGGGAAATAATGACCTTTAGATGTTTGGTGCGTGTATATGCAGCCAAAGTATTATCCTAAGTTGCAGGTGCTTTTGCATTTTGTGACTTTTCAGTTCCTATTCTTTTTTTAATCTAGCTTAGAGGTGGCCAGTTTATACATTCTGTGGTCTCCTGACAGCGGTCAGAGAGCACAAATTTATTTTGCTGCGCAACCTGACTCCTTCATAGGTGGTCAGTTTCTTTAATAAAGCAGGAATGTTCATATTTATGGAGCAAACACACTCGGCCATGGCAGGAACATTATATGCAAAGCTAGGGAAAGGCTTAAAATAAAGGATGGCATTCTTTCTCACTCACTTTTACACAGACATCTTTTGAAAAGTTCATTTTCTTTAGAGCAAAGCTGTGGGCTAATCAGTCCTTGATTAAACTTTGGTAGGACTGCCACGAGCCAGATTAAATTGCTTTGAGAGACAAATTTGGTCCCCTGGGCCACCCGTTAACCATCATGACTGAGCCAGTCCGTAATGATGTGTTCTAACTATCCCACAGGCGGAGGTACGGTCAGATATAATAGACTGCAGGAGCAGTGGGCGGTGGGCTTGTTAACTTACTGAAGGGGGAATAGCTTTGCTACAGAAATGTGGGGGGTTTTGTTCACTACTTTGTGGAGGAAGCGTGAACCTCACCAGAGGAACAGCACACAGCTTGCTAATAAAAAGCGGGGGGGGGGAGAGTTCCAGAAGGCAGGCCTTGCTGCTGTTTTTAATTTGATTTTTTCCTTTAAAAAAAGAATACCCAACTTGCTTCCAAGATCAGGAACTGTGACTTATCACTCACATCTCAAAGTACAGCCCTTAATTAAAGGGAAGTTTGCTTCTTTCAAAACAAGGGTGCTTCCAGGTGGATGTTTATTGTGGGATCAGTGATGGCCATGCATGAATTTTTTTTTGTTAGCATCAAATGCCAGCCCATATTTCCCTCCTTCATTTAATGCAGATTTACTTTTTCTGCAGAAAATCTGATAAATTAACAAAACCTGCTGCCATTGGCCCGTTGCAGTAATATCAGCCATTTGCGATATTAAGCCCCTGTCTGGAAGCACCCATTTAATGTGATGACAGGGATGGATAGAATGATGGAACTGTATATGAGAAATGCGATCTCAAATCCTTGCTCAGCCACGAAACTCAGGAGCTAACTTGGGGGAAGCCCATGTGGTGCCTTCCAGATGCCATTGGACTACAACTCCCATAATCCCCAGCCTGCATGACTGATGGCCATGGACAATGGGAATTGTAGCCTGTCCAACATCATCTGAATGGTGGCTCATAGGCTACAGCTGACCTAACAAGACTTTGTTTTGATTTGATTTGTGTCACACTCTGTCTCACAGGTTCAGAGCAGCTTACAGAAGTTTCCCCCTAAATCAGAGGAACTGGAGGGGGGTTATGATGTGTCTTTGCAGTGGCTTCCAGTGACTGGCGCAGGCAAATGATGTGATCAGTCTGCTCCTGTTAGTGGAAAGACAGGGAGGATGAAATCCTCTTGTTCCTTCTAGAGAACTAGGAAGAGGTCGCAATGGCCTCTGGGATCTGGGGACAAGTGTTAACAGATCAAATCACCAGCTTGTGCTAGTCTCTGGCAACCATTGCATAGATGCAATGGCACAGCCCAATGCTCTCCTGCGTCAATAGTAAGGAGCAAGAGCCTCCTCCCTACCCAGTTTAAATCACCTGGCTTGAAGGAGTGGCCCATTTAGACAACTGTCTAAAATTACCTTTTCCTTAAATTGCACCCTTAAGCACTTGTTAAAGTGGCACCCTCATCCTTCTTCAAGGGAGGAGGATCTTTAATTTTTTTTAAAAAACAACAGTGGTTTACATAGAAAACAAGGGACAAACCAGCATTTCCTGAAAACAAGCACTTAAAAAAATTAGCTTTACTTCTGTCATACAGAAGCCCAAAGCCTATAAGCACCAATCAACAAATGACATTCATAACTCCAAATGATAAAGAACTGCTAATATGCAGTGCAGTACTAAGTACGTTTACTCAGATGCACTGTGTTCAGTCGGGCATACTCCCAGATAAATGTGCAGAGAATCAGAGTCTTGGGGAGCAATTCCAAGATCCACTGGGATGGAGAGAGTTTGGAATAGGTGGATCTCTGGTTGAGCCAGCTGAAGTCCTTCATCCTAGCTCAGCCAGAGATAAACTGCCATAAATCCTGCATCCCGGCTCAGCGGCACAGCCAGGCAGGGCCGGTTCCAAAGGGTGGCCAGGTTGGGCACTGGCCCAAGGGCCCCGCAGCTACAGGAGCCACTGAGGGGCCTTCCGCTCCCCTTCCGTGACAAGGGCTTCTGAGTGACCTGCCATCCGCCCCACTTCACCTACCTTTCTCTGCTGTTCTTTGCGGATGCGTGCACTGTGCGTGCAGTGCGTGCAGCCGCAAAGAACACCAGAGAAAGGTAGGTGAAGCAGGGGGGATGGCGGCTGGTGGCGGTGGCGGTGGGTGGCTCGGAAGCTTGTCTTGCGATCCGTGGCACAGCTCGTCCCATGGATCGCAGAAGGGGAGCAGAGGGGCCCGGGGCAGGCTGATGCCCAAGGGCCCCGGCATTCCTGAAGCCAGCCCTGCAGCCAGGGCTTAGCTAGCTGAGCCAAGGCTAGCTGAGCTAAGGCTGGGGTAAGTGCTGAAAAGAGCATGTTCCAAGGAAGTGGCAGGGGGAGCTTTACTCCTCTTCCAAATGCTGTTCGGCTCAGTCATGTGACCTAGCAACACAGTGGAAGTTACACTGGCAAAAAGGGTGCTCTATTTCAAACTCCATTTGAAAGGTTTGTTTTCCCTCTGCTAAGCCCAGAGTGGATGAGCCGGCAGTAGCCCTGCTCCTGAACAGAGTTTGGAACAGAGGTACATTTCACCTGCATAATTTACCCTGGCATAAATTATGCTGGCTTCTTATCTTTTGGATTGCTGTGCCCATCTGTATCTCCCAGTATTCAAGAACCCTAAGAGTGCAACCTGAAATAAATTTAACACGCTCAGTGAACAGCGCTGGCTGTACCCATTGGGACTGGTAGGTCAGAAGGCAGGGAGACCAATCGTATATGAAGCCCAGCGAATGACAGGGAGATCCCACTCATTCAGCTGTCTACCTGCTGAATTCTACAAGGGCAACACTGAGACTAAGGAGGAGGAAGTGGACAGGCAGTGCTGCACCCTGGATTGGTTGTAAGTAAGAAGGCAGGCAGGTGAGGGCCCTGAGATTTGTGGGGCTGTGCCCCCATTTGCCCTAATGGTGAAACCTCTACTGCCACCAAACACAGTGGGGCTTACCTCTCTGAGTAAACATACACAGGGTTAGGCTGCTGATGCACCTCTTGTTTCCTTGGGGTGGATATAATACAGCTATTTAATTATTTTGAGCATTTCCCATGTGATAGAGAGGCTGTGCTATTTTTAATTTCTGTAGCCACTATTGCTCTTATGTATTAATTTTCCGAGATCAACCATGTGACCTTGCTTTAGCTTTCCATTTTTTTAAAAGGTCAGACATTTAAGACATCTGCTAAGAAAAGAGCTGCAATGGTGTGTGTGTGCATGTACGGGGGCAAGTTTGCACCTTGTGCCTTGTGAGCACAATTACCTGATAGAGCTGTGAAGCAGAAAGGGATGGAAAACTCTGGGGTGGAAAGGGTTACGGGCAGCACTATTGCATAATTCTTTTAATGGGTTGTTTTGTCATAGACCTTTCCTAAATAGGCAGGTGCGGTAAGGAGGCGGGTGGGGAAAAGGTGGATGGAAGATTCTTCAGAGTCAGGCAGGTCTACAGCTGTAATTTGCAACTGGGTGACTAACTTAATTACCAGCTTTGCACATCCCATTTGCTTGCTGCTACCTCAAGGAGATTATATTCATTTACATCTGGGCTCCTTATTCTTCTTTTGTTGGAATGACCACTGCTGTCCTTCTTCCTGATTATATGTATCTCCACCATCACCCCTCCCCCACACACAATAATTATTTCATGCTATTTTTTGCAAAGCAGACAAAAGAAAGTGGTCAGTAAATACATTGCCAGGCCATCTGTACTAGGAATATGACCTCCCTTTTTTTTAACTGGCTCTGCACCTGTGCCTGTAACTAGGGCTGAGTAAAAACTCTGTGTCTTAGGAAGTGAATGTTTTTGCAAAGCCACTCTCACTTTTGCCTTTTCTGGTCTGGGCAGTAGTGATTATGTTGCTCTCGGGAGTCTGATGGGCATCATTTTTTCCTAGTAGGACGTACAGGGAGAGCAGGAAGGACAAAGCCAATCAGAGTGAGGACAGTATTTTCTCAATCTGGAGTCTACTTAGGAAAACTGGAACCCGCCAGTTGCTGAGATTCCCATAAGGGTCATTTCCACTGATGCCAGCACCAGGAAAGACTCTATGGGCAGCCCCCCTCCCCAAAGAAAGAGTGAGCCAGGGATGGTATTGTGAAAATGCCATGCATAACTTTGCAGCTTCTGGAAAGGATAGCAACATTAGGAAAGGCATTTTAGCTCAGCACTACAACTGCAGACCGATGCACAGAAATTTAGCAAGTGAAACATTTCAATTTAAACATCACAGAAAAAGAGGCAAAGTGTCAGCAGAAAAAGATGGCAAAAGTGGGTGCAGATTTGCAAACAATTTGCATATGCTAATTTGTAGTGTTAAATTACTTGCCACCCTGTGATCCCGTTGGGATGACGGGATATAAATCTAATAATAATAATAATAATAATAATAATAACAATAACAACAACAACAACAACAACAACAACAATAATAATAAAATAGAGGCAAATTGAGAAATCATTACTTTAATTCCCATTGGCATCTGGTTGGCCACTGTGAGAACAGGATGCAGGACTAGATGGGCCACTGGCCTGATCCAGCAGACTCTTCTTATGTTCTTATTTTAAGCAGAAATACAAGGGCAAGACTGTGATCAGAAGACCTGAGTGCCTGCTCAGTCTGCTGCCCAGATGCCAACTATTAATGGGCAACTTCACGGTCCCTGATCTCCCTTCTTAGGGTTCTTGAGCTTTAGTCTTGTCTTGGACCAGCCAGCCCTTCAAACAGAGGATAATCCTCTAAGCAGGACTCTCTGCCCCCCCTCCCCAATTCATGGTATGGGGTTAAGGGGCGGGAAAGCCTTCATCTACTAAATGTATACACAGCCCCTGCTGGATGGGTTTCAGCTGCCCACATCCTCCTTCCCTGGCAACTTAGTATGCAGCTAAGAAATCTATATTTTACCCTCCTGTCTAGGGTTGCCAGGTCGGAACCATCCAAAAACCTGAGAAAATGGGGGCGGGCCCTAGTGACATCATGGGGCGGGCCCTAGTGACGTCATGGGGCAGGCCCTGGTGACATCATGGGGTGGGCCCTAGTGACATCATGAAGCATGATACATTGTATCAACCACGCGTGCATGCAGCATACCATTCAAAAAAAAATTTCTGATTGGAAATTAAAATAGAAATCTTACCTAAAAGAGGTCCAGCTGAAGTGACAAGGTCATTCCTTCACACCATCTTAGGGAGTATGGATGGAAAATGGAAATGGAATGCCTTCAAGTCGATCCCGACTTATGGTGACCCTATGAATAGGGTTTTCATGGTAAGAGGTATTCAGAGGTGGTTTACCATTGCCTTCCTCTGACTTTGGACACATATACTTTGGACACATAATGAGAAGACATGATTCATTAGAAAAGACAATAATACTGGGAAAAACAGAAGGGAGTAGAAAAAGAGGAAGACCAAACAAGAGATGGATTGATTCCATAAAGGAAGCCACAGACCTGAACTTGCAAGATCTGAACAGGGTGGTTTATGACAGATGCTATTGGGGTCGCTGATTCATAGGGTCACCATAAGTTGAAATTGACTTGAAGGCACATTAACAACAACAACTGAATTAAAGATACAAAAGAGGAAAGTGGAAGGTGTTTTATTTTATTTTTTACAGCCTGGAGAAGTGGTAAGAGGTAAAGTCAGGAATGAATGCATTTTTTTAATGAACAAGATAGCATGTTGAACTATCTTGTAAAAATGAACTAAGAGTGCTTGCAGCAGCTATGCTAATGCAGAATGAGCCAGTTGTTATCTGCATGGTGCTATGAAGTCAGCTGTATGTTAACTGTATGCTCATGCAACAGATGGTATAGCACAGTGGGGAGGAGAGCCTGGCTGGGAGTCCAGAGTCTATGAGTTCAAATCCCCGCTCGTGTCTCCTGGATGTCAAGGGCCAGCTAAAGATCACCCCCACAGTGAGTGGCTCAGGGGTTATGTGTCCTGCCACCTGTGGGCAAGGTGCATAGTCGCAAGGAGCCATTTCCCCCAGCTGGCAGTTGCGGACAAGGAAGGGACTGGCTTGTGCAGCTGTGGCAAGCTGAGCAGGCCCTAGCCAGGTGGGGAGTACTAGCCTTAGATGGTAAACCGCCTCTGAATACCGCTTACCATGAAATCCCTATTCATAGGGTAGCCATAAGTCGGAATCGACTTGAAGGCAGTCCATTTCCATTTCCATGCATATAATTAAACAGATGCAGTCAAGTTTTTGGACTTTATTGTGATTGCTGGCCAAGCAGGATAGGGCTCATGGGAGTTTTAGTACAATATCTGGAGGATGCTACTTTGGCTGCCTTTGGGATAATAGATGGCAGCCTTAAGTCTGAAATGGTGTTTGGAATTCTGTAGAGACCAGCCAGTACACATTATGTCATAAGGCCAATTCTTAACCATTTGGCTGTGGCAGTTACCTGAAATTGCTCTTTCGTGGGCTCTCACAAACACCACCAAGCTTTTCTTTTAAAACAGACCAGCTTGTTTAAGTACATACAAAGAATAAAAAAGGAAGTCAACTGACAAGAACAAGACACTTTTTTTCTAAGCAAAATTGATCAAAGAAAAAAAGAATGCTTGTGTGTGTGCCTGTGCGTTTGTGTGTAACACACACACACACACACACACACTTACATGTAGCATAGAATCGCAGAGCTAGAAGGGGCCTTTTAGTCCTTCTAGACTAAGCCCCTGCTGGAAGTCCAAAACCCAGAACAAGATCAGGTCTGTTCACTTAAATTGCCACATTAGAGACTTAATGAGACAACACGAGTCAGTTTAATGGGAACTTTCCCACAACAGGGTGACCATATGCTTAGATCTGATAGACCTGAAGCAGCTGACAATTTAGGGCAGACTTCCCCAGCTTGGTGCCCTCCAGATGTTAGCTGGTGGCAGCTGTATGCCCAAAGATATCTGGAAGGCACCAGGTTGGGGAAGGCTGCTTTGGGGAGATGGGAAATGTGCAGAAAAATGGAACAATGGCACACATTCCTATTTGTTGTCATTTCAATCTCACTCCCACATCCTGTCAAGAAAAGACAATCACATGATGATTCTGTCCGTTTCCAGCAGTGCAATTATCCAGAGGAAATAGTAAGAAACTGAGGATTAGGGCCAAACTCTCTCTTTCTCTCTCCAGCCTCTCTCTCTTTCTCTCTCTCTCTCCAGCATCTCTCTCTTTCTCTCTCTTTCTCCAGCATCTCTCTTTCTCCAGCATCTCTCTCTTTCTCTCTCTCCAGCATCTCTCTCTTTCTCCAGCATCTCTCTTTCTCTCTCTTTCTCCAGCATCTCTCTCTTTCTCTCTTTCTCCAGCATCTCTCTCTTTCTCTTTCTCCAGCATCTCTCTCTTTCTCCAGCATCTCTCTCTTTCTCCAGCATCTCTCTCTTTCTCCAGCATCTCTCTCTTTCTCTCTCTCTCTCCAGCATCTCTCTCTTTCTCCAGCATCTCTCTCTTTCTCTCTCTCTCCAGCATCTCTCTCTTTCTCCAGCATCTCTCTTTCTCTCTCTCTCCAGCATCTCTCTCTTTCTCTCTCTCTCTCCAGCATCTCTCTCTTTCTCCAGCATCTCTCTCTCTCTCTCTCTCTCTCTAGCCTTTCTCTCTTTCTCTCTCTCTCTCCAGCCTGCCACCCACAGCAGCAGTGGACGCCGGACGGGGCCACCTCCTTCTTAACCCCGAGGACGCCCGGCCGCTTCACCCCTCGTGCTGTGGGTGCCGCTGGGCGGCAGCGGCCGCAATGTCCCCCCCAGCCAGAGACGCTGCGGCGGCTGACGCTGCCGCCACTACCGAGCTCCATCGCAACCACTCCCGCCCAGCGGCGCCCACAGCAGGAGGGAGAATGACAGCGCCGCGCTTGCCCGACCAGCCTTTTAAGCAGCGCCTGCCTCGCGCGCCCAGACAGAGCCCGGCCCCGGTGGCACCAGCTCTCCCTCCCTCAATGACAAAGGGCAGGAAGGCGGCCAGCCACACCCGTCACGCATGCGTGTCAATCACACATGCGTGGCTGAGGGGACCAGTGTAAAGCTGGAGATCATCCAGTTTAAGCAAAGTATTGCCGGAGGCCGGAGACAGCCCCCTTTTCCCTGAAACTCCGGCAGAAAACCGGAGACCTGGCAACCCTACTCCTGTCTGATGCTTGAAATTCCTGCTAGAAGTTAATGGTTTGATTTTGTTTTTACCCCAGTACTGCTAAGAATCACATTTTCCCCTGCCGTTCATTTGTATCCATTTGGGGTTGATTCTGGCATGCCTTTTGTACTGCTCAGAGCTGGAACCAGACATCAAGGGGTCTTGGTCACGGTGCTGCTGATGGGCCTCACCTCCAACATGCACATCCCACCCCCTCAATGCAGCGATGAGGTATTTTTTTTCTTCTGCTGCCTCCCTACTGCAGCAGCAACACTACTCCCTGCCATTGCAGGCGGGCTCCTGAGCAACATTTCAGCAGTGAAGTGGCGGTGGTGGCACTGCTTTTGAATGAGCACCAAACTAGGCTCCTATCTATAGTAGCTGCCCTGCCCACCACTAAAATGGCCATCCAGGGGCCCAGGGGGGCTGGTGGTGAGTGGTACACTAGCACAACAGGGTCAGGCTGGTAAGAGGTTGTTTTGTGCACCTGGAGCCCTCGACATGCATCCAACTTGGCTGACTGCTGGTGCCCAGCCTGCTTCAACTTGCATCTTTAACATGGACACAGGAGAGTAAAGAGCACATAGCTAAAGTCATGAATTTCATCACTTCCAAACGCACACACATCTTCAGCAGTCTGTTGGTGTGTGCATGTGCTACCTTTTTATGTTATCTTCTATTTCTATTTTGGGTGCATTAATAGTTGAATCTGAAACTGCAGTTTGATGTCAAACCAGACAGATTACAATATGTTGCTACTTAAGCAATGACTCTAGCTGTTGGACAAAACAAACATGGCCTGCCCAAGATGCATGTTTCAGCCTGCTATGCTTAAACAACTCCACTTAAGGAAAGGTGGGCACGGTCAATTAAAAACATAGAGCACATCTAGAATTTTGCTAGAATATATTTCACCTCCCACTGTTTTATCTTGTGCAAACTGAGACACTCCTCATGTCCACTGGAAACTATTCTGCAGAATAGTCAGTGCCATTATTCCACAATTATTTTTGGAGCTTTTTTTTAGTGTTGCAAAGTGTTGCTGTACTTTACATATTCACAGAAACAGAAGCAAAAGAAAATGATTTCCTATAGGAAACTTGACTAAAATTGCAAAGTAAATCAAATATATTTAAAGTGACTTTCTGAACTATATCAGCTGTCTTAATATTCTTAATATTCTTGCTTCCTCCCTGCTAAAACATCTTGTTTCTATTATTTGGGCTGATTGCAGGTGTTGCCACCACTCACCAAATGCTCAGAGGCACATGTTACCAAATTCTTATAAGCTACACAGGAAGTGGATTGGACTGTGAAGGACCAACCCAAATTGTGTTTGCATTTTTACAAATTTCTAGGGCAGTCCAATATCTTAGAGAGGTCAGGTCCCCTGCTCCTCTGGTGCACTCATTATAGCTGCCCAATTTCCCTGCTTTTAAAAGTTTGATAGAAATATCTGTTGGCTATAGGTATGTTCTTAAACTGCAAGGTTTTTTTGTCTGTTAGTGAATTTTTCTGCTTTTTAATCCGGGAGGTAAAAAATGGGATCCTGTGCAAGTTTTCTGAGAATGGATTGATCATTTGCATGTTTATTGAGTTTAATGGGATTTACTCCCCTGCAATCATGCTTCGGATGGGTGAAACTGACCATAGGGGGATGGGGGGGAGAGGAGGAGGAGGAAGGGCAGGGGTAGGGGAGGAAGGGTAGAGGGGAGGAGGGGGATGGGAGCATGCAGGAGGAGGACAGGTTTGATCATTTGCATGTTTATTGAGTTCAGTGGGACTTACTCCCATGAAATCATGTGTAGGATAGGTAAAACTGACTGAGGGAGGGAAGGAGGGAAAGAAGGAGGGGGGCTGGAGTGGGCAGGGGAGGAAGAAGAAGGGAGAAGAAAGGGAGAGGAGAGGGAAGGAGGGGAAATGCAGGTCAGATCATTTGCATGCTTATTGAGTTCAATGGGATTTACTTCCATGCAGTCATGTTTAGGATAGGTAAAACTGACCATGGGAGGGAAGGGGAGGGGGAGAAGAGAGGAAAGGAAAAAGGGAGGGGAGAGGGAAGCGGGATGGGGAAGGAGGGGATTGGAAGGGGGAGGGATGAAGGAAGGGGGAGGGAAGGGGCAAAAGGGAGGTGATGGGTGTCGGGAGGCAGAGTTGGGGTCCCGGGGGTTTGGAAGGAGAGGATTCAGACAGATGGCAGGGAGGAGGGGGAGCAACTTCACCCGCGTGGAGCGAAGATGAAGCCGCAAGTCAGTTTACCATCAGCCCTCCCCTATCCCCCATACTGGAATTGGAACCTTCAGAAGAGGAGGGGCCGATGCTTCCCCCTTCGCTGCGCACACGAAGGCACCTGAAAAGACAAGAGAGAAAGGGGGGAAGGCGGGTAATGCCTGAGGGGCAGTTAAGGAGGAGCGAAAGGTTGCGTGCCCGCTTGGCCCCTTCTTAAAGAACCGGCGGGAAGGCAGCCCCTTGCTCTGTCAACTTTCTCTCAACGCCGCAGGACCTGTAATTCTGTACTGCTTCATGAGAAGACGCAGTCTTTGTTTGGACATTACTCTAATAAAAACTGAATTACTTACAACCCCTGGTCTGGTTCCTGAGTCTCATCCTGGGCCTGACAGCTTGACAGAGCCACCTCAATCACCCTCAACGCTCTCTTCACTTGACTGGGACAAGATGTCAAAGGGAGCAGGGGGGGGAATGAACCCCACTTCCGAGATGGAAGAAGTGAAACTCTTGAGGACTAAGGTAGCTGATTTGCAGATGGATGTCCAAGCCCTGCTAGCAGCCGTCAAGGCGTTGAAAACGGATAATCAAGCCTTGAAGACCACGATAGACCAGATGTGAACAGCCCCTCCAGTTGGCACAGTAAAGGTTCCCATTGGATTGCCCCCAAAATATGCGGGACAGAGTGATCAGTTGGCAACTTTCGTGGCTCAATGTGAACTATATCTGGATGTCAGGCACACAGAATTTCCAGACGATGGCGCTAAAGTCGCCTTCGTGATCAGCCTTCTGGAGGGAGAAGCTGCAAAATGGGTGACTCCATATCTGGTGAGAAAGGATACTGTCTTAAGAAGATACAGAGGATTTATACAGGAGATGACCGAGATGTTTCAAGACCCGCAAAGAGCTGAAACAGTAGCGCGGCAGCTAGGCGCTCTGAAACAAGCTAAAGGGACTGTTTCAGAATACACTAACACTTTTAAAATTTTGTTCCAGGAAACGGGTTATAATGATGCCGCTTTGACGTTTATGTACCGGAGTGGATTAAATGCTGAAATCCTGGATGAGCTGGCCAGGACCACCCCTCCCACTAACCTGCCAGGGCTAATCCGGCTATGCCTACAGATAGATCACCGGAAGGAAGGAAGACGCCTGGAAAAGAAGCAGGAGGTCCTGAGATACTCAGCCTCGGCATCCCGCAGCAAGGCACTTTCCACTGCAGGGGCGGCAGGTAATGCAACTGAGGGACAGGGAGGGGCTAGGCCAAGACTGTCAGAAGAAGAAAAGGAAAGACGACGTCGAGAACGTTTATGCTTTTATTGTTCAAGACCGGGCCATGTGGCCAGAGACTGTGGACTGAAAGGGGGGAAAGCCGAGCCGTCGGGAAACTAGAACACCCAGTCCACGTGCAGGCCGGTGGACTGGGGGCCGCGTTGTATAAAGGCCCTCCAACGATCCAACCTCCCTCAAAAGGGGTGTTGGTCTTACCTATTCAGATTACAACTTCCAGAGGAGTGGTGTTTAATTCTACTGCCTTGATTGACAGTGGAGCCTCCACAAATTTTATTGATGCAAAGCTGGCCAAGTGTCATGGAATTTCCCGGTGGAAATTGGACGCTCCCCTATCTGTGGAGACCATCGATGGGAGACCCCTGAAGTCAGGAGGGGTGACACAAGCCACGGAGGAAGTGAAACTCCAAATCCCTGGGCATGAAGAGTTCATTTCGCTATACGTGTCAGATCTCTCAAACTTTGAGGTGATTCTGGGAATGCCCTGGCTAGCAAAGCACAAACCCAAGATAAGTTGGAAGGAGGCGGTGGTGTGGTTCACCTCACAGTATTGTCAGGAGAACTGTCAACCCAAAGGAATCAAGAACACCTTGGCGGCGGCAGCGCAGGAGAGCGAGCAAGTGACCCTGCCGCTGAAGTATGAGGAATTCAAAGATGTATTTGATGAAAAAGAGGCAGAGACTCTACCCCCCCACCGCCCTTACGACTGTGTGATTGATCTCGTGCCAGGAGCCAGCATCCCATCAGGGAAAATTTACTCGCTCACAGAGACTGAGAGGGAGGCCCTGAAGGAATTTCTGGATAAAAACCTGAGGCGAGGATTCATACGTCCCTCACAGTCCCCTGCTGGAGCGCCACTATTGTTTGTGAAAAAGAAAGGGGGGGAACTCAGACCTTGTAACGACTATCGCGCATTGAACCAGATCACCATCCCTAACAGCTACCCGCTGCCCCTGATTTCAGAGCTGCTAGACCGACTGCGCTCCGCAAAAGTTTTCATGAAGCTGGATTTGAGGGGAGCGTACAATCTGATCAGAATGAAGGAGGGAGATGAATGGAAAACGGGATTCTTGACCGCTTATGGTCAGTTTGAGTACCTGGTCATGCCATTCGGGCTTTGTGGAAGTTCAGGAGTTTTTCAAAAGTTCATGAACGACGTGTTTAGAGACCTGTTGGACACGTATGTAATCTGTTACTTAGATGATATCCTGGTGTTCTCAAAGAACCAGGAAGACCATGATCAGCATGTGAAAACGGTGCTGAGGAGACTGAGAGAGAATCACTTGTATGCCAAGTTAGAGAAATGTGGATTTGACCTCAAGTCTTTGGACTTCCTTGGGTACCGAATCTCAGCGGAAGGAGTGGAGATGGACCCAGGGAAAGTAAGTTGTATATTGGACTGGGGCCTGCCTGTTACCAAAAAGGATGTACAATGGTTTCTAGGGTTTGCCAACTATTACAGAAAGTTCATTCCAGGGTTTTCCAAATTAACAGCTCCTCTGACTGACTGCTTAAGGGGAAAGAAGAAGTTTCAATGGACAGAGAATGCCACCCAGGCCTTTGAGGAGCTGAAGAGAAGGTTCGCTTCCGAGCCCATTCTGCGCTTTGCTGACCCGACCTGCCCTTTTGTCATGGAAGCAGATGCTTCGGATTTTGCCATCGGGGGGGTCCTTCTGCAATTAGACCAAGGGGGAAAGGAGCTGCACCCCTGCGCGTACTTCTCTAGGAAGTTAAAGCCAGCAGAGAAGAACTACACAGTATGGGAGAAGGAGCTGCTGGCCATCAAGGATTCTTTTGAGAACTGGAGACAATACCTAGAGGGGGCCTCTCATCAGATTGAAGTGCGCTCCGATCACAAGAATCTGGAAAGCCTCCAAACAGCCAGAAAGTTGAACCAGAGACAGATAAGATGGTCCCAGTTCTTCACTAGATTTAACTTCAAGATTATTTATCATGCCCAAGCCAAAAACCAGAGAGCAGATGCCTTATCCAGACAGCCACAATTCAAAGAAAGTGAATCAGATGACCAGCCTCAGTACGTGATCCCGCCAGAGAAATTAATGTTGGGATTGTGTCAGCCTTCATGGGAAGAGGAACTCAAAAAGGCACAACAAGAGGACGTAGGCATGCTAAGATATAGGCAAGAGACGGGACAAGATCAAGACTCAGAAGTAACTTTCCACTGGAGGAATGGACTGTTATGGTTCAAAACAGCCAGATATGTGCCAGAAGGGGAATTAAGGCTCAGAATCCTATGCCAGTGCCATGATTCCATCACAGCGGGACACTTTGGGATTTACAAAACCATTCAGAACGTTGCCAAGGACTTTTGGTGGCCTAAAATGCGTCGGGATATTGAAAACTATGTAAAGTCCTGCTCTGTCTGTATGCGGACAAAAACACAAACAGGAAAACCAGCAGGACTGTTACAACTGTTACCTGTCCCACACGAACCCTGGAAGGACCTATCCATGGATTTTATAACTGATTTACCTAAGTCCCAAGGAATGACAGCCATTCTAGTAGTGGTAGATTTACTCACCAAAATGGCGCATTTTCTTCCTTGTGCAGGGGCCTTAGAGGCTAAAGAAACAGCCAAGTTATTCATCAAAGAAGTCTACCGGCTGCATGGGTTGCCAAACAGTGTAGTCTCGGACCGAGGAACTCAGTTCACAGCCAAATTTTGGAGAGCCATGTGGAAACAGCTGCAGATGGAGTTAAAACTCTCCTCCGCCCATCACCCCCAGACAGACGGCCAGAAGGAACGCTTGAATGCCGTTCTGGAAAGATATTTACGTAGTTATGTGTCCTATCAACAGACTGACTGGGTATCATATTTGCATTTTGCAGAGTTTGCCTACAACAACTCCCTGCATTCCAGCACACAACAAACCCCGTTTTTTGCTAATTATGGATTCCATCCTAAAGTCTTTCCAAGCAGCTCAGAGGGTATGCTGGTACTGGCGGCAGAGAACTTTCTTAGGGAATTGCAGGCGGTGCAACAGACGTTGAAACAACAGTTAAACGAAGCCAAAACGGAGTACAAGCGAGTTGCTGACCTGCACAGGAAGGAGGGCCCCCCCCTGCAGCCAGGAGATCGGGTCTGGCTGTCCACCCGCTTCCTCCAAATGCCAGGTAAATGTAGAAAATTACAAGACAAGAGGGTGGGTCCTTTTGAAATAGAAACGCAAATTAACCCCGTGGCGTACCGACTGAAGCTACCTGACACGTTTAAAATACATCCTGTGTTTCATCGATCCCTGTTAACAAAAGCCGCCCCTCCCAGTGAGTTACGGCCGGAGGAGCCTCCCGGAGCTCCGCTCCTGGTAAATGAGCAAACTGAGTTTGAAGTTGGGGAAATTCTAGACTCCAGAATAAGACGTCGCAAGTTGCAGTACTTGATTCACTGGAAAGGCTATGGACCAGCTGATAGATCATGGGAAGATGAAGTTGACGTGCATGCTCCAGACTTGGTAAAACTTTTCCATCAACGTTTTCCCCACCGCCCCAAGTCAGCAAAAGGGGGGGCAGCTTGGGAGAGGGGATGATGTCAGGAGGCAGAGTTGGGGTCCCGGGGGGTTGGAAGGAGAGGATTCAGATGGATGGCAGGGAGGAGGGGGAGCAACTTCACCCGAGTGGAGCGAAGACGAAGCCGCGAGTCAGTTTACCATCAGCCCCCCCATCCCCCATACTGGAATCGGAACCTTCAGAAGAGGAGGGGCCGATGCTTCCCCCTTCGCCGCGCACACGAAGGCACCTGAAAAGACAAGAGAGAAAGGGGGGAAGGCGGGTAATGCCTGAGGGGCAGTTAAGGAGGAGTGAAAGGTTGCGCGCCCGTTTGGCCCCTTCTTAAAGAACCGGCGGGAAGGCAGCCCCTTGCTCTGTCAACTTTCTCTCAACGCCGCAGGATCTGTAATTCTGTACTGCTTCATGAGAAGACTCAGTCTTTGTTTGGACATTACTCTAATAAAAACTGAATTACTTACAACCCCTGGTCTGGTTCCTGAGTCTCATCCTGGGCCTGACAATGGGAGGAAGGAGGAGGGGAGGGCAGGTTTGATCAGTTGCATGCTTATTGAGTTCAGTGGGATTCATTCCTGTGCAATTATGCTTAATATAGGTAAAACTGACCATGGGGGAGTAGGGGGGAGAGGGGAGAGGGAAGGGAGAGGAGGGGGGAAAGGAGGGGATTGGGTGGGGGAGGGAGGGGTGAGGGAAGGGGAGGGAAGGGGCAGGGAATAGGAGGGAGGAGGAGGGAAGGGCAGGTTTGATCATTTGCATGGTTTTTCAGTTCAATGGGATTTACTCCTCTGCAATCATGCTTAGGATAGGTGAAACTGACCTGGGGGAGGGGCAGGGAGGAGAGGAAAGGGAGGGGAGGGGAATGGAGGAAGGGGGAGGGGGAGCAGAAGAGATTGGGTGGGTGGGCACTGGGCAGAGGGGAAGCCCCTTTCCTTTCCTTTCCAAAAGGAAAACATTGTGAACAATTTAAACCAAAGCTGTCCCGGCCCACATCCACACCAGACTATTATTTCACTATAGACAGTCATGGCGTCTCCCAAAGAATTCTGGGAAGTGTAGGTAGTGAAGGATGCTGAGAGTTGCTAGGAGACACCTGTTCTCCTCCCAGAGCTTTAATCAGAGTGGCTGACTGTCAAACCAGTTTGGCCACTGGAGCTCTGTCAGAGGAATAGGAGTCTCCTCTCAGCACCCTTCACACCCTACACTTCCCAGGATTCTTTGGGGAAAGCCTTGACTGTCTAAAGTGGAATAAAGGTTTGGTGTGGGTGTGGCCCCCTGATCAGTCAAGCCCAGCAGCTGTGAGTCTGGCTTTTAGAACACCGACAGTTGGTTCTTACTGAGCATGCCTGACATTATCATTGAGTTCAATGCTAAATTTCTTAAATTAATTAAAAATCACCCAGGCATTTTTTAAAAACTTTTAAACTGCAGACAATGAAGGTTAGGCTATGGGGCAAGGTCAGTTATAGGATTACACGTACTCTGTGAACATGACTGATTTTTAATTAATTTTAATAAATTATGAGAACTCTGACAGAAAAAAGTCCAAAAGGGGTCTGTTTTCCCCCCTCTCTTTTTACCCTTTGAACTCTCGATTCTCTCTGACTGTTTTGTGTATCACCATGAAAATTGAGAGGGTTGTTAAGCAAGCGTTTCTGAATTCAGGACTATAAGTTTTGTAAAATTTTGTTTTGAAATGAACTTATGGGAAGCATCAGAATGACATGGGGAATATTTTCAATTTAACATTGCAGAATGCAAAAAATCCATGCTGGCTATAGTATACAACCACTCTTGTGGCTGTATAATCTATATCTATCTATATGTATAGATAGATATAGATATACAGTAGATATAGATATGGATAATCACAGACCTTTCCCTCATGCCATTTTCCTCACTGAGCTGCAATTCTTAAAGTGGCTTGACAGTTATCAAAATGGTTTAACAGTCAATCTCTCTTCCCAGGAAAATCTGGGAATCGTAGCTCTGTGAGGGGAAAATGGGGGTCTCCTAACAACTCTCAGCATCCTTCACAGACTACAATTCCAAGGATTCTTTAGGGGAATCCATGGCTATTTAAAGTGGTATGATAATGCTTTAAATGTACCATGCAGATGGAGCCTTAGTGTTGATTGGCACTTGGCGCACCACTGCAACAATAGTATTCTGAACACTTGTGACGGCATGCTGCAAGCTAGCCCATCCCATTGTTTGGCATTTGCCACTGGCATTAACATGCTCCCTTCAGCCTGTGGCAGCCACAGCTAGAAACACAACATGGAAATTGCAGCTCGTGCTTGCTAAGAGGCCCCTGAGAATTTGTCCCCAAGTTGTTTGTGCATCGGAAGTTTCCATAGTCTGGTCAGGAAACTGAAGTTTCCACAGGGTGTTTAGCAGGAGCACAAAGATGAACTAATGGAAGAAAGAAAGGGAAAATTAGAGCCATGTAAGATATAGGAGAAAAGCAGCACCTTCTTTTGCTACTCATTTCTCTGCATCTTTCTTACCGAAATCAAGATGCGAAGTTTCTCTTCTGCTTGAATCACTGATTTTATTGTAAGTCTGGTCAATCCATAGTAAGTCATTACTTTTTATTTATTCATTAGATTAGCCTTTGCCAACTTGGTGTCCTCCAGATGCTTTGGACTACAGCTCCCATCAGCCTATCCAGCAGGGCTTTTGGGAGCTGGAGTCTAAAACATCTGGAGGGCACTAGGTTTGTGAAGCCTCATGAGATTTATATCCTTCCCTTCGACCCAGATGTTCCTAGTGTGATACATGAAATAATATAAATTGTTTAAATCTGTACAAAAGCCACAAAAATAGTATAAACCAAAATAGTATAAATCAAAGATCAAAAAGCAAAAATCTTAAAACAAGAGCCAGAAGTTACAAACAGCCAATCCAAAACCTCTCAAGCAATACCATAGGCTTGAGAAAATAGGTACAGCACAAGGTGGAGACTAAAAGTAATTAACAGAGGCCAGGAGTTTCCAAACTGTGGCCCATGAGCTTCATTCAGATGACTCATGGCATGTCTGTATTTAATATTCATATTTGTTTTTAATTGTATTTTTATTGCTTCTTTTATTTCTTACACTGTATGTTTTTGTATTACAATTTGAATTCTATGGAATGTAAATTCTCGACGTCTGGCACAGCTCTGAGCACTTGTATAAGATTTGGCTAAGGTTATGTGTGTGACATACTTGGAACATTACATTCCTTCCAAGTGAACACTGAGACCAGGAAAAAAAAAGAAAATGTTACAGTTGCTCTTGAAACAATAAATAATAATTAATGTTTTAGTATCTCAGGCTGAATCTAATCCCCACAACAGCAAAAGAGGAAAATCTGGCACAAGAGTGTGACATTTCAGAGTTCTGCCTTGTAGTAAACTAGCATTCATTCCATTAGTTGGATTTTATTCTCATTCCTGACAGAATGATATGCAGAGGAACTGAGCATCATGTACTATGGAGTTTTGTTTCCATTTGTGGGGAGCTAGAGGCAATTTCGCTCCACTTCCAACTGTTATTCTCCCTTTGCTGTAACTCATGTTAGGCTTTGTCTTGGCTGCAGAGCATGAAGCTGGTATCAATGCGCTGACGAATGTGTTGAGGCCATGTGCAGGGCCTCTGAGAGGAATTTTATCAGGGGGTACAAAGTTTCTTTTGGGCCCCTTCCCTTCTCCATTAGTCATTCTGTTTTTATCCGCTACGGTTTTATGCCATGAGCTGTAGCCTGTAAGGTCAAAAAGGGTATGGAAGACGAGAGGGGGTGGAGTGGAGCGCTCTGTTAATTTTCTGCATTTAAGGCTTTATGCTCTTATACTCCCTCCAAGATAAAATATAAATAAATATAAATAAAATAAAAGAGGATCAGAGATAAGAAAGCACATTTGATTTGAACATCTTTGTTTTTGCTACAATACAGATAAGGAGAAAGAATTCACATTGAAACAAGGTAGATAAACTTACTATTTACTTTAAAAAAAGAGCTTTCCTGGCCTTTTTTTGAGAAAAATTTCAAATCACAGTGTGAAAATTAATTGTTCTGGCAATGTTTGATTCAATACTTAGCCTGGCCAAATCCACAAGACATTCCTGAGACGTTGTAGACCTTAAATAATTCTTAATTAGCTTAAGTTTGCTAAATGACCTCTCTCCAGAAGCTACTGTTGCTGGAATTGTTAATAGTATTCTTAAACTAACACAAACATTTGGAAACAGGTCACCAAGTCTGTACTCTGTTAACAAGTTCAACAGATCTAATGGCTTTAACTGTGCATTTACAAAATTTGCTTTATGTACTGAGGGTAAATGTTGCATTTCTTTTCCAAAATCATCACCATTAAGGTCAGCGGGATATTGCTCTGATAAAGATAAAGCTTTTCTCTCCACATCACTTTCGGGCATGGTGAGATATTTCCACAAGAAATCAAATTTTTCTGCCAACTGCTTAACAGCACTGAAGCGGACAGTTAATCCTGCTATAACATTGTCTACCAAAACGTAAAACACACACTTTCTGAAGTAGGCCTCTTCTGGAGTATCATCTGTGTCATTCATTTCTTCCAAGTTAGCATCAGGTGTGCTGCTGTCATGCGGCCTTGCCCTCTTGTGCCTAATTCCATCACATCTATGGGAGAGTTTTATTTCTATATTTAGGTTTGACGCAACCAATTTGGTTTCATTCCACATGCATTTCCAGTTCTTTTGAAGTTTTGTCAGCTCTGTGAGGAGAGTTTCTATGTTTGCTACTTCAACATCCAGTGTGGCATCTCTAGCTTGGATGACCTTGTTGCAAATATCTATGCCAGCTAATATTTTGTACCACAATGCTGACATTAACACACAGGCAAAAGATGTCATATGTAATAAAACTCCATGGACTTCATTTCTTGTTTTGGCCGTCAAATTTAGTTCTAGGAGGTCTTCCAGTGCTAATTTAATGCCAGGCAAGTGAGCTGCAAAAGGCTTTACACATTCAACATGATCTGACCATCTTGTTTCAGACATACCATGAAGAGAGCAACCAATACGGTTTTGTAGTAATTCCCACCACTTAGCACTGGAACTCAACAGGTGGTACACAGTTTGAATTGTTGCGAAAAAGGTTATTGCTTCAGGTATGCATTCAGCAGCAGCATTTCCACATAAGTTGAGTGTGTGACAACTGCAAGGTGAAAAAAATGCTGTTGAGCACTGTTCTTGTATTTTCCGGCCATATTTGCCCCATTATCGTAGCCTTGAGCTCTACAATCACTGAGAGGAATAGCATGATCTTTCAATGTATCAGTTATCAACTGAGCAATTTCTTCCCCTCTTTTGTTGCTGCAATCTGCAAACTTGAGAAATCTTTCTTGAATCTCATACTGCGTTTCTTTTAAAAGTATGTATCTCAAAAGAAATGTTGTTTGTTCAATATGGGAAGAATCCGGTGTGGAATCTACTATTATTGCAAAGTACTTTGCAGATTGCCTCTCAAGCAAAATGTGTTTCACAAGATTCGAGCATTCTGCAATAAATTCATTTTGTGAGTCAGGGGACAGATAATGAACATGAAGCCGCTCACTCCTTTTTTGTGACTCCTCTACACTTAGCACATGTTCCTGAAGGATGGGGTCCCACCTGGAGAGCAGTTCAATGAGTCCTAAAAAGTTTCCATTGTTTGAATCACCAATTCGATGGGATGAACCAGTAAATGCTAGACCACGTTCTCCCAAGAGTACGACATCGATGATGTGCTTTAAAAGGTTGTACCATTTCACAGCTTCAGTTTTGATTGACGCTTCTAAGATGATGTCAACTCCTGTCTCAGACAGAAGGTGCCTTTCTAGTTCTCGCCAAGCTAGGTAACATTCTCTGTAACTATTGCCTTTTTCATGTTTTGGGATCCTGTAGGAAAGTTTCCACCACTTCCCATTAGAATCCCAGCCTTCAGCAGATACCAGTGCAGACTTAGATGCAGAAGTGCTAGTCTTGACTGTCTTGTGCCAAAATAATCGACATGGAAAGCAATATAAAGCTTGTTTCTGTTGACTCCAGACAAGCCAGTCTCTTACATGTAGTTCTTAGGGTTGCCAGGTCGGAACCATCCAAAAACCTGAGAAAATGGGGGCAGGCCCTAGTGACATCATGGGGCGGGCCCTAGTGACATCACGGGGTGGGCCCTAGTGACATCACGGGGCGGGCCCTAGTGATGTCACGGGGCGGGCCCTAGTGACATCATTAAACATGATACATTGTATCAACCACAGTTGCTTGGAGCATACCATTCAAAAAAAAATTCTCTGGAGATTAAAATAGAAATCTTATCTAAAATAGGGTGTTCCTAGGTCCATCTGAAGTGACAAGGTCATTCTTTCTCACAAGCTTAGGGTGATGCAAAATGGAAATGGACTGCCTTCAAGTTGATCCCAGATAGGATCTTCATGGTAAGCAGTATTCAGACAGAGGTGGTTTACTATTGCCTTCCTCTGAGTCTGAGAGGCAGTGACTGGCCCAAGGTCACCCAGTGAGCTTCATGGCTGTGTGGAGATTCAAACCCTGGTCCGCCAGGTCACAGTTCAACACTTTTAGGGAACATTTAATCTAGCTTACTTGCTTCTGGCTTTACAAAGTACACAATGTCACCTACATATATTTTCAGGGGACTATTTATATACCATTTCATTGTTCTAAAATAATGCAGAGGTGTGTGTTCTCTCTCCCCCACCCCCCCATTTAGGACTTGCCTCCTTAAAAGATAAAGAATATGCATATATGTGTATCACTTATGTTTCCTGCCAGTAGCATACTATCGTCATTATCTGTGGGCTCGTGCTGACTGGCCAACAAAGAGGAGTATCCACTGTCCTCATTTCCATTGTCCATTTCACTAGCATTCCCAACATGCCTCCACAAAATTTGTTGTTTTTCTTTGTTATTATGTAGAGGTTTTCCTTCGCTTTTGATGTCAACACTCTTGGGGCTTCCATAGTGCTGGTCACTATACAATAGCTTCTGATACTCTTTAGTGCAGTCTTTACAAAACTCCTTATTATAATTAGCAATACAGAGCTCTTCTGATCTTTTTTCTGTTCCAAATGGTTTTAACGGTGAAAGTCCACAGTGAACAGTGTGTCCTTCCCTGTCCACTTTGGAACCCGTTTCCTCGCTTTCGTGTTATGTCTGGCGCTGAGATCTCTCTCCCCTCCCCCGTTGCTTCTCCCTTTCTCTTTCCGCCCGCCCCCTTTCCCTGGTAATAACGACATGTATGCCCTCCTGCCCACATTCTAGCAACTGGGAATGTGCCAAGCACCACAGCAGGCAGCTGCTGCCACCCACTCGCCTTGCCTTGCCTTGCCTTGCCTTGCCCTGCCCCCTCGCGCAATGCAACGGACCCCCACCCCGGAATCCTGCGCCCCCTCCTCTTTCCCTTGGGAAAAAGGGGTGAGCCGGCGAGGAAGAGGGCTCTCTTTCAGCCTCCCCCCCTCAATTCAGGGCTCCCAAAGGCTCCCGGTCTCCTCTCCCCGCCCACCAAGCCCCCGATCGGTGGGGGCAAGGCTGGCATCGGCCGGCCTCCCTTCCCTTCCCCTCACCTGCTGGTCCCCGGCCGGCCTTTGCGGTGCCTGGGGTGCAGGCCTCCGCCGCCTGCGATGCAGCCACTTGCGGCTGTCAACCTCTCGCTCAGCCCTCCCTGCCGATTGCAGCTCTCACACACTCAAACGCACCCACTCTCACACACATGGTGCCGGGAGGGAGCGCGGCAGCACAGTCAGGGCTCCCAAAGGCTCCCGGTCTCCTCTCCCCACCCGCCAAGCCCCCGATCGGGGGGGCAAGGCTGGCATCGGCCGGCCAGCCAGCAAGCTACCCACGCCACCCTCCCAGAGCATGCTGCTCGGAGAAGCTGCAGCTGCAGCTCCCGCTCGGACTATAGCAGCGGCTCGGGCTGCCTCGCTTGGTGTGTGGGCACGCACGCACGCGCGGTGGCGGCTCCGGGCGTGAGTGTTCGCCCGCCAGCTTCGCCGAGTCCGGCTCTGCCTGTCTGACTGTGCCGCCGCGCTCCCTCCCGGCACCATGTGTGTCTTCACGCATGTGCGGCTGAGGGGGCCGCTACAAAGCCGGAGATCCACCAGTTTGACTGACATATGGCCGGAGGCCGGAGACAGCCCCATTTTCCCTGAGACTCCAGCAGAAAACCGGAGACCTGGCAACCCTAGTAGTTCTCCATTAGTGCTTTGAAATTTCAGTATGCTTTCTGGGAACACTTGATTGCAGGTGTCTTTTGGGAATGTTTTAGGCAGAGGGATGTGACCATTCATAACATACTTTTCTATTTCCTTTTGAGATGGAAACTCGGTTGTGATACATCCAATGACCAGACCTACATTATGCACAAGTTAGGGGGGGAAGAAAAAAAAGCACCATTTGTAGCAGGCTTGCAGAATGGGGGCCAGCAGGAAATGACATAACAAAGGGAGGAAAAGGGAGCTGCCCTCTTTTGGCTCCCGGGCCCCCTGTTTGACCCCAGGCCCAGCTAAGATGTACCCCCTGCACCCCCCTCTCATGGGCCCTGGCCATGTAGATATGGGTTGGAATGTGAAGTGGGGGAAGGGATCTTTTGAAGAGTGTTTCCTTTGAAGAGGGGAGAGAAAATAGTATGTGGCCAGTGAGAGGAGAGATGCTGAGGGCTGATGGACGCATAAGGAAGAAGCCTCCACGCAAGTGTGGAGTGAGCAACCCTCATGACTAATGCTGCCTGCGTGTAAGGTTTCTGTGCCTAGAATCTTAACAGGTCTCTTTCAGTGTGTGCAGGTCAGAGAAGAGCAAAGAATGAGTTGTTCTCCTCCTCCTAGGTTTGGTATAGAGTAAATAAAGAATCATCAAAAACCCAGCATTCTTACTCTTCCCTAATGACTTCTAGTTTTCTTTCATTTTTTAGAAAAAAGAAACTAAGTTGATTACTTACAAAGATGATCACTTAGAAAAATGGAAAAGGTACAATCTAGAACTTGGGAAATTCTGCAGTTTGTATTCCAAAAGTCATTTAGGGAAGACCTGTTTACTAATAACAATGAGTAGCTCTACATCCTGATCATGTGCATGTTTACTCAGAAGTAAGTCAGACTGAATTCAATGGGATGCTGGCTCTAGCATGGATAATTTTTCCATTTCTGATACAGAATTTTACATAGCTATTTTTAAAATCTAGAATACTTCCCCCCCCCCCCTCTCTCTCTCTCTCTCTCTCTCTCTCTCTCTCTCTCTCTCTCTCTCTCTCTCTCTCTCTCTGTGTGTGTGTGTGTGTGTGTGTGTGTGAGAGAGAGAGAGAGAGAGAGAGAGAGAGATTTGCCAACCTGCCCACATCTTTCACAGTTTTAGTGCCTCTTCATGGCCTTGCATGGGAAGCGAATGCACCCCTGTTTCTGAGGCATCCAACTCATGCCCCCTAACATGTATATCCAAATGTACATCCCATTTACACTACAGAGGATGTGATATGTTCATTTGGTTGCAGGTTGGTAGTATGCCCCAATGCAAGCACACAATGGCCCATCTGCAATATGCATTTGAAACAATATTATACCACACTAAACAGCCAAAGAATCCTGAGAACTCTAATTTGTTAAGGGTGCTGAGCATTGTTGAGAAACCCCTATTCCCCTCAGAGAGCTACGATTCTCAGAGTTCCCTGGGAAGAAGCATTGATTGTTAAACCACTCTGAGAATTGTAGCTCTGTGAGGGTCTCCTAACAAACTACAGTTCTCAGGATTCTTTGGGAGAGGCCACGTCTGCTTTAAATGTATAGTGCAGTTGGGTCCATTGTCTTGGCACAGGGAAGCCATTCCCCCCCTCCCCGCCCCTGCTCCAAGCACCAGCAGATCAATGCAACAGAGGCTGTGTGTGTTATTTGTCTGCACTGCATTGTTTTAAATGGGATGTGTATCACAATGTCAGAATATTTCCTTTCTCGTGATGTTAAGAACAGTTTCATGCCCTTTCACAAAGGAGTGCAAATGTTTCAAATCACAGGACTCTCTCTGTGTGTGTTGTGGGGAAAATGTTCACATGATTTGCCTCAATTATTATTGCCCACCAGTAAGACCCTGGGCAGGTTACAATAATCTAAAGTGTAACATTAAAAACAGTTGAAAGAAATCAGTCACAGGTATAGAAAACTGGTCCAAAATGCAGCAGCCAGATTACTCTGGGGTTCCCTTTAGAATTCATATAACCCCTGTTTTAAAACAGCTGCATTGGCTGCCAGTTTGTTTCCAGGCCCAATTGAAGGTCCTTACACTAGTGTTTAAAGCCCTAAACAAGTTAAGTCCCAATATCTGAAACACCGTCTCCTTCCTTACAGATCCTTTCGGGTGTTGAGATCAGCAGAGGAGGTCTTTTTGGTAGCTCCGCCACCCTCAGAAGCTCCAGGGTAGTGGTGGCAACTTGGGAGAGGGCATGTTTAGCCTGGAGAAGAGAAGACTGAGGGGACATATGATAGCACTCTTCAAGTACATGAAAGGTTGTCACACAGAGGAGGGCCGGGATCTCTTCTTGGTCGTCCCAGAGTGCAGGACACGGAATAATGGGCTCAAGTTGCAGGAACACACAACAGGGGTGGATAGCATCTACTTATAGCAGAAAGAGGAAAAGGGGGAGAAACCCGAAGATGCTGAGAAATATAGCTTGTAAAAGTATTCCAAATCTGTTTATTGAAAGGAAACGAGCCCTTTCAATAAACGGATTTGGAATACTTTTACAAGCTATATTTCTCAGCATCTTGGAGTTCTCCCCTTTTTCTTTCTTTCTTCTCAAGTTTCAGGAAGCCAAATTTCGACTGGACATCAGGAAAAACATCCTAACTGTTAGTGCCATACGACAATGGAACCAATTACCTAGAGAGGTAGTGGGCTCTCCGACACTGGAGGCATTCAAGAGGCAGCTGGACAGCCATCTGTCGGGAATGCCTTGATTTGGATTCCTGCATTGAGCAGGGGGTTGGAATTGATGGCCTTATAGGCCCCTTCCAACTCTACTATTCTATGATTCTCTGTGGTGGCTACCAAGTTGTGGAACTCCCTCCCAACTGAGGTCCATCTGGCAAGTTTATTTTACAGTTTTAGGCAAATGCTGAAGATGCATCTCTTTACCCTGGCCTTCGAAACCTGAGATGTATATTTTAGGTTGTTTTTGTTTTTAAAATGGTTGTAACCCGCCCAGGGACCTTTGGGTGAGGAGCAGACAATAAATGATGATGATCATACACATCTCAGGTGTCAAAAGTCCAAGCCAAAGAGATGTGTCTTCAGAATATGACAAAAGCTGTTGACAAAAGCACCTTTTTGCTTTAAAAAAATGTTTCATTTTGAAGAGTTTGCAGACATCCAGTTCTAACACAGGAGAAGGGCTTCAGCTCAGTGGTAGTGCACGTGCTTTGCATGCAAAACGTCCCAGGTTCAACCTGTTATTTCCAGGCAATAGAATCTAGGAGCCAGGCATGGGAGGGGCTCCTCTCTCTTCCTGACACCCTGGAGAGCTGCTGCCAGACAGAGAAGACAATGCTGGGAATCTGCGATAGAGGGATACAGAGTGTGGCCTGGTATAAGGCAGCTTCCTATGTCTTCTTTTGGGGAAAGGGCTGTAGCTCAGTGGTAGAGTGCATATTTTGCATGCACAAAGTCCCAGGTTCAACCCCTGGCATCTCCAGCTAAAAGCCTCAAGTACCAGGTGATGGGAAAGACCTTTGCAAGAGGGCCACTGCCAGTCAGAGTGGGCTCAATGGACAAACAGTCAGATTTGGTATAAGACAGCTTCCTATCTAAATCAAAGCACATGAAAGGCATGTCCTCATGTGCTTTGGGATGTTGCAGAACCCAACAGATGCAAATGTGCAGCACATCTAGTTCTCGTAAACTGCCTTCATTCTGAGTTAAGTTGCAATATTGGCATGGCATAAGATCTTCCTCCACCATCTCATATCTACTGTTTGATGGGCAGGCAAAAATGTTCCAGTACTAAGTAGCTTCCACTTCGCAATTTCAGTGAACACAATCCTAAAGCATGAGCCAATTGATGCCAGTACCCTCAGCCTACCTGGCTCACATTGTCCCTCTTTTTTTGCTCTGCACAAGTTGCTCTTGGCACCTTCCTCCTAATGGACCATCTGACTCATTTGCCTCAAGCAGAACCTGTAATTTTCTTTGGAAATTTTCCTTGCAGGTTCTCATTGAAATGAATGAGTCAGATGACCCATTTGCCATGACAAGGAAGTTGCCAGAAACTGCTTGTGCAGGGGAAAAATACACCATATTGGGTGAGGGGGTTGCAGTGTATACACTTTCTATCTGTCTGCCCAGTTCACTGGGCTGATCCCCATAAAACTGTGAGGAATTGCATACATTCCAGCTGCACCAAACAAACCTTGTGAGTCTTTCATTGTGAACAATTCAAAAGCGCTGAGACGGCAGACATACCTGAGTGAATTAATGCATGTGTATTTTCCTCCACTGCTATGATCTTTTCTAATTGCCCTCTGATGGATTATCTACATACATCCTAGTTATACAAATGGTCCAGCACACATTCTGATTGTCTCAGCATTCTTAATACCTGAAATTTTCCATACATGAGCTTTGTGATCTATTTGATTATACACATATTTCAGGACTTGGTTCTATACTGTGCTTAGGGGAGGAGCAAGACATTTCATTTCTCGTCTGCCAGCCCACTCATTCACCTGCATGCAACTCCTTGTCACTTATGGTTACCAGGCTAGTGCTTAAACGCAAAAATCTATTAAACCATTTACAAGAAAAAGGGATATTCATATATTCAGACACACGTCTGTGTGGGGGGGGCAGGATCACATCATCAGCCTAACTCCCAACCTCTGCCTGTTCAGCTGAAGGTGTGAAACAGAATATAGGTTAATCTGCCTGCAAAAGACATTAGATTGAATGCTCAATAAATAGGTCACCTGGAAGTTCCCTAGTTAAACAGGCAGCCCATCCAATATTACTAAAATATAATCAAAATCAACAGCAAGAACATCACCACCACCATCATCATAAATACCCTCCAAGGAAAAACCTTAAGAATGGTGAGTCAGATCTTTCCGAAAGGCCTGTAGTGTTGTGGTCTGGCAGAGCCCAACAGGCAGTGAACTCCAAAGCTGCAAGGCTGCTGCAGAGAATGCCCTTCTGCTTCGTAGCTGCCAGTTAACTCTTCCAGGCAATGAGCACCCAAGAAAGGCCTGTTACTGACCTCAGAGTGTGGGCAGGTTGGTACAGGTGTAGACTGTCCTTCAAATAACTCTGACTGACCTGGACCATTTAAGGCTTTACAGGTCATAACCAGCTGTTTAAATTGGGCTTGGAAATACACCAGTAACCAGTGCAGCTGGCACAGTAATGGTATCTCATGGGCAGACCATCTGGCTCCCAGCAGAATGTGGACAGCCACATTGGACCACATGAAATAACTGAACCATCTTGAAAGGCAGCTCTACACAGACCACATTGAAGTAGCCCAGTCTCAATGTGACTAGGGCATGGATAAGAGAAGCAAGATCTGGCCTTTCCAGACATGGCTGTAGCTGATACACCAGTGATTTCATAAAGATGGTAAAAAGTTTGGGGGACAGGATAGATCCTTGTGGTGCACCCTTAACCAATGGCCATGGGTGCAGCAGAAGCCCTCTTGTACTACCTTCTACAGCCCTTCCTCCAGAAAGAGCCAGAACCACTTAAAAATGTGCCTTTGAAGCCCAGTCTTTTACAAGTGGCACATAATGTTCATTCCACACTTGCAGGGAATCAATTCTTTAGTGTGGCATTACCTATTCTCTAGAGCAGTGGTTCCCAACCTGGGGGCTGTGACCCCAGGAGGGCCACGAAGTAATCCAGAGGGGGCCGCAAACAGTAAAGAAATGGATTATTTATTAATTTTTTAAAGAAACTCTTCATTCCCTGGACACTGTCTGCTCCCCACTGCTGCTGCAGATGACACCTCCCCCTTGCTCTAAACAAGAGGGGAGGACTTTTGAAGCACCAGAGCATCTTTCAGGCATGTTGAGGGCAGGCATCTGCCTATAAAACATGTGGCAGATGCCAAAGGAGGCTGAGGGTGGAGTTACCAGGAAGAAGAGGATATTACTATCGCCAACTCCTGTCTCCTCGCACTGCCGCTGCTGCCAACGCCCTTACTCTGAACGAGAGGAGAGGGCTTTTCATGAAGCAAAAAGAAGCAAAGCTGCAAGCAAATACTGCTTTCCCCCTTCCTTCTTGGCAGCCAGCCTACCAGCCTTTCTTGGCTCCTGCTTCACTGCCACCTCTTTTTAAAAATTATTCTTATTTGAGAGGCTGCCCAGATCTCGCCCTTGGCCCAGACAGAGCCAAGGAGCAGTGAGGAAGCTCAGGACTTGCTCACCCCCCATCTCTGAGGCTACGTGTGTGTGCCAGTGTCCCCCCTTTCTTCCACCTACACTCCTTCCCCCTCCAATCTCTCTCTCCAAGATGCTGAGGCAGTGGAGGGCTTCCCCCCTCCCATGTGCCCAAATGCATGCACGCCTGCAGATGCTTGCAGGAGGGGCAGATGTGTTTGTGTGCATGCACTGATCTGTCTTCTGCTCCACTTTCATTCCCCAAGTGCATGCTAACCAAGTCATCAGTTCTGATGATCATCCCAAGGCCTAAAAGCACTAACCCCCCTCCTCAATCTATCCACCCTTTTGTCTTCACAATGTAGCATCCCCACCACAACCACATTGCTGCTTCTTGATGATGATAATGATGATGATTTTTAAAAAGCTCAGCAGGTTGGCTGAGGCTGAGATCCACATACTGCAGCTGAAATATATTTATTTATTTAATTATTATTGCATTTATATCCTACCTTTCCTCCAAGTTGCTCAAGGTGGTGCACATGGTTACCCCCCTTTCCATTTTATCCTTACATCAACACTGTGAGATAGGTCAGGCTGAGAGACTGTGTCTGCCCCAAGGTCACCCAGTGGGCTTCATGGCTGGGTGGGGATTTGAACCTGGATCTTAGTCCAACACTGTAACTGCTGTTGGGTGACAGGACTGTATGTGTGTGGGGGGAGGGGGATACCAATTTGATTGGACCTTTGCATTAACAAAAGAAAGCAACACCTCCCTGTCTGCAGGGAGCTTTTTATGGAAAGGGATAGCTGGAGATGTGATTTTGCCACGCACCATTTTTTTCAATTAACAGAGACTAAAATTACAATTAGAGTGGGGGGAGGGTGTCACAAATTGTTTTGAGCTTACAAAGGGGTCCTGTACTCTTAGTGTTGGGAACCACTAGTTTGATTTGACTGGTATTTTCTAGTGTTTATTTTGTTTTGTTTTATGTAGACTGCTTTGATGTTTTGGTTGGTTAAGTGGTACATAAATCTTGTTAAATTAATTAATTCATTAATAAAACCTGGATCAACAGTCCAAATATATGCATAGCATCTTTCTGCGCATGTGCACTTATATACATACCTGGTCTCTGTTTAGTCCTTTCAAAACATGGAATGCATTGAAGTCAAGGTGAGGCTAGTGAGTGCAATTCCACCCCCCCATCCGCAGTTGTGAATAGGGCATGGAAAAAGATTAAGACACATATGGATGCCAGCCATGCCACCATAGAGTGACTGTGAAATCATTCCTATGGGGAATGAGTCTAGAGAGTAACTGAGAATATTCATACTAATTTGAGCTGAAAGTGGGAAGGACATGGGAAAGCTAGGCTGGATTCTACCTTCTTGAGGAGGGATGAATGGTTTTTGCATGTGTCTCTAAAATTTGGGTGGTCATGTGCCCTGTTTTACAGAGGACAATCCTGTGTCTGAAAGGCTGTCCAGTACAAGGCTGGTTAAAGACAAAGAACCATCAGAAGGGAGAACAAGGGCCTTGCAGTTGCCCATCAACTGTGAGCCCCTGGATGGCAGACTGAGCAGGCACCCAGGGCGCTTAGGGTAAAAACACACTAACTGTTCTGCCGATTCCAGTTTCCATCTCTCTCTTCTGAAAACAAGGGCACACAACGCTAGTCAAACCCCACCCCCTTTGATTTTAAAACCTGGTGGGAGCAGCTTGAGTGCATTTCTTTAAAAAATTCTGCTTCAAAGAGATTTGGGAACTGAACGGCAGATCAACCCCTTCCCCTCCAGATTGGCTAATGGAAACTTGCTGTAGGTGACTAATGTGTTCACAGCCCCAGTCACAGTCTTCTCCACTAGAATTGTGACAGGTATCGTGTTTCTATTTAAATTAGAGTAATTAGTTCTAAATGTATAGCTGTGCAAATAGATCAGCATATTCAAGTTTTATGCAATACCATTTCTTTTTTCCTCATTCTTGGGTGATGCATTTCCTCTTTCTTGGAGGTGTGTAAATGGCCAGCCTAATTTGAGCATCTTTTGTGCTACATGTGAAAAAGGGCCCCAAAGACCTTCTAATCTTGTCCCATTCCATGGCTCTGAGTTTCATTCTTCCTAGTCCATTCTATGCAGTGTCAAATCTGTGATGTAGCAGGAAACGAGACACACACTTGGTTGGATCCAGGCTAGTTAGCTGAACTTAAGTCCCATCCAAATCAATGGAAAAACTTAATTGTTACTTAATAATTCTGACTGATTTCATTGGGAACTATGTACAGCCAAGTTAGGTCACATCCACACCACCCTGTGGTAAACTACAGCAATAAACTACAGTTCCCAGGATTCTTTGGGAGAAGCAATGTGATGATGATGATGATGATGACAACAACAACTTTTAAGGCACATGGCTTCCCCAAAAGAATCCTGGGAACTGTAGTTTACTCCTCACCGAGCTAAAATTCCCAGCATTGTTAACAAACTACATTTCCCAGGATTCTTTGAGGGAAGTCATATGCTTTAAAGTATGGTATGGATGTGACCTGAATCCAACCCACCCAACCCAAATATCAAGCATGTTTTCTAACACCTGGCAAATGAGTTTCTTATAAAACCATTCTTATCAACAAAAATAATGAGCTAGCTAAAAATAGCCAAGAATTAGCAGACAGGTGAGCTTTCTCCAAACAAAGGCAGCGTGCCATATACAGGTTTTATAACACTTCCAAGGCTGCTGCTGGACCCTGCCATTGCTACCAGTGTTGTTGCTTTGTTCTTGTCTATGGAAAAGAATGAGGCTCTCAAGGGGTTACAAGCTGACGGTGGCAGTGGAAAAGACAGGCAATTAGTGACTGTGTTGCAGCCTAACCTCCGTGAACTTGCTGGATTCAGTTCCCAGGGCACTTGGGGCAGACACCTTGAGCTTGGCTTTCTCCCAAGGCTTTTAAAAAGATATTATTCATATTTTCCATTGTAGAGTAGGGCAGGGTAGGGCAGGTCATGATTGTTGGCTTTGTTTCTTCTGTTTCCAGCATAAGTGAGAGAAAGAGCTAAACAATATGTATCACTGATGTGAAAGACTTAGAGATGAATCTCCCTATTCTGCCGTGTTTGTGATTTCCAGGAAATTGACAGAAAAACTCCTTTTCCAGTGAGACCCAACACAACCAAGTGTGGTGCTTTGGTTAGAGTGTTGAACTAGGACCTGGGAGACCAGGGTTCAAATCGCCACTTAGCTGTGATGCATACTGGGTGACCTTACCGACAGTCACTGTCTCTCAGCCTAACTTACCTCACAGGATTGCTGTGAGGATAAAATGGGGAAGCAGATAATCATGTATGCCACCTTCAGCTCCTTGGCGGAAAGGCAGGATATAAATGTAATAAAATAATATAAAATAAAAATATTACATTAAAATGCCTTGGGATGTGCAGATCCAGAGTATGTTGTGGAGAGCCAGCATGGTGGCAAAGTGGTTAGAGTGTTGGACTATGACCTGGGAGAATTAGGGTGGGTGACTTTGGGTCAGTCACTGCCTCTCAGCATAATCTACCTCACAGGGTTGTTGTGGGGATGAAATGGAGAGAAGGAGAAACATGTATGTCACCTTGAATTCCTTGGAGGAAAGGTGGAATATAAATGCAATAATAAATAAAATAAATTATATGTGCTTGTGAGTCGGTTGTGTCCAAGCTCGTGAAAAGTTCTCATTTCCACAAGTCTAATATGAAAATTGCACAAATATAGCTCCTTAGGTGTTTTCTGCATGTATCTGTAACTCCATACTAAGGAACTCATCCATGAAAGTGCAAACAGAATGACATTTGTGCGCATGTTGAACCTGGGCAATGTCTACCAGTCTCAGCTGTATTTTCTTTCAATCTGGGTTTATGCAAAGATGGTGAGCTTCATTTGCTTCCATTAAGGATGGGGGAGAAATTCAACACATTTAAAGATAAATCCACCTAATTCACACCAAAAACAATATGTGAACCACACACCTTTCTTCAAAATCCGCACTTTACTGAATGTTGCAATGCAGTTCTCCAACAAATAACGTGCACAAAAATTAATATACTCAGGGAAAGCATGCATAAATGTGTATGTTAGTGAAACAAACATCAAAATGCATTATATTAGGGGAAAATTCTTACAAAAGTATGTACATTAGGCAAAATTGCATACAAAAACAGTGTGTATCATGAGAAATATGCACTAAAATGCTGACAAATTTTCATGAATACTTTTTTTAAAAAAAATGCAAACTGATGTGAAAATTAGAAGAACCGGATTTAAGATTAGAAAAAATGAGAAATAGACAGAAGCTGACAAATTTGCCCATCCCTATTAGCTTCCCCTAAGGCTGTGAGCACACTAGTCTCTATTTAAAGGGCCACTTTAAAGAAAAAAGGAGGGTAAGAAAGGAAAGCAGGGGCCTTGAAGTTGTCCACCAAAGGCAGCACCTGGACAGCACACTGAAGACGGTTATTTGCAGGTCACCTTCTCACTCTCTTCCCCACTATGATGAGATGAACTGCCACCAAGTGAATCCATACCAGCAGCAAGATTTGACCTAGGGACTTCCCGATGTGCAACTGAGTCTCCTCAACCACTGTGCTACACTCTCCACTTGTGCCTTTACCAATAGCCAGACATGAAAAAGATAACAAGCAGTGCTTTTCTGGTAAAAAATGAGGTGCCAGTACTCATCTCTTGATAAAATTATTGTGGGTGCCAGCACAAAAGGGCTGCCATGGGCAACAAAAAAAGAGGTACCAGTACTCTGTACTGGTGAATACTGTCATACACAAAAAACCCCTGACAATAATAATAATTATAACTTCAATTCAATCCACCCTTCACCATAAGATCTCAGAGCAGGCTACAGCAATTTAAAAATACAACAACAAAAACAATAAGGTGCGTTTTCAGCATATGATATAAACTGTAAAATAAAGGTGCCACACACAAAGGGAATTCCACAGCTTAGGGGCTGCCACAGAGAATGTCCTCTTTGGGGTTGCCAACCCTGAACTTCTGAGGGTGGTGGAACTACCAAGAGAGTCCCCTGTGCCAAACTTCACATTTGAGAGGGTCTGTAGGGAAGGAGGCACTCTTTTAGATATTTGGGGCCTGAGTTATTTAGCAGGTGACGCCTTTCCTATCTCTTTGCCAGAGATTCATTTCTATGTATCAGACAGCTGTTAACACCACAGAAGCCAAGAAAAGCAGTTGGGTGCCCCGTGTGGTGAGACAACCCTTTCTAAGGACTTGTACAGTACTGCCACTGTAATCCGGTGGTGGGACACAGAGTGAATCCATACTTGACCCTGCAAGCTCCGACACTGCTAGCGTTGCCCGCTCCCCCCTTCCTCCTGAGGCCTCTGCCCTTTAACAGGATAACAAGCAGCTGTTCAGCATGTTCAGCTTTGTTCCCCTTGGTTAGAATTTGGCGGCAGTGATGGTAAAATCTTCACCTCCTGATCTTTGTAAGTCATAATGCAGCTGTTAGAGGTACAGGAACCTGACCAGAAAAATGGAGCTGGAAACCTTATATGTGACCACACCTACTAGCTATATGAGCCAAGGCTGGGGAAAGGTGCAAAGCCAATAACATTTCCTGGCACAATAGAATGCAACTGCCATCTTGGGTGTTCCCAGATAAGTATTCATTATGGGGATAGCAATTCTCATCTGTGCACTTTTTTGCAGCCTCCATACAACATTGTTGGCATCAAAATGCCAGTCCATGTCCCCCACCCTTTTAATCTGGATTTACTCTTTCCAGGAAAAATTGGATAAGTTAAAAAAAATTGACTCACTTGTGATATCTGAATAACCCATTTGCAATATTAAGCCTCCATTGAGGCTTTAACTTATTTTTATGTTTTTCTTTGTACTGAGTTTCTTGTACACTGCTTAAAAGATGATTGTAGGTAAGTAATATATAAACTGTCAAAATAAAACGAATAAGTACATAAAATGAACTTCTAGATCAGGGAATGGGAACCCGTAGCCCTCTAGAAGTTGCTGGACTCCAACTCCCATCATCTCCAGCCAGCATGGCTAATGATTAGGGATGATGGGAGTTGTAGCCTAGTAATATCTGGAGGGGTTACAAGTTTCCCACCATGATCTTGATAAAATGAAGCAAAGACACACAAGCTGTGACGAATGAGTGTGACAAATGCAGAATCATTGGGTAGAAGCTATGAAGGGACCAACTATATGTGGGAATAGCTACAATTAGAAAAGGGGATTGTAGTTGCTAGATTCCTTTTCTGGTAGGACTCCTGTGCAAATTTATGAAGTTTGTGTGACTGACAGATCAAAATACAACAGGTGCAGCCTTTTCTGACTTGTTGTATTCCTGCTGGTCATGCAACTGTTAAAAGCATAAGCCCTGCTGGAAAAAGGAGGAAGCCTTACCTGGAGGCAGACCAAATACTTTAATTTACCTGGTTGCTGAAGGGACGGGGACAGCAAGAGAGAAGTGCCCCTCAGAGCTATGCCCAATGGGGTTTTTCCGGCTCTTATCCACATCTTGCACTAAATGACACCGTGATGCAAAGAGGCAGAAGGAAAAAAGCATGAAAAAGGAACTGGGAGATTCTTGAGATTCTTTCCGATGGAAAAAAAATGTCTCCACTTATCACTCAATGTCAACAACAACAGCCGCCCATATTTAAACACTGAAGAATGAGAGGCAGAACAAGAGGTAACTTGAGGTCTCCTCTTACACCTAGACAGGTTTCTCTTGTGGCTCATGCCAAGCAAACAGGAAACTTCCTTTGAAAGCACGTAGGCCTGGTCTGGAATGGAACAAAATATTCAAACCCCTGTCATACACTTGTGCATTCAAGCTTAATAACTTGGTAACTCCAGTTTAATCTGACTGACAATATGCATCCTGCAGCCCAGCTAAGGAAAATCAGCTCCCTCTCTCTCTTCCTACCTCTCTCTCCCTCTCCTTTTCCTACATGTCCAAATCCCACAGAGAGTGAATGCACGGGGATGGAGGGGAGTAGAAATTCAACAGATGAAACGTTCACATCTCAGCATCTGCCTTTGTCTCCCTGTCAGGCATCTTGTCATCACCAGTCGCTTCTGTTCTTTTTGGCCTCCCACTCTTCTCTGATGTTTGCGTCGCTCCGTTTACCTCCCACTTCAGCTGCTGCTTGAAATGGTGGTTCCAAAAGGAGGTGCTGTTGCAGTCCAGTTTGGACCCCTGTTGAGGAAGCTGCTGGGTCGGCCTGGCAAACAAGATCTACTCCATGGAGCACAGCCTGCCGGTTACCCTGCCCCTGATCTACGGTGGCGTGTGTCCTACTTTATTTATCTAATTCCATTTATAAATCACTTCCCATAAAATATCTCAAGGGGATTTTACATCAGCAATTAAAAACAATCTCACAACATCATGTATTAAAAGCAGTTATAACAATTAAAAAAAAATTAAACACTTTTCATGTGTACAAACAATTTCAGATCCAATACAGATACAGACTGGGATAAACATCTCCACTTAAAAGACTTGTTGAAGAAGGAAGGTCTTAGACAGGCACCAAAAAGACAATAGAAATGGTGCCTGTAATGGGAGTTCGTTCCAAAGGGTAGGTGCCACCACGTGAGAGGCCCAATTGCTACATCATGTGGAACAGACCTTCTTATAAGATGATATCTGCAGGAAGTCCTCTCCTGCAGAGTGCAGTGATCGGTTCGGTATATAAGGATGAGATAATTTTTTAGGTATCCTGGCCCCAAACTGTATGGTGTTTTGTGCACCAGCACCAACACTTTGAACTTAGTTCAGTAGTTAAACTGCAATCAGTGCAATTCTTTCAGCAGTGGTGACAACAGAGAGGGCAGTCCTCTATTTGAAGGACTGTCCAGTCCAAGTCTGAATTGAAGATAAGATCCATAAGCAGGATTCTTGAAGTTTCTCATCAGTAGTTAGCACCTCAACAGCAGCAGTCACCTGGTCCCAGTCTTTTCCAGTATGGTGAGGGGTGTTGTATTTCTTTTTAAATTACATTAATTATTTGCATGTATAGTAGGCAAATATTATGGATGTCTTTTTTGGTGAAGCATTTCCTCTTTTTTGATGGATGGACTGCCTTCAAGTCAATCCCGACTTATGGCTACCCTATGAATAGGGTTTTCATGGTAAGCGGTATTCAGAGGTGGTTTACCATTGCCTTCCTCTGAGGCTGAGAGGCAGTGACTGGCCCAAGGTCACCCAATGAGCTTCATGGCTGTGTGGGGATTTGAACCCTGGTCTCCCAGGTCATAGTCCAACACTACACCACACTGGCTCTGTTCCTCTTTTTTAGTGATGTGTAAGTGGCCACCCTATACTGATCTAAATGAAACCACCTGGGGCATTCATCAATTAGCTGATGACTCAGCTCTGTTTCTCCTTTTCATTGAATCCAGGTGAGGTTGGACCAGAGTAGAGTCAGCGATAGTTTGGATGAGAGCCAATAAGCTTAAACTTCTTCCAGATAAGACTGAGGTGCTGTCGGCTATGACACAGTTGATTGAGAAAAAAGGGATATGGCCTGTTCTGAATGGGGTTGCAGTGCTTTTACATCAGGCCTTTTCAATTCAAGGGTTATCTGTGTTTCCATCTGCTTTTAGCCAACTATAGTTGATAAACCAGCAGCTACCTTTCCAAGAAAAAACACGATCTGGCCTTAGGCCCTGATAGCCTCCATCTTAGATTATTATACTGTAGTGTATTTTATGCAGGATTATCTTTGAAGACTTCGGCTGGTTCAGAATACAGTCTTGTGGCTAATTGGTACAAGAAGGAATGAACATATCTCATTAGTACTTCATGAACTTCACAGTCTAGCAGGCACATTTCAAAGTGCTGGTCTTAGAACTGTAGAATAGTAGAGTTGGAAGGGTCCTATAAGGCAATCAAGTCCAACCCCCTGCTCAGTACAGGAGTCCAAAGTATCCCTGACAGATGGCTGTCCAAATGCCTCTTGAATGCTTCCATCGTTAGAGAGCCCATCACCTCTCTAGGTAATTGGTTCCGTTGTCGTACTTCTTTAACAGTTAGAAAGTTTTTCCTGATGTTCAGTTGAAATCTGTCTTCCTGCAGCTTGAGCCCATTATTCCGTGTCCTGCACTCTGGGATGACTGAGGAGAGATCCTGGCCCTCCTCTGTGTGACAACCTTTCATGTACTTGAAGAGTGCTATCATTCTCCCCTCAGTCTTCTCCAGGCTAAACATGCCCAGTTCTTTCAGTCTCTCCTCATGGGGCGTGGTTTCCAGTCCCCTCATCATCCTTGTTGCCCTCCTCTGAACATGCTCCAGTTTGTCTGCATCCTTCTTAAAGTGTGGTGTTCAGAACTGGACGCAGTACTCAAGATGAGGCCTAATCAGTGCCAAATAGAGGGGAACTAGTACTTCACGTGATTTGGAAACTATACTTTTGTTAATGCAGCCTAATATAGCATTTGCCTTTTTTGCAGCCACATTACACTGTTGGCTCATTTTCAGTTTGTGATCAATAAAAATTCCAAGATCCTTCTTGCATACAGTATTGCTGAGCCAAGTATCCCCCACCTTATAACTGTGTACTTGGTTTCTTTTTCCTAAATGTAGAACTTTGCACTTATCCTATTTAAATTTCATTTTGTTGTTTTCAGCCCAGTGCTCCAGCCTATCAAGATCACTCTGAATTTTGTTTCTGTCTTCCAGAGCATTAGCTATCCCTCCCAATGTTGTGTCATCTGAAAATCTGAAAAGCATTCCCTTGATTTATAAAGCTCTAAGTAGTGCAGGAATGGAGGTTCTGAAGGGCCACCTCCTCCCATACAAACCTGCCAAGCACTGGAACCTTGTCTGAGGATGCCCCCACCATCACAGGGGAGTCAAAAGGGTAGCATAGGTAGGGCCTTCTCAGTGTTGGTTGATGCCTCAGCTGTGGCCTCCTTCACCATGTCTATTGCAGTGGTGCCTTTAGGTGCCCCAGGCCAGCTGAAAACATTTTTCTTTAGCAGGGTATTCAGTAGGGTTGCCAGGTTCAATGCCTGAGACTGATCCTGTATCTTTAGGAGAAGAGAAAGTCAGCCAAGTGCAGGTGTTATTGCAACCCTGTAATGGGAAAAACCACAAGGTGGAATTCTCCCTTCCCCCTGCACAACTTTTAAAGATACAGAAGGCCTCTTGGTTGCCAGGCCCAGCCTCCAAGAGGTCTTTTGTATCTTTAAAAGTTGTGCAGGGGGAAGGGAGAATTCCACCTTTTGTTTTTTCCCATTACAGGGTTGCAAGACACCTGCACTTGGCTGACTTTCTCTTCTCCTAAAGATACAGGATCAGTCTCAGGCATTGAACCCGGCAACCCTAGATTCAGTGACATTTACATCAATAAGCCTCCCTATGCCGTGTTACAGTGAGTGGTACTTTTATAAGAGTTGCCTTGAAAATCTGTATGAGAAAAATGGGATACAAGCAAGCAAGAGGCACAGGAGCCCAGGCACAAAAAGGCTATCTGAGCAGCACCTCGGGGGAAGGGGGTACGATGAATTAACAGCACATATGTACCAAGTAGGAACACTTCCATAATTCAAGAAATTATCTGCAGAAGTGAGGAAGTTGCCTTGATGATGGGAGAGATGGGAAGGGTGTTAACAGGCAGGTGCAGCATGGCAAAAAGCAGAAAGCTGGCATGAGGGGAATGGGTCATGGGGTCCTCTGACAGAGGGGATTAGGGTTTTTTTCTTAGAATTAGAGAATGTTAATGCTGGACCTTGGAAGATCCTGCTCAGTGCAGGGATTTGCAGCGGCCCTGACAGATGGCCGTCCAACCTCTGCTCAAATAACTGTGGTGAAGGAGAGTGCACCATCTCTTGAGGAATTCTGTTCTACTGTTGATTAACTCTTAATGTTAGGAAGTTTCTCCAACTGTTGGGAAGGGTGCTCCATGGTAGAGCATTTGCCTTGTATGCAGAAGGTCCCAAGTTCAATCCCCAGCATCTCCAGGTAGAGCTGGGAGAGACTCCTGTCTGAAATTCCAGAGAGCCACTGCTAGTCAGAGTAGATAAACTGAGCTGGAGGGGTCAATGGCGTGGCTCAGTATAAGGTGGCTTCCTATGTTCCAAAATCTGCTTCCTTGCTTTTTCCACCCACTGGTTCTAGCCTTATCTGCTGGAGCAATAGCGACAATCCCTATAGATAAGGAGTTGATCTGACCCAGCTTTGCCCACCTGGATCGTCAGTGCAACACTTGCACAGGCTGCAGGGATGGAAGGGAGGAGTTGCTTTGGTCTACAGAACTTCCATCTCTGTCACCAGGAAACCACTCTGTCTTGGAGCTGATAGTGGGGCCTGCACCTGGTGTCAGGCCAAGGAGACAATAAACTATGGTTGCTGCTTGTGTACCATCCACCCTGCTGCCCGGCAGCTTCTCTGACTGAGCTGTTGGAGGCCATCTCGGCTGTAATATTAGAGAAGCCCAGAACCATAGTCCTGGGTGATTTCAGTGTTTATGCTGAGGTTGCCTCTAGTGTTCTGGCTCTGGACTTCATGGCCTCCATGATGACCATGGGGCTGTCTCAAGTTGTCACTGGTCTGACACAAAGGGCAGGCCACACCCTCAAATTGGTTTTTGCTCCAGATGGAGGAAGGGGTGATCTGGAAATAGGGGAGGTGCATGTCACTCCATTTTCATGGTCAGAGCACTTCCTGGTGATGTTTAGACTTACAGCTCTGATCCTCCCCAGCAGGGATGGTGGGCAGATTAAGATGGTTTGCCCCCAGAAACTAATGGAATCCACTGGATTCCTGAATGCCCTGGGAGTTCCCAGTAGATAGAGCAGGTGACCCTGTTGAAGCCCTTGTCATGCTGTGGAACAATGAGGCACATCGGGCTCTTGACACAGTTGCACCTGAGAGCCCTCTCTGGCATTGTGGAGCCCGGTTTGCATCTTGGTACACCAGTGAGCTAAGGGCAATGAAACAGGCTGGATGATGGCTAGAGAGCAAGTGGCGAAAGATGTTGAGGCTGATCAGGCATGAGAAAAACATCATAACCATGCCTACTGTATGGCTGTGAGGGGAGCGAAGAAGGCCCACTTCTCTGCCACCATCACATCCTCAAGTATCCATCCAGTGGAGCTTTTCTGTATTGTCAGGGGTCTGTTGACATCAGCTCCAGGAAATGGAGTTTGAGACCGTTCGGACGCCCACTGTGAATTGTTTGCAAGGCACATTGAGGGTATACTTGCTCACCTCTGTAGTAATCTTGATGCACCATCCACATCTAGTGTAGTTCCTAGTGAAGTGTCCAGTGCAATGTCTGCTGCAACTTCTTGGAATCAGTTTCAGTTGATGCGGCCTGACGACGTGGATAAGGTGCTTGCAATGATTCAGCTAACAGTGTGTCCTCTTGACCCTTGCCCTTCTTGGCTTATTAAAGCTTGCCCAGGTGGTTTGACTGAGTGGATCCAGGGTATGGTCAACTCATCGCTGTGGAAGGGAATGGTTCCAGCCACCCTTAAAGAGGCAGTGATCCAACCGCTCCTGCAAAAGCCCATCCTGGACACATTGGTTTGTGACAACTACCACCCAGTTGCATACACCCTCTTTTTAGGGAAGATGATCGAGAGGGTTGTGGCACAGCAATTGCAAGTACTCTTGGATGAAAGATTATCTTGACCCATTCCATTCTGGGTTCAGGCCTCGTTGGCTTGATGAATTACCTTTATTGGGAGAAGGACAGGGGGAATGCAACCCTGTTATCCTTACTTGATCTCTCAGTGGCATTTGATACAATTGACCATGGTCCTTCTGAACTGACTTGGTGAGATGGTTATTGGACGCACTGTTTTACTACAGTGGTTCTGATCCTACCTCCAGGGTTGTTTTCAGAGAATAGCATTGGGTAATTGTCTTTGGCCCCCTGGCAGTTGTGCTGTGGGGTGCCGCAGGGTACCATCTTGTCCCTTATGCTGTTTCACATCTATATGAAGCCTTTGGAAATGGTCATCAGGAGATTTGGGGTGAGGGGTCAGCAGTATGCTGATGATACCCAGCTCTATTACTCTGTAACATCTGCATCGGGAGAGGCTGTGCAAGCCCTGAACCACTGCCTGGACTCGGTGGTGGGCTGGATGAGGGCCAATAAACTGAGTCTGAATCCTAGCCAGACGGAGGCACTATGGCTTGGTGGTTTTCGCGTTCAGATAATTAGTCAGTTTTGCATGGGGTCGTACTCCCTCTGAAAGAGCAGATTTGTAGTCTGGGGATGCTCCTGGATCCATCTTTGTCACTAGAGGCCCAGGTTACTTCAGTGGCTAGGAGTGCCTTTTACTAGCTTTGGCTGGTAAGACAGCTATGGCCATTTCTAGACCAGGATAGCCTGATCACTGTTGTCCATGCAGTGGTAACTTCCAGGCTGGATTACTGTAATGCGTTCTATGTGGGGCTGCCCTTGAGGTTGGTCCGGAAGCTGCAGCTGGTGCAAAATGCAGGGGAGTGACTGCTCACTGGGGCATGGTATCGCCAACATGTCACCCTGCTGCTGAAAGAATTGCATTAGCTGCTCATTAGGTACCAGGCTAAGTTCAATATTCTGGTTTTGGTGTACAAAGCCTTTACAGCTTGGGAACAGAGTACCTGAATTATCATCTTACCCCTTATATACCCAGTTGATCACTGCGCTCTGCAGGTGAGGGCTTCCTGCAGATACCATGTTATCACGAGGTCCATTCCGCACAAAACAGGAAGCAGACCTTTAGTGTAGTGGCACCTATCCTTTGGAATTCCCTCCCCTTAAATATTAGACAGGTGCCATCTAGGGTATCTTTTCAGCACCTACTGAAGATCTTCCTCTTTCAACAAGCCTTTTAAGTAGAGACCTTATTCCAGTCTGCATCTGTGTGTCAGAATTGCTTTTTAAGATGTTTTTAAAGTTTTTAAATAAATATGTTTTTAAAGATATGTTTTAATATATTTTAATGTCTGTTTTTATGATGTTTTATAGTGTTTTTAGTGTTTTTGTTTGCCGCCCTGGGCTCCCTCTGGGAGGAAGGGCAGGAAATAAATTTAATCAATCAGTCAATCAAGTCCAGCATCCTGCTCTCACGTGGCCAACTAGGTGCCTGCAGGAAGCCTGCAAGCAGGACCTGAGTGCAACAGCATTCTCCCCACTTGTAATTCATAGAAGCTGGCATTCAGAGGCATACCGCTTCCCACATTTGGAGGTAGAGCATAGCCATCATGGCTGATAGTCATTGATAGCCTTATCCTCCATGAAAAACCACTATCATAAATAAAATTTTATTATTATTATTATTATCATGCTTTCCTCTTAATCCTCTCTTCACCAGGCTAAACATACTCCACTTTTTCAACCGTTCCACAGAGGACTTGGTTTCCAGGCCCCTCACAATCATAGTCAATCTTCTCTGGATGTGTGCCAGTTTATCATTCTTCAAATGCCATGCCAAGAATGGGACTGTTTGCACAAGGAGGAACAGGGCTTCTGCCGCTCCAGGCACCTGCACCACACTGTATTTTCACTGGAAGTTGTAATTGCTGTTTTTTAACAATGTTATTTTTTATTTAATTTTGTAAATTGTATTGTTTTATTGATGTATTCCTATGTTTGTGTTTTTCTTGTAAGCCGCCTTGAGGGCCTTTTGGCCATAAGGCGGGGTATAAATAATAATAATAAATAATAAATAAATAATAATAAATAAAATACTTGGTTGCCTGTGGTGGACAAGATGGCCCTCCTTCCCCATAGAGAAGGCAGTTGAATCTTACTCCAGCACTGGTGACAGGCTAGTATCCTACACCACACCTAAGGCAGCAGGTCCAATTATGGGCCTCAGTACAGGCCATGTGGCAACAGAATAGAATGGCTGGGGGACTCAAGAGCAACAGCTAAGGACTGCTGCACCCTCCCCCAAGCATCCACCGCCTGAAGTGGTCACCTCACTCTATCTCATAAGTAGAGCTGACCTGGGAGGGGGGGGAAAGAGAAATTAGATCACAAAACCTGGCAGTGACTCTCTGGCTCTTCCTCTCTGAAGCACCTACAGTGTGGTCCTCATTTCTGTTATGCCTTTAGGTCCTGTGATAATACACATACCATTTCATAATAACAATTCTGCATTTGAAGCAGAATCTATCTATCTATATTAGTTGTCTCTCATTCCCCTGGCCAATCAACTAAACGGGCGTCTGTTAAAAGCCACTGTGCAATTCAGCATCATTTGCTTCCTGTAATGTTGCAATTACTTTTCAAGGCTCATTTGCCTCAAGACTCTTTAAAGCCATAAAGCCCAGGAGGGTCGTTGCCTGGTCTTTAGGAATGTTTATCAGAGGAAAGGAAAAGAAAAGAAGGGGAAGCAGAAGTAAACAAAAGCAAATGTAATTATATGTGCATTGGTATTCCACATGCTGTTTGTGTGACTTACAACCATTCCTGTTTCATTAATAATTGACATTCATTCATATGGGACCGTGAAGTTGTCAGCTTTTCTCTTTTATTTCTGGCAGCCACTGCGCCTTTCAGATGTGCATGACAAGCTGGAATTCAGTAGGTAAAGCAGAGTCACCCGCATTAGCTCCAAGCTTTCCTAGACATCAGATCCAGCTGAGTCTCCTTGGGAAAAGCAATCCATAAATGGTGGAGGCCACTTCTACAAGTAGGATTGCACTGTTAGAGACAGAACTTGAGATATAACTTAGATGTAAACAGAAAATGTGCATAAACAACCAGAACTTTACCTCCTTCCCTGCAAGTTCCAGAAAATGAACTTGCAGCTGAACTAAAACACTTTCTGGCTAGTTTTTTCAGCCGCAAAACAGTGAATCACAGAATCAAAATCAGATTTTCTGTCAATGTGTCCAACACAATAATGGCAAGACCTTTACCTGTGGTGTCTGTGACATAAAGACATTCCAGAAGGTTCTCCCTGACTTCTCCTGATTTGTTAATTGCATCAGTGACAACATATCAGACCCACAAGTGAGAGTTGTTCCTGCTTTGAAATGCCTGAGATACAATTTACAATGATGCTGAAATATGTAGCATTTTAAACTGTTTTAATAACAGTGGCTGTCACTGCAGCTGCAAGCAAACGAATAAATGCATTCTGCATGCCCTTGCTTGGATACTGGACTTTGGTCCTCTCTTTAGCAGCGCACTGCAAATGTTCACCCAAACCAATGCCATGCCATATTTTGAGAACACTTGAAGGAGCTATAGAAAAAAAGGCCATTATGCTCTGTAAAAACCTTGTCTGATGAATTCCTGAAGGCTGTATTTCTTGCCATGCAGTGAAGCACATCCAGTAAATGCTACAATACTTGACGCCAGCGCTGCTCTTTAGACTGGAGCTGTCTACTCAAGTCTTTGTCAATAGTAGTGTTGGATTTTAGACTAGCTTCCAACCTTGTCCACATGTAGTAATTATTCAGGCAAAAGCTAGAGAGCTCATCTATGTGCAAGGACCCCTTGCCAGAGAGATGCTTCCAGTCTTTCAATCCTCCTCAACTTGAGTATGTAGACTTAGCATCTGCATCAAACAATTCGCTCTAGAAACAATATGCAGAATCATTCAATGGTGAGTAAACAAGCTAATCTCACTCAACCTTGCAACCAATGCCCACAGCCCTGTAAAAAGATGCAGAACAGAACTTCCTCTTTCTACCACCTGGAAAGTCACTCAATGGAAAGTCTCCATTTGGCATATCAGAGCCTTTCAGTTACCTAGGACCCCTTTTGATGGCTTGGCATCCCAGTGCATCACTAATAGTGTCTGGCCACTCTGCAGGATCGTCACTGAGCTCTGGGGGTGGTTCAGAAAGGTGAAGCTGGGATTGTTGACAATAACCAGAAGGCAAATCACTAATGGTATCTGACCATTCTGCACGATTATCACTGCAGTGAGTGGTTCAGAAAGGTAGATATGGAGTTGCTGGCAAGAACCAGAAGGCCAAGCTGTGACTTCCTTCTCAGTGTTGGAACATGGTGGAATGCATTGTGAAGTATCTGATGTGCTGGTGGAAGCAGAACCTTCATTTTTCCACAGTGTTGTCAAGCACATTGCTCTTCTGAAGGAAGTGGGCAATGGACGATGTTGCCTTCTTGGATCTTTTCTTCCAATAAAGCCTTTTCCTTTCTTTTCTGGTGTCCAGACGTGTTTCTTTGCAGGTGTTGATCCTTGGTAGATATACTCCTTAGGATCCATTGGGTCTATTGAAAGAATGCATTAAGTGAAGGCTGTTGCAAAGGATACCAGAGTTTGGCCTCCTAGCACAATTTCAGTTACATCAGAGTCCACTGCAAACCCATTTCCTGAAGTTGTTAGCTAGCTACCAGTAGCAATTATCTGAATCATGCTTAATACCAGTAGTCCTGCTCCATTAACCTCATTCCCTACATGAAGCAGATAGAACTCACTATCACCACCCAACTTAATACAGGGGAAGACATACTAATACTGAGGAACATAAATCAGTGGTGAAGCACATGATGATTGGTCCAGACTCACTTAGCTTCAACAAGGGGGTGGCTCAATTGTCTCCAGATCATACCCTGGGACCTTTCTGGTTGCTTTTGGAGAAAGGTCATAGCTTAGAGACTAAGCATCTATCTTGCACGCAAAAGGTCCCTTGTCCATTCCCTGGCAAATCCAGAATATTTCCTGTCTGAAACTCTGGAAAGCCACTGCCAGTCAGGATAGACAATTATGAGCTAGATGGACCAGTGGCCCTACTTGGTACAAAAGCAGCTTCCTTGGTTCCTAATTATCACCAATCTGCTCCTGTAAAAGGTGTGCCTACTGTGTGAAAATAATTTAAGCTCCAATTATCACTGACTGTATTATTTGCATCTCATTGCCATTCAACCCCCATCTTACATTTGGGCCCCCTGGGGAGTTTCTCACAGCTTGAGGCCATTGTCTAATGCCCAGATTCACTATGTGCTAGCACCGGCCCTGTATAAGCATGTGTACTTTTACAGCTCTCAGCAAAAGATACACACACATGTTTTGCCAACACTGATTTTTTTAAAAAAAGGATCCTTGAGTTGAAGTACGCAGTGTATAGGAACTGTAATTTGCTTCTGGTGTTTGATTATTAAAAGACTGTGTTTGCTGGTTGGTTTTTTATTTTGCATTTTATACTTTTGTTTTATGGTTCACTGTATCATACTAAAGAGCACTCAAGGGATGACAAGCATACCAGTAGCAGCTGGGTGGGAGAGGAGGATAGAGATGCCTTAGAAAATCGGGGCAGGGGTGGCATTGCAATACCACAATTCTTTTCCTCAATATGAAGGATGCCTCATGTATGGCAACACAGTTACTACTGAGTAAAGCAAACCAAAGCCAGGCAACTGTGTTTTATACATGTAAAGGCAGCATACTTGGGCAGTGAATGAAATAACATGGGCATGGAACAAAGACAAAAACATTCCCCGGTGCTTAAAACGAATGTACCTCAGTCTACAGGCTAACCTCCTCCGGGCTCTCCTCCGCACTAGGCATCAGGGTCACGCATGCTAGCAGCAAGGATGACGAAATGCTCCAGGCTTTGTTGCTGCCGCTGCTGCTACTGTGGGAGGACCTCTCCCAAGGCCCAGGGGGAGGTGGGCAACTGGCAAGTGCTGGTGAGCCTGGCAGTGGTGGCTACAAAATCCAAACCAACAGCCGGCAAGAACAACAGGGAGGAGGAGCGCATATGCTCCACTCATTAAGTGTTTCAGCTGCTGCTTTTGCTGCTCGCTCCCCAGCGGACTTCAGCGTGTGTTTTGCTTGACCCGACCCTGTGTCCTGTGCCTACAGCCTTGCCGCCTTGCAATTCATTATTATGACAAGCAACTTCTGTCAGGCAGAGGCAAGAGGGCCCTTGTAGGCATAATCCACCCATAGGAAGAGGATACATAGTGCCTTGCTCCATTCTTGCTGGCAGCTGCTATTGCTTACCGGGAACTGGAGCATCTTTGGGATCTGCTTGCCTCTTGGTGGCCTGACAGAGAACCAGAAGTGTATGCATGCCTCTCCTCACTTGCTGTGGTGACCCTTCCTTCTTGGAGGAGGAGGACAAGGCCAGGCATGCGCAGTAGGAGGGGGGCGTCCAAGCTGGCTCTGAGGGGAAAGATCTAGGTGGTGGTGGCAAAAGGAGGAGAAGCACCAGTGTGGTAGAGTTGGGCTTAGAATGGTGAGGGGCCCCTGTGTGGCTCCTGGGCCCACAGCCAGTGCCCAACCTGGCTGCCTGCTAGCGCTCGGCCTGTCTGGAGGTTTGTTGTCCCCCCACCCCCATCTACCTATGCCATTCGTCACATGGATTTTCAGGAATTAAATACAGTCTGTCTAGATTAAAAATCTTTCCTAGCTGCTTCTGGTTAGAAGAAATTGATTTCTGGTTTGTGAGTATTTCAACCTCCTGTTTGGTCATTAATTTGCAACAGAAAAGAAGAGAAAAGAATGATTATGTTGCTGTGGCAGAGGCTGTCACCTCATGACATTGCACTAATTCCATTCAGAAGCCTGAAAGAAAAGAGATGAACCGACAGCCAGGCCCCCTGAGGCTCTGCTGCCTGGGGCTGTGGGCCAAGGGAGGTGAGTAGCAGGGAGCCAAAGACTGACCAAGCCAATCACTCTGCTTTACTTCCCCAGGGCTCAAAGGCAGATAAGGATCTTAATAAATCCTCCAAGGTTTTATCTTGGGGCCAAACCAGAACTGATAGCTGAGCTGGCTCTTCAAATTCAGTGTATGCTTGGGTGTATATGTATGGAGAGTAGTTTGATTTAAAGGCACAGGAACAGTAGAGGCTGCTCCATTAGGGCAAATGGGGCACTGTCCCACCATGCCCTCATCCACCCCCCACCTGCCTGCTTTTTCTTTCTTTCTTACAAACAGTCCAAGGGATGGAAATTGCTCTCATTTTCTCCTCCTTAGGGTTGATTTGTTAAAACTCAGCAGGGAGGACGGGGACAAAGTCAGAATGAGTTGCCTCTGCCTGTCATTGGCTCTGGCACCACCTATTGTTGGGCTTCCTGCCTTCTACCCCACCAGTCCCAATGAACTAGGGTTGCCAGGTTCAGGGCCTGAGACTGATCCTGTATCTTTAGGAGAAGAGAAAGTCAGCCAAGTGCAGGTGTCTTGCAACCCTGTAGTGGGAAAAACCACAAGGTGGAATTCTCCCTTCCCCCTGCACAACTCTTAAAGATACAGAAGACCTCTTGGTTGCCAGGCCCGGCCTCCAAGAGGTCTTCTGTATCTTTATAAATTGTGCAGGGGAGAGGGAGAATTCCACCTTGTGGTTTTTCCCACTACAGGGTTGCAAGACACCTGCACTTGGCTGACTTTCTCTTCTCCTAAAGATACAGGATCAGTCCCAGGCCCTGAGTCTGGCAACCCTACAATGAACACCAGCTTCCACTGCACAGGGACATAGGAAGCTGCCTTATAGCAAGTCAGACCATTGGTCCATCTTGCTCAGTATTGCCTACATTGACTTGCTTCCGAGTAGACATGAATGAGATTGTACTGTAAGTAAGCTTACCCTGAATTTAATAGTACTAAGCCCATGGTATTCAGCAGTATTATTAGCATTCATGCCCAAAGCAATCCCTAATGTGGCCTTAGACCTTTACCAGCAATTTGCGATATTTGATCACTAGCAAGACAGCATGGGATGAGAAAGAACACCTGAAGGCTTGAGTGCTAATGAGATGGACAAAATAAAGAGAACTCAAGCGAGACTGCTGTGCTTCCCCATGGTGTCTTAACACACAATGGCTCAGGTAAGAGACTGGCAGGCTATGGAGATAAATAAATAAACAAATGGCAGGGATGTCAGAATGGCACATTCTGCTCCATGGCACTCCCCAGCAAAGGCAGTAAATCATGCCGAAAGCAGGGCCCAAGCTGGTGCACAGTTTCCACTGTGTCAAGGATGGAAGAAAAAGACCTTTCGCACTGTGGCATCATATACCTTTGTAGCATGGCTCTTCCCCAGGATAGACTTGGGACAGCAGGTCTGACTTCCCTTGTTCAAGTGAAAAGCTTTCAGTGCATTGAACCCTGCGTGAGTTGCCTTGCATAAGGATCTGAAACATGCTTTTTTTTTTTAGATGTTGATGTGCTATAAGAACTGAGTAAGATGACATAGACAATGCTTGTTGTATTTGGGAAGGTGATTTATCACTTGAGCACTGTGGATGAACTTACTATCCTATCTAAAACCTTTTGGTAACTTTCAAAATAAATAAAATTAAAATTCTATACAAATAAAAGATCTTGACAAATGCATGATCACTTTTGTATCAAACCGCATGGAGTGTGAACCTGAGTGTATAGAATGGTTTTCTGGCAGTCTTGCTCTCTCTTTTTTCAAATTCCTGCAAATTTGTTTCCATTTTTATTTTAAAAAATAAGTTTCTAGCCATCATGGCTGTAGAGAAATACTTACATCTATGGACATAGTCAGCACTATGTGAAGATGTCAGTAGGGTCTGAGTGGCTCATCCAGTAATGATCATAGGCCCTTTTCACATCACTCACTCATTTATTTATTTACCGTATTTATAGTCTGCCCTTCTCCCAAAGGTCCCAGGATGGAAATACATGACATTTAAACCAAAACTAAACAATGACATTAAAATAGGCAAACATGAATTCCATACAAATAAAGAACAGCAGCAGCAATAAATATCCAATCCAGTGTACCTCACCCTTCACCAAAAGTCTGAGCTATGTCCATGCCAGGTATACGCTCCAACCATTATTCCAGAGTTGGGAATCTGTGGCACACCAGATGCTATTGGACAACGACTCTCATCATCCCTGACAACTGGCCATTCTGGCTAGCCGGAGTTGGAATCCAACAACATTGGCCACAATTTCCTCATCCTTGCCTTATTCTTGTGGATTGCACACATTTATTCCATCTGTTATCTCCCTCCTTCCCCTTCCATCTTGCTCACTTCTGTATCCATCAAGTGATGCCAGTCTTGGTGATATCACCCTCAGAGGATTGAGGTGGGAGCTATGAAAGCACTCTTCAAGTACCTGAAAGGATGTCACACAGTAGAGGGCCAGTATGTCTTCTCAATCATCCCAGAGACATGGAATAATAGGCTCAGATTCTAGGAAGCCAGATTTCGACTGAACACCAGGAAACTTTTCCTAACTGTTAGAGTGGTACAACAATGGAACCAATTACCTAGGGAGATGGTAGGCTTTGCAACATCGGAGGCATTCAAGAGGCAGCTAGACAGGCACCTATCGGGTATGCTTTAGCTTGGATTCCTGCAATGAGCAGGTGGTTGGAACTGAAGGTCCTATAGGGCCCTTCCAACTCTATTCTATGATTCTATGATTCAGTGCAATCATTTGGTCAGATCGAATATGCATTCATATGGAAAGTACAGATGCCACACTTAGCTCATTCTTCTACTTCCCTTAGGGCTGAACCCCAATGGCTTACATTTGATTATTTTCACCCCTTCACATCCTCTTGGGACTAGGGATGGAAGGCCCTTCACTGTGGGATTACTCATGTGAATGTAATTTATCAGTTAATAGGGTGCTTTTCCCCTCAGATCTTAGGATCAAATCAAATGACCACTCTCATGTGGTTGGCACAATTTTGGATGCCACTCCAAACCTTCCTAATGTGGGTTCATTAAGTAGGTGCAAAATTATATTGCCTGTTCATGATGGCAAAATTCAGATGACCTATTGCCCACATAATGCAATATGGGCTGGGTTGGGGGAATGGCTATCCAGGCAGAAAGCAATTGTCTAAGTCCCACCTCCACCCTGCTTTTCCCACCCAGCTTCCTAAGGATACTTTTAGTTGCATCCTACAGAGGGTCAAAGTGTAATGGCTGCTTAATGTCCAGGACACCACATGTGACTTCTTTGCCTGGCAATGTATCTAGTAGGTATGCAGTGAAGGAAAGCTATATTTTTTTTAGCAGAGATGGGGAAAGAGGGAAATCTGTTTGGCATGCTTTGACTTCAGTCGGCAAACAGACCTTCAGATAAAGAGCATGGATACAGACACTGTGTAATGTGGTAATTTATCAAAAGTAGTGGCAGCTGGGAGCTATGACGCTTGGGGGATTGAATTAATAGGCTACACAAAGTCCTTCATCTCCTTGCCACCAATGCATTTCTGGCTTAGCTTGGAACACTCTTACCATATGGAAGTTGTTGTGCAGCGTCTGGGCAATGTACTAAAAGGGCTGCCAACTGGCCCCAAATGGGCGAGTAATAGCACAACAAAATGCAGCTGTGTAGTTGATGTTCATTTTAACAGTATCAACAGGATCAGCAATTTGCACTAAAATAGAACAAATCAATCAAGTCCTTTCTACAATCCACAGTTTCCAACTGTTTGGTTAAGGGATCCCTGTGGACTTCTTCCTTTGTTCTGGGCCTCCTTGTTGATCCCAACTTCACCCCAGTACACATTCTTTCATCAGGATCTTGTATTGTATCAGGTATAGCCATATAGTCCATGCCCCCTCAAACCAATCCAATCCAGGGCCAAATGTAGCATTTTGGATTGCCCCCAATCTGACCTGGGAGGATGTGGGGCTGATCCAACCTGGAATTGATTTGTCCCAGAATACGAACACTCCCAATTTGAGAAGCCCTATGCTAATACAAGACAAGCCTGTAATCTTCCATATTTGGGCTTGTGTGTACAGTAAGGCCCCACTCATACGGCAGATTATGTTCCAGACCCCCGCCGAAAAGCGAAACCCGCTGAAAAGCAGAACTCCATCAATAAAATGGTGCCCGACACCCGAAAACCGCCGTAAAAGCAGAACAAGCGCTGTATGAGTGGGGCCTTACTCTAATTGAAAACCGCCGTATTAGCGGAACACCAAAAAGTGGCCCACCAAAAAGCGGGGCCCTACTGTATATTGACCTGTCTTGGGGTTCACTCATTACCATCACAACTACTGCTGCAAGCCAGCCCTCCCTCACCATTCCTTCCCTTCCTTTATCCCATATCTATCTGGTCACTGGGCAAGGACAGCAGTAGCTTCAAAAACAAAAGGACATGAGAAGAGCCTGCTGGATCAGGCCAGTGGCCCATCGAATCCAGCATCCTGTTCTCACAGTGGCTGATCAAATGCCTATGGGAAGCCCACAAGCAGGACAAGAGTACTCTCCTCTCCTGCAGTTTCCAGCAACTGGTATTCTGAAGCATACTGCCTCCGACCATGGAGAAAGAGCATAGTGATTGTGGCTTGTTTTCATTGACTGCCTTATCTTCTATTTGTTTAATCCTTTTTTAGACAGCCAGTGTGGCATAGTGGTTAGTGTGTTAGACTACGACCGGGGAGACCAGGGTTTGAATCCCCACACAGCCATGACGCTCACTGGGTGACCTTGGGCCAGTCACTGCCTCTCAGCCTCAGAGGAAGACAATGGTAAACCACCTCTGAATACCGCTTACCATGAAAACCCTATTCATGGGGTAGCCATAAGTTGGGATCGAAGGCAGTCCATTTTCATTTCCTTTTAAAGCCATCCAAGTCAATGACCATAACTGCCCCTTGTGAAAGTGAACTCCAGAGTTTAACTATGCACAGTGTTTCTGCATAGCCTTGCACCTCTTCTACTTTCTGCTTGCTTAACTCAAGGTGGAGAGCCTAGACCTCCGCCCCGCCCCGCGCACTCCTTTGTTAATCTGAGCAGTTAGCTATACCAGAAGCTGCTGCTCTCGTTCTTTGCTTCAGAAGTATTAACGTCACTAATATCCCTGGAGAGGAAAAAACTGGGCTTAAACAACTAAAATCTTGTGAAAAGAGAGCCCTGGGGAGGCAGGAAAAAAATGGAGAATACAGACTGCTACAGGCAATGTCTTTCTCTGCCCTGGAAGAAAATGTTCTCTTGTTACACAAGGCACCTTTCTGATTACCGGCCTCTCTCTTACATCTTCCTTCTCCCCTTCCCTCTCTCCCATGCAGGACAACACCCAGGGCCGTCACCTGGGCAAGTGTCTGTTACACAGTAAAGACCTGGGAGCCACTGGAAAAAAAATGAAACAGAAGCTGCCACAGATCTCCTTTCTGCTCTTGGTAAATAAACCCAGTACTGATACTTCTTCTGAGGCTTTTAATCTGGGGGATCTCAAAGCAGTGAGAAACACTAATTGATTGCACCATCAAAACCGCATAGGAAGCAGCATGCGCAAGGTCACGCAGCAGGTATTTTGGCAGCAGTCAGGAACCCAAGCTATGAGCATTTTGCTCACCGTTTCTCTTTTTCCTCCGCCATCATCTTCCCCTTGCCTGCTTATTGGTGCCAGACACAACTTAAGAAGAGGATGTTTCAGTATTATGGCTACCAACTGGCAGGGTTCTGGATGGCCTTGCCCATTTTTAAATGCCCCTGCCCTATTTATTGTTAATGCACTATGTCTTAGAGCTGTTTTGGGCTGATAACTCTACTCAACACACAATCCCAGCTACTGTCATTCATTTCACCACTAGGGAGTCCCGCCTTTGCTGGATTTTAAGATGCAGCCATGAAACATATGTGTACGGGAAGTGGGGGAATCTTGAGTTGTTGTTTCTCAAGTGGTGCTTTCTGTGCACAGCAGAACTGGCAGCAGATGATAGCAAGGGTTAGAGATGGAAAGATCTGTCAATTTCGGTCCTCTCAGTTTCTCATTTTTCTAATCTTAAATTCTGTTCTCCATGTTTCTGCATTCTTCAGCATTTTAATGAGAATTTCTTCTAATCGATACTTCTTTCTATGCAGTTTTGACTAATGTACACATTGTTTGCAAGCAATTATCCTAATATAATGCATATTTGTATATTATTTTCACCAATATATCCATTTTGAGCACACTTTCCTCCAATATATGCATTTTTGAAAACCTTGCTTGATTGGAAAAGTGTATTGCAAAGTTTGGATACGTGTGAATTTCAAAGAAGGGCTGTGTTGGGTTCTCATGTTGATATATTCAGCTTGAAATGCAAACGGAAATGAATTTCTCCTCCACCCCCAGCAGAGGGTGACTCTGTGGCAACAAGTTGGAGGGCCCCATCCTGTGCCTGGATGTGAGGCAACTCCTGTAATTGATCCCTGCTCTGTTTCAACTCTGGGAGTTTATGTAAGGCAGGGATGAAGATGCGTTTTCAGTCCAAGGGCCACATTCCCTTCCAGGGGCCACATGCCAATGGTGGGTGGGACCAGAGGCAAAAGCAGGCAGAGAAATGAATGTGAAATTTATCTTGGTACAGGCTGGTTTCTACGCACACTCGTGTACTCCTCTCTATCCTCAATCCAGGCAAACAAGAGGTGTTCTCCGGGTTCAAGGACGCATTCCAGCCAGGCAAAAACACTTGAGGGCACAATGTAGGGCTGGTGAGGAAGCATGGCTGGGGAGAGTCTCGAGTGGGACTGGAGGGCCACATTTGGACTCCGGGCCTGAGATTCCCCATCACTGATCTAAAGTCTGGTTCAGGTTCACCTATGTGGCCCCCTCCAGATGTGCCTGGACTCCAATTCCAGTCCATCTGGCCAGCACAACCAATGGTCAGGGATATTCCAATAACATCTGGAGAACATACTGTTGGCTACCCCAGTTTGGTTTATTTGAAAAAAATGAATGGACTGCCTTCAAGTCGATCCCGACTATGAATAGGGTTTTCATGGTAAGCAGTATCCAGAGGTGGTTTACTATTGCCTTCATCTGAGGCTGAGAGGCAGTGATTGGCCCAAGGTCACCCAGTGAGTTTCATGGTTGTGTGGGAATTTGAACCCTGTTCTCCCCGGTTGTAGTCCAACACTCTAACCACTACACCACACTGGCTCCCTTGGGTTATTTAACTTCAAATACTCAGGTTGTTGATAGTTTTCTTTTTTTAGAGATGAGAGGACTTCCATGTCATTTGATACATGCCATATAGTCAGTGCTTCAGTCTGTCTGGATGCATCTTTGTCCATACAACCAAGAGGTGCCAATGTGAAACTGTGTGGCTGGTGTACTGTGCTTCCTGTGTAGATGTCATGGAGCAAAACGTATCCACCTTTCTCCAGGATGTTTCCTGTGTTCCTGTCACTCTGCCAAATATGAAGAACAGGGAATGGCCAAGTAGATGACCTTATGTGGTGCAAAGGCCAGGTTGTGAGGCTTGACCATGACAAGTTTCTTCCTTTCTTTCCTCGAGGCTAACCTGGGGTCAGGGTGGTGATTAGTAGTGGAGCTGCAGAATTGCTATGGTGTCTGTGCGTGGTGCAGTCACAATTGCTACGTGTATTATTCTTGCAACTTTATATAAATGGTTGCTGCATTGGTGCAGGTGTGGCACAGAGGCAGCTCTCTTAGATGTCCTTTTGACATTACTTCTGCAGCACGTGAGCTGCTGATGCCTGTCTTCTTCCCACACTGTGAAGGTAATGACAAAAGACCTAGAAATGATAGTTAAAGCTGCTGGATGTCAGAATCCCTCACAGCATGGGGCTTCCCATCTGGGCTTTTGCTGACGCCTCTTGCAGCACCTGGTTCACGGTTGCAGACACAAGGGTAATGCCCAAACTGGGTAGAGTGGGGGTGGAAAGGCATTTACAAACCTCTCCACCCCACCCCATGTCTCCAGTGGAGACTGTTGGCTCCGATGTCGGTGGGGCAGTGAATGAGCGGTGTGTTTGTCCAAGCTTTTAAAGAGCTGTCCAACGTGCTGAGACCATAGAGTCAGCACCTCGGACAGCTCCTTGGAAGTTCAGACTGAAATCTGGAGTAGAATCACTGCCCCACTAACATCGGAGCCAACAGTCTCCACTATTCCAAAGCAGACCCTAGTCAATATATGGGCTTTTTAGATATTCTCTCATTTGCTTCCATCTGTTGTAAATCCAGACTCTAGTGGTGGGGAAGGGCCCAATCACTGGGCTTCTGTTTTGCATGCAAATGGTCCCAGCTTTGATATCTGGCATCTCCGAATAGGGCTGCGAAAGACCCCTGCCTGAAACCCTGGAGAGCCACTGCCAGGATATAAGTATAAGGCAGCTTCCTATGTATTATGCAGATTTATACTGCTGCAAAAGGGCATTTCACAGCTTCACCGTTTCTGCTTCACTGGACCAAAGAGGCATCATTTCCCTATTAGAGATTATCTACCTTCTACTGTTTTCAGTTGGGGGAGAGAGCATGACAGGAAGCAGCGATTAAAAAGACAGATGTGCAAGGCACACAAACTGGAGGAAATCCAGGGGCTGCTGTTCAACCATCCATCAAATTGTGAATGGAGGGTGCTTCCAGACAGGACGTTATTATGGAATCGTGAGAGGTTTTTGTTGTTGTCTTGTATTGTTGGCAGTGTCTACACAATGTCACCATCATCAAAACACCAGCCTGTTCTCTAGATTTCCCTTTACCAAAGAAACCCCATTAGGTAAAAAGAATCCTTTGTACCTGCAGTTCCTGCTGGTGTGGAAGCTCATTGGTGAATTTTGGGGGGGGGCAGTTTGTCATACGTGGTAGTGTTTCAGTGGGTGCCTTATATCACCACACCCCTACTTCCATTTTCTTATGCACATTTCCTAGACATTTTGTTTCTGGAGGCCCAAACGAGACAAATGCACTTATTTCCACTAATTGCTGAGGATACGGCCAAATTTCAACAAGATTAGGAGGAGCTGTTCTCTCAAGATACACACTAGGTATGGGAATTACTTTATAATAATAATAATAATATCATCAAAGGTCTTGTGCAAAGCCTCTTTATCACTCTTATGCAAGACTTAGTCAGGTAAATATAACTCTTCTACAAGATGTCACAAATGGAAATAGATATTACCCCACCCCAAAAACATAACATCTCATTTTGTCCATTGTGAATCATGTCAAGTAAGGCTGATAACAAATCCCCTACACACTTTCTGGGGTTTTTTTTTTAAGTGTATGTGTGTGTAGACACAGAAACACTTGTGCATATGTCCAGAATAGAAAACAGGTCAAGGACACCCCCCTCCAAAAAACTTGGGATACATTCCATCAAGTTCTGCCCACAGGTGAGAATGGCAAGTGGCAGAATAGCAATGAATAGCCATGACTGAAAAAAATAATGTGTGGAAGTCAAGATGCCAAACACACACAGAGAAAAACTGGATCTGAATGACCCATTTGAGATATAACATCCCCATCTGGAAGTACCCTGATAGCAAAGATTTTTTAAGCCCTTGTCAAAGTGAGCCAACGTAAAGCAGCTAATCTCAGACTAAGGTCTTATCCAGATGGGAGCATAACTTTGTGCTAAAGATGCTGTTTTTACCTCCTTTTTCTGTTTGCACCGTCCACAGTAAGGGCTTAATGCCAGCTGTAATTGTGGTATTTCTTAGTCACACTTGAGTAGAAGCATCAATCACGCAGTTTCCTAAAGACCACACCCTCTAATTTAACATTTATGCTCCATCTGGTTACCTGGAAATTGAGCATGCTCAGTTTGTTCTACCAATAAATTTCATTTAAAGAACAACAATCCAGAAGTGCAATTATTTTTATTTTCACTGGTACCATACAGATGAAATACAAATCTTTGTTTGAGCTGTGTTATGCTTTTGTGCACAAATTAGGGGGGAATGAAAAATAAGGCACTATTTGCAGCAACGTAAAATAAAGCTTGCAGAACGAGAGAGAGCAGCGGACGTTTCTCTTCAGCCCACAGGAAATGAAATGAAAAAAGGGAGGAGGAGGGAATGGGCATGGAGAGGGGAATGATTGACACACCCACCTAAAAGCATCGGAGCAAAGTGTCTGCAAGCCCTAGAGATAGAGAGTGAAGTGTTTTCCTTCCCTTTTCGCATTATCAGATTGGCTTAGTATGGATTTACAGGGAGGAAACTGTGTGATAGCTTCTGTTTGCCAGTAACATCACATGAACCATGTGAATTAAAAGGGGATGTGAGTAGCACCAGACACACACTAAACCCCTGTGTACATGAGCCCTAAGCATCAGTTAGAGGTAGGGATGGAAGCCACATTTCAGTGCCAGTTTGATTTTCACTTTGTCAAACTTCCCTAGTTAGAGGTAAATGAATTCAGTGGTGAAGAAACAAAGTGTAGGAAAATGCTTTTGCAAACAGAACCTTTTAATTTTGCATCAAAATACTACATGCACTGCTTGCTGTGAACAGCTGTTCTTCCTTAACTCCATTATGTACTCAACAATTGTTGAGTCTATATAAACAGACAGTTTTTCTTCTCCCTTCTTTAGCTGCTCTTTCTGGATGAGCAACTCATTTTTCTTTTCTTTCTGAAGTGATTAGGCAAGAGAGCTCATTGCCCCTTTCTCATTTCATAGCAGGAGATAATAATTTGAGAGATATCCAAAGAGTGCCCAGTGTTGCTGAACCAAGATAGTTCATTCAATAATGGAGCCAACTCCCAAATGAAATAGAATCGTGCAATGTTTTAATAAATGGTCCAAACAAAAGGTCTGATGAGATATATGGAAACAGTGACAATTGGTCTCATAAAATGCTCCACCTTTCAGATAGCCAAAGCCGTGATATGAACTGCAGCCCCCACCCCAAAGGCTTAGTGCACTGCAGATTCAAGGGTCTGGAAGCAGAACCGTTTTTGGGGTAAAGGATTTTCAAGCTCATGGCAAGGAAGCAATGCTGCCTTGGCTCCAGTATAAGCCAAAAGGCTTTGTAATTTTTTAAAAAACCTTTCATATTTTGGGGGTGTGCATGGACTCCAAGACTGTTGTTGTATCTTTATTTATTTATCTATTTATTTATTTAGATCTGTTTTTGAGTTGCTATGTGCTCCTTCTGCTTCAATCTGTGCTTTGTGCTCCAAACTATTCTGTATAAAATGAAGCTCTGTGTTTCCTGTTCACTATAATGGGGATTCTAAAAACAACTAGAATGTTTTCCCCTTTCAGCCAAAGTGGATGAAATTTACAGGCACAGGAGCTACTCCAGAGTGGATTAAGCCTGCCAAATTGCAGAAAAATATGTCCAGGGATTTTTGTGGGGAAAGCAAAAGGATTCACTTTCCTCCACAATCCATATTAGGGCAACAACTTTATTAGACCTACTAGAACTCCAAAATCCATAATAGCTTCATATTTTTGAAGGGAGGACCAGTCTCATTAATTATTAAGAGGTTGTTGAGTGGTATGTATTCTTGATGGTACATGTTTTTTAAAAAATATTGCAGCCTTACACCCAGGGTTGCCAGATCGAAATTTTAATGTAAAGCCAAACAATACTAGAAAACAGCCAACAACAAGCCAAACAAATTTTAATATATTTTTCATACTAGTCACATCACATGAAAAGCTCCAGATCCAGGTCATTACTATCCTCCCCACTGGAATGAGTGGAACATACGGCATAAACCTTGTCCGATGTGAAGTTTTTTAGCATTTCTGGAGATGCAGTGAAGTCTTTGCAACATTTGCTTGAAAGCAATAATTCTGCCCTGATTCTCACAATTGCATCAAGAAGATTCAGCTGCATTCTGTTTCTTGCCTTCGTTTTAACGGAGGATACAAGAGAAAATATCCTCTCAACTACAGCATTGCTGACAGGGGTTATTAGGCAAGTAAGGACACCGGTGGCGAGCTCTTTAAATGCCTGATGCTGAAGTACACCAATCCAAAACTGTTCAGTGTCTACAGGGAGTCCATCTTTCTTAAATGGAGCTTCTTCTTTCCAATCGACAAAAGGCATTTGTCTGTATTGTTCTTTAATTTTGCTGACATTGACATTGTTTCCTGCATGGTGTATAAAGGGTAACTCGGAAAACATAGGCCTTGAAATTTGATTTAAAATTATCACAGGGCTCAATTTTGATAAACTTCCAAATGTATCTCTCGCTGACAGAAGTCTACATGTGAGTTGCCCGAGAGCTTCTTCTAGCATAGACATACATCTTTCTTGACATTTTTAATTTCTAGATGAGCCTCAGCACTGTTGTTCTGCTGTAGGAACTTATTACATGCTGTTGAGAATTTGACACCAAAATCAACTTGATGAATATTTTTTTTCTGTCTTTTGGCATCATACAGTCTGTTCAGAAGACTCTTCTGATGTAAGAATATTTGTTGGTACAATTCATGAGGATCAGCTTTGGTTTGCTGAAAAAGGCTGTTCAGTCTTTCAAATTCCTGCACAACAGGTGTTGCAAACTCAAAGAACAAGTAGATTTTGTAGTCTGACAACATTTCCTTTAGAAGTCTTGCTTTGAATTTTGTAGCAAACTGTGATTGGGCTAGTTCAGCAGAAATGAAATAAGCCTTTAGCTCTTCCCAGTTCATCAAAATATTAAACATAACCTTTCCACGCACAAGCCACCGTGTAAATGAAGGTTTTTCAAAGGGAAGGGGGGCAGTTCGGGTTGGCTCAAATTCTGTAGCTGTGTTCATCACTCTAAACAATTCTTTGTATGCTTCTCGTCTTAATTCACTATGGCGAAACCAATTGGGTATTTCTGGCAGTAAAAATCCAATATTTGATGGTAGCTTGGATACTGCATATTGAATGCACAGTGCCAGTGAGTGACAGTTACATTTGAGTTGCACACAGAAAGGAGATACAGCTTTTAGTCTAGACCACACAGAGTTGTTGCACCCAACCATGTTTGATGCACCATCCGTTGCAAAACCAATGCAATTTGCAAGACTCTGGCCACATCTTTTTATATCTTCGTCAATCATATTGAATATCTTTTCTCCTGTAGCCTCTTGCACCGGAATTAAACCTATAAATCCAGTTACAATTTCCTTTCACCTATCACTTAAAAATCGAACTAACATACACAAGTGTTTTTGTGTTGAAATGTCAGCAGATTCATCTATAATGGTAAACCAGCCAGATGGGCGACTAATAAATTCAATAATAATAATAATAATGATGGCATATTTCTTGTTCTGAAAGTCATCAATGAGATCAGTTTTCAGTGCAGGTGAAATGTTGTTTTTGATTAAGCAGGCACATTTACTTCTATGTAACTTTATGTGCTCCAGTGTACTCCCATGCCCATGTGCTATCATGATTTCACTCAGGTGGTCAACTGTACGTATCGCACAATGGCAGGTCATGCTTACAGCAATTTGCAGCTCTACTGCCTTAACTTTATCCTTATCTTGCCTAGGAGTATTTCTTACATTAAGTTGCGTCTGGCCTTGTAATGGAGTTCTCCGCTTGTGTTTCTCTGATTTTTCATGATTTGAGAGGTTGCTAAGTCTTGGTAAAATGTTGCAGTGGCACAATTTACAATAAGCTGCCTCCGATCCATCAGCAGCCTTTTGGACTCATACAAATGTTTCTTCCCATTTGCTTTTGTACTTACAATTGCTATCGTAAGAAGGTTTCCATTTATTTGACAACATGGCCATGGCTGTTGATAATAAATGATTTATAAAAACAGCCGAAGGTGTCACAGTTTCACCACAAAACGTTATTACATATATAAAGTACACTTCACGGCTTCTCTTTCTCTTCCTCTCACACACACAAGCGCGCAGCCAAGCAGAGACACACTGGGCGGGCGTCTCCCTGGCAACTGCAGGCCTATCGCGCGCACAGCCGCCGACTTAGAAAAAGGATGGTATGTAATTTTCGTGCAGATAATTTTAGCATGTAAAAAAGCCAGGAAAAAGCCAAAAAGCCAAATGAATTTTCTGACTCCAACCAAATAAAAAAAACACCAGATTTCTGGAATTTGGCTTTAAAAAAGCCAATCTGGCAACCCTGCTTTACACCTGCCTTTCTTACAGGCTTCCAATAGGCCTTAATGTGAGGCTGTCCAGAACATAGCCTGCCAAATTCTGAAGAGCTCTATCATTTGTTTGCTTTGTGTTTATTAAAACAAAGCAATGTATAGCTTTTAAAAGCTTAAATGAAGCTTCTTTTTTTAAAAAAATTCTACTACTGTTCTTTAACAAAACACAATCCAGAGCTCTTCAGTGCCCCAGAGGCAACATTATGGACAGCATTGCTTCTTACAAATCTGATGGACCAAGAGAAAAATAGACATATAATAAAATATAGAGCTATATGGTGCAGAAAACAGAGTGACAGGAAGCTTTATAGGGACCTGATCTAACTCAGTGGGTGGTTATTGACACCATACTTTGGGCCCGGAGGTGGGGGGGAAACTCCCAAATAACCCCATTTTCCCACACTATTTGGCCCACACCAGAGTCAATGAACACCCCTAACATACTGATTTAAAAATAAAATTTAAAACAGGACAAACATATCAAAGCAATCAAAGCAAAAATAACTGAATTAGGCTGTAATTCAGAGTCACTTACCTGGAAGAAAGCCACATTTAACTCAACAAGAATTACTTCTGAGTAGATGTGTATAGATTGTAATGCTAGAAAAACCAAACGACATGGAATTTCAAAACTTAAAAAACAAACATGGTTATCATAGGTAGGGATGGGCATATCTGCCAATTTTAGGTTCTCTCAGTTTCTCATTTTTCCAATCTTAACTTCAGTTCTCCATATTTCCACATCATTAAAAAAAAAATAGAAAAGCCCTCATGAAAATTAATCAGCATTTTAATGTGGATTTCTCCTAGATATATGTTTGTATGCAATTTTGCCTAATATGCACATTTTTTGCAGAGCAATTTCCCTGAATATTATGCATTTTAATGTTTTCACTAATATCTGCATGTTTATGCATACTTTATCCCAATATCTGCATTTTTGTACATATTATTTGGCCAGAGAACTGCATTGTAAAATTCAGATAATTGCACACTTCTAAGAATGGCTGCGTTTTGTTTCATAAAATGTGAATTAGGTAGGTTTGCCTTTAAATGTGAACTGAATTGAATTCCTCCCCCACCCCTAATCACAGGGTAAGTGGACTGTCTTTTCAGAAAAGGGGCCAGGTGCGGGCCTAGAAACCTGACCATAGCCCTGTGGATTACAAAACTGAAAAGGAACTTGCGTGGGAATGGCCAGCTTCTCAGGGGTACTTCATGGCAAATATTCAGTGGGTTGGATCCCACGTTGCTCCTCCATTCACATAAGGCAGCCTTCCTCAACTTGGTGCCCTCCAGGTGTGTTGGACTGCAACACACATCAGTCCTAGTCGCTGGAACTGATGGGTGCTATAGGGCAAAACATCTGGAGATCTTCAAGCTGAGGAAGGCTGACATAAGGGAAGTCTGTTTTGCCAGATAAACTGACTTCTTTAGGCATGCATTGCCTAAAAAGAGAGAGAAAAATAACATTAAAGGGTTGACTTATTTTATTAAAATATTTATACCCCTCCATCTTGTCCCAAAGTACCTAGAGGCAACTTAAAGCTGAATAACAGGGGGGGAATAAATTAAGTGGATAGCAACAAAATAGAAGTGTTAATGAAACAATTCACTAATAGGCAAAAAAAACACCCTTGTGGTTTAAGAACGTACCTATAGCCAACAAATATTTCTACCAAACTTTAAAAAACAGGGAAATTGGGCAGTTATAGTGAATGTACCAGGGGAGCAGGAGACCTGACCTGTACTGACCTACAAATTTGTAAATATTTGTCAAAATGCAAACACAATTTGGGTTGGTCTTTCACAGTACAATCCACTTCCTGTGTAGCTTGGAAGAATGTGGTATAGGGTTACCTCCCATGGTTTCTCTTCTGCCCTGCTTGCTTGCCCCAGCCCACCGTTTATTCCTCCAGCCTCTGAACTCCTCACTTCCCTCCATCCGTTGTCCGTCCGTCCATCCACCTGGTGCCCTGCCCTCCTCTTCCTCCATCCCTCCTGTCTCCTCACCTCGCTACCCTTTCCTCTCCTCTCTGCCCTTCGCCATCCCGCCCTTCCACTCACCTCTTTGCCTTTGGCCTCCCTCTGCACATCCATCTGGCCTCCAGCTGCCCTGACTACTCTGGCCATCCCTCCTGCCACTCCTTTCTTCCTCCAGCTCTTGCTCATCCCTCCTACCAGTCCTCTTCCCCTCCCCCACTCCCTCCTCCTCCTCCTCTTCTCCCACTATTCTAAAAAGGGCATGGAAAATTAAATTAAGTAAATGCCCAATAGCTTGCATCCCATGTTGTTCAACCATTTATGTAATGGAAGGGGCAATTTCCACCAATTTGGTCCTCATCAGTCCCCACACCGTATGCCATACACCACACCACTCCCAGGGGTGCCCCAACCAACAGAAGCAAATTTTCAGAAGGTGCAGGAGACAGGGGAAATGTGTAGTGCTATTTCCTTGAACGTCAAGTCTTTTCCATTCAGAGAAGAAACGTTAGAATCTGAGCCAAAGTCCCAATGTGCTTTCAGGCTAAAAATCCTTTCTTCAAGTGAATATGTCAGACAATGGCAACATCTACATAGCTACAGAAAAGGGCATTTTAGTATTTTGTATTATTATTTATTAAATTTACTAGCTGCTTGTTACCTGAAGGTCTCCAAGCAACTTACAACACTGTTAAAAAACAATAGTAAATATACCACTTAAAAAATGGCACTGCAGGACATTATAAGCAGATCTATGAGTTGCTGATCATCCACCCCTTTTCTGGTCTTTTTTGGAACTGGTTACTATCTGCTATTTCCACATACCGTGGCCATGCATGCCACAATTCTACAACTTCTGTATCTCAGAATTATCATAATCTGCCATCATAACAAATTGACTGGCAGGACAGATGGTGATTTCAACCATTCCACATGAAGGGTATTATGAAAATTGAGAAATCTGCTTGGTGCGGGGGAGGAAAGGCTGGCACCTTGGTATGAAAAGCCAGCAAAATCTTCAACATGTTATTCTGAAGTATGATTAACATTGTTCTATTGTTTTATTAACATAATTTTTCTATGACTGTTTAAAATTGGTTATTGATTGCCCTACATTGTTCTATACTGTTGACTGCATTGTATTTTATTCTGTATTTATATTGTATATTATATTGTATTTTATTGAATTTCAATATGTACGTCGCCTAGAGTGACTTCGGTCAGATAGGCGACACAAAAATTAAAATTTATTATTATTATTTTATTATTGTAGGCTGACCACTATCAGAGTAAAATCATCATTAGTATCCCCCCACCAATGAATGGATAGAGACACATTTAATTTGGCACAACTGTTGTATGATTAAACTGACTTAAGCTTGTTACCATGCCTGGATTAAATGTCACTAGGACCACCAAAAAGCAGATAAAATGGCCTCAAACGTCGGAAATGGTCCATGGGCCCAGGGTTAGATCTTGCAGAGGATGATATGCAGTTAATAAAACCTATCCAGGTTTATTCAGAAGTCCAATTAAAGTCAATGGGCCGCTGGTATGCTTATGACTTGCACCCTAGGAGTGCAATGGGGTTGACTGCCTAGTAGATGTATTTAGGATCTGGGCCAGCACCAGGCATGACTGGGACCTTGGGCCCCAGCCTGCCCCAGACCTGTAGCCCCCACCCGCATGCACCACTTACCTCTCCTGCCACAGCTAAGCACTCTGCATGTGCCTGCCTGCAATTAAGATGGTGGTGAGGGCTTCCCTAAGGGTCTGATGCCTTCACTGCCATCTTGGTTGATGGCACGTGTGTGCACTATGCGCGCACACATGCCTACCACCAACCAAGATGGCAGCAGAGGCATCAGCTCCTTAAGAAAGCCTCAGCCACTATCTTGGTTGATGACAGGTATGTGCATGCAGCGCGCACAGCATTCACCACAATGGGAGAGGTAGGTGGGGCGTGCAGGCGGGCATCATGGGCCTGCGCAGCTGTATGGGGGTGTGTCTGGGAGCTCCCTCTCTGCAATCCATGGCAGGGTTGGGAGCCGACGCTGCTGCAGATCATGGAAAGGAGCACTACCCTCCCACCCTAAGGAAGGGCCCTTCAGGGGCCCTGTGGGCCACATGGGCCCTCAGCCAGGGCCCGACCTAGCCGCCCTCTGGCACTGGCCCTGTTTAGGATTCTAGCTTTACTCTAGCACAGAAATAGGTCACCTGTGGTCCTTCAGCTGTAGTTGGACTCCTTCCATCGAGGCCAGCCAGCATGACCAATGATCAAGGAGCTGTAGTCCAACATCATCTGGATGGTCATAGGTTCTCCACATCTGATCTAATGATTATTAAGGTCTCTCTCCTTAGATGAATCCTGATTTTTCCATTTTTGGTGTCCTTTAAGGTATTTTATTTAAAAAAAAATGAAAAGGAAGAAGAAACACACAAAGTTTCAAACACTGGGAAAAGGAGCTCATGGGAGTTCTTGAAAGTATTTAAAGCAGCATTCCCAAGGGTTGTGTTCTTTATAGCTCTGTGTTGACATTTCTTCACTATCAGCCTCCTGAACTTGCTGCTTATGGAGTTAGCTACAAGCACACTGTGTAGGCTGGCATGCAAGTTTCCATTCACTTTATCTGCTGTTATCAGCAGTGAAAAAAGGATGCGGGCTTGTTGTGGCTTCTCCCTCAAGAGCTAGTGTGATAATCCCTAGCTGAAAGTCAATATTCCTAAGGCCAGCTTGACCTTGACCATGTTTCAATTGTTTCCTTTGTGATATGGTAGTGCTTCTATCTTTCAGCTTCAGCCCATCAATATTTTGGTGGCTCTTCAAAGGTCCTATTTATATCCCACATGCTTGGATGTGAACACACTGAGTCTCTGAATTCCACACATTATGAAAAACTGTATAACAGAGCCTACATGTGTTATAAATAGGAGGGTTGAGATGACACCCCTGCATTTAAAGAATAAATGAGGGGGGTTGCAAGACCTAACCAGGATCCAAAGATCTATATTCTACGTGCAAAGGTCCGATATGTACATAGAGCCCCTTCTTACATTGAATACACAGGGGCATGGCTACCAGGTGCATCACTATCAGGGGAGGTGCTAGCCCACGTGGCCTCACAACCTCCTCATGCTTTCTTTGAAGGGGGGGGTCATAAAGCCCCACTGCATTAATTAATGAATTAATCAATTAAAGTTTCATCCCTCTTTCCACCAAAAATCTTTGCTCAAAGCAGCCTAGTTTGTTTTAAAAGAACAGACGATAAAAAAAATAAAAAGTATATTATCAACATTCCAGTCTGAAACAATAAAATGATGATGCAGCAGCCTCTAATTAGAACAGCTGAAACACTGCAGATAGTTAAGGATTGAATGTGCTGGTCTGAACAAATAGGTTTTAAGATCTGCAAAACATGAGGGCGGGAGCCTGCCAGAGCTTGCCAGGGAAGGTATTTTAAATTCTTGGAGCCACCACCCAAAAGACCCAGTCCTGTGTACCTTCCCACGGAAGACAGATCCACACCATTCAGTTAAAGGACCTCCAACACACCTTTAAAGCACATGAGTTCCCCCCAACGAATCCTGGGACCTGTGGTTTTCCCCTCACAAATTTCCAGCACCCTGAACAAACTACAGTTCCCATGATTCTTTGGGAGATGTCATGTGCTTTAAATGTGTTTTGGGTTTGGCAACAGTGACAACAAAAAGCAGGGCCTCTGATGCCATTCTTATTTCTCAGGCACGTTCATAAAGTAGGGTTGCCATATTGTCCGGATAGCTGGATTTTACCCGGATTCTATGCATGCCACCCGGCGCCCGGCTAGCCCCTTATGTGGCCCAGATTCTCAGCTTTAATTAAAAAAAAAATTAAGTTTCTAGGTGGTCCGCTTCTCGAGATATACATAAAAATGTCAGCCACCCCCCTCAACTGTTAAATCTTTCTTTAAACAGTACTGTACTATAGCACTTTGTAGCTTTAACCCCGCCCGTTCAGCATTGCAGCCAATCAGGGATTGTGTTTCAGTTTCATTGACCTCAGGCAGTGTCTAGGAAACAAAATGGTGGTTTCAACCCCCCCCCCCCGTTTATCTGAAAATCTCATAAATTGGGTAAGTATATACATTTCAGTTTTTTTTCCTCGTGTGTGTAGGAGTCAGAGCTTGGGCAGTGTTTTGAAAACCTTCCCAATACTTGCTTTTTGTAAAAGCAATGCTAATCCCATATGCCCAAAGTAAATCCCATTTAATTCAATAGGACTTACTTTGAGTAGACATGTTATGAATGTGTTGAAAATCAATGGGACTTTGGAGTGAATGTAAAAAAGAATTGTGTTTGTGCCCTCCAGTCCTATTTTAAAGCAAGTAGGCAGGGCTTACTTAGGTATTACAGTTTTTATTCTGTAGGAAAGTAATACTGATTTTTTAAAAACTAATACTGATTTTTCTGCAATGACCAACTGGTTTGACAATAACCTATTATATGGGCTGTATGTATTTATACATCTGCTGTGTGTGCGTGTGCGTGTATGGAGTCTTTCCAACACCCCTGTGAGGTAGGGTTGGAAACCAAGGCAGCTCACAACAAGAAATAAAGCCATTTAAAATCCAATGACCATAAAACAAGTATAAACAGTTGCAAAACAGCGTAAAGTGGCATGATTCGGAATTTTGGGTTGTGTGAATGAAGTTGCTTATCACTTGAGGTTGCATTTCTGTCCCTGTTTGAGTAACCCCCACTGAATATGCTGGGACTTGCTTCTGAATAAATAAACTTAGGATTGCACTATAAATATCTTTACAGTTTGTGTAAATAATAAATATATTTGATAGTCATGCTTATATACATATTTCTTCATTTATCATATTTTTGGTTTTTGGTTAGGAATCCTGACTGGTTGTGAGATGCTTAGTTTTTTGCCTTACTCATAGGAATCTTGTTGTGGTTGGTATGGTATTACATTTAGGAAAGTGTTACTGCCTTCTGTGTTTTTTTTTCCTATTTGCATTTCACTTATCTTTAACCTCACTCCGTTACAGTCATAGAAGCAACAGCAGCATATGCAAGATAATTAACTCCCATTAGTGATAAGAACAAGAATTTATAATTATTATTTCAATTAAAACAAGAGGCTTCTCAATACTTTGAAGAGGACCAGATATTTATTTTCTTTCTGAGCCCAGGACTGGGTCTTTCATGATGCCCAGGGAGCAGGAGAGTAGTCGATAAGACAGACATCCTGGCATTGGTAATCTAATTAGCAAGGTATGTGTGGGGTTGTTGCACACTTCCAGGCCCAGTTTCATTTTGAGTATGGAGGTGGAACCTGTGTAGATGTAGTTGAGAAATTTTGAGTTAAGCAAAGCTCTGCTTTTATAAAACCTAAGAAACATACAGATACTTTGAATGTCTGAGTGCCTGCACCAGTGGAATACTGGAGGAACTTGTAAAACTTGCTGCAACAGTATTTAGAACTGAGCATGTGGTGTGAAAGACTCCTTTTCCTAACATTTTGGCTTGTTTTTCTCCACCCACCACATCTCTGAAATATATTGTATATGTTATGGGCTGCCCTGACTTAGTTTATGTTTGTTGCTATTTTGTGTTTTTATTATGTTTTTATATTGATTGTGTATTTTTATTGTTTTTATTATATTTGTAAGCTGTGCTGAGCTCTGTTTTTAACAGCAGAAGGGCAGGATATAAATTCTCTTAATCAATCAATAAATACTCCATAGTGTTGGAAACTAGAGTCTAGGCATTTAAGGCTGAAAATGTTGCTTAAAAAAAAAAGATTTCTCACATCTTTCCCCAGTTTTTGGTGGTAATTCCTAGGCACAAAAACAAAACAACTGGACAATCCAAATATTAATATGCAAATAATTTGCATAATATGCAAATAATTTGCAAACAATTTGCATAATATGCAAATTAACCTGTCCGGATTTGTGGAACTGGAATATGGCAACCCTATCATAAAGGAGCTATCCTGGTCCCAGGCCACTTAGGACTCAAAGGTGAATTCCTTTGAGCTTGGAAACAAATAGGCAACCTGTGTAGCTAGTACAAGGTCAGAGTAATGTGGTCCAGTCTCTGGACTCCATTCAACATTCTGACAGTGGCCATTTGAATGAGATGTCATTTCCAATATATCTTTGAAGGCAACCCCAAGTAGTGAGCTTCATAGTAGCTCAGTTTAGGGGATATGCATATGTTCATCTGTAATCTGTAACCCTATCAAATGCAGGGCTCCCTATCATGGGCAGATGCTTTCTTTCTGTACATGTCATGACCATCCAGCCTCAGACCTTGACCCTGAGCAGCCTTCTGAAAAGGAGGTGAAACATGCTTCCTTCATGACTGTCCTCCCCCTGCCACCCAGTTCATCTGAGGTCCTCAAATAATCTACAGCTCTTTAGGAGCCATTGAACCATGTCAGTTTCTGTGACACTCCATCTGCAGTGCTGGAAGAATCCATATCATCTGCTTGAGTCCCTGTTCTCGTTCTAAACTGCACCTGAACATTCCAGGGCTGCAGGAGCAGCGAAAGCAAGGACCAAAGTGAGAGATCCAGAGCTGCTGGCAAAGCACCAGCTTGGATGCATGAGCCTCCCCTCTCATTGTACTGCTTGAGAGGAGGGGAGCCAGTACACCAGGGCACAGGGAGCTGTCTTATACTGAGGCTGTGGGGGCACACTAGTTGCTTCAAAATCAGCCAGAATGGTTTTTCTGGCTGCACTTTGAAGTGAGTCTGTTCTCAGCAGGACATACTGTCCTTCCCCACTGATGACTTCAGACCTTTCAGACTTCCTACAGTGAAGTGTTGGGCCAATCACGGCAAAGCATTTCCATTGGCCCCACCTGGAAGGCAAATGGGTTGATCTACCATTTAGTTAAAAATCTGCTTGAAGCTAAATAATAATAATAACAATAATAATAATAATAATAATAATACACACTCAAGCTGATCCAAACAGGTTTTAGAGTAAAAAGGGGTGGAGTTTGACTAGCATCATGTGCCCTCGTTTTCAGAAAACAGAGGTGGAGAAACACTGGAACTGGCACGACAGTGTGTCTCTACCCTCTGTCAAACCACTGGTCTTCTTGCTCAGTATTGTCTAAACTGAATGTCAGCAGCTTTCCAGAATTTGGGTTCTCTTTCAGCCCTAGCTGGAGATGCCAAGGATCAAATCTGGGACCATTTGAATGCAAAGCACATGCTCTACCACTGAGCCATGGCCCTTCTCCAGAAGTGCAGTACTATGTGCCATACCAACACATACCCAAATATGCCAGTAAGGGTTGGAGTAACCAACTCCAAAATAAGCTTTCAGTCTGGTGCCTCAGTTTCTAGAGGCTCTCTGGAAGCTCCACGCTACAATTCCAGGACTAGCTCAAGCTTGGGATGTAGCCAGGGTCCTAAGTGGGGAAGAAGATCTGAAAGAATGTTGGTTGTCTTCAGGCTTTCTCATGAATGTGCAGAGGCTGGTGGTCAGGGAGGGAAGCAGAATCAGAATCAGAAGACAGCCTCAAAATGGTACTGTGGATTTGATTTTTATAAAATAATAAAATGTCCTTATAACAGAGGGGAGGAACTCAGGGGCAGAGCACATGTTTTGCAGGCAAAAGGACCCAGGTTCCTAGATGGCTTGGGGCCCACATGCCTGAAAGACTGCCTGCTCCCTTACACACCTGCCTGGACATTGACGTCATTGGTAGTGCCACAGTTTTCTGAGATATAGTATGTGCTGACTTGTGAGAGTAGCAGGAGAAGACCAACACTGATGGAGTTTCAGCGTCAGGTAAAAACATGGCAATTTACTCAAGCATTTGGCTAAAGTGGTGCCTGCCACTTGGCTGATTAGTTAAGATGTTAGTATATTGTAAGATCCTCCGTGGCACAGAGTGGTAAGCGGCGGTAACACAGCCGAAGCTCTGCTCACAGCCGGAGTTTGATTCCAATGAAAGGAGGAAGTCGAATCTCCGGTAAAAGGGGTCGAGGTCCACTCAGCCTTCCATCCATCCATGGTTGGTAAAATGAGTACTCAGTATATGCTGCGGGGTAAAGAACGGCCGGGGAAGGAACTGGCAATCCCACCCCATATATATGGTCTGCCTAGTAAACGTCGCAAGACGTCACCCTAAGAGTCGGAAACGACTCGCACTACAAGTGCGGGGACACCTTTACCTTTACCTAGTATATTGTATGTTTTTACCTTAATTTTTTAACTGAAAGATTGTTCTGTTGTATTGTTTGTTGTTTCTCAATTTGAGATTGTGTGAACAATGAAGTGTTGGGGTATGAATAATTCAGACAAACAAACAAGCAACCAACCAACGAAATAAATCTGCAGGTAGGGCTGGGAAAAGACTCATGCCTGAAACCTTGAAGAGTTTGCCACTGTCAGTCGGTGACAACAATACTGAGCTGGATGGACCTGTGGTCTGGGTCAGTATAAGGCATCTTCCTATGTTCCCATAAAATGCCCAGCATCCAGTAGGACCTTCAGGGCACTTTCCAAATGTTTCTGTTAAGGAACCATCTCTCAAAGGTTGATGCCCACACACACGTCACTTGAACAGGGCTATTTTGTGTTTGATAAGGAACATTCTCATTGCCTCTCAAAAGCATGCAGCTTGCTGACTTCCGGGAAGGATGACTTTGCCTGTGCCTGCTTTGTGAGACGAGCTCTCGTCTCAGAAGAAGCTTTTTCAGTTCTAAAATCAGTCAGAACGTTCTTTTTGACTGGTAAAGATTTTCTCCCGGGCAGGGAGAAACGTAGAGATTAACCACAAAGCCTGTTTTTGTTGGGAGGACTGGATTTCATTAATTTATGAGAGAAAGTTCAGCCAGCAATGCCGGATGGACTTCCATCAAGCTCTAACTGATTAAGCAACACGTTTATCTTTTCTTCAAAGAAAAACGGACTTTAACAGGCAAGCATCCTTCTTTCTATTTTTTCTTCACTTGATTTAAATTGTTACAGCAAAAAGAGATTTGTCAATGAATCAGCTATAAAGAATTTCTGGGTGAGTTTTAACTCTTCTCTTTTATTCACAAAATTAAGGAGGAAAGAAATTGAAAAAGCTTATCTTTGTTTTTATTGCAAAAAGCTGACCTGGAAGTGCATTCTAAAGATATTAACGGAAGAGGGATTTCTATTTCGAGGAGGGGGAAAAAAATTTTTGATTTATGAACTTTGGAGTATTATATGTCTGGGACTATTTTCTTTTTGGTCTATTTCATTTTGACAAATCTGCTTGTTCACGACGCCACTAACTGTTTTGATGTTGGGAACTAAATTTGTTTTGTATTCCTGAACATATAAGAGATAAGGCAGGCTGTACAGTTTACACTCTGATGTCAGCAAGCCTGGAATATTAACCCAATTGTGGCTGAAATAATTTTTGTTTTCGTGGTTTAAAGAATGGCAACCAGGGAAGTGGCTGAGACCATGGAAGAAATTATGTTTCAGAAAATAATGGATGAGATTGAGATAACGAAACAAACCCTGAGACAGGGTAGACAGGAGATGAAAATTGAATTTAGCAAAATGACGCAGGAGCTTAAAGAAATAGGGGATTCTGTGAGAGAGGAGATTGATAAGATTAGAAATGAGAAAAGAAAAATTAAAGGGAAGATACAAGCCTTGGAGATTGGAACAAACGTGGAATTGGAAAAAGATCTGGAGTTTACGGATATTAGAAAGAAAGTTTACTGTTTGGAATTCAACGTTGTCTCTGAAGAAATTAATGAAGATATTAGTGATAAAGTTATCAATGTCTTGGATAACTTTCTGGACTGGAATGATGTGATGGAGCTTGACAGAAAAAATCTATGGAATTAACTACAGATATGTGACAATGGAAAAATTCTCAAGAGATGAGCCAGTGCATTTTGTAAAAAAGAAGAACAGAGATATGACTTTACAACAATATTTCAGCAATATATTCAGAATTGATGGCAAGGAAATATTTCCGATAAAGGAAATCCCCATCAGACTCTTATTATATGACTATGGCTATGACAGCAAGATTATCATGGGATACTGATAATGGAAGAATGGATACTGAAACTACTGGACTTAACAGGACTATTGAAGATGGAAGATGGAATTAATATTGATAATGGAAGAATGGTTATTGAAACTATTGGACCTAACAGATTTGAACGAGATGGATTAATCGACATGTTTATTTGGAGAAAAATTGAAAGATATCTCTCTCAAGGAATTGAAACCGCTCTTTGACTTTTTGTGGAAAGAATAAAGTAATGTTTATGAGATTTGATGATTAATTAAGATAACTACTGGAGGAAAGTGATTCTATAATATAATATAAGAGACAGGATTGTTATATATTGTAGACCTATAACTGATCTGTGACAAATTGGAAGTCAACATTTTATTTTATTGTTTAATTATTTTTGTTTTGTTTTGTTTTGTTTTTTTTGTCTGAAAAATTTGAATAAAAATTAATGACAAAAAAAAAAAGCATGCAGCTTGCACTCATAGTTGCAGAAAGACCGGACATACAAGAAGGAGGAAGGTTTTCCCAAAAAGTTTAAGAAGAAAGACAGAAGCAGTGCCAAGTGTTGAACAACTGCTGTTTACACATGGTGTTGCATTCAGCTAAGTCCTACTTGGAGTAGACCCATTTAAATTAATGAACCTAAGTTAGACGTGCCTGTTAACTTCAATGGGTCAACTATGAGTACAACTATCACTGAATACTAGCCATGATGGCTATGCTCTTCCTCTGTAGTCAGAGGCAATACACTTCTGATACCAGTTGCTGGAAACCACAAGAGGGGAGAGTGCTCTTGCACGGAGGTCCTTTTATGGGTTCCCATAGGCATCTGGTTGGCCACTGTGAGAACAGGATGCTGGACTAGATGGGCCATTTGCCTGATCCAGCAGGTTCTTCTTATGTTCTTATGACCCAAGGTAGCATAGACCATAGGGGTGGAGAGCCTCTGGCCTCTAGAAGTTGTTGGACTCAAACCTCTATCATTCCCACCCAACCTGGCCAATGGTCAAGGGTGATGGGAGTGCTGGTCCGACAACCTCTGGAGGGCCATTGGTTCCCAATCTCTGCTTTAGACTGTCTTGTTTGCCTGGCAGTATGTATTTTCTCAGGCCTGTAAGGGAAACATGTGAAGGGAAATTGCTCAACCAACATGCAGGCTTCTCATACAGACAGTACAACATTGCTGCATTGTTGTCTCCTTTGGATGGGTCCATCCTGGACTCCCAAGAGTGCTGATGTTAGTCTGCATTTGTCTGGTTTTGTGACATTGTGATGCCCAAACCACTCCCAGCTGCATGGGATCCAACAGTTCTGTTTTAGGCTGCAAAAGATAGCAAGAGACAATGGTCAATGTGCATCCAAGCACCAGTGGCTCGTGGTAAGGTATGTAGGGCACAGAAGGCTGTAGAAGAAAAAGCCTACAACACTGAATCCTCATACCCAAGCATGCTCCTGAAGCAGAGCTTGGAAAAGTTACTTTTTTAAACTACAACTTCCATCAGCCCCAGCCAGCATGGCCACTGGATTGGGCTGATGGGAATTGTAGTTCAAAAAAGTAACTTTTCCAAGCTCTGTCCTGAAGCTTGTGGTTTGAACCCCTGCTGAGCTACTCTGAATCACTCCAAGTGGAAAGGGGATGGGTGGGATTTTCTTACTGAAGAGCCCATAATGGAGTATTGTCAGACTATCTGGGGTCGGTGACTCCCACTCTCAAAAAAGAGCCTGCATATTGTTTCCCAAGCTCTTGGTAGAAGCTGAATGAAATTATTTGGCCATAGCCAGGGAATTTATTGCAGAGATTCGATAAGCTGAAATAAATGGGGGGTGAGAATAGATATTTATACAAAGGAACCAGAAGTGTTTCTTTCCCCCAAAATAGCCCCTTGCATTATATTTATAGCTTTTTCTCCCTTTTGAGATGGAGCAAGTAATTTGCATAAGGAAGTGGCAGGAGGGAGGAGAGAAAGAGAAAAAGAAGAGACGCGATGATGATAAATAACCATCTCTTGTGCAGACTGAAATCATCATTATGCCTGTCACTGTGGATAGATGTTTCTACCAAAGGGAGCACCCAAATGAGAAAGGATTGTTTTAAATGTCTGAAATGTTCAACTAGCAACGGGTGAACCTCATTTAAGTTAGTTTCCAAACACCATGAAGGCTAGGAGATAGCAGCTTTCTGCAGTTTATATTTAGCCTTTGAAAAATTGCATGCAAACAAAAGAACAGAGTGTTAAGGGGTCAAATCAGTTTATGACCTGTTCTGGATGCTAGAAAAAAATATACAAGAGCGCAGCATAATTACCAAGCACCGTGAGAGCTGTTTTCTCCATTTTATTGATGTGACACAGGAATGACCCCACATGGCACTTCTATAACGAAAATAAACATAACATTGAAGGGGGTTAAGACATGCATCTACCTTCAAAGAAGATACAAATAATGTCTGTTCTGGAACCTTGGCATGATTGCATCTTCCTCAGAGGCAGTTGTGTGCATTAACTATTACAGTAGGGCCCCGCTCATACAGCGGGTTACGTTCCGGACCCCCGCTGTCAAGCAAAAACCACTGTAAAGCGGATCCCATTGACTTACATTGACCAAAATGGCATCCGGAGGCAAAAAACCGCTATAAAAGCGGAACAAGCACTGTAAAGCAGGGCCTTTACAATTCACAACCGCTGTATTAGTGGAACGCTGTAAAGCGAAGCACTGTAAAGCGGGGCCCTACTGTACCAGGCTATGTTTTAAGACCTGAGAATGACTTGGGAAATAGTCCTAGGTTACTTGAAGACCCTAAGGATGGGTGTGAAGGGTTTCATTTCTGGATGGCCATAGGCCCTGTGTCCCTGACAACTCTCCCAAAATGCTCTTTCTTCTTTATCTATGCAACCTGAATATTTTGCAGAGTTACTGGCAAAAATTCTTGGGGGTGGTGAGGAAACATCTAGCTTGTTGTATTTGAGGGATCTGCCTCCTGAAAATTCATTCTTAATTAAGAATTAGATTCTGAAATATCCAGGCGTATGCCTGGTCTGGAATAAATATGTATCTGCATGTAATAAGTCAAGAACTTCTCAGAGGCTTCTAGGCACCAACACAATTAAGGATTCAGTTTCCTGCCACATTTGCAGCTGGGTCTTACTACTGCATTGGAAGGACTAGGATCTTACACCATGAATGGGCTCCTTCCTCCCGTTTTTGTCACTTATCACAGATGTAGAGGATGGCTTGATGGTGGGTTCCATTTATGGCTTGAAGGCCTCTGAGTGATCTGAATGCCATGTTTATGCAGTGCATCATGGGAAACTTGGAAGCGGGAATGAAACCCATCAGCTGCATTTTGACCTAATTTGGATTTCAGGACAACTTTTCTAGATGGCCAATGGGTATCTTGGAAATAAATTTATTGGATCTATATTATTTCCAGGGTAGACTGAGGGGAGTTTGCTCAACTCTAATATTTGCCTCAGCTCTTATATGATGTTCCAGCTTCAGAACTGCGTGAAGCATTAGGACAAGTCAGCATCTCTGCAACTTATGTCTCTTGTGCAAGACAGAGCACAGGCAACAACGCCCTGAATATAAAGTGATGATGTTTCCATTGTTGATGTATACTAGCCTTGGAAACGGTCACTTCTCCTCCCTGTGTTGCAACACTCCTGTCTGGGAGATGGAGATCTAACATAATTGCCATTCTAATTAGGGTGTGGTGACAAGTATTTAGCTTATGTTTCCAAAACCTTAAAATTAATGCTCAGCCTTCATCCATCATGGCTACCCAACATTGCCATCTGACTGTACTGAGGCAATTCCACTGAGATCAAGATCATACGTAAGGGTTCCACCTGAAGCTGGATTCTGGCATAGAGCATGCAGGTTCTGTGCTATGTCAAGAGAGCCTGCATTTTTTTTTGTTTCGCTTTTGTCTTGGAGCTCTGGGCTCTCTCTTTTAGAAATGCCTCACTCGGTGGGACAGATTGCAACACTAGCTTCCTGGCAGCACTGTTTCTGCTACTTACAAGGAAGGAGAGAGGGAGTGAGGGGCAAGGCAGTGACGGGCAAGGCAGTGACGAGGTCAGGGCTGTGCAGGTGCACCAGTGAGAACACCAGATTAGTTTCAATAGTGCCTGCACAGCCTCACCACTGCATCTCTCTTTTGATTCAGGCCTTGGAGCTGAGGCAGTGTGCCATATGGGTCCCCAGAAGGTAGTGTCTTCTCATGGTTAGTAGAAATAAAGCTCCCTGATGTGTAGCTACCTGAGTCTCCTGTCTATTGTCTAAAGAGCAGAGGCTAGGGGTAGACTACAGACTGAGCAGGTAAACTCACTCCCTATGCCAACCATGCCTAAGGTACAGTACATGCACAACATTATCATTTTCTGGAACTACAGGCATATTAGTGGAAGTCAGGAAAAGAGGGTCTCCTTTCCAGAACTGTTTCAAGAGTGTGCAGTTTGGAATACCCTTCAGCTGGAAATCTGACTAGCACCAAATCTGTTTGGTTTTCAGCAGCAGCTAAAATCTTACTTCTTCTGCCAGGCTTTTAATGATGTTGGGGGTCTGAAATTTTAGATCATTGATTGTTGGGAATGAGAAGGAACAGTGGAGGGGCATTTTGCAGGAGAAAAGTGATAGGCATAGGTTAAGCAGCTCTTCCCCCTCTAGGATGCACGCCTTAACATGGTGAGAGGATTTGAGAGTGTCGAAGAAGCTGAGAGCAATGCCGTCAGGAGTCTAGACCAAGAGGCTAGACTCCTAGCAGGGGCACCCAAGGTGGAATGGTCAAAGCTGAAACACCAGACTAAGATGCATCCAAACTCAGAGGAAGGCAATGGTAAACCACCTCTGAATACCTCTTACCATGAAAACCCTATAAACAGAGTATCCAAAATGCAACATGAGATAGTGCTGGAAGATGAGATCCCCAGACACTCACCGAGCTACTGGGGAAGAACAATGGACAAGTACGAGTAGCGCTGTGACTAATGACGCAGCTGGGTCAAAGCCGAAAGGAAGCCCAGAGGCTGATGTGCACAGATGCGAAAGGAGAGTCTGGAGTTGTATGATGCACACAATAGGAACATGGAATGTGAGAAGCATGAACCAGGGAAAATTAGAAATTGTCCAGCAAGAAATGGAACGTATCAACATTACAATACTTGGCATGAGTGAATTAAAATGGACGGGGATGGGACATTTTCAATCAGGCAACTACAAAATATTTTATGCCGGAAATGAGAAATTAAGAAGAAATGGGGTTGCTTTAATAGTGAGGTGATGTAGCAAGAGCAATTAGGAGCTACAACGCAAGGTCTGAGCAAGTGATATCAATGAGATTAAATGGGACACCTATTAACATAACCATCATCCAGCTCTATGCTCCAACAGCAAACACAGACGAAGAGGAATTGGAGAGATTTTACACAGAAGTACAGGAAGAAATTGATTACACACCAAAACAAGATGTTCTGATAATCATGGGGAACTGGAATGCAAACGTAGGGAACAGAGAAGAACAAGGAATTGTGGGGAAATGGGGTTTAGGAGACAGAAATGAAGCAGGAGAAAGACTTATCAAATTCTGTGAAGCCAATAATTTGTTTCTGGAGAACGCATTTTTTGAGCAACCGAAAAGACGTCTGTACACGTGGACATCATCAAATGGTCAATATAGGAATTAAATTGATTGTATAATTGGTAGGAGAAGATGAAGAAGTTCCATACCTTCTGCAAAAACAAGACCAGGAGCAGACTGTGGTACAGATCATGAACTGGTTGTATCGAAAATCAGACTAAAGCTAAAGAACAACAACAAAGCAGCCATAATGCCAAGATACAATTTAAATAACATCCCAGAAGAATATAAAGATCAAATAAGGAACAGGTTTGAGGCTTTAAATTTAGTTGACAGAGAACCAGAAGAACTAAAACAGCCGATATCATAATGCCGTTGTATAAATCTATGGTGCGGCCGCATTTGGAATACTGTGTACAGTTCTGGTCGCCTTATCTCAAAAAGGATATTCTAGAGTTGGAAAAGGTTCAGAAGAGGGCAACCAGAATGATCAAGGGGATGGAGCGACTCCCTTACGAGGAAAGGTTTCAGCATTTGGGGCTTTTTAGTTTAGAGAAAAGGCGGGTCAGAGGAGACATGATAGAAGTGTATAAAATTATGCATGGCATTGAGAAAGTGGATAGAGAAAAGTTCTTCTCCCTCTCTCATAATACTAGAACTCGTGGACATTCAAAGAAGCTGAATGTTGGAAGATTCAGGACAGACAAAAGGAAGTACTTCTTTACTCAGCGCATAGTTAAACTATGGAATTTGCTCCCACAAGATGAAGTAATGACCACCAGCTTGGACGGCTTTAAAAGAAGATTAGACCAATTCATGGAGGACAGGGCTATCAATGGCTACTAGCCGTGATGGCTGTGCTCTGCCACCCTAGTCAGAGGCAGCATGCTTCTGAAAACCAGTTGCCGGAAGCCTCAGGAGGGGAGAGTGTTCTTGCACTCGGGTCTTGCTTGCGGGCTTCCCCCAGGCACCTGGTTGGCCACTGTGAGAACAGGATGCTGGACTAGATGGGCCACTGGCCTGATCCAGCAGGCTCTTCTTATGTTCTTATGTTCTTAACTATGGATTGAAGTCAGAGACATTATCAGGGAAGAATGCAAAAAGATAATACCTCTAGTTAAAAAGAGAGAAAGACTTCAATGGATGACTGAACAAACTCTTGAAATGGTTAAAGAGAGAAGGAAAGCAAAAGCAAAAGCAGATAGAAATATGGTCAGAACCCTAAATGCAACAATACAGCAACTAGTACGTAGGGACAAAGAGAACTATTACAATAGTTATTATATAGAAATACAAGAGGACAACAAAAAGGGAAGAACAAGAGCCCTATTCCAAAGGATTAAAGAAATGAAAGGGAAATTTAAACCAAGAGTAGGGATGCTGAATAATCAACAGGAAAACACAGACTGACCGAGATGAAATAAAAGGAAGATGGAAGCAATACACTGAAGAACTCTATAAAAGCGATGCCAGGATGACAGACTCATTCATGGAGGAATCATATGATGAACCAGAAATTTTAGAATGTGAGGTGAAAGCTGCTCTTAAAATACTTGGAAGAAACAAATCACCAGGAACAGATGGCATACCAATAGAATTGCTACAAGCTACTGAGAATGAATCTGTCCAAATTTTGACTAAAATCTTTCAAGAAATATGGAAAACTAAACAATGGCCCACAGACTGGAATCGTTCAATATACATCCCAATTCCAAAGAAAGGGGATCCCAGGGAATGCAGTAATTATCGAACTATTGCCTTAATATCCCATGCAAGTAAAGTAATGCTCAAGATTCTACAACAAAGGCTCTTACCATATATGGAGCGAGAAATGCCAGATGTCCAAGCTGAATTTAGAAACGGAAGAGGCACCAGAGATCATATTGCAAACATACGTTGGATAATGGAACGGACCAAGGAATTTCAGAAGAAAATCACCCTGTGTTTTATAGATTACAGCAAAGCCTTTGATTGTGTAGATCATGAAAAACTATGGAATGCTTTAAAAGAAATGGGGGTGCCACAGTATCTGATTGTCCTGATGTGCAACCTATACTCTGGACAAGAGGCTACTGTAAGGACAGAATATGGAGAAACCTATTGGTTCCCCATCGGAAAGGATGTGAGACAGAGGTGTATTTTGTCACCCTATTTATTTAATCTATACGCAGAACATATCATACGGAAAGCAGGATTGGACCAAGGTGAAGGAGGTGTGAAAATTGGAGGGAGAAATATCAATAATTTAAGATATGCAAACGATACCAATCTACTAGCAGAAACCAGTAATGATTTGAAACACAAAAACAGGACTACAACTGAACGTCAAAAAGACTAAAGTAATAACAACAGAAAATTTATGTCACTTTAAAGTTGACAATGAGGACATTGAACTTGTCAAGGATTATCAATACTTTGGCACAGTCATTAACCACAATGGAGACAATAGTCAAGAAATGAGAAGAAGGCTAGAACTGGGTAGGGCAGCTGTGAGAGAACTAGAAAAGGTCCTCAAATGCAAAGATGTATTACTGAACACTAAGGTTAGGGTCATTTAGACCATGGTATTCCCCATCTCTATGTATGGATGTGAAAGTTGGACAGTGAAAAAAATGGATAAGAGAAAAAATAAACTCAGTTGAAATGTGGTGTTGGAGGAGAGCTCTGCGCATACCATGGACTGTGAAAAAGACAGTAATTGGGTGTTAGAACGAATTAAACCAGAACTATCATTAGAAGCTAAAATGATGAAAATGAGGTTATCATACTTTGGACACATCATGAGAAGACATGATTCACTAGAAAAGACAATAATGCTGGGAAAAACAGAAGAGAGTAGAAAAAGAGGAAGGCCAAACAAGAGATAGATCGATTCCATAAAAGAAGCCACAGACCTGAACTGACAAGATCTGAACAGGGTGGTTAACGACAGATGCTCTTGGAGGTAATTGATTCATAGGGTCGCCATACGTTGTAGTCGACTTGAATGCACATAACAACAACAAAGCAGCTCTTCCAATTTTGCCCAGAGATCATCCCTTGCATTAGTGTGTTGGCAAATGAAGGCTCAGTAACTCACCTTTGTGAAGACAGTCATACAAGCTGGCTTTTAAAAGGATGCTTATGGTCTCATGGTATGGTCAGAAGGCCACCACCTTGCTGAAGCTAAGCAGATCAGGGTATGGTCAGCGCCTGGATGGGTAACTGCCTGGGAACTGCATGTTTATCTGAAGGAGCGCCTCCAGCATCACCAATTATGCTGCCTGACGAGATCAGCCACACAAGACCTTCTCTCGGTTCCACCAGTTAAAACAGTGAGACTGGTGCGGACCAAAGAGAGGGCATTTTCGATTGTGGCCCCCACCCTCTGGAATTCCCTTCCTTTCGATCTTTGCCATGCCCCCTCCCTAATAGGTTTCTGCCGGGCCCTGAAAACCTGGCTATTCAGGCAGGCCTATGGGATCTCTGGGGTGGGTTAGTTATTAATGTTGTTATTAATTGGTAGAGTGGTGTTTGATGAATGATGGTTTTACTGATTGTATATTGTATTTTGTGGTATTAATGTACGTCGCCTAGAGTGGCCGTTAATTCGGCCAGATAGGCAACTCAAAAATAAAATTTATTATTTATTTATTATTATTATTATGTATCCAGCTTTGGGTTCCATGATGGAAGAAAAGTGGAACATAAATGCAAGACAATAAATAAATGACATCTCACAAAGTTATTCATGGTATTTGTATGCCATACTTCCTCATAAAGTTATTCATGTGTGGTTTACAACATATAAGGTTTTTAAAAAAATACAAAGAAAAACATAAAACCATTAAAAAGTGGAAGCTCCATAAATAGGGGGGAAAAACACACAGAACTCACTGCATCCCCAAAGGTAAAAACAGAATATTGACACAGACTACGTAATTATTTAAAAAGCCTGGATGAACCAGAAAGGTCTTCATCTGGTGCTGAAAAGACCACAAAGATGGTGCCAGGTGAGTTCCCTGGGAAGGCTATTGCCTAATCAGCATGCCACTACTGAAAAGGCCCTCTCCCTGGTGGTTACCTGCCTTACTTTATTTGGCAGGGGCACTTGGAACAGGGCCTCCAAAGAGGATCTTAAGGTCAAATAGGGTGATGACGTTGCATGAGAAGCTGTTCATCCACATGATCAGCATCAACCATTCTGTTTGAGATGGATAGGAGTAATCCTCATGTTCTCAGCCTGTTTATGCAGACTTGTACATCCTACACCCCAGCTTTGGTGGCACTGCAAGTCATAGTAATGCAAGCAGCTAGAGTGTCACAAGTACAGGACTATGGTGTCAAAAATGACTGACAGAAAAGGCGAGGAGGAGGAAAAGGAGGTTTCCCTTATTTTCTTTAGCAAATATATAAATCCTTTGCTGATGGGAATGGAAATGCAGAGGAAAGCACCCAACAAATTAATGGGATTCAAGACAGGGAAAATACATTTCTTTAACTTTTATTTCTGTATTTTTAGCTCTACGAAACACACCACTAAACTTTGGACAGAAATAGCAAGTTACTTACATAAGAATCTAGCTTACAGAACAGTCACTTTTTAAACTCTCCTGCTCTTCACAGGCTCTCCATTAGATCCAGCTGTCTGGTTATGATGGAAACAAAGATTTGTATGGCTCTTCACAGACTATTCTTGAACAGGCAAAGGCAACACAAGGTGGGGGGGCAGGTTGGCAGGGAGAGGATTGTAGCCACAGCTGGTGAAAGCCAGCCCTCCCTATTTCTCCTCCTCAGGGATCTCCAGCGCTATCGTCTCTTTCTGATGGGATGTTTCATCATTCCTGAAGACTGGATACAAGACTGAGGAATGGGCTAGGGTAGTGGTGGTGTGGGGGGACAAAGCAGACACCACAGACCTCAAAGAAGGTGGAAGGTGGAGGCAAAAAGCAACCAAATGGCAAAAGGAGGGCCACTGCTAGTCAGTGTAGACAATATTGATTTGGATGGACTAATGGTCTGACTCAGTGTAAGGCAGTTTCCTATGTTCCTAAGGTTGAAGGAAGTGGTGAAAGAAGGGTGGATCTAACCCAACTGCTACTTGAGTTTGGGGAAAAGGTTGGTTCCTAGTTTGAGGGGGCCCTTGGCAAAGTGCCCTCCATAGGCTCTCTCCTGTGGTGCCTCCCAACAGCTACAGACTTACATGAAAGCAGTGCTGGGTGGCTACCAGCTGCCATTTTATTTATCCCACAATGCCCTGAATCCTCAGTGTAGCTCACATCACTCTCAAGTAGGGTTGCCAGGTCTCCGGTTTTCTGCCGGAGTCTCTGGCAAAAAGGGGCCGTCTCCGGCCTCCGGCCATAGTTCCTTTGAAGAGGCTAATCTCTGGGTTTTGCGAGTCTCTGTGAGCCACGCATGCATGATTGACGCTGTGGCTGGCCGGCTTCCCGCCCTTTCTCATTGAGGGCGGGACTGTAAGTGGAGAGACAGGAGGAGGACCAGAGCACTTCATCGTTTCCAGCAGAGGGGGTAAGAAGGCCTTTCTGTCTCAGGCGTCTGTTAGGCCTCTGGGGTAAGCAGGCCACTTGAGAGAGAGAGAGGGGGGGAGAGAGAGAGAGAGAGGCAGGCAGACATTGCCTGCCTGGGGTTTGCCTGCCTGCCTGCCTGGGGTTTGCCTGCCTGCCTGCCTGGGGTTTGCCTGCCTGCCTGCCTGGGGTTTGCCTGCCTGCCTGCCTGGGGTTTGCCTGCCTGCCTGCCTGGGGTTTGCCTGCCTGCCTGCCTGGGGTTTGCCTGCCTGCCTGCCTGGGGTTTGCCTGCCTGACTGCCTGCCTGGGGTTTGCCTGCCTGGCTGCAGGAGTAGGCTGCACTGAGTTCAATGGAACTTACTCCCAAATAAGTGGGTATTGGATTTTAGCCTTAATATCCCTCTCATTATGCTCCAAGCAACTGTGGTTGATACAATGTATCATGTTTAATGATGTCACTAGGGCCCGCCCCGTGATGTCACTAGGGCCCGCCCCATGACGTCACTAGGGCCTGCCCCCATTTTCTCAGGTTTTTGGATGGTTCCGACCTGGCAACCCTACTCTCAAGCATTGTGGGGAATTTTAAATGACTGCTTATAGCTACCTGGCATGGTGGGCCTAGGGCAGGCATTAGTACTGATGAGCCCTGTTGTGGTAGGGTGGCCCTGGTCACTGCCCAAGGGTGCTGGGTGCTGACACTGGGCCTGATGTGGGATTGGGTTTAACCATCCCCATCTACAATGACAACACATTTTTAAAAGCATGCGGAGCCTAACTTTTTTTTTTTTTTTAAGAGAAATCAAAACTCACATCTGTCTGGATATATCACTCTTGTATGAGAAAGCCCTCTACCTCCCTCTCTTTATCCATGATATTTGATGCACTCTGGCTTGGGGGCACTTTCTTTCTTTGGGACTCCATGGCTGATATCCAACGCACTTAGGATTTACACTTGTGCAACAGAACTTCCCCTCTCTTCCCTCCATGCTCTCCCCAATTCTGCTCCAGAGGGTTGGGAAAAAACCCAGAACAGATTTAGGGGGCATGCGGGGGGGACTTGGCCCACTTCCCTGGAATGCTCTGCCAACAGAGATTCAGCAGGCACCTTCTGTTTTAACTTTTAAGCTCCTGCTGAAAACCTTTCTGTTTTGCCAGGCTTATTCAGGCAGTTAAGAACGTGTCTTTTTTTGGCTACAATTGACCTTTGTTTTTATTGTATTTTCAATGTTTTTGTAAAAAGTTCTATGGTGGTGGTTGTTTTAAAATCGCTGTAAACAGCTTTGACGTTTTTAACAAAATATAAATATTTTTATAAATAAATAAATAAATAAATAAATAAATAAATAAATAAATAAATAAATAAGAGGGGAGCAAAACAGCTCAGACTGAGCGTGCTCAGTGCTGATGAGGACAATGGAATAGGACACTGAGGAGGGGAATGGAATGGAGTACCTTGGAAGAGAGCAGAGTTGATTGATAGAAACAGGAGCACCCCACACTGCAACATTTTGTTGCAGGACCCACTAGCATTTTATATAATCATTTGTTTAGGTAAGACATCCCAAGGCCATGGGATGGGGTGGTAATATGAAATTAACTTATCAGTAACAATAATGAAACAATTGTCTCATTTTCTCTGTTCTAAACAGAGCTATTGTGTAGACAAGCCTGGACAGGCTGGGTAGAGACAGTCTGTTCGCTAAAGGTAAGGCTCATGTTACAATAACATAGCAGGTTGATTGTCGTGTTGGACAGGATTTGTCATGAAACCTTATTTCCTGAACACACCATGAGGTTGAATTAAGGACATGTAAAAAATTAGCAATGTCTTCCCTGAAATCAAGCTATCTCTGAACATCTTCCATGGAAACATGACATGTTATGTATAGATATTTGCCATGTACAGTAATTACAAGAGGAGTGCAAAGTTCACAGAGATCATGAGATGTGCCAGATTCTTTTCTCATTCTGTGCAGCGTGATTGCACAGTTTGATCCAATGGGGTCACCAGCATGGGAATCAATGTACCCCGGTCACCATAGGGTAGGCTAGCCTTTTTTGGCCCATGGTCAACCCTATGGGGACCAAAGTGAAAAATTCAGATGCCATTTTTTTTAAAAAAAAGAGTGCACATTTGGGGGGGTCTTGTGGGGAGAATCATAAAAACCTGTTGGCACCTGTGTGTGTGTGTCATGTATGTGTCATCAAAGTATCAAAGCAGGGGACCTATAGGAGCAGTCAGGTAAATAAATAAACTTTTTTTTAAAAAAATTGTGGGCCCACAAAAAAATGTTTGGCATCATGGCATCACAGCAGGGGATCCATAGGAGCAGTAAAACAAAAATTAATAGGTGGTGCATCTTGGGGCCCCACAAAAAATCCTTGGGAGCTCAAACGCAGATTGTAGATTAACACGCATGCGCGCGCGAACACACACACAAGGTCATTAAGGACGAGAAATTCTATTATTATTATTTTCTGAAAAAGCCATTGTGGGCAGATGAGTCTCCATATTCCTCATGGAAACAAACAGGCTGGCTGACAATGGCCCTGAAGTCTGTGCCAGTGATCCACATCCCTTTAAAAGTATTATGCGTTAGTAAGCAATCTATTCAAGCTGTTCAATTCTGGAGACTTCAGAGACACAAAGAGACCAAGTAGTAAACAGCTTAGAGCTGCATAAATGGAGCAAGATAAATGGAGATACTGTACTTGGAGACCCTAAGAATTATTCTATGAGAACTCTTCTGCCCCAGGAGAATACACTGGTGTGTTTATGGGGATTTAAAAAAACCTTAGCAACTGAGAGAACAATGTGACTGGGTGTATGTCTATGCATGAAATGAGAGACATGAAAGTCACAGAGAAGAAAAAAACTTGAAATTAAATGCAATTTTGACAGGTCAACTTTGCATGTGATCAGTTGCAAAGAAGTGAAGAATACTGAAATGTGTGTGTGTTTATGACTTTTTGTGTCTGTGCACGTATTCAGCATAATCTTAGGAGAGTCAGGTGTTTTAACAGGAGCTATTCAACAAGTGTTCTCCGTTCTCATGACCTACCAATCTGCTAGTCACCCAGCTTTCTTACCCAATTTGTTAAACCCTGTCTGACCACAGGCTTGCTTGATCAGCTGAAGAATCCCCTCTGATACCACTATCTAGTGGAGGCTAATCTGGCAGTAGCAACAGCACCAAGAGCATGTCATGTAATAAGACATTCACAAAGCCCTTTCTTTCTTTCTTTCTTTCTTTCTTTCTTTCTTTCTTTCTTTCTGTCTGTCTGTCTGTCTGACTGTCTGTCATTTATATCCCACCCTTCCTCCCAGTAGGAGCCCAGGGAAGCACTTTCTACTGTTTCGTATATGGGATAAGTAAGTCCTAGACAGTAGTGATTCATTCTGAGAAAACTACCACCCTCCTTAGGGCTACCAATGTTCTCTCCCCCCCCCCCGACACTGCTCTGGCATCTTTAATCTCTTAAATTTTATAAACACTTCTATCACACTGTCCTAGAGCCTATGCACATCTCAGGGTGGCCTACAACACTTTAAAATCACATCATCTAAAACAATGCATTCAATAAAGAGTCCAAAAATAAAATTAAAACATACAACAGAGGTAAGGACTGCAATCAAAATACAATCTTAATTGCTGTAAACCGCCCAGAGAGCTTCAGCTATGGAGCGATATATAAATGTAATAAATAAATAAATAAACCTTGAAATAAACCATTAAGTTAAACAAACAAACATTATGTTATCTCCCTACCAGGGAGGGGAAAATGTCTTTACAAACTGGCAAAAGATATCCAAAGAGAAGACCACTTTCACTTCATGGGCAAAGTGTCCCACAATACTGGTGCAGCTACTAATAACTCCTATCTCTTGTCAACATCAACTATGCTTCACCCTAAGTGGAAAGCTAAGAAGGGCCTCTCCTTATGATCTTAGAGAGAAGTCAAGCTGATGCAGGAGGAGGTATCAAGTATCCTGGACTCAAGCCATGCAGGGGGAAGGGCTGTAGCTCATTGGTAGGGCACATATCTTCCATGCAGAAGGCCCCAGACTCAATCCCTGGCATCTTCAGGTAGGTCTGAAAATGCCCTCTGTCTGAAACCGTGGAGAGGTGCTTCCAGTCAGTGTAGACAATACTGAGCTAGATGTGACTTGGTATAAGGCAGTTTCCTATGTTCCTAATGCCTTAAGGCAAACATCAAGACTTGTTTAAATCATGCCAGAAGCAAATTGGCAACCAGTGCAGACATCGCAGGATGTGATCAACATGGTCCCATGGGCACCCTCCCACTAATATTGTTGCCACTGCATTCTGAACCAGCTGCACCGTCTGAAAACTCTTCAAAGGTAGCTCCATGTACAGTAACTCTAACAACTGCTTGACCTTGGATATTTAGTACGCAAGGATTTCCCCACAATTTTCAGACCAGGAAAAGTTCTTCTGCATTTCTAACTCTCAAACAACTGTTAGAGCCACATAAACACTGAGGGGGCAGAAGGAGTTGGCTGCCACCCTGGGCTCCTGCTGGGAGGAAGGGCGGGATATAAATCAAATAAAAAATGAATGAATGAATAAATAAATAAATATCCCACCTTGTAATACACATCAGTTGTGGCCTATTTTGAGTAGCTAATCCAGCCCAAATTTGTCTCATTCTTCTCAAGTGAGGTGCTTCTGCCAGGGTCAGTGACAGGAGCAGGCAGCATTGGGCACCTGCCAAGGCTAACACTCCTGCAGGGGCCCTACTGTCACTCTCTGGGGACCATTGTTCCTGCTCCTCATTTTCTTTGTTCTTGCTGCCTGTGTTCACCTGCTGTCTCCAGGCATGCAAGCAATGACCACAGTAAGAAGATACAATCACACTCTCCACCTGCCCTGTGTTCTCCCTCTGGGTGTCATGTGGAATGGGCCCACAGGCAGAGCGCAAACAAGTGGGCAATTTTGCTTTGGAGAGGAGGAATGGGCCCATACCTTGTCCAAGAGTCTCCCTGCCCCCGCCCCCCAACAAAAATCAGGATTAGCTTCTGAAAGTGAAGCAAAGAAATCAGTCTTCAGTCAACCTTTTTTTTCTACCCACAATGCACTGCAGATTACATTTATATAGAAGCATTCTTGATTTCCTGTTTTGTGTGTGTGTGTATTTTCTTTTAATCTCATCTTTAGCCCACCAGTTGGTCTAATCAGCCCCTGAATCTGAGTGATCACAGGAAGCAGGGTGGAGAAAATAACTCATGAGAACCAAAAAAAGAAAGAAAAATGCTTGGACAAGTAGGCTATTAATAAAACCATGTTCTGCAAACCCTTGCAGTTCATTTGATGCAGTGCTGAGCAGAGAAAAGTAGCTCATCAATTTGGGCCAAACCCATTGGAACAATAGCATTGATTAGTAAGCCTTCCCTTCCCTGAAGTGGCCCTTTGGACTTTCAGTAGCTAGAAACATTTTTGGAATGACCTCATTTTTGTAGGGGAGTATGCCTGGAGACTGGGTAGGGCTATCATACCCTGCTCTCTTCCAGCACCCCCCACGCAGTGCTGAAAGCACCTTGTATAACTCCTTAAAAGTTTGGACTAAAATCTGGAGTGGATTCCACTGCCCCACTGACATGGAGCCACCAGCAAACACTGCCCCCAAGCAATATTAGCAAAGCAATGCTAGGCTGCTTTGCAGGACTTATGGAAACAATAGCCCCTGCTGCAATATGAAGATATTAATGATTGGGTTTTTTTGTATTTGCATTAGTAGGATACATTCAATAGCTTATAAAAATGGCATCCACTTCAGATACATGATCTACCTGATGAGCTCTATAAATGTGCCAAAGTAATAAATGCCACAGCTACAGCAAGTTTAAAAGGGCTGGAAATTAATACTTTGGCCCTTTTACTCCAGTTTTAATGAGAAGCGGCTCACTGGGTGGGGTGGAGCTGCTGCATTAGCTTCTCAGGAGGTAGGCCAGCGCTGTGTAATGGCAGGGAGAGGGTAAGGCGGTAGGGAGGTGAGCTTTGAGCTAAGATACAGGCAGGAGCACCTGACTGGCTCCACCAATGTGCTTGTCGCCCTGCCTCCTCCTGGTAAGCAACAGCTACCCACCTGCTGGAAACTAGTATTGTGGCTCCACTTTGCCCAGCAAGCTGCTTCTGGTTTTTCATCCAAGCACATAACATATTTCTTCCCAATTTTGGGGAAAACTACTGATATACTTCATTCGGGTTTGTCGAGGAACACACACATTCTTATGTTTGTTGAAGTTCTGAGCAGCATTTCAAAAGTTTTCTTCTCTTATTAAAGCCTATGGCAGCAATTACTGGCCAAATAAGGCAAGCCATGACTGGAATCAGGGCTGGCACCAGGCATAACTGGGCCTTTGGGCACTAGTGTGCCCTGGGCCCATGGCATCATACTCCCCAACACTCCCTCCTGCATGGGGCATAAATAGGCCTGTCCACCCCACCGACCTTCTGCATCAGTGTGTCAGTGTGCACACTCCACGCACTATGTATGCATGCCTGCTACCATGCAAGATGCCGGTGGGGAATCAACCCCTTAGCAATGCCCCCCACATCTTGGGTGGTGGCTGGCATGTGCACACAGCATGCCTGTATTTGGTGTGCATATGTTGCTTGGGAGCTCCTGCTCTGTGATCCATGGCAGTGTCAGCTGACTGGGTCCCGCAACCCAATGCTGGTGCTGATCATGGAGCACCATCTCCCAAGACATCCTGTTCCACGGACGAACAACTCTCTTAGCAAGTTCTTCCAAATGTTAGGTTATGCCAGTGGGGAAAACAATGATGCTTGTGGTGCAATTATGCCTGGTTTTAGCCTGGCTGGGATGTTTTCTTGAACTGTGATAAAGCCTCCTTCTTGCTTGCTTGGATGGAGAGGTGTGTGTGTAAACCTCTCACTTTTGCATAGCTGGAATTTAGTTTACTGTACAAAGGTAGGAGTCACACCCATTGATTCTACTCACTTCTTGCCTCTGCCCCCCCCCGGCATGGGGACCATGAGGGAAGGTGGCCCTTGGGCTGAAAAGGTTCTTCACCCCTGATTTACAGGAAACAGTTGAGAGAATGATGCAAATAGAGAGATAGTGACCTAACAAAAGCCTTTGCTCACAGCAATCAGCAAGAGATGCATCGATTCTTATTTCAATGAGAATAAGGGGCTAATATTAAAAAGCATATGCGAATATTGTTATGGATTGGGGGTTGAGATAGATGATTTCTATGACTTCCCTTCCAGCTTCTGATTTGGAACCCTGCACCTGGAGGTGGGCTCTGCAGTGGAGAAGCCTTATCTGCTGGTCAGATGAGTCTTTTTTGTTAATCTGATAAGAGTGGCCAGGTGGGCTAATGAGTCTATCAAGTGCCCATTAACTGGCAAATGGGCCTGGGAGATCCTATTGTTTTTGAAAGTCTTCAGGAGAGCCCCCCCTTGGGGCCAAAAGAGAGGCTTGTGTTTTTCGGGAGTCAGAGAAAAAGCTGGGAACTGGAAACATGCAGAGATGCTGGCTCCCTGTACCATGGCTTTAGGATGCCTCCTGTAAGCCTGATGGAAAAGCAAGATCTATCGGACTGCTGATGCTTTGAACTCCTCCATCTTAAGCTCAGGTTGGAATGTGTGTAAATAAACAAACCATATTTCATAAAGACACCACAGTCTCCGCTGACCTTCTTTCCAAGGAAACCAAACCCTGGGTAAGCGCAGGGACCCCTGGAGATCTCTCACTGCTCGGAGATTGGGGTGGCAAGCAGCAATATATTGCATGTGCAATGCAGGTGACTTTGACCAGCGTTGTGCCCTTCAAAGAAGGGCGGTAGCTCAGTGATTAAAGCACATGCTTTGATTGCAAAAGGTCCCAGGTTCAGTTCCTGGGAAGGCTAGGAAAGACCTCTGCCTGTAGCCTGGGCAGCTGCTGCTACCAGTCAGCGCAGACAATATTGAGCTTGACAGACCAGTGGTATGACTAGGTCTATTTAGGTCTATCTAGGTCCTTTAATTCACAGTGGTCAATGAGAGTTTCAGCTAGCGCTACACTGAGAGTAAGGGGTTAACATTAAAGAACTTAGGCACTTCCACCTAAATAGCCTCATGGTTGCCTGAATGCTGAATGTACAGAATCTCATTTTACACTGCAAGCCAGAGAAGAACTTTTGGGAGGAATTATGTCTGATTCGTAATACATCTGCGCATTAAAAGGCAGACAAATGTGCATGACCAGCCCCAGGCATGACTGGGCCCTTGGGCACCAGCCTGCTCTGGGCCTGTGGTGCCCGTCCGCCTGCACACCCCACCTACCTCTGCATCTGTCCTTAGGAAGGATGCCCTGCACACTGTGTGCACATGGCTGCCATCAACCAAGATAGCAGCAGGGGCTTCAGCCCCTTAGAGAAGCTTCTGCTGCATCTTGGTTGATGGCAAGTATGCACACACAGCGCGCAAGCATTCATGGCAACAGGAGAGGTAAGTGGGGCATGCAGACAGGCTTCAAGGGCTGCACAGTCTGTATGGGGGCGCTGGGAGCTCCCTCTCTGCGATCTGTGGCAGGGTCGGGGGTCAACTCTGCCGCAGATCATGGAACAGGAGCACTACCCTCCCACCCTAAGGAGGGGCCCTTCAAGTGCCCCTCTGGACTGCAGGGGCCCTCAGCCAGGGGCAAACCTGGCCACCCTCTGGTGCCAACCCTGCAAATGTTTATTGCAGTTATGAATGGCAACATCTCTAAGGGGACTCCACCAGGGCTCAGTAGTGCTTTTTTCCCCAAGGGATGGAAGGATCTGTTAATTTTGGCTCTCTCAGTTTCTCATTTTTCAATCTTAAATTCAGTTCTCCAAATTTTTGCAAAAATGTGTGGGGTTTTTTAAAAAAAATCAGAATGTTAGTGTGAGTTTCTCTTAATAAACACACTTTTATATACAGTTCTGATTAATGTATATATTTTTGCAAGCCATTTCTGCTAATATTATGCATTTTTGTATATTATTTTCAATATCCATTTTGAAGCACATTTCCCCTCAGTATATGCATTTTTGTAAACATAGTTTGGTTAGAGACCTGCATTGCAAAATTTGGATATGTGCAAATTTTAAAGGATGGCTGTGTTTTGCTACTTACGTTGTTTCAGAAAATGCAAATTTGATAAATTCAGCTTTAAATGCAATCTAAATCCCTCCATCCCTAGTTTTCACTATTGTACTGGCTTGCAGTTATCATGCCCCTGGCAAGCCAAGCCACAATGGATGGTTGGGAGGCTGTGCTTGGAGTGTAAGTCAGCAGTTCTGCAGGTATGCTTTATTCAGGTGTGGGGAATATTTGCAGACTCCCATCATTCTTGACCATTATCTTTGCTTGTTAGGTCTGATGGGAGTTGTGGTTCAGCAACATCTGGAGGATCAAAGGTTCCCCACTCCTCCTTTATATGATTCAGAGCTGAAGGAGTTGCAAGTCATTATGAGTGTTCTCACATGATAGCAATAAGCTACATCAGGGATCAATTACTTATCAAAAGCTAAATGTGTGAGGATTCCTTGGTTAATGACGAACATTTGCCAGTTAACTTACTTGATGTTCTTCCAGGCAGAAGTTGCATAATTTTTTGTCCATACCAGCAGTCTTTGAGGAAGCATAATTGTGAGTTTACATATTTGATTGATCATGTGAAGATGATGTGAATATGTGAAAATTGTAGAATTGGTAGGATCAGTCATTGTGCAATAGAACACCATAGATCATTGCCTTTGTTCGCCATAGGCAGGTGCTCCCAAATAGGAACCAGACTAAGATTTTTTATGATCTCTCACAGCTCACCACCTGGTAACTGGTGCTAGCAAATTAAATGTGTGAACTCACCTCCGCAAGGTAGGCTTTCCTTTCGTTCTCAAGGCATTTGACAATGAAAATGAGGCACTGTCAATAATGGAGAGCACAAAAGGTTTAAATTTATAGGCAGAGCAATACAGTAAGATTAAAAGGCAAGGTTATTGCTAGGATACTAGAATCACATGGTATTCAGATGTAAAAGAAAATCTTTCAAATTCTGCTTGGAAAAAATAAACGGTCTTGAACTCAGGATACTCTGATAGGGACAAGATGTATTCCATGTGCTTCTGAAAGTCTTTGTTCTGGCCATTACAGCAGTCTCAAGATTGTGTTAAGCACATGTTTTCCGGGCTATCTGGAGCAGTTCCAGCCCCATGTGTCCTTGTGCTAGCATCACAGAGAGAGAGATCATGCTTCAATAGGAAAACATTCAAGATTGGGCAAATGATAATATCCATTCCCCATAATGTGAACCAACTGATATTTTATAATTTATTTCATTTAGATCTCATTTGGCCTCCAAAGAGCTGAGGACAATGTATATGGTCCTTTCCGCTATTTTATCATTCACAGAACCCCTGTGAGGTAGGTTAGGCTGAGATAAGTTGACTCTCCTAGTGAGCTTTATGGCTGAGTGGGGATTTGACTAGGCCTTCTCACTCCTAGTTCAACACTATAATCACTGCACCACACGGCAATTCTGTTACATAGGGCTGGGATTGCCATCTTTTCAACACAAGGGTTGAAGAAATATTCTTGCAAAGCCAATTAGGGAAGCTCATGATGACCAAACAAGCCATTCAAGGCCACATCCATACCATGCATTTATTCCATTATTATTCCACTTTAAATAGCCATCACTTCCCCCAAAGAATCCTAGGAAGTGTAGTTTATGAAGGGTGCTGAGAGTTGTTAGGAGATTCCTATTCCCCTCATAGAACTACAATTCTCAGAGTTCTGCCAGTTGTAACTGTGAAGAGTCTCCTAACAATGTTTAGCACCCTTCACAAATGACACTTCCCAGGATTCTTTGAGGGAGGCCATGACTGTTTAAAGTGGAATAATAGCAGAATAAATGTGTGGTGTGAATGTGGCCTAAGTGAAATGTAATTTGAACTATACTTAAGTGATTAGACTGAATCAGGAAATATTGAATAGATATTTGACATGCCACAGAGTGGCCTAATGGGAATTGGTAACTTCTATGCTGCATTTACAGGATATTCAAGTTTGGGGCAACAAATATCAAGTTGGGAAGAAGGGGAATATGGAAAAAGTTAAGTTCTTATTGCTATCACAACAGACAAGGAATACACAAGGCTTAGGATGACTCCAAAATGTGATTTGGAGCACTTTTTGAATGGGAAGCCAGTAGGTCAATCTAAGTTATCATGTTTAGTGCTGGCTAGATCTCCACAGGCAACATTTACCAACTTTGCTCATTACTAGCTTTGGCTGTCAAGTTCCCTTTGGGAAGAGTAATGTAAAAATATCTTTAGGGATCTCTCAAAGCAACTGGGAAACAGAGGACTGAATAGTTTGCAGCCCAGGAAAATATTACTTGCTCAAGGTTTTTTGCAGAGAGATAATGCCTGATAGTAGCTTCAAGAGCCAGCTGATGCTACTAAATCACCAGACTGATCCCACTTTGCAACAGCTTTAAACATTTCTGAGTCATAACTGGCTTCTTTGCAAGATGTGTTTGTGGGACAGTATGCCTGGAATTAGCTTTACAGAAGAGCTGTGTTTGTTTAAGGGTTTTGTTTCCTTTCCATATTTACAGTGTAAACCCCACCAAGACTCATACCAGCTGCTGGAAATATGAAAGCTCTGAACAACTGCAAGGGCCTAGCTGCACACCACAAAGCACACACACTTGTGTCCCTGGATGCAGGGTAGATGATCATCATCTTGCATAGAAAGCAGGCCGTGATGACTGGACATTTGAGTCATTAGGATCAAGCTGCCAGCTTAATGTGTGCGCCTATGTCCTGAAATTGCCCACTGATCTAAGCTTTCTGACAAAAGATCAGTGTAAATTAGCACTTGCACTGATTTCTTCAGTTAATTCAAACACCTCAGTGTCAACAAAATGGCCTGAATTGCATGCTGTATATGTAAGTTTCTTGCAGAACCTCATGGATCTGATGTTACAAATTAAGAAATGGTAGTTGTAGTTTATAACAACAACAACAACAACAACAATAATAATAAATACCTATCCTTCATACAAAGATCCCAGGGCAGGATACAACAATTTAAAAACATATGATTAAACAGTTAAAAATAACCTAAACAACATCACAGAAAATAGGGTAGGTCCTAAAAATATACATCTCAGGTGTCGAAGACCAGGTTAAAGAGGTGCATCTTCCACATTTGCTGAAAGATGTACAATGAAGTTGCCAGATGCACCTCGGTGGAGGGAGTTCCACAGCTTAGGGGCTGCCACAGAGAAGGCCCTCTCCTGGGCCATCATCCTCCGAGCTTCTGAGGGTGGTGGAACTACCAAAAGGGCCTTTGGGAACATAGGAAGCTGCCTTATACTGAGTCAGACCATTGATCTCTCTAGCTTAGTATTATCTACACTGACTGGCAGCCATTCTCCAGGATTTCAGACAGGGTTGTCTCCCAGCCCTACCTGTAAATTCCAGGGATTGAACCTGGGACCTTCTGCATGCAACGCAGATGCTGTACCACTGAGATGCAGCCTTTCCCCTATTCTTCAGTTTTAAAAGCGTGTTGGTGCATTTTAGATCCTTGCATTAAGAACATAAGAAGAGCCTGCTGGATCAGGCCAGTGACCCATCTAGTCCAGCATCCTGTTCTCAGTGGCCAACCAGGTGCCTGGGGGAAGCCCGCAAGCAGGACCCGAGTGCAAGAACACTCTCCCCTCCTGAGGCTTCCGGCAACTGGTTTTCAGAAGCATGCTGCCTCTGACTAGGGTGGCAGAGCACAGCCATCACGGCTAGTAGCCATTGATAGCCCTGTTCTCCATGAATTGGTCTAATCTTCTTTTAAAGCCATCCAAGCTGGTGGCCACTACTGCATCCTGTGGGAGCAAATTCATAGTCTAACTATGCGCTGAGTAAAGAAGTACTTCCTTTTGTCTGTCCTGAATTTTCCAACATTCAGCTTCTTTGAATGTCCACGAGTTCTAGTATTATGAGAGAGGGAGAAGAACTTTTCTCTATCCACTTTCTCAATGCCATGCATAATTTTATACACTTCTATCATGTCTCCTCTGACCCGCCTTTTCTCTAAACTAAAAAGCCCCAAATGCTGCAACCTTTCCTCGTAAGGGAGTCGCTCCATCCCCTTAATCATTCTGGTTGCCCTCTTCTGAACCTTTTCCAACTCTATAATATCCTTTCTGAGATGAGGCGACCAGAACTGTACACAGTATTCCAAATGCGGCCGCACCATAGAGCCTGCTCCACGAGCTAGAGGGAGCCCCAGCTGATGAAGCGTCAAGGCCCCAGCTGACAAAGCGTCAAGGCGAGTTAAGCAGCAGAGCGAAAAGAGGGTAAGTAGCTCCCATTTATTCCATTATTAAATTGAAGTAAAACAGCTCAGAGCAATAAGTAATAAGGGCAGCCCAAGGTCACCCTGAGCTAGGAGCCAAATCCTGAAAGAACCTATATCTTAGGAGACAGATCCTAGGAGAAGGAAGCCCATAGAAAGCTAGTTTTCAACACCACCCTAGCAGGAAAGCTTCAGGGGACACTGTAAACAAGGCTAAATTCCAGTCGGAGAGAAGGGGGAAAAGGAAACTCCACCGACACATACAGGGAGAGAGTCAGCTCAGTCCTTGCTAAAAAGGGCAGCTTCAGCCTTCCTGAAACACAACCACGAGCTCTGTTTCCCTAGGTTAAAGAAAGGTCAGGCTGTTCTAGGTGGGAAAACAACAAACACAAAAGACTTGCCTGGAAGGCGCAGCCCCTTGATTAGATTAAAAGCAGCCAAAAGCTTAAACAGCCCCGCCCCTCGCTCAGGAAGGAAGGAAGCCTGAGAGAATACTAAAGAGTTAAGCCCCAGCTGATAGCCATCAGCCTCAAGTAACACATCATTGGCTGGCAGCAGTAGCTGGGAGGAACCAGCCACACATATAAAGTCAGAGCACCCTAGCGAGGGAGCCTGCTCCACGAGCTAGAGGGAGCCCCAGCTGATGAAGCATCAAGGCGAGTTAAGCAGCAGAGCGAGTTCGGCAGCAGGGCGAGGAGGCCAGGGCCCCCCACTCTGCCCGTCTGTTCCCTGACCTCAGCTAAACCGCAGTCTCCAACCCATTGACGTAATAAACCTTAAACAAAACTATGCAGGTAAGAAGCCAGCAGGGGTGTGGGGGCTTTCCAGTGTTTTGCACCGCCTGCAGCATGTACGACTATCTGCCAGTTGGACAGAAGTCGTGGGTGTGCTCTCGGTGCAATGAGCTCCTGGCTGTCCGGGAACGACTTCATTTCCTTGAGGCCAAGGTGGCGGACCTGGAAAAGCTGAGAGAGGCAGAGAGGTGTGTGGAGGAGGCCTTCAGGGACGATATAGCTGTGTCCCACTCCAACGATGATAGCTCTCCTGCTATCATGGACAACGATGGTCTCGGGGAAGGAGAGCATCCAGCTGAGGAAGAGGGAAACGATCCCTTAGAAGGGACCCATTCCTTGGGGGATGAGCAGCTATCCTCTCGTGCCGAGGATATATCTCCAGGGGGTGGAGGGATCCTTGTAGTGGGTGATTCGATCATTAGGAACATAGATAGTGGGGTGTGTGATGGGCGTGTAGACCGCAAGGTGTTTTGCCTGCCTGGTGCGAAGGTTGCGGATATCGCCCGTCGTTTAGATAGTTTGGTAGACAGTGCTGGGAAGGAGTCAGTGGTCGTGGTGCACGTTGGCACCAACGACATGGGGAAATGCAGCCGTGAGGTCCTGGAAGCAAAATTTAGGTTGCTAGGTAGGATGCTGAAAGCCAGGACCTCCAAGGTGGCTTTCTCTGAAATGCTACCAGTTCCACACGCAGGACCAGCCAGACAGGCCCAGCTTCGCAGTCTCAATGCGTGGATGAGACGATGGTGTCGGGTGGAAGGGTTCGGATTTGTTAGGCACTGGGGAACATTTTGGGACAAGCCGGGCCTGTACAAAAGGGACGGGCTCCACTTGAACCAGAATGGAACCAGACTGCTGGCACTTAAAATTAAAAAGGTGGCAGAGCAGCTTTTAAACTGACTGAGGGGGGAAACCCGACAGGAGCTGAGAAAGGTCCGGTTCGGAATAAACCTCCCCCCTGGGATAAAAACCAAAGAAATGATGAAATTTTAAAAGGGGTAGGCCTAGAAGTAGGCATTGTGAGAGCAGGGGCACAGGATATAAATTCAGAAGAGCAAAATTACCACAGGCCTAACCACAAGTGCCAAAGACACTTGAAGAGAGACACTGCTTACAAGTGCCTGTACGCTAATGCTAGGAGCCTGCGAACCAAGATGGGAGAACTGGAGTGCTTGGTCTTAGAGAAGAGCATTGATATAGTGAGCATAACCGAGACCTGGTGGAATGGAGAAAACCAGTGGGATACGGTTATCCCTGGATATAAACTATATCGGAAGGACAGGGAAGGACGTATTGGTGGCGGAGTCGCTCTATACGTGAAAGAAGGCATTGAATCCAGCAAGCTCGAAACCCCAAAAGAGGCAGACTCCTCCACAGAATTGTTGTGGGTGGTGATACCGTGCCCCAGGAGGGACTTAATACTGGGAACGATCTATCGTCCCCCTGATCAAAATGCTCAGGGAGACCTTGAGATGAGATATGAAATTGAGGAAGCATCCAAACTAGGAAATGTGGTAGTAATGGGTGACTTCAACTACCTGGACATAGACTGGCTGCATATGTGTTCCAGTCATGACAAAGAAGCAAAGTTTCTAGATATTCTAAATGACTATTCCCTAGACCAGTTGGTCATGGAACCGACCAGAGGGACGGCAACCCTGGACTTAATCCTCAGTGGGGACCGGGACCTGGTGCGAGATGTAAGTGTTGTTGAACCGATTGGGAGCAGTGACCACAGTGCTATTAAATTAAACATACATGTAACTGGCCAATTGCCACGAAAATCCAACACGGTCACATTTGACTTCAAAAGAGGAAACTTCACAAAAATGAGGGGATTGGTAAAAAGAAAGCTGAAAAACAAAGTCCAGAGGGTCACATCACTCGAAAATGCTTGGAAGTTGTTTAAAAACACTATATTAGAAGCTCAACTGGAGTGCATACCGCAGATCAGAAAAGGTACTGCCAGGGCCAAGAAGATGCCAGCATGGTTAACGAGCAAAGTCAAGGAAGCTCTTAGAGGCAAAAAGTCTTCCTTCAAAAAATGGAAGTCTTGTCCAGATGAAGAAAATAAAAAAGAACACAAACTCTGGCAAAAGAAATGCAAGAAGACAATAAGGGATGCTAAAAAAGAATTTGAGGAGCACATTGCTAAGAACATAAAAACCAACAACAAAAAATTCTATAAATACATTCAAAGCAGGAGACCATCTAGGGAGACGATTGGACCCTTGGATGATAAGGGAATCAAAGGTGTACTAAAGACCGATAAGGAGATTGCAGAGAAGCTAAATGAATTCTTTGCATCTGTCTTCACAGTGGAAGATATAGGGCAGATCCCTGAACCTGAACTAACATTTGCAGGAAGGGATTCTGAGGAACTGAGACAAATAGTGGTAACGAGAGAGGAAGTTCTATACTTAATGGACAATATAAAAACTGACAAATCACCGGGCCCGGATGGCATCCACCCGAGAGTTCTCAAAGAACTCAAATGTGAAATTGCTGATCTGCTAACTAAAATATGTAACTTGTCCCTTGGGTCCTCCTCCGTGCCTGAGGACTGGAAAGTGGCAAATGTAACGCCAATCTTCAAAAAGGGATCCAGAGGGGATCCCGGAAATTACAGGCCAGTTAGCTTAACTTCTGTCCCTGGAAAACTGGTAGAAAGTATTATTAAAGCTAGATTAACTAAGCACATAGAAGAACAAGCCTTGCTGAAGCAGAGCCAGCATGGCTTCTGCAAGGGAAAGTCCTGTCTCAGTAACCTATTAGAATTCTTTGAGAGTGTCAACAAGCATATAGATAGAGGTGATCCAGTGGACATAGTGTACTTAGACTTTCAAAAAGCGTTTGACAAGGTACCTCACCAAAGGCTTCTGAGGAAGCTTAGCAGTCATGGAATAAGAGGAGAGGTCCTCTTGTGGATAAGGAATTGGTTAAGAAGCAGAAAGCAGAGAGTAGGAATAAACGGACAGTTCTCCCAATGGAGGGCTGTAGAAAGTGGAGTCCCTCAAGGATCGGTATTGGGACCTGTACTTTTCAACTTGTTCATTAATGACCTAGAATTAGGAGTGAGCAGTGAAGTGGCCAAGTTTGCTGATGACACTAAATTGTTCAGGGTTGTTAAAACAAAAAGGGATTGCGAAGAGCTCCAAAAAGACCTCTCCAAACTGAGTGAATGGGCAGAAAAATGGCAAATGCAATTCAATATAAACAAGTGTGAAATTATGCATATTGGAGCAAAAAATCTTAATTTCACATATACGCTCATGGGGTCTGAACTGGCGGTGACCGACCAGGAGAGAGACCTCGGGGTTGTAGTGGACAGCACGATGAAAATGTCGACCCAGTGTGTGGCAGCTGTGAAAAAGGCAAATTCCATGCTAGCGATAATTAGGAAAGGTATTGAAAATAAAACAGCCGATATCATAATGCCGTTGTATAAGAACATAAGAACATAAGAAAAGCCTGCTGGATCAGGCCAGTGGCCCATCTAGTCCAGCATCCTGTTCTCACAGTGGCCAACCAGGTGCCTGGGGGAAGCTCGCAAGCACGACCCGGGTGCAAGAACACTCTCCCCTCCTGAGTCTTCCGGCAACTGGTTTTCAGAAGCATGCTGCCTCTGACTAGGGTGGCACAGCACAGCCATCATGGCTAGTAGCCATTGATAGCCCTGTCCTCCATGAATTTGTCTAATCTTCTTTTAAAGCCATCCAAGCTGGTGGCCATTACTGCATCTTGTGGGAGCAAATTCCATAGTTTAACTATGCGCTGAGTAAAGAAGTACTTCCTTTTGTCTGTCCTGAATCTTCCAACATTCAGCTTCTTTGAATGTCCACGAGTTCTAGTATTATGAGAGAGGGAGAAGAACTTTTCTCTATCCACTTTCTCAATGCCATGCATAATTTTATAAACTTCTATCATGTCTCCTCTGACCTGCCTTTTCTCTAAACTAAAAAGCCCCAAATGCTGCAACCTTTCCTCGTAAGGGAGTCGCTCCATCCCCTTGATCATTCTGGTTGCCCTCTTCTGAACCTTTTCCAACTCTATAATATCCTTTTTGAGATGAGGCGACCAGAACTGTACACAGTATTCCAAATGCGGCCGCACCATAGATTTATACAACGGCATTATGATAACGGCTGTTTATATTGTTTATATTGAATTGCATTTGCCATTTTTCTGCCCATTCACTCAGTTTGGAGAGGTCTTTTTGGAGCTCTTCGCAATCCCTTTTTGTTTTAACAACCCTGAACAATTTAGTGTCATCAGCAAACTTGGCCACTTCGCTGCTCACTCCTAATTCTAGGTCATGAATGAACAAGTTGAAAAGTACAGGTCCCAATACCGATCCTTGAGGGACTCCACTTTCTACAGCCCTCCATTGGGAGAACTGTCCGTTTATTCCTACTCTCTGCTTTCTGCTTCTTAACCAATTCCTTATCCACAAGAGGACCTCTCCTCTTATTCCATGACTGCTAAGCTTCCTCAGAAGCCTTTGGTGAGGTACCTTGTCAAACGCTTTTTGAAAGTCTAAGTACACTATGTCCACTGGATCACCTCTATCTATATGCTTGTTGACACTCTCAAAGAATTCTAATAGGTTACTGAGACAGGACTTTCCCTTGCAGAAGCCATGCTGGCTCTGCTTCAGCAAGGCTTGTTCTTCTATGTGCTTAGTTAATCTAGCTTTAATAATACTTTCTACCAGTTTTCCAGGGACAGAAGTTAAGCTAACTGGCCTGTAATTTCCGGGATCCCCTCTGGATCCCTTTTTGAAGATTGGCGTTACATTTGCCACTTTCCACTCCTCAGGCACGGAGGAGGACCCAAGGGACAAGTTACATATTTAGTTAGCAGATCAGCAATTTCACATTTGAGTTCTTTGAGAACTCTCGGGTGGATGCCATCCGGGCCCGGTGATTTGTCAGTTTTTATATTGTCCATTAAGCTTAGAACTTCCTCTCTCGTTACCACTATTTGTCTCAGTTCCTCAGAATCCCTTCCTGCAAATGTTAGTTCAGGTTCAGGGATCTGCCCTATATCTTCCACTGTGAAGACAGATGCAAAGAATTCATTTAGCTTCTCTGCAATCTCCTTATCGGTCTTTAGTACACCTTTGACTCCCTTATCATCCAAGGGTCCAATCGTCTCCCTAGATGGTCTCCTGCTTTGAATGTATTTATAGAATTTTTTGTTGTTGGTTTTTATGTTCTTAGCAATGTGCTCCTCAAATTCTTTTTTAGCATCCCTTATTGTCTTCTTGCATTTCTTTTGCCAGAGTTTGTGTTCTTTTTTATTTTCTTCATCCGGACAAGACTTCCATTTTTTGAAGGAAGACTTTTTGCCTCTAAGAGCTTCCTTGACTTTGCTCGTTAACCATGCTGGCATCTTCTTGGCCCTGGCGGTACCTTTTCTGATCTGCGGTATGCACTCCAGTTGAGCTTCTAATATAGTGTTTTTAAACAACTTCCAAGCATTTTCGAGTGATGTGACCCTCTGGACTTTGTTTTTCAGCTTTCTTTTTACCAATCCCCTCATTTTTGTGAAGTTTCCTCTTTTGAAGTAAAATGTGACCGTGTTGGATTTTCTTGGCAATTGGCCAGTTACATGTATGTTTAATTTAATAGCACTGTGGTCACTGCTCCCAATCGGTTCAACAACACTTACATCTCGCACCAGGTCCCGGTCCCCACTGAGGATTAAGTCCAGGGTTGCCGTCCCTCTGGTCGGTTCCATGACCAACTGGTCTAGGGAATAGTCATTTAGAATATCTAGAAACTTTGCTTCTTTGTCATGACTGGAACACATATGCAGCCAGTCTATGTCCAGGTAGTTGAAGTCACCCATTACTACCACATTTCCTAGTTTGGATGCTTCCTCAATTTCATATCTCATCTCAAGGTCTCCCTGAGCATTTTGATCAGGGGGACGATAGATCGTTCCCAGTATTAAGTCCCTCCTGGGGCACGGTATCACCACCCACAACGATTCTGTGGAGGAGTCTGCCTCTTTTGGGGTTTCGAGCTTGCTGGATTCAATGCCTTCTTTCACGTATAGAGCGACTCCGCCACCAATACGTCCTTCCCTGTCCTTCCGATATAGTTTATATCCAGGGATAACCGTATCCCACTGGTTTTCTCCATTCCACCAGGTCTCGGTTATGCTCACTATATCAATGCTCTTCTCTAAGACCAAGCACTCCAGTTCTCCCATCTTGGTTCGCAGGCTCCTAGCATTAGCGTACAGGCACTTGTAAGCAGTGTCTCTCTTCAAGTGTCTTTGGCACTTGTGGTTAGGCCTGTGGTAATTTTGCTCTTCTGAATTTATATCCTGTGCCCCTGCTCTCACAATGCCTACTTCTAGGCCTACCCCTTTTAAAATTTCATCATTTCTTTGGTTTTTATCCCAGGGGGGAGGTTTATTCCGAACCGGACCTTTCTCAGCTCCTGTCGGGTTTGCTGTTATTTATTAGAGACTAATGCTGGGGAAAACAGAAGGGAGTAGAAAAAGAGGAACAGCAAACAAGATATGGATTTATTCCATAAAGGAAGCCACAGATCTGAATTTACAAGATCTGAACAGGGTGGTTTGTAACAGATGCCATTGGAGGTTGTTGATTCATAGGGTCGCCATAAGTCAAAATTGACTTGAAGGCACACAACAACAAGACATTTATATACTGCTTGATCATTCATAACTGATGCCTGCAAAACATTTGCAAAGTTAGTTAAAACAAAATAATGACATCAAATTATTGTGCAAATAAAAAAATGAGTCACAATCAGATTACACATGGGCAATATCCACCTAAGAGATACTCAGAATTAGAAATGGATGGACACATTAAAGTCTAGTTCATCTCAGTTCTACTTGGAGAGGGCAGCCATATCTTCTCCATACAATTCCCTGTAAGAGTGACAGAATGTCACCAAGCCCCATCACTCCCAAGGGGAATTGTATCTGTATTCAAAGTGAGTGTTGACAGGGAGTCCCACTCTGGTCTGTGGGTGGATGGATTAACAATTTTTAACTGATTAAAATGCTTTCTTTTTTGCAGAAATGGAGACGGCAATACAACCCTTGGACTCATAAAGGAATCTGGCAGACTGTGGATTCTGAAATGGACTCATGATCCTATCTGGGTGATGATCTGCCCAGATTGAATCAGGTGAGTCCACTTTGGAATCCAAGTTTAGGATAATCCTTCCCCATCCCTACTCAGGGTAGACCCATTGAAATCAATGTGCTTAAGTCCATTGTTTTCAATGGATCTTAGGGTTGCCAGATTTCCAGTTTTCACCTGGAGACTCTGGATTATTGGGGTGCTCTCTGGGTCTCTGGGTGAGACACCTTAATCTCTGGACTCTCGGCTTTCATTTTTTTAAAAAATTAAGTTTCTAGGTGGTCTGGTTCACGAGATATACACTAAAATGTCAGCCACTCCCCCATGCAACTTCAGTCAAATGAGCTCATAGCTGGCTGTTCTAATCCTGCCCTTTCAGGTTGGTAGCCAATAAGTGAAGTCAAGGTTGTGATTGACAAGGCAGTAGCTAGACTCCTTTGCAAGTCAGAAAACTCCCCCCCCCGCTTATCTGAAAATCTCATAAATTGAGTAAGTATATAGCTTTCAGTCTTTTTCTCTCTTGTGTGCAGGAGTCAAATAAGTTTAAATTTTCCTGGGCTGTTGAAGAGGGCACTGTTTTGAAAACCTTCCCAATATGAAACTTTAATCCAGTACTTGCTTTTCTGGGAGTAAAACTGCAATGCTAAACCCCACTGAATTCAATAGGCCTTACTTCTCAGTAGACATGGTTAGGATTGTGCTGTAAATTGATGGGACTTTTGAGTGAACATAGCATTCTCTCCCCCTCTCCTATTTTTTAAACAATTAGGCAGGGCTTACATAGGTATCACAGCTTTTATTATGTTGGAAACTAATACTGATTTTTTAAAAATGGTCTGAAATAACCAACTAGTTTTGACAATAAACTATTATATGGGGTGTTTGTGTGTGTGTGTATAAATGGTGTCTTTCTAACAATCCTGTGAGGTAGGGCTGCAGACTGGAAACCAAGGCAGCTCACAATAAAAAATAAATCCCTTTAAAATCCAATAATCACAAAAACAAGTATAAACAGTGGCAAAACAGCATAAAATGACATGATTCTGAATTTTGGGCTGGATTAGGAAATCATCGTTGTCTTTTGTGGGGGGCGGTTCTATTTGCATTTCATTAACCTTTAACCTCACTCCCTTTAATCCATGGAAGCAACAACAGTGGTTCCATGTACTCCGCTCAACCCCCTTAAACCCACTGATGATGCACCTTGTTGTTTGCATGACGGTTTGTTTCTTGCCCAATAGTGGTAAAAGAGATTTTACATACCGGGCAGCTTGGCTGCAATCGTTGTTGTTCCCAAGCTGCTGCCTATGAAGATAGACCAAACAATTTGTGTTTTCTCTCTGTCAATTATTATTCACTGGAATTGGGTTGGCTGTCAAAGTGAGTTTATAGCAGCCCACAGGGGAGACAGAAAAGAGTAGAGAATGTTCTTACTCTTACTGATTTCTCAGATTTCTTTTTGAAGTGAAGGGTCAAATCTGTAAAGAAATTTGGAGGAGCCGTGTTAAAAGGTAGGGACAGAGCATTCCAGGCCGGGGGTTGCCAACCCTACTTGGATATGAATATCCTTGCTGAGGATCCCTAGTCAAGCTTTACCAACACCACAATCCAAACCATATCTACTGAGAAATAAGTTCTATTGAGTTCTATGGGGCTTAGTAAGTGTGTTTAGAATTGCAGCCTTCAGGGGCATCCATCTTTACTCCTGAGTGCTCCTATCTAACATCTCCACAATACTAGGCTCCTTTTTTTCCTACAATGGCCTTCTGGTGACTGACCTGGCCAGATGACACTTAAATCCTTTTTGAACTGTATGCTCCAAGCAACTGTGATTGATTCTTAATGTATCATGCATTCTTAATGTATCACTTATACCCACCCCATGACATCACTCGTGCCTGCCCCTATGACATCACTAGGGCCCACCCCCAAAATCTCAGGGTTTGGGATGCTTCTGACCTGGCAACACTCATGGATCTACTCTGAGTATGACTAACACTGGACATCACCCTAAATGTATGGCTATGCATCTGCTCTCTCTACTCTACATTTAAGTTGGCTTTGGAAAGGAAGGGAACCAAATGCTATGAAACACTGGTGGTTTGTTTTCTTCTTTCCTAGGCTTCCCAGTTCCAGTAAGACCATGGTTTCCTGTGCCCTCTACTTGGCAGCACACTGGGAAAGTATCCATGCAGATCACACGCACTTACATTACTAGCTGGGCCTAACTGCCTGCTGTGAGTAGCATGAAGGACTGTTCATAGTATATCATTCCTGCTTTTAGCTGGAGCACACTGGATAGCCATCTATTTGGTCAGTGCAGTAGAAAGAGTTCATTTTGAACAAGCTGCCCAGCCAAAAGTGTGTCATGATGAGGCAACAGAGATGGAGTGAGGCGGGGGTTGCCTTCTATGGCTATTATCACAGCTTGGAGAAGTTACTTTTTTGAACTACAATTCCTATCAGCCCAATCCAGTAGCCATGCTGGCTGGGGCTGATGGGAGTTGTAGTTTAAAAAAGTAAATTTTCTAAGCTCTGGTTATTATGCATAACAAAATGGTGACCCAGTGAGGCATAATTAGAGCCACCATTGCATAGGAAGAGGAACATGTTTGTACAGATTCTTTCGGATTTTCATTGACACCTGCTTGCTTGCCTGAACCAGATTGATCAACAAGCAACTAATTAGCACTTCCTTGGAAGCATGGCTCTCTCTAGGCAGAACCTCGGCTTGGCATTTTCTCTGGTTAATTACTACATTCGGGAGAGAACTGTTAAAAGCAAGAAAACATTTTAGTGCCTTCACAATAATTAAGGGGGAACACAAAGCTTGCCTTCCTATTCATGTATCACCCTTCTGTGGGTCACTTAGAGCTACAGTGTAAATTAATGTCCTGTTCTGCTTTCTGCCCTTCGACACCATGTTTATTCCTTAATGTCATCTTCATGGCACGCTCTTCAGATGAAGATATCAACAACAGGTCTTGTCTCACATTTCACTTGTACTGTAATTTCTCTTTAGCAGAGGGGTGGGGGGAATGTTTCTGATAAAACCTCATGTGTACTGAATTTTATGTGTGGTCAGTTTGTAGGGGGGCAGGCGGGATACTTTTGCGCTTGTGTATACTGTGTCCTTGCCTAACCACAAACTGGATGTGTGAACAAAACAGACTGCATGATACTTGTCATGAGGAGTAGGGAATCTGTGGCTCTCCAGAAATTGTCATACCCCAACTCCTCTAAGCCCCAGCCAGCATGGCCAATGGTCAAGGATGGTGAGAGGTGCAGCCCAGCAAGAGCTGGAGGGCCACCAGTTTCTCACCTCTGACTTAGTTAGAGCCTTTTCCAATATCATGGGTGAGTGGTGGGGGGCGAGGATGGGCTACAACAGTGAGGGAGAGAGGAGAAATGATCTGGCCTAATCCATTGACCAGTCACCTTCAAGCATAACATGTGTAACACAGTTGAAACCTCTTCTCAGAATTACTGTCATAAGGCAATAACTTATTTGGAAATACTCATGGGATAATTTGCAAAATTCCATTTTTAAAATACTTAAAAGTAGCGTTTTAGATTTTTAATATTGTGCAAAACCCAGCAGCAACTCGTGGCAGTTTGCTGGAGGATTGTCAACTTCTGCCACTAATTATTATGGGGATGGGGATGGGGATGGGGAGTCAGCGTCCACAGTAAAGGTGTAATTAAGATCAGTGGAGGCTCTGGGTTTTAGTCTGAATGTTCAAGGAGCTGTCTAAGATTAGCACCTTGGACAGCTCCTTGAAAGTTAGGACTAAACTCTGGAGTGGATTTACTGCCTCACTGACGCTACATCTGGATGGCCAGAACTATACCTCTCATGGTCAGCACACTACCGCTGAACAGAACTCCCTGGAACAGAGGAAACTGCCTTATACCAGATCAAACTATTTCTGCATCTAACTTGATATTGTCTATTCTGACTGGCAACAGTTTTCCAGGGTCTCAGGCACAGGCCTTTCCCATCTCCTGCTATCTAATTCTTTTAAGTGGAGATGCCAAGGACCTTCTGCATGCAAAGCATGTGTTCTATCACTGATGGTCCTTCCCATGCAAAATAATCCTGAGATCAAGAAAGGGATGGCAAGCAACTGAGCATTCCACCAAAGCACTTTTGTAGCCAGACAAGCCTTTCTGTCCTACCTGGGGCTTGTCAGTGGAACCCATTGTTACTTTGATGCACATATGCCAGATGAAAAATGTAATCATTTGCAAGCAGGCAGTATATTAATGATCTTCAGTGAAGCAAATGTGATTGCATTGATAATCTATGCTACTGCATGATGTAACCTTCAATTACTCAGAGAGCTTGCTCTACTTATTTCTATTACAGCTCCTTCTTTACATTTGTATTATCTTAGTGGGCTGTCACTCTATTGAAACCTGGGGGGGGGGAATAAGGATTGCCAGTTATGAATGAGCCAATTCTTCTTGAAAGCCCTGGACCTTCCCTTCAGTGGCTATTGTGTTTGTCTCTCCTACTTAGACCAGGAAGAAAACTCCTGGCACAAAGGTAAATAGATGGATTTCAGTGCAGACCATCTGTGTATGAACGTGTCTGCAAAATACAAATACCTGTGTCCACAAGTGGGGAGGAAAGCATTTTTATTGAAATGTTCTGTGCATGAGAGAATAAATTAACATTTGGAGGAGTGCAGACTCTCTCTCTCTCTTTCATACACTCATTGATTCTCTCATATCTCATTGATACATTTTATATAAATAGATAAAAGTTCTGAGCTGCCATCAGCCAGCTTTATTATTCAGTCCATAGCATTTTTAAGTTGCAGAGAGCTTTACAAACTTCACAATCAAACCTGTAAGTTCAGCTGTCATTATCCCTCAAATTCAGAGATAGAGACAGAACAGTTTTACCCAAACCATGCACAGCGAGACGATGGGGGATGATTTGAACCCAGCTCCACCCTATCTCTCAAACTATTTTTGCATATATGGTCAAATGCCACCTTCCCATGCAGCTTATTTGGATCATCTGTATAAAAGGGAGCAAAGTTTGACAAAGTTTAACCTGCTCGTTTTGAATTCAACTAGGCTATCAGCAAGCGAGAAGTCAAACGCTGGAATCTGGTTACAGATGTGAGCCTTTAGCCCTATAGGTGCAGATTTCTTACGTACTTTTGTAAGTTGCTTTGGGTCACTTTTGGGGAAAAAGTGACTAATAAATGTAAATCTTCATCATCATCATTATAATCTGGGTCTCACCTCAGGACAACATATGTGGTATCTAATTAGATGTGTTGATTTTCCAGCACATGTGCTAATCAGTTCCTCTGCTGGTGTAATTTGCAGTAGCTTCATTAGCATGGGGCAACTAACATTATGAAACAAATGTCAAAGCCCATGCCAAATGTTCTTCCAAAAAAATAATAAAGCATTTTGGTAGAGGTGAGCAAGGAATAATTGGGGTGGGGGACAATAACACCAGCATGCTTGTCAAACTGCAGTTTGGATTAGCAAATGCACCCACAAAGAAATATTTTATCCTCGTAGTTCCAATTCTGTTACAAGGTTGTTTTCAGCAGCTCTAATCCTTTAATGTTAAAAAAAAAGCCAACTTGAGTAAAAACAGGCTCCCTCCATTTCATAAGAATGTGAAATATGGGGTTGGGAAAAGGACAAGCCTGGAGAATCTGAAATTGATTGAGCATTTCTCCAGAACTAGCTGTCAGCCATGTGGGGCTCCACGATGCTCTGGGTATGCCTTGTAAGAAGATGACTGAGGCTGTAGAATTGCCCCAAAAGTTTCCCCAACAACAAAGCATGAGAGGCCATCAGTACTAATTCCTAGGGCTGGGAGCTTGCTTGCTTGGCTCCAATCCTTCCTTAATAAAACACACTTGCTTAGTATAAATCTGATTTCATTTTGAGTAGACATGCCTAGCGTGTAATTTAGTAGTCAATCCAGAAAAGAGACATCAATAAAACTTTAAATAAAATATTGGCTTGTTTGTTAGACCATTTATAGCCCACCCTTAATCCAAGATACCATGGTTAGTAATGACAAACTTGCCTTAAAAAAATCAGTATAATAAAAACAAAACTCTCAGTAAAAGAGACAATATATTAAACAACTGAACATCAGTGACAATTTTCAAATCCTGCATTAAAAAGCCATGTCTTAAGCTGGGGTCTGAACATTGAGTTTCAGAGCCATCACTAAAATTTCACCTCAAAGAAGTCTCATCTGTATGCAGTTCCTAGTGGTGGGGTAGGAGGGCCTTCCTGGCAGATCTTAACTCTTGGACAAAACTACACAGCCTGTACAGCATTCCTTAAAGTATTTAGGTCCGAAGGCATTCAGGGCTTTATAAGTCATCTATAAACCTTAGATTTAGACTGGAAATGTATTGGCAGCAAATGCAAATCTTTAAGAACAGGTGTGATATAGTTCTGACTAGCAATTCTGCTGAAGAGTTGTTTTCAAGGGCAGCCCTACACAGAATGCATGACAGTAATCGAGAAGTTTCCAGAGCATGGATTACTGTAGCCAAGCTATCCTGGTCCAGGAATAGTCATAGCTGGTAAGCCAGCTGCAGTCGAGAAAAGGCACTCCATGCCACTGCAGACATGTGGGTTGCCAGTAATAAGGTGAAATCAAGGAGTAATTCCAAGGCTATGCACCTGCTTCTTCAGGGAGGCGTATTACCCTATAAAGAACAAACCAAACCAGTTATTCCTAAACCCGGGATTTGCCAAGGCAAAGCATCTCCATCTTATTAGGATTTAGTCTCAGTTTATTAGCTCTCATCCAGCCCATTACAATGACCAGACAATGGTCCAGTACCTGTATCAGATGACAAGGAGGAGTAGAACTGAGTAGTGTCAGAGTACTGGTGGCATCCCACTTGAAATCCCCTGATTAAGTCAGCAACATCTGCCTATAGGAATTTATTGGGGACAGGTTGGAACTCCATGAATCAAGTGCCATAGGGTCAAAGAGAAATTACCCAACATCACTTTCTGGAAGCAGCTCTGTAGATACGAAAAGAACCTCCCTAACACCATGCCTCTCACTCCCAACCCACAGAGCTGGTCCAGATATCATGGTTGATGGCATAAAAAGTATCTGAGAGGTCCAGGACAACCAATAGGGGCGTACTCCCTCTGTCTCTCTCTCACAGTCAGGGTGACCTAGGAAGTTAGGGTCTCCAACTGGGGCCTAAAGCCAGACTGAAATGGGTCAAGACAATCAGTCTCCTCCAGTGTCTAAAACTGGCGAGCTACCACTCTCTCAATTACCTTTTCCCCAAAAGGGAGATTTGCAACGAGCCAGAAATGATCAAGTGCCATTGGGTCCAAGGACAGCTTTGTAAGAAGTGGTCAGGCCATGGTCTCCTTCAAGGTGGTGAGGACCACCCCCTGATGCAGTGAAAAACCTCTTGGACCTAGCCCACCTATTCCCCCTTCCCGTTCGTTCTTATCAGCCAAGGTTGAAACTACAAGTGGTCTAACAGACAGCTAAAAGCATCTTGTCCACATCTTTGGGCAGCAGAAATTGAAGCTGATCCCACAAACCTTCACAGTGCTTTGAACACAAACTTGTCACAGCTGGCAACTGAGAGTTCCAATGATCTTACACCTGAACTAGACTTTTAACAGGCCTGTCACCACCCAGAACTGCACTGATGGACAGCTTCTTAAGGATGCAATGGAAGAAGCAAGATAAGATTACTTTGCTTCCTTCACTCCTACTTAGTAGGCATACTTATGAGCTGTTCATATTCACTCCAGGATTTATGCTACCTATGCTCTAGTCATTGTCCAGTTTGCTTCATTCCTTGAAGCTCCCAAATAACTGGGGAGTTGCTTGGGTTCTGCAGAGATGGGTGAGGGCACTTATGGGCAATTGTGGTGAAGGCCACTGTTTCACAATGAGACCAGGGCCTCAACAGGATTTCTTGCTGTGCCAGCCAGAAAATTCCCAGAATATTCAGGAATCCAATGGATTCTGTTAAGTCTCGGGAGGTGGTGGACCATTTTTATTGGTTTTTCACGCCTGCAGGGGGGTACTGCATCCATCAAACCATATCTCACCAAGAAATAGTCTGATTGTGACAATGGGATTATTTTAACATACGTACACACACACACAAACTCCAATTTGGATCATATCTGTCTGCCCTGTTGGATGTGTTGGGTCATTTATACTGCCTCGTGGTTGTCATGGCAACCATGGAGGCCCAAGCTTAAGGCAGTGTGACTGCTGAAAACCCTCAGAACCACCATTCTGATGCTTCCAACACCATCCTGGATACACCAGCTCTGGCAAGGAGGACAAGTGGGCACCAGGGTAGGTGGTCCACCAGCATCTTCATTTGAGAAACATCAGAGATAACCAAGGTCACAGATGGAGCTTTCGACGAAGGATGTTTTTTGTTAGAAAGACCAGAAAAATGATTTTTTTTAAAATGGGCTCAGTGGATAGGCTTTGTTTCATACACATGTTTTAGGGTGGACAGACACAGAGGACCTCTATATCACAAATATGCAATTGATGTGCAATAAAATCTTCCTTATCAGTGAGAAGGATGATATAGGTAACTATGCTGCTTGGGGGTGAGATTGCTCTCACCTAGTAGTTTTGATATGTGTGTGGGATTATTAATATAAATGCAATTGAAGAAAAGGAATTCTTTTTTAAGCTTTTGTTTTTTGCCATTATGAATAGCATACAGCTTGGCTCAGTTTCTTGAGCTGTCAGGATTGTGGAACTAACATGGTCCTGGAGATGAGGGAGACATTTGACTCAATTTGCATTTAAAGGTGAACATCCCTAATTCACAGTTTATGGGGAAAAATACAAGAAACAAAACACAGCTATCCTTTGATATTCAAATGTTACTGAATTTTGCCACACTGGTCTCCAGTCAAGTAATGTGCAAAAATTGTATTCAGGAAATGTGGTAGTTCCACTACCCTCAGAAGCTTGGGGTGGTGGTGGCCCAGGAGAAAGCATTCTCTGTGGCAGCCCCTAAGTTGTGGAACTCCCTCCCCACAGAGGTGTGTCTGGCAACTTCGCTGTACAGTTTTGGTAAATGCTGAAGACACACCTCTTTATACCTCTTTGACACCTGAGATGTATCTTTTTAGGACACACCATATTTTTTGTGATGTGATTCTAAGTTGTTTTAAACTGTTTTTAAGGATGTATTTTAAAACTGTTGTGACCTACCTTGAGACCTTTGGGTGAATAATAATAATAATAACAATAATAATAATAATAATATCAATAATATAGAATATCACCTGGGAATGGATAGGTTTATGCATCCTGCCCTAGGAAAGGGTTCAGATTGGATGTTCTTGTTCTGATGACTGTCAGACTGTGAAGCTATGATTCCAGATGAACTGATTTTTAAAAAATCTTGTACTGATGTCTGCCCACCCTATCAATATTGCATTGTAGTGCTTATTGCCAGTAAGCGCAGCAAACCTTTCCTATGTCAATTTACAATAAAGCAGGGAAGGGCAGGCAATAGATCAAGGTCTGCTGGTAGATCTCACAGTAATTTTCAGTAGATAAGCAAGGGCTTCTGAGCTCCTGGTTCACAATAGCAGCTACAAAAAAAACTTCTCCCACTTCGTTAGGATGGTGAAATGGAGAAAGCTTAGGAGAGGGCTTTTATGAGCTCGGTTCAGTTCAGTTCAGTGTTGGTTTTATTTATTTATTACATTGATGTATTTATTACATTGCTATCCCACCTTTCCTTCAAAGTGGCGTACTTGTGTCTCCCCATCCACATATTATCCTTACAACGACCCCATGAGATAGGTTAGCCTGAGCGTTGATGACTAGTCCAAAGTTCCCCAGCAAGCTTAATGGCTGAATGGGGATCTGAACTCTGGTCTCCCAGGTCCTAGTCTGACACTCTAACCACAACACTACACTGGCTCAGAAATGTCCTAGACTCCGAATTGGCTCAGAGGCACCCTGTTCTTTAATTCTAACTGCATGTCTTTTCCACCTGGCTCTGTCTAGTAGATCTTGGGCTTCTAGTACATAAAAATGAAGCAGACCTAACAAGCCTGCTCACTCCTGCTATAAAGATTCCAGTCTTCAGTGGCAGAGACCTCCAGTGGCAGGCTAGATCAAAGGTCCGCATGGACCTCCTGCATCAGACGGGGCCTCATGTCCCACTGTATCAGTAATAGCACTTCCTCGGACCCTAAAATGTTTCCTGTCTGAATTATGATCAAGCAAGATAATATTTAGCAGGAAGGGAAAAAATACAGCTTATGCAGTTAGTACGATGGCACAGCATGGGTATTTCTGTGGGAGGCAGTAACCCTAGTTTTCATTGTGGAATCTGAAACTTGACATGTTGTAGTCTGTGTCTCTAGTTACTTAAGCAGACAGACGCAGGGAGTTTTGCTCAATGGCCTGTTATTAAACAGAAGAGGATAATGTTACTTCCGAGATCAGGTTATAAGCTTAGGACTTAACAGCCTGTCTCAGAAGCGAGAGCCCCTTATTTCCATGCCTTGCTTGCTTGGTGGTTTCCATGTGGATTAAAGGGATGATGTTGCACTTTCTCCCCACCCCAATCTTTTTTTTTTTTTTCAATAATTTTTATTCAGATTTTCATAAAACATACAAGACGAAATCATAAAACATTCAAAGACAAAAAACAAAATCAAAAATAGTTAAACAAAAAAAAAGAAAAAAAAAACAAAAATAAAAAATAAAGAGTAAAATATTGACTTCCCATTTGTCAAAGATCAAATCAGTTATAAGTCTATAATATATAACAATCCTGTCTCTTAAGTCATATTATAAAATCACTTTCCTCCAGTAGTTATCTTACTTAATCATCAAATCTCATAAACATTACTTTATTCTTTCCACAAAAAGTCAAAGAGAGGTTTCAATTCTTTAAGAAATATATCTATCAATTTTTTTTTCCAGATAAGCATATCGATTAATCCATCTCATTACTAATTATGATAATCTTATTGTCATAACCATAGTCAAAATAAACATTTCAATTAATCCATCACATCAGAATCTGTTAGGTTCAGTAATTTCAGTAGCCACCCCACCCCAATCTTGACTGGCAGGAAGGGTCAGCTAGGGGACAGTTTCTCCACAGATCCTATTTCCCTGTGTAAGGTCTACGTGGAAAATAGTGTTAGGGGTGAAGATAGGGGAGGTGTTTCTGCAGAGCAATCTGAGTTGCCCAAGGAGCCCATTCGCTAAGATGGGAAGGGAAAAACACACACAAGGGAAATGGTTGCAGAGTTCCTTGAGATCCTCCATTCACCTTTTGGCTGAGGGACAGAGGACATGGCAGCTGTGGCAGCAGGGATCAATTTGTTAGGACCCAGCTGCAATGTTGACATATATTTCAGAATATTTGTTCATTAAAGCAGTATCCCCCTGAAAATGGCAAATCCTGATGTAAACACTTCATTAAAATGTCATGGGACCACAGATTTGGAAGCCTGCTTGTTGCAGGAAATCCAGACTGAGAGCATCCCTAACAGATGCCTGTTCACCCTCTGCCTGAAGACCTCTAGCAAGGGAGAGCCCACAACCCCTCTAGCTTCTACTCTCATGTAACTTAAGCATATTTAATATAGTCCTCCTGTGATTTATTTATTTTTTATTTATTATTTAATTTGTATCCCGCCCTTCCTCCCAATAGGAGCCCAGTGTGGCAAACAAAGCGCTAAAAACACTTTAAAACATCTAAAAACAGATCTTAAAATACATTAAAACAAAACAGCGTTAAAAACATTTTAAAAAACAACTTGAAAAAAGGGTTAAAAACATTATTAAAAAACATATTAAGCAATTCTAAGACAGATGCAGACTGGGATAGGTCTCAACCTAAAAGGCTTGTTGAAAGAGGAAAGTTATTATTGTTATTTGTGTCCAGTAACAAGATGGCCCCATAGCAGGTTGTGATAAAATTTGCCCGTGGATTTGAACCCAACTGATCCAATCTTTTTAAATTCTCCTTGATGAAAGCATTCCCTTTGTTTGGGTTTCAGCAAATGCCATCAGTAGTTTTAGATAGGCAGCATAATACTGTTCTTTCCATCTCTGCCATTGGTATTTATGGAGATGCTGTCACTGAGGATATTCTGTAATTGCCCCATTAGTGAAGATGTAAGGGGTACATTTTTTCTCCCAGTAACTGAATAGATTTTTTTCTGGTCTAACTGCCCCAAACTGATTTTTTTTTTTTGCAAATAGTGAAAAAGCCATTGCCTCCAAAAGTAGCCAATTTTGTTCTGGCAGCTGAAAAATGCTGTCAAAATTAATTATTTTAATGGCCATGTTATAGACTGCAGACTGGTGTATTGATGCTTTCTAGTAATTTGCATTGTTCTTTACTCTGCTGTTGTATATCTTTTTCTGTCTTTAAATAACTTTGCTATGGCTCACAGTTAGAACAAATAAGCAAAGTATGTATGCTGTCCGACATACATGTCTGCCTTGGGGGTGTAATGCATATTCAATTAAACATTTTAAATTGATTTTTCAAATCAGTTTGAATGCATTTCACCGCTGTTCTCTTACTCTTCAGTAAGCACATGTGATGCTTTACAAAGGCAATGAGCATTTCCCATGCTTAAGTTCGGCATATGATCACCTGTGTTAGAGATGGGGGAAAATTAGGCCCAAAATTGAAAACAACTAAATATTAAATGTCTTACAAGCCAAATGATATATTTTTTCACTTGTGCAATGCTCTATGCTCCCCATGTAACAGACTACATTTATTTGTGTGTGTGTGTGTGTGTGTGTGTGTGAATTTGTTTTCTTTGTTCTAATGCCTTTCCCCCTTCTTTAGGCTAAAAAACCAGTTTTAATCAGGACTGACCTTAGTGTGTGCAACAGAAGAAATCCAGGTTATGTAGTATGGAAGTCTAGAATATGAAAATATATTACCTCTGTTTAATCCTTATTGGTGGTTCTAATTGCTGCAGTATTTGAGGTCAGAGGAAAATTGAGAATCTGAGGCACCAGAGACTGTCCTCAGTCAACTCCCACCTGCCTTCTTTCTTACTTACATCCAACCCAAAAGGTGGCAGTGTTGTCAGCTTCTCCTCCTCCTCAGTCTCAGTGTTGCCCTGGTAGAACTAGCAGGGAAGAGGATGGGCTCAAAGCTTGGATTAATTGGCTGTGCCTATTATTGGCTCTGGCTCCACCTACTGTTGGCCTCCCTGTGTTCCACCCTACCAATCCCAATGGGCACCAGCCATCACTTCGAACAAGGGAAGCAATGCATTGGCCTCCTGTATCGATGTAAGTTTCTTTCAGGTGTTACATGAATATATGGTGGGGAGAGTGGGATAATGTGGGCCTCCACATCTTCATGACTCAACATTACAAGTGCCTCTGTGCATGCAACTGTAGGAATGTAGGGCTTTTCAGTGCAAATGGAAACCTTTCCTTCCCCCCCACAAATTGCACTCTAATAAATAAGCCAAGAAAATATTTCTTCTAACTACTAAATTCACCCCAGTTTGTATAATAAGTAGATGGTTTCTCTCTTGTGGGATGCAGTAGATCCATTTTAAGGAGCAATAGTTGAGTCCAGACCAAAGATCTCACTATCCTTCTGGCAGATGAACACCACGGACTTCACAATGCATGGCTCACAACCCTAACAAGACAGCCATCACAAAGGCTTGGTTCACTGTACTTAATAGGCCTTTGCCTGTGAAATTGAGACAGGCCTCATTTACACCATACATTTATTCCACTATTTTATATTTTGTGATGTGTAACTGACCACTCTACTCTTTGAAAAAATCAAAAGACACTGTTGCAGTTGCGCTTCTGATTATCTGATGTGCCTTTAAAAAGCTATGTTGTAAAGCAGTGATGGGCAACCTTGGGCCTAAGGCCTGTATATGAGGGCCTGTATATGGGGTCAAACTAGTAAGGCCAAAGGGGAATTGCAAAATGGTCAGAGAAACAGAATTGGCTTTTGGGCCCAAGACCTCCCAAATCTTGCTTAGGACACAAACTGAAATGATGTGTGACTGTCCATGAAGGATGGGGGAGAAATTCGATTCAGTTCACATTTAAAGCTGAATTTCAAATTTGAATTTTCCGAAACAGTAAGAGAAACATAACACAGTCATCCTTTGAAATTCACACTTATCCAAATTTTGTGCAGTTCTCCAACCAAACATTGTTTACAAAAATGCATATATTTGGGGAAAGTGAATATATTCGTGAAAATAACATACAAAAATACATTATATTCAGAGAAATTGCTTGCAAAAATGTGTACATTAGTCAAAGCTGCCTACAAAATGTGTTTATTAGGAGAAATTACCACTAAAATGCTGGAGAATTTTCATGAGGATCTTTTTTTAAAAAATCACAAATTGCTGCAGAACTGAATTTGAAATGGGAAAAATTAGAAAATCGATAGATCTTTCCATCCCTACTATCTAAAAAATTGGAATATGTTAGTACCATTCATATTAATCGCAGGTGTGTGGCACACACATGTTACATTGATGGCAAGAGAATTGTGCAGACTTTTCTGGTCCTCATTTTCCTGATTGCATCTGAAACTCACACAGCCAAACCAAGTGTGTGGTGTGGCACCGAAGTGTGTCACCAGCTTCGTAAATGGCAATTTCAAGGTCATTAAACCATTAAATGAGCTTTCCCCACAACCTCTGGGAAAGCGGTCTTAACTCTGAGCTGGGTGCTTTTTTGAAACTGAGCTCTAATGAACTTTTGATGATCAGGGATAGAGCCCAACAGCTGCCTCTATTGAATCAATGTCATATAAGGCTGGCTTTGTTAATGAATGTTTTATAGGCAAAGAAACTGAACTGGAGATATTTCAGACTCCAGCTTTTTAATTTTAATTGCATTTGCAAGAGTTCCGGAGACTGGAGCAACAGACGATATCTTTGTGATGGGTTGGAGAGTGTTTTGTGGTTTGGAAAGAATTTCAGGCATCCACCTCGGTATTATTCCCCGTCATTGCTATGCGCGAATTACTGATAATGGGACCCACAGAGCTGCCTTGCAGGCATTTGATTGAGGGCACAACATATTTTAAGCAGCAGCAGCAATGGGTTTTTCTTAAGACCAAGAATATCAAGACTTTATAATGTCAAAATGGTTGCTATTAATACATTTAGACACAAAGCCTGCTTAAGCTGAAAAGCTTTTCATCAAGAGCAGAGCTACATGTTACATGCAACATGGGGATACTTCTGAAAGAAACCCTCTGTTGAGTTCTCTCTCTTAATGTGTAGGATCATTTACCCCATGTTTTTATGCCATAATATTGCTGCATACCAGCTCCAGCCCTGCTGCATCATTGGCTGTACTCACAAGAGCAAAGAGATGTACAATTAATGCCCTTTCATAAGGCACTGAAGTGCACTGGTGATATGCATAATGTTTTCATTGCTAAACACCATATTTCTTTGCTCCAGCTAAGGTACACTTTGGCAGGGTGGCCATGTGTCATACTTTATAGTGGACAGTCCTCCATTTTAAAAGACTGTCTGGCCCAAGAGTACAGTTTAAAGATCATTAGCCATCAGAAGAGAGATAAGGGGCCTTGAAGTTGCCTGTCAACAGTTAGCACCCTGATACTAGACTGAGCAGGCACACAGGTCACCTGGCCTCAGGTCTTCCCACTAAGCTGAGGTGTATTTCTATTTTAATTTTAGCGGTTATTTCTAAAGTTACTTCTATACATATGAATTAACATATGAAAAAAATAATGTAGATCTGTATCCTCTTTTCCCCTATTTTATTTTTTGTGATGTGTAACCGACCACCCTACTCTTTGAAAAAATCAAAAGACTCTGTTCCAGTTGCTCTTCTGATTATCTGATGTGCCTTTAAAAAGCTATATTGTAAAGCAGTGATGGGCAACCTTGGGCCTAAGGCCTGTATATGAGGCTCTCAGCCTAATTTCATGCGGGTGGCGTGGAGTGCCCTGCCCCACTGTTGGCTCTGGTTCCATCCATGACTGACTTTGGCCCTGTCTGCCATCAGCATGTGCCCCGACAGTCTATTCCCCATTACAATGCAGCATACAGCCCTCAAGAGAGAAAAAGATTCCCCACCCCTCTTGTAAACCTTTAATCTCTTTACCACAGGATGGTACTTTGGTCAGGATGTCAAATCCCTGCTTAGCTACAAAGCTCAGAAGGTGATCTTGGACCATTCACTTTCTCGCTGTCAGCCTAATTTGCCTCATGGGATTGCTGAGGGGATAAAATGGGTAAAGTATATTGGACAAGGACAAGAGGGTGTGTACAAATAAATTATCCAGTTAGAGCTTAAATCTCACCACTGCCAAGTGTTTTGCTTGAATGGGCTTTGTTTCGGTGTGCTATGGGGATGTGCATAGCTCAGGGGTAGAGCACATACTTTGCATGCAAAAAGATCCAGGTTCAATCCATGGCACCTCCAGGTAATGCAAGGAAACGCCTCCATCTGAAACCGTGGCTGCATAAACACCATACAGTTAAAGCACATTCAAAGCATATCCCCCCCAAAAAAAACAATCTTGGGAACTGTAGTTTGTTAAGAGTGCTGGGAATTGTAGATTTGTGAAGGGCAAATTATGGTCCCCAGGATTCTTGGGGGAATGTGTTTTAAATGTGCTTTAATGGTATGGTGTGCATGCAGCCCATGAAAAGTCACTGCCAGTCAGGACTGAGACAGATGGACCAATGGTCTGACTCAGTATGACAGCATCCTATGTTCCATATCAGCACATAATTTTAAAAGGTAAGAAGAGGTCATATAATCTGCTGAATCCCACTTCTCAATTAAAACCAATCTTTCTCTCATTCAACATGTAATCAGTGTCAGAAAACATGTAGCATGGCCCCAAGAGTTGTGACGTTAGTATAAGAAGAAAAGATTGTGTAGCTTACGTTTGCTTCTTTCTCCATGGCAAAACACACAAGTCTGTGCCTGTAGGATGAAATGGTAAGCAAATTAGGGACATGCATGCACAGGCCCAGATCCACAACTGATGAGGTACTTGGAAATATTGATGTGTGTGACGTGCCTAAGAAAAAACACTCCCTCCACATAATGTCTCCATGTGTTTCTCCAACCTGCTTTTTTATGACCTTGAGGAGAAGCTCATAAAAAAAGAAAGGTATAAAAGAGGCACCAGTGAGTCTAAACTTAATAGACAGAATGAGAATTCCTAAGGTGAGTGTTTTCATCTACTGTGCCTGTAAAACTCTCTTCTTCAGTTCCAGCTGTCAGTAGTGTAAAATGAAGGGTGCCTTTGTAGGCTTTAGAGGAGGAAAAGGGTCAAGAATGGAATTTAAGCTGAGCAGAAGCCTTTCTGCTCTGTGGTTGCTATGGAGAATGGGAAACTTATATTGTGCAAGTGCTAAACCAGATGGCAGACAGATATTTCACTTCTATATGTGGCCCAATGGACAGAGTTAGACTTGGAACTTAGAGGCCTTGGTTTGAGACTCACCTCTGTAGTGGGTTCACTGTGACACTTTAGGCCAAATGTGTAGGACCTTTGGTCTTCCAGGTGTTGCTGAACTACAACTCCCATCAGCCTCAGCAGGCATGGTCAATGGTCAATGACGATAGTTGTAATTCAGCAACTTCTGGAGGCCAAAGGTCCCCTACACCTGTCTTATGCAAAGATGGTTAACCTGTGGCCCTCCAGATGTTGCTGGACTACAATACCTACCGTCCCTGACAATTGGCCACATTGACTGGGGCTGATGGGAGATGGACTCCAGCAAAGATAAGAACATAAGAGGAGCTCAGCTGGATCAGGCAAATGGCCCATCTAGTCCAGCATCCTGTTCCCACAGTGACCAGCTATATACCTCTGGGAAGCCCAAAAGGAGGACATGAGTGCAACATCACTCTCCCCACTAATGTTCCCCAGCAACTGGTATTCAGAGGCATAATACCTCTGATACTGGAGGTAGTAGTCAGCAACAGTAACTAGTAGCCATTGCTAGCCTTAACTTCCATGATTGTTTCTAGCTTTCTTTTAAAGCTGTCCAAGTCGGTGGTTATCACTACATCCTTTGGTGGCAAATTCCATAAATGCTTGCTTCATTCACCAAAACAAGCCACCCCTGCTTTAGTGAACCTGTAATGTGCTGTTCCTATTTGTAAGATGGCCCCTATCTGTTATGGGAATCAAAAAATACAGTGAAGAGGTTTGCAGATTAGATCTGTCATCATATATGTTCATTGACCAATCCAAAGATCCAGAGCATTAAACTACAGGTTATCATATTTTATCCTCAAAAGAACCCTGCAATATAGTAATTTAGGATATGAGATAAACAGCTTGCCGAAGGATATTGAGCGATCTAAACTGAAGCTTCATGATCCAAACCTAGCATCCAGCCAATATTCCACACAGCTCTCCCACATATAAGCAGTGAGGAACTTCCTTTCTATTGGTAGCACTACTGAATACAAACCATGATGTTCAATGTGACTAGCTGTGTACACTGAACAAGAATTGCCACCCTGGGCTCCTGCTGGGCGGAAGGGCAGGATATAAATCAAATAATAAATAAATAATAAGAATTGATGTTTGCTATCACAAAGAGGATTGTGCCCCAGTTCCACATGTAGAGCACAGAAGCCTGGCCAGGGACATACATCTGAAAAGAAAGGATGGCATGAAAGCAGAATGATTGGTCCCATAACCATAAGTAATCCATCCCAGAGCCAGTGTTAGTCAAGAGTACCCCAACATTTCTTTATAGTCTTCCTCCTCAACAAAGACATGGAAAAGAACATGAAGTCCCTTACTCAGTCCCTATCATTAGGCAGAGTGAGGCAGCTGATTTTGGCTGCCACAAATGGGCAGCAAATGGTTACTAATTTATTTTTTTACTTTTTTATATTTATTCCCGGGGAAGGGTGGAGGTGCTGAGGATTTTCTGCTTCAGGTGCCAAAATAACTTGGCAAGGCTCAGGGGCTGTGTTCCTTGGTGTTCAGGGGTGCCATTTGTTGCCCTGCCTCAGGTAGCAAAAGGTCTTGGGACAGTTCTGCCTTTACTGCTGTTTTTAAAGAATAGCTAGGAGTTGTGGAATATCAGGAACTACAGCAATTGTTGTAGAATTCCCTTATGTAGCTACAGGGTTGTTGTTGTTTTTACTTGTGTTAAGTTAAAGGCGATTATTTGAAGCAGAAGTCAGAACCAAAGAGCTAGGCAGAACCAGAGGATGAACCTGGAGACATGAGCAAGCCAGATGTCAGGACTCCTTCCTGCCCAGAAGAATCCAATGGTCAGCCTGGGTAGGCAGAGTCAATCTAGAAGGGTTGTTGCTGAGAAGCTGCTACCTGCAACTCAACAGTTCACCACATGGGGGAGCTGCAAACAGGTCTAGCATCTCCTGATACTGCAGCAGCCCCCAGTCCTTTGAATTTACAGTTGCACCCTTACTGTTTTTCAAATGGATGTGTCCTGATTAAATCACATTAAATTGCCTTTGGGATTGCTGCTTTACTTGACTGGCATGGAAACTGGCAATTTTGTTCAACCTTAACTGAGAATACATAGTGAGGTTGAAAAGAGGCCCTGTACTACCATCATTGCAATTAGGGTGCTCACTTATGTGTTATCAAAAAAGACGAAATGCATAAATAAAAAACATAAAATTTGCATTTATTTATTTATTTGTGTGTTTAATCAATTTATAGGCCATTTTTTTAAAAAAACCCTCTAAATGGTTTACAAAGTAAAAACCATAAAATCACAAACTAAAATACAAAAAAATGAAATACATACTCAGTCAGTATCTCAGTAAGAATCCAGAGTCAAATTCTGAACAATGCAATCTAAATATTCAGGAATGCCTGAACAAACGTTTTTGACAGGCTTCTAAAACACA